>NW_024544541.1:1472500-2962500 GCF_018167655.1 Microtus oregoni | reverse complement strand
ACCTTCCTAGTGCTGGGATTAAAGCTGTGCACCACCACCACATCCAGCACTACTGAACTTCTTACTATCAGAGCTTTATGGCTGGCTTTAAATATTAAAATCCACTAAGAGCAATTTATTCATAAGACATTTTTATAAAACTTGGGAAATCAATTATCATCACAAAATCCTAACCTGTTATAGCTGGGATGGGCAACTGACTTTCCAACTGTCCACCCGAATCCTTTCTCAACCCAGAGCAAGGAGGTGAGCCTATCTGAGATGGCTGTGCAGCCCCCACCACACTGCAGCACCAAAGCCACTGAGAACCTCCCTGAGAATTCAGACTCCATGCAGGGGAACAGAAGAGGATTAACACATGCAACTGTGCAGCAACACTTTTAGACACAGTTTAACTTTAAAAAAACGAAAAACAATCTGCCCAGCACAAGAACAATCCCATGTCAGCCTAAGAGCAGAGAATTAGTACTATCAAGTGGCCAGAAACAAAACCAAGGCAAACTCCCACCAAATTCAATATTCAGTTATTATCATCCAAAAGACCGCTGTTGGAACACATCTATAAAGCGCTACCAAAGGGCAAAGGTATCACCAAAGCTCTCATTATTTCTTCCTGATTGTGACAGAAGATCTAATGTTAAGAAATAAAATGTACAAAATAGTACCCTACAGATGTTGTCCAGACCCAGATTGCCAGAAGATAACATGACAGTTCATTAAGAAAATGAAGGTTAATGTGTGACACCAATGAGAGCTTGCTAGAAGGTGTGAGAGCCAACTGCCCTTCCCAATAGCTATAGCTCAGGACAGATTCCTACCAGTCTTTGCTGCTCCAGAAGAAGGTCAGCTTCCTCCTTCTCCTTTTTATATAGGATCTCCATTTCCTGGAGCCTAGAAGCAAAACAAACAACTTCTAGACAAAATACCAAAAAGAGTATGCTGTGAAATCCCCAAGCTGTCGCTGTGAAAGCCACTATGTGCTCCAAACATCACCCAGGCTGCACAACACTTATGGGTTACCTTTTCTCCATCTCCTGTTTCATATCGATCCCTTGCTTTTCGAGGAGCTCTCGCTGAGCAAATGTCCAGTCCACAGGCTCAGAGGGGGTCTCGGCAGAGGGAGTCTTCTCCCGCTCAGCCCGTGCTTGCTCAGGGTGGTTGAAACGAAAAACGTGGTTTTTACCCATGATGATACGGTTCCCTATAACAAAACAGAAATAGGAACAAAAATGTATTTGTTTTGTAGTGCTGTGAGTCAAATCCAGGACCCTGTGTATACTAGCAAATGTGTTTATCACTCAGCTATAGCCCCAGTTCCAAAGAATCCATTTTTAATGAATAGTATCTAGGAGGTCAAGGCAAGAGATTTACAACTTTGAGGCCATTCCAGGTTACACAGTGAAAATCTATCTCAAAAACAGAAATACAATTTCACTCTCTTAATCTAAGACTACAGACACTCAGCTGGGTGTGATGATCCACCCATTAAATCCCAGCACTCGGGAAGCACCAACACGGTCTGGTTCTGGTCTGCACTGTGAATTCCAGGCCAACCAGGGCTACTTAGTGAGACCCTGTCTCAAGGACAACAAAAACAAACAAAACAATCAACCAAGCAAGCAACAACAGAAACAATGAATTCTAGGTAACCTTGGCCTTTAGATAAATGTCAGTCGCTCACACAAGCCACACCCATACTGAGGACTTCAGACCCCTCCTCAGGCTCACCTGAGCGCAGCTGCACAGGCTGGGCCACCCTCTTGCCATTCACATATGTTTCAGAGCGCTCACAGGGCTCTAAGGTCACGATAACTAGGAAGAATACAAACCGACATTAATATCATAAACTACTGCAATCAAACCATGAAAAGTGGTCACTATCAGGACTCATGGAAAATATTAATCCTGATAAAGTATGATACAGCAGAAATCTTAAGTATTTAGCATTTTAGCCGATGAAGAAGTCAGTGCCTAGCACAAAATCGATTAGTCAGCTGCTGGCCTGTTCATGAACTGGGTTGTGGTGGGAACTCACCCAAGATTGACTTTCTCTTCCCTTTAAGACAAAAATAATTTCTACTAGATTAATATTAATGACTCTTCAGTTCTCCCATTATCTATCTAGTATAGTTATTTTTCTCTTACTCCCTACTAAATAGCTAACACTCAGACCCAGTCTAACTGCCCGCATCCTGCTCATCCCCTGGCAGGTAACAAAGGGCTCCTTTTGCCTAGCCATTTTCATGCTAAGGAGCCACGTCTGCCCTGGCATTTATAAACATCACAGGCTCTCCATTTCTCAATATTTTGTTGATAAAAAAATTTTACTAACAGAAATAGGAAATGCTAAGTCTCAAGGATTTTGAGTACTCCAGAGGAAAAGGTGCTTGAGAAATTAAAACACAAGACGCTCACCTTCGCCAGTGCTGCTCCTCTCACTCCGAAAGATACAATGCTCTTCTTTAATGTGGGCCCCACTCAGCACTATGTCCTGGCGCCGCTCAGCATCGGCTTGGCCAACCCTGAACAAGGGAAAAGTGTTTCCCAGGGAAATCCAGACACAAAAAAGCCCTTAGAAACAATGAACTGCTTCCCCCAAAGAGCATCTTGGATACACACGAAAACACACTGCTTTGTACAGCCGATCTCCCAACTACAAGTTCTACTCTCAAGGAAGACGAACCTCCTTACAAGATCAGCACACTGATGTGTTCACACACCATAGGGAAACAGGGCAAACCAAGTTCTCTAGTGAACCTATCTGTGTCATTACAGGGTAATTTTCATTCAGGTTCTTCTAGAGGGAAACTACATCCTAACTGGTTCTACTTAAAACTGGGAACAGAAGTCTTCTCTGTTCCCAGAAATTAGTGAATTTCTAATCACTCCAGAAAGAAGAAATAGCAGATTCCTACAATTTTTAGACAATTTCCCTTAGTTATTAATTATCTAGAAGAAAAGAAAATATTAAGCGGCTCAAACTAGAAGTAAATTACCTTGTAATCCCATCTTTGATATAATAAAGCAGACACTCCGACATTAGTGGGTCTTCATTGAGGTTAACAAGATGAGGTGTCTGAAAAAGTTTACAGATTATCAGTTTGGGGCAGAATCCATGAGACAGCTGTGTAGCAGGGATACACAGGAGGCCTAAAAGCTTTTCAGATTCTCCAGAGTACCTGGAGGAAAAGTATCAATAAAAGTCCTACGTGTAGCCGGGCGGTGGTGGCGCACGCCTTTAATCCCAGCACTCGGGAGGCAGAGGCAGGTGGATCTCTGGGAGTTCGAGGCCAGCCTGGTCTACAAGAGCTAGTTCCGGGACGGGCGCCAAAGCTACAGAGAAACCCTGTCTCGAAAAACCAAAAAAAAAAAAAAAGCATGCTCTATAGGTCTCCTCAAATTAGACTAACACCTCCTGTTTAAGAACGTGATTCTGCTGGGCATGGTGGCACACACCTTTAATCTTAGCATTCTGGAGGAAGAGACAGTTGAATTCTCAAGGCCGGCCTGATCTACACAGTTTCAGGCCAATCAGGACTAAGTAGTGAAACCCTGTTTCAGAAAATAAAATAAAATAAAAATAAAAGGAAAAATAAAAATGAGGTTGGAGCCGGGCGGTAGTGGCGCATGCCTTTAATCCCAGCACTGGGGAGGCAGAGGCAGGCGGATCTCTGCAAGTTCGAGGCCAGCCTGGTCTACAAGAGCTAGTTCCAGGATAGGCTCCAAAGTAACACAAAAACCCTGTCTCGAAAAACCAAAAAAATAAAATAAACAAATAAAGAAAAATGGGGTTGGAGATATAGCTCAGTGGGTAAGACCACTGTTTGTTCCTCCAGGGCAACTGGTCAGTGATCTAATGATCTCAGCTGGCCCGTGGACATTAGGCATGAACTTGGCACTCAGAACATACACAGGTAAAACAGAAACGTAAAAAAGGGAATACGAGCTCTGAAATTAAGAAAACCCACTTTTCTTTTTTAAGTGTGTGTGTGTGTGTGTTTGTGTGTGTGAGAGAGAGGTGCGGGTAGAGAGAGAGAATATAAATTAATAGATGTAGGGGCCATAAAAGGGCATTGGATCCTCTAGCACGATGGTTCTCAGCCTCCCTAATGCTGCAACCCTTTAATACGGTCCTTATGTTATGGTGACCCCCAACCATGAAACTATTTCCATTGCTACTTACTTCATCACTGTAATTTTGCTACGATGATGAACCATAATGTAAACCTCTGTGTTTCCCAATGGTCTTTGGTGACCCTGTGAGAAAGGGTCCGTCGACCACCAAAGGGGCAGAGACCAGAGACCTACTGCTCTAGTTGTGAGCTGCCCAGCAGGTTCAGGAACCACACTGGGGTCCTCTGAAGAGCCACAGGTACTCTTAGTCACTGAGCCATCTCTAACACCAAGTTATTTGTTGTTTTCATCAAGCATTTGTTTTGTCTGTATGGATGTACGTGTGCTGTATGTGTGTGCATGTACATGTGTCACAAAAGGCACATGGAAACCAAAGGACAGCTTGAGGAAGGTGGTTCTCTCCTTCTGTCTTGTGGGCTCAGGGGTTCAGACTCAGGCTGTCTGCTTAGTGGCAAGCACCGTCATTGATGAGCTGAAGCCCAGATCCTCACAAGGTCACAGCATCGTGAACACAAAGGGGTGAGTTAAATATAGTCTTTGAAAATACCCAGATTAAAGGTCTTAAAACACCCAGGTGGTGGTGGCGCACACCCTTATTCCCAGCACCTGGGAGGCAGAGGCAGAGGCAGTTCCTGGGCAGCCTGGTCTATAGAGTGGGTTCCAGAACAGCCAGGGCTATATCTCTCGAAAGAAATCAAAACTCTTAAAACAGACTTTTCATTTTTATTAAAATAGCCATACCCTTGAAGTTCCCCTACTGTAAGTTTATGGCCCTACTTATTGTCTTTACTAGAATTTACCTTACCAAAAAAAAAATAAATAAAGTTACTAAGAGGCAACAACATAAACATCTAAAAGTATTCTTCATCTAACACTAAATATCTCTAAAAATCTTAAAAACCACCCTTCTTAGGTGATGTGAGAGTGTCATATATCAATCTGTTGATTTCATTGATTAAGTAATAAACAAACTGCTTGGGCTCATAGCTTAGAACATAGGTGGGTGGAGTAAACAGAACAGAATGCTGGGAGGAAGAGGAAGTGAGATAAGACGCCTCAGACAGAGCCGCCATGCTCCACTCTCCCAGACAGACGCGATTCAGCTCCGACCCAGGATGGACGTAGGCTAGAATCTTCCCGGTAAGCGCACCTTGGGGTGCAACACAGATGATTAGAAATGGGCTAAATTAAAATGTGAGAATTAGCCTAGAAGAGGCTAGATAGAAATGGGCCAAGCAGTGTTTAAAAGAATACAGTGCCCGTGTAATTATTTCGGGCATAAGCTAGCAGGCGGCCAGAGGGGCTGGGGACACAGCCCCGCCGCTCTTATCACTACACTTAGGTAAAAAGTTCTCATAGGAATCAAAAAATAAGTCGCATGGCCTTGGGGCCAACATCTACTCCACACAGTGCAGGCGGACACGGAAGGCTGGAAGAGCAGTCGGATGAGCGGTGAGGAAAAGGGACTGCCGAGGGCGTCTAAAGGGAATGAAAGAGTCGCCTGCATCTTCACCAGCTTTTACTTTCTGATCCAAGAACTGGGCTGCTCAGAAAGAGTCAAAGTCGGCTATGGGCAGCATTCCTTTTGTTTGATTTTTGTTTTTGTGAGACGGGTTCCTCTGTGTAACCCTGGTTATCTTGGAACTTTCTCTGTAGACCCAGGCTAGCCTCAGAGATCCACCTGCCTCTGTTTCCCCAGTGCTGGGATTAAAGGTGTACGCCACCACTGCCCAGCTAACGGGCAGCATTCCTTAAAGTCTCATTAGGGAACTAAGAAAAGATAATCTGGGGATAGAGAGAGGGCTCAGTGGTTAAGAGAGCACTTCTGCTCTTCTAGAGGACCTGGGTTCAACTGCAGCACCAACACGACAGCTCACAAGTCTGTAACTCCAGGATCTAACACCCTCACGTAAAAGTACATGCAGGCAAAACACTGCACTTAAAGTAAAAATAAACTCTATAAAAAAAGAAAAGGCAGTCTCAGTAACAGTCCCTATTGAGTCTAAATGTGGTCTGCAGTGTTTTTTCCCTTTCCTGAGAATGTCTAGACAATTAAAGCAAAAAAAATCTTTGAAAGTAGAGTTCAGCTTCTAATTTTATGCTGCCTACATAACAACAACTGTTTGGACTATTTTAAATTCTGACTAAATACCATATTATTACTTATTTTATCTAGTTTTTCAAGATATTTTCTTGTGTAGCCCTGGCTGTCCTGAAACTCACTATGTAGACCAGGCTTGTCTTGAACTCGGAGATCTACTTGACTCTGCCTCCCAAGTGCTGTGATTAAGCCAGATGTGTGCTACCACACCTGGCTAAATATCGAATTATTTATATTAGATTTTTTTTGTTTACTTTTTTCCCAGTGCTAAAGATAGAATCTAGGTCTATACATAGTGTTCTATTAGTGAGTTATGTTCTTAACACACACACACACATTCATTCATTCATTCATTCATTCATTTTGGTTTTTTGAGACCAGGTTTCTCTGTTCCTTTGGAGTCTGTCCTGGAACTAGCTCTGTAGACCAAGCTGGCCCCAAACTCACATAGATCCACCTGCCTCTGCCTCCCAAGTGCTGGGATTAAAGGCGTGCGCCACCACCGCCCGGCTCATATAAACTTTTTAAGGGCTGTGGATGTAGCCCAGTTAGCAGAGGGCTTGCCTCGCAGACAACTGGTCCTGAGATTGATCTCTACTACCATATATATGTGGAAGGGTACCACAAGTCTATAACACTTAAGAGTTGGAGCCATAGTGAGTCTTAAGTGACCTGGGATGTGTGAGAGCTGGATCACAAGGAGAAAAACCTTTCAAGGTGTGCAAGAGCATACTCTAACTCTACCTAACTCTATCAAAGCCATGACTGCCAACATCTCTATAATATAGGTAATACATGTGAATAAATAGCTCAGTAAGGTAAAAAGGACTCAACTTCACATAAATATATAATTGTTGATATTCTATATATCTCAAAATCTTTAAAACAATTTCTTTCTATTTTTATTTTTGGCTTTTTAAGACAGTTTCTCTGTGTAGACTTGGCTGTCCTGGAATTCACTCTGTAGACCAGGTTGGCCTCCAACTCACAGAGATCCTCCTGCCTCTGTCTTCCAAGTGATGGCAAGTTCTGGTGCTAAAGGTGTGCGCCACCATGCCTAGCTTAATTTTTTCTTCTTCTTTTTTTTAAAGATTTATTTCTCTCTGTGTGTGTAAATGAATGCTGTGTGTGCATAGATACCCACAAAGTCAGAAGAGGGCTTTGGATTCCTTACAGCTGGAGTTACAGGTAGGTTTTTAGCCTCCTGACTTGGGTGCCAGGTACCAAAGTAGGGTCCTCTGGAAAAATAGCAAGTGTTCTTAACTGCTGAACCCTCTCTCCAGCCCCTTTCTTCTTGTGTATAACCCAGGTTGGTTTTGAATTTATTATAAACCAGATGCAGGACTCTCATATTCCTGCATTCACCTCTCAAGTGCCACTATACCCAGATAAATCAATGTTTTCTGCTGAAAATAACATATTGAAATTTGTAAGACAGTTTTGTGACTATGGTTTTTTAAAAAGCAAGCAAAAGAATTCTCACAAAATCCTAAGAACACTGGTTCACGTAGAGCAAAAGTGCTAACGCTAAACTCTGACCTTATACTCTGTCCTAGAACAGAGTCCACGCATGCATGCACTTGTTAATGATACAGTAGTAGACTCTGACACTGGGGCCATACACACAGCAGGGTACCACAGACACTTGAAGGAAGTTATCAATACTGACATATAGGCTTGATACATCAATACATGCTCTATTGTTGTCATATAAATAAGCACACAAAACAATTATTTAATAATGTATTCTAGTCCAACACTAAGAAGCAATTCAAGTCAAAAAGAACACGCAAGACACGTTATCAGTCTAATTAGCCAAAAGGCCTCTATTCTGCAACCGTGATTACAGAAGTAGGAAAAGTGACTAATCTCATCACGTCTTTAAAAAAAGCATGCTGAAAGGGGAGCAGAGGCATCTAGAGGGTAGGACCTGGGCTGCAATAGAAATCATGGGACATTCCCATCGTTCACAAACCTTACCAGCTGAAAATGGTTCCCAGAAGTGGCAGAGCAGAGCTCATGACTACTGCCTCCAGCTCTCAAGCACGAGGATTATAGACAGGTGGCACCTTCCCAGAGATCAAGCCCAGGGCTAATTGCATGCTAGGCAAGCACTCGACATTAAAAGGAGCACAACTAAAGCCACTGGTGCTACGGTCAGGTCAGGAAGATAAGAGAGGCAACAAAAAGCTGCTTAAATATACCCAAGGCTTTACAAGGTTCAGACTCACTACCCTGGGTTTTATCTTTTGTAAACACTATAATCATTTTACAACAAGGTTGCCCTTGTACTGTAAGATGAAAGCAGAAACATCTGAAGTTAAGCTAAGGCGCTAGATGAAAATGGCTATGTCAGAAGGACATGAAGACAACTGTTTTGTTTGCTTGAGTTTTACAACATGGCTTCCTACCTTTTTAGGTGAGAAAACACCAAGTGTTCCTCCATCTTCCCGTATGGCAACTCCCATCTCAGCCAACAAGGCTTCTCTAGAAAAACAAAAAACAAAACAATCAAAAAACCCCACGTAAAATCAGTATACCAATTAAGTTAATTTAAAAAGAACTAGAAAACAAGACAGGCAACGCAAAACACTTGGCTGTATCTAAAGCTGGCCAGAGAGATATAGAATGATATGCTTATCACTAATGAGAACTGATTTCTAAAAGAAGCAACATTCAGGGTTGAGAATTTAGATCAGTGGTAGAGCGCTTGCCTAGCAAGTGCAAGGCCCTGGGTTTGGTCTTCAGCTGGCGGGGAGGGGGGGGAGAGTGGGAGAGAGAAACAGTATTTAAAGTAAGTCAGAGAATGTCCCCATGCTAAATTTCTGTTTACTCAGTTGAAATTTTGAAAGACTGTACTCCTTATGTCTGTGCAACCAATTTGAAAAACAATTTCCCCAGCATCTAAGAAAGCAATCAAAGTAACCTGGGGGTCAGCACTCTGGCTTTAGCACCAGTAAAGCCACAGACTTAATATGGGGTGAGCGGGAGGGTAGGCTTGGGCACCTGAAGCATGGTCTGTAAATGTGATTTCTCCCAATATTCCCATCTCACCCCCATTCTGGCACAGTAATTCTAGGAAGGTTTTTCGTTTTCTGTTCATTTTATTTGTTTGGTGTGTGTGTGTGTGTGTGTGTGTGTGTGTGTGTGTGTGAGAGAGAGAGAGAGAGAGAGAGAGAGAGGGGGGGGGGGGGGCCTAATGTGGGGACAACTCTGTGGACTGGATTCTCTTCTCCACCTTTAAGTGGGGCCCAGGGATCAAACTCATGACAGGCCTGAGTGGAGAGTACCTTTCTGTGCTGAGACATCTCACCTGTCCCAATAATTCTAGTTCAAAAAAATCTAATGCGAGTAAGAAAGTTCTTGGTTACATTTACTGGTAGCACACTGGAGCTCATTTCTCCCTTATTTTCATAAAGGAGGAAGATAAGAACTGACTTTAAAAAAGAAGAAGCGTGTATTTATTCCAACAGCATAGACAGAACAAGAATTTTAAAAGTTTGCAAGCTAAACAATACCTTTTACCCAAAAGGTTCTAGATGAAATAACTCTAAAGACAGGGTCACAGCTCTTTGCATATGGGGCTTTGCCAAGTAAAATCTACTTTTTACAACTGACAAAATCTCCTTTATTTAGTATGACTTTTCTAAATTGAAAGCCACATTCAAGTGTGAAAACTACTAAGCACATGACTCTCCACAGCAGTGGTTCCCAATCTTCCTAATACTGCACCCTTTAAATTCAGCTCCTCATGTTGTGGTGACGCCAACCATAAACCTATTTTTGTTGCTACTTCATCACTGTAATTTAGCTACTGTTATTAATCATAATATAAATCTCTGATATGCAACCCCTGTGAAAGGGTCGGTCAAGCCCCAGAGGGGTCATGACCCACAGCTGAGAACCCTGCCTTAGAGACTCTTTCAACGTGCAGATTTCACTTCAGAGGGTAAACGTGACTGGATGCACTCCCCGTGGGTGCGGATGTGTCTGTGCTGTGTCAGGCGGGGACAGTGCCCTTGTTTTTAATCCTCTTTCATCTTTTCTTACTACGAAATCAACTCAGACTTCCCAGAAAACTCAGCAGCATCCAGATTGTTAGTTCCCAACCTTTCCATTCTGATGGCCTCTGTCTTACGAAGTTTCTCTTCCCAGGTTTCATTTAACTCAGCAATTATCTTCTCTGATTCCTATGGAAGGATGCACAGAATTTAACAAACCATATTCAGCAAGGAAGGCATGAAACATACAATATTCTTAGAAGACAAAGGAAGAATCCAAAGTGATGGGCCCTTCTTCTTTTTTAGAAGGTAAGAATCATAAATATTAAATCTAAAACTAAGTAACCCTCAGACACACAAACCTTCCAAGTCCTAATAAAAACAGGCAAACAGCAAATCCGTGTGTGTGTGTGTGTGTGTGTGTGTGTGTGCGCACAAGACAGAGGGAGGAAACAGTGAATCCGTGTGTGTGTGCACAAGACATAGGAAGGAATAGTGAATCCACGTGTGTGTGTGTGTGTGTGTGTGTGTGTGTGTGTGTGTGCACAAGACAGAAGGAGGAAACAGTGAATCCGTGTGTGTGTGTGCTGGGAAAGTAATATAAACATCCAAAAATACATGCACTTTCTTCTTTTTTTTAATCATGACTTCAAGTTCTAATATTTATGATGCTTAAAGATGTTATTGTTTTAAAAACTCAAAGGCCAGGTTAAAGAAAATGTCAACTGAGTGGCTCACTAGGAAGCCATTAGTGCATAATCACTCCACAGATAAGAAAACTGAAGACAAGAAAAAAAAACCTATTTAATTAACCCAAGCCCATCCAGGTCTTCCTGACTTTCTTTAAATTTATGAGGCATGACAGCCTTTTTGTGAAGGGTCTCATGGAGTCATCCTGGCCTTAAACTCACTATTTAGCCAAAGATGATGCTGAATTCCTGGTCCTCCTGGTTCAGCCTTCCAAGTGCTGAGACTACAGTATGTGCCACCCTGCCCAGCTTTTTATTTCTTCTTGATGATTCAATAGAAGGCAGAAAATTTGGTAGGGTAAATCAGACACACACATACACACACACAGAGGGTAGTTTAGGTTTTGACATTCAGAAGGTTAACGATTACTCCATGGAACATTCCTGGAAGCCATCAGATAGCTAAGGGTTTACTGTACTGGACAGCATGCTTTCTGAATAGGCTCCAAATGTGGGTCCTCAGACTGCTTAGTACAGCATTTGCCCTGCCTGTTCCTGGGATGGATGTTTATGGATATTTATAGGCTAAGTCTGTGCAATGGCACACATAGTACTGACTTTGATGCCAGTCTATAAACATCAGAGCCAGTGGCTATAGCTCCATGCTTGAAACTTTACTGAATAAAAATCATACACACAGGGATTTCAGTTCAACCTGTGGCTTTAAAGTAAAATTACATACTACTATTTTTTTTCTTTTTGCCAGAGAGGTTTATAGAGGAATCAAGATATTAGCATCATATATGGAAATCAGCCATACAATGGAGAAAGAAGTAGCAGCACCTATGTAAAAGCAGTGACAAACACTGGTCTACAGTTAAAAATACAGAGAAGCAAAGGCAAATAAACCGTTAGGAAGATGAATTAGCCTCCACTGTTGCTGTTTTCCACTGCAGTGTCATGCCTTAGGAATGCAGCTCCTAAGACATTCTCAAGCGTTTGCATTGCACAAATGCTGTCCCACACTCTGGACCAAAGATGTTCTCTGCCTGCATCATTAAAATGCAGGTCTGTCCCAAAGGAATTCTCACCATTCACAAAGTAAGAGTAGAACTAAGGCGCTTATGCTTCAGTGAACTACCGCATGGACTGAACACAAAGCGGTAAAGAAGCCATTGCACTCTAGAATAAAGCTGGGGAAAAAAGCTTTTACTTATGTTGTTTCAGGGAAAATTAAGAGAGCAATTTATTTGCTGATTAACATAGTACAGCTTTGTTTTAAGGAGATTAGGCAGCTGAGGGCAGAGTTCTTTGAATAAGGACAGCATTATTCCCTAGAAGCCATTTGGAAGACACTGGGTGACCTAATTCTTAAAAAACCTAGTGACTGTCGTAACTCCTAACATGTGGCATTATTTTCAGTTGGTTCTGGAAAAAAAAATTTTTTTTATACCAGAGGTGAAAAAAGGTAATCTTGTTTGTTTAGGAAGGCACAATATATAATAGTTAGGATTCAAAATCCCTAAAGAGAACACTGGATATAAAATAATAAGAGGGAAGTTTCACTTCTCCCAAATGCTGGCAACATGATCACTGACCCCTACTTATGAGAAAATTTGTGAATGAATGCATTCTCCCACACAGAACATCAATAAAGTCTATAGGAAAGCATCCAAGTCAATTTTACAACAGCAGAGATCACCCTGTACCTTGCATCCCCGAAAGATTTCTCCTTCCTCTCCTTTTGCCAGGCATGTTAGAACTTGACTGACTTTATGAATCAAGGCACAAAAGCACTGGTTTTATTTCTGAGTACTTCTTTTTGAAGTAAGTAAAATGCCAAGGGAAAGGATGGGACGATAAGAAAGAGAACTCTGAAGCCCACTTCACATAAAATCCATTACAGCTTCACCGAAAACTACAATGGACGCATCTGACGCTGACTCACTTTTAGTAGTAAAGAAGCTCAACAAGTTAGTTTGCTTTTCCGAGACAGCGTTTCTCTACATAGCCCTCGCTGACTCTTGAACTCACAGAGGTCTACCTGCCCCTGCCTCCTGGGTGCTGGGATTAAAGGCGAGCACCACCACTGCCCGGCTCTTTCTGTTTTCACCTTTACCTATTAGAGTACCACTGTTCTAACTATCTTTGAATGGGCAGCAGTTGGTAAATGGGGGAACTGAGTGATGGTGAAGAGGATCCCTGACTGGTAGCAGGACTGTAATTCCCCATATTCTAAGTGAGTTTTCTCTCCAACACAAAGGCCAGAAGGTAGAGGGAAACAATATCCCTGGAGGTAGTGAGCCAAAGAGAGAAAACAAGATGCTCCTGATAGGATCTGATGGCTGGCAAGAAGGCTGGTAATTGTTCTCAGCACCACAAGTGACGACACCTGTCTGCTCCCATTGTAGTCACTGAAGGGAAGAGGACAGGCACTGCCTCTGACTTTCAAATTCACAACCAGACAGGACAGAAGTGGATAGAGCCAGCAACAGCCTAAAAGAATGGTCCATCCACAGAGGTGGAGCCAGGGATAATGTTACAGTTAACCAGATACACGTCCGACTGTCTGTGAGAGTACTACCAGGGAAGTCGAGTCAAGAGAGAAAACCCACCATGAATGTGGGAGCACTAGCCTACAAACTGGGGTCCCACACTGAAATAAAGAGGGGAGAAGAAAGGCAGCTGAGTACTGGCATTATCCTTTCTCTGCTTCCTCATCGACAAAGATGTGAACAAGCAGCCTCACACTGTACAAACATGGCTTCCATGTAGACTGACCTCACACCATGAGATAAAAGAAGTTGCTTCTTCTCAGGTATTTGTAGCCAACACAGTGGGCAATCGGTAAATGTACAGTACCATGGCCCACGGACCTCAGGGCCCCAGACAGGAGGACGCCTGCTTCTCTCATAACTAAAGGCTTTGTAAGGACTTCTAAAAGTTATAGCTTCATGTAACCTAATAATGCTCAAATGTCCAAACTTCCAGTTAATTGTATATTATTTACTAACAGAGGAATGGCACTATAGAGACTTCTATTTTCAATAAAACCAAATTTTCCAACTAGTTATTCCATTTAAAATGTAATTATTACCACTTTAGAAAGGGTTTCATACTGTCTAAGCTGACCTCACACTTACTATGTAGCCAGGATGACCCTGAATGCCTTATTTTCCTTTCTCCATCTCTTGAACGCTGGGTCAACAGGCTCATGCCAACATGTCTGGCTTTAAAACTAAATTTCTAACAAGCAACTTCACTATGATTTATAAACTATCCCCAAATTATTGTAAGTTTCTACTCAATGGCTATTTTGCATGGCTAAATTATGATCTTTCCATCTCTGGTCAAGTCAAACAAACATTCTGATAAAAAGAAATTAACTTAAGAAACAAATAATTTCATTTTCAAGGTACCTCTAACTGTTAGCATCTCCATGTGCTAAGACAAAATTTCTGGGCTGTTCATCAGTCCTAGTTCTGCCTTCTGGAATGACATAAAGTGTTGTGCATTCAAGCTTCAGACTCACCTTTAGACGTTCAATGGCTTCCTCCCCTCCAGGTGTGGACATGATCCGCTCTTGAATACTGGTCACAGATGTTAAGCCCACCTGACTACTAAGTGAGCATGAAGATGGAGATGAAGTAAGGGACCCCATGGATGCTGTGGAAAAATTGCCAGGGCGTTGATTCTCAGAGGCTAGCAAGTACCTATGCTTATTGTTCTGAAAGTCTTTCAGATCTGGGAGACAGAAAGAAGGGAAGGTAGAAAAAGAGAAGGCGAGAAGCAGAGGAGGAAAAAAGACAGGAAGGAACACCAGTGTGAGAAAGGAGAGCATCAAAGCGCAAGACTAACACACGCTGACACACAAAGACAAGCTCTAGACTGTACAAATGGCAGTTCTAAAACATGTCGCCCTGTCATATTCGATCCTAAGCAGTCAGCCACTTCTGCGTTTAGAAGTGAGAGGCACGGGAGCTAGAACCAGAACTTCAGCCATGTCTTCCTAAACAGGCAAACTGCAGCCCTTCAGTTCCTCCTCCTTCCTCCGTCTTCAATACAGCCTGACTGCAGCTTTAAACTCCAGGAGTTTTAAACAGAGGGATAGCAATTAGTGCCGCACATTGGCCGAGCTCAGCGTTTAATGCAGTTGTTAGTTACGGTTCTGAGCATAGCAGCATTTTAATATGCCAAAGATACATTCTAAATTCAAAGAAGTAATTGTAGAAATGAGAAGAATTTTGAGGAAGTATGATAATAACTTTGTTTTGAATGGTTATTTCAACAGGAAAGAATGATTAATGAATTAACAAGTTTTAGTGTATTTTTCATTTGAGTCAAAGCAAACAAAAATGAAAAACTATTTGATGATTTAAGTAAAGCCCTTCTGTGTCTAACAGCACAATCACTGGGCACCGCTAAGTCTCCTTTCCAGTATGACAGCCCAGTTTTCAGGACACATTTTCACTGGCCAAGGTCTAGCACACAACTGGAAATTAGGATGTTCAACTCGGGCTAGAAAGTTTACCAATAACAACGCTCAATGATTTGCTTTTTTGTAATTTCATTCATTAATCAACCTTCTCAAATGACAGCAAAGAAACCACTGCTATTGGTACAATCTTTTTGGCTTTCTTTGTCTGAAGACAGGGTCTCATGCACCTTGTCTAACTATAAGGCCGAGAATAACCTTGAACTCCTGACTGCTGATTCTGCTGGGAATACAGGTGGCACAACATACATTTGCATTTCTATGTCAAAATTTTTCTTTATTACATTTATTTATTTTGTGTGTGTTCCTGAGTGGTCAGAGGACAACTTGTGAGAGTCAGTTCTCTCCTTCCACCATGTGGGACCTCAATCCGGTCCTCAGCTTGGTAGCAAGCTCCTTTACACCCAACCATCGTGCTGGCTCTCACTTTTAAATATGAGAAATCTACATCTCTGAATTTACATCAAGACTACATTTCCTTAAAGGATATAAGGCAATACAAGTAGTTGGGAAAAACAGTCACTCTGTGGGTTTACTAATGTTTACTATTTAATGAAAACCAGTTCTTGAATCCCCTTAAAGCCTGTGGTAGTTGCTTCAAGACAGTTTGAAAACTACCATCTGCAAATATAGAACATGGGGAAACAAGCAAAGAGGCATGTTTGCAAAGTGAACAGGAATTGGAGCAAAAATCATCTGTCAGCTGATGGCAGCAAGGTGGAAAACGGGGGTAGACGGAGATTAGAAGGTCCCGCGGACACATGCAAGCCCTAAACCAAAGGGAAACTGCAGAGTAGCCAGGGCTGCTCTCCTTTGTGGATAGAAGATTAAAGCTTAGTCATGCATGGTTTTCAGGAAATGCCACAGCTGCTCAGAGAAGGGATAGGCAACAGGCCAGCAGTAGCAGCACCTTGAACACAAAAGCAAGAACAAGAAGGCATCCTCTCCACACCAATATCCTTCAGCTTTGGAGATCTCAGACAGAGCTGTTCCAGGCCAAGAGCCACAAGTGTGTTTGGGCATGGGAGTCCTGTGGGCTCGAGTCAGTACAGTAACTGGTACTATATTTGGGTTCTCCTATGTATTCCCTTGTCTGAAATGGCTTCCTACAGATAAAAAGATCAACAGAATCTAAAAATTCCCAAACTAAGATTTGATATATCTTCATAAATTATATTAAAAGCATAAGCAACTATTTCCTTGTTAACTTAACATTTATATCGAAAAAATGGCTTGTGATCTTCTGCAATATATATTTCCATTTAAGTCATATACTTCAGAGATCTATTTTAAAATTTTAACTGTAATTTAAGAAAAGAGGAAAAATGTTAATCTAATGATCAAGTAAGATAAGGCCCAAGATACATAGAAAACCAATGGAGTTTAAGCACAGGTGAGTGCTTAACCCAGCCCACACAGGGTTCTTTTAATTACAGACAGTTTGGCTAACTGGAACTGATTTTTGTAATTATACAGACTCACGTTTACAATGCTAATTAAAAAGGAATTTTCCTATTAAATAATTGGTTCATAAAAGGAAACAAATCAAGAGGGAAAAGGGGGTGTTGACATAGTAGTGATTAAAACAAGAGCTCTGAGTTAAACTGCCTAACCTAAACACGAGAAACCGTGCAGCTCAGAGAAGGAACCACTCCTGGCTAGAGTATAATGGGGATGAAGTAACGTTATCAATAACAGAGTTAGTAGTGATAATATGTTTATGGTGCCTAGAACAGGGCCAGGGATATTACAGACATTCAATAAAAGTGAGCTGCTACCATCACTAGCCTCACCAACTGTAATTCTGAGTTTGATTTAGTTATATGGGTAGAAACACTGAAGACTGAGTGGAAGACTCAAGTTCTTACACCTCTCAACTTCAGTCACGGCACACACTAAAATTCACTAGGTTATTTTGCTGAATGGAGAAGGGCATACACAAGAGAGTTTGATTTCACATTACACTCTGTCTGGGATTTCCCTGTTAGGGCTGCTGGCATGCAAAGCTCGCTGTAAGGCTGACACAGCAAAGGCCGATTAGCAAGTCAGCATACGGGACACAGCCAATACACGATATACACACATTTGCCTCCACTTCCAGAGTAATCATCGATCAATGGGTCAACTAAAGATAAGCAAGAGGGAAAACACAAGAAGGGTCAAAGTTCAGACTCGGTAGTGACATAGAGTGAGATTTGGCATTTGGGAAGCTAAGAAAATGAAAATTCAGTAATATATAATATCATTTTCACAAATCATATTAATTAAAATTCAGATTTTAATCAATAAGAGATAAATTAGAGATAAATTGAAATCTATTAGTATTTCAAAATATATATTTTTACATTAAAAATAAAAATATGTTTTACTAAATAAACCCATATTCTATCTGAAAAGTCTACTTTACGGCAAGAACTTTTTTTTAAAGTGCTGAGGCTAAAAGCAGAGCCTTGCACATGCTAATCAACAATGATCAATAATGAGCTACACTGCCAACCGTAACTAAGAAAAAATGGATTCCATACTATACACAGAGATGACTGCAGTCTTAAAATCATGTACTACACAAGAACACTGTGCAGCAGTACTTTCTGAAAGTCTAGCTCTTGAACTCAGCAAGAATTAGCCTTTTCTCTTCACTTTTCCACAGAGAACGGGTCATTCAAAGGTAACTCTCATCTGACAGTAGACAGGACTGGGGAATTCTTACACAAGCATTATTGCTACTGCACCAGTCCAGGGAAACAAGAGCTTCCAAGTAATACTTTTATGAAGTTTTTCAGAATGAACTTAACATTAACATGGCTTTGGGGGACATTTTGCATAAAGAAATTCTGAGATTATCTCATTTCACTGGCTTTTTTTTTTAAGACAAAAAACTTGTAAAACCATTTTTACTACCATTTAGTTTCATCGAGTCTCTAAAATCTAAGCTTATTTTATTTACTTACTTATTTTTTTATTTGAGGCAAGGTCTCACTGTGTAGCTCTGGCTGTCCTGCAGCTCACCAAGTAGACCAGGCTAGCCCTGAACTCACAGAGACCAGCCTGCCTCTGCCTCCTGAGTGCCCAGCACACCCAGCCATAAGCCTTTTTTTAAGTCTACAAATCTGCAGAGGAAAGTAAGACTCTGTAGCTCCTTCCTCACTTACTATCAATGATGTCCCCCAGTCCCTGAGCACGAAGCAGGTCCTTCAGTCGGGTCACTTCCTCCTTCAACTCCCGCACCAGCTTGGCATTAGGGTCCTCATTGATAACAGCATTGCATTTAATTTGTTTTGCACGATCTGCATATCTAGATACAGAAATAAAATGCATCCTTGACATTTCTCAGAGGCTCTAATTCTCATAAATAGCATACCATTTGTCTCTAAAGCAAACACTTGAAAAGCCCTGATAAATACCTTATTTGTATGAGACTTTATAGAGGTGACACAGGCTCAGAAGAACTTAAGTGATTTGGCTAAGATCACAACAAAAATAAATACCAGAGAGAAGGCTCAAACCCAGTCTGTATTAAAAATATCTTTAATGGGAGAAGGGAAGATAGTTTCAGATTAAAATCTCCTATATATAAAAATTCAATGAATATTCCATTGGTAATTTATCAGAGCTACATATGCTGATAACTGTATTACTTTTTACAACTTAAACATATCTATAAAAGGGAACACTTCTATTAACATAAATACTATAAGACAATTTTATTATCTAAAACTTATCCAATATCTCACTCAAGTAATTTGAACATATTTCCTGTAAAAAAGCTCTTACTTATTCCAATGAATCTGGAAGCCACAGAAGTAAACTCCATCATAACAAAAATAATTCCCCCCTTATTATGAGAAAGAAAGATCATGCTAGCCTTCAACGTGTAAGAAAACCTATGGCATACAAAACTACTCAGCTACTGAGCTCAAAGGCGTGTACCTCAGAGTGCTCAAAGTTTCATCGTAGTTGATATCTGCTGGGCTCAGAGCAGCAACCATTGCAGTTCGAGAGTTGCCACCTAAGAAAATGAAGTATGAGTATCTCCAGTTACACCCATTTTTAAAAGGAGAATTTTATTTACTATGATAAATTTGAGAGCAGACCCTGACATGTAATCAAAAGCCAACAAGTTTTTTCCTTTTATCATTTGTTTGTTTTGACAAGGTCTCCTGTAGCCTTGTTGGTCTGAGCTGGCTATCTTCCTGCCTTCATTTTCTAAGTGCTGGGATTGTAACTATGTGCCACCACGCCTGGAACACAAAAACATTCTTTTATACGATTTCTTTTTTTTCCAAGACAGGGTTTCTCTGTAGCTTTAGAGCCTGTCCTGGAGAATTTATTTTTAAAGATTTATTTATTTATTTATTTATTTATTTATTATGTATACAACATTCCTTCCATGTGCAGCTGCATACCAGAAGAGGGCACCAGATCTCATTACAGATGGCAGTGAGCTACCACGTGGTTGATGGGAACTGAACTCAGGACCTCTGGAAGAGCAGTCAGTGCTCTTAACTGCTGAGCCATCTCGCCGGCCCCACAAAAACATTCTTCAATGTTCCCTTGCTATGCACTGTTTCCCTCACATTCTGCTCTCTGAATCTCCTGTTCAGCTCCCCCGCCAACCACTCTAACCAGGTATGGTAGTACACGCCTGTAGTTCCTGCACAGGAGGCTGTAGCAGGAGTTCAATGCAGCCTGAGTCGCACATGACCCTATCTTAAACAACCACTCTAATCAAGTCAACCACTCCACCAAAACTGCTCTGTGACAGGAAAACTGACTGGTTGCTTTTTCTGAATGAAGAGGAACAAGGATGAGGAGAATGGCTGATGGATCAAAAAGCATTAGGAGTAAGGAGGAGTAAGACTACCTGGTGAGCCAGGCGCACGCCTTTCATCCCAGCACTCGGGAGACAGAGGCAGTTAGATAGATCTCTGTGAGTTCAAGGCCTGCCTGGTCTACAGAGTGAGTTCCAGGACAGGCTCTATTAGCTACTGGAAAACCCTGTCTCAAAAAAAATAACAACAAAAAGACTATGCAGCATGTACTTGGCTATGTAAAATGTGGAGGACTATGAGCTTCTAAGTACTCTGAGGAAGGGGCCAGAGAGATGGCTCAGTGGTGAAGAGCGCTAACTGCTTTTGCAGCAGTGTTTGGTCCCAGGGGATCCAATGCTGCCTTATAGCTCTGCAGGCAACAGGCACACACATGGAGGAAAACACTCGGGCACATAAAAGAAGACTCGGCAGGAGTAGAGAGCTCTAAGTGGCTGTATGGAGTACAGAGACAGGAACTGCTCCTCAGTGTCACAAAGTAAGTGAATCCAACCAGGGGAAACCAAAAGCAAAACCAGAGAAAGACAAAAAGGACTCAAGTTTACTATGAATCATCTAGAGATAATTCTCCTCCAAAGCAGACATGGAAGAATGAGCCATAAAAGGCATCATTAGACAGTACTAAAAAGACATCTACTGCCGGGCGATGGTGGCGCACGCCTTTAATCCCAGCACTCGGGAGGCAGAGGCAGGTGGATCCCTGTGAGTTCGAGACCAGCCTGGTCTACAAGAGCTAGTTCCAGGACAGGCTCCAAAACCACAGAGAAACCCTGTCTCGAAAAACCACAATAAATAAATAAATAAATAAATAAATAAATAAATAAATAAATAGACATCTACTAAGTTAACGGGGACTCGTGGTCAACATACCTAGATTTTCTCTAAGGAGCCAAGTAAGAACAGAATCCCTGTAAGGAATAAAATCAGTCTTCTTCTTCTTTTTACTCTATCAAAGAGAAGAGAATAATTTTAGCAATGTTATGGGGAAAAATTCACATGAAAAGCAAACCAGTTGAAACTTCTGAAACAAGCAAACTGTAATGGAATTCCATCATGATTGAAACATTTCACTCACGGCCCAATTTTTCAAAAAGCACATGCAAATTTTTTTATTTTAAAATCTTTACAATACAAAAAGTCAAGAAAATAGTATTACAATACACATGGTAGACTTACCACGTAGTTTTAATTATTATTATCTTGCCATTACCCAAACCACTTGAGTAAATTGCAGGCACAAGATCTAAATGCTTCAGCAAATATGTAGTTTATAAGGAACAAATTTAGTAAATTTAACAATAATGCTATTCACTAATAATACTATCCACATCTCTAGACCTGCTAATATTTTAAAACAAACTCAGTATTTCAGTTATAAATACTTCAAGCACATATCTTTGACAAGGAGTTAAAAAAACAACATGACCAGTAATATGGCTCAGGACTTGATACACTAGATAACACCCCAAAGGAGAAAGCTAACTCACAAGAGCTGTCCTCAGACATATACACATGTACCATAACACACTCCTGCCCACAACAATAATGAAGAAAATCATTTCAAATAAGACCCAAGCAATGTCAAAAACAATTAAACATTTGAATACTAAACATTTTAATGCAAATACTGCTTCTACCCTGACCTTATTTCATATAATTCTTAACTATTAGGTGCTCTGAATATTAAAAAAATATTCAGAAGAACAGCAAAAAACTTAGCGTATTTGTATAGAAATAAAAGGAAGAGAGAACATACCATTATCTCATACATCTTAACTATTAGGTGTTCTAAATATTTTTGTTCATAATAATAACAAAAAATTTAGAATATTTGTAAAGAAATATACAGAAGAGAAAAATCTATGCTATTGGATAAAGGAAGATATGAAGAGTCATCTCTAGCTTCAGTTAAGAGTTTAAATTCTACAGCCTTTACTTCAAAAATGTTTTACATTACTCATAAGCTTCAATTGTCAGAAATGAGATAAAAAAGGATAGAGATGTATTAATAATATATAATCTTATTTGTTTTATGTTACTTGGTTGCAATAATCTCAACAAATTAGCTATGCTTTAGACCAGGACTACAAGAAATACAAGCTTCTCTCTTTGGAGTGGTTTACAGAACTATTAAGAGACACTCTTACAGATCGCTGGATCAAGCATCATGACACAACACAAATGCTTCCTCAAATTTCTCTCTTCTTCCTTTATTCTATTCCTTCTCCAAAGTACTTTATGTTCCTTAATTATTTCTAGTGTGAAGTCCCATGATTCACAGCATCCTAAACAATCATTCAAAATTCCACAGCCACAAACCCTTTGTGAAGGTTCTGTTCTAACTGATGCCCCTATTTATCCTCTAAAATGTGCAAACCATTTGGCTAGTTCAGTGTGACTAATCCCCGCCGTACCTTGCTGGTGCAGTTATCCTACAAATGAAAGCATTTCAAGGAGAGAAAAAGAACACAGGATAAACCTCTAGAATAAATGGAAATCAGAGTACTTTCTAGAGACAAGAAAAGATTTAATTCTAAGTGGATTTGAATCACCCATTAATCTAAATTAGAGCATACAAAAACTATCTTAGATATTAAACCTAAATAATGAAGACTATGCAAAATTTGTTTTAGCTGTAGTGTGCCAGTGCTGTAGAAACAAAGACTTTAATCCACATATGCACTGCAAAGACAGTGATGGTCTGTTAAGATTATAATGGAATTGAAAAGTTACAGTGTTGTTGCTCTCTTCAGGTGGTATCACAATGCACTGTTTATAGAAATGTTGGTGGAAACAAACCTACTATACTGCCAGTCATATAGAACATACAAGCACACATAATTCTGTTCAACGCAGGGCACTTGCTGATGGAGGCTCACCTACACATCACCAAACTGTTTCCCCACTGCTTTAGTGTACTCTTTTCACTTCCTCAATGACAAAGTCATCTAATGGTGCATTTCTAGGAATGCATTCATCTCATTAAATGATACATGATTGTAGTTTAAAATATATATTACTGGCTTCTAAATTAACATCATTCTCCAAAGCAACACTGGTCAAAATACTCCAAAAATATCTTTGAAGTAAGGCTCAAAAAATTCGTCAACTTTGTGTCTTTGCTCTAGCTGTACACACAGGTAGCTGTTTGCAGTCACTCCAGTACAGAGCTGCATTACACCCTAGCCCTGCTTGAAAAAGCTGTTTGCAGTCACTTCAGTACAGAGCTGCATTACACCCTAGCCCTGCTTGAAAAAGCTGTTTGCAGTCCACTCCAGTACAGAGCTGCATTACACCCTAGCCCTGCCTGAAAAAGCTGTTTGCAGTCACTCCAGTACAGAGCTGCATTACACCCTAGCCCTGCTTGAAAAAGCTGTTTCCAGTCCACTTCAGTACAGAGCTGCATTACACCCTAGCCCTGCTTGAAAAAGCTGTTTCCAGTCCACTTCAGTACAGAGCTGCATTACACCCTAGCCCTGCTTGAAAAAGCTGTTTCCAGTCCACTTCAGTACAGAGCTGCATTACACCCTAGCCCTGCTTGAAACTTTAAAAAACCACACAAAAAGGCCGAAAACATAAAGACACGTAAGTATCAGCAGTTTACCTGCTGAGCAGACATCCCCTCTGAGAGTGGAACAGAAGACTTACCACCTCCGCCAAGGCCGAAATGACTTTGCCCAAAGTTGTAAGAGACTTATTAATATTTGCACCTTCCTAAAATAAACACAAACATGAAAGAATCAAAGCAACGAATTTCTACTGCGCACACCACTCATACTGCTCCAAGCTGAGCACATCTGCTTCTCCCTGCTCCCCACCCCCACCCCAGTCCCTGTGGGTGCTGGGATCTGAGTGCAGGTCCTGGAGTGGCAGCAAGCACTTTACCCAGGGACACCTCCTTAGCCCCACATATCTGCTTCCTTAAGACAGAAGTCCTAAAGACACCTATGTGTAGCCTTTGGTCTTTCCTCTGCTCACTTGGTAATATGCTTAGTGCACACACCCACCTCCCCATCCTTTCTGCATGTGCTGTGAAACCTCACAGAAGCAAGCCTTCCTCCCACAGCTCACCAACATGGAAGTCCTGTCCTTGTGAAACAACAGCTCTGTCTCAGCTCACACATGTTCTTACATCACTATCTTATACGTCTGATTCCCATTTTACTATGTCTTCCATCTGCCCAAATTTTGCCCATTTCTCAAAATATAATACAACTCTCACTCTTAATCAAAAACTCTTCTCTATTTTGTTATCTAACTTACCATTTCATTGAAATTATAGATCAATAATTGATAGTTTTTTTTCATTAAAAAATAGATTTAAACATTGGGTTTTGTAGGTCACAACATCTCTGATGCAATTCTGCCAGTGCAGAATAAAAGCAGTCACAGAGGACTGGGGTAAAGCACAATGGTAGTGTGCTTGGCTAGGACACACAAAGCACCACATAAAAGAGACACAGTGGCACACACCGCTAGTCTTAACACTCAGGGACAGAGAGATCAAGCCCATCCTAGCTACGTATTAAGTTCTAAGCCAGCCTGTATCAAAATAATAAATAACACTATAAACAAAATATAAATTAAAAATCATAGCTATCTCTCAATAGAAACTAATTTGTAAAACCAGGGAGAAACTAGATTTGGCCTATAGCTACAGTTTGTAGGCCCTTGTTACAAAACATTGATTGACTAGATCTTTTGCTAAAATAAATACCTTTAATCGTGTTCCTTTGGCACCAGTTGAATCAGCTCGTTCGCTTCCTGCTAGATCCACCAAGCTGATTTTACTGACCTAAGTAAAGAAGAGTAATATGGAAATTATAAAATAAGCAAGATAGTTAGGTGTGTAGTTCATGGTTGTGATCCCAATACTCAGGAGGCAGAGCAAAGGCAGGAGGATCATCCACATGAGCTCGAAGACAGTCTGCTCTATATAGTGATAATAAATTCAAGACCTGACAACAAAGACAGGAGTCCATGCACCCAGGAAGCAGGGAGAGATGAATTTCTGTGAATTCCAGGCCAAACTGGTCTCCATAGCAAGTTCCAGGCCAGCCAGAGATACATACTGAGGTCATGCCTCAACACTCATTGACATCCATATGCATGCACGTGTGCATACATGCGCACCCACAGACACACACATGAAACCTATTAAATTGCCTTATGAAACATGAAGGATCGAACAACTGGAGCTCTGTCTCTCTAGCTCTCTCTCTCATTCTCTCTCTTTTTTTCTCCAAGACAAGACTTCTTTGTAGCTTTTTGGAGCTCACTTTTTAGACTAGGTTGGCCTCAAATTTACAGAGATTCACCTGCCTCTGCCTCCCAGTGCTGGGATTAAAGGTGTGTGCCTCCACTGCCCAGCCACAACTGGAGCTCCTATATACATCTAGTGGCAATAATTATTTTGAAAACTGTTTAGCTGTTACTTAAGAAGTTAAGTATGACTTTAATCCCAACACTTAGGAGGCAGAGGTAGGTGGATCTCTGTGAGTTCAAGACAAGCCTGGTCTACATGGTGAGTTCCAGGACAGTCAGGATAATAAAGAGACCCCTCCTCAAAAAACAAAACAAAATAAACCCAAACCAGAAACTATACACACATTTGACACAAGACTTAATTCTACTCTTAAGCATTCACCAGTACAAATAAAAACAAAGTAAGATTCAAATTGCCAGCTGTGCATGGTGTGTATAACCTGCCATGCATGGTGTGTACAACCAGCTGTGCGTATTGTGTACAACCAGCTGCGCGCAGTGTGTACAACCATCTGTGCATGGTGTGCACAACCGGCTGTGCATGGTTTGTACAACAAGCTGTGCATGGTGTGTATAACCTGCTGTGCACGGTGTGTACAACCTGCAATTCCAATACTTGGGAGGCTCATGGAGCTGAGTGAGGTCTAGGTCAAACTAAAGAACCAAAGAACGATCAGAAAAACAAGAAACAACAAATCTACACACACACACGTGCACAAATGTTCCCAGGGTCAGGTGAATGAAATAATGAAATATCTGTCATCAAGGAAAAGGAACAAACTATCAACATAACACAAATGAACCTCAAAATCATCATAAACAAAAGAAAGTTGGCAAAAATGTAGTATATACTGTATCACTAAATATAAACTAATCTATAGTGACATAAAGCATCGGATGATGCTTTATAAGACCTCAATATAACACCTTAATAATATCTCAATAAAATTTTTCAAAATTTTTTAGTTTGAACAAAAGAAGAGATGACTTAAAAGTTGCTGAGCTGAGGTACAGCTAATGGCAGAACACCTGTCTAAAACGCAAAAAAACCCTGAGTCTAATTAGCAGAAACAAAAAAATAGTCACTAAACATAAAATGATTCTAGCTCTTAGTGACAACACTAGCAGATAGCATTCCCTTTACAGGGCAAAGGGCAGAGCATCCTGTCTAAGGATCAGTAGAATAAATTTAGATTCAGGTGTGTCACACTAGGGATACAGCACAGGGGAAAGCACTTATCTAATATGAGTGTGTTCAATTCCTAACACCCCACTCACCCCACTCCAAACAAAAAGAATACCGCTGAATGCCACTTAAAAGTTTGTCATATTGGCCAGGCGGTGGTGGCACACGCCTTTAAACCCAGCACTCGGGAGGCAGAGGCAGGTGGATCTCTGTGAGTTTGAGGCCAGCCTGGACTACAAGAGCTAGTTCCAGGACAGGAACCAAAAGCTACGGAGAAACCCTGTCTCGAAAAATCAAAAAAAAAAATTGTCATATCATAAATATATTTTAATTAGTTACAACTACAAATTAACAAATGTTGAGTGGTTACTTGGAGCCAGGCATTATTATATGAAGTTAACCTACACTGACCCATAACCATTTAAACAACTCTCTGAAGTTGTTACAGAGGGAGAATATAGAGGCACAAGGAGGTTAAGGTAGTTTGCTTGAGATTATGTAACTAAAAAGTAGCAAAGCCATAACTCACAAGCAAGCAATTTTATTTCAAGCTCTACAATATTTAACCACTAACAAAATGAGAAATTAACAATCAACAGTTGCTGGAGAAAGCTTGCCTAGTATGCTTGATGGGTTTCGATCCTCAGGACCAGAAAAACAGACAACAACAAAGGAAAACGGGGCTGGCAACAGCTCGTAGTAGAGGGTCTGCCTACCATGTAGGCTCTGAGTTCAATTCTCAGTAACAGAAACAAACAAGCAAAGGTGTTTGAACAATATTAGAGTTGTTACAAAGTTATTTCCCAAGAAGGAGCACACTATGCATGCCTGACCACCTGCAGACATCCCTGCAATAACTTTATCAATGGTTACTGTCGTCCAGTCAAGAAGAAAAAGTATTTTTCCCCAAAAGAACTACTTAACTATCTTGCATGAAATAAGTAAACTATTAGACCCAGTTTTAATTTATATTTTAGCCGTGTTTTCTAGCTTTCAGTTCCATTAAATACCCACACTGAAAACTGGTGCGGAGTAAATGCTGAGTGGAAATTAAAAACCACCTCCACAAAGTCAAAGAACACTTATCCCGTCTAAAACTAGCAGAGCATAGTAGTATAAAAGGGATTTCTCACACTTATCTCCACAAAATCTCCTCATGACAAGAGATCAGAAGCTCTCCTACCTTCTCAGTGGACAGGTTAGTCTCGGTATCGTGCTTCTTCTGGGTGAAAACAATGGTAAACACAGCGTGGGAACGGCTACTGGTCTCATTCATGTTGGTAGCTGCCACTGTCCTAAATAAACCCATGAGAATTGAAATGGGTAGCGGGCTCTATACAACCACACATGACAATCATGGACAACAGTCTGGAATTCAGACTAAAGGACTGTCACTGACACAATTGCTCTAAGTGCAGTCTTATTTGGGAGCCCATCAAGTTACCCCACAACTCCAAAGGCAGCCATCAGAATCACTCTTCAAACTCCAGCTATCCCTTTTGTAATCGCTAGAGCGTTTAATTTTTATTCCTCATTTCGTGCTCATTTATTCCAGAATCAATTACTACCACAGCCTCATCTAGACATTACAGCTAACATTTTACCATGACTTAAATCAATACCAAGAGTTAACTAAAGTTCTGACCTGCTTCAACAATGCACCATTTTAATGAAAAGACATCTACTTAATGTGTTGAAGCCTATACCACTCCAGCATAGCCAAGACTCAAAGGACTCTGCAATTAAAAACAACTTAATAGTTACAAACATGGTTTCAATCCTTACAATGGAAAAAAGAGCCTCAGAATATACCAAAGGACTCAGTCATTAGTCTATTTCCTACCATACCTGGCTTTGTTCCCAGCATCCATGAGGTCAGCAATGTCAGTATAAGAAGTGACCGCCAGCTTGGACAGATCCTCCACATAGGGTCCAAGAAGCGGGTGTTCACGCACACGCAAATTGCCCTTGTTTTTGGGATTCAGCAAATCTCGCACTCTCTCACAGTAGATTTCCATGTAGCTCACCTAGGAACATTTTATTAAAGTAAATTAAAGAATTTGGAAAAGATATATACACATTAGACACTTTTTCAAAGCTAAGTATAGTGTTTCAGACCTGAAACAGAAGGATCATGCATTCATGGTCAGCTTAGACTAAAAAAAGGAGATCCTGTCTCTTTTAAAAAAGAAAAACATTCGTAAAAAACTATACAACCATAGGTCAGAACACTATAGTCCTGGACCCTGTACTCTACTATCAGTATTGTGGACGTCAGGTTACAGGGGTCAGAAATAGTCTTTCCTCAAGAAGGAAGAGAGGGCAAACAGGTACATATAGTAGCTATGTGTCTTAGGCACAACATATATTTCAGTAGAACTGTATTGGTGCTCATCCCCTTTAAAGCAGGATCTTTTGTAGCTAAACTGGGTCTCAATCTTGCAATCCTCCTGCCTCAACATTCCAAGTGCTAAGATTACAGGAATGTACCATCTCACCCAGCTTTATTGGAATTTTAAAAATGTGTATTACTGTCAGCATTGAGGCTTAACGTGAGGTTATTCTAAAAGCCTGGAAATTAATATTTTGATTAGTATTAAAACCAAGGGATAGCCAGGAGGTGGTGGCCCAAGCCTTTAATCCCAGTACTTGGGAGGGAGAGGCAGGTATGAGCTTTGTCAAGCAGTGTCTTCAAGATGCTTGGCATCGCCATTCTGAGTTCAAGGCCTGCCTGGTCTACAAAGTGAGTTCCAAGACAGCCAGAGTTAGTACAACCAAACCAAACCAAAAAAAAACAAAACAAAACAAAACAAAACAAACAAACAAAAAAACTATTCAGACAGAGAAAACAAGAGACCAATGACTAATTCTTTTGTTGTTGTTGTTATTGTTTTTGGTGTGTTGGTGGTGGATGTGGTGTGTGTTCATGTGGACACACGTGTACATGCAGTGAAGGCTAGAAAATTCCTCAGAAACTATAAGTGTGTGTGTGTGTGTGTGTGTGTGTGTGTGTGTGGTGTGAGACAGAGTCTCTCACTGGCATGAAGCTTGCTGGCAAGAGAGCACCAGAGAACTGACTATCCCTGCCTACTTGGTGATATGGAATTTCCCTCTGTATGCTGTGAATATGTTTTATTACCATTTGTTAATAAAGAAGCTGCTTTGGCCTATCACAGGGCAGAATAGAGCTAAGTGGGAAAACTAAACTGAATGCAGGGAGAAAGAAGACAGAGTTAGGGAGACACCATGCAGCTGATGAAGGAAAAAGACGCCAGAACTTTACCAGTAAACCGCGAGCCTTATGGTAAAATATAAAATAATAGAAACAGGTTAATCTAAAATGTAAGAGCTAGCTAGGAATACGCCTAAGTCATTGGCCAAACAGTGTTGTGATTAATACAGTTTCTGCATGATCATTTGGGTCTGGGCAACCAGGAAATTAAAGTGCATCTCCGCTTACAGTTCGGAGCTGGGATTCCCTGTTTACATCAATCTTGGCTCCTTGACAGCAGGCACCTTAAGTTGAGCTCTCTCCATAGCCCAGTCACTAATTCTTTAAACTGACCACAGTGTTATTAACTACGGACAATGCATCCAATAGGAGTGAGAGATTGTCAATGACAATGGCTTATTGAAGACTTAGGAAGGCTCAGACAATAGAATGTTAAATATTTCTGGTAACAAAGCTACAAAAGGAGAATATCTGTCTAGTATATAAAGTCCTAAGTTCAACTCGTGGCATCAGTGAACCAGAAGGTGTGGCATATATCTATAATCCCAGCACTGAAGTGGACAAAGGATTTTCAAAAGTTCAAAGTCATCTTGGGCTACGTAGTCTGGCCAGGAATAAATGAAATTTTGTCTCAAAAAAAAAAAACTTATAAGATTGGGCATGTAGCTCACAGTAAACGTTAATGTGAGGCCCTGTGTTCAAGCTTGAGTACTGCAAAAAATAAATTTTTGAAAATTTATGGGATAAAAGATATTCATCCTGAGAGAAGGCCTTACACCCAGAAACATACTGGCAATACTAAGTGAACTCAGTGAGCTTAAAATAAAGGAAAAACAAAACAAACACCAAACACATGAAATTAGAAGGATACAGTAGTGGGGGAGGGGAAGGCTGGAAGGGAAACAATGGGAGGAGGAGCTCATCAAAACACATTATTCAATCAAGGAATTCTCAAACAATTAACAAAAAGATACATAAAGGAAGAAGATGTCAGACAATAGGAAGATTATACATTAAGGCCTCAAGTACTGCTCCATTATAGAAACTGAGGAAAAAAGAGTCAGTGTGGCTGGGGCAAACAGGTGAAGAAGTAGGAAAAAAAATCAGGAAATGTGGCAAGGAACCATAGTGCCCACTAGTATTTAAAGATGCACCCCGAACAATTTCTGGAAACTAACACAAAATGGTATCTTCTCTTATTACCTATAAGCTCAAAGTTCTGCACCTGATTTACAGAACTGTTCTAGGCCAAGACAAGCTAGTTATAGAGAAAGTTGAAAAGAGCTCTTCAGAAATTCAGAGATATGTGCAACCCCTAATTAACAAAGAAAAAAGTCCAAAGCAATTGCATAAAATAAGTAGAAACCATGTAAATACTGTCAAAAATCACACCACACATGAAAAAAATGAATAAAAAAAGCTGGGTGGTGCCTTTAATCCCAGCAGAGGCAGGTGGATCTCTGAGTTCAAGGCCAGCCTGGTCTACAGAGTGAGTTCAGGACTACCAGGGCTACACAGAAGAACCCTGTTTAAGGGAGAAGGGGAATCACTAGCATTTTCTTCAAAGGTAGCTTTACTTCCCAGAACAGCAGGTTTGTGTGACAAGAGCATTTCCATTATTATGAAGCCCAATACACAAAGGGTGTGATTTTCTGTTGTATGTACAACAACAATTTGAAAACCACATATTAGCAATATTAAAGAGAGTTTACATCAAGTAAAAAGAAAAACTGATTCTCAATGTAAATAAAGTCTGTGTTGGTGTTACAGTAGCGAGCAGAGCTGCTGTGCCTCCCAAATATTAAAGTGTGAATATAATTTACGAGATGATCACACACATTAATAATCAAAGAAATTCAAATTTAAGAAAAAGTTATATGCTATCAAAATGGCAAAAAAAATTATCTTTTAAATGAAGTTTATAAACGTGTTTGTAAAAATGTGAGGGCAGAGACCTGCAGAGTCCAGGAAAGGGCATCAGATACCCCAGGGGTAGAGCTGCAGGTGGATGTGAGTTGCCTGGTTGGGTCCTGGGAACAGAACTCAAAGCCTCTGCAAGAGCAGTTCTCATTCTTAACCACTGAGCCATCTCTCCAGCCCCAAATTGGAAAGAGTTAAAAATAAAAACACTTTATGGTTGCCAGTTTCTCCTGGAAGAATGAAAACTGCTATAGCCTTTCTTTCAAAAAGGCCATTTGCCAGTCAAGTGTATCACTTAACAACCAGATACATAACAACACCCAAAAATGACAGCCCAGAACTCTGAACTATTTCTTATTGCAACATTATTCATCATAACCCAAAGTCAGAAACAGTCTAAACCCATAAAATTAAGGGAATACTTTAAGTGAGCAGTAACAAAGTCACAACCAAGAGCCTTCTAACACAATGGGGATGACAGCACAGCCAAGGTGGGGAACCCACCTATAATCCCTGTACTGTTGAGACAGAGCCAGGGCATCTCTGATTTCCAGACTAGAGAAAGAAAGAAAGAAAGAAAGAAAGAAAGAAAGAAAGAAAGAGGAAGAAGAAGGAGGGGGGAAGGGAGGAAGAGAGAAGAGAAGAGAAGAGAAGAGAAGAGAAGAAAAAAAAGCAATGGGGCCCAGCCCAGTGAGATGACCTAAATTCAATACTTGGGATTCCACATAGTGGAAGGATAGAATCAATTCTAGCAACTTCCATTCCTGCATCATGACACTTGATTGTACATTTGTGCACAAATACATTAAATAATTAATTAAATGGATTGTTTTGTTTGTTTTTCAAAACTTGGTTTCTCTATGTAGCCTTAACTGTCCTAGATTAGATCTTGATCTTTGGACCAGGTTGGCCCTGAACTAAGAGATCCACCTGCCTCTACCTCCCACACCACCAGGCATTAAATGAACATTTTTAAAAGATAATAGAGGGAGGCTGAACATGGTAGCAAATACCTATAATCCCAGCACTCAGGAGGCAGAGGCAGGCAGATCTCTGTGAGTTCAAGGCCGGCCTGGTCTACAGAGAGAGACTAGGACTGCTGTAAGAGACCCTTTCTCAACAAAGAATGTAAGGGAATGGAGGGACAGGAATCTAAAAGCTCCCGGTCTCCATCACGCTCTACTCACCTCTACAGAGTAAGACATCTCTTCGTTACAGTTGTCATTGATCTTCTCAAAGAGCTCTTCGCACAGCTAGGAGAGCAGAATGAAAGGGACCGTCAACAGCCCAGCCAGAGAAGCACCTCATTATTCACAGCAATAAGATGATAGTCTCCCTTTTTTATCTCTCCAAATGTGCATGTCATAAATCTCAAACACAATTAATATTTTAAATAAAAACTTTATACTCGGGCTGGAGAGATGGCTCAGAGGTTAAGAGCATTGCCTGTTCTTCCAAAGGTCCTGAGTTCAATTCCCAGCAACCACATGGTGGCTCACAACCATCTGTAGTGAGATCTGGTGCCCTCTTCTGGCCTGCGGTCATACACACAGACAGAATATTGTATACATAATAAATAAATAAATAAATAAATAAATAAATAAATAAATAAATATTTAAAAAAAAATTTTATACTCTATCCGGGCAGTGGTGGCACACACCTTTAACCCCAGCACTTGAGAGGCAGAGGCAGATGGAACTCTGTGAGTTCCAGGCCAGCCTGGTCTACAAGAGCGAGTTCTAGGACAGACTCAAAAGCTACAGGGAAACCCTGTCTCGAAAAACAAAAGCAAAAAAAATTTATACTCTGATATGCTCCTAATTGTTATTCTTCTTCAACAACAGAACATTGATATTGTTTCCTTAGGAAGAAACCTCCTTTTACTCAAATTTGATTCTTCATCCTATAATCAGGTGACTGGTATACAGCACTACAGCAATAAAACTAACTAAAAATGAGCAAAAATTTATAATCAAGGACTTAACTGCAATGGCCTGCATGTGATGGTGCATACCTTCAATGCAAGTACTCTGGAGGCAGAAACAGGAAGAATCTCTGTGAGTTCCAGGCCAGCCCCGTCTACATACTGAGTTCTAGGACAGCCAGGGCTATGTAGTGAAACGGAGTCAAAAAGCAAATAAGCAAGCAAAAACCAAAGACCTGATGGCAACATTATTTATCATAAACAAAGCTTACAATCTAAAGAGGGTACGGGGCTGCAGCTCAGCTGGCAGAGTGCTTGCCTAGCTTGCTCAAAGCCCTGGGCTGGATCCCTGGAACCCCATGAACTGGGCATCATAGCACATTAAATTTTTTTTTTTTTTTTTTTTTTTTTTAGTTTTTCCGAGACAGGGTTTCTCTGTAGCTTTGGAGCCTGTCCTGGCACTAGCTCTTGTAGACCAGGCTAGCCTCGAACTCACAGAGATCCACCTGCCTCTGCCTCCCGAGTGCTGGGATTAAAGGCGTGCGCCACCACCGCCCGGCAGCACATTAAATTTTTAAAAATTAAAAAACTAATTAAAAAATTAAAACACACAAATTTAAAAAACAAAGGGATAGAATGTAATTTGCAGCAGAGTACTTCCTTAAACACTGGGCCCTAGGGTATTCCTTAGAACCACAAAAAAGGAAAATAAAAATACACTCTTTTTTTTTCTTTTTTTTTTTTTTTGGTTTTTCGAGACAGGGTTTCTCTGTGGTTTTGGAGCCTGTCCTGGAACTAGCTCTCGTAGACCAGGCTGGTCTCGAACTCACAGAGATCCGCCTGCCTCTGCCTCCCAAGTGCTGGGATTAAAGGCATGCGCCATACACTCTTTAGAGGTGAGCTATATAGGAAATTTTTTTTGTTTTATTATTTTGATTTTTTGAAACAGGGTTTCTCTGTGTAGCCCTAGCTGTCCTAGAACTTGTTCTGTAGATCAGGCTGGCCTCTAACTCAGAGGTTTTCCTGCCTCTGCCTCCTGAGTGCTGCAACTGAAAGTGTGTGCCACCGCCACCTGGCTATATAGGAACTTTTGAATAAAATCACAACAACATTTCCTGAGGGTGCCAGCATAAGTAGCTGATAACACTAAAAGATAGAATAATGGGGCAGTTCAGAAACAGCAATGTTTCTAGAAAATGCTAACTCTTCCATCTTAAAAATATGCCAATCAGCCAGGCAGTGGTGGCACATGCCTTTAATTCCAGCACTTGGGAGGCAGAGGCAGGTGGATCTCTGTGAATTCGAGACCAGCCTGGTCTACAAGAGCTAGTTCCAGGACAGGCTCCAAAACCACAGAGAAACCCTGTCTCGAAAAATCAAAAAAAAAAAAAATGCCAATCTTTTCCTCTCATAGGAAGTACTTCTGAGGGAACAGACAAGCGGTCTCCCTTGTGCCTTACATATCACAGTCTCTGAATACATTTTCTGGTAAATAAAAAGCAATCTGCGACTGAAAGTATTGATGGGCACAGATGCTGACATTCAATTGCTTTACCTGTGGAATGATGCCAGCTTGGCTTTCTTCTTGCTTCCCCATCATTGTGTAGGATTTCCCAGCACCAGTCTGCCCATAGGCAAAAATACAGACATTATATCCTTCAAAGGCATGTAAGAGCATTTCCTTCCCAATGTCATTGTACACACGATTCTGCGATGCAAAGCAGGGATCTTCAGGCTGTAAAGATTAAGAAGAAAAATTACAGTCATTTACTAATAGTCTTTCCTATATTAATTTGACAACTTCTACATAAAAAATGTTTGGAGTCAAAGTAGTCATTTAAACTATACATTTTTAAAGAGCCTTCTACACATTTTTTTTCATTTACACACACACACACACACACACACATATTCACATAGAAAGGCACTACAGAAGTTGGAGCTCCAAGATTTTCTTAAGTAAAAAACAAGAATAACAGACCATAGGTCAGGTTCACATACAAAACTACTTCTTTGAACTTACTGTAGACAGTGTGGCAACTTCAAAGAAAAATACAATTTTAGTGAAGAACATTTTCAATTCCTCCCTCAACCCTCTCCTTGATTAGGCTTTGCAGACAGTGTGGAACGTCTCTCCTCACAAAACAGGACAACTTACAATGCCTCAGACACAAGTGCACAGAAATGAAAGCCAGTCTTTAAAGTCACCAAGATTTGGTCCTACACTAAAGGAGTCAGGAGGAACCAAAATACTTGATTAAAGTAAATATTTTATTCCTCAGGTAGTATTCACTGCATCAAAACTGAACTTATGGCTGGATGTAATAACACAGAGTTGTAATTTCATCACTGAGGAGGAAGAGTCAGGAGGATCAGGAGTTCAAGGTCAGCTTCAGCTACACATAGTGAGGCCCAAGTCAGACTCTGTCTTATTTGGGTTTGTTTTGTTTTTTTTTTTTAAAACAGAGTTTCACTATACAGTTCTGGCTGGCCTGGAATTTTATATATCAACCAGGCTGTCCTGGAATTCACAGAAATCCATCTGCCTCTGTCTCTTGATTGTTGGGACTAAATCACCCACCACACCAGGACTTCAAAAAAACTGTCTTTAAAAATGAAAATAAATTAAGAAGCCAGGGATATGGCTCAGTGGGTAAACTGTGGGCTTCTGTGCAAACAAGAAAGCCAAAGTTTAGAGTCCCAGGACCCACATCAAAGCTGCCTATGGCAGCATGCATCTTTAACGGATCATAGGGCTCACAGACCAGACAGTTCAGTCAGTCAGTGAGCTACTGGTACAGAGAAACCCTGTCTCAATATGGTGGAAAGTGATGAAGAACACCAGATATCAACCTCCAGTCTTCATATGTACACACATGCATCCCCTGCACGCACTCACACAAGCACACGCGTGCGCGCACACACACACACACACACAAAATGAATGAACAAACAAATAATTTTTTAAAATGAACTTATAAACTAGGATTTTATTAGCCACGTGTTATAGCCTATGCCTGTAATTCTAGCTCTTGAAAGGGTAAATCAGGAATACTGGCCCAAGTTTCAAGCTAGCCTAGAGTATACAGTAAGTTCAATGCCAATGTGAGCAATGAGATTCTATCTCAAAACAACAAAAAACTAGTAACACATCTTCCTCAAACACACACACAGAACTCATCCTTGGCCACACTCAGAAAATCTGAATTGGATCTTCAAACAACCTAGGATGAAAGTAAGACAAGAAAGGCAGAGGGAGGCAGGGGACTCACCGAGGTATGAGACCAGTAAGAGTAGTCGAAGCTGAAGGACTTTGGTGCTTCCTTTGGGTTCTTTGGGTTAATAATACCTAGAGAATAAAAATATTAAATTGTATTAAGTCCTTCAATTGTAAGTTCATTAGCTCAATATATTATACTATATGCTCAAACCATCCCAAACAGCATATTTATACTATTGAGTCTTAAGAGGACAATCAAAAAATAAAAATATCATTTAAGAGACAATTTATACTTATACTAGAACACACAAACACACTCAGATCAGACCACACACTCAATTGGATGTTACCAGTACTCAGAATATAACAGGTTCTCAGTAAATCTAGGACTGAGTGTCCTTTCAAAGGTAAGTTAGCAGATAAAACTTGGAAATGGGCTGTTTCTATCTCAAAGCACCTCATAAGGTTTGAAATACTTCAACACATTAGAAATAAAAATTAGAAAGATATTATTATATTAATCCAACCTAATATGAAACAAACTCTTTTGGAAATGCTTGCTATCTACTTCGAAAAAGTATTTGGAGCCGGGAGATGATGGAGCACATCTTTAATCCCAGCACTTGGGAGGCAGAGGCAAGCAGATCTCTGTGAGTTCGAGGCCAGCCTAGTCTACAGAGCTACAGAGAAACCTTGCCTTGAAAAACTAAAAAACTAAAAATAAAAAAAATAAAAAATCATTTGGTAATGAGGTATTCATTGCAGTTTGTGTTTTCTGAAATTCACAGTAGACAATATGCAATCTACTACATGTATATATGTGCATGGATGTTTTTGCAGAACCACAGTGTACTAATAAATCACAAGTCTCATCACACGTACTGAAAATGCTTTCTCATGTGACTAATACCACCATACCACACTGCAGCAACTGACTGAATGCTGAAGTTTAATCCTTCTTTTTTATATATACAAAGCTTTATCTCATATTTCACATGAGACAGACTGTCCCAAACATGTAGTCATGAAATCTCTAAGACTGGATAGCTCAAGCAAATCATTTCGCTGAGGCAAGGCTACATCCCAAACCGTCCGGGACAACAGGACTGAAAAGTAAACCTGTCCTCAGCAGCTGGTGTGCAGCACACAAACAGCAACCGTTGCTACGATGCTAAGTTCTCCCTCCGGCCGGATTCCTCTGGGTACAGCCACATACTTATGTGGCAACCTCAAACGCTGACAGAGAATTAATAAGTCTCACATTACACATAATCATGTGTCAAGAGAACATGGTTCTAGAAAGAACATCTCTACAAATACACGGTGATTTAATCCAAGTCTGACAAGAGAACAACCAGCCAGAATTCGCCACGTCGTTCCTCCAACCCGTTAAGTCTTTTGCATTTAGAAATCTTTTTTATCTTCCCAATCACCCAGTGAGGTAAATGCTTTCTCATCCCCATTTTATAAAGAAGTCATCAAAGAAAAGCTCAATATTCCTCAGGTCACAGAGCAGATTCAGAATTTGAATCTGCAGAGCTGCCACAATTAGCCAAGACATCATCACGTAAATGCTTACTCTCTACACACAATGATCACCAAAGTGAAACAGAAGAAGGCATTTTATATATTTGCATGTAGCTATATGCATGTAGCTACCCCCTAAAATTAAGCCACAGGCATTGTTTAAAACTCTCTTTTATTCCTTGCTTTTTTTAGTTTTTCAAGACAGGGTTTCACTGTTTTGCTCTGCTGTTCTGGAACTCACTTTGTAGACCAGGCTGGCCTCAAACTCACAGAGCTCCACCTGCCTCTGCCTCCCAATCCTAATGCTAGGATTAAAGGCATGCACTATCACCAACTGGCAAAGTTTCCTGGTTTTAACAGTACAAATTAGACAACAAACTCTACCAAGAACACAAATTTTAGAGTCCTGTTGTATGAGACAGAGCTAAAAACTAGTAAGAACCACAAGGTGCTGGGCATGTCCCTGAGGTCAGTCTTCACCACTCTGAAGCATGGTTAAATAAGCTCATCTAGAAAACTGACTGTTCCCAACACTTCATCCACATGTCAGTCTGTCAAGAACATGAGAAATACAAATTCTCAGACCCTGTCCCTTGATTTATCATTTCCCTACGGAGAAAAACAAAGAAAATCTACATCAGAGTGTAGTAAGTTTACATGAAATCCTTTTCTTCTTTTTCAGCAAGTTTTTCTCTCAGATCTTTGAAGCCTCTGATAGTTATACAACCAATCTGGGTTTCTTGTTTGTTCGTTTTCTGGGATTGAAGCCAGAGATTTGCACAAACTAAGCAAGTAGGCTACCATATGCTACATTCCCAGCCCCCTCCTGTTTGTTTGTTTTTTAAAGAATCACTTATATCAACATAAATAGGCCAGGCAGTAGCCTTTAATTCCAGCACTCGGGAAGAAGGCAGAGACAGAAGGAGCTCTATGAGTTAGAGGTCAGCCTGGGCTACAGAACAAGTTCCAGTAGAGTCAGGGCAGTTACACAGAAAAACCCTGTCTCAAAAAAACCAAAACCAAACAAACAAAATCAACAAACAAAACAAAACAATGAACAAAAATATACAATTTTTCAAAAGCTCTTTATAAGGCTTGGGTTCTAGCTCAGTGCCTTCCTAGCACATAAACCAAGCTCAATCCCAAGCAACACACAGACAGTATATAATTGTATAATAGTTTTCATAAATAATATTAAATCTACCCATATTTGATTTTTCTTTGAGACAGGGCTTCTCTGTAGCTTTAGAGCTTATCCTGGATTTAGCTCTTGAAATCTACCCATATTTGAAATATTTAGTTATCAAATGAAAAAACATTATTACTTATATTGTTCAGGAGGAAAGCATTATCAGGAACCTCAGAAGGATGGTAATTTCTGCTACCTTTAGAAAACATCGTATTTTATGTGTAGGGTATTTTGTTTGCATGTATGTCTATTCATTTCATGCAAGGCCAGAAAAGGGCATCAGATTTTCTGGAACTGGAGTTATAGATGGTTGGTAGCCATCAAATGGGTGCTGGAAATCAGACAGTCCTCTGGAAGAGCAGCCAGTGCTCTTAACAACTGGGTCATCTCTCCATCCCCTAATTTCTACTTAAGTTCTGTATCTGTGATTGCAGAATTATTTGTTGTTTTCTTTTCTTTGGGTGGGTGGGGGGGGGTTCTTCTATGGGAGTTTACCCGCACTGTGTCTATGCATCACTTACATGCCTGGCCTGAAGAGTGCAGAAGATGAATGTTGGGTCCATTGCAGTTGGGGTTACAGACGGTGTAAACCACCCCGTGGACACTATTAACCCAGATCCTATGAAGTGCTCGTAACCAGAGCCACCTCACCAGCCATATTCTTTTTTTATATTGTTTTTCAATTTTTTTTGTGTGTGTATGAGTACAGAAAAGGTGTCTTATAATATATAAAGATATCGTTAGGAATCCCCCCTCCTGAGACAGGATTTCTCTGTGTGCCAGCCCTAGTTGTCCTGGAACTAACTCTGTAGACTACACTGGCCTCAAACTCAGAGATCTGCCTGCCTCTGCCTCCCAAATTCTGGGATTAAAGGCCTGTGCCATCACTGTCCAGCTCGTTAGGAATCATTTTACTGATTTTTTTCTATCATAGGGCTATTTGTGCTATCCAGCCTATGATTCCTGATGATATTTTTAATTAGGAAATATTTTATATATCTAAGATAACATATATATAAATAAAATATTAAAAAAATAAAATATATCTGGCCTGGGCTGTGACCAAGGGCCAAGTCTTGATCCAGGGCCCTAGAACAACGCAGAAGCCTGTGTTGATGTCTGTGGCTTCTGTCGTCACTAGGGTCCATGCAGAGGCCTGTGATGGGGTCATGTCGGTGTCCAAGGGTCATGCTGCCATGGTGGCCTTGCCAATCTGGGTGACCTGCATGGCCACCTGGAACCATGGTGACAACCCTGCCTGGGCTGCTGCCGAGGACCATGTCTGGGTCTGTGTTGGTGTTCCTTGCTCATGCTGCTACCAAGATCCATGTGGATGCCCGGCGTTTGGGACACACCTGTAATCATGCTGGTGTCCAAGGACTGTGCCGCTGCCAGTGTCAGGCCAATTTGAGTAGCTAGGGCTGTCAACTGGGGTCATGGTATTGTCTGGACAGGGGCTGCAACCAGGGCCTTGTCTGGGTGTGAGACCTGCTACATCCATGGTCATAGATCAGTGCCTAGCCCAATCGACCCACAGCCAAATACTACATGGAGAAAGAGAGCCCAAACTGGAGATCTCCGTTGGGTCCCTCCCCTAGGACATTGGGGAACACCATGGAAGAGGGGCAGAATGTAGGAACCAGAGTGGTTGAGATTACCAGAGGAACGCGGTCCACAGACATCAAGTAAGTGGGTTCGTAAGGGCTCACAGACTGAAGTGGCAATCACAGAGCCTGTATGAGTGTGCACTAGAGCCTCTGAATACATAATATGTTTGTTAGCTTGGTGTTTCTGAGGTGGTCCCCTAACAGTGGGAGTGGGAGTCTCTGCTCTTTCAGATGCTCGTGTGACCCTTTTCCTCTTACTGAACTGCCTCACCCAGGCCTGATATGAGGGTTTGTGTCTAGTCTTACTGTATCCTGTTAAGCCATGCTCATAGATATTCCTTGTGAAGCCTGCTTTTTTCTGAAGGGAATCTGAGGAGGATCTGGAGGAGAGGGGAGATGGGGTGTGAGGAATGGGAGAGGGGAATGTGCAGTCAGGAAGTACCAAAGACGAGAGAGAAAAAATAACACCATGTACACATGCATATAAATACACACAGAGATACACACACACTTGATGGAATGGTAGGGGAAGGACCTCATAGGTCAGGCTGACTGAAAAGCTGTGCTCCTTCTACTCCCCTCCTGAAAGATACTATTTCAGTCCTCCTTTATCAAACTGAAAAGCAGGTGCAGCGCCGAAGTCCTGAATGTTTCCTTTTCCCAAACCAAAGGGAAGCTAGAACTCCAGGAAATCTTCACACCATTTGCCTTTGGGTTCAAACTCTTAATTCCTCATGCCACAGTCAACACTGGTTACCTTAAAAGGGACAGAGAAGGGCAAGATGGTGTCTGCTACCTATAGTAGAGACGACTATCTTTAAAACAACGACTGTGAAATGTTTCAAAGGCCTTAGTTTAATAATGAACCAGAACAAATGTGTTCTCTTTCTTACAGTCACTTCAAGTTAAGATTAACTTCAGAGGGGCAGGGAGATAGCACAGCAGTTAGCGTTCACCACTCTCGCAGAGGACTCAGGTGCAGCACCCTCATTCAGCACCCCCACGGCAGTGCACAGCCACCTATACTCCAGTTCTAAGGGTTCTGACAACTACTGAATTCTTTAGTATAAATAAACTCACACAGGTGCACACAAATACACACAATCAATAGTTTTTAAAAAGCTAAACCTTAGAGAACTGGCAAGACGGCTCAGAGGGAAAAGTGCTGGCCAATCAGGCCTGACGACCTGGTTTTGGTCCCTGGGATCCACATGGTGGAAGGAGAGAACTGACTCACAAGTTATTCCCTGACCTCCACAAATACACGACAGCTTGTGCACAGCCACACAATAGACTAAATAATGTTAAAAACAACCTCCAAAGCTGTTAAACACTCAATTTTACTCCTTCCCTCCTCTTCTCCTTGCCTGCTTTCCAATTTAGTTACCACAGCACAAAGACGCAGAAATGTTTTCATTACTGAACCCCAGAAAACAAGGCACTTAAAACAAGATTTGTATTTAAAACCCTTTTTATTCTCTAGAATAAATTTGTTTATCTAATATCTCAAAGTCACTAATGTAGTAATTACACTGTTGTCGACAAACTACTAAGACTCTGCTGCAACTATAATTAACACATCAGTGTGGGAGCACTGTAACTTTATATTCGCTCTTCTCAAAAGCATGCTTGGGCTCTTCCGAAGAAGCATGCTTGGGTTGGTTAAAACTCCTAGTGATGGACTAGGTGCAGTGGTTTATGTCTGTAATTCTAGCACTCAGGATGTTGAAGCAGAAGGATCATGAGTTTGAGGACATCTAAGGCTGCACAGTAAGACCCTGCCGCAAAAAAACAAAATAAAAAAGTCCAGTGATACCAGAGTAGCCTTCTTCTGCCAAAAAATATCCTATGTCAAAAATTAAGGAAAAAAAGGCACAAAAATAAAAATATGTACACCACTTATATTACAAAACCATGAAATCAAAACCTAAAGCCATACCCTAGTAGAGTCTTCTGGAAATATAGTAAAATGGCAGAAAGCATAAAGTACATTTGAACAAAATACATATAATCACAAAGTGTTTTAATTGTTTAAAATAACTACATACTCTAACATGATAAAAACTAGTGTAGGTATATTATACATGCTCACCATATAATCGATCCCAAAGAACAAAAAAATATATAGTAAGAAAAGAAGCTGGGGGTGGTGGCACATATCTTTAATCCCAGCATTTCAAAGACACAGGCAAGCAGATCTCTATGAGTTCGAGGTCAGCTGGGTCTACATGGTGAGTTCCAGAACAGCCAGGGCTATATAAAGAGACCCTGTCTTGGAAAAGAAAGAAGAAAAGAAGGGAGGGAGGGAGGGAAAGAGGGAGAAAGGAAAGAAAGCGAGAAAGAGGAAAAATGAAAGGAAAACTACAACTCTTCCATGTCAGTAGAGTTCTAACACATAGATACAGACATACGGTGCAATACAGCTGGAGAGACAATCAGTACAGTTCTAACACAGAGATACAGACATACGGTGCGATACAGCTGGAGACAGCGCCAGGGTTAAGAGCAGTGACTGTTTTTCCCCGAGGTCCTGAGTTCAGCTGCTAGTACCCACAAGGCAGCTTACAACCACCTGTAATTCCAGTTCCCGGGGATGTGACCTCTCCTAACCTCCACAGGTACGAGGAACACAGGTGGTACAGAGACGTCCATGCAGGCAAATATTTATACACATAGAATAATAAAATAGAGGGAGCTGGAGAGATGGCTCAGTGGTTAAGAGCATTGCCTGCTCTTCCAAAGGTCCCGAGTTCAATTCCCAGCAACCACATGGTGGCTCACAACCATCTGTAATGAGGTCTAGTTCAGACATACAGACATAATATTGTATACATAATAAATAAATATTTAAAAAAAAAGAATAATAAAATAGAATTTAGAACATGCTTGTTTTATAGTGTTTTCTAAAATTCTCAAGGCTGAATATGGTAGCATATGCCTGTAATGCAATCACTCAGAAGATCAAGGCAGGAAAAATAGCAAGGTGAGGCCTGCCTGAGCTACACAGTGAGGCCCCACATTCCCACACCAGAAATGAAGAGCTTCTCAACGAACAATTCTGATCTTCCTAAGCAAATTTTGAACAATTTTACAAGGAGATGAGGTTGGGGCCAGAGAGGTAGCTCGGGGGTAAAAGTACTAGCCACATAAACCTGACTTTAACTCCCAGAGTCAGCAGCTGCACAGACGGCTCTGCAGCTAAGAGCTTGCTGCTCAGTTAAGAGGCCTAGAGTTCAGATCCCAGCACCCTATCAGGCACCTCACTGACACAAAACAGAAGCAGAATCACGAGAGATGCCTCAGCAAACTGGAAGGCAGGAGACCCGCCTCTACAAAACTGTGCTTTCACCTCTACACATGCACCAAGACACGCGAAAATGCCTACTTGCTCAGGCACATACGTACTCACTCAAGAGATATTGAAAACAAACAGGTGAAGCTTCATCTGTTGGCACAGACCTGTAATTCAGCACTAACGAGGCAAATCTGGGAGGACAACCATGAGTTTAAAACTAACCTCATTTACAAAGCAAGTTCCAGGCCATTGAGGGCCACACAGTAAGGCAATCTCAATGAAAAAAAGAGGGGCGACTCTCTGGAAAGCCCCAATCTTATTTGATCTGAGTAGCCCAAAGATTTGAAGTTGTGCCCTTCTATTTTATGATTTCACTTAATAAAGAAAAACACTGGGCAGTGGTGGCACACACCTTTAATCCCAACACTCAGAGGCAGGTGAATCTCAGTGAGTTCAAGGCCAATTTTCAGAACAGCAAGGGCTATACAGAGAAATCCTGCCTCAAACACGTCCCCCCAAAAAGCCAAACTTAATCTAAAGTTATATCCAGATTGGACAAAAGTGTTATTGAATGAAATAGTACAACAGTAACTATGTTGAGCTATACAGCACAGGTGACTCTTACAAAGACTGGGGGACAGGCCAGACAGCCAAGGTCTAATTACAAGATAAAGGAGAGCCCAGGTAAGCAAGACAAAGTCTCCTAGCCTCAATGACTTCAAAGCAATGAGAAAGATCAGGAGGGAAGGAGGGGGAACTGTGGTTGGTATGTAAAATGAAACAAAATAAACAAAAAAGAAAACTTTTAAATAAAAAAAGTTAAGGAAACCAATTAGATTATTCTGAGGACTGAATGAATAAACTTTGTAAGTGCCTAAATAAGACAACTTAGGTGTTTATTGTTTTGAATTAGAAATCACATTTTCTCCACAATTAAAAATATATAAAAAATGCCGGGCGATGGTGGTGCACGCCTTTAATCCCAGCACTCGGGAGGCAGAGGCAGGCGGATCTCTGTGAGTTCGAGACCAGCCTGGTCTACAGAGCTAGTTCCAGGACAGGCTCCAAAGCCACAGAGAAACCCTGTCTCGAAAAACCAAAAAAAAAAACAAAAAAAAAAAAATATATATATATATATATATATATATATATATATATATTAAAGGTTTTTGGTTTTCCCTGTACATATTTTGCCTCAAGTTTTTCACAGTGAAAGGGGTTCTCTGGTTTCTGGCCAGAACATGTCTGGCGAAACAATATAAGCAGTTAACTCATGTCCTCAATGTGTTCTCTGTCCTTCCAAAACAAAGGCTTCTAAGAAATTTTCAGCCTTTCCCCTCTCCTCTCTCCCTTATAAAGACGCCCCGTGCCAGGGCTTTCTAACAGGCGCCGTACTACTTCAATTACTTACACTATATCCAAAAAAGACTTAAAAACTAAAGCTTTGTGCCCTCTGCTTGCTGAATGACAAAACCCAATTTCCTATTTATGCCCACATCCCCACAACACTAACAACACACTGTGAAGAGCATTTAGTCTACTACGCTGCACAATCCTCGACAGCAAACACTGAAGTTGTGGATGCCTACCTTGCCTGACAGGAAGCAGATCAGCTCTCCAGCTCGCTAGCTAGCTCCCTCTCTGTCTCACACCTCACCAGGCTACCAAAAGCAATCACAATGTCCATGCTACGGACATGGATTTTTAAAACTGAACTCTAAAACGGAAAGCAGAAAGCAAAGACCAGATTTCCTAGCAGATCTTATTGTTGGGAGGGCACAGTGGCACACGTCTTTTTTGTTTGTTTGTTTGTTTGTTTTTTCGAGACAGGGTTTCTCTGTGGCTTTGGAGCCTGTCCTGGAACTAGCTCTGTAGACCAGGCTGGTCTCAAACTCACAGAGATCCGCCTGCCTCTGCCTCCTGAGTGCTGGGATTGAAGGTGTGCACTATGGCCGACTGCACTTGGCTCTTCACAGTTGCTCCAGCCAATGGAAGTCAGAAGACAGTATGGGGTTCCCCTGGATCCAGAGTTCTGAGTTACCCAGTGTGAACCTGGTCCTCTGCAAGAACAGCAAGTGCTCTGAACTGCTGAGCCGTCTCCCCCGCCCCCAGCTGTCTCCTGCTGAGTTGTTTTTTGTTGTTTTTTTTGTTTTGTTTTGTTTTTTGTTTGTTTTTTTTTTTTTTTTATTTTCGAGACAGGGTTTCTCCGTAGCTTTTGGTTCCTGTCCTGGAACTAGCTCTTATAGACCAGGCTGGCCTCGAACTCACAGAGATCCGCCTGCCTCTGATGCTGAGTTGTTTTGCTATGGAAATAATTCAAGTAGCTGAAGAAGCCTATACATAATAAAATCGGTTCTTGGCCAATGAGAGGCCTTGGCACTTGCCACCAAATCTGATGGCCCACATTTGGTCCCCAGAATCCCCACGGAAGGAGAGACTCTGATCTCCACACGTGCTCCATGGCACAAACACTGTTCCCACATACACACACACTAAACACACAAACTAAGTAAATGAATAAACAAATAAATAAATGTAATTTAATATTTTTAATGCAGTTCTTGGGCTAGCAAGATAGCTCAGCAGGTATGGGCACTTCCTGCACAAGCCTGATGAGTTGAGCTGGATCTCCAGAACCCGTGGATGGCAGGAGGAACAAAACTAGCACCCCATGGTTGTTCTCCACATAGGCGCTACCGCAAAGCACACACATACCACCACCCCCCCCACACACACACACAGGATAGAATAAGTTTGAATAAATGGATGAATGAAAAACAGTTCTAAGTACACAACAGAAAAAGCCCTATCCAACTTATGCACTATTATTTCTGACTTTAAACTTATATTGTTGACCAGCAAGATGTCTCAACCAGTAAAGATGCTTGCTGCTGAGCCGGACAAATTCAATCCCCGGAATCCACAAAGTAGGAGGAGAAATGACTCTCACAGGCTGTCCTCTGACCTCCATACATGTGCCATGGCATGCACACACATACACACAATAAAATACAAAACAAAATAAAATGAATGCAAAAACATAAAATAAAACAAAACATTAAACTTGGGCTGAAAAGCTGGCTCGGCAGTTAAGAGCACTGAATACTCTTCCAGAGGACTTGTGTTCAATTCCCCGCTCACAACTGTCTGTAACTTCAGTTCTAGGGGATCTAACACCCTCACACAGACATAAATGCAGGTAAAACATCAATGCACATGACATTAAAAAATAATTAATTAAAAATTAAACTTAAACTCTGACTGAAAATAACTTTGGCACTAAGATTAACCACAAAAATTAATTTTTCAAATTTCATCCTACAAGTATACATCATTCTATCTGATCCCTGCAAAGAGCCCCAGAAGAGAAGGTTGGAAAGACATTAGCAACACCTTTGTTTCCCCTATTTACGGATTCTGGAAACTGAAGCCTGTGCCTAACACGTGGTAAGTGGTGGCTGTATCAGTGAACTACAACAAGCTTAACATCTCCATTTAATAGAGGAAGACTACGGCTCGAGTGTCTGAAGACAAAAGATAACATAAGTGAAGCACAGATCATAGGCACAAAACACCACTGTCAATCAAACTCCTGAATTCACGAGGTGTGGGTGGGGGACTGAGTTTGGCTTCATAGAGACTAAGCACCTGGTCTACCTGAGCTATCCCACTAGCTCTGGAATCACACTGCTTTGTTTTATAACAGGTTCTCATTATGAAGCTATGACTGGCCTCACACTCATTAAGTAGCCCAACCTGACCTGAAAATCCAGATCTCTTGCCTCAACCTTTCCTAAGGGTTGACATTATAGGTTGGCATTATAGGTCTACGCCATCAAGCCTGGATGAATCATGTGCCAAGGAATGGGGGAAGAGAGTCAACAGACTATTAAGTGACACCACTTTACCTGAACTACAGTGGTTTCACAACATGAGGGACGATCACTGTGCAAACTATGTTATTCTCACGGAAAATGGAGCAAACAGGAGAGTTCTATTTTTATTCTTAAAGGTATTATCTACAGTCAGGCATTGGCGGTGCACGCCTTTAATCCCAGCACTCGGGAGGCAGAGGCAGGCGGATCTCTGTGAGTTTGAGGCTAGCCTGGTCTACAGAAAGAGTTCCAGAATAGCCAGGGCTACACAGAAAAACCCTATGTCAGGGGGTGGGGGGTTATCTGTCTGTCTATCATGACCAAAGAGAAAGGTAACAAATTCTATTTCCTGAACACTTCATTAAGGAAGGTGCAATGGATATGAAACACAATCTCAGAATTCCTCCAAATTCATGAGACCACTGCACAAGGTAAAAACCTGTACTCTGACACTTTGTCCAAAGGCCAGGCCTGCAATAGAGCAGTGAAGATGATCATCACAGCCAGACTAAGGAGCCCTGAGAGAGTAAACTAAGCAAGCTAATTCTGATCTGCTAAGAAATGGATGAGTAAGGCTGGCTACATGCTCAGTAAAAGTGCCATGAAGCCTGACCCAAGCTTAATCCTTGGAGCCCACAAGGTACAAAGAGGAATCACCTCCCTAAGTTGTCCTTTGACCTCCACACACACACAAATAAATAATATGTATATGGATAAATACCAAAATGTCTTCAGAATAACTATTCTAACACTACCCAGATTTTTCCTAATATAAAGAAAACAATTACAACATTGACAGTAATTCTGCTGCAAATGATTGTTAAATCAAAAGAATCCTCTTTTGTTTGTAGAAACAGCCAAGAGATACATCATCTCTTCCTTAATGCTGTGCTATAAATAGAACTCCACAGCAGGAACTTCTAAATAAACACAAGATAGACCACACACACCAAAAACCAGGTTCCAACACTAATATTCTACTAATTTGTGTTCATGAACCCAACTAACCCTTCAAAGCAAGGAAATAAATAGAAGTAGAATACAGAAGAACTACTAATTTACCAAAACCAGTATTATTTTCTATCACATACAAATATGTCTCAACATGATATGCTCAAGTAATCAAATACAGTAATACTTTTTAAACAAAATAGAAAACAAAAAGAAGTGTACCCGTGGTCAGGATGTCACTCAGCATACACAAGGCCCGCTGTCTGGCCCCCAGTACCCTGTAGACTAGAAGACTGATGACTGCCTCTAATTTCAACATTCAAAAGTGGAACAGGAGCATCAGAAAGAAGCTGAAACTGAAGACCATCCTCTACTATACAGTGAGTTAAAGGCCAGTCTGGGTTACAAGAGATAGTGTCTTAAAAAAAAATAAGAAAAGAAGTCGGTGGTGGTGCAGCACTTGGGAGGCAGAGGTAGGCGGATCTCTGTGAGTTCGAGACCAGCCTGGTCTACAAGAGCTAGTTCCAGGACAGGAACCAAAAGCTATGGAGAAACCCTGTCTCGAAAAATCCAAAAAAAAGGAAAATAAAAAAAAGAAAAAATAAGAAAAGAGAGAAATAAGAAAAGGTTGCTCCTGACACCTTGTCTATAAATGAGAGCACAATCTAATGCCCGTCTCTATGAGAAAGCAACAGATACAGCAGGACAGAGCCAGCAAGGTGGCTCGGTGAGCAAGTGCTCTGCCATGCAAACTTGCTCCCTCAGTTCAAGATCCAGAACTCATGGAAAAGTCAAAGAAGTAAAGAATCTCCAAGGTTGTCCTCTGACCTCCATACCCACATGGTCACACATATTTGCTACACACACACACACACACACACACACCCCAAACAGATAAATAGACAAATAAGTATATAAACAAACAAACTGGAAGAAGGGGCTGAAGGCCAGAGTGGGAAAGGTCCACACAAAGTCAGTACCCAAATACACAAGCCTGTGCTGAGGAAAGGTGGCCTTGAAGACCACAGTCCTTCCCAACCTTGACATTACTGAGAAAAGAGAGGGCCAAAGACAGTGCAGGATAGGGCCTGGAGAGGACCTGGACATTGTCTTACTTCTGAGAAACACTTAATCAAGTAGACATGTGGCTTTAGAAGTAAAGATTCCTCTCTTTGGAAAAGGAGCAAAAATATGGCAGAGAGATTTCAGAAGGAGCAGGCTATGAGGCAAGGCTGTGCCTTGGAAGACATGCCCTAACTTCTGCTGTGGACGGCATAATGCACCCAACTTCTCTTTTTGCATGACTGATTTAGATTAATTCATGATAGAAACATCGTACAAACTTAAGAGCACTCCCTTCTACCAGTGTGTAGTGGCTCACAATTACAATCCCAGCACCCAGAAGACTGAGGCTCACTAACCATGGGTATGAGAAAAGTCGAGACTACAGAGTGACACCTGTCTCAAAAGAGCAAAACAGTAAAATAAAAGCATTCTTTTCTACATCAGTCTTTCCCAAACTTCCATAATGGTCAAGCCCTCCCGACAGCCATGTTCTCAGGAAGCAGACGTGGGACGTCCTCCATGCCAGTCGTGATTTGCATCACTTGGTTCAGAATGCGTGCGCGTGGCTAGGAAAGCCTTAAAGTGCACCGCTAGGAATCAAAACAAAAAAACATGTCTATCCCACTGAACCTAAGATACCCGGCAAGAAAGACTGATAAACAAATGGATTTACCCAAGGGCAAGGCACAGAATTCTATGAAACACAAAGCAAAATCTTACGGTTCAGTCTCACGCCTGTGAGAAAAGCAGCTCTACCCAGCTCCTCTTTGTCTGAGGGAATTAGTGTATGCTCACTGTTTCCAAACTTCCACACATAACTCAAGCATGAATTTCAAAAGTTAAATCATTACTTTTGACCCATTTTCCTTTTTAGTAAGTAATTAGACAAAAGAAATGCATCTCGGGGGCTAGAGAGATGGCTCAGCGGTTAGGAGCATTGCCTGCTCTTCCAGAGGTCCTGAGTTCAATTCCCGGCAACCACATGGTGGCTCACCATCTGTAATGGGGTCTGGTGCCCTCGTCTGGCCTGCAGGCATACACACAGACAGAATATTGTATACATAATAAATAAATAAATATTTAAAAAAAGAAAGAAATGCGTCTCAAGTGGAAGAAATGTGAGGGAGGAAAGGATATTACTGAGCAAAGCCGACTGTGTTCAGGACTCCAGCGTATGTAAGGCAGTAATATTTGCTGTGCCAGAAACCACAGGGCACTTAAATGAAAAGGCTGCCAATAACCTTTCTGATTTTGCATAGTCCCCAAAGTATTCGTTATGCTTTTCTGCTTTTTGATAAAAATTATTACAGAAGGGCAGGCACTCCACTGTACTCCATCTGAAATGAGCTACAATCCTGCTATTACCCAGGCAGGCCAGTTTGCCAGTATCAACGGCCTTTTAGTATGTAACACATATGGCTATCCTGTATCCATTTTTTCAATAATTCATGTACAGGCTGAATGGTGTGGTACACACACTTAATCTCGACATTCTCAAGAGGCAGAGGCAGGTGGATCTCTGTGAATTCGAGGCCAGCCTAGTCTACAATGAAGTTTCCAGAACAGCCATGTCTGTTATACAGAAAAACCCTGTCTGGGGAGGAAGGAAAAAAAAAAAGCATGTACCCTCTCAATCTAAGACTAATCTTAGTAAGAACACCTGTTCTGCCGGGTGGTAGTGGGCGTGCCCTTAATCTCAAGGGAGGCAGAGGCAGGATAATCTGTGAGTTCAAGGTCAACCTGGTCTACAAGAGCTAGTTCCAGGACAGGCTCTAAAACTACTTGGAAATCACGTCTTGAAAAACAAAAACAAACAAACAAAAAACTACTTGTTCTTACAGAGGACTCAGGATCAGGTCCCAGCACTCATGTGATAGCTCACAACCATCTGTAACTCTAGTTTCAGGAGATCAAAAACCCTCTTCTGGTCTCCTCAAGCATCAGGTATGTACATACATGGTGCACATGCAGGCAAAACACTCAGTCATACACATAAAATATAACTTTTTAAACGAATAGTCTTAATCTGTTTATTTCAAGTGCACCCTACAGCTGTCTCATTATTGACTTAGTCAATAATCCCAGGAAAATGGCTGTTTTTACCTCCCTAGCAATGTGATTTCACACTCAGCCTTTTTGTTTGACTGTTTGTTTGTTACAAGACAGGGTTTCTCTGCATAGCCATGGCTGTCCTAGAATTTACTCTGTAGACCACGCTGGTCTCAAATTCAGATATCCACCTGCCTCTGCCTCCTGAGTGAGGGGATTAAAGGCTGTGCCACCACCACTCAATCATACTCAGCTTTCCTAAATGAGGACTCTAGACCCAAACTCAGGTCCGGGGCCTGCATAGGAAGCACTTTACTCACTGAGCTAACATCCGAGCTCGAATTTTTATTTTTAAGACAGGGTCTTACTCCATAACCAAAGCTATCCTCAAACTCACCATCCTTCTTCCTTAATCTCCTGAGTACTGAGATTAGAGATATACGCCACTACACCTGGCTGCCTTTGCTCTTCTAAAAAACTTTAGTTTATGACAAGTATCACTTTGACCACTTTTATTTAGTATCATAATTTTTTTTTTTTGAGATTTGAGATTATAGCTCAGTTGGTTGAGTTCCTTTCTCATAGGCAGAAAGTCCTGGGTTCAACTCTCAGCATGGTATAAAGTCAGGTATGGAGGCACAGGGCCTGTAGGTATTCATGAGGTAGAGGCAGGAGGATCAGAAATCCAAGTTTGAGATCAACGTCTCATATATAAGACCCAATCTTTTAAAAAAACTTTTTTTTTTTAAGGAAAAGAATTTAAAAGGGGGCTCATGGCACATGATTTGATTGCTCTGTGTGGGAACCAACACTTAAGAAGTTTTCAGAAGCAAGAACTTTTTGTACTTGGCCAGATGATCAACACTGGCTGTTTTGTCTTGTTTTTTTTAAAAAGGAGAAAGTGAGCTGAGCAGCAGTCTCTGTCTCTCTGCCTCCCTCCCTCTAATTCCTGATTGTGGACGCACTGCAGCCAGCAGCCTCCAGCCCCCTGCAGCTATGTCCTTCTGGCAGGTATTTTGTTGCAGCAATGAAGAAAATAATTAATGTGGATGGATCACTAGCAACACACAGCTATTTTAGTATGTCACATTATTCCTATTGTAAAAGAATTCCACTGTGAGGGTGTAGCAGTAATCAGTCTGAAAAAAATCAATTAACTCTGCTCTATTTACAAAGTAGACACTAAAAGATGGTGTCTACTTCTATCTAAAATTATATTTTGCCTATAGACCCAAATAAAATAATTTAGTAATATGTGTGCAATGGAAACAGCTTAAGTCACTTTTCTCTAAGCAGTTTAATAGAGAACCAAGATAGGAGGAAACGACTGTTGGAGTATGTGTTGACCACACTGCATTTCTCAAGATACGGTCACTAAATAATCGGCAACCTTGGAACTCACTCTGTAGCTCAGTCTGGCCTCAAACTTCTTCCTGCCTCAATGCTGCAAGATTTATAGGTGTGTGCCACCATGCCTGGCAGTTTACTGTACATTACAATCATAACCAACATACAAACCAAACATTGTAGTCAAAAAACATCTTAGCAAGCTCAAATTGTATTTAATAAAAGAAATAAAAATAATCTTGGGGCTTTAAAGTTATATTTTACTTCAAAATCTAGTAAAAAATCACTGCTTACACCTTTACTGTCATGTACCATCGACACTAGTGAAATTACTTAAGCTATTCAGACTAGTGAAATTACTTAAGCTATTCAGGCTTTCTCAAAGACAAAGAGTAGAACTAACATCCCGTACGGCAGCAAAATGGCCATAAGTGGAAGCCATCCAACGGGTCATTCTGAACAGCAAAGGTCAAAGTATTAGGACTTATTCTGAGCACCCTGAGAGGGAGGAAGGAAGGGAAGGGAAGCACGGGTGGAAAACAGCTTGTACTCACTGGTCGAGTTGCCCTGCATCTGAATGATGCACTTGGACTCCTTGCTGGTCTCTCGAGAATTGAAGGGCCTCACTCGAACAGCTACCTTCACTGAGGCTCCCGACATTCTGGTGGCCTTATAATATATATGCAGTCCAGAGATAAAAATCAAATCTTCTTTTGAAGTTCTGTTCAAGACTCCTTTAAAAGAGAAACAGTGTACACTGTGATTAGAATTAAGGGACGTAAAGACTGACTCGTGAGCGCGGTCAGTTCTATTTCTAAAGTCTGTCCTTTCCAGGCTACAGATCTTACATTCCCAACAGTAACTTACCAAACAGGAAAGAGGAAAGTTCCTTTTCTTATCTTACTATTTTTCTCAAACCCTAAAATGTCTCGAACTCAGAGATCCACCTGCCTCTGCCTCCCAAATGCTGGGATCAAAGGTCTGTGCCACCACTGCCCCAGTAAAAATACCATTTATTACTTTAAGGGAAGTTGACGGATTTTTCTCTACTTGACAATCTGAAACACTTGGTTCTGTGACACTTAAAACAAAAAAGAGAGAATGTCCTAGTGTGCTCCTTTACCTATGACAGACTCTCTTTGACCCTCAAAGGCCCTGCACGACAATCAGGAGACTTGCCAGTGACTTGTGAGCTGAATCAAACCACTACACTCCACTACTGCAAAGACCAGAGGAAAAACACAAACATGTCAGAGGAAGTTTCTCTCTACACAGACTAAAACCAGTGAAAGCCCATAGGGAAGAAAATGAATAAAGAGTAAGCCGTAAGTAATTTCCAAAAGAAACAACCAATAAGGTATTTTTATTCATTACAAAAACATCTTCAAGAAGAAACAATCAAAAAGCTAAAAAGACAAAGTATTTATGAGTTTTATCATAGAACCCTACAGAACTTTAAAATCTGACCAATATTTTCTTAAAAAAAAAAAACAGTTCCCATATCAGAATTGAATCACATCTTTTTACTTTTTTGAAAATATTATCAATTTTGAACCACTGAGAAATTACATGCCAAGGTATATAAGCTAAATGTTTTTTAAAAATATTTGAGATTGCCGGGCGATGGTGGCGCACGCCTTTAATCCCAGCACTCGGGAGGCAGAGGCAGGCGGATCTCTGTGAGTTCGAGACCAGCCTGGTCTACAAGAGCTAGTTCCAGGACAGGCTCCAAAACCACAGAGAAACCCTGTCTCGAAAAACCAAAAATAAATAAATAAATAAATAAATAAATATTTGAGATTATATCATTTTTACTCCTCTTTTCTCCCTCCAATTTCTCCCACACTCCCACCCCCCTGTCAAATTCAGAGCTTTTGTCTGTTATTTCAAGTGTGTGTGTGTGTGTGCGCGCGTGCGCGTGGGCAGATTCTTAAATATATAAATGCACCTGCTCTGTATAACGTTACCTCTATGAGTAAGTTTTCAGGGCTGAACATTTGGGATTGGATAATCAATTGGGATGCTCTTCCCTTATGAATATTTTTCTCCTGCTCTCAGCATTGCTTAGTTACCTACAGCTCCATGTTAACATGTCTCTTGGTGAGCCCAGTATGGTGGTGCACACCTTTAATCCCAGCACTCGGGAGGCAGGTGGATCTCTGTGAATCCAAGGCTAGCCTGGTCTACAGAGTGAGTTCCAGGACAGCCGAAGCTACCCAGAGAAACCCCATCTCAAAAAACCCAAAAACAAAACAAAACATGCCCTTGGTGTCAGTCCTCTTATGCTTATGTTTAGAAAGCTATGTTGTTGAGACTTCATGGATGTAGCATCTTTTGACTTTTCTAGGAGACAAAATCTCATAGCAAACTCCCTGCTCTTCTAGCTCTGACAATCTTTCTGCCCCCATTCCACAATGATTCCTGAACCTTACATTCAAGAGTTGTGTTGTAAAATATCATTGGGACAGGGTTCCACAAAACTCTGCCTTTGCTCAGTTGTGGCTTTCTGTAATGGTCTCCACCTGCTGCAGAGGATGTGATGGGTCCTTGCGGAGGGGCGAGAACTGCAGCAGTCTGTGGGGAGAAGGATGAATATTCAGAATGTAACTAAGGAATACACTGGGATAGTAAAGTGGCAGTTGTAGGTTCTCTTGCAAGATCTATGACTTCTATCACTAGCCCGGAGTAGAGTGGACCAGGTTTCCAGTATCAGGCGCAATTTCCTTCTTGTTTTGTTTTGTTTCATTGAGGTGTGGGGGAGGTCCTCTCTGTGTAGCCCTAGCTATCCTGGAACTCACTATGTACACCTGGCTGGCCTTGAATTCACAGAGAACTGCCTGCCTCTGCCTTCTGAATGAACAGGCCTCAAACCCAGTGAGTCCCAATGATGTCCCTGTCTCCATCTTCCCAAACACATGACACTCATGTTTTTTTGTGTTATTTTTTTTTTAACATGGTTTTGGAAATTGGATTCAGGTCCTCAGCACTTACTTCACTGGCTAAGCTATCTATCTCTCCAGACCTCTTCTATGACAGAATTTCCCTGCTGAGATCTGGCTAGGCTGAAACTCACTGTGTAGACAAGGCTGGCTTCAAACTCACACAGATCTGCATGTCTCTGCCTCCAGAGTGATAAGATTAAAAGAATGTGCCACCAGACCTGGCTCCATTTTTTCAAGACAAGGTTTCTCTGTGTAACAGACCTGGCTGCCCTGGAATTCAATCTGTGGACCAGGCTGACCTAAACTCAGAGATCCACCTGCCTCTGCCTCCAGAGTGCTGGGATTAAAGGAGTGCACCACCGCCTTCAGGCTTATTTTCTTAATAATATCATCACTGTTTGAAATTTTTCCTCTTGGGAAATGTTTTCTCTCTTTCTTTCTCTCACACCAGTCCAAACTGCCCAGAAATCTCTTGTCATATTGTATTTAGTACGTAGAACAGTATCTGGTGTAAGGGCCTGGGCAGTGTCCATTAAAGGATGGGAAAATAACCTGTTTCTTTGCTAGGTTCGATAATTTTTGGTTACTGCAATGTTTTTGATGTTAATCTTTTAATACACACATGTTGCAATGTTTCTTTCCAGTCTGTTTATTTTATTTTACATAAACTGAAGAGTTCTTAATATAGCAAATACTTCTGTGGCCACATTTATCAAATGAAAGCTTAGAGTTATGAACTTTCCCAATTAATGTTGCATATGCTATAGTCACCAGTTCAATACTATCCCCCCCTGACACCCTCACATCCACAAAAGAAAAGCAGCATTGAGGAAAAAGTTACATATAAAAACATAGTTCAATATGGGTGCGGTAGCATATGCCTGTAATTACAGCTACACAGGTAGGCCAGGAGGTTTGCTAGTTCAACACCAGTCTAGACTTGGTCCATTAAGACTTCGTCTCCTAATAAAACTTTTAAAAGGGCTGGGGATGTAACTCAGTGATCACCAAATGGATGGATGATGGATAGACAGACAGACAGACATACGGGGGAGGGAAAAAGAAAGGAGAAGGGAAGGGAGAACAGATGAGAAAGACAAACCACATCAACATTTCAGCCCCACAGAACTTTGACAAGTAACTATCATTTTAACTATTATGATGCCCAAAACTCAGTCATCTCCCCAACTAGCAGTCTATCAATTCCCACCTTTTTTCCCTTTTGGAAGCAAGGCCTCCCTCACATGTAGCCAAGGCTGGACTGGAATTCTCCATCTTCCTCCACCTCAGTCTCCCTACCTCTCATTCTCATCACCTGCACTCTGATCCAGGCCTAGGCCTCTCACAACAAATGAACTGTTCTCTGAGCTTTGTTTTTGTCCAATAGTCCTTTAGCAGGGCTGTACAAAACAGATCTGAGAAGCAATAAACCTAAGACAGCCACTGGCCAGTATTCAACAGTCTTAAGGGAGGCATCAAGTACTAAATTTTTGTTTTTAACTTTTTATTACATTTGATTTATTTTGTGTGCCAGAGGACAATTTGTGGGAAATGGTCCCCTCCATCCACCATTTGGAGCCTGAGAATGGAACTCTGACACAGTATCTACACACCTGCTCCCGCGTGTCCCCTGACACAGTATCTACACACCTGCTCCCGCGTGTCCCCTGACACAGTATCTACACACCTGCTCCCGTGTCCCCTGACACAGTATCCACACAACTGCTCCCGCGTGTCCTGACACAGTATCTACACACCTGCTCCCGCGTGTCCTGACACAGTATCTACACACCTGCTCCCGCGTGTCCCCTGACACAGTATCCACACAACTGCTCCCGCGTGTCCCCTGACACAGTATCCACACAACTGCTCCCGCGTGTCCCGACACAGTATCCACACACCTGCTCCCGTGTCCTGACACAGTATCTACACACCTGCTCCCGCGTGTCCCCTGACACAGTATCTACACACCTGCTCCCGCGTGTCCCGACACAGTATCTACACACCTGCTCCCGCGTGTCCCGACACAGTATCCACACAACTGCTCCCGTGTCCCGACACAGTATCTACACACCTGCTCCCGTGTCCCCTGACACAGTATCCACACAACTGCTCCCGCGTGTCCCCTGACACAGTATCTACACACCTGCTCCCGCGTGTCCCCTGACACAGTATCTACACACCTGCTCCCGCGTGTCCCCTGACACAGTATCTACACACCTGCTCCCGCGTGTCCCGACACAGTATCTACACACCTGCTCCCGCGTGTCCCGACACAGTATCCACACAACTGCTCCCGTGTCCCGACACAGTATCTACACACCTGCTCCCGTGTCCCCTGACACAGTATCCACACACCTGCTCCCGTGTCCCCTGACACAGTATCTACACACCTGCTCCCGTGTCCCGACACAGTATCCACACAACTGCTCCCGTGTCCTGACACAGTATCCACACACCTGCTCCCGCGTGTCCCCTGACACAGTATCCACACAACTGCTCCCGTGTCCTGACACAGTATCTACACACCTGCTCCCGCGTGTCCCGACACAGTATCCACACAACTGCTCCCGTGTCCTGACACAGTATCCACACACCTGCTCCCGTGTGTCCCCTGACACAGTATCCACACAACTGCTCCCGTGTCCCGACACAGTATCCACACACCTGCTCCCGTGTCCTGACACAGTATCCACACACCTGCTCCCGTGTCCTGACACAGTATCCACACAACTGCTCCCGCGTGTCCCCTGACACAGTATCCACACAACTGCTCCCATGTCCTGACACAGTATCTACACACCTGCTCCCGCGTGTCCCGACACAGTATCCACACAACTGCTCCCGCGTGTCCTGACACAGTATCCACACACCTGCTCCCGTGTCCCCTGACACAGTATCCACACACCTGCTCCCGTGTCCTGACACAGTATCTACACACCTGCTCCCGCGTGTCCTGACACAGTATCTACACACCTGCTCCCGCGTGTCCTGACACAGTATCTACACACCTGCTCCCGCGTGTCCCCTGACACAGTATCTACACACCTGCTCCCGCGTGTCCCGACACAGTATCCACACAACTGCTCCCGCGTGTCCTGACACAGTATCTACACACCTGCTCCCGCGTGTCCTGACACAGTATCCACACACCTGCTCCCGCGTGTCCCCTGACACAGTATGTACACACCTGCTCCCGCGTGTCCCCTGACACAGTATCTACACACCTGCTCCCGCGTGTCCTGACACAGTATCCACACACCTGCTCCCGTGTCCTGACACAGTATCTACACACCTGCTCCCGCGTGTCCCGACACAGTATCCACACAACTTGAATCTCCCTCACGGGGGCTGGGCTGGCAACCAGCGAGCCCCACAACCCACCTTCTCCTTCCCCTGCAGCACTAGAACTAGAGGCTTACGAGGCCATGTCAGCTTGTGCAGTTCTCAGGATCAAAACTCACGCACTCAAGCTTATGCACAACGAGTCCAACCCCCAACTCAGCTTTCTACACTATGACTTTCTACGCCACTCTTCCTTCCCAAGAGGCTACGACCAAAGCCAAAGGACACATCCCTGTTCTAGCCCGACTCCTTCAGTCACCCACACTCCCGTTCTTTTACAATTCCTCACTAGACCTCCCTTACAACAGACCCACACATTCCAGAAAGCAGCAGTATTTCCTAAGCACTTACAGTGAGAACACTACCGTCACTTTACATGACTGCACGCTCTCAGGCTGATCTGCAATAGCTCCTCAAAGGGAACATCCCAGCCCCTTCAGAAATCACTTTGAACTTGGGCTGGGGGAGAGGCTCATACCATCTCAGCAAAGAAATTCAACATGATCTTAAGACATTTTAGTTAGGCCCAAAGCAAACATCTGTCAAAAATGACTAGGACATGTCAAAGAACATAGATATCAATTTTTAAAAATTCCCACTTTAAAGAGAGAGTAATGAAGGAAAAGGAAAAACAAAACAAAACCCAGTCAGGCACTGGCAGCATGTTTCTGTAATCCCAGCAGTTGGGAAACTGAAGGCAAGAGGATCAAAGAGTTCAAAGTGATTCTCAGCTACGTAGGAGGATAAAGACCTGTCACACACACACACACACACACGCACGCACATCGAATGTACAGTCTTAAATTCAAACAGCATATCTTGTATAAAATATTCCAAGATAACCAAATAGTAGATAAGGGTAAATTATTATTATTATTATTATTATTATTATTATTATTATTATTTACTATCATTATTGGTTTTTCAAGGCAAAGTGTCTGGATGTAGCCTTGGCTGTCCTGGAGCTTGCTCTGTAGACCAGACTGACCTCAAACTCAGAGAGATTCACCTGCCTCTGGCTCCGGAGTGCTGTGACTAAAGGTGTGCGCCACTACCACCCAGTTTAATTTTTTTTTAAAGGATATATTTTCATGACTTTAAATTGTGTGTTCTCAACAACAACAACAACAAATCAAGCTAATAAACACAGAAGAAATTAGAATGCTTCTCTTTTCCAACTTAGGCAACATAAAGGCTTTCTGCCACAGACAACAGTGGTTGCTAAAACACATTACATAAAAGAGTGGTAATTCGTCCTGTCATTACTAGAAGCAGGACATGTTTCCTGGTGTCCTATAAAAGGAAATACACCGCACACCTACCTACCACCTACTGACCTACTACCTACTGCCTAGAAAGTATTCTGACCCCCACCCCCTAAGAAGAAAAACAAATAGAATCAAGCCTTAGAAATTCACCATTTTGCAAGACACAAAAAGTAAGAGAATCTGGATAACACATCAAAGACATTATCCGAATCCAGAATACGGGAAGAAATACTCCACAAGTCACCCAACTTCTTCAAACAGAAAAACTAGGAGGAGACTGTAAAAGAGACATCATTGATCAACCAATTGAAATGATTTCAGGCAAGAAAACCTGTAAAAACATTTTCCCAGATAACCAGGAATAGAAAAATAAATGCTAAAATGTTTATAGTTATGTAACTACTTAGATGTTTTTAAGTGTTTCTTTTTTGTGTGTTCTACCCAGGGCCTGGTAAAGTACTCAAAGCTTCTGCCTTAGAAATAAAACAGAAAACACTGAACGTTCTAGCTCAACTTTTGACATGACTTACAACTATGAACTAAAACAAAAACATCCTTAACATCCTCAGTCATTTGCAGCAGGCTTAATTCCCCTCCCTAAATATTCTGCCAGATTTCATTCAACCTCACACAACCAAAGTCAAAATAGCTCTCACCGAAATACAAGTTTGCTTCCTCTATCCATCTAATCCAATAAAATACAATGAGGAAAAAAAAACTTTCCCACAACAGAAACATGCAAAAATATATAAAATATAATACTTTTTCATTTAACTCTGTGGTAAAACTGAGAATATCTTCACAAATGAGTTAAAATTGTATACAGTAATTGAAATTACAGTTAAGTGAACTACAAAGAGTTACTGTGTAAACTACCTACAACTATAGTCTTCTGTAACAGATGTCCATCAGGGAACTACAACTTTCCAGGTGTGACGGCTCATGCCTTAAATCCCAGTACTCAGGCATACTCAGAAGTTAGAGGCAGGGACAGACAAATCTGTATGATCTGGTCTACATAGTGAGTTCCAAGCCAGCCAAGACTAAACAGTGAGACCTTTTCTCAAAAACCAAACAAACACGTGTCCCAGAAGCAGGGAGGCAGGGACAGAAGGATCTGTGTAGCTCTCTGGCCAGACAACCAACCTAATCATAAACTTCAGAAAATGAAATACCTTGTCTCAAAGCCAATGGATGACTCCCGAGAAACCACTGCAGTATGAAGAAAGGCCATTTGCTGGCTCCTAGCCACTTGGCCCCAAAATAATCACACAGGAACAATATTATTTAAAGCACTGTTTGGCCCATTATCTCTAGCTTCTTATTGGCTAACTCTTACATCTTAATTTAACCCATTTCCATTAATATGTGCATTGCCATGTGACAGTGGTTTACCAGGTAAAGTTCCCAGCATCTGTCTCTGGTTGTGGCTCCATAGCTTCTCCCTGACTCCACCCTTCTTTCTCCCAGCATTCAATTTAGTTTTCTCCGCCTACTTAAATTCTGCCCTGCTATAGGTCCAATGCAGTTTCTTTATTCATTAATGGTAATCATAGCATACAGAGGGAAATCCCACATCAAACCACTCCTAAAGCTGTTCTCTGACCACATATATGTACACACTAACACATATACACACATGACAGGTCACCACCTGCACCCCAGTTCTGGACTGTCTTGCTGACTAGTTTTCTTTCCTTGTGGCATAGTTAGAAGCAGTAGGAAAGTAGAATGGAGCAAAGCTTCCAGAAGCATCCACTAAAGGAACAATAAAACACTGCAATTTACCATTTGAATATTTCTCAAATTTTGCCTCTTTATCTTTAATCATGTCAGATTCCCATTTGTTCTCAGAAGGAACATGGATTATTAGGAGTAAGGAGAAAACAAATGGATTCTTCTGCAAAGAAACAGGAATGAGTACTTGTTTATTATGAATAATACCAGATGTGTTGGTTAGTGTTTTGTCAACTTGACCAAGCTAGAGTCACTGAGAAGAGGGGGTCCTCAGTTGAGAAAACACCCCCATAAGATCAGCTGTAAGCAAGCCTGCATCCTCCTGGTAGATGACTAGTATGGAAAGGGCCCAGTTGACCCCTGGGGAGGAGGTCCTGGGTTGTGTAAGAAAGCAAACTGAGCAAGCCCTGGAGAGCAAGCAGTCACCTGCCTCCCACTGGTGGTCTTTCCTCAGTTCCTCCTACTGGTTTCTGCCCCAAGCTCCAGCCTTGGCTTCCCCTGGTGAAGACACATAACTTGTAAGCCAAAGAATCCTTTCTGCACCACCTGTGGTTATTAAAGGTCTTTACCACAGCAACAGAAAACCAAACAAACACACCAGGCTGTTTTGATTTATTTGGGTTAATTTATTTTTGTCATATTCATCTTCTATAGAAAACATGTAAGATTATATTACCAAAAGAGATTAGTTCACTTCATTCTCTCTTCTTAAAAAGCATTATTTAGGGGGCCTGAGAAATGGTTCAGTAGATTAGAGCTCTTGTTGCTCTTCCAGAGGACCTGAGTTCAATCCCCAGTACCCACGTGGCAGTTTTTTACCAGCTGTAATTTAAGTCCCAAAGGAGCCAATGCCCACTTCTGGTCTCCACAGGTACTGCATAAGCACACTGCACAAACAAACATGCAGGCAAAACACACATACACATAAAAATATTAAAATGTAAAAAGAAAACAGTTTTTAACCAAGAAAGAGTCTTTTTAAATCACTAGAAATAAGACAGGCAGTGGTGGTACATGTGTTTAGTCCCAGCACTCAGGAGGCAGAGGCAGGCGTATCTCTGTGAGTTCAAAGCCAGCCTGACCTACAGAGTGAGTTCCAGGACAGTCAGGGATACACAGAGAAAGCCTGTCTTGAAAAAACAAAACAAATTACTATGAATAGAAGCTCACTGAAAGAAGCTGGGGAGGCCAGGTGGTGGTAGCTCATGCCTGTAATCCCATCACTAGGGAGGCAGAAGCAGGCAGATGTCCGTGAGTTCGAGGCCAGACTGCTCTACAAAGCAAGTTACAGGACAGCCAGAGCTGTTACACAGAGAAACCCTGCCTTGAAAAAAAGAAAGGAAGAGGAGGAGGAGGAGGAAGAAGAGGAGGAGGAGGAGAAGGAAGAGGAGGAGGAAGAGGAGGGGAGGAGGAGAAGCAGCTGAAGAGATGGTTTAGCAATTAAGAGCACTTGTTGGCCTTACAGAGGACGAAGGTTTGATTCTTGGTATAGAAACAAGGCTCACAGTACTCTGTAACTGCAGGGGATCCCACACTTCTGATTTCCACGGGCACCAGGCACATAAATAATAAAATAAATAAATCTTTAAAGAGTTTTCTAAGAAGTTCACTGAGCTGCATAAAGTTTAGGACTGGGTTGGTGCTTGCTTCAGCGACAACCATAATCAAGTTTTCCTGAGTTTATTATACTAAGGAAATTTCTATTTCAAAAAAGAAATTATTATAAACTCAATTTTCTGGAGCAATAAGCTGATATCAAGAAATTTAAAAAACAATCTTTTCCAATGAACTTTTTCATTGGAAAAAAATATTTTATATTTTATTTATTTTATTATTTTTCTTTTCTTTTTTTTTTTTTTTTTTTTTTTTTTGGTTTTTCGAGACAAGGTTTCTCTGTGGCTTTGGAGCCTGTCCTGGAACTAGCTCTGTAGACCAGGCTGGTCTCAAACTCAGAGATCCGCCTGCCTCCGCCTCCCGAGTGCTGGGATTAAAGGCATGCGCCACCATCGCCCGGCTTATTTTATTATTTTTGAGACAGGATCTCACCATGTTGCCTTGACTAGCCTGGAATTTCAAAAACCAGGCTGGCCTCTAATTCACAGAGATCCCCCTGCCTCTGCCTACTGAGTGTTATAATTAAAGACATGTACTACCATGCCTGTGACTGAACTATATTTTCAAAAAATAATTGTAATTTAAAGACTAAAGAAAGAAAAAAAGGCATGGGAAGTGGTGCACACCTGTAATCAAAGCATTTGGGTAGTAAGAACAGATCAGGAATTCAAGGTTATCTTAGATAGTCGGTGAGCTCTAATCTGAGCCACGTGAGATCTTGCCTCAAAAGAAAAAAAAAAAAGAGTAAGCTAGTCAGGTATCTCATTCACTTGAAGAGTGAAGGCATGCCGGGCGGTGGTGGCGCACGCCTTTAATCCCAGCACTCGGGAGGCGGAGGCAGGCAGATCTCTGTGAGTTCGAGGCCAGCCTGGTCTACAAGAACTAGTTCCAGGACAGGAACCAAAAGCTACGGAGAAACCCTGTCTCGAAAAATCCAAAAAAAAAAAAAAAAGAGTGAAGGCAGGAAGATGGAAAAACAGGATTTAAGAGCAGGCTCTACTACCCAGGAGTTGAAAGCTAGCCTATACTGAATTAGACTACGTTTCCAAAAGAATAAATATAGTGATATTTTGTTTATAATCTAATAAAGTTTGTCTGAAGATCAGAGAGCAGAGCTACACCACTAGTTAGTCATAGAGGCCAGGCAGTGGTGGCACACACCTTTAATCCCAGAAGGCAAAGGCAGGTGGATCTGTAAGGTCAAGGCCACCCTGGGCAACACAATGTGTCTACAGGAGAAGCAGAGCTCACACAAAAGTGATCCCAGCACTAGGGAGGCGGAGAAAGGAGTGACATGGCTGGGCAGAGAGAGGAAAATAAAGTGAGAGGAGACAGGAGCTCAGATACAGTCTGGAGATGGCAGTCTAGGATTCCTGGAGACAGGATTGCCCTTCTGGTCTGACACTGGTAGAGGTAAGAACTCTCTAGTGGTGGGCCGCTCTGCTTCTCTGATCTTCAGGTAAGCTTTATTTGTTAGATTACAAATAGAATATCACGGGGCTGGAGAGATGGCTCAGCAGTTAAGAGCATTGCCTGCTCTTCCAAAGGTCCTGAGTTCAATTCCCAGCAACCAGATGGTGGCTTACAACCATCTGTAATGAGGTCTGGTGCCCTTTTCTGGCCTGCAGGCATACATGTAGACAGAATATTGTATACATAATAAATAAATAAACATTTTAAAAAATAGAATATCACTACAAATAAACATATCACAGAATGAAGTAAATCTCCACAATAGAGCCCCATTTAAGATGCTATAAATAGACGCTGGAGAGATGGTTCAACAGTTAAGGGCACTGGTGCTCTTCCCAGCAGCCACTTGGCAGCTCACAACTATGACTTCAGTTCTAGGGGACCTGACAGACATATATGCAGACAAAACACCAATACACATTAAAATAGATACTATTAATAATTCCTTTCTAGGGGGCTGGAGAGATGGCTCAGAGGTTAAGAGCATTGCCTGCTCTTCCAAAGGTCCTGAGTTCAATTCCCAGCAACCACATGGTGGCTCACAACCATCTGTAATGGGGTCTGGTGCCCTCTTCTGGCCTGCAGGCATACACAGACAGAACATTGTATACATAATAGATAAATGTTTAAAAAAAAACAATTCCTTTCTATGTAACATTTATGCATTTCTCTATCCAATAACTTCCATAAAAACCAAGCAGGTGTTAGGAGCATGGCTAACCAGTAAAATGGCTCCAAATATGTAAGAATTTGTGTGTGTGTACAAGAGACAGACAGAGACAGAGGAGTGTGAGTGTGTGTGTCCTCTTGATCTTTGGTCTTTAGTCATTCTGAGATGGGAATGCTGCCTTTTGCATCCTAACTCAATGCCAGGAGTCAGTTTCACAGGAATAGTCTTCAACAGATCAGATTTTCAATCTCCAATGTACGTGAACAGGCTCAGCTAGGCTTCCCAACTGTTTTCTTTAAACCACTGTCTAAAATAAACTGATACAATTTTTAGACTTACCAAACATATGTCCTCCTGCCTCTGCAACTGTGAAATCAAGAATCTTCCTTTGCACTGCTGACATGTTTTTGTGTTGTGTTTTTTTTTTTCTCTCTCTCTCTCAGAAATCAAGAAATGCCTCAAGAAACAACTTGGAAATGTAGCTCAGTTGTATGTAGAGTCCTTGTCTCAGATTCACAAAGCCCTGGATTCCACTCCCCCACCCCCCACCCCCCACCCCTCCAACCCCCCCCCATCCCGCCTGGAAGTTTGGGGGAGGCACCCAGGGACTAGAGAACAATAGTCCCTAATGGTTCATCAGCTTGAAATAAACTATTCTAAATGAAAGTCAGAATAGATTTTCTCAAAGAGCCAAGATTTGATTAGTTAATATTAAATCTATCCAGAAGTGACCTAGCTTTAACAACTAACCGTATTCTAGAGATTTTTAGAGGAAAGAGGCAGATGTGAAACTCTGCCACTCAGACTCCAACATTCCACTAACATTCTCCTATGATCAAAATAAACGGTGACTATTCCTGAATCTGTCCAGCAGAAAATGAGTTCAGCTTAATATGATACAAAAATGGCTAATTTTAAACAAAAGACAATTCAAATGTATGAATATTTATTTCTGAAATCAGCTTCTCATCACACCTACATACCTGGGTGATAACTCACTTTTGGAGGCAAGAAGGAAGGGCCAACTTTTCCATGTGCAACAAAGTATCACATGATAAACTGATCTGAATTTAATATGTTTTCTTTTAGATGAAAACACAAAATACAAGTACTTCAGGCTTTCCCCAAAATAGAACCATGAGTTTTGGGCTGATTTTCACTAATCTGTATATAAAATTGTACATTTAAACCACACCAGTTACATTTTTCACTGAAAACAATTCAGGTATACTATATTTCCAGCTTGAAAAACAAGTGGATTTGGATTTTTTTGAAAGCAATTTCCATTTATGTGTGAGTGTGTGTGTTTGTGTGTGTGTGTCTATGCACACACACAGCAGTGTGGTGGTCAGAGGAAAACTTGTTTAAGTGAATGCTGGGAATCAAACTCAGGTCATCAGGCTTAGTGGCAAGTACCTTTACCGACTGAGCTATCTTGCCAGCCTGTGGATTAGTTTGTCAAAGGGATCTTTTGTTTATTTGCTTGTTTTTGTTTTTTCGAGACAGGGTCTCACTATGCAGCCCTGGCTGTCCCGGAATTCACTAAGTTAACCAGACTGGCCTTGAAATCACAGAGATCCTCTTTGTACAGAACGACCTTTCAATTAGACCAGTGGTTCTCAACCTGTAGGTCTCAACCTCTTTGGTGGGGTCATCTAAGACCATCAGAAAACACAGACACTTGCATTACAATTCATAACAGTAGCAAAATTACAGTTATGAAGTAGCAACAAAAATATTTTTATGGTTGGGGTCACCACAACAAGAGGAACTGTATTAGAGGGCTGCAGCCTTAATGGAAGTTGAGGACCAGGCTCACCTCCTCCTGCCACAGTCGACCAAGTGCTGCTGGCTTTATAGGCATGCCTACCACACCTGATCCGCTTCAGAATTTAGCATCGGAAAAAGTGTCTCTTGACAAACCATTAACATTTTTTTTGCCAGATTAAAAACCCTATGATTAATATTTTCCTTTTTGCTTTGATTTCTAAATGTTTCAAAACTAAAATAAACCACATTAGCCAGGCAAGCTATATTTTAGTTAACTCTCAGTACACAGATTTTTGCTTACTTACTTTAACAACTTTATCATATATGTAGAGCTTACAGTAATTTGCTCAAATACTTTCCAAAGGCAATTCATATTACAAATTTTTTAAAGAAATCTTTTTTTAATTATTTATTTTTATTTCATGTTTATTCGTGTTTTTGCCTGAATGTATGTCTTATGAGGGTGTCAAATTCCCTGGAACTGGAGTTACAGACAGTTGTGAGCTGCCATGTGGGTTCTGGGAATTGAACCCAGGTCCTCTGGAAAAGCAAACAGTGCTGTTAACTACTGAGCCATCTCCCAAACCCTCATATTACAAATTATAAGTAAACAAAATTGTATTTTAACTGGGATACGCAGTTATGTGGTCCAAGTGCTAGTTCTCAAAATCAAACAACAAAGCAAGCCTTTAAAAGTTATACAAAACTTTGTGTGCAATGAATGAACTTGATAACTGTATAAATGGACAGAAACGCAGGGGACCCAGTAGGTGACACCAACACCACAAAACAAAAGAAGACAAAAGTTGAAGAGCAGAGCAACTTAAGTGAGCAATACTTCTAGAATGATGACATAAAACGTGCATGCCATCCCACCTTCACCTCACAATAAAGGCTGGAACCCTGAACAAGAACAGTGTCCAAGATATATCTAGATTCCCTAGGATCTAGAACCACTCATGCTGGGGTGGCAAAAAGAGAAAATGCCATCATAACTGACTGTGATAAACAAGAGAAAGGGAACATGAATGAAGAAGAAATCTTTCCTTATCGCTTAATTTTTTTAATAGAAAAGACTCGCACTTTTGCATGTTGAATCAATACATTGCATACATATAGGGAATCCCTGTCTTGGAGGCACTCCCATTCTAGTGGGAAAGAGGCATTAAAAGTGATGAGCTACTGTGAATGTCACTGAAGGGAGGGAAGTAAAGTCAAGAAGGAGACGTGCTGTATGTAGCTAAGTCGGGGAGGCTTTGGTGAAGTGCTGAGATCTAAGCGAAAATCTAAAGAGGTGAAAGAGTTAGCCAAGCAGATTAGAGAGAAAGAGCAATCCATGCTAAAGACGGAGCGTGAGTCCCAAGGTAGAACTCGCCAGGAATGTTCAAGGAACAGTGGGGGAAAGTCAGCAAAGGAGAAATAAGAGCAATCAGTGAAACAAATCCCAAAAGATTAGGAGCCAGTGATACACAGAGCACATGCCAAGGGATTAGCTGCAGTTGGGGGAAGATAACCTTTCTCAGGCTGGAGGAGAGGAGGAGGGCAGGGAGGATTGTCAGAAGAGGAAGGGGAGACTGAAGGAGTTCGTGCCTTTTCCCTACGAGGTAGTAAATATATATTCTGCTAAGCAGAGGCAGTGGGAGACTTTAGCCACTGTGGACATCCTGAGAGGACACCAAGCAGACCTGTTTCAGCAAACATCAAAGAACTGAGGGACTCGATAAGGATGGTAGCACTAATCCCCAGCCCTGTGAAGCTTCTCCATGAAACCAGAGTAAGAACAGAAGGTATGGATGCAGGAATGACTCAAGCTGACCTTCAGAGGAGCAAAGGATTTAAAACAGCCAATGGTGATATTGTAAAAAGAGCTGGAGCAATAAACGCAAACCATGACAGTACGGGAGAAGAAGAAACTAAGAGCCTCGGAGACCTAACATGGAATACACAAGCAGAGACTACAGAAGTGGGGGCTCTAAATTATCGGGGTGAGACCTGAAAGCAATGACATGTTAAAAGATGCGGCACAGGGGCTGGAGAGATGGCTCAGTGGTTAAGAGCACAGACTGCTCTTCCAGAGGACCTGGGTTCAATTCCCAGCACCCACATGGCAGCTAACAACTGTCTGTAACTCCAAGATCTGACACCCTCACACAGAGATACATGCAGGCAAAATACGAATGTATGTAAGATAAATAAATTACTTAAAAAAAGAAAAAGATGCAGCACAGAACTTCACTAACTAGAAAAGAGCCAAGGCGGTGTTTGAGCAGAAGTGAAGAATTTGAAGGGATGGGTGTCTCTTAGGAAGTTCAGCACAAGGATAACTCAGTTAGAGCTAGTAATGGTAGAGAAGTCATTTAGCATGTTTAAGTTTCTTCACTGAGAAATGGGACAATAACAGTATCTTCTTGGCATGGTTGCCTATGAATTAAATTAACAAATGCGCTTACAAAAGGGTCTGGCATATAGAAAGTGCTCAAAATGAGTCTATACTTTATCATTCTTGCTTCTACAACTACTGTTTATTTATACAGCTGCAGACATCTGCCAAGATAATGTGAGAAATCTGTATGAGTCCCTGGCCCAGCATGTGCAAGGCCCGGGGTACAATCTTTAGGAACAAAAAAAAAAAAAAAAAACAATAAAATGCAATTTAAATGGAAGGAAAAACTAGGCCAAAGGGCCCAAGTTACCAAAGGTGGAAATGGCAGAAAACTACATAACTGAATGACAAGCTTTGTTGTAAACAATATGATAGTTGGGGCTGGAGATTTAACTGAGTGGTAGAACACTTGCCTAACAACTTCTAGGCTCTGGGTTCAGTCCTCTGCTCCCCCAACCAAACAAAAGTTTTGTATCCAACAGGTATTTTCAGTCTTTTAACTTAAAACACATATGCAGTCTCAAACAATTGCAAAATCACTAATACTACACAGCATGAGAAGGAGAAAAAAGGCTAGCTGGAAACCACAGGAGCTTCCACAGCACAAGCAGCAGCACACCAACTGCACTAGAATAAAGAGAGCTGGAGTCTGAGTACAGATGGGAGAGTTGACATTCTTTTAGGATAAAGGCCTGAATCCCTATAGGGGCTGGATTATCTCCTAATGACTATAAGAACGAATTAATCACCGAGTTGTTAACCAAAAGAGAAAAAGAAAAATCCAAATCATAAGATTTTCCTATCACAGCAAAATCTGTTTAATGTCTTCTATCCTTCACCAAAATAAAGGTTCTAGAAGTGTCCATACTTATTCTCTCTCTTAGGGAGTCCACAAGTTTACTAGACTCTGCTCAAACAATACCCCTTCAAAGGGAACTTGGTGGAATAGGAAGGATACATCTTTAACTTCAGGACACCGTGAAACCATATCAAGTCGGTGTACTAGACCGCAGGGGTATGCTTCCTCCTGGGAAAGGCTGATCACAGTGATCAGAAAAAGCCTGGAAAGGGCTTTGCAAACAAGGCAGCAAGGACCCACTGCTGTCTCTATTCTGTACCTAGAACAAGACCCAAACTGAAAAAGCAGGTTAGAAAGCTTTGGCCTGGGAAACTGCTAGCAGACTTTTCTTAGGCAATAATTTGTTCCCTGCACAAATTAAGTAGAAAAAAAACTGCATTCATATCTGGTCTTGAAATGAAAAACAGTCTGACCTATGCCTTAGAAATTGTACTTAACTGGATAAATTCCAGAAAGATATTCAACAGTTAAGACCTATACAGACTTAAGAAATCTTTCCTCCACTTCAGACTCACAATCAGGTCTGATTTTATCAAATGCTTAAATTATATTTAATCACAGTTCTTAACATATACTTACAACTACTTCTTATTTCTGACATGGAATCATAAAACAGACACTCTCTATTTCTTGAGTATTAATGTACAGGAAAAACCACTGACTTCAGGCTAGAGAGATAGCTCAACAGCTAAAAGCTCTTAAGGAGGACCCATGGATTCCCAGCACCCATGTGGTGACTCACAACCACCTGTCACTCTAGGCCCATGGGATCCAACCTCGTCTGTCCTCAGAATGCACTAGGCACACACATGGTACACATACACACATGAAAGTAAAACACTCATACACATACAATAAATCAAAACAAAAAAAACTAGTATCTGTTGAAGGTTAAAGAGATTACTTAATGATAAAAATTACAAAAAATAAAGTGTTGACTTCTCTTAGAAAAACATTGGAACTTTTTTAGTAGTCATTCTCAAGAAGAGAAAAAACAGAAAAAAAATTAAACAAAGAATTTATGCACTAAAAAAAATGGAGTATGAAGGGTGGAAGTATAGCTCAGTAGGAGACAGCTTATCTAACATGCCTAAGACCTGAGCTGGCTCTCCAGCCCCCACACCCATTGCCAAAGACAAAATATACATATATAATGAATAAAGTTAAAATTGAAGAGCATAAGGAAGGCAGGAGTCATGCCATCTCCCCAAGTCCTGTGCATGTTCAAAATAGAGGAAACCACATTTACAGGCTCACTCTGAACCCAGTTATCGATCATTTCTAGATCTACTTTAATACCAAGAAGAGTAATCTTCATAATCCATCCTCAAATAGAACATTAACAACTTCAATGACTTCATAATCAATACCAACAAAATTAGAAAGCGCTACCACACTTCTCAAGTGAAAACACAAGCTAAAATGTTATGACTAAGCCAAGTGCACAGCCTTCGAATGGAATATCCACCGTAATGTGGCTTTTTAACTGTTCTACAAACTCCATCACCGCTCTCTCCGGGTTAAGACAGGCACACAACGACACAAAGCAGCGTGCTCAGTGCTGCCAGAACAGCTGCTTGGAACAGTGAGAGCTGCATAAGCAAGAGATCTGTTGACAATCTAATTTAGGCTACCTCCAGATTCCACAGCCATGACAAGCCGCATCCTCTGAGCCCCTGCTGCAAGTCTTCTCTGCTATCAGAACATTCCAGTTTACCTAATCTCTGCACGCTGGGCTACTGTGCAAATCTATCCACGCAATACAATATGCTGAGAGTCTCCAACGTGATAAAGTGGCCTTCGCAGGAGGATGGGCATCAACAGGCCTTCGAGGGTCAAGGCAGCAATGGACAGCGGAGATGAGGACAGAATCCCAGAGTCACACCCAACAAGAATGGACTCTCCTAGCCAGTTTACCCTAAAGGCTCCTGCAGCAATTCACCAAAGAGAAAGGGTGATTTGGGGGCTCAGTTTTGCTTTCAGAGTCGGCGAGGGTTTGCGTTGCCTGAACAATGACTCGCTTGCTCCGAGCGGCCTCCCAACCCCCACAACTTGGCTTCTGGTGCGGCTAGTCACCCTGAAAGCTGCCAGGGCTGTCACTCGGTGCCTTCCAGCAACCGGACTTGGCTCCTAAACGATTTGTCAGATCATCCTCCCAATATGGCTGCCAGAGTAATCCTGGTCGGCTGAACGTCGAGCCCACACCAGCCTTCCTCCCAGCTGGCCAGCATCCAACAAGCCCCCCTCCCTTTGCATCCTTCCTCCGTCCAGCCCTTGAGCCCTCCGCACCACCGGATGCCCTTTCCTACCTGCATGGGGCACAGGGGCATTGCCACATTCCCAGTCGGAACCCTGATGCCAACCACAATGGGGATGAGAGGGTGAGCTAGCCTCAAGCCGGGCAGGGCCGGCTCCCTCAGAACTGCACTGTGCGTAGATACGGCGGCGGGACAGCGACGGCTCTGCTGGCCCGAGGACAGAGCAGGGCCTGGCAGCCCGGGGGAAGCGGAGGGCCGGTGCAGGGCACTGCGGAGGACCCGCAGGCCGCTGGACCAAAGCCCGGAGCTCGCGATCGGCCAGCCTGGGCTCTCCACCGAGGGCGAGGCTCCTCAGCGCGAACCCGCTGCTCCGGTCGGTCGCCCCGCTTCCTCGCTTCGCCCGCCCCAGGCCCGACCCCAGCCCGGAGTGTGTCCAGCGGGAGCGGCTCTCTCGACCGGCCGCCGCCGCACCACCGCCCACCTCCCCTCAGCCGCCCCAGCTCCGCCTCTCCGCTCAGCCTCCTCACCTCAGCGGCGCTGCGGACCGACGGGCGAGCCGGCCGAAGTCAGAAGACGCCAGGGCGCGCAGGGGCGCGGGAGGCCGGGCACCGACGCAGCTCAGAGCGAGCAGCGGCCGCCGGGAGCCGCAGGGCGCCGCTCCGCAACCCCATCACGCAGCCGCCCAGCTCTGCATTGAGGGTTGGGGAGGCAGGGGCGCGGCGGTGGCTGCGGCGAGGGAGCAGGGGGAAGCTCGGACGCGAGCTGTCGCCTCCCGGTACCACGGCCGTCTGACTACACCGCGTCGCCGCTCGCCAAAACTCCGCCCGAAGCCGCCGGCGCGGGACACCGCCCCGAGCTAGAGCGCCGCGCGTCACTTCGGCCCGCCCAGCAACCGAGACCGACGCAAAAGATGACCAATCGAGAGGAAGATCGGGAGACGGACGACCAATAGGAAGGCGAGTCCGTCAGAGAGGGCGGGAGAGGCTGGCGGAGCGACGGAGACCCTCGCGCGCCCCCTGCTGGCCCAGGCTCCGATGCGGGTGCGGGCGTGTCGGGTGGGCGAAGCCGGTGACCCCCCAAGGGTGTTCGTGCGTAGCTGCCTCGCCGGTGTGGCCGGATGACCCGCTTCGTAAAGGGACAAAAGGTTGGCTGAGTGACCGGGCAGGACTGGACGGTCCAGCTGCCATCCGAGGGCTGGGATTCTTTGGGAGCGGCCGAGTGTGGAGTCATTGTCCGTTTGGAAAACAGCTCACACGGGTGAAGCCGCCGAGCCCGGCGCGGTGGGAAGGGAAGCACGCGCAGGCAGGAGTGTATCCAGCAGAAAGCTTCCTGGCCTATTCTTGTCGAACCCCAGCACAACACCTCCCACACGCCACCTTGGGAGAAAAGGAGGAATGAGTAATGGGAAAGCATGACTTCGTGGGCATTCAGCGTCTCCTTGGGAGACGGCGCGCTGGTGTGAGCCGAGGGAACAAAACGCTTTGTGTGGCGCCCAGTGAATGGGGTGAGCGGCCCGGGAGAGAAGCCCCTAAAGGGGGTTCCAGAACTCAGAACACAAAAGCCCTACGAGCCATGTTTTTTTTTTTTTTTGAAAAAAAAAAAAATCAGATTTAGGTTCAGCTCAAAGGAAAAGCCCCACAGCCGTTCATGAGCAGCTCAATTCAGTACTTAAAAAAAATTACAATGACAACCTGCCAATCACACTTCCTTTGAAGGTTGAGTAACATCTTTTGGATTTACTAGCAGAAATTGAAAGTAGGATTTTTTTTTCTCCTTCCTGACTTTAATACAGTCTTTTTGGGTAGAGAAAGGCCTACACACTAAAACATGAAAATGAAAATTAACTTTCTAAACTAACCGTTCTGGAAAATCGCCATGACCCAGTAATTCCATATTTATTGGACAGCTCTCACTGTATTTTTTCGTTTGTTTTGTTTTTTTGCAAAAGGGTCTCACTTTGTAGCCCCGGCTGTCCTGGAACGCATTCTGTAGACCAGGCTGGCCTCAAACCCACAAAGATCTGTCTGCCTCTACCTCCTGTCTGCTGGGATTAAAGACTACCCTACGACCGGTTCTCATTTTATTTAGAATTTATACTTCATCGTCCAACAAAAAGATTTGATGTACTTTATACTGAAACATACAAGCAATAAAATTGCTTAAAAAGCTGGGAGGAACGAACTTGTGAGTTGAAGGGCAACATAGAGAAACAAGCAGGTTCGCCAAGATGGCTGAGTGGGTGAAAGTGCTTCTGATGAGGCCTAATAACCTGAGTTCCACCTTCAGAACCCCTGACAGGGGGGAAGGACAGAACCTGATCAGCAAGGTTGTCCTCTGGCTTGGACACACACTTCATACACCATGCCATAATAATAAACATTTAACAGACAAAAATAATAAAATAATAAAACAAGAAGTTGACCTGGAAGGGTAGCTAAACTGTGGAGCGCTTGTTAAGCAGATGGGAGGTCAGGGTGCAGTCCCTAGAATGGAGGAGGAGGAAGAGATGAATCCCTTAACGGATCTGTACAGGAGCTAGAGGTTCTGATGTGCGGTGCTGTTCCCAGGGGGATGTCCACAGTCACAGTGACACACTTCAGAAAACTAGGAGAAAGGACCTCGAACATTTTCACGATGAAGGAATGTTTGAGGAGGGGCTGGCGAGATGGCTCAGCAGTCAAGAGGGCTTCCTGCTCTTGAAGAGGACCTGAGTTCAGTTCCCAGTACCTGCACTTGGGCACCTCACAGTCCATGGGGACCCGACATCTCTGGCCGCCAAGGGCACCTGCACTCATGTAAATTCCAACACAAAGATATGCATATACACATAACTTTTTAAGTTAAAAAATAAATCCTTTTAAAATGTTTGAGATAAATATGCTAAACCTGAATTAAACCTTATTCAATATATTTGGTGTTTTACTTTGTTTTGTTTTGATTTTTTGAAACAGGGTTTCTCTGTGTAACAGTTCTGGCTGACCTGTAACTCTCTCTATATACCAGGCTGGCCTCAAACTCACATAGACCCGCCTGCCTCTGCCTCCTGAGTGCTGGGATTAAAAGTGTGGGCCACCGCTGCCCGACTAATTTTATTTTTTTCCTCACTTTAAAAAAAAAAATTAAAGGGCAGGAGAGATGGATCAGAGGTTAAGAGCACTGCCTGCTCTTCCAGAGGTTCTGAGTTCAATTCTCAGCAGCCACATGGTGGCTCACAACCACCTGTAGTAAGATCTGGTGGCCTCTTCTAGACTGAAGGCATACATGCAGGCAGAACACTGTATATATAATAAATAAATAAATTTTTAAAATTTAAAAAAGAAAATGATAGGGGGCTGGAGAGATGGCTCAGTGGTTAAGAGCATTGCCTGCTCTTCCAAAGGTCCTGAGTTCAATTCCCGGCAACCAGATGGTGGTTCACAACCATCTGGAATGAGGTCTGGTGCCCTCTTCTGGCCTGCAGACATACAGACAGAATATTGTATACATAATAAGTAAATAAATATTTAAAAAAAAAAAGAAAATGATATTCTTTTATTTTACATACCAATCCCAGTTCCCACTCCCCTCCTCCCATTTCCTCCACCGTCCCCCCATCCACTCCTCTCAACTAATTTTAATATCTTCATACATTATAAAGTTTTTTTTTTTTTTTAAGCAACTAAGCTATGAAGAGAAGCCTGCTCGAGCCAGGAATGGTGGATTGTCTATAATCCCAGCACTCAGCAGACAGGCAGGAGAAGCTGTGCAAATCAGGAACCAGCCATGCTATATATGGAGTAAGTTAGCCAGGGGTACATAGTGAGACCCTATCCCGAAAAACCAAGCAACAATCAAACAAAAAGAGGCTGCTTCAGCTCAAATAAGCAGATTACAGAGAAAGAAAGGTGATATCAAAAAACTAGAGCCAGGGAAATATGCTACCTCTGAGCATAGATTCCATACCTTAGCTTCTTGACGACCAAGCCAAGACAGCAGTGCAATGGCTAAATAAACAGAGCTCCACCGTGTTGTCGGAGACACCCACTTAAGTCCAAGCGTAGCGCTCCGAGATTACAGACCCCTAGGGTAGTGACTATGGTTTGAATACTCAGTGGAGCTCACTCTAAAAGAATCTCATTGGAGCTAGTGCGGCAGGAAAACAGAACCATCAATAGAGGCAGACAAGGCTGCTGTGCACAAACTTTTGGCCCTCTGATGAATGAAGCCATTCTGCAGCCATGCAATTGGTCAGCTAACAGATTTTTGTATAAAAGATTCTCCCTGAGATCACAAATTACTGAGTGAGCGAATGCACCACGGTCTGATGGGGCTACCCCTGAAATGCAAGGAATAAAAGTACAAAGAAAGGGAGAGAGAAAGGCAATTTGCCCATAGCTAGACGCTGTAACATTGTGCGGATTAGAGCTCAGTTGTGTTGGCACAAGGAAATTCACTAGAAATGGAACAGAGGAGTCAGGTGCACGTGCACACAAGCTGTGGAAGGAAGCGCAGTCGCAGCAGGGTTACAAGCCAGTAGCTGGGCCCGTGCTAACCTACAGCGACGCTGTGGTGAAGGACGCTAGCGTGTGCCGTAGCGGGGCGTGGTGCTGCAGACTCACTCTGGGTGCCGAGAAAAACGGAGCGGGAGTTCAAGGAGTCAAGGTCATCCTTGAGCTTGAGGACAACAAGCTGTACAAGATTCCGTCTCAAAGAGCAACAATGAAAACTGTTGAAAGATGATTTTTTTAAATTTTTTTTTTGTTTTTTTTTTTTTGTTTTTTGAGACAGGGTTTCTCTGTTTAGCTTTGGTACCTGTCCTTGAACTCACTCAGACCAGGCTGGCCTTGAACTCACAGAGACCTACCGGCCTCTGCTTTTGCCTCCTGAGTACTGGAATTAAAGCCGTGCACCACCACCACCCAGCATGATTTTTTTCTTCATACTGTATAAAATAGAAATTCACATAGATTAAAAACCTAAATAAAAGCCTGGCATAGTGACTCAGGCCTTCAAACCCAGCACCCGGGAAGCAGAGGAAGAGCTACGCGGGTTCAAGATCAGCCTGGTCTACATAGTGAGTTCCAGGCCAGCCAGAGCTACACCATGAGACTCTGTCTCATAAAATAAATAAATAAATAAATAAATAAATAAATAAATAAATGGGGTTTTTTTGTTATTTTTTTGTAAGTGGGGTTGTGGGGCTGGAGAGTGGCTAAGAGCCCTTGCTGCTCTGGAAGAGGACCCAGGTTCAGTTTCCAGCATCTACAAGGAGACTTATGACTGTAAGTCCAGTTCCAGGAGATCTGACAATGTCTTCCGCCTTCTAGACCACCAGGCACATCTGTGGTGCAGTTACATACATGTAGGCACTCACACACAAAAATAAATAATTACTAATATAGTTTTTGTGTGATTATTCGGGTCTTGACAGTCTCTGTACAGTCTCTGTTTACAGTATCCTGTCAAAACTTTCACCAAAATAAATTCTTCTTTAAGTCAAAAAAAAAAAAGAATTACATACATGTAGGCACTCACACATAGACTATAAAATAAATAAATAAACCTTTAAACAAAACAATCCCCGCCCCCAAGAAAAAACTTGGTTTCTTATTTTTGTTTTGTTTTAGGGACATGGGTGAATTCAATATATATAGTTCTTGAACTTTTCCTATTATAGTTCTTAGGGGCTGGAGAGACAGCTCAACGGTTAAGAGCACTGACTGCTCTTCCAGAGGACCCGAGTTCAATTCCCAGCACCCACATGGCAGCTCACAACTGTCTGTAACTCCAGTTCCTGGGCATCTGACACCTTCACACCAATGCACATAAAATGAAGCTAAATGATTATTAAAGAAAATAGTTCTCGGGTTGGAGGACATAGCTCAGTGGAACATTTGAGAGTGTGCGGCTCTGGGTAATAAAAACGCTACAAATTATGGGCTATATTTGTTCAGAAGCATCTGAGCCATGATACCACAGTAATCCTCTGTAGATTAGGACAGCCACTGGATCAGAGTGCTTGGGGGCCATGGCAGCTGGGCCCAGCCTGAGATGCCGCGTGGGCGGGACACAGAGGCCCATAGCCCTCCTCTGACCTGGCTTTAAAGCACACTAGGCTGCCAGCCTGTACTGTCAAAGCCTTCACATCTTGGCCAGACAGTTGGTAAAATGCAGAGAAGGGACACAGATGTCCTCGCTTGGGCTGCAGGAAGCTCTTTGAGAGTTGACTGAAGGGGGCGGTGGGAGTGGTGGGGATAGGGGGGTGGGGCCATAGGTGGGGGGCAAGCTTGGAATTTCAGCTTTAGTGCGGCTGTGAGTTGCTTCCACTCTAAACTGCCACAAGCTGCCACCGCTACTGCCAAAACCATTTGAAAGGTCTATTTTTATTTTGGGGAGGGAAGATTTTCAAGACCTCTGCTGAGCTGTCCAGGCGCCTGAAGAGAAAGCATTCTCCAGGCACTTTAACGAAGGTCAGGGGACACATGTTCCCTCAGATCATGTTGCATATTTAAAAATAGGAGCCACTTATGGTTTTGGTCCTAGGAAACTAGAAATCTCTACCCTGCTAAGTTCCAGAAGTTTACGTTCCTATACAAAGCCTTTCCACATATTATTCAACACCTATTTTATATAGGCGCGTCTACAGATTGCATTAAACTTTGTATTAGGCCGGGCGATGGTGGCGCACGCCTTTAATCCCAGCACTCGGGAGGCAGAGGCAGGCGGATCTCTGTGAGTTCGAGACCAGCCTGGTCTACAGAGCTAGTTCCAGGACAGGCTCCAAAGCCACAGAGAAACCCTGTCTCGAAAAACCAAAAAAAAAAAAAAAAAAAAAAAAAAAACTTTGTATTAATGTATGAGAAGCTGCTGAGCGTCAGTTAAGGCCCCGTGTTTCCCGGGAGCATTTTAACAACAGAGTGTGGTTTGGTTTGACTCATTCATATTAACGTATGGTGACACCGCACATGCCAGGTTATTTGGAACCAGAAAATCGAAACCTGAACGTACTTTGGAACTAGTTAGTCTGCTCTGTTCAGAAAAGGAGTGATGCACACAGCCAACCTCGAGTGTGCCGGCCGCCTCAGTTGTCTTTTAAGTTTCATTTATGGTGTGCGTGTGTGTGTGTGTGCGTGTATGTGAACATCAGAGTTTGTTCTCTCCTTCTACCGTGTTGAGGCAGAATCGCTCTTGTTTCTGTTCTGCTGCGCATTTGAGGCTAGCTGACCCATGGAATGCTGGGGCAATTCTACTGTTTCCGTTTCTTAGGTCACCATGGAAGTGCTGGAGTTACTGATGCAGGCCATTAAATGGGATTTTGTTTGTGGGTTCTGGGGTTCAAGCCCAGGCTTTCAGGCCTCACCCACTGAGCCATTTCGCCCACCTGCCCTTTTCAGTTTTTTTTTTCCCTTCCTCCTTCCCTCCTTGCTTCTTTCCTTTTTTTAGAGTCTTACTATGTATCCCTGGTTACCTAGAACTCAGTACCCACTATGTAGACCAGGCTGGCCTTAAATTTATGGACATACACTTACTGGGATTAAAGGTGAACTTGGGTTTTCTTCTGAGACAGGGTCTTGCTATGGGGCCCAGGCTAGCCTGCATCTCACTACACAGTTGAAACTGGCCTGGAACTCTCAACAAAAGACAGTTTTGTTTGTTTGTTGTTTGTTTTGCTTTCGGAGACAGGGTTTCTCTTTGTAGCCCTAGCTGTCCTGAAACTTGCTCTATCTACAGACCAAGCTGGTTAGTCTATAGAGACTGCCCGCCTCTGTCTCCCGGGTGCTGGGATTAAAGTCGTTCGTCACCACTGCCCAGCAAAGATTCATTTATTTGTGCATTGTATGTATAGGAATGCTCTATTTCAGAAGAGGGCATCAGATCTCATTACAGATGGTTGTGAGCCACCATGTGGGTGCTGGGACCTGAACTCAGGACCTCTGGAAGAGCAGCCAATGCTCTCAACTGCCGGATTATCTCTCCAGCCCCCCCGCCAACATTTAAAAATATATTAATTTAAAATGTTATTAATTTATTTGTGAAGGGGAAGGGACGGGTAGGCATGTGACGTGTGCGTGAGGGGAGGAGATGGCTCTCTTCTTCCACTCCAGGTCCCAGGACTTGAACTCAGTTTATCAGGTTCATACAAGGAACATTTTTGCCATCTGAACTATTGCATTTGTTTCTGTTGCTGCTGTTCGCTTGTTTTCAATTTCCTCTGAGACAAAGTCTCATGTAGAGCAGGCTGGCTTCAAACACGCTCTAAAACTGAGGATGACTTCAAATTTTGGTCATCTGGTCTCCGTCTCCGAAATGCTGTAACTGCAGGCATGAGCCACTCAGCCTGGTTTTCTATGCAGTGCTGTAGGGAGCACAAGACTCAGTGCAGGTGAGGAAGGCACTCTTCCATGTAGGAAGAAGGATGACTTTGATGGCCAGGCGGTGGTGGCACACACCCTTAATCTCAGCACTTGGAAGGCAGAGGCAAGTGGATCTCTGTGAGTTCTAGGTTGGCCTGGTCTACAGAGCGTGTTCTAGTGCAGGCTCCAAAGCTACACAGAGAAAGCCTGTCTTGAAAAACAAACCAAGCCAGGCGGTGATGGCACATACTTTTAATCCCAGCTCTCGGGAGGCAGAGACAGGCAGATCGCTATAAGAGCTAGTTCCAGGACTCCCAAGCTACAGAGAAACCCTGTCTCAAAAAACTAAAAGCAAAAACAAAAACAAACAAAAAACAAAGGAAGGATGATTGTGAACTGAGCTTCCTGCCTCTAGCTTCCCCAGTGTTGGGACGACATGGAAGTGCCACCACATCCAGCTTACGTGGTACTCAGAATGGAACCCAGGGCCTCCTGTGGTGACCAAGGTAAGCCTTTTAGCCAACAGAGCTGCACCCCTGTTTGGCAGAACCCAGAAGGAAAGAATCGAATCTGTCAGAATCGTTGTTGTAAACACAGGTCCCCTACTCACAGAGTTCCTCAAGCAACACACCCAGTGTCTACTTCTTCATCTGTTTTTCTCAGGGGTTAGAGAGATAGCCCAACAGCTACAAGTGCTAGGACTAGGCCCATCCCCGGGCCTGATGGTTCTTGAAGAATCCCTCAGATGCTGGGCACGGTAATACATATCTTTAGTCCCAGCTCTTGGTAGACAGAGGAAGGCAGATCGCTGTAGGTTTGGGGACACCTTGCTCTACACAGTGATCCCCAACAGAGATTGACATTTTAAAAAGTCAGGGCTGCATAGTAAGTTCCAGGACAACTTGGAACATGAGATACCTGTCTTAAAAATCAAACAAAATAAACGCAAACAGGGCTGGAGAGATGGCTCAGTGGTTAAGAGCACTGGTTGCTCTTCCAGAGGACCTGGGTTCAATTCCCAGCACCCACATGGCAGCTCACAAGTGTCTATAACTCTGACCCCGGGGACCTGACACCCAAGGCAAAATGTCAATGCAAATAACAACAACAACAAAAACCCACTAACAAAAGAAACACATTTATCTATTTATTTGAAGCAGGGTCACACAGTAGTATCTCAGGGTGACCTTAACCAACAAGCCTGCTTATCATGATTTCACCACCTCTCTCCCTCTCTGGGATCAAACCCAGAGCTAGGCAAATACAAGTCCAAGTCCACTACCAAGCCCCGTCCCAACCAGCCTGAAATTTTAGCTAGAGAAGTTAGAAGGAAGTTGAAGATGAGAGATCTCAATGTTAGGGGAAGCTCGGATTATTTACAAAGATTGATCTTAATTAAGATTTTTAAAAATTTACTGTGCATGCCAAACCTGTATGTACATGTGTGCATGGTGAACATGCAGTACCCATGGAGAGCAGAAGGGGCATCAGATCCTCTAGGACTATAGTTACAGATAGACGTAATCATTCATGTGGCTGCTTGGAATCAAACCCAGGTCTTCTGGAAGAGCAGCCAGTACTTTTGACCACTGAGCCATCTCTCCAGCCCCAACAGAGATTGACATTTTAAAAAGCATATATAGGGAGCTGGGGTGTGGTGGCTTTAAAGAAAATGGCCCCCATAGGGAATGGCACTATTAGGAGGTGTGACTTTGTTGGAGTAGTGTGGCCTTGCAGAAGGAAGTGTGTCACTGTGGGGGCAGGCTTTGAGGTCTCCTATGCTCAAGCTAAGCCCAGATGAACACAGACTCCTACTGCTCCCTGTGGGTCAAAAGGTAGAACTCTTAGCTCTCAGTCCAGCTCCAAGATTCCTGCAGGCTGCCACGTCCCACTGTGATGATAACGGACTGAACCTCTGAACCCCAATTGAATGTTTTCTTTATAAGAGTTTCTGTGGTCATGGTGTCTCTTCACAGCAAGAGAAACCCCAAGACATGGGGATGTAGCTCAGCAGCTGGTGAGCTTGGCATGCATGAAGCCTATGTCAATCACCAACACGGAACAAACATTAACATGGGAAGGTAGAGGCCTGTTGGGTGAAGGACAGAAGTGACACCTTCGAGAAGATAAGATTCTATGGCTGGTGAGATGGCTCTCTGGGTAAAAGCATCTGTCACCAAACCTGGTTACCCAAGTCCTATCCATAGAACCCACATGGTGGAGGAGGGGAATACACACACACACACACACACACACACACACACACACACGTGCACTAGAGTATATACTAAATCAATAGGTAGAAAAACAAAACATAATAAAGAGGCTAGTCCTCTAGATGACCTTGAAGAGAGGAAGTGTTTAGCTTCCCAGTGACCTGTTCTGATGACCTTAGAGGAATAGCAACAGCAAAACGTGACAGTTCCTCCTTTCCCTTCGATGCTACACAGTGAGTTCAAGGTGACTCTAAGATGCATAATTTGACTCTGTCTCAGAAAAGGAAGTGGAGAGGGAAGAGAGAGAAAGAAAGGATTGAGATCCAAACTCTAGGGCTGGAGAGATGGTGTGGTTAAGAGGACCCAAGTTCAGTTCCTAGCACCCATGTTGGGTGCTATACCTATATTGGGCATACCTATACCCATGTTGGGTGCTATTACCTATAATTCCAGCTCCAGGAGATCCCATGACCACTCTCTTCTGGCCTCCAGGGACACCTGCACATGTCACTCACAGACATATACACATACACAAATAAAAATAATTTTAAAAACACTTTGATGCTTCGATAAAGACTGAATGAATGTTTGTTTTTGTTCTTGAAGCAGGATCTTACTCGGTAGTAAACCAACTTGGCCTTGAACTCAGATCCATTTACTTCTGCCCTTGGAGTGCTGAGATTAAAGGCGCGGCTGCCTGGCCTGGCTGAATAGGAAGCTTTTATTTGATGTGTTTGCCCACAAGACAGGGTTTCTCTCTAGCCATGGCTGTCCTGGGACTTGCTCTGGAGTCCAGGCTGGCTTGGAAATCAGAGACAGCCACCTGCCTCTGCCTCCCAAGTGCTAAGATTAAAGGTGTGCGCCACCGCTACCTGGCATGATGTGTTTTCCTGGTTTGCAGTGGTTTATTTGGGATTTTGTGCTAATCAGCTATTGGCTCTCGCATGCACCGTCAGCCTCTATAATCAGGGCGTCTTTCGATTTCCGTTGGTCCCACTGGGCATCTCTCATTCCAGCCAGATAAGAACACTCTGCATAGATTCCCCTCTTCTGAATTGTAGTGTGTGCATCATTTTTCCCTAACAGGCATTTTTACTAATTAGGAACAACCTTGTATCAATTAACTTTGCTCTTAAAGCCATGATTTGAGAACGAAATTGTTGTTTACTGGGCTTGTTGTGCCAGTGACAGATGGCCCTGGAACACGTGGGCAAGAGACTGTGACTGAAACGGGCTCCCTGCAGCACCAGAGAGAGCTCAGCCACCAGGAGGGAGCCCTGCAAAACAAGAACGGGGGGCATGGGCTGTGCATACAGCTCAATAGTAAAGCGCTTGCTTAATGTGCAAGGCCCTAGGTTCAAATCCCAGCATGGCTATGTGTGGGTGACAGAGGAGAGAGACAGACAGAGACAAAGAGACAGGGAGGGGGAGAGATTCAAATAAACATACACACACAGAGAGACAGAAACAGAGAGAAAGACAGAGACAGAGAGAGACAGGCGGAAGATAGACACACACACAAGACAGAAACAGACAAAGACAGACAGACACAGAGAGAGAGAGACTGGGACAGAGAGATAAACAGAGAGAGGCAGATAGACAGAGAGAGAGAGAGAGAGACAGACAAATGAAGGGAGGGAGCGAGGGTGTGAGGGAAGAGGAGATTCCTAGCACTCAGAGCACAATGCCCACTGCTAAACAGTCGCAATATCCTAAGGGATGCATCTTCTCCACCAGTCCCAAGTCTCCAGTCTGAGGAGACAATCCTGACAGCTCCAGGCACCTCAGTCCTCAGGCTCTCAGGCAGTGCTCCTGGGAACTGAACTTTATCCCTTTTAGTAAATTTACATTTTATTTATTTTGTGTTTGCATATGTGTGAGGAGCTAAAGACAACTTCAGCCCTGGGGCTCTCACCCGGTGTCAGGGGTGGTGGCAGACACTTTCACCTGCTGAGCCAATCTCACTGGTCCTAAAATGTTGCTACTCTGAGCAGGCTCTTTAGATGAGAATATGTCTGCTGGCAAAGAGAGCGCTGAGGGAGAGGCATCTGGCCTTGCCACGCTCTTAGTCAGCTTTCTGTCACGGTGACAAAGCACCTGAGATAGTCACATTACGAAGCTCATGGTTTCAGAGATCTCAGTCCATGGCCATTGGTGCTGCCAAGGTTCTTGTGCTATGTCAGATCCCCGGCTCTGTCACCAGCATCACACACACAAACACAGAGGTAAGCTGGGCGGTGGTGGTGCACACCTTTAATCTCAGCACTCAGGAGGCAGAGGCAAGCAGATCTCTATGAGTTCGAGGCCAGCCTGGTCTACAGAGTGAGTTCCAGGATAGGCAGGGCTGTTACACAGAGAAACCCTGTCTTCAAAAAACAAAAAACAAACAAAAGAACTATCCCAGAGGAGCTGGTGAGATAACTCAGCAGGCAAAAGCACCTGCTTTTGTGAGCCTGGCAACCTGAGTTGGACCCTCAGAATCCACATGGTAGAAGCAGAGAACTGACTCCCAAAAGTTGTCTTCTGACATCCATGTGTGCACCATGGCATGCACATGCACACACACATGCACACACACACATGCACACACACGCACATGCACACACATGCACACACACATGCACACACACATGCACACACACACACACATACACGCACACACACACAGAACTACAGAAGAACAAAAGTGGGCTAGTCTGCAGCAATCTGTTACAGCAGTCCTATGAAATCAACACAAAGGTCATTTCTTGAAGGTCACAATTCACTGTGGTTGTGGACCCAGGACTCAAACTCAGGCTACCGACTCATGCTTTTAAGAAAAACACTGGATTCATTATACATAAAACAAACACAACACAAACAGAAATGAACTATTAACCAACAAACGAAGAAAGAAGTAAGACATCTCCAAACTCCATCAATATTAAGGTACCAAACTGGTTCTCCTTTGTGCAAATACCAGGATGCACTTTAGAAGTTCATTCTCCCACTCGCTTTACAGCAGAATTAGGTCACCATCGCCATCCCCGCCAAGAACTTAAACAGGAAGATGCGCTTTGTACAAAGGAGGTAGCTAAAGAGTGCACTTGGCAGCAATCTCAGGCTCTTGTGGCCATCAAAGAAACAGGAGCTGCTTATCTTTTCAGAATGTTTGTTCCCTTTTGTTACTTCAGTTGGGGGTCCAAAAAGGAAAATAGGGCTGGGGCTTGAGAAGCACAACACTGGCCTCTCGTGCTATGCCAGGCCCCGGGCTCAGTCCCCAGCGCCACACATACAAACATAAAGGTACCCCAGAACTGTCCCGGTTGTCAAGAAAGCCAACTAATGGGAAAGTTGGGGTGTAGCGTTGAATTCTATCCTGACCTATAACTAGATTTGTTTGTTTGGACACAGGCTGTTCTGGAACTCACAATCCTCCTGTCTCAGCCTCTTAAGTATTGAGATTTCAGATGTGCATTGACATGTTTGGCTACGTGTGTGTGTGTGTGTGTGTATAATATTGGTTTGTTTCTGAGACAGGGTATCATGTAATCCAGGCTGGTCTCAAACTCATTACGTCTCTGAGGATGACCTTTGCTTCACCCACAGCTGGCATTCCAAGTGTGCAACACTAGACTTGCCCATGCCTAGCTTTTGATTGACTATATTTTTTGTTTATTGGCTATCTTGGAACTCACTCTGTAGACCAGGCTAGCCTCTCAATTACAGAGATCTGACTACCTCTGACTTTCTTCCAAGTGCTGGGATTAAAGGCATGTGCCACCACTGCCTAGCATAATTTTTTATTCTTTTTTTTTAAAATATTTATTTCTTTATTATGTATACAATATTCTGTCTGTGTGTATGACTGCAGGCCAGAAGAGGGCACCAGACCTCATTACAGATGGTTGTGAGCCACCATGTGGTTGCTGGGAATTGAACTCAGGACCTTTGGAAGAGCAGGCAATGCTCTTAACCTCTGAGCCATCTCTCCAGCCCATAATTTTTTATTCTTAATATCTCCCCCTGTCTCTGACTCTCTCTCATCTGTCTGTCTCTCCCACCTCTTTTCTCTCCTTCTCTGGCACCAAGATGGTACCCAGGACCTCATGAATGCCAGGGCAAGCACTTTCCTACAGGGAAACACCCCCAGCCCCTCATCCCTCGTACTTGCCAGTGTCTGCCTGTTGCATTTATTCTTCTTATCTCCTCTTCAACTTTTTTTATTTTGCCACTTCAATATATGCAAAGTTTTAATATAAAGGGTCACAATAGGAGGGTGGTTCTATATTAAATATTAATTGCAACTTAGGATCCTGGACCCAAAGCAGTGTGTTTGGACGGCTCTCCAGATGTGGACAGCTCTCCAGATGTGGTTTCCAAGGTCTCTGTCAGGGAGGTACACAAGGACCAGAGCATGGCTTTTTAAGACAGGGTGTGGTGGTTTGAAAGAGAAAGGCCTCCGCAGGCTCATGTGTTCGAATGCTCAGTTCCCAGCTGATGGAACTGTTCGGGAAGGATTATGAGGTGTGGTCTATAAGCAGGCCTACAGTTAAATGGCCTCGCTCTTCACAGCTGTTGGAAAGTAACTGAGGTCTGGGATGTCTTCAAAGCAGGGTGAAGGAATTAAATCTGTACCCTTTGCAGAAGCAGCTGACTCTGGGGCGGTGGTCAGAAATTAGCTATGTGCTTATTAACAGTGCGCTTGCCTCACAAGACCTCAGGGTTTAAGAAAACTAAAAAGTAATTTCATCATCAATTTCCTTCCATCTTTGAGATGTTATAGAGAGGCAGAGGAGAGAAGTATAATGCAAGCAGTTATAAACGTGTAGACAAGGGAGTGTGTGGACATGAGGCAAACATGTGCTACATGTTTGACAATGTCATAACGAAACCTAGTATTTTGTATGCTAAAAATGTAATAATAACATTACAGGTATAAGCCCTAGGCTTCTAAACAGAAACAGGGCAAGTTTGATAGCCAGACCATACTGGCAAGTTTTGGGTTCCGCTGAGAGACCCTGCCTCAATAAATAAGATGGAGGGTCATCTAATAAGATTTGTGCTGTAACCTCGGGCCTCCACATGTATGCTCACACATAAGCACATGCACCTGCATACACACAGAAACGTATGCATGCATACACATGAGTGCACACGGTACATACAGATGTATAGAAAAAGGAAACAGGAGCTAGATATGGTGGTGTGCACTCTTAACCTAGAAGCAGGCAGATCTCCATGAGTTCAAGACCAGCCTGATCTATACAAGTTCCAGGACAGCCATGGCTCATAGTGAGGCTGTATAAAAAGAGAGAGAGAGAAAGAGAGAGAATGCAGAGATTAGAGACTAGGTAACCAGAGAAGCACTGACATCCAGTCATCTTTGTCTCTTGTGTCTGATGAACACACACGCACGCACGCACGCACGCACGCACTCCTTCACCAAGAGTCTTAAGTTATAACAATGTTGAAATGTCTCTGTCCTGCCACAATTCAGTGTGCTTGCCATTTCCTGCCCTTCCCTTGGTGACAGTTTTCTAACATGCTTTGCTTTCAACAAAACAACATAAATAATTTAAACGATTATAAAGTGATACACGATACAAAAGGATGGAAGATTTAGACTGTCTGTTGGAAACCAGCAATGTCAAGTCCTCCAGCCGCCCTGGGCTCCCTGGGGCTTTGGAAATGACTGAAGTAAGGCTCTTCCGTCCGTGTCTCTTTACTGTTTATGACACAATGCTCCAAAGAGCAGCTTAGAGGCCATTGTAGGTATGTAGGCTGAGAAACATTGTAAGGAGGCCTTCAAGATATCTTCAGCCCCAGCTCCAACTTGACCTCAAACACAGCAGTTCCCTTAGTGAGAGCTTCCGGAGCTCAGTCAACTCAAGCCCCGATTTGCAATGATGAATCTCAGTTCCTGGTTTAACTGACAAAACTTAGGTGATCTGTTTAAGACCAAGACTTAGGTCCTCAGAACTGGGCAATTAAACCCAATGCAGGTGACAGCGGCTTGGGACAGAGCGGCAGATGAAGACAGAGCACACTGAAGCTTGTTTAGTTTGGGTTTGAGACAGGGGCTCAGGTAGCTCCAGGTGGCCCTGAATTCCTTATGTAGCTGACTGTCCTTGGACGCCCTGAACCTCTGGCTTCCACCTCCTAACAGCTGAGATTCCAGACATAGCCGTCCACTGCTGATATTATTTTTCTATTCTTTTTGAAGTGGTCCCACGGAGGCCAACCTGGTCTCATCATGAATTTGCCGTGTAGCCAAAGATGACCTAGAAGTCCCAGTGTTCCTACATCTTCCCCTGATGTGCTGGGACTCCGGGTGTTTGCCACTGTGGTCATCTCACACGCTCACCGCAGTCAAACGCCTTCAATCCAACAACCGTCAGTCATTCCAAGAACTCTTGGCTCCAAATTTATGTCTCCGGTCCGGACATTTCCTATATTGCATTTCCACTTTCTTTACTGGTTTTTCAACACAGGATTTCCCTGTGTATCCCTAGCTGTCCTGGAACTCACTCTGTAGAGCAGGCTGGCTTTGAACTCATAGTGATCAGCCTGCCTCTGCCTCTCGAATGCAGGGATTAAAGGTGTGTGCTATCACTGCCCAGCTAGATAGCCTAAAATCCTCGCACTTCACCCCAAGCCTGCTCCACTCAGTGTCCCCATCATTGTACCTGATGTCCTTCAAAGTCACATGGACTTTCTTCCTGACCCCTTGCCTTGTGCAGTTCTTCCAATCTATTTACACATCTCAACTCCATCATCAAACCTGTCCCAGAAGCCAGCCTCCCTGGCTCTACTCCAACTGCTTTGCTCTGAGTCATTCGCAGTTGGCGATCTCCTGGATTATTGAAAGAGCATCATCATAAACACGCAGATCATCCTCTTGTCTTTTCTAATAATAGCTGCTGGGAGGGGAGGCTTGAGATGTAGCTCAGTTGGCAGACTCGGTAGCATATAAGAAGTCTGGGATTTGATCCCCAGCACCACACAGACCAGAAATGAGGGTGTTCTCCCACTCCCTTTTGGAACCCACACAGCGGTGACTCATGAGATGAGCACAATGTACCTGTCCCCTTTTTTGCTCAAAGGCTTCCCTTCTGCTGACAGGTTTCCCGGTCTCCTTGTGGGACCATCTTCCTTTCAATCCAGACATACTTTTGAAATATTTTGGATCCTATAATTAGTAGATTGAAGGCAAACAATGAGTTTCCATAAAACAGCTACCCTAAGACTCCAATAAAGAAAAAAACAGCGCCCCTAGAGGCAAGGAAATGGGCTGCATCCATGCCCCACCTTTCCTAAAGACTGCCCTTGGAACCCTGCCAGAAGCAGCACCCCTTAACTCTGATAGGGTGAGACTAGCACCTCCTAGTGGTGGAAGGAGATAAGCACCCCTCAATCTTGAAACCAACAAATATTAGACATGGTTCTAATTAATATAATTAACTTCATAGGCTTGTGGATAATAAGCCTAGTAACAAGCAAACAGAATAGAATCATCTGAAAAGTGGGATCATGGGTAATTGACCCAGATCTTCACACATGCTCGGTAAATGCTCTTACCTCTGAGCAACATTCTAGCCCAAACTCTGTTTGGGATGGGGGAAGGGGGATAGTGAGTCCAATGTGCTCAAGAGAAGTAGACATCAAGGAAATAAATGGCATGGGCCCTAGAGCCAGGATACTTGCCAGGGGACAATGGGCAAGGCATCTAATCTGTCTGTAGCTGGTATTCTGACCTATTGAAAACAGCCAAACTAACGAGGTCCTATCTACCTGGGGCCGGCACTATAAATACAAAGGCTTTTTGCACAGTGCCTGGCATGCAGGAAGTACCATCTAAGTGCTGCCTGTGGCAGGGGTTATTACGGCCTGTGCTAACTGGGGAGCTAATGGAATGGATGGGACCTGAGTAAGCAGGCTGGCCACAAGGATCTCTGAGGTACCTGAAGAGACGGCGCTGAGGCCCTTCACACCAGCAGAGTGGAATGCGAACCAAGGGCCACGCCAAGGAAGACGAGTGAGGATGAGACGGTTTTATTTTCAAGTAAACATTTTATACCTTTATTTATTGTAGGGGGGTGTGCTATACCATGTGTGGGGTTCAGAGTGTAACTTGTGGGAGTCAGCACTCTCCTTCGAGCACATGGATCCCAGGGATCAAACTCAGGTCACCAGGGTTGGTAGCAAACACCTTTATTCCATGAACCATCTCAATGGCCCATAATGCTTTACTTTAAAACCAGCAATTCCTAACTGGCTCCAGAAAGAGCACTTCACCACATGCACACCCACTTGGCTCTTCTTTGCCCTCGTCCCTTTATTCTTATGTGTGTAAATGCTTTGATTGCATATGTGTGTACGTACGTGTGTGTGTGAGCATCATGTGTGTGCCCAGTGCCCATGGGTATCTGAAACGGGAGTTCCAGGCAGCTGTGAGCTGTAGATGCTGGGAACTAGACCAGGCGCCCACTGTGAGAGCCACAAATGCTCCTGTACCTGCTGAAAACTCACTCTGTAGACCAGGCTGACCTCAAACACACAGACCTCATAGACATCCACCTGTCTCTGCCTCCTGAGTGCTGGCATTAAAGGCGTGCACCACCACTGTCCAGTTATTTACTTATCTATTTATTTTAAATATAGTACTTCATATCCAGCATAGGATAGCCTGGAACTCTGTATGTAGATCAGGGTGGTCTCAGATTCAGAGATCTTCCCGCCTCTTCCTTGGAAGCCCTGGGACTAGAGGTGTGAGCCACTCTACGCCCAGCCGGTCCCCGCCCATTTCTCTTCCACAAAAAGACTACGCACAGAGGACTCCTTCCGAATGGGCATCACTCTTTATTGGAGTTTGTGTTGGGAACTGAACAGAGCACATTGTCTGTGGAGAAGAGGAGAAGGGGAAGAAAAGAAAATATGCTTCTGAAGATTTCATTTTCTTAGAACACTTTATGGTTTCAAATCCTTTTTTTACCCCACAGGAAGTTCAAGAATTCAAGTATGTTGCGTAGGGAGCGGTAATACAAAGGGTTTCTGCTCGCGTGTGCCAGCGTGGTGGCGTTTGTCCGGGCATGGAAACAAGCAGACAGATTTTCACATTTCTTCTACCCTCTTTTTTTTTTTTTTTTTTGTTTTTTGTTTTTTTTGCTTTGGTAAGGCCAAACACCAAAAGGACACAGCATACAAATAAACCCAGGGTTGGGGAATCTATTGATTCCCAGAGGATAATGGCAATAGGTTTGGAATTGTCACATTGGATTAAAAAAACAAAAACCAAAACACAACCCTCACCTCCCCAAACCCCACAAGTCACACGAGTCCTGATCCACTTCAGCCATCCCGATGCTGCACCTGTCCTCAGAATCTTACTCGAGGGCTTGGTAGAAAGGCCAGGGCAACAGGGCTCTCTTCATTTTGTTTATAATAAAAAAAAATGTAAAGGGGCTATTTCAAAAGGGAAAAAAAACTGAAATTCAAATTCTGAAAATATCTTGCCTTTTTTATTAATCATGTCATCTAACACCAATTAAAAAAACAAGTATGTGAATATGATATAAAAATACGATCCCAAGATTAACACTTTGTCGCAGGCACAGGTATCTCACAGAATACGTGTTTGGAGGCCGGGAAAGGAGTCTGGTTTTGTTTCTCTTTAAAAAAACCCACAGCGCAAGGAGGGTGAGGAAGGGGGAGATTCTTTAGCAGCAAAATGTCCGAGTTCTCTAGTCACATCGAAAAAACCAAACAAAACGAAAGCTCAGGGGGATGCTGCCCAGACCCGCTCGCCATCACTAAAGACTTCCGTCGCCACAGCCCCAGGTGTGACAGGCGAGGGACGTGCTTTACTACACAGGCAATCGTAAAACTCGTCCCTCAAGCTTTTGACAGTTTGTCACTTAAATATATGTACAGGAATCGGGCTCCTCTTCTCATCATGTCTCTCAGATCTCTACTGTTTGGTCACTCGGGGTGGGCTCTCAGGATCTGGCCACATCTGGCTGCAGGGTTGAGCAGCGGCTTTGAGGTGGATGCTGCTTCGGCCTGGCTGGCTGGCGTGGCTGTTTCCAGCAGAGAAGTGCGACGGGGACGGCTTAGTGGTCACTGCTCTGCTTCTCTCTCATCCAGGCTTGAATCTGCTCCTTCAGCTCTGGCACTGAGGGAGAAAAGACGGGGGATTAATGGCCTAGACAAACAGGCTCTGCAGCTTGTAGCTCTGTCTAAGAGGAAAGAGGCCACTCATTCCCTCTGCGTGCTCAAGTCCTTGGCAGAAGCAGCCACAGAGAGGGGGGCATTTACAGAAAAAGCAGGCCGAGTGCGTTCTGGCTTTTCCATAAAGAGCTTCACCTGGGTACTTTCTGCATGCGGTGTCTGTTTTTGACGTTGGTGCTGGGGACTGAATTTGGGGGTGTGCACACACTAGGCAAGGGTTCTGTGGGTAGAGATTTAGCCAACTTGCCTTTTTTATTTATTTGAGGCGGTGGCTCAACTAAATGGTCTAGGCTGGTCTTGAACAGGCTACCCTTCTGCCTCATCCTCCCATTAGTTGGGATTACAGGTCCCAGGGCACGAGCATCAGCATTGCAAGGCAGGCTGAGCCTCCTACCTGGTTCCAGCATGTTCTCAGTCAGCATCTGGCGGTTGAAGGGGTCAGTGGGGGAGTTCAGAAGATGCCGCAGGATGATGGAGCGGTCCATTATGGTGCCAGAGGGCAGTCTCACAGGGTCGGTCATCAGGGTGTCCATCAGAGGGTCTGCAGAGACAAAGCGTAGCACACTAACCCAATGGTGGAAGCTACGACTGAAGAAGCACACTGTCCGACCAGTAAGAGACACAGCCAGAGGGAGAGCTGCGTACAGACCCCAGGGTCCCTGCATCCAGGAGGAGAAAATAGCAAGGATGGACAGCCGGGAAGCAGGCCCCTGGGACAGGACCCTTTGCCTGAAAACCAGACTCCTCCCTTTAGGAAGGTAGAGCCGTCTTTAAAGTCCTCATAGGTATCAGGTGAAATCACACTAAGGACGTTCATCCTTTAGTCTACAATATAAGTCAAAATTTGTATACATAATTTTAGACAACTCTCAAAAAACACCTATAGCATGCCACCAAACAATCAAAAAACACAGATAGTGCCCCTGTAGTGGCTTTGTGAGAATGGTCCCCAGAGGCTCATATTAGTCATAGACTAACCCCCTGAAACTGCAAATAAGCCCCTAATGAAATTCTTTCTTTTATAAGAGTTGCCTTGGGGCCAGGCAGTGGTGGCGAATGCCTTTAATCCCAGCACTCATGAGCCAGAGGTAGGCGGATGTCTATGAGTTTGAGGCTAGCCTACAGAATGAGTTTCATGACAGCCAAGGCTACACAGAAAAACCCTGTCTCAAAAAACCAAAAGGAAAAAGAGTTGCCTTGGTCACAATGACCTTTCACGGCAGTAGAACAGTGACAAAGACAGCCCTCTCGATGCCACACACTTCCCATTACACCACAGACATGGACATGAGCAATAACTTGCCTCTAAACTCATCCGGCGCATCGCTGTAGTCAATTTCTGCCCGTGCATTCTTGGCCACTATTTCCTCCACTTTCTCAGCAAGAAGCTTAAACTTCTCTATTGCAATGGTGGATTTGATTCCTGCCTTCCGCATCTTTGAAATGACTTCTTCAAATAGCTCTTTGCTGTAGGATCGCTGCAGATGAGGAAAGGCCGTGAGATGAGAATGGAAGAAAATCTTTAGAAAATGTCTAAGTGCACTGGGTGGTGGTGGCGCATGCCTTTAATCCCAGCACTGGGGAGGCAGAGGCAGGCGGATCTCTGGGAGTTCGAGGCCAGCCTGGTCTACAAGAGCTAGTTCCAGGACAGGCTCCAAAGCTACTGAGAAACCCTTGAAAAAAAAAAAAATTCCAAGTGCAATGCATTTGATCTTTTGCTCCTAAAAATTACAACTATAAATTCTATATTCCAGTTTCCCAACAGATTGTGCCACGTGCACAGACAATAATGAATATAGTCACGAATGCAGACAGAGAATGACATGTGCCAACTGACTGCAGTCATCTATGGAAAAGGCTACTGGACCCAGAAAAATGTGAATTTTTATACTATGGGAGCTAGTAAGCACTTATTTTAAAATTAAGCTACTAAAAAGAAAAAGAAACGTAGTTTATTTCAATTTTTGTGGAGCGCTGTACCCTAGAAGCCCATGAAACCAGGTAAATTCCAGTTTTCTCACATAAAGGTGAGCACAGATAAAAATCAAATACACACCACTGCCTGATCACGGCGACACTTAGGGCTTGCTTTGCTCTCGTCACCGTCGATTCTCTAGGCTCGCTTATGCCTGGCACGGTGGCCATCACATGTGTACTCCTTCCTGCCACTCAAGGGGCTGGAATAGGAGGATGGAAGGACGTCTAAGGCCAGCCGAGGCTAAATGGTGAGGCCCTATCTCAAAAGATCACAGTAACAAACAACAACAAAACCCCAGGAAAACCAATCACCAAGCACGCAAGAACACACCCATCCCTGAACCCAACGCTATTTAACGTCAGATATTCTACAACACTGGACCACTCCAATGCTGTGGGATAATCTTTTGTACACTGAGTATGTATGCTCTCATTGGTTGGTAATAAAGCTGATCTGGCCTATAGCCAGGCAGAGTAAAGACTAGGCGGGACAGCCAAACTGAATATACAGAGAGGTGATGTGGGAGGTCCTGCTGTGTATGTGCTGCTTCCGTCAGTTGATGAATAAAGCTGCTTCAGCTAATGGACAGGTAAAGCCAAGCTAGATAGAGAGAAAAGGTGGGGAGCCAGGGAGATGCCATGTAGCCGCCAAAGGAGCAGGTCTGAACATTATCACGAGCCTCATGGCAAAATATAAGCTATTAGAAATAGGTTAATTTATAGTTAGAGTTAGTCAGTAAGAGGCTTACGCTATTGACCAAATAATTATAGTATGTATTAAGCCTCAGAATGGCTAACAGGTGGACAGGACAGAAAAACCTCCATTTACAGAGAGGAATAAGCGCAGAGTAAGAGAGAGACATGAGCTAGCCGCTGGGGAAGAAAGATGCTAGAGGACAGAGAAAGCCGAGAGCCATGTTGCACAACACATGGCCGATTTAGGGTTTTTGCTCATATGGAAAAAAAGGGTTAGAAACATACACTAAGGACACATTGAGACAAAAAGCCTTCTGAACGGGTCACAGTGTGTTAAAAAAAATCTGTGTAGGTTTGTGAGAGAGAAGAAAAAGGGTAGAAACAGTCACAGGTTAAAAACGACTTAAAATAATAGTAAAGAGGCAGGCGGTGGTGGTACACACCTTTAATCCCAGCACTCTGGAAGCAGAGGCAGGCAGATCTCAGTTAGAGGCCAACCTGGGCTACAGAACGAGTTCCATGATTGTTACACAGAGAAACCCCGTCTCAAAACAACATAAAAAATAACAAAACAAAACAAAAATTAAAGTCCATTTTAGGGACTAGAGTAATGAATAAATACAATAAGCAACACAAAGATAGAAAACACAGAGTCTGGATTACGTATATTATTGTGTTTTCTTTAGTTATTTTGACTGTTAATAACCAAATAACTACTTAGAGAAATTTAATGATAAAAACTGCTAGATTAAACCAACCTATATACTTTAAAATATCCTGACTTCAAAATTTAAGTCAAAAGATATGTTACTTAGGTAAAGAGGTTCTGCTTTTATTTCTATAGAAAATGAGAGCTCTGGCACTGTGGGATGATGCTCTTGCACACTGTAAAGATTTGTCACTCATATTAGCTTAATAAAATGCTGATTGGCCAGTAGCCAGGCATGAACTATAGGTGGGGTGACCAGACTAGGAGAATTCTGGGAAGAGGAAAGGGAGAAGAGTCAGCCACTAGCCAGATGTCCTGTGAATTTCTGAGCAGGATCCACACTGACACCTACATACAGACTCATCTCATAGCTGCGTTCTGCTGCAGCACTGGACCCCTCCCCATCTACCTACCCCTGCCTCCTCAGTGCTACATTTCAAAAACTTCCATTTCTAAATAACTACATAGCTCGCTTGCTCTGCATATCCACCCTACCCTCACTCACCACACCCACAATTCCAGCAATGGAGAAGCAGCCAGCTACACAGAGAGACCATGTCTCCAAAAAATAAGAGAAACACCAAAAAGCATTGAGGCAGTGTGTGGTAGCACACACCTGTGACTGCAGTACTCAGGAGGGTGACACTGGAGGATCGTGGGTTCGAGGCCAGCCTGTTTCAAAAATTTTAAGAAGATGGAAGCATATACAGTTCTTCTGTTTTCACTTATTCCTTTGGGTTAGATACAGGGAGACTGTTAGACTGTGTAAGGATGGATAACACTGCATGAGTCAGATTGGAATGTTATGTGTGTGAAGATAGAGACTTGGAACCAACACCGCAGCTTCTTGGCCTTTAGGTAGAAGGGAGAAGAATCTGCCCTCTACACCAAACTATGGCACAGGCTAGACCGCTGCCACAGATCTGCCCTCTACACCACACTATGTGCTCCTCTGTGCTCCACTTTCCTTATTTTAAAACAAAGAATTTAGTAGAAACTGAGTCATTGAATTCTATGATTACTAAATCAATGTAAACATGAGAGGTGGTCAGAAGTGGTACACAGTTAATAGGAGCCACTACTATGCTGAAGATGTCCCAAATGTCATGGTCATCTGTGTGCTTGATGGCACACATCAAAGTACCTGAGGGGTAGAGTTTGAGATCAGGAGTTCAAGGCCAGCCTAGCCAAGAGGAGACCTTATCTCAAAAGACCTGGGAAAAAGTAGAAGCAGGACCAGAGACCAAGGAAGGAAGGAGCCCTTGGTTTTCCTTTTTAAGAGCTCTGTGGCTGGACTGAGGACTGAGCCCCGGACTTTGCACATCCAGGTGCTCTATCACTGAACTACATTCCCAGCTCAGGGTTATTTTCAGAATGATCTCAGTAAGTCCAGGTTAGCCCTGAACTTGTGACTGTCCTACTTCTAGCCTCCTGGGTATCTGGAATACAGGACTGTGCTACCAGGGGAGCCCCTTTTGTTTCAACTGTGACATCACAGAGGGAAGGTGTGGAGAACAGTATGTTCTATACCAGTGGCTGACCTGACCCCCAGTCTCTCTTCATGAAGGACAGGGAGTGATGTGAACAGCAGGAGGCATGGCAGCTCTCAGGCAGAGTACCTGGGAAGACCTGCATTTCCTGAGAAATGTCAAAAGTCCCACTTTTTCCTGCATTTGAAGTGGGGAAAACTCAAGGAGAGAGAGAGAGAGAGAGAGAAAGAGAGAGAGAGAGAGAGAGAGAGAGAGAGAGAAGTGCATAGGGTCTGCCAAGAAGGTACAGCCAGAAGATTCAAAAGTGCACAGCCCAGTGATGGGTATCAGGCCTCCTGGGAAAGGCCCGCTTCTCACTCACCTGGTCATCAGCAATGGCTTTAGCAAAGCGAGCACAGTCCAGCTGCAAGTAAATATCCGTCAGTTGGTCCAACAGCTTCTTTGGCTCAAAACCGTACTTCTCTGGGTTTTCAACTTTCAGGTCCCGGCACTTGGGGCCACACAGCTGCTGGAGGTTAAAGTTCAGCATGGCTGCTAATCGGGGTCCAAGTTCCTAGGAAATGAGAGGATAACAAGACAGGTCAAGCTGCTGAGAATGTTGGGGACCAGAAACTCCCACTCAAGTGGAGCCACAGGAACTGGCTAGTTTAAGCTCCAGAGAACCCTGAAATGTGCTGTGCAAATGCTAGAGAAAGCTGATCTAAAAACCCTATAGTCCAGTGTGGAGGAGCCAGGGACAGGGAAGCGGGCACAGCTATCGTCAGTCCAGTGTAGAGCAGCCGGGAACAGGGAAGCGGGCACAGCTATAGTCCAGTGTGGAGCAGCCGGGAACAGAGAAGCGGGTAGAGCTGCTGGGTTTCTTGGCTATAAGAAGTGCTTAAGCCAGCCAGTAAAGAAGGTAGAAATGAAGGCTGAAGAGATGGCTCAGCTGTTAAGCACACTGGCTTCTCTTCCAGAGGACACAAATTCGGTTCCCAGCGCTCACAACAGGGAGCCCATGACTGCTGGGTAACTCCAGCTCCAGGGGCTCTGACACCGTCTTCTGACTCCAGAGGCACTGGCAAACATGTGGCAACATTGACCCCAGCACCCACTTGTAAATACAATAAATCTTAAAAAAAAAAAAAAAAAAAGAGTAGAGCTAGTACTAGTCTACCTGTGGCCAATTCCAGTCAGATTCTTCTTTTGTTAAAGTTTTATTTGAATATGGCCATTATTTTGTAAATAAAGCTTTATTAGAAAACAGCCCGGCTTGTTTATGTCCAGGCTATTAGCATGAGCACAGCTGACAAGTTGCCCAAGACATGCAGTCTACGCATCTTCAAAGGGCTTCGCAGAGAATGTTAGTAAATCCCTCCTGCACATCCTTGAGGGAAGCAGGCAGTGGACGGTGGGCTGTTTTCTCCCCACTGCTGAGCTGAGATCTGCTTATCAAGAGACAGGAAAGGACCCAGTCTCAGGCTGCAGACAGGCCACTGGGTGACAGGGCCTCTGCTGGAGGCAACATGAATCATGTGATGAGCAAGGAGGAAATACGGAGAACTGGAGGGACAGATGGCAGAGCACACATGAGAACTGGAGGACACGGCAGAGCTCACATGAGAACTGGAGGGGACACACAGAGCTATCTGTTGACAGGTCTCGGCTCCCTTTGATGACCCCTCTCCTTGGACCGCCACATCACAAAGCATCACAGCTTCTTACCGGGGTGGTCAAAACAAGCAGGTCTCTTACAGTATACTGCTCAGATTCAACCTCAAAAATAGGAGCGGGTGGATACTGAGATGCCTTTAACTAACCACAAGCCTCAATCAGTTTTCAGTGGCCTCAATGTTACAAAGTTACTCAGTTCCCACTGGCCTTCAGTGGCCTTGATGTTACAAAGTTACTCAGTTCCCACTGGCCTTCAGTGGCCTTGATGTTACAAAGTTACTTAAAAAGCATCCAAGACATCTATCAATCATTTTACTTAATGTCCTCCATTATACTTTTATGATACAAAAAAACCAGAAATCAGTAACAATAAAATTGTGTTACAAACCCATAATCCAGTGTTGTGTAAATAGAAAAAAGCAAGCCACCTAGAAGCCAGCATTTGAGTACATGTTAAGGGGTCTCATTTTAGACGGGTAGAATAGCACGTAATGTGTTATCAACTGATAGAACAAAATTAGAAAGAATTTCATCACTGATTGCTGTGGTTAAAATTAACAATTGTGCTGAGTTCTAAGTGCTGCATGTGTCACCCCAAAGATAACACAAGCACCCCAGTTTCTACTCACTGGTCTGAGGAACGGCTTCTGGACTTGCTTAGTGAGGAGATGGAACATGTCCACGGTTTCAGTCGCCAGCGCGAGATAAGATCGTGAAACGCGCTCATCCTGAGAAAGCTGAGATTGCCGGGCCTGCTGCTGATCCTAGGAAACAGCAAATGGTTGCCAAAGAAATTTCAGTACCAGCCACCTGCTCATAAAAATGTCAAGTGCAAAGGAAAAACATGGCTGGCTTACAATCTAGATTGTAATAAAGCCACAGTACTCTGGGAAGGAGGAAATGACCACACCACCAGTACACTGTCCAGACAGCCTTCTAGACACGTAGTATGGTGGGTGGCGTTGGATTACAACCCAGGACCTGGCACATGCTAAGCACAGGCTCTACCACTGACCTACACCCCCAGCCCTGGCCTGTTACTGACTGTGGGATTTCCCTCTGTATGCTGTGAATATCACTGGTGAATAAAGAAACTGCCTTGGCCTGTTGAAAGGGCAGAAGTTAGGTAGACGGGCCTCCCAGAGAAAGATGCCAGGCAGAACTTTACCCAGGAAGCCACAGCCATGTGGCGATGCACAGAATAGAGATGGGCTAGTTTAGGATATGAGGTAGCCAGAAATACACTTAAGCTATTGGCCAAAGAGTATTGCAAATAATATGGTTTCTGTGTGATTATTTCAGGGCTGAGCAGTCAGGAAACATATAAGCGACCTCCTTACTATAACTGACCTCATGAGAACGGCCACACTGAGTTCCAGCAAGGATGACTCAGACTATCGGAGTACCTGATACACACACACACTCGAGCTACAGAGAGGGTTCACTCCCCTTACAAACAACTTTCACTTAGTCATCAACATTAAAAATATTGAGACTAGGGTTGGAGAGGTGGCTCAGTGGCTAAGAACACTGGCTGCTCTTGCAGAGGACCCTGGTTTAATTGCCAGCACTCACATGGTGGCTCACAACCACCCGTAACTCTAGTTCCAAGGGATTTGAGGCCTCCTGGACTCCACAGGTACCAAGTATGCATGTGGTGTAAGCTTGCACATGTAGGCAAACATATACCTAAGTGCCTTCAGAGGGCTACTATGTGAACTGCGAGACCCGGCACCGTCAGGCTGCCGTTCTGTACAGCTCCAGCATCCTTACCTACAGCACCATCCTTTGCCTCCATCCTGCCACAGACCAGGAAATAAGGTAATAAATAGACTTTGATTCATGGGGGAAATCGGTAGAGCAATGAAAGCTTTGTAGCCAGCTCATCAGCTAAGACTTAGTCATTTTTTGAGATAGGGTCCCACGCAACACAGGCTGACCACCAAAGGAAGGAAGACACAGCTAAGGAAGACCTGGAAGTTCTCATCCTACAAGATCACATGTGCACGCCACTACACTCAGTTTAGCAGATCTGTGTGTGCATGTTCACATGTATAGGTAATGCAAAGTTAAGGCCAGAGAATAACCTTATGTCTTACTCCTGGACTATTCCCAACATATCTTTTTTTTTTTTTTTTTAAAACAGTTTCTTTCACTGGCTTGGAACTTGCCAAGTAGGCAAGGCTAACTTGCCCCAAGGACCTCGCTGTATCCACCTCCTAAGCAGTAGAATTACAATTGTGTGCTACCACACAGCTTCCAGACCTTTTTTTTTTTTCCAGGGGAGGGTCAGGGCAAACATCTGGAATAACTGATATAGGCCAGTGAGCACCCCTGGGCCTGGTGCTACAGTCCGTGCCTGGCAGAGACTCTGCAGTAAGAATGGGGAGCTGCCCAGCTCTCCATGGTCTAGAATGAGCCTATTGAGAAAAGGCTGCATCAGGAAAGACACAGGGAGAGCAAGGCCTCAGTGTCCTCGGTGTCAGTCTGAGTGCCAGCTCCTCCATTTGTAAACACTCTGTGGGCTCTGACGTAGGCTGGAGCAAGACAGACAAGGAAAATTAGGGGAACACTTATTTACAACCAGCTAGAAGCCTGCAACTTTACTACAACTGATCACACAAAATCACCTATGGAGACGAGTGCTGTAACAAAAGACACCTCAAAGACGACATAACAACAAACCTTTTGTGTTTAGGGCCAGAATGTGTGTGGCCTTGAGTATAACTGTGTTAGCCCTTCTTTTTCATCCCTAAATTTAAGCAGCAGACCTCACAAAATCACCTCACAGTTACATTTATAAAAGGTAATTCTTCTAAGATGAGAGAAATAGCAAACCAGTTCATCCACCCACCCATCTATATATGCGCATTTTACTGATTTTTTTTAATGTGAGCATATTATGCCTAGATGAATGTCAGTGAACTGTGTACCCGTGGAGGTCAGAAGAGGGTGCTGGATCCCCTGGACCCGGAGTTACAGACAATTGTAAGGTGGCATGTGGATGCTGGGAGACAAGCTTGAGTCAACTCTCCAGCTCTTGGTTCATATGTTTTTATTTAAATTTAAAAAATAAACTTTGTGTTTTGCAAATTACAGCACTGTAACATGTGCTACAGAAACACACAATCTCCATTTTACAAACATCTAAGGTCAAAGGCTAGGCTCACAACCAAAAGTATAAAAATAAGCTGGCTGGAGCCTGGTGGTGGTGGTGGTGGCAGCGCACACCTTTAATTCCAGGACGCAGGAGGCAGAGGCAGGCGGACCTCTGAGTTTGAGGCCAGCCTGGTCTAAAGAGTGACTTCCTGGATATCCAGGGCTACACAGAGAGAGACCCTGTCTTGAAAAACAATCAATCAAACAAAAAACCCGAGCTGGGTGGCAGTAGGGCACACCTTTAATCCCAGCACTCAGGAGGCAGAGGCAGGATCTCTAAATTCAAGAGTAGCCTGGTATACACGGTGAGTTCCAGGACAGCCAGGGCTACACAGAGAAACCCAGCCTCAAAACAAAACAAAACAAAACAAAAAAACAAAAACAGAAACTCCTAACACACCCTTCAACCAGACAGCCAGAAAGGCTGACAGTGATGGTGAAGGATTAGAGAGGCTTTGGGGAGAGAAGAGTGGTATTGGGGTCACAACAGTCTGGATGCACAGCACTGCAGGAAGAGGGGACAGCAAGTGCAGAGAAGCCAGTGTAGAAGTGGGGTGAGATCAGAGGGGGTATCCCTATGCTATGTGCACCAGAAAGGGTGGAGGCTGGGAGCCCAAGACTGTACTGCAAGTACCAAGACCAAACAGAATAGTGACGAAGACAGCAGAAAGGCCACATACACCCTTACTGACCTTCCTGCCTCGGCAGCTGGAGTACTGCCAACGGCAGGGATACAACCACATCCAGTTTAACCCAAAGCTCCATGCATGTAGGGCAAGCGCTCTACCAGTGAGAGCTTTAGTTCACGGAGATAAAAGAGCCTCCAGATGGGGGAGGGAGCAGAGGAGAAACAAGGTGACCCAGCATTTAGTAGAATGAAGCTGCCACTTGTTACGGTTGTTGACTGGAACTCAGAGGAGATTTAAAGGACAACATGGACAAGCCAGGATTGAGAGACTCATGCACAGCCCAACGGCAGAGCCAGCCAGCACTGTCAGGGTCTGAGGCAGAAGTGCTCTCGGCACTGGAGCTGCACTGTCAGGGTCTGGGGCAGTGGAGCTGCACTGTCAGGGTCTGTGGGCAGTGGAGCTGCACTGTCAGGGTCTGCAGGCACTGGAGCTGCACTGTCAGGGTCTGCAGGCAGTGGAGCTGCACTGTCAGGGTCTGGGGCAGTGGAGCTGCACTGTCAGGGTCTGCAGGCAGTGGAGCTGCACTGTCAGGGTCTGGGGCAGTGGAGCTGCACTGTCAGGGTCTGGGGCAGTGGAGCTGCACTGTCAGGGTCTGGGGCAGTGGAGCTGCACTGTCAGGGTCTGCAGGCAGTGGAGCTGCACTGTCAGGGTCTGGGGCAGTGGAGCTGCACTGTCAGGGTCTGGGGCAGTGGAGCTGCACTGTCAGGGTCTGCAGGCAGTGGAGCTGCACTGTCAGGGTCTGGGGCAGTGGAGCTGCACTGTCAGGGTCTGGGGCAGTGGAGCTGCACTGTCAGGGTCTGGGGCAGTGGAGCTGCACTGACAGGGTCTGGGGCAGTGGAGCTGCACTGTCAGGGTCTGTGGGCAGTGGAGCTGCACTGTCAGGGTCTGGGGCAGTGGAGCTGCACTGTCAGGGTCTGCAGGCAGTGGAGCTGCACTGTCAGGGTCTGGGGCAGTGGAGCTGCACTGTCAGGGTCTGCAGGCACTGGAGCTGCACTGTCAGGGTCTGGGGCAGTGGAGCTGCACTGTCAGGGTCTGTGGGCAGTGGAGCTGCACTGTCAGGGTCTGGGGCAGTGGAGCTGCACTGTCAGGGTCTGCAGGCAGTGGAGCTGCACTGTCAGGGTCTGGGGCAGTGGAGCTGCACTGTCAGGGTCTGCAGGCAGTGGAGCTGCACTGTCAGGGTCTGGGGCAGTGGAGCTGCACTGACAGGGTCTGGGGCAGTGGAGCTGCACTGTCAGGGTCTGGGGCAGTGGAGCTGCACTGTCAGGGTCTGCAGGCACTGGAGCTGCACTGTCAGGGTCTGGGGCAGTGGAGCTGCACTGTCAGGGTCTGGGGCAGTGGAGCTGCACTGTCAGGGTCTGCAGGCAGTAGGGCTGCACTGTCAGGGTCTGTGGGCAGTGGAGCTGCACTGTCAGGGTCTGGGGCAGTGGAGCTGCACTGTCAGGGTCTGCAGGCACTGGAGCTGCACTGTCAGGGTCTGGGGCAGTGGAGCTGCACTGTCAGGGTCTGGGGCAGTGGAGCTGCACTGTCAGGGTCTGCAGGCAGTGGGGCTGCACTGTCAGGGTCTGTGGGCAGTGGAGCTGCACTGTCAGGGTCTGGGGCAGAAGTGCTCTTGGCAGTGGAGCTCACTTGCAGTCTTTAAAATAGCACTGGAAAAGATGAGATCACCTGGCAGGGACTTCAAGCAGAGTCATCAGAGAATGTGCAGGTGTATTTGGCTGTGTGAGGAGTGGAGGGTTAGTGTGTTGGGAGGGGCTGGGGTATAATGATGACAGAGGCAGGATAACACGGGCAGACACATCACTGCTGTGAAATGAACAGTGTCAGGCACAGTTGCTTATTATAGAGTTTGCTACGACATCAGATATCAAAGCTTCAATATTCTTCAGCATCCTGCCGGTACCCCACTGAGAAACACTACCCAGGGGAGGGGTGGGGAACACTTAGAAGCAGAGGACTGAGCCCTAAATCTACCATTGCTCAGAGGCTGGGGGATGAGGAAGTGGAAGGCGGGCAGCAACCTTGGATCAAAGCTCAAGGAAAAGTTGTTTGTAAAAAAGCACCTTCGAGACATTTGTGCCTTTAAAAACCCATTAAGAGAAGAATCAGCAGTATTTGTTGTCTCAAATAAATGCACTGACTAGGATAAAGGAGTGTGCTTCAGGCCCAGAAACCAACCTCTAAGAGGTCTCCACTAGGCAGCACGGGACAAGTACTGAAGAGGAAGTCAAGTGAGGTGGGGCCATGCAGGACACTGACTGCGTACAGCCAACCATTCGGCTGGGTTTGGACAGAATGGGGAGTATTCTCACACATTAAGGACAGGACATCTGATGCTTGGGAAGACCAATGAAACACTAGAACACTGCACACTGAAGGCTAGGTCTGTCCTGGGCTATACTGCTTACAATGTCCTTGTAGGTCACAGACCCAGCCCACCTCGAATGGAAGAGCTGAGGCTCTTTTGATTTGCCTTATCTGGTTTCTCAGGATGGTTTCAACAGTCTGGAGCCTGATTAGAAGTTAGGGCACACTGGGAAGGTACAGGGCAGCAGGGCCGCGTAGATTCTACCCCAAGAGAGATGGGAGCAAACAGATGAGGAGTGTCTAGAAATGAGCCGGAGCAACAGGCAGAAGACACGCAGTGGGGCAAACGTGATCCAGTGGAAAAGCTGCACTAACTCAACAGTGTCAGAGGCAAGGGCTGTGGGGACAGGGAAACAGGGAGCCAGGCAGTCGTGGACATCCAGGTAGAACAAGATGTGAAATTCTCATCAAAGCTGCAGGAATACTTGTAATGAAAAGCTTCCCTAAACTGGGGTATGGTAGTACATACCTTTAATGTTAAAGGGCAGAGGCAAGGGGATTTCTGTGAGCTCCAGGCCAACCAGGAACCGGGGTCACAATGATACTCCACCTTGGGAACGGAGCGCGTGGGGGGTGGGGGTGGGGGGGGTGGGGGGGGGGTGGTGGTCCCTTAAATGCCCTTCAGTGTCCTACAGTGAAGACACGTATGACAGGATGTCAGCACTGTCACTGTGAGCTCAGGCTGCCACAGGTCTCTCAAAGGGCAGACCCTAGGCGAAGCGACTCTGACTCTGAGCCAACCCATTTATGATATTCCTAGGAGCTGTCAGGGTCTGCTAGGTGTCAGAAGAGGGCAGTGGACGTTTACTGGCACAGCATGAATTTATCATGGAACCTGGCAACTAGGCCTTTTTCTAACAGTAACAGAATGGGAAAACCAAGGAAAAGCTCCAACAGAATCCTAGGAGATTCTCAGCCATGTGAACAAACCCAGCAGAGAGAAGCCTGGAGATTTCTTTCCTGGCTACCACACAAGTCAAAACACACACAAATAAACATTCCTCTAAACAGTCCTTTAACTAAAAGGCAAGGGAAGTGTCCACAATGCATTGGGAAAAGCTCCTCATTTCTCATTTTTTGGATTTAAGATTTTATATTTAAAATATGTTGGTGGCTGGTATAGGAGGTCCTTCCGTTTGTGTGTTGCTTTCATTGGCTAATTAATAAAAGAAACTGCTTGGCTTGATAGGGCAGAACTTAGGTAGGTGAAGAAGACAGAACTGAATTCTGTGAGGAAAAAAGCAGAGAGAGAGAGAGTGTGTGTGTGTGTGTGAGAGAGAGAGAGAGAGAGAGAGAGAGAGAGCACGCACGCGCGCTGCCATGGAGCCACCAGGTCAGACATGCTGAATCTTTCCCAGTAAGCCACGACCTCACAGTGATACACAGATTATTAGAAATGGGTTAAATCAAGATGTGAGGAGTTAGCCAAAAAAAGGCTAGAGCTAATGGGCCAGGCAGTGTCTAAATGAATACAGTTTCTGTGTGATTTTTTTTCTTTAAAATATATGCTTATTTATTATGTATACAGTGTTTGCCTGCATGTAGGCCTGCATGCTTAGAAGAGGACACCAAATCTCATTAAAGATGGTTGTGAGCCACCATGTGGTTGTTGGGAATTGAACTCAGGACCTTTGGTAAAGCAGGCAGTGCTCTTAACCTCTGAGCCATCTCTCCAGCCCCAGTTTCTGTGTGATTATTTCAGGTGTAAGCTAGCCAGGCGGGCGGGACAAACAAAGGGACCTGCTCTCCCTGTAACAGGAGGCTTTAGAATCCAGAACATCCCCGCAGGACAAGCCTGTGTCCTACTTCTGAGCTTTACCTTCACCCTCTGAAATTATATACTGACACATACATAAATTTTTGTTTCTACATATATGTGTGTCTTGAATTTCTGTGCATTACATGTGTGCAGAAGGCGTGAACCATCAGAGATGACTTAAAGGCACAGTGAACTGCCAGATGAGGGTGCTGGAACTGAACTTGGGTCTTCGGGAAGAGGAGTAAGAGCTCTTAACTGATGAGTCACCTCTCTAGTTCTCCACACAAGACTGTTTTTGAAAATGAGAATCTGGCTTTGAGGGGAGGCCTGACAGCCAGTCTGAGGATAGTAAGGAACATTCTTGCCTGAAACTCAAGCACAAAATGAACTTTTTCTCCCCAGGGGTTAGGGGCAGAACTAAGGATCAAATTCAGGACTTAAGCAAGTTAGGCAAGCCCTTGACCACTGACTTGACCACTGAGCCACACCCTCCACCCCAGTCTTAGCTTCTGAAGAAAACCTTTAGGAAGCTATCTCCTAGCTCAAACCTGAAATGGTACTTCGTGGAAGCCTACAGGTAGGAAAGTCCTAGCAACTGAGATCTGGTGTCTCCAGGCAGCCCTGCAGGAGCAGCCCCGGAACCAGCCCCAGGGGCACACTGCAGCGCTGTGCAAGCACTAAGGCCGCCCTACCCGAGGCAACTGGTCCCACTGCTCTTTGTTCTTCATCTCCTCTTGCACTTCATGGATCCGCTTCAGCGACTCCAGACTCTCGTCCAGCAGAAAGGTCGTGTCGTTTATCAGCATATTGATGTAGCGGACGAACTGCTTTCCAGAACTGAAAAGGCAGTGAGACAGCGTGGTTACACATGTGGCCGGTCACTGAGAACATGAGCCTCTGCCAAGCACCAACCGGATCACCTGGGAGACTGCAGGCCCAGCACATACATACACATCAACTCTCCTTAGACTTTGCTATTGTCTTTCTTGTTGCTGTTTTGTTTTGTTTTGTTTTAAGGGTCTACACAGCCTCAGGCTGATCTCAAACAACTTTCCTGCCTCAGCATGACAGAGGTAGGACAACAGTCGTGAGCCACCAAACTCCAGCCCTACTATTCTTCCTAATTCACTGTGATAAGTTCTTTCGAGTAGCATGCTGGACCAGCCCTGTATGACTGGTATGAACCAACTGCTAAATATTCCAGAATGTTTTCTGCTGATTTCCTTGGCAGTTTATATCTGGCAACAATGTATACAGTTATACCACAGAGAAGCAGCAAATGCTGGAATTCCTCCTGCTCACAGCATAACGCCAGCTCACTGCTCAGTGTTTGTAAGTAGAGGACACACTCTCCCAGGCTGGGAAGGGAATGAGCTTGACTCGGTGTGACAAAGCCAGCACAGACTCACCCAACACAGAAGACAAGAAAGTACTTACGGAGAGCGATTCCTTATCGCAGAGAAGATGGACAGACAAAAATAAGTCCTGTCACATTGGTAAAGGAAGATAGGGACTCACTGCATAGAAGCCAAAGCTGCAGGTCTAGGGAGACCCTGTCGACTACACCATGGTGAACTGGAACAGCCTGGCCTACCTGCTAAGTTCTGAAACTAACAAATTTGTGGCAAAAGAGAAGACCCACACAGGACCCACCAAGTGTACTTATGGGTAGAAAGCCCATGCTGGGGAAGAGGGAACTTTGTGAACAAGGACAGGTGGGTGGCCTCAGTCTCAGGAATGTGGGGACACTAGGACATTCATTTCCAAAGAGCACCATCGAGCACAAGCTGGGGACTGCCTGGAACCTAACAGATCCGAAGAGCAGCTTAACTTAGTTTACCTGGGAGAAGCTACCCTGCAGGCAGGGAAGCTGCAGTTAACACAAGGTAGACAAGAGTTGATCAAGATCTGACACATGAGGGACAAAACTTCCTTTGAAGAATAACACAAGGGTTTGATGTTTGTACTCGCCTTTCTTCCTTCAGAGGAATTACTACGGGCCAGGCTTAAACAAGGCCCTGCAGTTTTAAGCTGGCACATGAATAGTTATTAACATGGCTTGGCACCTATGCACACCAAGTAAACCTAAGTGCTTCTAAATCTTGTTTTCTCAACATTTCTGGGTCAATCTGACAGCTTCATTTAACAGCATATAATAAAGAAAACATAAGAACCACTTCACATGTGCAATGTACATATCCCAGAACATTCCCTCATGTAAGCCACTCCAATGGTTGACAACTTTGAGGAAGCAGACAATTAGAATAGGGGCCACACTGAGCGGTTCCCATGGCTCCTTGCAAGAGGCTGAAGCCAGGCAGTCACAGAACCTGCTGCAAAAGCTTTCAGCGGCTCCCACCTGAGCTCTCCCACCAGCGAGCAAGCTGCACGCGCCATCAGGGCCCAATACTCACTTGAACTCCTCCATGAAGGTGCCATGGTGAGCTATGTTTTGCCAAAGGCTCTTAAAAATAGTGCTAATGTGATAGCGAATGGTGAACTTGTCATAGAACTCGCTGGTGGCTCCGGTATGCTCGACATCTACGGAGGAAAGACATTTGTCTTTTATGACCTTCCAGATGCAGTTACCACAGTGGCACAGGAGAAACCATGACTCTACTCCCCCAACTCTTCTTTCAATTAATTAATTAATTAATTTTGGCTTTTCAAGAAAGGATTAATCTGTTCAGCCCTGGCTATCCTGGAACTCGCTCTGTAGACCAGGCAGGCCTTGAACTCAAGAGATCCTCCTGTCTCTGCCTCCTGAGTTCTGGGATCAAAGGCATGTACTGCCACCACTTGGCTTCTTTCTTTGAAAAGACTGGGTGCCACTATATAGCCCTGGACATCCCGGAAGCCAGAGAGTCACTTCCCTCTGCCTCCCAGAGTGCTGGGATTAAGGTGTACCTCTCCCCCATAACCTGACTTTAAAGATCAAGGTTCCATGACATCAGTCTGCAACGGATGCAACAGCTACACGAATGTGAGAAAGACAGCATCAAGCTCGACGACAATAAAAAATCATTTATCACATCTCCATCCCATCTTATGCTGCTAGTTTAAATTAAGGAAATTCCAGAGCAGTTCATACATGTATCTCTGAGGAGAAAAAATAGGCTAAATTTCCTATGTACCTATTACATATCTATTATTTTAAACACTTCTGTATCAGACACATTTTCCAAGCACATCCCCAAGTAGAGAAATGCACGGTGACTGCCCCCACACTCATGGCTCGTGCCATCTGCACCCCTGTGATGTAAGCCAGGTGAGAACCAAACCCGGATATGCAAATGCCTAATAGCATACACATGAAGTTCCAAATTCATTGTGAATTTCAAAAAGGAGAAAAACTGTCAGTAAAGACAGTTATGGGCCGGTAGTGGTGGCGCAGGCCTTTAATCCCAGCACTCGGGAGGCAGAGGCGGGCAGATCTCTGCTGCAGGATTTTGATCACACTGTGACACCCTGAGACTGTGTTAATATTAACCTTGAATTGGGGACAAAGTCAACAATTAGCTAACTGGAATAAGCCTTAGAAAGTAAGGAATACAAATAGAGAAGATGCACAGGAAGGAATACGGAGGGACGATTTCGTGGCTCTGCAATCGGTAAAGTGTGGAGAGGTCAGCTGGCTGCTCCTCCACCTTTAGATTCTCTGACCTCTCAGGTTCACACCTGGCACTTGATTCCTGAGTCTTTACTGGTAACAGAACAACTTAAATAAGTATTACAAACCAAGTGGTGGCGGCGCACACCTTTAATCCTAGCACCAAGGCCAGCCTGGTCTACAAGAGCTAGTTTTAGGACAGGTTCCAAAGTTACTGAGAGACCCCGTCTCTGAAAATCAAAACAACAACAACAACAAAACAAAAAACAACAAAGCTGTATGAGTTTGAGACCAACCTGGTCTATAGAGTGAGTTCTAGGACAGCCAGGATTGTTACACTGAGAAACACTGTCTCAAAAACCAAAAAGTAATATTAAGACTGAAAAGAGGTGAGGATTTGAGAAAACAGGCACACTGTACATGGGGGTTGGGGGAGGGGAGATGACAAACAGTGACATAATCTCTCTTAAGACAATCTGGTAGCAGGCATGGTGGCACATACCTGTAATCTCTGCACTGAGAGGCAGGAAGTCAGGAACTCTTGGGCATCAGTCTGGGTACATGGGACTGTCTCAAATGTAGCAACCCCCAACCTCAACAATTTTACAAACTGTAGCCTAACAATCAGCATGCTTTCCACTGGCCTACCGACTCTACTTCAGAAAACGCTCACAGGTTTGTACAGAGATCAATTTCCAAGCATGACCATCAAAATACTGCATCTGTTTTTATTTTTTATTTTATTTTTGTTTTTTCGAGACAGGGTTTCTCTGTGTTGCTTTGCAACCTGTCACGGAACTAACTAGCTCTTGTAGAGCAGACTGGCCTTGAACTCAGGGAGATACACCTGCCTCTGCCTCCCAAGTGCTGGGATTAAAGGCGTTAGCCACCACTGCCCAGCCTTGTTTTTTTTTTACAATACTGGGGATTGAACCCAGAGTCTTGAGATGCTAGGCAATTGCTCTACCACTGGACAGAAATAGTGTTTTGGGCTACGGGGGAAAAAAAAGAATAATCCAAATGTTTAAGAGACAACATTACACACACTGGCTGAAAGCCAGAGATTACACAGTTTAGGAAGAATGACAGCTTTTTAAAGTGACCAAGAGACAGCAAGATGGTTCAGTAAAAAATGCTTGCCACCAGGCCTCAAGACTGAGCTCAATCCTTGGGATCCACATGCTGGAGGAACAGAAATGAACCTGCAGTTTGTTCTCTGACCTCTATTCATGCAACACACACATATTAAAAATAAAAAATATAACAGATTTGTAGTAAAATATTACACAGACTCTGAACACAAAGATGATGTGGGACTTCTAAATTCTGCTTGGTACAGTCTTCTGTAGTGCTGTGGGTTGAACCCAGGGCCTGGTACATAGCACACTATCATTTTAAACACTAACCCCCGCCTTTCTTCCTATTTTCTGTATTTTCCAAAGTCTACATTTTGGAGGGTGAAACCAGTTATTTAATAATAAGGGGAAAAGACTAAGACATTCCTCCCATGCTAAGATCTGAAAGTATTTATGTACACTCACTAAGCTGGCTCTTCTCTGGAAGAACCAAGTGCCATTTTATTATGCAAAAGTGTGAATGAAGGTGTCAGCAATGACTCAAGCAAAGCTTGCAAGGGACAGAAAACCAGTGGCCCACACACCTCCATTATCACTTAGAGCCGCCCATTCTGGGCTACATCCCAGACACACCAAGCTAATTCACTAGTGTTAGCTCACTGCCCACCAGCACCACCTCTCCCAACATTTCTGTTTTTTTTATTTGCTCCTAAAGTTTCCTCAAAATCACCCCCACCTAGGTTCTAATTTCCAAGTTTTAGCTCTAGACAACTCTCTATAGATCAGGATGGCCTTGAACTCACATAGAGACCCGTCTGCCTCTGCCTTCCGAGTCTGGGATTAAAAGCATGTGTCACCATGCCCAGTTTGTACAAGGCTTCCTGCTACCTTCTTTCCAGATTCATTTTACTGCTTTCTCTTTCTGCCACTCTGCGGCTGAGATCTACTGATGCTCACGTCTGTAACACCCTGCGGCTGAGATCTACTGATGCTCACGTCTGTAACGCTCTGCGGCTGAGATCTACTGATGCTCACGTCTGTAACACTCTGAGGCTGAGATCTACTGATGCTCACGTCTGTAACACTGCGGCTGAGATCTACTGATGCTCACGTCTGTAACTCTGCAGCTGAGATCTACTGATGCTCACGTCTGTAACACTCTGCGGCTGAGATCTACTGATGCTCACGTCTGTAACGCTCTGCGGTGAGATCTACTGATGCTCACGTCTGTAACACTGCGGCTGAGATCTACTGATGCTCACGTCTGTAACGCTCTGAAGCTGAGATCTACTGATGCTCACGCCTGTAACTCTGCGGCTGAGATCTACTGATGCTCACGTCTGTAACTCTGCGGCTGAGATCTACTGATGCTCATGCATCTACCGCTCTGCGGCTGAGATTTATTGATGGGGGAGAGTCTTCTGTTTTGTGTTGATTTCATTGGTTAAATAAAGAGACTGCCTTAGCCCTTTAATAGAACAGAAAATTAGGTAGGCGGAGTAAACAGAACAGAATGCTGGGAGAAAGAAGCTGAGTGAGTAGGAGTCGCCATGATTCTCCCACTCCAGACAGACACAGGTTAAGAGCTTTCCTGGTAAGCCACCTCGTGGGCTACACAGATTATTAGAAATGGGTTAGATCAATATGTAAGAGCTAGTCAATAAGAGGCTGGAACTAATGGGCCAGGCAGTGTTTAAAAGAATACAGTGTCCATGTAATTATTTCGGGTAAAGCTAGCCATGTGGGCAGCCGGGTGCCGGGGACGCGGGCAGCCGGGTGCCGGGGACGCAGCCCGCCGCTTCTATTTCAACAGAGTGGCACCCAACGTGCTAATGAACTCCATGTAAAACCTGAGAGGACCTGAAAAGGAGAGAGAGAGAGAATTTAATACAGCTTTTTGGTGTTTGTGGGTTGCATGCCGCAAAGAAATTGTCCTGACTCAGCAGCAGGAAAAAACTGGCTGTTTTAAAATGCCCACTTTCTGGGCTGTGCCGCCATTGTGATCTCTGCCTGGCTCCTGCAGGAGACAGAGCTTTTTTTTTTTTATTAAAATATTTATTTATTTATGATGTATACAATATTCTGTCTGTGCATATGCCTGCAGGCCAGAAGGGGGCACCAGACCCCATTACAGATGGTTGTGAGCCACCATGTGGTTGCCGGGAATTGAACTCAGGACCTTTGGAAGAGCAGGCAATGCTCTTAACCTCTGAGCCATCTCTCCAGCCCGAGACAGAGCTTTTGAATGGAGCATTGGAGTAAAGTGCTACGATTTGTTTGATGGCAACTAGACTCGCTGTGTGCCTAAAAGGAAGTCATTACGTACTGCGGTTCAGAGGCACAAGCAGCTCCACCACGCTACTGGTGCAATGTGCAAGGATCAGAGGCACAAGCGGCTCTGCCATGTTGGACAGGGCGGGGCAATCACGCAATACCTGTTTTTGACCTAGGAATGTCACAGCTTAGATTCTTAAGTGCTTAGTGATTTAAAAGGCAAAAATCAAAAGTGTTCCTGGATAGTAAAAAGTTACAGATTTACAATATTACAGATTCAGACAAAGACCACTAAATGGGTCACAATGTTGGATGAGTGTACGTAGGCTTGAGAAAGAGAAGAAAAAGAAAGTTAATGCCTTAAAAAAAAAGGATAAAGTCCTTAAAGAGACAGAATAAAGTAAACTGATAGAGTAAAAATAAGCCACGTAAAAATGGAAAATTCACAGAGTCTGGATTCTTTGTATTATTGTGTTTTCTTTAAAATTTTTGACTGTGAAGGAGATAAGTACAGAGAGACATTTCATTATATGGGCTGCCAAATGGAACCGGAACAGATATCATGAGGGTATGACTTCAGAATTTGGGTCTAAGGATATGATGCTTTGGAAAGGGTCTTCTTTTGTTTTCACAGAAGACCAGACCCTGTGGATTGATTCTATCCCGATATGGTATGATAGACCACGACCTTCCGAAAAGTTGCTGTGAACACCCTCAAAAAATTACTTCACTCAACTGCCAACTGAGATGAACCTGACACACAGGTTACACCCTAAACAATCTGATTAACAGCGCCCCCATTCAGCAGGAAGCAGTTTGGAGAGAAAAAACTGCGCCCATGTTCCCAAAATATTGTTTATAAATGTTCTTTTACATTTAAAGGGAGAAATGATATAGGTATGAATAATTTGCATTGGTATGGATTTTAAGGTCAATTTTGTTATATGTATATGCATTTCTGATATTGATTGAGGTATTGTGATTGTGTAGTTCATTTAAAAATGTAATGTATAATAGGAAATACAGGTTGCTAATGGATAATTATTGATAATAGTAAAGCTTGTAGTCATGTTAGATTTTCTAGATATATAGAGATACATTTCAGTTAGATAGACATACTTCATATCTTTCAAAGACTGCAGAATATGGCATTTTAAATGTTTTAATAACTTAGGGCTTAGCCGGGCAGTGGTGGCGCACGCCTTTAATCCCAGCACTCGGGAGGCAGAGGCAGGCGGATCGCTGTGAGTTCGAGGCCAGCCTGGTCTACAAGAGCTAGTTCCAGGACAGGCTCCAAAACCACAGAGAAACCCTGTCTCGAAAAACCAAAAAAAAAAAAAAAAAAAAAAAAACTTAGGGCTTTTCATGACAAGGAGACACGTCTGCTCCTGGCAGCACCAGCTACTTCAAGAAGAAGATGGGCATCGAAGAGGATCCTTATGGAGCTTGATAGCCATTTGGGCAAGAAACTGCTCTTGCCTGGACTGATGCATAAACTGGACACAAAGAACCCGCAGAGAGAGGACTGCTTAACTTGCCTATAGGTGAGATGGTCTTTCGGAGTTCCTGATTCATGAAAGAGTCTAAAAGACATTCTGCAAAACACAGCAGATAATGATTGAACTGTCTTTGAAATTTCCTGCTTCATGGAAATGTCTGCTGGATACTATGGGCCTGAAGGCCGAAGATGGATGCCCCAATGGTACAGAGGAACTTTGGGTGACTATCCAGGCAGCGAGATGTCTCTGTCATTTCTAGAGTTTTGGATTTCTTGTTTGCTTAGGTAATATTATATCCTTCTGGAGTCTTTGATGGTTAGTTATAGTTTTTTAGTTATGATAAAAGATAAAATAGATATAAATATTGTAACTGCAATCCTTGCTTGATAACTGTTTTGCTATATGTAATCTTACTATGTTAAGTGAAAGCCTTTCTTTTTTGTTTAAACAGAAAAAGGGGAAATGATGGGGGAGAGTCTTCTGTTTTGTGTTGATTTCATTGGTTAAATAAAGAGACTGCCTTAGCCCTTTAATAGAACAGAAAATTAGGTAGGCGGAGTAAACAGAACAGAATGCTGGGAGAAAGAAGCTGAGTGAGTAGGAGTCGCCATGATTCTCCCACTCCAGACAGACGCAGGTTAAGATCTTTCCTGGTAAGCCAGCTCGTGGAGCTACACAGATTATTAGAAATGGATTAGATCGATATGTAAGAGCTAGCCAATAAGAAACTGGAACTAATGGGCCAGGCAGTTGTTTAAAAGAATACAGTGTCCGTGTAATTATTTCGGGTAAAGCTAGCAGTGCGGGCGGCCGGGTGCCGGGGACGCAGCCCCGCTGCTCCTATTACAACAATTTATCATGTTTGTGCCACTCCACAATTGCGATCAACTGAAGCTCACTTCCTCAGACCTTCCCCAGTCAATCTTCTTGAAGTACCCCATTTTCTTTCTCCCACACCTACTGTCTCCAGCTCCTCTAAATCTCCCATGTTTGCCCCCCACAGTAGTCCCAACACAAGTATTTGCTGAATTAGTGACAGACTCTGCCCTGGCTGCTGCTTTGTACAGCCAGTCAGCTCTGGGGAAGGAGAAGCCTGGAAAGACGACTAGCTCCATCCACAGACTTTCTGTCCTCAGAATTCTTTCTAAGGAAGGCTGTTAGGATACACAAAAAATCTCTTATTTTGATGTCTAATTTTCATTTTAAACAAGATTGTGTGTAAGTACTTGCTAAGTGCAGTACGCTGTAGCCTGAGAGGTGCTGGCTCCAGCAATCTATCTACAACTCTGCGGCCCATCTTAGGGTGGCCCGCTCAGAAGCAGGATCTAACGCGGAGCTCCTGATGCGTTGTGGCATAGATGTGGGGAGTATCTGGGAGGCATCCTGCAGGCTCACAGCTCTTGTAAGCAGTCAGGGACACTTGTGCTAGAACCCAGCTGCTGGGCACCTGCCACTCACTAGCCAGTGACCTTCAGCAAGTTTCTTGACCTTTCTAAGCTCAAGTTTCCTCATTTGTAAAGTGGAGGTATTTATAGTGCCCATCTCTGCGACAGTTATGAAGCTCAAGTGGACAGTGACCATGAGTGGCAACTATTTTTAGGAAAGGTATCGTCTATCCATGACCATGGAAGGGGCTTAGGCCGGAGGGCATACTGCTCCAGGATAAAGAAAAGGAGCAAATAATACCGACCCACATGCTTCTCAAGTGTGCTCATTCTTGCTCTTTCTGTCTTTCACTCACTCACATACTTACACACACACACACACACACACAAAATTATCATGAAGCTACAATAATGTGCCCAGACCACCAACTGAATACTAATTATATTTAACAAAATCTATCAAAAATATTAACACATCATCTCCTATGGAATGTGGCTATTACTTGGCATTTTCTACACTTTTTCTTTTTGAGACGGGATCTCACTATGTATCCCTGACTGGCCTGGAACTCCACTGTAGACCAGGCTGGCCTCCAACCTGCAGTGTGTAACCTGTCCTGAATACACACCTAAATACCACTTGCACCTAAGTATCCTGAGCTAATAATCCTGACCATGGCTATGAGATCAAAAGATTTACACCCCAAAAGGGGCCTTTTATCCATCAGTACACTGGACTATCTCCAAAGGAAGGATGCTAACAAAATATCCAAGACAATGTGTGCTTACTTTAGACTCCTGAGAATCTGAGTAGGCTGAGGGGAAACCTCATCAGATGGAACAAAGTAAGAGTGAGGAAGGGAAAAGCAGGCAGACGGGTTCCCAACAGCTACTGTCCCTGAGCTCTGGGCATCCTCAAACAGGTGGCCCCTGTCAACAGCAAGGGCATATGTCATAAGCCGCTGTATTTTCTGTAGAACACGGTGGGGTCTACTAAATGCCAGACACTTACAGAGTGGCCAAATTTACCAGGACATGAGAAGACAGGGCACATACAACATCCTGAGAAACTGTTTGAGTAGCACAGTCTTGGGTCTTTAGTAGGAGACAGTCTAATCCAACAGTTTAAAGGCTAAATTTTAAAGAGATTCAGAAGGCGGAACACAGTTTGACCAGAAGAGGAGGTTCTCTTTGAAGCACAGTTTCCAGGCTCTGTCACTTCCAAGTGTAACAGGGCACAGAGCACAGCACCCACAAGTATCAGGTGCTCGCTAAGTGTGAGGAACGAATACACGAGGGAAGGCAGTCAGGGGTCCAAGTATCCAATAGATTTTCTGCTGTTGTTGTTCTGAGTAGCTCAAGCTAGCATCAAACTTGCTATCAAGGATGACCTCGAACATTTAAAACAAACTTCCTATTTTACCTACACTTTGAAAACTCAATTTCAGGATGGTGTTACATATCAAATGCTGCAAATTTAAAGGCAAATGAACCAGGTAGTTTTACTCAGATGAAAACACCATCTTGGGCTACAAACGACAAATGGAGTCTGCTAAACCAGCAGAAGCCAGCACACGCAGCAGCCAGTGTCATCTCTCAGATGCCTGGGAGAAGACAGAAGAGCCCATGCCTTGGGCTGGGGCTGGTAAGTGACTGCATAAGCGGATGTCGGGGCCTAGAAGGCAGGATTATTTACTTTTCTATTTATGGATTATAGGTCGCAGGTTTAGGTTTATGTTCACTCAGACAACCTTGTCTGTCATATAACCACATGCCAGAAGGCACACTCTGGAACCTACCTGTATAAAATTTCATGAGGGAAGGTACCAGCAATTTGGTAGAGAGAGGATGGTTCTCAATCATCTCAAAAAACTTCTGAGTTCGAGGCTGAACAGAGGGGTTGGTCATAAACATGACCTCCACCAGTTTGGCCACTAGGTATGGGTTGCGGATGTAGTTCTGGTTGCACAGCATGACGACGAGGAACATCACAATGTCCTGAGTACAGGGCTCATACAGCACCTGGGGCGAGTATCTATAGAGAGACAAGGACACTCCATGAACCTCCAGGAACCATGGGAGAGTTTGCTAGTAGGAAAGGGAAGGAGAGTGACAGGGCACAGGGGAGGAGGACAGGTACTGGGTCCCTTGGGATGGCTCAAGTGATGTGCTCGCTGGATGCAAAGCCTAATGTGTGTGCTGGCTGCAGCATGCTATGCTTGCTGCGCTTTAGAAAGGAAGCTAAAGCATGCATGGCTGAACTTCACAAAAAGACCTTCACGCCAGGCAGCAGTGGTGCATGCGCTTAATCCCAGCACTCAGGATGCAGAAGTAGGCGGGATCTTTGTGAGTTCAAGCCCAGTCTGGTCAACAGAACAGCGAATTCCAGGATAGCCAGGGCTATACAGAGAAACCCTGTCTCGAAAAATACAAAACAACAACAAAAGATCTTCATATTTAAAAACTTTACATATTTAATTTTTCAAAGGGTCTCAAACAGCTCCAACAGGCCTCAAATTCACTACCCAGCTTAGATGGCCTTTGAACTTGTTATCTTTTGTCTCGACCTCCCAAGCACTGGATTATAGGAATGCATGCACTGGATTATAGGAATGCATGACCATGCCCAGCTTTAAAAAGGTTTTGATGGAGTTAATGTCTAACTTAAACTTCTAGGGCCAGCAAGATGCTGAATCTGGCATGGGCACTTTGTGCAATGGCTGACACCTGGGTTCTGTCTCCAGCACACACACAGTAGGAGAGGACCAGTTCCCACAAGGAGAAGTTCGACAGCAAGCAAGGTCCAAATGCATACACAGGAACAAATACATGTAATTCAAAAAAATTTAAATGTTTTAAGAAATAAAAAATTCCAAGTACGTGTCTATATTACTGTGCTTGGAATAAATGACTGAACCTACTTAAATCATAACACTGGATTTACTTAGCAACCCAACTATAACCTTTAATCTCCCTTTAAAATTCTTACCATTCAGAATTCATGTATCACTACTGACTGGGCCTGTCTGGAAATAGTTTTTCTGTTCTTTTGTTGTCTGAGGACGGTCTCTTTGTGTAGACCTGGCTGGCCCAGAATAATCCTCCTGCCTGAGCTTCCAGGTACTGGGATTACAGGTGTGGGACACCATGCTCAGCTGCAGATAGCTTTTATGATAATAACTCAACCAGCTTTAATTTTGGATTTTGGTTGTTACTAGAAAATGTTTGCAATTTACACTTTGGGCAATGAGTCTACGCTGCTTTTGTCTTTTTTAATTAAATAAAGATTTATTTATTTATTATATAGACAGTGTTTTGCATGCATATATAGCTGTATGCCAAAAGAGGGCACCTGATCTCATTACAGATGGTTGTCAGCCACCATGCAATTGCTGCGAACTGAACTCAGGACCTCTGCGAGAACAGCAACCGCTGCGCCATCTCTCCAGCCCCTGCTTTTGCTTTTGCAAATAGACTTCACACACATCCCCCTGTCACCTAGTACTGTTTCCATGTTATGGTGATGTATCCAAAGCAAAAAGTGAAGGGTTTTACTTGTTTTTTGGTTTTCTTTTGGCAGTTCTGGGAATCAAATCTAGGCAGATACCCTGCCACCGAGGTCTACCTTGGTGAAGACTCAAGCTCCCGACTGAGTATTGTAGGAAAACAAAAACAAAAATTCAAACAAAAGACTAAATTCTGCCAAATATTAGACAAGGTGCAACCTTTTCTTTACATCTTCTCCAATTTTACAAACATCTGGTTTAGATGTTCACTGGGACATTTCTCAGGAACGCACTCCACTGTCACCCACTTGTCTCAGGAGTCTCACAGAGCTCGCCACCTACACTGCTCACCCTGCTTCTGTCCTGACAATGGTATTGGAATGAGCTGCTGAGCAGGGTTTAATCCTCCAGTTTCTCAGCAGCATGCGTAAAGAAAGTTACCCAACCCCAGGCTTAAATGAAGGTTCGAAACCCAGCTCACAGCACCGTGTACAGTGCAGAAAGCAGAGCATACATATATGAAGTACTTACTGTACAATAAAAAATAAAAATTCAGCAACATCCTCTATATAAAACTCAGGCAATGCTGCAAACGCCTTGGGGACATCTGAACTTAAAGGCAGTGTTACGCTGTAGAAGAGAAAAGACAAAGAAAAAGCACAATTTACAAAACGGAATCACGGCACGTTGACTACAAGGGATGTGACACTACTAAATAGCTCATTTAGGAAAGAGAAGCCCTTCCTGTGTAACACAAGTGTGAATGTACACAGCAAACAGCTGTGATCTCCAGAAGTGAAAGGAGGATGCAGGAAACGGCCACACTCTGTGTGCTGCTTGCCTCGTCAGGGATTTCTGGCTAGAGTTAAGGCAGCAGGCAAAACAGCAAGAGGTCCAAAGCTCATATTTGTCATTTTAAGCAACTTAAACTGAGCCCACAGACCATGCATATATTTTATATAACCTTATCACTCTTAGGGGTACAGGCCAAACCTCACAAATCCCTGTGACCCAGCAGCTTCATAATGAACACAAAACAGCCATAACTGTGACAGCAGTGACTGACATGCCTGGCTCTCCGGGACTTGGTGCGGAGGGAGGACTCAGTAGGCTGCTCTCTCTAGCATTGTGCTTCTAATTTATAGATTTGCTTTTCTATTTGCCCAATGTAATAGCAGTTTTTTAAAAATGCCATCCATTAAAAACACACAGGGAAATATTAATATAGCTCCAAAGTGTATGTAATATAAACACAGTCTGGCAAATGAAAGGCAAACCCTCGAGAGGGTTAGGGTTTCCTTTAGTTATGATGAGGAACCAGGATGAGGACACAGCAGGCACAGTGGTGACTCGGCAGGGGAAGACACACTCACTCGGGATACGCAGGGTCCAGGATGCGCAGCATCAGCTGAATGAGAAGGCCATAAAAATTCAGACATCTTCTCAGGAAGCTCTCGTCAAGTAAGCCAGCGTCAGCACAGGCCTTGCACCGTACCAGTTTCTGTGGAAGTAGGCGTGCCCCCACCCACAGATTAGTCTGGAGCCAAGGCCCCTCAGTGTGACTAGGCAGGGAGAGGGGCCAGGAGCTAAGACCAGACTCTAGGTTCTAGAGTGTATAGAATGCCCTCTCTAACTAGCTACAGGACACCGACTGCTGTGCCAGGTCTTTCTTTTTCCTGAAAACAGTAGGATGTTTTCATCGAGCACAGAGGACCGCACACAGCTAGTGCTGAGGTTAGTCACTGATAACCACTTCTCAAGAACCTGGATGGGGGATAGGGTTGACTGGGAGGCCCTCTGGGTGTCAGGAAAATGAGTGGAAAAAGCCAGACCAATTGAATCTGACTGATGTGCCACCCTCGAGGCTGCTACACCTCAGAGGACGGCCATGAGAACGCGATCCACACAGAGGGACATCGCGCTAAGTAGATTCCAACAGTTTATTACAGGTCCCTTGAACTGCAGCTGTGGAATACTAAGGGGGTACAGATCTGAAAGGGGAGCCCTGGCTTATTCTGCATCCTGTTGTTAAGACAGGGCCTCCCTCTGTGGCCCAGGCCGGCCTTAAACTCATAGCTACCCCTGTCTTGGGCTCCAAAGTGTAGGGGTTACAAGTAGGAGCCACTATGGCCATCTCAATTTTGGATCTTAAAAGTAGTCTCGTCTATTAGCAAATGAAAACCTGAAATCTCAGCCTGTCACATAAGTCACAGCGATACTTTTCTCTATCATTCCACCAAGCACGAGGAGCCAACAGTCAGCTTTACAATCTGAACGTAAGCACAAAAAAGGTGCACACGTGCTTCTCTGCCTCCTGTGCAAGGTCAGCCAGTGTGTGTTTAGCTGAGCTTTACAAGCAGCGAAACTTCTGTCTACAGTTAGGTTCCAAGTTTTAAATTAACCTACTTTACCTCGAGGGAAAAGAACGATGAAGAAAAACTAAGGACATACAACTGCTCATCAAGACGCTTACTCTGGGGGAAAGGTTACTATCGTGAGGCCAGTTCATGATTACACCAATTAACGGTACAAACCTTAAGCTGAGTTTTACAGCGCTTCAGCATTTCTCGGTGTCTGGGGGCCAGTGGGGAATCTTTCCACTGGCTTTCGTTACTTTTCAAATCTTCCACAGTTCTGAAATGAACAAACAAAGCACACTAACAATCAAAATAAAACATCCAAGTCCATCCTATCTATTCACTTTCCATTGCATGGACTCTCTGATGTAATTCTTAACACACTTAGGAATTTTAAAAAGTAGAGTCCACAGGCCAGACACGGTGGTGCATGAGTCCAAGATAACCAGAGTTCCACATAGATTCTGTCTCCGAACAAAATAAAATACAAACCAGAGCAAATCCCACTACAGTAAGTTCTGGATTAATTGACGCATTTTTTTTTTATTTCGGGTTGTTCATAAAATAATAAATAATGTGTCTTCTGGGGGAAAGAAGTGTTTTAAGACAAGATTTCTATGTATAACCCTGGCTGTCCTGGAACTCACTCTGTAGATCAGGTTGGCCTCATCCACAAGAGCTAGTTCCAGGACAGGCACCAAAAGCTACAGAGAAACCCTGTCTCGAAAAACCAAAAAAGTCATATCCAAGGACTGAAGAGATGATGACTCAAAGGTCAAGAACAAATGAAGCTCAGGACATGGGTTCAGTTACCAGCACCTGCATGATGGCTACAACAATCCCTAACTCCAGTTCCAGGGGATCTGATGCCCTCTTCCGACCTCCAAGGACACCAGTGGCACACAGACACACATGCAGGCAAAACACTCACACATAAAATAAGTGAATCTAAATAAACCACGTAAGGACACTGCGCACCCTGATCCTGGGACAAAACCTGCAACACGTGACTGCGCTGGGTAGGTCTCTCTGTTTTGTGTTCTTGCTTTTTTTGTCAAGTTGACAGAAGACAGGGTTATCTGGGGAAGGGGAACTTCAACCGAGGAAATATCTTTGTCAGACTGGCCCGTGGGGTCCAGGCACTAGACTGAGAGTGCCAGGCTTGGTGGCCAGTTTCTTCACCCACTGTGCCATGTCCTCAGTCTTTAGTGGCTGATATTAAAAGTGGATAAAGTTAGCCAGGGAGAGGAAAACATGAGAAAGATGAATAAGCATGGCTGGCTTCAAAAGCCCTAAACCACACAGGGCATATCATATCAGCTAGATATATATAGCACATCCAATGCAATTCAGCTAGAACACATAGTAAGAGTCAACCCCACCCCAAAGTGTAACTATGAAAAACTGTGAACGAAATAATGCTAAGCAAGACATGCTTCTAATCCCAACAACGTGGTGTATGTGTGTCAGGGAGGGGGTACTCAGAGACAGGTGGATCTCTGTGCGTTCAGTGAGTTCCAGGGTTATACAATAGAGTCTTTACCAAGGGGGAGACTGAAGGTGGATCTACTACTGTCAGTCACATTTACCACCCAGTTCTGGGAAGCTGTTGGGTCCATGCTGCCAACTGAGTCTGCCTCTTATAAACCCCATTTACATGTTCCATAACAGAGCCTCTTAAAGGAGCTGCACCTATGTTAGCCACTAGTACCAAATAAGCCTTCTTTCTCTTAAAGGAGCTGCACCTCTGTTTGCCCTTAGTTTCAATCCTACCCAAGAAAAAGCCATTATCAGGAAGCTGTGTTTGGTTCCAATTTATAAGTTTAAAAACTTTAAGCTTAGCCGGGCGGTGGTGGTGCACGCCTTTAATCCCAGCACTCGGGAGGCAGAGGCAGGCGGATCTCTGTGAGTTCGAGACCAGCCTGGTCTACAAGAGCTAGTTCCAGGACAGGCTCCAAAACCACAGAGAAACCCTGTCTCGAAAAACCAAAAAAAAAAAAAAAAAAAAAAAAAAAAAAACCAAAACTTTAAGCTTTCCTCAGGTTTTATGTGGACGTTTTCTCAGGTTTTTTGTGGATGCCCCACATTGGGTGCCATATGTAGGTGGAGTTTCTGTCAGGACAACCACTCCCAAATAGCCATTCAGAGATGTATTATTATAAATGCTCAGCCAATAGCTCAGACTTGTTATTAGCTAACTCTTACACCTTAAATTAACCCATATTTCTTATCTGCATTCTGCCACATGGCTCAATACCTTTTTTCAGTACGACAAATTCATCTCCTCTCTGTGTCTCCTCCAGATTCTGAAAGACTCCTTCTCTTCTCCTTCATGCTCTTTGTTCTGCAAGTTCCACCCAACCTCTACCTGTCCAGGTACTGGGCAGTCAGCCTCCTTATTAACCCAATAAGTGACACATATTCACACAGTGTAAAGGAATATTCCACATTTGTCTATAAGATATACTAGGCCTGTAGGCCAAAGTTGGATAACCCAACATTACTGAAGAACTCTGGGTGACTGTGGAGGAAGCTACCTGTTTCTGTCATCTCATAATTTTGGAAGTCACTTGCTCTGAATTTCTTGTTTACTCAGATAATATTATATCCTTCTCGGGTCTTTGATGGGGTTGAAGATGAGACGCTATAGTCACAGTTCTCCCTTATAGTGGTAGAAAGTAAATCAGGTACGAAACTCTGGACTTCCCAGGAGAGGACAGCTAGGAGTATTTTCTCTATTTTGCCAAATACAAATGGACTAGATATTGCAATTCTAATTCTTACTCGATAACTGTTTTTATTGTATATCATTTTAATATGTTAAAGTTAAAACCTTCCCCTTTTCCTGGTTTTTCGAGACAGGGTTTCTCTGGTTGTCCTGGAATTTGCTCTGTAGACCAGATTGGCCTCAAACTCAATGAGATCCGCCTGTCTCTGCCTTCCAAGTGCTGTAATTAAAAGCATGAGCCCCTATTGTCTGGCAAAACCTTCCTTTTTAATTAAACAAAAATGAGGAAATGTGGAATATGCCTTTACAGTGTGTAACATATAAAATTTAAGAATTAGCTAATAACAAGTCTGAACTATTGGCTGGGCATTTATAATTAATAGTCTCTGAATGGTTATTTAGGAACATCTGCTGAGACACAGATAAACTCCACCTACAGAAAAAAGAGAGAGGAAAAAAGGGAAAAGGAATGGGAGATACTGACTGACACAGCCAAGGAGACCTTGAACTTTGTCTCCACCTCACAAGTGCTGAGGTGCCACAGAAGTATGCCACCATGTCACAGCTTTGGCTATAGCATATTATTATAATTGTTCTATTTTGTTATTAGTTGTTAATCCCACAGTGTACTTAATTTATCAATCTGTATCATAACTATGTATCTATAAGAAAACATTACAAGTAAGGTTTTGTAGCATTTATGGTTTAGTCAGACACAGACAACAGTGCAAATCCATGTTTTCTTGATTACCACAGAAAACAGGGTTTGACAGTCCAGGGCAAGAAGGTAAGCCGAAAAGGCAGGAGCTCCTCAAACTGGTTCCTGGTAATCTTCACACCCAGCGGAAAGCTTTTAGCAAGCACATCCAGAGATGAACACCAAGGGCTCAGAGATCAACCTCTGCACCACTTTATCACATAAAGAGCACAGGACGAACGGGAGGCACCAACACGGTAGTAGAGGCAGATAGAATACCGCAATGTATCAGATCTACTGACCACAGCAGACAGCTTGTGCCTAAGAGGCAGCAGTAACAATAACCAATGCCAGAGCAGAGAAGGGATCACGGCACATACCTGTTGAGTTCTCGGATAGCTCGCAGTCTGCGAATGTAGCGACGACAACTAGGCAGAATAGAGAGGTGGTGAGCGTGCAGGGTGAGAAAGAAACATTCTGTAGGGAATTTTGGCTCAGAAAATGGAGGCTGATCTCCATCTAGAATAAAAGCAACAACAAGCATTCTTAACTAAAATCAATTACAAGCCTTAAGGAAAACGTTTTATTCCAAAGGAAAATCGGTGAAGAATATTTTCTGTGTGCATGTTTTTGTGATGTAAGGACATATTTTGCATTTGCATACGTGAAATTGTCTTGTGTCTTTTACAGCTTATTTTTTTGAGACTGGTTACCTATCTATCTCACTGAACTCAGATAGTACCAACTGACAAGCTAGACAGACAATGACTCGGATCGTCCTGTCTTTTTCCACCAGCACTGGGAGCAATAGATGTGCACCACCAGGCCCAGCTTTTATGTGCCTGCTGGGAAGCTGAGCTCACGTCCTCATGCTTGCACGGCAGTGCTTTCCTGACCAAGGGAGCCCTTCCGCAGTCTAGGCATTTTCATTTTTTTTTTTTTGTTCTTTGTTTTTTGTTTTTTTTTTTCTTTATGTGGTTCTGGCTGTCATGGAACTCTTTATATAGACCAAGCTGTCCTTGAACTTACAGACATCTACCTGTCTCTGCTTCTATGGTGCTTAGATTAAAACCATACAACACTATCGCCAGCCTCCAAGAATATTTTTTAAAGTACAAACTTATGTGACACCGTAAGAAAAACAAATTCCTATGTGCTTTAGTTAAAGGCCCTGTACCTTATCTTAGCTGATTAGATGTTTATAAAGATCAACCTTTTATGATGTCTTCCTAATATATCTTACAAAATCATCTTCATATCCCAAGATGTACATATCATTTCAATCTTACAATAGTATTAGGCATATTAATCCACCACAGTCATTTTCTTACATGTTTGTTTTCCTACTTTCTAGGAAGAACTTTGTACTTTGAACATCAACTTCTGGAGTATAGGCAGAAAGTAGAGTCACAGAGAGAATATCATTACATAGTAGGTTTTTGGTTTTGTTGTTTGTTTATTTGTTTTGCAGTTGTTTTGGTTTGGTTTTGGATTTTCCATACAGGGTTTCTCTGTGTAACAATTCTCGCTGCTCTGAGAGTTGCTTTGCAGACCAGGCTAGCCTTGAATTCACAGAGATCCGCCTGCCCCTACCTCCTGAGTACTAGGATTAAAGATGCGTGCCACCACAGCCCAACTACATATGTAGTAGTTTTTAAATCAGTACATAACGACTCATTTATAGGGTAGAGTTGGTACTTAACACGTGTGTATAGAATGTCATAGTTAAATCATTCGAGCATTTATCCTATCTTTGTGCTGAAAACAGTCAAACCCCCTCCGCAGCTTTTATGAAACATGCACTGAGCTACTGCTGACCACTGCTACCCTGCTGTGCTAAAGAACATTAGCGGTGATTTCTCCTATACACCTGTGCCCTTAACCAGTTGCAGTGCTTCAGGGGCAGTCTTGCTGCTTAGGAGACTGAGGTAGGAGGGTTGCTTGAGTCTAGGAACTTGAAGCTAGCATGGACAACACAGGAAATCCTTAACTTAAAAACTAAAGCAACCTAGTCCACTGCTACTCTATCACCATCCTCTGTGTGTGTCTCCCTCCCCATCCTCTGTGTGTGTCTCCCTCCCCGTCCACTGCTGCTCTATCACTATCCTCTGTGTGTGTCTCCCTCCCCATCCTCTGCTACTCTATCACCATCCTGTGTGTGTCTCCCTTTTCCCTTCAACAGTGTTATAATTTTAGGGCTGGAGAGATGGCTCAGTGGTTAAGAGCAATGACTGTTCTTCCAGAGGACCTGAGTTCTATTCCCAGCAACCACATGGTGGCTCACAACCATCTATAATAGATCTGGTGCTCTCTTCTGGCCTTCAGGCATATATGGAGAAAAAATGTTGTATACATAATAAATAAATAAAATCTTTAAAAAAAAAGTGTTATAATTTTATAATATTCCTAGAATTCATTTTAGGCTGAGGAAACAAATTTATTAAACAACATCTATTTTTTTCTTTTCTTGGTCTTGTAAGGTAGGATCTTGCTGTGTAGCCCACACTGGCCTTGAACTCGTGATTCTCCTACCTTCCTCCTAAGTGCTGGGGTTCCAAGTTTGTACTAAGTAAGACTGAGCACCAAGTGATTACTTTCCTAGAAGGTGTACGTTTCATCATGGCATTTCCCTTTCCAGGTAAATAGGAATTCATCTTATTCCACACATAATTTTCAAATATTAAAAAAAGAAGTGGCAGGGGGTTTTGATTTTTGTAATTACAAATATATTTTATGCTACGAAGAAGCAAGATAATTATCCTTATATCTTAAAACAGCCATATTTTCAACTGCCACGATACAACATAAAATCTGTAATAGAGTTGTTATTATCGAGTCTTCTCTTTCCTGCCCATCTGTTCTATGTATCTGTGTTCAGTATTCAAGGAAGAAATTTCACTATGTTAATTTTAACTCTGCATCTCCATCTCCCAGAGCCATGCAGATGAAAGAGAGGTGACCCAGCCATGAACACAGCACTCACAGAGCTCAGCCAGCCACTCATTCACATCCTCCATCGTTGCATTTATCCGTGTCTCATCGTTCGGGAGATTAATCCGACATTTCGGGTGGAATATGTAAGTGGGGTCGACTGTTTCTAACTTGATCTTTGTACTTAGCTGCTGCAGGACCCAAAGGAGGTTCAGCATAAAGCCGTCTGTGGACACCAACCGATCATCTGCCTGGGACACAAAGTGAAAGCAATTCAAACGACTGGTAAGTCCAAATTCCTATGAGAGCACCTGGGGCACTCCAGTGTGACCACTCCCTAAAGTCAGTAACAGGACGTATGGTGATGCCAGCCAAGCAAGGTCCCACCTATCCACTACCATGTCCTTACTGACCGTCTGCATAACACAATTCATATTTAGAGAGGTCCCACCTATCCACAACCATGTCCTCACTGACCTCTGCAACACCCCCATCTGCACAGCACAATTCATAGTTAGAGAGGGAGTGAAGGTCAGAGAGGGAAGCAAAAGCAGAACAAATGTAGCTTCCGTTCTCGTTCCTATTTCTCAGGAACATCAAATCAGCACAACGAGCTGCACCCCCATGTGACAGCTTTGTCGTGTAAACAATGAGCATAGACCCACGTGAGCAACTAAGAAGCCATTAGAGCTGAGCAGCCACTGTACACTAGGGACTATTCTAACGCATTACGTAGAAGTAGCCCACAAGTCAGTAGTCACTCCTAACCCCATTCACCAAATGGAGACCCTGAGGCACAGAGAAATGCAGGTGTGGCTGACTTACAGACCACATGCAGCTGAGGCCAGCTATGAATGTGGCCCAACATAAAACTGCGACTCACATAAAACAGGGTGAAATTTCTGTGTGATCTCCTTTGACTGCATGGTCCTTGGGACAATGTCAAGGGGCTGGACACAGCAGACACTGTACGCAGCACCAGAAGTCACTGGGCTTTTGCTCTTCTCTATACTTTTATTATTTTGCTTACAAGTTCATTCTATTAATAATAATCTGGAATTTTTAATTTCCCTGCTCTTACCATGAGCAATGTAGATCTTCTTCAGGCCTGCTCCTGACCCCGCCCCTGTGATCTCCTGGCTGACGCCCCTCCCCTTCAGTGGATCCCACTACAGTCCTCACGGATAAGCCCTGACCAGACTCAAGCTTCTTTTTCACCTGCGCATTTGCCCCCAGTCACAAAGGCCTACATCCTGGCTCACAATGAAGCTGGCCCATTTCTGCTCTACTACCGTATAGGTACTGTATATGTTCTAGCCTTGCAACGACAAGCTCCTCAGTCAAGGAGCCTCCTCAGAGAGGCCACCCTGCTACCTGATCACAATTCATTCCTGTACCTTCCTTCTGGCACTCCACACACTCCCAAACCTGCGCACTTCCATCTCGGACTCTACTGCTGTCTGGAATACTGCACTTGCACGTCTACTCCCTACCAGAGAACTCAGATCCACAGAAGTGGGAGACTCGCCTGGTCCTGTCGCACGCTGTCTTCCTGACCCCAGCACTCAGCCTGGGAGGAGCAAGATAAACAGGTTCAACGAGCACCTGAGGCATTAGGGGGACTCATACCTGCATCTGGGCTTTCTTCATATTGGCATTGACGATGGCTGCCATGTAACTGAGAGCTGCTTCACGAGTTTCGCCATTTAACAACACACTATGCAGAATCTTGAAAAGCTCTTGCTGAATTATTTTCAAAAAGAAAAAACAATTGACTTCTTTTTTACTTTGAGATTAGCCTACCACTCCCCCTTACTCTCCCACACCCATTCCTTGTATGGAAGCCAAGACAGTCAGCACACAGAAGTGTGTGTGAGAAAGCAGGAGGACCGTGGAGGGCAGCAGCATGCAGTGGGGAGGGTGCTGAGCAGCCACAGGTTTAATAACCCAGCCTCTGTCACTGCCGTCCCATGACCAATATGGCTTCAATTGGCAAAGGCACTTCACGTTTGCAGTTGAGAACAAGGGATCGGCAAAGGGTGCCACACTATCAGCTTTTGCTCATCCTCATGGCTTCCATGGCTATGGCAAGATGGAGGGAAAGCACGGCCACTAGACATCACTCCAGCCCTCAGTGACAGTCCCAGAGAAACAGCATAGCTGGACTTCAGGTCATTACTCATGTCACAGTGGGGCTCTCTGGGAGACACCTAACTGTACCCTCGAGGTGCTGGGCCTGGGCTCCATCTCTGCCCCGAAGCAGCAACAAGAGCTAACAGCAATGAGCTGAGCTCTACATGGAGCATCTTCCTGGTAGCACATCTGCCTTCTGTGACGCGGGAGACCCGGGCAGCACTCATCTATGAAACAGGCTTTCTTCCCCCGGGAGGCCCTTGCCTCTGCCTTCCCTTCTCAACACCTACCCGTCCCAGCTCCAGATAATGCTGTAGTGACTGGCTGACGACACGGGTGTTCTCCAGGGTAATGGTGGGCCCTGAGAAGTATTTCTCAACCACCTTTGCCTGGAAGTAGACGGGATATACTCGATCAGCATACAGTGACCACCTGGGAAGGGCTGAGCGGGCGTCAAATGTGTACTCACATCGTCCTCTGCAAAGACCGAGAAGCTAAAGAAGGCCCCTAAGTAGGAGAGTCTCTGCAGCTCCCGCCCAGAACCAGGGCTTAAAGACTTCGGCAACCACAGGGGCAAAGAGGCGACCTAGAGACAACACAGAGGGACCCATCAAGCTGCTGAGGGAGATGGTGTGGGAGGAGCCCAGAGTGCCCAGCAATCAGCTATACAGGTGGTTCTGGCCACCATGTACCCCCAAAATACAAGGTACAAGTCAGGTTCCTTTTAATATTTTTTGACCTCTGACAGTAGGTGCTCTCCAACTTCCACACTTTTGTAACAAGCATTTTACGTTTTTTATTGAATCTTTCAGAATGTCGTGTGTGTGTGTGTGTGTGGTGTGACATTTCTCCCCACTGTCCTTTTTTCTCCTCTGCTCCCCCCAGTCTCTTTTCCCCCAGCACTGCTTCTGTTCTCGTGTGATTCTTGTGTGTCCTTTTTTCTTCTCTGCTCCCCCAGTCTCTTTTCCCCCAGCACTGCTTCTGTTCTCGTGTGATTCTTGTGTGTCCTTTTTTCTCCTCTGCTCCCCCAGTCTCTTTTCCCCCAGCACTGCTTCTGTTCTCGTGTGATTCTTGTGTAGCACACTGCACCTGAGCAAAGACGCTGGCCTGAGCACAAGTGGACGCCACCACTGCAGCAAGGTTCCCGCAGCAGCAGGCAGACACTGAGGACTATGACTCCCCCAAGCCACTACCTGCCTACAAGAGATCGGGACACTCCTGAGTGAAGCTTACAGACCCGTTGTGACGTTCCTCAGAGGATCTGCTCATTTCCCACAGCACCTGCTACTCTTGCTGTAGAGCACTTACCCCAGGAAAAGCAGACAAAGGAAATACGTCGGCACAGAAGACACCACACAGAACAGTGATCTACAACATGAGGGCATTACACCCCTCCCCGCGCCTGCCTCTATCCAAATGTCTTTCACGAGAAGTCTGTAGCTAACACTACTTGTCCTCTGCGGTGACAGAATCAGCGCATGGGTTCACCAGGCACTTACCAAACTGCACACAGGGTGTGTCTTCCCAAACTTGGTTTCACAGAGTTCACCTAGCGCCTAGAAATAAGACAGGACAGAATCACTGGGTATGTTCTGTTTCACAATGCTGTTGTATGTGACAGCAAGGGACAACTTTCATTTCCACTACAAATGCTTGACGATGCTCATTATGAGGGCATCAACTTCACTACTTTTCCTACTTAGTAAAGGAACACACACGAATGGCAAAACAAAACAAAAAGAACACATACAAAAACAGGTGGTGGTGGCTCATGCCTTTAATGCCAGCACTCAGGAGGCAGAGGTAGGAGGATCTCTGTGAGATCTGTTAGAGGCCAGTCTGGTCTACAGAGTGAGTTCCAGGACAGCCAGGACTATTTCCCAGAGAAATCCTGTCTCAAAAAAACAAAAACAACAACGAAAAGAAAAACATCCCTGTCTATGTGGCCTGGTGCATACCTTTAGTCTCAGGAGGCAGAGGCAGGCTGATCTCTGTGAACTGGAGGCCAGTCTGGTCTATGGAGTTCTAGGATAGCCAGCGCTACATAGTGAGACCCTGTCTCAAACAAAACAAAATAAATACCTTTGTGGGAAGGGGGAAAACATGATAAAAAATAAAAAAAAAAGCATTTAGGAAATGGAGCACACAGAGAATAGCTGGAATCACTCGGACACTCTGGTGTCCTTCCCAAAGGGTGTGAACATAGTCTTGAAGACTGAGTTTTTGCTTAATGTCATTTCATAACACAAGATTTGTTGCATGAACTGTGTGTGCTAATCCTGCCAGCGCTAACCAGGGCTTTACCCTGGACCCAAGAACTCTTCTTTAGTGCTGTCTTCATTCTATACCAGACAGTCATGACCACAGTTTAGCCGAAGTCCATCAAGCTACAACGAATATGAAATTAGTTTCTCCGTGACTTAGACAGAAGCTGCCTATCAGCCATCGAGCCATGAACAGACGCAGTGACGTCACTGATACAAAGAACTGCTGAGGCATGCAAGTTCTCACTGTACAGAGTAGGATACCGCACTAACACCACAGGGAAAGCCTAAGACAATGTCACCACCAGGCAGCACATCATCCACAAGGGAAGACAAACTCGGGGGGCTGGCAGCCATATGACATCATCATCATCATTTATTGTTGCTTTTGTTATTGTGTTATTGTGTGTGCATGTGCTTCTTTCAGATGAGACTTTGCTATGTCCCCCTAACCTCCTAAGTGCTGGCTCTGCGGACATATGCCACATGTCCAGTAGCATCAGCATAAAAGACAGCTCCAGCAATCACACCATAGAATAAAGCAATAATCCAGCAATTTCTGCGCTAGCTCCAGCAGCCTTTCTCTTCATACCCATTTCTCATCCCCGCCTCACTTTCCTCTCTGCCTTTTAGATGCACCCTCGTTATTGTACCAGCATCAACAGCAGGCCCCAATTAAACCACTGTCTACCACAAAGGATGCTTCTGTCGTTCACGAGGACATTTTGTTGATATGTCACTACACGCTCTTTTTTTTGTTTTGTTTTTTGTTTTTCGAGACAGGGTTTCACTGTGGTTTTGGAGCCTGTCCTGGAACTAGCTCTGTAGACCAGGCTGGTCTCGAACTCACAGAGATCTGCCTGCTTCTGCCTCCCGAGTGCTGGGATTAAAGGCGTGCGCCACCATCGCCCAGCACTACACGCTCTTCACTGGAACACTAAACTACTCCAGATCGGGGCTGAGAAGTCAACAGTCCCAAAGCAGTGTTTACACGACAGTGAGGGTACAGGTAGCACCGACTGAAAACCTCAGCTGAAACAACAGTGACAATCCCACGTCCTCTCTGCCCTTGCCATACAGTTTATGGGAAACCTGAGGAATAAGACTGTAACACAAAGTCTCAGAAACAAGATCCGCATTTTTATTTACCTACTTTCTTGGTGGTTTCTATTGTTTTTTTGAGACAGGATCTTACTATGCAGTCCAGGTTTGCCTGGAACTCAACATGAATTTCAAGCTGGTTCGCCCAACCCAGACCCCTGAGTGCAGAACTACAGTACACCTGAATCTAACTTCTTTCTTTACCTGCTTTCCTCCACCCAGGGTAGTCTCACTATGTAGAGGTGGATGAGCTCCCGATCCTCCTGCTTTGACAGACCTGGCTCACTCTGTAGCCTAGGCTGGCCTAGAATTCCCTGAGTAGCTGATCAGGCCTTTAATTCATGATTAGCTTTCTTGCCTCAGATTCCCAATGGCTGGGGTGACGTGAGAACCAGACATGGCCAGGCCTCACACTTTCATTCATTGAGTGAGGACTTTCACCCTGCTAATGCTGCGACAGTTCTGTCACCTGTGTGAGCATTTATCACAGTATATAACTCAAGATATTTTGCTGATACAATTTTTACCATGAATTATTAACAGCCCAAAGCAGCAGTTCTCAACCTGTGGGCCATGAGCCTTTTTCACCTAAGACTAATGGAAAACACAGATATTTACAGTATAATTCATAACAATAGCAAAATTACAGTTATAAAGTAGTAACAAAAATAGTTTCACAGTTGGGGGTGAGCACAACATAAGGCACTGTATTAAAGGTTGAGAACCACTGTGTTAAAGAGTCTCAGCGTCAGGAGGGCTGAGGACCACTGGGTTAAAGGTCTCCGCGTTGGAGAGGATGAGAAGCATGGCTCTAAGGGAAGAAAGCTTGTTTCCTGAGCTCTGTGATCTGGTACCATTACCAAGTACCAAGGCGTCAATAGCATAATAGAATCAAATCAATAGAATGAGTACAAGGAACAAAGTATCACTTTCTCTATGATCAATTTATACAAAGTTGTAAATATACATAGAGTAACTGAGTTTCATGGCTTGGCAGGTTTTCATTACAACCCTGTAACAAAAAGGAATACCTGAAGGCATGTCTCCCAAAACTCCAAAGAAGCAAATTCTAAACAGAAGAGTCTCTCATTTGTTTTTTAAATTTTTTGAGATAGGGTCTCTCTGCAGAGCTCTGGTTGTTCTGGAACTCACTATGTAGACCAGGCTGACCTGGAACTCCGCAATCCACCTCCCAAGTGCTGGCATTAAAGGCGGTGCCATGGCTCTCACAAGCACAGCAGTGGTTTACGACAGCTGCACCCCCAATGGAAACCTAGCTAAAGATTCTGCCCATAATTTCTGCCTGTTTTGAGCACCTTGGGGCATCAGGTACATCTGTTTTGAAGAAAATACCACAGATGAGACGCATGGCTTCACAGATTCACTGTGCCCAGTACACAGAGATAAACTGCATTACCTCACAGGTAGAACAGTGCCCTTTGACCTTACCCCTAGTAATCCGTTTGGGGGGGGGGGATGGGTGTTTGCAAGGATGCACATGTGTGCTCATGTGGGTGGAGAAACGGGAGTGATGTTGGGAATCTTCCAGCTTATTCTCACTGAGGCAGAATCTCTCCATCAAACTCCCAGGTCAGCAACAATGGCTAGTTTCTCTAGCTGGCCTGATCCAGGGATCTTCCAGCTCCATCTTCTAAGGCTAGAATGACAAGCAGGGCACTCGACACGCCCAGATTTATGTGGGTTCAGTCTTCCTGATGTTCAGGCAAGCACTCTGACTACTAAGTCATCTCCCAGGCTCTATTCATAGGTTAACAGATTCACTTAGTGTGAGTATGTGCGCATATGTGTGTATGCAAGTGAGCACACATATGCCACAGCACATGTTGGGAAGTCAGAATAAAACTTTCGGAGTTTTATTGTCTTCCACCTTGTTTGGGGGCAGAATCTCTGATTTCTGTCACTGCACTTTGCTATTCCAAGCTAGTTGGTCCATGAGCTTTTGGCCAGTTGTCCTGTGTCCACCTCTGACCTTCCCCGAGATGTACTGGGACTACAGTTACAAGCCCCCATATCTGGCCTTTCATGTGCAGCCACAGGAAGCAAACTCAAGTCACAGAATCATGTGGCAAATATTTTAGCCTACTGAACTAGCTGTGGCTCAGTAAATAAGATTTTCCCCCTACTGGTCAAGAGCACACACAACTCTAAGCCAAGCACTTAGGAAGCAGAAGGAGGTTCGTGAGTACAGGGCTAGCCTGGGCTACACAGGGAGATATTAAAATGGTTTCATTCATTGGGGATTTCTAAAAAAGATTTATTTTCATTTATGTGCACATGTACATGTGCCTCCTGAGTGCAGGTATGGTGTAGGCCAGAAGAAGGCAAAGTTCATGGGGTTGGAGTTACAGGCAGTTTTGCAAACCAAGCCCAGGTAACATAGAAGAGCAACAAACACTCATAACTGCTGAGCCACTTCTCCAGCCCCAATTTGCTGATGCTGTTTTTCCATCTATTTTTACTGTGTGTGGGGGGATAAAGAATGTGTGTGCAAGACAGAGGAGAACTTACGGAGTTGGTACTCTCCCTCATCCTTACGTGGGTTTACGCTTGCACAGCAAGCATTTTAAGATGAGCCAGACTCTTAAGGGTTTCTCTTTGAAATCCCAAGTATGGTTTGTTTGCCGTTCTGAAAATCAGCAAGTTGCCCCCAAGAGTGATGCTCTGTGCTAGCAATCTAGGCTGGCAAAGCACACTGGCATTAGAGCTTCACTTGCTGCATCTGGGATTGGCAGGGGTGGAGTGCAGAGGGCTACAATGCACCCAGGCAGCTCAGCACACAACCGCATTCCATCTGGCCACACCAGGCTCCGGGCTTTACATGTGAATGCGGGATTAATCCACACCGTCACTGCAACACATGAAAGGTAGAGGCGGTGGGACCAGAATCAACGGTCATCTTCAGCCTGAAGACATGAGACTGTCTCAAAAACTAAAACATTTGAAAACAAGCCTGAACAGAGATCTAAGAGAAAGTGTCTTTTACCATGAGGGGGTATTTGAAGTAGTCACTGTCGAGAGAGCACTCCTTGGCAGCCAGAGCCAGGCCTTGTAAAACAGGGATAAAGATCTGTAAGAAAGAAAGGCACAGACGTTAGACCGAAGGCAAACAAAGCATGTCGGGCAAGGTACTGGGGCCGTGGGGCCAGGCACTCCTGCTCTTCCCCCAGAAGAAACCTTTCTTCCTTTCTTCCTTACAAAGGATTGTAGAATTCTTGAGTGCTGACCTGTCACTCAAACTCACCACAGAGTAAAGGAGCTGAGTTTTCCAGAAAAGGATGCTGATGAGCACGAACACTCCAGCGGGACACTGACATCCAACAACAGCCAGCACAGGTAACTGTGAGGGGTCCCTGCCTCACTGTGGACGCCCGCACACCTCACCAGCACCCCCCTCCTCCCCGAGTTACTGTTACTGATTAACACAGACCTATGATCTGTAGGAAAAGTACCTAAGTGTTCCACCTTCTCCTCAAATCCACATACACTAGAAAACCAGTTTTGTTCTGTTTGTTACATTCAGCTTAACCGAGAGCAGGGAGACAGCTGATGAATGTTCAAACTGAAAGACAAATGGTGACCAAGAATGCCTCACCTGCATACACAGTGCAATTAGCACAGTCACCTGATCTGGACCCGAAGGGCACAGACACACACAAGGCTGGTATGATACGCTAACAGAGTGCAAGCCCTGCTCAGCACTGCCCACCTTAAACTTCACAGCGCCCTGTCACTGAGCCACACAATACGAGTGGGCTGAAACCCAAGACAACAACATCAAGGGGAAAATGAATGAGCACAGCAGCTGGCAATCTGCACATGAGCTGGAAAAGGAGCTTATGTGAAGCCACTAGAAAACCTGGACCCGCCCCTTAGGACAGAGAATTTTCAGCACAAGAGAAGACACGGGACCAAAAACAGTGCCCAAGATCACACGCGCCTGTGGAGCATTTTGTGCTATCAAAAGGGCTCTGGGAGAGATCAACGTGGTTTCTGTAACTGGGGTTTCAGGGCAGAAGTAATGTGCCTTCGTAAGCTAGCTCCAAATGGGGAGTAACAGTCAGCACGGGAGCAGGAGATGCCAAAACTGCCTCCAAGAGGAAAAGACAAAACAAGTTCTAGAATCCCACAGATAAATGCCAATAACTGTCCATCTGAAAAATCTTTAGGTATGCTTTAAGAAATACTTTACTAAGCCGGGCGGTGGTGGCGCACGCCTTTAATCCCAGCACTCGGGAGGCAGAGGCAGGCGGATCTCTGTGAGTTCGAGGCCAGCCTGGTCTACAAGAGCTAGTTCCAGGACAGGAACCAAAAGCTACGGAGAAACCCTGTCTCGAAAAATCAAAAAAAAAAAAAATACTTTACTTTTTTTTAGTAGAGTATCCCCTTGTGCAGGTAAGAGCTTATTAGATAATAAGCAGGCAAAAGAAGAATAAGAATAAAATGTTTCCCAAAACACATCAAGGATTGTTATTGTTTCAATTTAACTTACTGTGTTTGTGTAATGTGTGTATAAGTGGGTGTGTGCATACTAAACGTGGAGGTCACAGGGCAACTTTTGGGAGTCAGTACTACCTCTACTGTGTGTTCAGGGACCAACTCCAGGGAACCTGGCCTACACAGCAAGCGCGTTTGCCCATGAAGGCAGCCGCAGCCTGGTGCCACATTATTTTTGTACCTGCAACACTGCAAAGCACTCTGTTACTTCCCGAGTGAGCGCCTCGCAGTCAGTCGTAGAAAGCACCACCCAACATTAAAAGGAAAGTGGAGGCCGGGAGAGGACTTAGCAAATCACATCTGCCATTGTTAGGCAAAAAGGGAGGACTCGGCCCAACGCAGTCAGCAGCTCTGTTTCTGCAGGGCTTCTCTCCACATAAAACTCAAGTTTATCAATAACATAAGCATAACATGTCCATTTCAGGTGATTTTGGGCCTGATTTTTAAAACTACTCTGGGTTCTTCAAATGCCGGCTTTTATGGAAAAAAGTATTCATTAATGCTGACCACACCTAAAGGCCGCTTCATTTAAACCTCCTGAGACAATTTTTTTGTGCACTGGAGTTCACTTATCTCCCTAAGGAGAAAGCTCATGGTGCCACTTTATTGTTTCTGCATGCCCACAGACATCACAAAAGGCCACAGCTAACAACGTCAGAGAGGGCATACCCTGAAACATAACTTTTCTTCTGGAGTCCTGAATTGTCCCCTCCCCCCATTCAGATGAAGTCTCACTATGTAGCCCTGGCTGGCCCGGAACTTACTGTGTAGACCAGGCTGGTTTCTAATTCATGGAGATTTAGCAGGTTCTGACCGGTGAGTGCTGGGATTAAAGGCATTCACCACCACACCTGATGTGAGATGGATTGTGCTTTTACAAATATTTAAAAATTCAAAGGTCTTAAAATCAAGACTTATGAATATACTAGCTATAAAACAAAGTCAAGGGAATCATGTCAACTGATAACATACACAGTGAAATCTAGGCAGAGGCATTTCCCACATTTGATGTTCTTATTTGTTTCCTTTTTAGCATATATTAATCATGTGTGGCTTTTTATGGAATTTTAATACAAAAACCTAATGTATGTTTATCGTATTCACCGCATTACACTCCCATGTCTCCTTCCCATTCATGCCTCTTAACCAGTCCCTTCACTATTTTCATATCCCCGCACCCTCCCACACACCTTCTTCTTCTGACCCAATAAGTTTACTTAGGGCCACCTGAAGAAACACGGGGATCGGCTGTTCATAGGAGAATGGGCACCTTTATCAGTGGCTGTATCACTTGAGAGAGAAAGTATCTTTCCATCCCATCCCCCAGCCACCACTAACTACAGGGGAGGGGGGAGCTGCATGAGTCCCTCCCCTACTCCATGACTCGGGGCAGATGCACGTAGCTAAGAGGTGGAGTACCCACTGGCCACTGTACCTGCTTGAACACCTCTTCATCCTGGTGAGTGGTCCTCACCAGCTCCTGAATGAAGCCATAGGGGAGGTTCCTGCACAGCATGTACGGCACGAGGAAGGACGGCTGCTGCAAGGACCTGCAGACCCAGGAGAAGCAAGGGCTGTGATGGAAGCACGTGGAACACCATGGCCCATAGACTACCCAGTCACACAAACGTACATTTTAAATGAGACACCAGAAGAAATAACACAAGCAACTCTTTCTTTGTGGAGTCCTATCAAAGTGAAGAGTCAGGGCTGGGACCTCAGCCACAAGACACTTTACTAGCAAGTGCGAAACCCCAGGTCAGATCCTTGGCAGCGGAAAATAAATAATAAACGCACCTAAAATGAATTACGGGAATGAGAGAGATGGTTCGGTACTTAAGAGCTCCTATAGAAGGTATGTTTGGTTTCCGGCACCTGTGTGGTGGCTCACAACTGTTTTTAACTCCAGTTCCAGGAGATCTAACGCCTTCTTCTGACGTCCAAGAGCACCACAAGCACCCGGCGTGCACGCGCGCGCGCACACACACACACACAAGCAAAATGTACACACAGTGAACCTAAAACTCCTTTAAACAATGAAAAAGAATTGTTGTTCATTTATTTGTTTATGTCTCATCCACATTGAGGAAAAGAAGATTAGTAAACACTTTTTCTTTTTTTTAAAATATTTATTTATTTATTATATATACAATATTCTGTCTGTGTGCATGTCTGCAGGCCAGAAGAGGGCACCAGACCTCTTTACAGATGGTTGTGAGCCACCATGTGGTTGCAGGGACTTGAACTCAGGACCTTTGGAAGAGCAGACAATGCTTTTTTTTTTTTTTTTTTTTTTTTTTGGTTTTTCGAGACAGGGTTTCTCTGTGGCTTTGGGGCCTGTCCTGGAACTAGCTCTGTAGACCAGGTTGGTCTCGAACTCACAGAGATCCACCTGCCTCTGCCTCCCGAGTGCTGGGATTAAAGGCGTGCGCCACCATCGCCCGGCTACCACTGAGCCATCTCTCCAGCCCCCACTTTTTCTTTTTTGTTACTTGTTTTTTTGTTTGATTTATTTTGGTTAGTTTTTTGAGACAAGGCTTCACTGTGTAACTGGAACTCACTCTATAGACCAGGCTGGCCTCGAACTCACAGAGATCTGCCTGCCTCTATCTCCTGAGTGCTGGGGTTAAAGGCATGAGACACCACTGCCCAGCATGTTCTTGCTTTTTAAAGCCAAGAAATCACTATGGAGTCCAGCAGACTTCAAGAAATGCTCAACCTAGACCTCCCAAATTCTGGGATTATAGACATGTGGCATCATACAGCTTAATTTTCCTTCATTTGAAAAGAAAACAAAACATAGTTATAGTACAGGGTATAGCAGAAAGGAAAAATGCAATTTTTTCCATTTTTCCTTTAGCTATTTTTGCATAAAAAACAGCAAACGCAGGACTAGAGGGATTGATACCAGTCCTTAAAGAATACTGCTGTTCTTCCAAAGGACCTGGATTCAATTCCCAGTGCCCACATAGAAGTTAACAATTGTCTCTAACTCCAGTTCCAGAGGGAGCCAATGGTTTCTTCTGGCCTCTGTGGCCACCGGGCATGCACGTGATACACAGATATACAAGCAGATAAAACACCCGTGCACGCACGTAAAATAAAACATTTTAAAAATGCAATCTTTTGCCGGGCGGTGGTGGCGCACGCCTTTAATCCCAGCACTTGGGAGGCAGAGGCAGGCGGATCTCTGTGAGTTCGAGGCCAGCCTGGTCTACAAGAGCTAGTTCCAGGACAGGCTCCAAAACCACAGAGAAACCCTGTCTCGAAAAACCAAAAAAAAAAAAAAAAAAAATGCAATCTTTTACTAATGTTGACAGTGATACAGAATTTTCTGATACAGGCAAATCACAGAACTTTGGCCAATTTCCAAATCATTTCCGTACTGTATTTTATTTTATCTTGTCTTTATGAAGGGTCTCACCATTAAATCCAGGCTGGCCTAGAACTTACTGCTTAGGCCAGACTGGCCTTGAATTGGTAGCGATCCTCTTGCCAGGAATATAGGTATGTGGCCCCTCACCTGGTTCCCCACACTATTCTCTAACACCTAGCAACAGAAACCAACGTGGAGACACAGGGAACATGATCATTTTGTCACAAACACACACTAACTTCAAACACTAGGTTTTAAATTAAATTATTAATATTCTGCCTTAGTTCTTCATATTTCAAAGGTACTCAGAACTCTTAAAAGGTAACTAACTTCTTTTCCAAAATAGGCTCTATACTATTTAGAAGATGAAAACATTATTTTATTACCACAGTATTCATGGAGGAAAGACTCAGGCCTTAGATGGATCTATTTTTATCTTATGTGTGAGTGTTTGTCCTGTATGTATGTCTATGTATTATACCACATGTATACAGTGTCCTCAGAGGCCAGAAGAGGGCATCAGATCTCCTGGAACTGGGGTTACAGATACTATTACCCACCAAGTATATGTTGGGGATCGAACCCAAGACTTCATTCAGCAAGAGCAGCCAGTGCTCTTAACCACTGAACTATCTCCAGCCTGAGCTTTGAAGACTGAATCAAACCCATTCCCTGTACAGGTCACAGAGTTATCTAGCCTAGCATGAAACAGCTGGAAGACGGAATCCAGTGAGAGATGGCCCTCCCTCCAAACACCAGAAACACGCAACGTGTGAGTCAGTCATACCTGGGCTGTGTGAGGGAACCTTGCAGCACTAGCGCGGTGTGGGAGATGCACTGCGAGCGGATGTTGCTCAGAAGCTGGCTGACTGCTGGCTGGCTGCACATCTGGAGAAGAAAGTCAGAGTCAGGATGACACACCGGAAAAGGGCTGGAGGAGAGCAATGGCTAGAAAATGCCCCGCTTCCCTCTCCCTAGACTCAGAATGGACAAAGCACAGGAAGTGTGCCACTGGCCTGTGCCACCTGTACTGAGGTAGTAAGGGAACACGGAGCAGAATGGGGGGGGGGGGCACACCCAAGCTATTTCCTTTTCAGGGTGTTAGATCATACTTTGAGGCAGGGTCTTTCATACAATAGCCCGGTTTGGTTTCAAACTCACAGCAATCCTCCTGTCCCGGGCTCCCAGAGTGCAGAACTGAAAAGTGTGCATCACCACTTCTACCTAGCATGTCTTTGCTTTTGCTAAGACTAAGGACAATCCCTGAAGAGGCCCCACAAATTTAAAACTAACACAGGCAAAGTTAAACAGTGAAATGGTAGGGAATGAGATGGGCCAGGTGTGGTGGCACATGCCGTTGATCCCAGGTGCCAGAGGCAAGTGGATCTCTGTGAGTTCGAGGCCTGCCAGGGCTATCTAGTGAAACTCCATCTCAAAATAAGGGGCTGGGGGAGGGTAATGCTTCCTTGGTTTAGCGTGATTCTACAGCTTGTTATTTAATAATTCTGACAATTAGAGCTCCACCTCTGAGGGGCAGCTCTTACTCATACATGGCTGCTCGGATTCACTGGGCAACTGTGAAAATCCAAGCTCATGGACTGATTACAGGTTCTAGAATCCACAACATTGCTTTGGATGTTTTCAGAATTATATCAGGCAATTGGTACTTTGGTTTCAAGATAAGCATGTCCCCTGAAGGCTCGCATGTTACATGTTACAGGTCTCGCCTGCTGACGAGAACTGGAGGGCGAGGAGATCACCATGGCTGTGACTCTGTGTCATCAGGTGCTGCTGATGACACAGCAGACCTGGTAGGTAAGGCCTCATAAAGGGACATAGATCAACGTGTGACTGAGTGATACAGCTCATCCTGGGGCTCTTCCTGTTTTTCTTTGCTTCCAAGCCACCATGATAACAGCAACATGGCTGTACCACACTTGTCCACCATGACGTTCACCACATCCCAGAAACAAGGGCTCAGCTGATTATGGATTTAGATGTCTGTGAGCTTCCTGACCATGTATGACACAGGGCAGACAAAGGAGAGGCCTCCAGAGCCAAGGCGCATGCGCTCATGTCTAAGCTCTGGCATCACTTCTCTCCACAGCAATGTGTTACAGACAGATCCTGAGCTGCCAGTGTTCTGCCTGGTACCTACCAGCTGCTCCATCACTCCTGACTAATCCAGCTTCCCCTGGAGCAGCAACAAGCACGTACACAAGATAACCAGTTTGCTTTCTTTCTGGTCCATCCACTTCACAGTACCTTTGGTGCTTTTTTTTCCTCTATTCCAACTCGGTCAAAACACTCGATGAGGTAGTTCAGCATGTCTGTCTCCTTGCAGGTCTCAATGGTGAAATGATCACTGTACGAATCCCAGTTACTTGCTCCACCAGAGGCTCCCAAACTTTGGAGAAGAGAAAAAACATTGACAATGCTTACCTCTTAGCGACCATTCCTACAGAGAAGCCTGACACTCTGCAGCAGAAAGCCTGTTAGGAGCCCGGCATCCACGGTGAAGCACAAACACCCATGCAGCCAGACTGGAGCTCACCGATGCTTTATCTGCTCCCAGCCCAACCAGTGATCTCTTATAAACATGTTCTAGCCTGTCAATGGGACCTGGCCTTTCTAGGGAGGGCACCTTATAAATCAGAAGGACTAGGAATCGCTGCTGACTATAGAACAGCTAGAGTCAACCGCAGGTTCATAAGCCAAACCGAGAGCATCACTTGGGCAGAAACAAGTGGCCAGACAATATTAGAATCCATCACCTCAGGAAAGACGCTCTAAGCGACTATGGGATACTATCTCTCACTTCCAGGACAGCTACTTAGACCTGAACGGACTTCACTCAGCATTGACAACAGGCCAGAACTTACAGAAAATACCAAAGTGGAAGGAAACAAAAATCCTGCAAGGAGTAAGCTCCCCTGGGCTGTCTTCCAGCTTAGATTGCTACCTGCACCCACAGCCTTCACTACACCTGCAGGGGGCAGTATGGAACACTGTTCCTGTTTGCAGTGACTATTCCCACACAAAGGCCAAACATCACAGTGGTTTAGGTTCAAGGATACTGAGTAAAGCTGAGGTTAACCTCAAACAGATCACAAACCAAACTGGGTGTTGAACTACCACACTCATCTGTTACATACAAAGATCACAAGAAGTTTAAGACGGAGGAAGAAGTCAGGGAATTCTTAAAAAAAAGGGGGGGGGGAGAAAAGCAAAAACCACACATCACATATGGAAGATGATAAAGACGGAAATAATCAGAATCATGATAGAAACGTTTCTCCTCCAACCTCATGCAGACAAAGTACAGAAACTAAAAGGCCCAGGAACTGAGATAGCAATAATATGCTATGCACTCAGAGGAATGCATCATTAACTTTGGGAAATCCAGGAATAAACCACCCTGCACTGGGAACTCCACATAGCTGACCTGAGAGAGAATGAAAGCAGGGTGTGGAAATAACGTTATAGAGCCAAGACTTCAGGACAGAGGCTAACAAACCTGATTTACTAGAATTTATAATACAGCCTGATAAAAATTTTAAAAGAAAGGGAGGAAGGAGGCTAAGGGGCAGTCTAGAGGAAAGGGCAGGCCTCTGATTTGCAGGGTACCTCACTGGATCCTGGACAAAGGTAGCCTGGGGAAGCTAAAGCAGGGTACAATCGTTCTGAGGCAGCAACCAGAGTCTGGGTGTGCCTTACCTTAGGACCTCTGGCAGGTCCTAACCGGCCAGACAGTAGAAGCGTGCACTGTGTGATGAAGCACAGGAGAAACTCATCCAGCACAAGCGTGCTGAGTGTAGCGAGTCCTGGGAAACCTGCCCGATCCACAGCAGTCTGAGTTCATCTGTGACTCTCTATTTACCACACAATCTGAAGACGGGCATTGTTAATACAGCCTACATGTATGTGTAATTCATGGTAATTTTCCTTGTAGCAGCTCTCACAGATGTCAATGAAAACATAGTTGGTGTTTAAAATGAAAAACTTAAACTGTTTTCCTGATAAGCCTACATTTCAAACATTTTCTGAAACTAAAAGAACAACTTACATTTGATGCCTGTGGCTCCTTACCAGCTGCAGGCAGTGAGTTAACAACCAGACGAGCATGTGAACTGTGTCTGAGGGAATACAACATGCAACTACGGCTGAGTCACAAACTGCTCCCACCAACACACTCCAATTAACAATCGCTGTCACTTCAAACATTGTTGCAAGTGTTCCTTCCACTAGACCATGAAGAGAGACAGGAGACAGGTACCCTGGCATACACCTGCAATCCCAGCACTCAGGGAGACAGGAGACAGGTACCCTGACATACACCTGCAATCCCAGCACTCACGGAGACGGGAGACAGGTACCCTGGCATACACCTGTAATCCCAGCACTCAGGGAGACAGGATATAGGTCTGTGGAACACCTAAAATCCCAGTAATCAGGGGCAAAGTAGTAGATAACAAATCATCCTAGGTTACATAGTGAGACCCTGTGACAGGGTACATAACAATCTATCTAGACAACACAAAGAAAGGACCAAGAACAAATCGGAGGATTTTCAAAGCTAAGAGATGTTTCATGAATCAGACACCAAACAATCAGCTGATTTTCATCAGAAAAAAAGAAGAAAGAAGTAAGATGAACCTTCACCCAACACAGAAATAGAGAGAAAACCCTGTGTCTATCAACATGATGTTTGAGGTGCCAGAGGCAACCACTCTCATCAACACTAAGTCGAGGCTAAGAGTCAGTGGTCAAGACAACTGTGAAGTCTCAATACATCCACATTTTGTGAATACTGCACCAGAGGAGAAAGGGTGTATTTATACGGATACATGACGTTCTAAACACTGGCCAATATGTAGATGAGGTCCAGTAGACTGGACCTTGAGTCCTGGCTGTTCGGGAGGCTGAGGAAAGAGGGTAGATGACGTCCCAGAGTTGAAAGCCAGCACCAATAACATAACAGACCCCCTAGACCATACTGAACAACTTGCTCCTTTCTATTTCTAAAAGAGGGTGACTTATACACTTTCAAGATCTCTGACATTATAAAATCCTGGGAATGTTTCAAATTTAGGTTACAAAAACAGCTTAAAAACTTACACCACCACTTAAGAAACTGTAAGCCACTCACCAGCAGTCCACCAGCAGTCCAAATTAATCAGGTAATCGTTGCACATAACAGGAATGTAGCACAATGTTCCCAAAACAAAAAAGTACTCTAAAAAAAATAATGCGTGCCTCATATGCAGATAGACTGAATGACATTTCAAATGCACCAACCCCTGCTTCTTAAAGGGCACCAGTGCGTTTCCTTCTCTAACAGGAACTCACTTCCCATTTACCAAGCTCTGCGTGCGTGCGTGCATGTGTGTGTGTGTGTGTGTGCATGTGTGATCACCACTGAGCGCTGTTCCTCAAGAGCATGAGTCTTTAGAACGCTGCAGACAGTCAGTGCAGAGAGCAGAGGTCAGCGGCCAGGCTAGTGGACGGGACAAGTAGGAGATGGAAACTTCCTGCCCACTCTTCCCACACTGCGGCCTCTAACAGGAACCGCAGTGCACACATCAGCTTCCCTCTCTACTCACGACCTTCACTGGGATAACAGGGCAAACAAGGAAGAATACAAAAGACAACACCATTCAATTTCTTCCTAGATACCAAGTTCCCAAGAATCAATTAGAAGGCTTTTCTCATGGTGTCTGAATCACAAGGTGTCTTCCCTCACTCCAAGAGAAGCATTTCTTCCCGTAGAAGGAATCTTCCTTCCCCCACGCCTTTTCATCTTTGCTTATTTATCTTAAAATTATGTTTATTTAAGGTATACAGCAATGCATGTGTGAGTACATGTGAATATGTACACACGCTTATGGGGTGGTGTGTGTGTGTGTACATGAAACACAGCACCAGTAGGGAAGTAGAAGAAATCTTCAGAAGTCAGTCTTCTCCTATTCTCCTCCCACTATCTGGGTCAAACTCAAGCTGTCAGGCTAGTCCTTTGCTGGAGGAAGATGTTCCTTAGAAGACTGGGGAGCCATCTCCACGCCCGCCAGTTTTTATCAAGTTTTACTAAGTCCAGACTCTGCATTTGAGAGCTTAGCTTACTCCCCTTAGCGTAGTAATCTGTGGTGGCAGAGCACTTCCACATGAACTCGGCTGACGCTCGACACCAAGTACTTCTGATACTTTCTTTTACTTCTTTCTCCAAGTTTTAAAAGTTCACTGTAGAAGTCCTTCCTTTCTTTACAGGCTGGTTGTCCTTGAGACATTTTGTTCTTAACTGTGTAAAACTCATGAGGGATTGTTCTCCAGGTTTCTTTCTGTTTACTTATTTGGTTTTTTGAGACAGAGTTTCTCTGTGTAGTCCTGGTTGTGCTGCAACGTGCTCTGTAGTCTAGGCCTCAAACTCAGAGATCCACCTGCCACTGCTTCCTGAGTGCTGGGATTAAAGGCATGTTGTGGTGGCATTTCATTTGTATTTTAATAAATAAAATTTGCCTGAAGATCAGAGAGTAAAACAGCCCCACTGGTCAACCTTACAGACCAGGCTATGTTATCACACACCTTTAATCCCAGTAGCCACACTAGTTTGCCATAGAAATCAGGTAGCGCATGCCTTTAATCCCAGCCCTAGAGAGGATTATAAAACGGGAGAAAACAGCTCTCAGACACAGTCTCATTCTGAGATTCCTGGATCACCATTTCAGACTTAGGTCAAGCCAGTGGCTGGCTGTTTTGCTTTTTTGATCTTCAGGTTGAACCCCAATTTCTCTGAGTCTTTATTAATCATGCTTCAGCATGCATCACCATGCTTGGCTTCCAGGTTTCATTCTTAGTGTGACCATTACTGTTATATAGAAAAACGACTCATTTTCCTGCATGCTGACACCTTGCTGAAAGTGCTACTAGACCTGGTAGTTTTCTGGTAGAGTATTTTAACAAAGGATCACAAAGATGGAGAGATGGTTCGGTGGTTACATGCATTTGTTGCTCTTGCAGAGAACCAGTTTGTTTCCCAGCACCCACAATGGCTGCTCACAACCCCTGTAGTTCCAGGACACCCGATGCCCTCTTCTGGCCTCCAGGAGCACCTACATGCTTGCAGTGCACACACATACACATAAAATTATAAGAAATAAAGTTTTTAAAAGCTACAGAAACAGGCTGGAGAAATGGCTCAGCAATGAACAACACTGGCTGTTATTCCAGAGGATCTGAGTTCAATTTCCAGCAGCCTTACGTCAGTTAACAATGTTGGGAGCATAGCACAAAGGCCCTTGAGCCTGCAGATCTCCAGGGAAACCAGGAATGGTAAACAATGAAAGACAGGGTTGTCTTTCCAATGGGAAAGATGTAAGGTCTGTCTTTCCATACAGAGAACTGGAAATCGGAAGGGATTAACAGGCTGGTGAGCTGTGTCATCTGCTGGGCCAGGCCACTCAAGCTCCTACAACCAGGACGGGCAGTGGCTAGTAATCTAAATAGCCTCGATCGCCAGAGGCTCCCCCAAGCTCCTACAACTAGGCAAAGAGGGGTGGCTAAGAGCCCAAATGACCTCTGTGTATTTGTATGACCAAGACGAAGACAGATGCTTGGGTCCATACATTGTGGCATATTTGTACACGGTGTGAAGCTACAATGCTGTGATTGGTTTAATAAAGAGGTGAACAGTCAATATCTAGGCAGGAGGTCTAGGCGGGACTTAGGGGCAAAGAAAGGAAGTAGAAGGACATAATCAAGGCACAGAGGAGATGCAAATGAGACATGGAGAGTAAGTCACACAGGATGAAAGAAAGGTAAAATCTATATGGCAAATAGAAACAGGTTAATTTAAGTTATAAGAGCCAATGGTATATCAGGCTTAAAGGCTGAGCTTTCATAATTAAAAATAAGTCTTTGTGTCATTTTCTTTGTGAACTGGTGGTCCAAATTAAAGTCAACTACATATGTGGTCCAATGTGGAGAGTCAAATAGCCACACAGAACCTGGGAAAGCAGTCTCTCGGGTAGGCTCAGCGGCATGCAAAGGCATCTCTCTCTCCCTCCCTCCTCCCCCCCTTCTAAATTTATCGAGACAGGGGTTCTCTGTGTACCTCTGCTGTACTGGAACTCACTCTGCAGACCAGCTGTGCAGCAGAGCACTTGAGCAGATAGCACGCTAGGTAAAAATGCCTGACATATCAACGGGAGTGGGGGGAGGGGGCAGAGACAGCATACAGAGTCACATTTAAGGTTTGTCTCACAGTCAGAGAACACTACAAGTGAGCAATAAAGTGGTCCAGATGAAGAAAACCTTTAAGCAGACAAAATAAAAACGGGTGTAGATAGTCATAGGAAAAAAATAGTAAAGTAAAAAAATAATAAAGTTGGTCTGGAGAGATGGCTCAGAGGTTAAGAGCACTGCCTGCTCTTCCAAAGGTCCTGAGTTCAATTCCCAGCAACCACATGGTGGCTCACAACCATCTGTAATGAGATCTGGTGCCCTCTTCTGGCCTGCAGGCATACACACAGACAGAATATTGTATCCATAATAAATAAATAAATAAATAAATAAATAAATAAATATTTAAAAAAAATAATAATAAAGTCTTTAAAGAGAATAAAGTAATATAAAAATAAGCCATATAAAGACGGGAAATGAACAGGGAGTTTACTGAGAGACACTGGATTACGGAAACTGCTAAATTAAACCAACCTATATTATTTTTAAAATATCTCAACTCCAAAATGGAAGTCAGGAAATAGGTTGCACTGGGGGAAGGTTATGCCTTTCTTTCCACAGGTAACAAAGAGTTATTGTTTTCTTCAAAATTAATGAAGATCAGATTTGATCGGGGAAGATGTCATAAATCCTTGGCTACAAACATAAAAGAAAAAAACAAACAAACAAACTACAGAACAGGTCATGTATATGCTGATCCCCCTACTATGGGAACAGCTCTAAGACTGGTGACACATGATAAATCTTGTTGGCTACAGTTTGGGTATGCAGTCCAAGTGGACTCAGAAAGTTGACAGATGCCTTTTACCTGCTCAAACACAGAATAAAAAAAAAAAATTCATCTAGCTGGGCAGTGGTGGCACACGCCTTTAATCCCAGCACTTGGGAGGCAGAGGCAGGCAGATCTTTGTGAGTTCAAGGCCAGCCTGGTCTACAAGAGCTAGTTCCAGGACAGGCTCCAAAGCAGAGAAACCCAAAAAAATCATCTTTAGCTGACTTGTGCACACCACACATTCCATACTTATGTTAATATAGATATATACGCTACCTTTAAAAGTTTGTGTTTTCAGAAAAAAAAGGACCAGACACCAATGAAAACAAGTAGCCCTGGCGATCCAACCTCTCTGAGTGGCTCTGTTGCAGTTTCCTCAAAATTCTGTATCCAGAACTACTTCAAAATTGCTGACTGAGATGGTCCAGCCTTAGACCCTTCCAGCCAGGACTTCAAGCCCTGCACTTTCCCATCAGCAGAGACTGGACAACAAATCACAGCTAGCTCTCCCAGGACTTGACCATTATCCCAACTATCTCAGGGTCCGCTAAAATGCCATTGCCCCCCAGACAAGAGGAAGCAATTTTAAGACTACAACTCCCACATTCCCAAGAGATGGGGTAGGTGGGTTTTGGTTGGTTGGTGGATTATAAATGTCTGTCATCGTTTAAGGGGGGTTTGTTATATTATTACTGGTTATAGGAAGGGAGGAAACTTAGCAAAGGAGGTTAGATTCAGGGATCTCTTTCTGAAAAGAAAAACGCCTCCCTTTCTATAAAAATGATAGGAAAAGGCAGTCAGTGGTGGTGCATTCCTTTAATTCCACCACTCAGGAGGCAGAGGCAGGTGGATCTCTATGAGTTCAAGGCCAGTCTGGTCTACAGAGCAAGGTCAGTACAGGCTCCAAAGCTACAGAGAAACCCTGTCTCGAAAAACCAAAAAAAAGGAAAGAAATGATAGGAAAATGTGTAATTATTGAATCTACTTTTAAACAAACAAACAAACAAAAAACTAGTCTTAAATATTTTACATTGGTATGAATTTTTGTATATTGATACAAATTTAAGGCTATTTTTGTTCTACTGAATATGTTTCTAATATTGTTTAAGGTATTGTACCTAGTGTTTTGAAGTCTAAAAGATTGTTTTAGGATAGTATTACAAGTTATAATATAAAATTGTTTAAGTATAAAACTTTAAATCATCAAGATAAGGTAGATAATATAGGATTTTTTCCAAATATGCAAGTTACAAATAGACTGGACATTGTGAATATAATTCTTACCTAATAACTGTTTTTACTATATATAGTTTTACTATTAAGAGTTAAAACCTTTCCCTTTTTTTTTTTAGACAAAAATGGAGACATGTGGGATATTTGTATACTTTATAAAGATATATTATTGTGATTGGCTTAATAAAGAGCTGAGCAGTCAATAGCTAGGCAGGAGGTATAGGCGGGACTTATGGGCAGAGAGAGGCTGGCAGAGAAGACACCAATGAGACATGGAGAAGAGTCAGACATACAGAATGAAAGAAAAATAAAAAGCCACACGTTAAAAAGTAGATTAATAGAAATGGGTTAATTTAATTATAAGAGCTAGTTAGGAATGAGCCTAAGCTATAGGCTGCACATTCATAATTAATATTGTCTCTGTGTTGTTTTGTGAGCTGACAGTCCTAAGAAAAATCCATCTAAGGGATTCCTCAAACAACTGTCAGTAACTCCAGACCCAGAGGATTCAAGGGCACCAGGTACCAATTTGTTACAGACAGACAGGAGGAGACAAAACCACCCTACACACAAAATAAAACAAACATATCTTTTTTAAAAAGCCACAGAATCACATCTCCTGCACATAAACATAATCTGACTTCTTCCTTTCTTATTTACAACCCATTTGTTGGTCTGTTTGTTGGCATCCTAAGCTACATAACGCTACCTACCAATAACTCAAAGCAAACCAGACAAAGCACCTTTACCATGAACAAGTCATCCCTACAGATGTGTTCTGTGTGAACTATAGTCACACAGGACTATATAGGCACAAGAAAGACTCTCACTCAACCAATTAACAAGTTCTTTTGCTATCTCTTGGTACCCTGAGTTCCACGTGTTCTTTATCTGTGTAGTGTCATATGCTCTGAGACCACCTTTCTATACTTTATCTGTAATCTACAATTAGATTACCTAATAGACAATTTGGAATCTATCCACTAGTAATCTACAGTCAGATACCTAATAGACAATCCAGATCATCTCGTTTCAGTGTAGCAAAAGAAGGTCATGCCTGTAAGAGAAGTATAGTCTTGTAACCGAGCCTATAAATGTCTGCTGCACCTTCTGCGCAAGCACAGAAGAGACAGAGACTCTGGGTGGTGAGGTGACCAGTAGAGACCCAGAGCCGTACAAACACCACAGGCCAGAAAGAGGGCGCTGTGGAGGAGCAGAACTTGATTGAGCTCTGGTTCTGGCTTCTAGAGTCTAAGTCCCAGTAAAGAGAGCACTGGCACAACACTGGGTGACAGATGTCACAGCACCAGGATCACGGCTACTAAGCACAGAACCTGGATCTCAGGTGAGGTCAGAAGGCAGGAATCTAGGAAGAGGCATTAGTAAAGGCAGGCTGTGACTTGCTAAGAATTAGAAAAAGAACTGCCCCCACAGAAAACTCAAAGGGAAACAGATGAAGCGTTTTTACCACGATGGAAAGCTATTCCTATGGATGTCTGCTGTGTGAACGGTGAGCCACACGGGATCCCTACGGATGTCTGTTGTATGAACGGTGAGTCATACGGATTCCTGCGGATGTCTGTTGTGTGAACGGTAAGTCACACGGGATTCCTATGAACGTCTGTTGTATGCACGGTGAGTCGCAAGGGATTCCTATGAATGTCTGCTGTGTGAACAGTAAGTCACACAGGATCCCTTTAGGAATATTAACATGGGAAATGGTAATAAAAGTTTTAACCTAATACAAACAACAACCTTTGGAATCATTACTCATCCCCACGTCAACATTCTTCTCCCTCTCCATGAGCTGTCGAACTCAATCAAGTCCACCCAGCCCTACTGCAGCCTCCATTTAGAGCCTGAAGCTATCTGTGAACAACGATGGGCACGAACACAAACGGGGTCCAGAGGGGATTTCAGCTGGAGAACAAAACTGTGAAGGCGACATAGAAACAAAAGGTCGTTATATTTTTGGGCTCAAACCACCTAGAAATCCAGAGTTTTTAACTCAGTTTTCAGGAGGAACACTCAGTGTCCTGAAACAAACGGGACCTGCTTCACTGAGACACAGGAGATGCTCAAGGAGATGCAAGATCAGATGTAAAAGAGAATCCTAGTTACCCTGGACAACATAAGCCCACACATTCATCAGATTGCCCAGACGGAGCGTCATGTGGAAGGGATGGACACACAGCCAAGCTACAGGGCTATTCCCCAATACCTGCAATCTAAGCAACCGAACTCATAACGGGTAACTGGAGGGCCCCTCATTTCCTTCCTAAAGGTGGGTGATCTTGAGGCTGAGTGGTAGTCCATCTTCTTTCAGGTTTTTGACAAATGATTCAGCTAAGTTTTCTTACCAGTTCAATGGGCAACAACTGTCCTATGTGTCCCTTCGTCCCAGTGTAAGGTCCTCACACTTTAGTGCACATTGCTGGCCTCCCTCAGTGACAACTACCGTGTCTGGATTCAAAGCAGAGCCCAAAGCCTGGCTTGCTAACGTTAGTTCCTGAGCACCTAGAGCACATGCAGGGGGTAAGACTCCATTCTTCTGATACCTGGACCCAAACTGGACACAAGAAAAATCACCACCACCACCACCTTCATCATCATCATCATCATCATCATCATCATTATCTTCTTCTTCTTCATCATCTTCTTCATCACTACCGTCCCCAGAAAGTGCGAGGAAGAGGAAGGAGAAAGGACTGTCGTACATACTACCACAACAAGAGCAGAAAAGGGCATCAGGGAAGAAAGGAAGTGAGAGGGAAAGACGCTGCTGCGGTGCTGTCGTCTGGAGTCAGTCTCACACCTAAGCTGTACGGACATGCAGAAACACGGTCCCCTGAATTACATTTGAGAAAGGGGGCCACCGGACTCAAGGGTGCTGCTGCTACTGCTGCTGCTTTCCGAGAGACTGGAATTACATGCAATCAGACATCAAGGCATAAGGCATGGCTAACAGAAAGAGCAGACACTGCCCAGTCCAAAACATCACCCTGTGAGCCCCAGTTCTCAAATACAACACTGACCACAGTCTCTGAGATTCATTTTTAATGAGAAACACATGAGCTAGGTCGCAAAAAAATGCAACTCTTTGGTTTTTGTACAGACGACAGGATGAGACAGGCAGGAAGAAAGGAGCGTACAACACTGCAATCTTCACTTTCTCGTGGACCAAAGCCTGGGAGAGTCATGGAGGCAGGGCACATGGCCACCAGAGAGCTAGCAAGCGACACAGGTTAATAACCCAATGACTCCCAAAATTCAACTGAGGTCAGTGCCACACAGCAGTTCTTTCCAAACCATGTTAATTTCTTCCCTGCACTGCAAACACACACACAGCTCTCCTGCAAATAAATACCTAGGAGAGGTCCGCAGGGAGGAGGGACGTCTGCTGGCAGCACTGGGCGAGCCGGGTGGGAAGGCGGGGCCCCTGCTGCGGGGTCTCTGTCTGGAGGAGCTGACAGGTACTGCTCGGGGACTACTTGGGCGGGCAGGGAAGCCTGGGGAGTTAGCCTGAATGGAGGGTCGTGGGGTGGGGCAAGGTGAAGACCCCCATGGGTGCATGAGAGTGTAGGGTCGATACCTTGGGGATGAGGCTTGGCTTCCAGCCACAGTTCCAGAAGCTGCACTGTGAGGACTGAGGGATGTGGGAGGCACAGCCACCCGGCGGGCTGCCCTGTGAGGATTTGGGGATGCGGGAGGCACAGCCACCTGGCGGGCTGCACTGTGAGGACTCGGGGATGCGGGAGGCACAGCCACCTGGCGGGCTGCACTGTGAGGACTCGGGGATGTGGCAGGCACAGCCACCTGGCGGGCTGCACTGTGAGGACTGTGAGGACTCGGGGATGTGGCAGGCACAGCCACCTGGCGGGCTGCACTGTGAGGACTCGGGGATGCAGGAGGCACAGCAACCTGGGGGGCTGCACGGGAAGGTGAGGCCAAGGATGGACTCAGCCCTGGTGCAAAGCTCCAGAAACTGGCAGCAGGAGCAGGGCTAGTTTCATAGAGGCTAAATTAGTTGGAAAAGGGAGGAAAGAAGAGAAAAATCAAAGAAACACTTGAGATAACTAAGAATGGATAACGTCAGCTTTTAAAGGATAATACAATCATATTATAAATTCTAAAAGTTTAAGTAGATAAGCATTTCAAAAATGACCAGACACTAGTTGCTACATTCATGTGGAGGTGCCAATGACCCCTTCCAAAGAATAATGAGCACACAGAGCCACGTGTGTCTAAAATTTAACCTACCAACAACCTAACCAACCACAGAAGGCTAAGAAATTCAATCAAAGAAGGGTAGCACCACCTGCAATGGCCACAGCCACCCTGTCCCCCGCTCTCCCCGCATGTTAAAGACACTGTAACATCAACGACACACACATCAACACTGTGGAACGGCTCGCCTCAACATTCTCCACAGCTGTTTTCACTGCCAGTGAGATGTGCAAGAGAATCACACTGACCTAGACAACGAGCTGGCGCCGAAGGAGCCCAGGCTGCAGAACATGGGGCTTGTTCCTGGATTGGAGCCAGTGTTCAGCATGAGATTTCTGTCAGGTGACCGAGCTGCCGTGGAAATAGGCTGAGATGTGGCTGTCAGACTGGCAAACGGATTTTCATCTCGTGTCTGAGTGGACATCATCAGTACTTCCATTAAAATCTGGCCAATCAGATCCTTAAAATCAGAGAACACTGTTGGGAAGGCAGAGCAAAAAGCAGGTTATTCACGGGTTGTCATTTCCACGGTCCTCAATAAGCCAAACAGAACCAGAGCGACACTGTGCGCGATGCGGTACTGGGTTCTCAACACTAAAAGGATACTAGCTGAAACCCAAAAAGAGGTCCAGTGTTGTTTCCAGTGATTTCTTTTTCTTTTTTTAATTTATTTTTATTTTACTGGTGTTTTGGCTGTATGCATATCTGTGTGAGAGTGTTGGATCCTGGAGTTACAGACAGTTGTGAGCGGCCATGTGAGTGCTGGGAATTGAACCTGGGCCCTAATGAGGATAATGCTCTTGACCGCTCAGCCATCTCTCTAGCCCTTCTTTTTCTTCTAAATATTATTGTACATTTTTCTCTGTGTGTATATATGTGCACACGCATGCCCATGTAGGGATCAGAGGACAACTTTCAGGATATCTTTCCATCCACCGTGTAGGTTCTGGGGATAGCACTCAGGCCATTATGCCTAGGGGCAGGCATCTCTACCCACTGAGCCATCTCACTGGTTCACCCCATAGTCATTTACAAGTTTGGGCAAACATACCACAACTGTGTAAGAGGCAACATTAGGGGAAGCTGTGCGACCACAGCTATATAGAGGAAACATCAGAGGAAGCTGAGAGACCACAGTTGTATAGAGGAATCATCGGAGGAAGCTGAGCAACCACAGCTGTACAAAGGAAACATCAGAGGAAGCTGAGAGACCACAATTGTATAGAGGAAGCATCAAAGGAAGCTGAGCAACCACAGCTGTATAGAGGAAGCATCAGAGGAAGCTGAGAGACCACAGCTATATAGAGGAAGCATTAGAGGAAGCTGAGCAACCACAGCTGTATAGAGGAAGCATCAGAGGAAGCTGAGCAACCACAGCTGTATAGAGGAAGCATCAGAGGAAGCTGAGAGACCACAGCTATATAGAGGAAGCATTAGAGGAAGCTGAGCAACCACAGCTGTATAGAGGAAGCATCAGAGGAAGCTGAGCAACCACAGCTGTATAGAGGAAGCATCAGAGGAAGCTGAGAGACCACAGCTATATAGAGGAAGCATTAGAGGAAGCTGAGCAACCACAGCTGTATAGAGGAAGCATCAGAGGAAGCTGAGCAACCACAGCTGTATAGAGGAAGCATTAGAGGAAGCTGAGCAACCACAGCTGTATAGAGGAAGCAGAGGAAGCTGAGAGACCACAGCTGTATAGAGGAAGCATTAGTGGAAGCAGAGCAACCACAGCTGTATAGAGATGACATCAGAGGAAGCTGAGAGATCACAGCTGTATAGAGATGACATCAGAGGAAGCTGAGCAGCCACAGCTGTACAGAGGTAATATTAGAGCAAACTGAGTAAAGGTTATGCAGAAGTTCTTCCTATTTTCCTCAATTTTTTTGTAAATATAAAACTAATCTAAAATTAAATTTTATTTAAACTAAGTTAGAGTGCACCCAGAGAGCTGCCACAGATGACTGTTTACTGTAGAAAGGAACCGGTCCCTACTAGAGTTGCCCGTGCCATACTATGACAAACACAACAAGGTTAGTGGTTCTCGGCCAACATACACTTCCCAGAAAGTCCAAGCTCCAAAGGTTCTATGAAGGGCTCCATATTCAGTCACCATCTGGTTTCTGGAGCAGATTCCAGTCTAGCTTCTTTCTTGTTCTTTGCAGCTCCTGGTTGATTTGCTGTTGATCTTTAGATATATCCTAGATACCAATAACCAAAGCCCTGATCCGTGTCAGTTTCACCTAGTTAGATCATTAAAAATCATGGTTGATGTGTACAAGGGAATCATGAGAACCTTGGAGTTAAGAGTGAGAGCACTGTGTGGCAAGTCTTTAAAACCTACAGTTGCTTGGCTCTTCCCAGCCAGTTACTAAGACACTAACATCAGAAACCCCTGACCTTCCAGGAACACAGGACTTCCACTGCCCTGAAGAAGGCAGGCTGGGTGGAAAGGGAACTGTAACCATGATAACAGTGACTGCGCACTGAAAACATATCTCTTTAGCACTCCTTATACAAACACCTTCCTGAAGATTGGGGATAGACATCAATGGGCAAAAGGCGAAAGATCCCACGACCCAGACAGCTGTACCCAGCGATGCGGCCCTACTCTTCCTCTACTGCAAATGATTACATTGCGCCACAGTGCCTGCAAAATAGCCTTAGTATAGTTCAGTACAGCTAATGACTTAAAATAGAATCTAGGGAGACAGCAAAACGTAATTATATTCCATTTTGCTAAGTAATTTAATAAAAAGATTTGGACTGACTATCTACACACGGCTTGGTAAACACTGAGCCTACAGTGACAATGGACCTGCAATAAGGGACGAGATCTCCTCAACTGTGGCTGAAGTCAGCAGGCTACAGATACAACAGGTGGTTGTCTCGAGTCCTGGGGCCAGCCAGCATGCTACTTTACAGGGACTAATGCCCTCTCAGAGAGTATTCCACCATAAGGCAAAAACCTCGCCAGAGACAGTGGAAACCATCCGTTTATTTATATATATTGGAGGTGGAGAGATGGCTCGGCAGTTAGTTTGCCGCTCTTCCAGAGGAACCAACTTCAGTTCCTCCTGCTCACACATGTGCCTCCAACAATCTTTAACTCCAAATCCAGGGGATGGATCTGACGCTCTCCTCTGGCCTCCAGAGGCACCTGACCATACATTCATGCACAATATGCACAAGCAAATGAATGCAGACATACCCATTTTAAAAATCTCAAAAACAAATCAAATCAAATCAAACCATGTAGCAATCAGATCAGTGGAAAGGGAAGAAAGTAAGCACACAGGTGTGTCTCCATCAGAAGCAACCCCATAACAAAAAGTGTGGTTCTATACCATGGGGACAGAGACCCACAGTCTCACATTCTATACATAGGTGCTCGGGGGGGGGGGGGGGGGGAGGGGGTGTTAAAAAAAAAACAGACAAAGAACCCACCTTCTTTTGGGTTCTGTTTAAACTGCGCAGAAAGAGAAGAAAGGAAGATGACATCTCTGTCCCGGTCCTTCCAGGAGACGCGGAAGATCTTACAGACCAGCTGTAAGGCCTGCTCTTCGGACACTTCAGGACCTGACGAAGGCTCCTAGTGGGAAGATCTGAGTGTTAATGTACAGTAGGAGACAGGAGTAAAGACATTTGATTCCTTTTTTTTTTTTTTTTTGGTTTTATGAGACAGGGTTTCTCTGTGGTTTTTGGAGCCTGTCCTGGAACTAGCTCTTGTAGACCAGGCTGGTCTCGAACTCACAGAGATCCGCCTGCCTCTGCCTCCCAAGTGCTGAGATTAAAGGCGTGTGCCACCACCACCCGGCTTTTTATTCATTTATTAACAGGGTTATTAACAGGGATATTTTTAGATGCATAAAACCGTTCAGCCGGGCAGGTGGTACGAGCTGGGAAGCAGAGGCAAATGGATCTCTACAAACACAAAGCAAGTTTCAAGTCATCCAAAGGTACGCATGGGCTTCTGTGGGCTGGGGGAGTAAGTTACAAAGTCAAGTTCTCATTAAGCTGATGCCATCACTGATGGGAGAGCAGAGGCATTGTCAGGAGTAACCAGGAAGAAGAGGCACAAAGTGTGCCCACGTCATCTACCTGCTGAGTGAGCGCTGCAGAACCAGGCTACGTCCCCGGGACAAAAACACTTTCCTCTGAGAAATTTTACAGCCTTTCATGACAGAAGCACTATTACATACAAGAAACTTGAGGAACTTCACAAACAGAGGCCACACCACAAGGAAGCTATTGTCTAAGAACCATCACAAGGTCACCAAAGTAGTTCTGTGAACTTCTTGAATGGAATGTGGTGTACTGGCCTATACCACACATGACACCCAAACCCGCATGGCACCTATACCCACATCCACACCCAAACCCGTCACCCAGTCCAGAGATCAGAGCTCAGATAAAACAGACAGAAAGGCCTCACCAAGTCTGCACTTGCTGCTAGATTTTACATGTCCTTGCTTTAATTAATTCAGAATACAGCCAAAGATAAAATGATCTACTGCCTTAGTAAAGACCCACAAAAATTAAATTTCACTGAGGAAAAGCACAAACCTAGTCAGTCATGGTGGCACACATCTTTACTCCCTGCAATGAACAAACAGCCAGACAGATCTGTGAACAGCCCAGGCCAGCCAGGGCTGTATAGCAAGATTCTGTCTCAAAAAAAAACCCCAAACCAAACAAACAAACAAAACGAAAACACAGGGACCCAACCCAAAGACAGGTTGACTGACACTTCCAAGGAAGCCTGGACTACATAGTGAGAACTGTGGGGAATGGGGACCACCCAGCAGACTGCAGCTGCCAGAAGGGAACAGAGTGCCGTCCTCCTCCCCACCAACCTTTTCGCTCAGGCTCCTTTTCTCCCGTCGGTCATTCTCGTCCACTTCCATGTTTTCAATTCCCGAATCCACATCCACCTGGGACATGCTTCAAGTACAAAAGACAAACAAGGCTTTCATCTTTTTTAAAACTCCCAGCGTCAAGGCTGTGACAAAATTTAACATATCAACCTGCATTTATCAGGAAAGCAGAATAACACTGGTTCCCTCTGAAAATCTAAGAGCCCCTCATGTACTGGCATGGAAGCATCCTGTCTGTCTTACGTGCTGGACTCATTCTCCCAAGGTATCATTTCCTTGAGATCACTTTCAGAATCTAAGCTATCAGCAGGATGGATTTTCAGGATGTGCTATTTTTAAACAATGCATGCTGCAAGCAGAGTTATTTGCACTGACTGTCCAGCACCAGGTACTAAATCATCCCTTTGACCCCGACAAGAACGATGCCTGTCATTTGTCTCATTCTCACAAATATGTGGCATTTGGGGTACTCATTTCTATTCCACAGCCAGCCACTCTGTCTCACCAACCAAAACGTCTCAACAGGTCTTGCTTTGGTCCCATCATGCCTTGCTCTAATTCTAGATCCATACAAATTTCCACTATGATTTCTCCTTGGCGGAAAACGTATTAGGGTATTTTATTAAGTTCTATGCTAATTTTCTGGCTTAATATATACAAGTCAAAACACGTGGCCCTTATGTGTCTGACTCTAGTACCTTTCCACCCGATGAGCACATAGAGTCCTATATTTTTCAATTAGATCACTGACTGCACTGCTTAATGTATGCTTCCTCATGTTCATCCTCTCCTTGATCGATTTCTGGCTAAAAAAGACACGTCTGAAGCCCCTGAGGATGGTTTTACATATGGTGATGGCTTCTCGACACCCTGTCAGCATTCGCTTTACGGCATGCTGATGTTATATTACTAAGCGTGTGCACACTTGGAGCTGCCATGGCTGCAGGTAAACTCTTCACAGAAAGCTTCCTTCTGGTCATGAAGCTGGGTTACAGGACACACAACAGCCCACGGTTTACCTTTGCCTCCTTCAGCCAATACTGAAACTAGCCGTTTTGGAGGTGAGCAATTCACGAGTCTAAAGTGCATGCTGCTGAGTAGCGTGGCGAAATCCTGCAGCTTGCTGTACTCTGCCCAGGGCGAAGTCCTCCCTTGGTCACAAAATCCATGCTAGCTCTCACTTTATTTGGCAGCTTGGTTACCAAACCTGGTGTCGCCATGCTAGTCCTCAGGTCACTCTTCCTTTACTCAGCAGTGGCCCCAAAGCCCAAGAGGAGTGACATTAAGGAAGCCCAGAGCATAAAATGTGGAAAGAAGGGTCAACTCTGGTACTACATGGTAGGGCTACAGAGGGAGACACTAAACACAAGAATCTAAGGGCACTTGGTCTAATAGCAGCCTTTCTGGCTTACCTGCTACGGCTGCTGAATATTTTAGAGCCATTTAACCTTTCTGATTTCTCTGTCTCACTACTGTTGCACACACTGGTATTATCATTTACACGCTGAGATCTAGTCACATGTATCACATGTTAATTGTGAGGCCATTTTGTTTAATCATCCATACCTTATGTCTCATAAAAAGCATCTGAACACTGAACTCTGTGGCGAGGTGGTACTTGATTATAACTACTGAGCCACCTCTCTAACTCATAAAGACACTTGACTCAGGCAACCGTATAAAGACTATTTCATTCAGAACAGAAAAACTTCTCAACCTAGGAATGAAAATTGGATTCAGTTTGGTAATGACATGGGGTCTCTGGGTTGTCACTTCAGACTACTAGGCTAAAGACTAGGGTGCAGAAAGACTAGACTGGGGAAGCAGCAAGAACAGATGGTATCAAGTTACCTTTTCTCACAGGAGACGCCGTCAATATCCATGCTCTGGGAACGGGAGAGGGACTGAGACTGCGTCTCAAGGCTGTTGGACGGTGAGCTGCTCAGAGAGCTGACTCCTTCGCTGCTCTGGCTCCGATGGGCAACTCCTACACACAAGAGGCGAGACAGAGAAAGGCCCACATGACACAATGCAAGCCCAAGAGGAAAGGCAACAGCAACACACACACCCTCACGACGCTTGGTAGTCAGCCAACCCCGGGAGTGTCAGCGAGGGATCATGACTGTCGTCACACATCATGTACAGTCAGTCATGGCGCTACACGTGGTGCTTGGAATGACTCTGACGTTCTAACTGTGGCCCCGGACACAAACTGACAAAACAGCGAGTTGTCTTTTATTTTGCTTTAGTACATTTTATGAGTGTGAGAGAGAGACAGAGAGAGAAAGGTGTGTGCACCTCTGTGTGCCACCTGTGGATGTCAGAAGACAAAGGACAGGAGTCAGTTCTCCCTTTCCACCAAGTGAGTTCCACGGATTGAAGGCAGGTGTCTCACCCAGTTAGCCGCCTCACCAACCCAACAGTAGAGAAAACTCCTGAAATGCACTGGAAATAAGATGCATTACTGAACTGGCAGACATGCAGAGGAGCCAGCAACAAATGTGCATGCACAATCCAGATGGTGGGAGGGGAGGTGTCTGTGGCTGGTCTTTCGACTTTGCCGCAAAACTGAGACTCTCAAACATGTTCAAAATACAGCAGAACTTCACCGCTCCATCTCCTTTCGTACAGATTCGTCCATTTGATGATGGAATATATTGGAGAAAATAAAAAAGTGACACCGTCCTTGTCCCCAGAGCTTACTTACGGTGACATAAAACTGGCATCAGGGCAGAGGGGCAGACTACTTCTCAGAGAACTTTACTCATCAATGTCTTAAAAATTGTTTGTTACAGAACTTTAAAAATCGCCTTAGCCCGCCGGGCGGTGGTGGCGCACGCCTTTAATCCCAGCACTCGGGAGGCAGAGGCAGGCGGATCTCTGTGAGTTCGAGACCAGCCTGGTCTACAAGAGCTAGTTCCAGGACAGGCTCCAAAACCACAGAGAAACCCTGTCTCGAAAAACCAAAAAAAAAAAAAAATCACCTTAGCCAGGTGTGAGGACACACACCTTTAATCCCAGCACTAGGGAGGCAGAGGCAGGCAGATCTCTGTGAGTCCTAGGTCTACAGAGTGAGTTCTAGGACATTTAAGGATACACAGAGAAACTCTGTCTGGGCGGGGGTAGAACAAAGGCACTCAAGAGTTGACTCTGGCCTTGACTTGGGTATACACAACATAAAAACTTTATTTAGGACAGTGTACTATATACAACAGACTACACATAATAAGAACAAAGCACCATGACGTACTGAAAGTACAGCATATCTGTAGTGTTTTTGTAAGAATCATCTGAATTCACTTTGTCCTGCCCTTCAAAGATCTTTACACCCCAGTTCTCCCCACAATCGATCACATGTGCTCACAACCCGGGTTCTCCCCACAATCCATCACATGTGCTCACACCAGGGTTCTCCCCACAATCCATCACATGGCCTCACACCTCAGCTCTCCCCACAATCCATCACATGGCCTCACACCTCAGTTTTCCCCACAATCAATCACCTGCCCCACAATCGATCACATAGCCATCTCTAAACATCACAATGATCTACTTGTTTTAAAATTTTACAAAGTTTGGTGGCCCCTTCAGTTTTACTTAGAATATAAAATATCATAACTAAAACACATGAAAGCAAAAACAAAATGTCACTCTCTCCTGAAACCTCCCTGTGCTGTTATCACCCTCTTCCACTTCCTGCTAGAGAAATCAGAGTGGAGGAAGTGACCTCTGAGATTAAGACTTTTTTATTCCACCTCCCATCTTCCAAAGGCCAGATACTAAAGTGAAAGCCCAGGCATAAGTTCATCGTGGACATCAACAACCTTCACCCATCAACTTACAAAACGAATCTTTTAAAAGTGAGGGCACATGAAGCAAACGAAACAGAAAGCCATGTTTGCTTTTAATACACATGGATTATACACACATGCAAGGGGGCTCGGCTCTTGGCAGGCTCTGGCTGGGGAGGGCTGTGGAAGGCACTTCACACCCTGGGAAAGGCAGCCGCTGAAGGAACTAAGATGGGATTCACTGAGTCCTTCCTCCCCTATCAGCACAGCTCCTCAGCAATAGGCAAGCTCGGATACAAACCACACCAAATGCCCACTTAGGACTCGTTACTGCTCAACTTGTTCCGGTCATCCTTTCACCCTGTCTGTCTGTATGTCTGCCTGCCTGTCTGCCTGCCTGCCTGTCTCTCACATACAGAGGCTTGCTGGGGGAAAATAAATGAATTATAATATTCAAAGCACCCCAGGGCCAGTGAGATGGCTCAGGGGGAAAAGACCTTTGCTGCCAAGCCTGACCTGAAGACCCAACATGGCAACAACATTCCTCAAAAGGAATAGAAGTAAAAATGTTGCTTTCCAGCTGGAGACATGCGGCATGGCCAGTAAACACACATACACTCAGGCACACACATACAAACGAATAAATGAATGAATAAATGCAAAGAACTGACAAAAGGAACCCAAAACCTTTAAAAACAAACAAGAAAAAAGGAATTAGAGATTTGGGAGGCAGAGGCAGGTGAATCTCTGAGTTCAAGGCCAGCCTGGTCTGCACAGCAAGTTCCAGGACAGCTAGGGGCACACAAAGAAACCCTGTCTTGAAAAATCTACCCAAAAAGGGGGGGGGTGGAGTTTAGAAAACAGGGGAGGGGCTGGAAAGATGGCTCAGTGGTTAAGGGCACTTCCAGAGGGCCAGGATTTGATTTCCAGCACCCACATGGCAGCTCACAACTATCTCCAACTCCAGTTCCAGGGGACGTGGTACCCTCTTCTGGACTCACAGGCACCAGGCATCCACGAGGTACATAGACATGCACGCAAATAAAGCACCCCACGCATAAACTAAACACATAAACTAGAATATTTTTTTTTTTTATTTTTCAAGATAGGGTTTCTCCGTAGCTTTTGGTTCCTGTCCTGGAACTAGCTCTTCTAGACCAGGCTGGCCTCGAACTCACAGAGATCCGCCTGCCTCTGCCTCCCGAGTGCTGGGATTAAAGGCGTGCGCCACCACCGCCCGGCGTAAACTAGAATATTTTTATAAAAGACAAGGATGTGGGCTGATTTTAAAGAGCTCATCCAACCCTGCATTCACCCTCTTCTATAGGTAAAATCACGCTCTCTGAAGCCATGATGGGGGTACCTGCTGTAATCCTAGCACTCAGGAGGCAGAGCCAAGTGTCTGGAGTTTGAGATTAACCTATACGTAACAAGACTCTTAAAAATCCAAAAGAGGGCTGGAGAGATGGCTCAGAGGTTAAGAGCACTGCCTGCTCTTCCAGGCAATTCCCAGCAACCACATGGTGGCTCACAACCAACTGTAATGGGGTCTGGTGCCCTCTTCTGGTCTTCTATCATACACACAAACAGAATATTGTATTCATAATAAATAAATAAATATTTTTAAAAAATCTAAAAGAAAAGGGCTGAGAACATGGCTCAAACAGTAAAGCACTTGCTGAGTTCAAATCCCCAGGGTCTATGCTTTAAGAAGAAAAGGTTGGGCACAATGTTCACTTGTGAGCTTGTGGAGGGAAAGCAGGAACTCAAGAGTCAGGTGGCTCTCTGGAAGCTAGTCAGCCGCTTGGCAGAGTTTTAGGTCTTATCTACGAAAGCCTGTCTCAAAACAAAAGGAAGAAGGTTCCTAAGGAATGACATCTGAGGTTATCCTCCTACTGCCACACACACACACATGAGCGCATGCAAGCACACGCACATGGAATCTGAGAGCTATTTCTAACTTTATAGAAGCGGCATCAAGCAGGTTTCCATGAACTCTGTAATCTGTCATTTAAGTTAGTGTCACAGTTTATTATCTGTGTAACAATGGGGATAAAGGAGGAAAATCTCTGCCCCTTTCTTTGCTGTCTTCTGGTGTTTGTGTGTACAATTGTGTGTGCATGCACACAAAAAGGACACATTTCCAGGAGCTCTTGTGTTCAGTATTGCTCCTCTGCCTTCACAATACCTGCAAACAGGGTAAAGGAATGCCAGCAGTACCGTGCACAGCTGGCGCCAGATCAGGCTGCAAAGGCTGTCACAGCAGGGATGGCAGGACTATGGAGACAACTGGCGTAGACATGCCTGTCACCAGCAAGACACTGACGACACCTGCTCTGGATTCACAAGGGGATTAATGTGGCCCCAGGAAAACACAACTGCATGCTAAAATGGAACGCTCCAACCAAGAGGAGGAGCCTCCAGGGTCTCTGTTCCTCTGCAGCCCTCAGCCTAGGGGCTCTGGCCTGTGTCTCTGCCTCTAGCCAGATTTGCTTTTATTTATTCCACTTCCTCAGACAGATCTCATTCTGTAGCCTCCACTGGTCACAAACTTGAGATCTTCCTGCCTCCGCTTCCCAAGCCTTGGGTTTACAGGCATAAAACCATGCCCTGCTGTTTGTTTGTATATATTTGTTTATTTTGACTGTTTCTACCTTAGCAAATGGAACCCAAGGCCTGTTCCACTGGTTGCATGCCCAGCTGCAAGTCAGCTTCTAGACCACACGCAAAACTTTCCTTCTCCCAAGCCTGAACCAAGCATAAGAGGAAAAAGGGTTTTACTATAAGCAAATGGTAACAGAACAAAAGATTACCACTCTGCTGCCGCTCCTGGTGCCACTCTTAGGCAAAGGCAACGCACTGCGAAAGAACAGCTTCCCCTTAGTTAAATTCTCCAAATGCACAACGTGATCTTCACGCACACAGGACGGTCTTCTATGCCCTGCACCAGTCACTACTGCCCTAGGACTCTGCTCTGACTTCTGTTCACGGCCTTGTTCTCTAAGGTGTGGCAAGACTGAAAGAAATACTAGGTGGGGGCTGCATGACCGACATTACAGCATCTGGCACATCACTAGCAACACCCAGACACACCAAAGCGTCAGGTAAAGCCTAACAAGAGAATTCCCGGGAGTGAGATGACGCCTGAAGCGAATATACAAGGATTATCCCACTTTCAAAGTTAATAATGTTCTTTTATTTTATTTTTTAAATTTATTTATTTATTACATAAACAGTGTTCTGTCTGCATGTTTGCCTGCATGTCAGAAGAGGGCACCAGTTCTCACTATATGTGAGTCACCATGTGGTTGCTGGGAATTGAACTCAGGACCCCAAGAAGAGCAGCCAGTGCTCTTAACCTCTGAGTCATTTCTCCAGCCCTTTATTTTATTTTATTTTATTTTATATTATATTATTTTATTTTTAGGTAGTTTTGTGACTGGGTACGGTGGCATAAGCCTTTAATTCCATCCTGGTCTAGAGAGGTCCAGGCCAGCCAGAGCTACACAACGAGACTCTCTCTTAAAATAAGCATATGGAGCAGGAGAAGAGGAGGGAGGGGGAACTGGGATCGGCAGGTAATAAACAAATAAATAAAACTAATTATAAAGAACAAATAAACAAAAACAAGGCAGCCCGCGTGACTGCCACTAGGGCCTTGCACATCCTAGGCAGGTGTTCTTTCACACAGCTACATCCCCAGGCCCAGGGCAGACTTAACACCATATACAGTCCGAATCAGCGGCTTTGGGGGTGGCACCTGAGGAATGACACCTCAGACTGACCTTTGGCCTCCACACAAGCGCACAATCAGCAATCACTGGCAGTGGAAGTCTAGCAAATACACACCAGGCCTTAAGAGACTCAAAAGCTGTGTCGTGTAACTCAGTCTTTCTTGTCAAACCCAGACCAAGGCGAAGTCAGAACGGCACAAGCAAAGCGAGGCGCTCCCACACTCTCACACCTAACAAAAGCCAGTAAAAGACTCTCAGAAAACCATGGCCTTGCTGAAAGGCCATGGCAACCTTTCCATGAGGACAGTTGCCTAGCAACTCCCCCAGTCAACCATGGACCAAGGCCTCCCTATTATTGATTCATGTGGCCAATGATAACACAAAACAACTTACATAACCTTCCCCACTTTACCTGTGAAACTGCCTGCCTTCGCCTCCCCACACATGGCCGGGATCCCTAGAGAACACACAGCCCCAAACAACCCTCTGCTCATTTCCAACTAAATTCATCGCTTCCTTAGAGGGCTTTCTTTTCTCACCATCCTTAGGTTCAAAGTGCAGTTCAGTGAAAAACTTAAGAGGCCTCTGGGAATGGTGTACAAGGTCAGATCTTAAGACCCATGGTGGTGGTGGTGGGGAAACACAGGTGGAGTGTTAGGGCCTCCACAGAGGGGTTCACAGGCCCTGGCTATATTTCTATATCCATCTCAAGTATTTTGTCTGGTTTCTTTAATTTTAGAAGGAAATGCATAGTACAGAGAGAAATTCTCTTTAGGAGAAACAGCGAGGCAGACTCACCGGCTAACGCTGCCAACCAAACCATTGTTCTCCCCAGGCCCCCGATGTGACTCACGAGAATGTGCTCGGATGAGGCTTGGGGCAAAACAACATGACCAACAAAGGGCTGGAGGGATGGCTTTTAATCCTAGTACTCAGGAGATGGAGGCAGGAGGGTCTCCGTACATTCAAGGCCAGCCTGGTCTACTCTTCAAGTTCTAGGCTACCCAGGACTACATAGTGAAAAACCCATTCTCAATAAACCAAATCTTAAGTAAATAAATAAGCAGCAGAGAAAAGGAAGAAGCAAGGGCATGAACACTTCTTGTTTACAGCCACAGTGAGCCGGCTAACACTAATGGAGCTTTCTGTGGACACGCTTTGTGTCTGGGCTGCTGGAACGCAGGATCGAGCGCATGCTAGGAAGTGCTCTCTCACAGACCTACAGACTTAGCTGAAGGGGAAAACATTTCTTCATTCTGAAATGCAAATCTCTCCTTCACAGCTATATACCAGAACTCTGGTTCTAGACCAGTTTTCAGGTTGGCAGGGAATACACACAAGCAATCACTTTCACAGGGCAACTTCCCTCTTCTTTCTGAGATAGTCTCAACATACCGTCCAGGGTGGCTGTGAATTCACAATCCTCCTGCCTTAGCCTTTTCCAATTTTTCATTTTCATTCTTAAAATTTTATCTGTTTATTCACCTCTGTGTGTGTAGGGTGTGTGTGTACAAGTATGGGTATATGTGTATAGGGTGAGTGTGTGTGTGTATAGGGTGTGTGTGTGTATAGGGTGTGTATGTATGTATAGGGTGTGTGTGTGTATGTACGTGTGTGTGTGTGTTTAGGGTGTGTGTGTGCAAGCAGGGGTATATGTGTATAGGGTGAGTGTGTGTGTGTGTACAGGGTGTGTTGTGCAAGCAGGGGTATATGTGTATAGGATGAGTGTGTGTGCGAGTGTGGGTATGTATAGGGTGAATGTGTGTGAGTATGGGTGTGTGTGTACAGGGTGATTGTGAGTATGGGTATATGTGTATAGGGTGAGTGTTTGAGTATGGGTATTAAAGGCATGCACCACCACAACCAGTCAGCTTTTCTTTATTTTAAATTTATTTATATTTGAGACAGGGTTTCACTATATGGCCTTGGTTGGCCTGGAACTCATTATGTAGACCAGGCTAGCCATGAATTCTTAGAGATATACCCGCCCCTTTTTCCAAGTGCTGGGTTTAAAGGCATACCATACTTGGCAACTCTTCATTTTTAAAATGACAACTGTCATAATTTCTGGGAATTTCTTTAAGCTACATAAGCCCATGTTGTTTGGTCATTTCCTCTTGGTGATTCATTCACTAATTCACCCCATCTTAAATTCTATGCCAGGCTCTGGTGAAGCACTGGGGATACAAAAGTGAGCAAAAACGAGCACAACTTCCTGACCCAGGGAGTTTCTACCCCATCAGGGGAGGCAGACGAGACAGGGCACACAGCCAGATATGGTCCTGTGAGCATGGAAAGCCAGCACTAAGGAGGTAAAAGCAGGTGGATCTCAAGATTGAAGACAGCCTGTGTTATATGACAATACTACATCTCAAAATCAAAACAAGGAAACTCAAGGTGGACAAGCAGACTGGAGGCCAGAGCCGAGAGGAATAGTGCTACATTAGAATGTGTGCGATTTCAGATAGCGGCCAAAGAGTTTTCCTGAGAAAAGGACACTAAAGACATTTTCTTTGATTGGTTTGGGTTTTATTTCTTCTTTTTAAGAATCACCTTCATTTATTTGCGGAGTGATGGAGGAAGGTCATTGGTTAAATAAAAAGAAACTGCTTGGCTCTCATTGGTTAGAGATAGGTGGGAGGAGTAAACAGAACAGAACGCTGGGAGGAAGAGGAAGTGAGCTCAGACTCCACAGCTCTCCTCTCGGGAGCAGAGGCCTCAGCAGAGACGCCATGCTCCCGGCTCCTGGGCAGACACACGCGATGAAGCTCCGACCCAGGATGGACATAGGCTAGAATCTTCCTGGTAAGACCAGTGCTCACAGATTATTAGAGATGGGTTGATCCGGATATCAGAATTAGCCAGTAAGGGCTAGAGCTAAAGGGCCAAGCAGTGATTAAATGAATACAGTTTGTGTGTTGTTATTTCGGGCATAAGCTAGCCAGGCAGCCGGGGTGCTGGGGACACAGCCCCGCCGCTCTTATTACTACAGCGGAGTGTGGGGGGGGGTGGCTGCTAGTGTGTGTGTGTGTGTGTGTGTGTGTGTGTGGTAGGTCCAGGGGACTGAGTTCAGGCTGTCAGGATTGGCAGCAAGCACCTTTACTTGCCGAGCTGTCTTGCCAGGCCTAATTTTGATTTTCTAGTTTGTAGGTCTGGGGTAAGATATGAGGAAATATCAAAACTTGATTTTATTATGATGGGGGAGGGGACTCATGCACACCACAGTATGTGTAGGGAGGTCAAAGGGTCACCTTGTGGAGCCAGTTCTTTCCTTCCAATTTTCTATGGGTTCTGGAGTTTGATCTCAGGTCATCGAGTCTGCTTAGCAAGCACATTACCTGCTAAGTCATCTCAGCACCCCTAAACTCGACGCTCAAGAGCTGGGAGTGCTTGCCATGCATGCAGGAGAACCTGAGTTCGGATCTCCAGGACCCACATAAAGCAAGGGGTAGCAGTGCCCAGCCGCAATTCCAGAGCGGAGGAGGACCTCGGGGTCTCGCTGGCCAGGCAGTTTAGACAAATTCACAAGCTCTGGTTCAGTAAGTTCTCATAAAATAAGGTGGGACAGCTGACATCCATTTCTGGCCTCCACACACAGGAATAGGCATGTGCACATATACCTGTACATGCACACATGCAAACACACAGAAATCACTTCTAACGTTTGAACGAAGAGATGCCAGTTAGACATGAAAGTGAAGTCAAATGAGTCACTAGCGTCTAAAGTTCAAGACACAGGTCAGAGCTGGAAATGAAAACTAAGAAGTTATCAAATTGGAAGGAATAATTAAAGGCAAGAAACAAGATGAGATCAATTAAATGAATAAGCACAGCTAAAGAGACCAAGAGTTGGGGGCTGGAGAGATGGCTCAGAGGTTAAGAGCACTGATTGCTCTTCCAGAGGTCCTGAGTTCAATTCCCAGCAACCACATGGTGGCTCACAACCATCTATAATGAGATCTGGTGCCCTCTTCTGGCATACAAACATACATGGAAGGAATGTTGTATACATAATAAATAAATAAATCTTTAAAAAAAAAAAAAAGAGACCAAGAGTTTAAACAGTGAACCCTGGCATTCTGCTGGCAGACATCAGGGGAGGGAAAGGAATCCTGCAAGGAACTGAAAAAGAACAGAGAGGATGGGGACCAGGACAAGATCGTCTTCTGAAAGCTAAGGGTGTTTCAAATCAGAGAGGGTGAAGCCACCAAGTGAGGCTGACAGAGATAAACAGACTCAGCAGAGCTCCCGCCACACATTCATTCAGGTCTGCACAGGGTGCAAGAGCAAAAGATGGAGGACCAGGGGACTTGCTCCAGAAGACTGGAGATGTGTAGGAGCTGCAGAGAAATGGGAGAAACGAGCTCCATTTAACCGGTGTCGAAGGGAGAAGCACCGCACTGTGCACATGCTTGCGATGTCTTGGCACAGCTAGCGAACGCTCACCTGGGGTACAAAACCTCCCCAGACTAGAAGGAAAAGGAGCCATGAGAACCGAAGCTTTGTGCGGTGATAGGACATGGTATCACAAGTACAGGCATTGATGAGGCAGCATAGTGTGTCCTACCAAGAATAGGGAGCCAGATGGAAGCCATGATGAAGCTTATACAGGCTCCCTTCTGCATGTGTGTTTCCTCCACACACTGAGAGTGTGCATGGAGAATGAGGTGTTGCACACTCTGTAGCAGAGTGAAAAAGTAAACAGGGAAACATGGCATAGCTGCCTGGACATGTTGGGTCTACTTAAACTTGTGATCATGGATTCTAAATGAGATGGCCAGACCACGTGGCTGTGTGAGCTCTTCTCCAGCCTTGCTCCAGGGCAGGGGCAGACAGTAGGTGGGAAACGGATGTAACCACAACTGTGCTACAACCTAGCAAGAAAAACAAATTCCAGAACTGCAGGGATGGCCCGACACAGCAAGGAGGCAGTACAGTTGTGAGCACATTTCCCAAGGAAAAGACAACTTAGTCCCGGAATCCTGAATGCTTATCTGCAAACTGCCACAGCTATTCAGCCCACGCGCTCACACAGGTGTTCTTCCTGTTATCACTACAAGAATGATGGACAGTTTATCCACACCGAGAAGCCGCCACTGAGGGTTAAGGACCCAAGGCGACAGAAACTGCAAATGCTCTTAGGTTTCAAGAGAAAGGGGGCTGTCTGGATGGCTACGGCAGAGCTCACAGAGCTGGAGATCAGATTATTATAAATGACACACAGAGCTTGCATAGCACCTTTGCGTCTTCTCCGTAACTGATTACCATGATTACCATGTTTATCGAAGCATCATGTGAGAAAATACATTCAGGCACACGTGTGAGTAGATATCTTTTCCTAAGAAGGAAAAGACCCTGAACATTGCCCACCTAGGAGCTCATTTATTTTAAAGAACTTGTACCAGAGTTAAGCAGCTCCCCAGAAGACGGCTACAAATATACAGGTGGAGCTGATTCCTGTAGACTGAACCCTGGGCCTCTCACATGCTGGCAAGTGCTCTGCCATCCACAGCACGTCTGGGCCTCTCACATGCTGACAAGTGCTCTGCCATCCACAGCACGTCTGGGCCTCTCACATGCTGACAAGTGCTCTGCCATCCACAGCACGTCTGGGCCTCACACATGCTGGCAAGTGCTCTGCCATCCACAGCACGTCTGGCACCCGCTGTAATTTAGAGGAAAAGTCTGTGCCAACGCAGCCCAAAGACAAGAGCGTCGCTATTTGACCATTATTTCAATCTTGCATTTGCAAACAATTTTTTTGTTTATTTCTGAGTGCATGCACGTGCCTACGAGCATGAGTCAAAAGTTGGTGGTGGCGCTCACCTTTAATTCCAGCACTTAGGAGGCAGGACACAGGCAGATCTCTGTGAGTTTGAGGCCAGCCTGGTCTACAGAGTGAGTTCCAGGACAGCCAGGGCTACACAGAAAAACCCTGTCTCAAAAAGAACCCAAAGTTGATGATGGCTGTCTTCCTCTTATTTTTTTGAGACAGGGCTTCCCACTGAACCTAGAATTTACCTATTGACTAGACTGTCTGGCCATGAGTCTTAAAAGTCCCTGCCTACTCAGTGTTAGGGTTACAGACATGAATCTCTGAACCAGTTTTTAAAGGGGTCCAGAGAATAAGAATGTGGGTCCTCACACGTATGCAGGAATCACCCACCAAGCTCTCCCCAGCCCCTAGAGTACATTAAGAGATGACAGAGGACTGGGGTAAAGCACATGCTATTAGAGAAGGAATGGGGTGGAGGAGAGACACATCAACCAAATTCACAAAACCAGCAGAGTCAAATTCAGTCTTGGCCAGCTCCAAAGGCCAGACCTGAGCCTGCTGGTAGAGCTGGGAGGGGGTTGGGAGATGAATGAGTTTGCAAATCTTCTCCGGTCACTATCAAAATGAACTGAAACAGTGAAATACGCAGCAGTGACCTTTAGGTCACTGATTGTTTTTTAATTTGTGTGCTAACATTGGGATGATGACATCAGAGGTACAACTGCTTCCAGGTCGGAGGCTGAGGCTCACCTGCTGCACCTATGGGGGAGGTAGCTGGGGTCATGTTGTGGACATTGAGACCAAGACTCTGGGAAGGGCCTGGGGCTGATGCAGGTATTGGAGGTCCTGGAGGGTTCTCCCTCTGGGGAGACGTAAGCGGGGTGCTCGGTTGGGAGGTCTGTCCACCAGCAAGTCGTGCCAGGCGCCTCCGGCGAATCTACAAAAGGGAAAGAGAGAGGACATTCTGTAACTAAAAGCAGAAAACAAACATTGTAAGAACAATGACATCCATGTACTAAAGACATCAACAACCATTCCCAGGCTTAGCAGCCCAACAGTCCTCGAAACCAATATACTGAGAAAAGTCAGGAGGCAAAGCCAGTACTCTAGGTTTTGGTTTGTGTTTGCTGTGCAGGTGAGTCTGAACGTGAAAAGTCCGAGGACAATCCCAAGCCATAGCCCTCACCTTCTCCTAGTATAACCTGGGTCTTGCTGTTCCCCCCTGCACTGGGCATGCTAGCTGCCCTCCCTTCCTCCAGGGAATCTGTGAAGTCTCAGCCACCGCAACCCTTCACCCCCCACTTCGCACCCCTGCATGTCTAGAAATAAACTCAAACTGACCTACAGGATTTCTGGTGGTCAGATAAAAGTCAGCGCTCCTGAGGAACTGATGAGATGGGTTTTCTATCCCCAAAAGGAGTCTCTCCCCTCCAGCTACTCGGCCTCATGTAATCTGTATGATCTGTCTGCCCCACACTCTCTTGCTACTCTGGCTATGCCCGGTCTCTTGCTGTCTCCCACCCCACCCCACTCTCCCACTTTTCTAGCCTGCCCATGTCCAGGCTGCTTTCTTCTCCACTCGGCACTCCTCCAGATGCCCTGGCTATTTTCTCTCTTACGCACAAAAAATCTTCCCCTAATAGAGTGCTCCTCCAGGCAGTTTCTTTACTGCAGCCCTCACAAGCACCGGGAATAAAGCACACACTACTGCGTCTGGCTTCATGTGGGTTCAAGCTTGGGCAGCCAAGACAAGGCTCAGTGAGGAAAGCCCACAGCCTGGTCTACAGGGCGAGTTCCAGGACAGGCTCCAAAGCTACAGAGAAACTCTGCCTCAAAAAACAAAAAACAAACAAACAAAAAGATATAAGACACATACACAAAATAAAAATAAATCTAAAAGAATTAAAATAAAAGTCAACTTCATCCAAAAGGAAAAACAAAAGACATAAATTTTATTATATGCTTCAAGGGCAAAATATTTAGGCTGCTTTTCTTGCTATTTTTCATATGATCAAAAAGAAAATATAGTCTGCCTTTCTTCCCCAAGCACTCCAGCTACCAAGGACTGAAAACACAGAGCGATCACAGCCATGCTTCCCATTCCGGTGACTGACAACTAGGCGAGAGGGTCACAAACCACACCCCCACCCCCACCACCACCCCTCACCCGGGCTATGCACCTGTACGACAACTGCTGGATGTGAGCGGGCATCACAGAAAGAGCCAGACCCTGGTACACTCCTACCAGGAATACGGAAGATAAAAAGCCTCAACTACCGCAAATGGTAACAAGGACAAACTCACTTGAACCTAGGATGTGTGTGTGTCACTCCCACACGGTAGGACTCCTGCTCCTTTTATCACTCTCAGACCAAGGAAATGTCCTGAGTCCTCTGCCGAAAACAAAGCAGCTTCTCCTGCTGCCTGTGCTGCAGACATACCAGCCCCTCCCTTCACCCTGAACCTGAGCGGCTCACATAGTAGCTAGTTTAGGTTTACTTAACTGGATTAAATCATCTGAGAACAAGATTAGGAGAATTTGAACAGTGGTTCCCAGCCTTCCTAATGCTGCAGCCCTTTAAGTCAGTTCCTCATGTTGTGGTGACCCCCAACCATCAAACTATTTTCGTTGCTACTGCATTGCTGTAATTTTGCGCCTGCTATGAATTGTAATGTATATCTCTGATATGCCACCCTGTGGAAGGCTTGACCTACTCTCAAGGAGGTTGCAACCCTGTGAACCACTGAGCTAGAGAGACAGCACAATTGAGAAAGTTCTTGCTTGACCAAGCATGAGGGCCTGCGTTCAAGCATGACTCAGCTTTCTTTCTGATGCTGTGACTCAGGCATCTTTCCGTTCCAAATCTCAGAAGAGGACTCATGAATCCCTGAACAAAATCCCTTGGCTTGTTAAATTCAGGAGGCTGTGCTGTCTTCCCGTGGTCTCCATCCCCCGGAGACGCGTGGCAGTGTGCGGACAGCAGCATCTCGCCTTCTTCACTACTGGGCTCTCTTACACTGAGGACTAATGTCGTATTTAACCCCTCCCAGGGACAACTGTGAAAAACTAGCACATTCAAGAGCCTGAGCTATGCTTACATCTGACTTGGGTATCTTTATCCAAGACCCAGAAAGCAGTCAGGGTGAAGGAGGGAGACGCACTGTCAGAGGCAGATGGGTCTGCAGGAACCCACACTGCTTCCCCAACAAAGGCAAGTGTGTCCAGATGAGCTGAGCCACAGTCAGGGCAGGCAGGCTGAGACAAAATCGCTTACCACCCTGAGGTCTGGACTTGCTCAGGAAGGCAAGGAAAAGACTAATGAAGTGTGCATGCAAGGGAGTAACTGGGACAGACGACCACTCGGCACCACAGCACCAAGGTGGGACAAACACCACCCTGGCAATGAGGACATAGAAGAGAAAGGACAAGTTCAGAGACATTTTTTAATGAGCACAACAACAGAACTTGGTCATTCTTTGGAAGTGAGGTAAGAAGTACCAGAAAGTATAGATTTCAGGCCTGGCTATTTACATGAAGATAAAACTCTGTAAACTGAAAATACAAGAGATTTCTCCAAGCAAGCAAGGCAGCCAGGCAAGAGGCGTGTACCTGCAGTGCCAGGCCGTGGGAACATGGGGGATAACTGTTGGAGCCCAAACGGTCATAGCAGCTTGTATCTCTATCCATCCCAGCAGTGGGAAGCTGGAGAAAGGTAGTTTCCAGAGTTTCTCCGGCCAACCAAAATGGCAAGCTCCAGGTTCAAAGTGAAATTGGCTCAAAATAATAATAATAATAATAATACAGAGCCATAAACAAAAATAACTAAATCGATCTTAACCTTTTGCTTCTACAGGCTTCAACACACACATGCACACACGCACGCATGGACGCACGAGGGAAGGGTACTGGAGGAGTTTGAATTAAACTACGGTATGAAGTATCTGCAAGAAACTCAGGTCAGCCGGAGGCTGAGGAGCATGCCTGCAATCCCATCTCTTGGAGCCTGAGGCAGAGCATTTCTGTGGTCAGCCTGAGACACGTAGGGAGACTATTAAAACTCTAAATGAAGGGAGGACAACTACTTAACATGGTGCAGGGGCTTCCGGGCAGGCCAGCACCCAGGCTGTGACAAGACAATTGCTGGCTGCTTCTCCACAGGTTTAGTGAGAACTGGGGGCTTTAAAAAACGAAGTAGAAAGATCTGAAAATCTTGTATTTTGTCCAGAAGGAAGCATGTTTAAAACTGGGACTAAGGAAAGCGTGATTTCTAAAAAAAGATTAAGGCCATTAAAAAGAAAAAAATCAAGCGAGCTGGAGATGGCTCAGCGGTTAAGAGCATCTGTTGCTCGAGCAGAGGATGCACGCTCGACTGCCAGCATCCACATGACACCTTCACCCACTGAGCCATTGTATGGCCCAAAGGACACAAGCTCAAAACTTGCATATCTCCATAGAGTTACTTTTAATGCTGTTCTTTACAGGGCTTTTGGATTTTGCTTAGGTTTGTTTTGGTTATGGATTTTTCAAGACAGGGATTCTTGCCCTGCCCATCCTGGAACTCACTGTAGATCAGGCTGACCCTATTAGACTCAGATCCGCCTGCCTCTGCCTCCCCAGTGCTGGAATTAAAGGTGTGTATCATCACCATCCACTTCATTACAATTTTTAAATGTGTTATTTGATTTATTTTCTCAAATAAAGGGATATAAAGTCAGCTGAACTAGGACAGACTGCAGAAAACCTGAATGGCTGACAAGAGTTTATAGAGCCTGCAAATCAAGGTCCACAGGAACTGATACCCTCTTCCGGCCTCAGCAGGCTCCAGGCATGCCAAGTGGTACACAGACATACAAGCAAGCAAAATACCCATGTACATGAAACAAAATTTAAGTTAAAAATATCCTTATGCACATAAAACAAAATAAACCTATAAAGGTTGGGCAATGGTGGTGCAGCCTTTGATCCTAGCACTCAGGAGGCAGAGGCAGGTGGATCTCTGTGAGTTCAAAGTCAAAGTCAGCCTGGTCTACAGAGAGAGTACCAGGACAGCCAGGTCTACTCAGAGAAACCAAGTCTCAAAAAAAAAAAAAAATACTCAGTACAGCACAAAGAAATATATAACAATAAAGGCTTTAATACTTAGTACAGTGTTCGTCCTTGGAATCCCAAATCTCGACATCAAGGAGGTGGGAGACTGGTAATTCAAGGTCATCAGTGGCTACACAGGTCATTCAGGAGCAGTCTGGGTTACATGGGACCCTGTCCCCCAAAAGACCCAAAAGGTGGGGGATTTTCCAAGATATTCATCAACATTTGATTTGAGGGAGGGGTTGCACACACACCATGGCACAAGGGTCTCATTTTCCACAATGTGAGGCTCGAGGATCAAACTCCCATCATGAGACCTGATGGGAAGATCCTTCACCCCACTGATCCATCTCACAGGCTCTAGACCAGCAGTCTCAACCTGGGGGTCATGACCTCTTTGGGGGTCAAACCAACCTTTCACAGAGGTCACGTATCAGATATCCTGCATGTCAGATATTTACATTATGAGTCACAACAGAAGCAATGAAAATAATTTGATGACTGGGGGTCACCACAACATGAGGAATTGTATTAAAGGGTCACAGCATTAGGAAGGGTGACAGTCACTGGGCTCTACAAACTTTTCAAAAAGCCCTTGAGCTCGGTGTGGTGACACACTCCTGCAATCAGAGCACTCTGGAGGCTGAGGCAGCAGCATCCTAAGTCCCAGGACAGAGGAGGAAGAAAGGGAAGAGGAGAGAAGAAGTACTTCATCTCTCTCTTTTTTTTTTTTTTTTTTTTTTAGTTTTTCGAGACAGGGTTTCTCTGTAGCTTTGGAGCCTGTCCTGGCACTAGCTCTTGTAGACCAGGCTGGCCTCGAACTCACAGAGATCCGCCTGCCTCTGCCTCCCGAGTGCTGGGATTAAAGGCGTGCGCCACCACCGCCCGGCAGTACTTCATCTCTTGACCTGAAAATAAAGCAGTAACCACAGGCCGTGGCTGAGCAAATACTGCTTCATCTTTAGTCTGCCTCAAAGCCAGTGACCCTCTAGCTGGGTCTAGCCACAACCTCGCTCGGCTGCAGCCACGTCTACCGGGATCGCAGTACAGCTCCATCTCGATTAGCATCTGTTTACTCGGGAAGAGCAGGGTTTGGTTTATTTTGTTCACTTCTTCAGCCTCAGCAGCCCTAACAATGTCTCATCCAGAGAGCGCTTGGCAAATATTTGCTGAACAAATGACCACTGTCCCCTAGAGACCTGTGAAACAGTCTTCTCAGAGACATGCATCACACACTGATACATTTCAGCCCAGAGCCGTCTCCATCTTTCTGCTCTTTAATCTCTTTGAGGCTCAGATACTGTTTTCCTCTGGCTTAGGTTCTGCTCCAGGACCTATGAGTGTGTAACAAAGCTGCCATGGGGTACATCACCTTCGTTAGCTGAGAGCATGCAGGAGAGACCGGGAGCATCCAGAGACCCCTCTTGAAGACATCACATGGCAGGGGACAGCCCCAAAAAGAAACTGCTTAACCACACTGCTCCTGGTTAGTTCATCTGGTTGGTTTGGGTTTTTTGGGTGGTTGGTTTTTATTTTCTAAGACAGACCCTCACTATGTCGTCCTGGCTGGCCTGCACTGATAGTAGCCCAGGCAGCCTATTAATTCAGAGACTGCCCGCCTGCCTCTGCCTCACTAGTGATGGGATTAAGGCTTGGCCACCATCTTTGGCTTCCCTAGGGGGTTTTGTTTGGTGCTGGGGTTAAACCTGGGTAAGAGGTCTCAGTTGTTTTTTTGTTTTGTTTTGTTTTTGTTTTTTGTCTTTTGGTTTTTTGTTTGGTTTGTTTTTTTTAATTATGTTCCTTTTTAAATATTTATTTATTTATTATGTATACAATATTCTGTCTGTGTGTATGCCTGAAGGCCAGAAGAGGGCACCAGACCTCATTACAGATGGTTGTGAGCCACCATGTGGTGGCTGGGAATTGAACTCAGTACCTTTGGAAGAGCAGGCAATGCTCTTAACCACTGAGCCATTTCTCCAGCCCTGATTTGGTTTTTTGAGACAGGGTTTCTCTGTAGCTTTGGAGCCTGTCCTGAAACTAGCTCTTGTAGACCAGGCTGGCCTCAAACTCACAGAGATCCACCTGTCTCTGCCTCCTAAGTGCTGGTATTAAAGGCCCCACCACCACCCAGCTTGTTTTGCTTTTTTGAAACAAGGTATCACTGTGTAGCCCAGGTTGGCCTTGAACTTTCAGTGGTACTCCTGCCTCAGCTTCTCCAAGAGGAATTACAAGAATGTGTCAATAAAGGCCAGGTGTCAAAGGGCACCAAAACCCTTTTTAAGAGTACTGGGGAAAGGATGGTTTCTAAGGACCTGTGCCTGGCTCCCTAGCACCCACATAAAAACTGGGCAGGAGGGGCTGGTGAGATGGCTCAGTGGTTAAGAGCATTGCCTGCTCTTCCGAAGGTCCTGAGTTCAATTCCCAGCAACCACATGGTGGCTCACAACCATCTGTAATGAGATCTGGTGCCCTCTTCTGGCCTGCAGGCTTAATAAATAAATAAATATTTAAAAAAATAAAATAAACACTGTGAAAATACTTGCAGAGTCAAGGCTGGTGAGTTTAATGTATACAAAGTAACCCGCAAGGATTCTTTGTCATTCAGTGTATATTGATTCTGGACTTGTAACACAAAATGACTAATAAAGCTCTTTAAAAAAAAAAAAACTGGGCAGGAGCTTGCATCTGTAATGGGGTGGGGGTTGTCAACAGGATCTGTAATGGGGTGGGGGTTGTCAACAGGCAGATTCCTAGAGCTCACCGATCAGTATATGAAGCCAAGTATTGGACCACAGATCCAGTGAGCTCTTGTTCATGAAAATAATGGGAAGAGCAATCGGGGAAAACACTAACACTGACCTCTGGACTCCAGGAACACAAGTTTACACACGCGCGCGCTCTCTCTCTCTCTCTCTCTCTCTCTCTCTCACACACACACACACACACACACACACACACCAACCATACACATACACAAAAATAATTATTTAACTGGACATGGTGTCAAAGAAAAAAGAAAAAAAGTTAAAATATTTTAGCTGGGAGGGGGAGCACACACCTGTAGCTGCAGGTGTATCTCTTGACTCCCAAAGCCTGCACCACACAGCAAGACCTTGCCTTGAAAAATTAAGTAAAAACAAATTTTTGAAAACCCTGCTACAGGCTGGCAAGACTGCTCAGTGTGTAAAGATGCCTGCTACATGAGACTGATGAGCTGGGTTCAACCCATGAGACTCATACAGAGGAAGGAGAGAACTGATTCCAGGGAGTGGTCCCCTGTACCCCGACTCTACCAACCCCACATACACACTGTTGCCCATGTGCACCAACACATAAACAAACACACAAATAATAAATGTAAAATTAAAATCAAACCAGTTAATTAAAAATAGTTATGTCTTTTAATTGATTATCAAAATTATAATCAATCAAGAGGCTGAGGAAGGAGAATGAAGAACTCTAGGCATCTAGGACAGTCTGGGCTACATAGTAAAAGCATGCCTCAGACAAACAAAAGGTGGCTCTTTTCAGCAAGGACGGCTAGTCTGCATCACAAGGTCAAAATTAATACAGAGTAATAAGGCTAATTAAGGCTAGACAAACATTAGCACACAACGTTACTATCCTAGCCCAGAAATGCCAAGATGCTATTTCCATCACAAATGAGATCAAACAGGCTATACCTTCTTACTCAGGGCAGGTTTAGCGTTAACATGTTCCTGGAAGGAGGGTCTGAGGCAGGTGGGAAATTACCATACCAACGATGGAGTCAATGCCCTACAGCTTATCACCAGGCAGGGCAGGGGGAGCACAGGTACAAACAGAATGCTTTAGTTAGCTGACCAGAAACTGTCCTCAAGATGAACCCCAGGAACAAGGGTAGACCCGGGCCCTATACCCAATATTATAAACATGGGAATTTTATTGTTAAATTGCACAAAAAGAATTCTAGAGAATGGCTGATGTGGTGGTTCAGGGCAGCAATTCTGCTACTTGAGAGACAGGCCAAACTGCTGTGACTTCCAGGCCAGCCTTAGCTACAGAGTGAGATAATGTCTAAAAAATGGGATGGGACCAAGTGACTATAAATAATAAAGGCTACTAATTTTTTTTCACTTTCTAGTAATTTTTATTTCCTTCCCAAAATTAATTTTCCACATTAGGACATCCATATATTAAATTTTTCTCTGTAAATATATTTTATTATCTCTGAAAATTTGTAGTCTGAGCTAGGCAGTGGTAGCACACACCTTTAATACAAGCACTAGGCAGGCAGAGAAAGCCAGGAGGATCTCTAAATTCGAGGCCAGCCTGGTCTACAGAGTGATTTACAAGATAGCCAGGGCTACATGGAGAAACCCTGTCTCAGGGAGAAGAAAAACTGCAATCTGTACACTATTTGTGATTGACCTACACTGTGGGACATTGGTCTATATCCTGTCAATTATATCTTAAATAAACACTGATTGGCCAATAGCCAGGCAGGAAGTATAGGAGGGACAACCAGACAGGAAATAGAAGTCAAATAGGGGTCAATAAGAACAGGAGAATTCAAGCCGGGCGGTGGTGGTGCACGCCTTTAATTCCAGCACTTGGGAGGCAGGGGCAGACGGATCTCTGTGAGTTCAAGGCCAGCCTGTTCTACAAGAGCTAGTTTCAGGACAGGCTCCAAAACCACAGAGAAACCCTGTCCCGAAAAACCAAAAAAAAAAAAAAAAAGAACAGGAGAATTCTGGGAAGAAGGAAGCCTATTCCTCCGCAGTACTGACCTACTGACCCGATCAGAGAAGAAGCAAGATGTGACTCCCCCACCGAATAAGGTACAGAGCCATGTGGCTAACATATACTAAAATAATAGGATAATATAAATTATAAAGAGTTAATAAGAAGCCTGAGCTAATGGGCCAATCAGTTTCTAACTAATATAGACCTCTATGTGCTTTCTTTGGGACTTAACGATTGGGGGAACTGGACAAAACAGGAACCCCAGACAAGAGACCTAAATAGCTGATGTGCCAGTCTAATATGTATTTACAGATAAAAATTATACTATAATACTGGGGATGGAGGATCCCAAAGTCAAGGATAGCCTAAGCTTTATAGTAAGTTCCTATCTTAAAAACAAAAAAAAAAAACAAAAAACCCACTAATACTATAAGACAAATGTGTGTGTGTGTGTGTGTGTGTGTGTGTGTGTGTGTATGGGTATTTTGCCTGCCTGTATGTCTGTGCACCACATGTGTGCCTGTTTCCATCAGAGGCCAGAAGAGGGGGTCAGATTCCTTGGTACTGGAGTTGCAGAGAGTTGTGAGCACCATCATGTGGGTTCTAGGAATCAAATCTGAGTATTCTGAAAGAGCAATCAGTGCTCTTTATTGCAAAGCTATCTGGCCCAAGATTTTACACACACACACACACACACACACGTACAAACACACCTCTTTTTTTTCTTGTTTGGTTTTGGGTTTTGAGACAATGTATCTCAGTGTAGCTCTGGTTCTCCTGGAACTTGCTCTGTAGACCAGGCTGGCCTCAAACTCACAAGAGATCCGCCTGCCTCTGCCTCCCAAGTGCTTGGATTAAAGGTGTGTACCATCACCGCCCAGCAGGATTATAGTTTTAAAAGACATTTTATGTAAGTTATGGCCTCATGTATAATTTATATTTCATGAAAACAAGATAGAGAGACAGTTGAGCAGTTAAGATCACTTGCTGCTCTTTCAAAAGACCAGGATTCAAGAACCCACATGGCAGCTCACAAGTGTCTCTAACTCCAGTTCCAGGGGAGCTGACGCTCTCCTCTGGTCTCCATGGGCACCAGGTACGCAAGCAGTGTGCATACATACATGAAGGCAATACATCCATATAAAAAACATCTTGTTGGGCAGTGGTTGACACACGCTTGTAATTCTAGCACTTACAAGGCAGAGGCAGGTGGATCTCTCTGAGTTACAGAACAGCCAGGGTAGTTACACAGAGAAACCCTGTCTCAAAAAAAGAAAAAAAAAATTTAAAGACAGGATCAAAATAGTATTGTACATGATAAAATGCAAAAGTTTTACTAAGATTGGAGAAATAGGGGCTGAAGAGATAACTCAACAGTTAAGAGCACTGAGTATTCTTCCGGGACCCGGGTTCAGTTCCCAGCACCCACATGGCAGCTCACAACTGTCTGTAACTACAGTTCCCAGGGACCCGACATTCTTACACAAGCAAAACACCAGTGCACCTTAAATAAGAAACAAACAAACAGGAGAAATGAGGTGTACAACACTGGGCCTTTCGCGGCACATACTTCTGTAATCTTAGACAGCGGGCTAAGGCAGGAGACAGAGGCTAGCCTAGCTACATCGTGACACTTTTTAAACTGTAAAAGTGGGGAGGCTGGAGATGTAGCGCAGTAATAAAGAATTTACCCGATACGAGCAAAGCTGTGGCTTTAATCCTCAGCCGTAACAACCAACCTCACATAAACAGGATCAGTTTGCTAAAAACCTACTACATCATGGCCAGTATTGCCGATGGCTTTACTTCAGACCCAAGGTTTGTTAGAAGTTGGGTGAGCACCAACATTATTAAATGTTTACAAGTCAACCTTCAGGAAAGACAGTGCCACACTGCACAGACCCCAGAGAACGGAAGAACACCACCAGGAGCCAACGCCCCAGTCACCCACACACGGGGAGAGGCTCACCCAAACAGCCAGTCCTAAGGAAACACAGGTGTATCTGATCAAAATCACAACTCTGATGAAAGGGTTTCTTCTAAGCATCCCCTCAACATACCCATAGCACCTTAATGTAGCAATAAACCCAAAACAAAAGGCACTAACACAAGGCAAGACCTGGGGTCACAAAGAGACACACTGTCTTGTTCTGTCCACCATGCACTCAAACAAACATTTGTCCTGGACCACTCTGTGCCCAGCCCTGTGCTAAAAACTAGACAAAGGGGCTAAAAATGAGCATGAGCTGGGAGTCTATGTTCTGGTGGGAGCCACATCAGTGAATAGGCCATTCAAGGCGGAGTGATCAGTATTGGGATAGGAAACTAAACGTGAATGAGATGCCTTTTCCTTTTCGTCCCAAGCCCTCCCCGCAGCTGAGGCTGCCCTTGCTGATTGGCAGTATGGGACAGTGAGTTGAGGTTAAACGTTCGCCTGTGCCACTGTAAAACCTTTCCGAGTCGAGCACGATGGTACACGCATGCGATCAACACTTGAAGACCAAGGAACCCACCTGAGGGCAGCCTGGGCAACGAGTGAGAACAGATGTATACATAAGTTACATAAACACCACCCTGCCTCAGAAACAAAAACAGCGTCCCAGATCTACTCCTAGAAACAATTCCAGAACAATGAACAGTTTGCCCAGAGGACATAGTGAAGTCTCTATCCTCCTTGGCCTAATCTTGGCCTAATCAGACCTCCCATTGGAATAAACTGCTCCCTCCACACACCCACAGCACGCTCTTCCCATCTACTTAGCACAGCAACTCCAGCTGTTTGCTTCTGTGCCCGGAGAGGAGTGCTGACTCACTGGAAGATCAGGCCTCTCTCATCCTCGACCTCAGCAAGCCCCTGAGAAGGCACCCGACATGTATTTGTTAACGTTAAACTGGATAATAATAAGCAGATCTTTCATCATTTGCACGTTTGTCAGCCGTTTCTTTTTCAATCTGTTGTCCTTTTGAGACAAGGACACAGGTAGCCCAGGTCTGGCGGCAACTCACTACGCGGCCCAGGATGGAGGGGCAGGAACTCACTAGACGGGGTGGAACTCACTATACAACCCAGGATGGACAGGAACTCACTATACAGCCCAGGATGGGGAGGAACTCACTATACAGCCCAGAATGGAGGGGCTGGAAGTCGCGATGTGACCCATGAGGAGCTGGAATTACAAGTATGAACCACCAGAGCTGACTTTTCTAAGCTCATACATATACTTGCAATAAGAGCCACAAGTTCAAAGCCAGGCTGGTCTACATAGAGAGTTCTGGACAAACCAAGGCTACAGAGTAAAGAAAGCACTGCCTCTAAAAGCCAAAAGAAAAAATACAGTATGATCCAGTGTTCTCTAGACTGATTCACAATTTACATACGGGACTCAGGCCCAGAGCATCAGACTAGACAAACATACAGATGTATACAAATAACTACTGAATAAATAAAGTAACCCAAGCTTAATTTTCTTTCTGATTTATGTGTATAAGTGTTTTTACCTGCATGTATGCATGTATGTTTGTGCACCATATGTTTGCAGTGCCTGCAGAGGCCAAAAGGGGGTGTCAGATCCCCTGGAACTGAAATTACAGATGGTTGTGAGCTGCTATGTGGGTGCTGGGGATTAAATTCCTGCCCTCTAGAGGCAGTGCTCTTAACCAATGAGCCATCTCTCCAGCCTCCAGCATCCTATCCCCATTTTAGCTTTCTAATAAAAATAGTGATTAGAATAGGGAAAAATAAAATTTAAAAGAACCTGCTCTCTTGGGCTGGAGAGATGGCTCAGAGGTTAAGAGCACTGGCTGCTCTTCCAGAGGTCCTGAGTTCAATTCCCAGCAACCACATGGTGGCTCACAACCATCTGTAATGAGATCTGGTGCCCTCTTCTGGTGTGTGGGCATACATCAAGGCAGAATGTTGTATACATAATAAATAAATAAATCTTTAAAAAAAAAAAAAAAACCTGCTCTCCAAACTTTTCTTCTCATTTAAACTTATGGCTTCTACCACTACGTACAGGGTGCTTCCCAGGGCCTACACCTCACTTCCAAGCTCACTCTCCCCATTCTCTTCTAACTTAGGCAGCAGGACAACTGGTCCTACCAAGGTCTCATGACAACCACACTGCCAAGTCCACTCTACATCTTTCCCTAAGCAACTGCCATGTAGGTCTGACAACCCGAGTTCATGGCCCGGAATCACATAAAGGTAAAAAAAGGAACCACTCCCCAGAAGCTGTCCTCTGACTTCCATACTAGTGCTGCAGAATACACAGACAGAAACACGCACACACCCCAAGCTAGCGGTGGTCATGTGGGCATCCTCGGGAGATCCTAAACTTTGCCTGAACGAAGAGTCAACCTTTTCGGAACTCTGCCCAGAAAGGCCAATTCCTTCCTGCTGGCCCTGGGTTTGGAAGTAGGGGAACAGTGTGGGGGGCGGACAGATGGTAAATACTACCTGTGCCTCTCAAAGACCAGCTGCCACTTCCAGATCTGCCCACCACGATGGCTTGGCATTGCTTCCTGGCCTCAGAGAAAGCTTTGGAAGTAGCCGTTCTGCCTGCTGGGGCAGGACTTTCAGGCACCAAGGGGCTCTTGGGACTCTGGAAGGGTAAGTGGGAAGCAGGCTACTGAAGACTCATCTGAACGGCTTGTATTCTATAAGCTGCTGCTGGGTTACGTGCTGCGCGAGTTGTTTTTTTTTTTTTTTTTAATACTGTATTTTTGTATGCTTTTTGCAAAGTGGTGTTAACCGTTTTTGTACAAGAAAAAAAAACACAAAAACCAAAAAAAAAAGAAAGAAAGAAAAGAAACACACACACACACACGTTCAATTTGTAAAAACAAGCTGGGAAAATGGCTCAGTTGGTAAAGTACCTGCCAAGTTCAGGACCCCAGCACTGGGCTTTCAAGGAGTGCATTTTGGGGCCATTGTGTAGGGTGGGAGCAGAGATAGGCAGCCTAGTCAATCAGTGAACTCCAGGTTCAGAGAGACCATCTCAAAAAAATATGGTGAAAAGTGATAAAGATATCTGATTTTTGACCTCTCCTGAGGCATTTACACATGTGTATGCACACCTGGACACACCTACAAGCACACAGACAGCACACACACACACACACACACACACACACGTATCAACAGCTAAAACAGCTAAGCTTCTGTCTTGCTTAGGCCATTATTATCCTGCTGTATCTGCTAAATCTCCATCCTAACTACCTTCCGGATTTTGGAATGTGAAGTCACTGACCTTACTGATAGATATTAATGACCCTGACTCGGGTCAGCATGGGCATGGATGCGGCAGAATGGAGAGCACGTGACCCTCCTTAGGCTTCAGTAAGTCATCTGGGAAAACTTAGGACATCTGGGTAACTGAGGCTGCTCCACAAGCAGAGCACTTGCTTGCAAGCCTATTGACCTGAGTTTGATCCCTGGGTCCCAGAAGGTGGCAGGAGAGAGCCAGCTCTAGAAAGGGGTCTCTGACCTCCACACATTCGCCAAGCCCCTATGCTCTGCCCCTCCCCAACACATAAAATAAGTAAAGCTAAATGTTTAAATCTATGACATCTTAGCAAACAGCTCAAACGCCAACACAGCCTACAGCTGTAGGGCAGCCACTGAACAATTCAGATCTGATTATTTCCTGGCCTCAGGCCACCGCAGGGAATGTGGCACCAGCATCCAGGGATAAAAGGAAGTAAGCAGGGATCTGATGGAACTGCTAAGGAGTGCCCAGGCCTACGGTTTAGGTTTCCTCAGGAGAAAGCCAACTTTGTCAGCATTCAGGGGGCGGAAGCTGGAGAAACTGTCCTATTTCAGGAAGAGTGTCCAGGCCAGCAAAACAGTAAGAAGTATACTAGCTAATGTTACGTCAACTTGACACAGGCCAGAGGCATCAGAAAGGAGGGAACCCCAATTGAGAAAATGCCTCCATAAGATCAGGGTGTAGGCAGATCTGCAGAGAATTTTCTTAATCAGTGATTGATGAGGAAAGGCCCAGCCCTTTGAGAGTGGGGTCGACCCTGAGCTGGTGGTCCTGGGTCCTGTAAGGCTGAAGACAAGTGCTGGTGGCGCACGCCTTTAACCCGAGCACTTGGGAGACAGAGACAGGAGATCTCTGTGAGTTAAAGGCCAGCCTGCTCTACAGAATGAGTTCCAGGACAGCTAGGGCTGTTACACAGAGAAACCCCAAAAGGGCTGCTGGTTGGGAGGTCAGAAACCCACACCTATACAAAAGTAAGCCCTCACACAAGGCCCTAGGAGGAGGTGACAAAGGTCAAAGGCCAGGAAGGGGTATGCCCACAAGCTACATTCTTTCCTCTCCCAGCAAGGCACTCCCAACACCCTAGCCCTACTCCAGCACACGTGAGTAGTGGCAGGAGAGAACTTGTGTTTTCATTTAAGGTTCCTGGACTTAAAAGTTAATGTGGGGCTGTCTCCCTCGGAAGGGTGCAGTTTTATATCTGGGAAGGTCTAGATGGAAGTCCCTAACATGAAAACTTTCGGCTGAACATGTGGCTGTCCAGTGAAAACTATTTCTCAGCCTTCCCAACAAGTAACCGTGCCGGTGGCTCAGGCTCTGCGATGTGTGCCTCTTCCAAGCTGTGCCTGCCCTTCTCCTCTCCTCTCTCTGACAAAATGCAGGTGGACACACACGGCCATGAGACGAAGCCTTAGTCAGGGAAACAAACCCAAGACAGTGGCTGGGCCCTGATGAGCAGAGTGGCCACACCAGTCCTCGCCTCCTGGCAGACTTCTGTCAGAGAGAAATCAACGGCCACCTGGCTTCAGTATCTTTCATCACCATCGACGGAGTAACGCGCTGACTCCTCCAGCATCCTCAGCATCCTCCAGCATCCTCCAGCATCTCTCTGAACCCCACAGCCAGCCAGCCAGCCCATCACCCAAGTCTGCCTGTTCTCCAAACCACTGATGGTCTGACTCACTCAAGTTCTCCACCACCACCACCGGCTTCCCCCCACCCCACGCACACACAGCCTCTCCCTGGGACTTCTGCAACAGCCTCCTAACCTCCCTGAATTCACCATTTCCCTATTGATCTATCCTCTTCACAGAAAACAAAAAGGATTCTTTGATAACATAATACCAAATGTGTGCTAGCTAGTTTTTATTGTCAACTTAACACAGTTTATCATTTGGAAAGTCTCAATTGAGGGGTTACCCAGACCAGATGGGCCTGTGCTGGTTTCTGTAAAACTGTGTCTTGACTGACAATTGATGTGGGAGGGGCTCAGCCCAGTGAGCAGCACCATCCCCTAGGCAGGTGGGCTATAGAAGACGACTAGTGAGCAAGCCAGTAACTGCTGTTCCTCCATGGCTTCTGCTTCAGCTCCTGCCTCCAGGTTCCTGCCTTCAGTTCCTGCCCCGGCTTCTCTCGGTGACAGTGTGACCTGAGAGCTGTAACACGAAATAAGCCCTTCCTTCCCCTCCTCAAGCTGCTTTGCTCGGCTTGCCTTCCTGCCGGTCGCCTGCCTGCATCACAACAGAAACGCTAAGACGCAGTGCAAGCCTTCCGTGGGCAGAAGGTTCCTATTTGTTCACTGCAATAGCCCCATCGTCTAAAACCACGTACAGAATTAATTTCATAAACTACGAGCTGTTAGCTGGACATGCTGGTGCCCACCATTAGTCCAGCACCGGGGAGGCTGAGACAAGTGCATTCCTGAAGCAGGGCCAGCAGCCTGGTCTACACATCAAATTCCAGGAAAACCAGGGCTACATGGTGAGACCCTGTCTCAAGAAAGAAAAGGACAAGAGCAAAAGTCTCACTGCTGCAGACAGGCAGCTGTGCCGCCTAAGGCTGCCCATGAACCTACAACAAAATGCCCCATAAACTTAGACAGGCCCAAGCGGCCTATAGCCCGAGTGCACGGCCAGCCTCGGACACAGTGAGACCCTGTGCGAAAAGGAGACAAAAACAAGGTCATGCGTGGTCGCTTTGCTTTGAGGTCTCTTTCTAAACAGTGTGAGGTGCCTCTGACCTTCAGATGCATGGTCGGTGTGAAAGCAGGCCCTAGAGGCTGGTGTGGTGGGTAGTGCACGCCTTAATCCCAGCACTCTGGGGGCTGAGGCAGGCAGACATCTGTGAGTTCAAAGCCAGCATGATCTATATATAGAGTGCGCTGCAGACCAGCTAAGGCTATATTGTGAAACTGTTTCAAAAACAAAACAAAATGCAACTCTAACTACATGTTCAGGGACCAAGTGCAGCATAGCTTCATGAAGCCACTTTCTGCCCTTCTAACGCTGATAACATACTTGGTTGTCACCTTACAATGAAGAGTAATGGCAAACCCAGACCCTAGTACTATTTCCATCCCACCTTAGACAGAGTAGCGCTCCCTGACGGTGGCACGTGAAAGCACAGTGTGTGCTATAAACTTGTATGTGGTGCGTACCCTGTGCGGAGGCCACAGGCCTGCTGCTGGTGTCGCTTCTATTGCCCTGGCTTTTGAGACAGGGTCTCCCACTAAACCGGGTGTTCCTCAATTCACTTGACTTGCTGGCCATCAGTCCGGGGATCTCGTCTCCCTGTTCAAGGCTGGCGTCAAGGCCCAAGCACCATAGCAGCTTTCTGGGTGGGCGCCAGGGGCTCCAGACTTCACTCTCCTCAAGCTTGTGGAGCAGGCACACTTTAGCCTCTGAGCCATTCCCCAACCCAAAGCATGTTTTTGTTTTGTTTTGTTTTGTTTTGTTTTGTTTTTTGTGGATTTTCGAGAAAGGGTTTCTCTGTAGCTTTTGGTTCCTGTCCTGGAACTAGCTCTGGTAGACCAGGCTGGCCTCGAACTCAGAGATCTGCCTGCCTCTGCCTCCCAAGTGCTGGGATTACAGGCGTGCACCACCACCGCCCGGCTGCATGTTTGTTTTTTAAAGACACTCAAAAAGGCAAGCAAACTCAGCAAGCAGGTCTAGTACTCAAAGGGACGACATCAACAGGTAGAACCAGATTTGCACACAGCCAGGAAATGGCTGTGTCACACACCAATTAGTCGAAAATAATTACACTAGCCACAGTGAGAAGCGTCCCGGCTCCAGATACTAAGATGTGGAAACAGGGAGGCATCCCGGCTGACACGCACAGGGGAGAACTCGAGAAGACTCCAGCTCTCACCACTATGGCCACCACACAGCAAACCCCAAGGACCCAAGTGGCGCACTCCTTTAATCCCAGCACTTGGGAGCAGAGGCAGACGGATCTCTGAGTTCCAGACCAGCCTGGTCTACAGAGTAAGTTCCAGAACAGTCAGTGCAATACAGAGAAGACTTGTGGGAGATGGGGGCGGGGGAATACTCCCTCTATGGGTTCATATAGTTAAAAGCTTTGTTATTGGGAGGTGGCATTATTTGAGAAGGATAAAGAAGTGGCCTTGCTGGCAGAAGAGCATCACAGCGCTTTACGGTTTCAAAAAGCCCACACTAGGCCCAGCATCTTCTTTTTCTCTGCCTGCAGATCAGGATACAGCAGCACTCAACTACTCCATGCCTGCCACCAGGCTTCCCACCATGATAATAATGGACTAAGCCGCTGAAACTCCAAGGCTTCTACTAAATGCTTTCCTTTGTAAGTACTGCCATGATCATGGCGTCTCTCCACAGCAATAGAACAATGACTAAGACAAACGAGGAGGCCTATCTCAGAAAATAGGAGGCCAGCAAGCAAAAAGACTCCTCTGGTCTTCATATAGGCATGCATGCATGCATGCACACACATGCGCAGATACAAGACACCTTCTCCTAAGCCAAGGGCAGTGTCACACGCCTAGAGTTTCAGCTACTCTGGAGGCTGATGCTCTTCTAAGCTCAGGAGTTTGAGGCCAGCCTGGGTTACACAGCAAGGCTTCTCTCCCTTCAAAAATGCCAACTGTGAGAATAAATGACCTTAATCCCAGACCTCAAGCAGAGGTAGGTGGATCTCTGTGAGTCTGAGGCCAGACTGGTCTACATAGAGTTCCAAGCCTGACAGAGCTACATAGTGAGACCCTATCTTTAAATAATAATAATAATAGTAATAATTTATTTTACCAATGTTTGGGGGCTAGAGAGATGGCTTCAGTGGTTAAAAGCACCTAACACCGACATGATGTCTCACAACCACCTACGCAGATCTACATTCCAGCATACAAATAATAAAACAAAAACCACAAAAGCCACCCCAGTGTTCTCTATCTTTTCAGGCTACTTTATTTCCCTTTATAGGGATGATCATGAAAAACCATCTGCTGTGCCTATGTGTCTGCCTCCTTTGAGGAAAATGAAGATCCCTAGAAGCAGGTCTCAGTATAACTGGGCATACAGCAAGGAAAAGCAGCAAAGTTAAGGGCAAACCGCGACTAAGCCCACTACAGATGCCTTCCCGCCTTCAAGCCACACAGCATCCGGGGCTGTCTGAGGCCTGTACTCTCAGCCACAACTGGAGAATAAAAGTCTCCTGGTTTCCACTGCCCCTCTTCCCTACTCGTAAAGGGAGGTTTCTAATGGTGCTTTAGAAAAGGGACTGAGAACTCCACAATTAGGCTCTAGATTGGGATCCAGATCCCACATTAAACTGGCCGTATGCCTTAGAGCTATGTGTGGTTCAACCGGTAGAGTGCTCGTCTATTTACATGCCTTTTGGCAAGCTAATTAATTTCTATTAACCTTGATTTTCCTATCTGTAAAATAGAGATGATAATAGCGAAGGTGTCAGAGGAGTTCAGAGCTTAGCACCAAGAACTCTGAAGTGACAGCAAATGTCACCATCATCATTCTGTCTCTTTTCTTATTTTTTTCTCTTTTTTCTTTTTTGGCTTTTCGAGACAGGATTTCTCCGTAGCTTTTGGTTCCTGTCCTGGAACTAGTTGTTGTAGACCAGGCTGGCCTTGAACTCACAGAGAGCCATCTGTCTCTGCCTCCCTAGTACTGGGATTAAAGGCACGCACCACCACTGCCCCACCTCTTTACTTATTTTTATCTTCTTTTTTTGTTTTGTTTTGTTTTTATCTATGAAGCCTGCCCTGGAACTCAGGCTGGCCTTGAACTCACAGAGATCCGCCTGCCACAGCTCTCCCAAGTGCTGGGATTAAAGGAGTGTGCCACCACTGCCCTAGCCTGAGGCAAAGGGCCAGGCAGTGGGGCCTTTAATCCCAGCACTTGGAAGGCAGCAACAGGCAGATTTCTGAGTTCAAATCCTGCCTGGACTACAGAGCGAATTCTAAGACAGCCAGGACTGTTACACAGAGAAACCCTGTCAAAGGAAGAAAAAAAGAGGAGGCAAAAGGCTGACTGGACGGTTCAACAATGAGAAGCAAACACTGCTCTTGCCCCTAGTACCCACATCAGAAGTCTCACAACCAACCATCTGTAATCCAAGTCCAGGAAGATCTGTCTCTTGTCTCTGAATGCAAGTGCACGTACAAGTAGCGCACTTTCTCTTTCTCTCACACGAACGTACGTATGCGCGCGCGCGCGCACTCACACGCACTTAAAAATAAAATAAATGGCCAGGCACTGGTAGTGCACGCCTTTAATCCCAGCACTCAGGAAGCAGAGACAGGTGGATCACTGAGTTTGTGGCCAGCCTGGTCTCCAGTGGGATGACAGCCAGGGCTGCACAGGGAAAACCTGCCTCAAAATAAATAAATAAATAAATAAATAAAATAAATATGTATCTCTGGGTAAGAAAAAGAGAAAAAGGGGGGCTGATGCATTAAGAGTATACAGGTCAGGTGGGAGACACCAGGTGAACGCATCTATTTATTGGGTATCTTTGATACAAGCTTCATGTGTTCCAGGCCGGCTTTGTACTATTATGTAGCTGAAGACAACTCAAACTAACTTCCCATCCTTCTCTGTGTCCCAAACTCTCAAATACAGGAATGCACCGCCATATCTGGTTATATACAGTGCTGGGAATGGAATCCAGGGGCTCAGGAATGCTGGACCAGCACCCTCCCAGTGAAATTGTACCACCAGACTAACAACGCTTTCAACAATCTCAAAGAACTCACCTTGCCTTCTCTAAAATCTGTCCGTGTCCAAGCCCAATCAACCCTGCTCCTAGTTAGAACCAAGGGTTTGAGTCTCCATCCCCCTCCCCTTCACAACTGGTGTTGGAACTGGATGAAGTTAGTGCAGCATTCTATCATGGTTCTAGCATGGGCCATGAGAGCACACCCCAGCCCTGGGAGGCAGAAGCAGAAATCTGCAAGGCTGTGGCCAGCGTGGACCACAGAGGGTGCTAGGGCAGCAGTCAGGGCTATGGACAGTGAGATCTCATTTCAAACAAGGAAAGAAGAAAAGAAGGGGGGGGGGGGAAGCAGACTAATTTAGAACCTCAGTATTTATTCCTGGTGTGCCTGCTCACCACGTCTCACCATCAACGCCTGGTGTGACTGCTCACCACGTCTCACCATCAACGCCTGGTGTGCCTGCTCACCACATCTCACCATCAACGCCTGGTGTGACTGCTCACCACGTCTCACCATCAATGCCTGGTGTGCCCGCCCCCACGTCTCACCATTATCAACGCCTGGTGTGTGTGCCTTCTCACCACGTCTCACCATCAACGCCTTAGTGTGCCTGCTCACCACGTCTCACCATCAATGCCTGGTGTGCCTGCTCACCACGTCTCACCATCAATGCTGGTGTGCCCGCCCCCATGTCTCACCATCAATGCCTGGTGTGCCCGCCCCCATGTCTCACCATCAATGCCTGGTGTGCCTGCTCACCACATCTCACCATCAATGCCTGGTGTGCCTGCTCACCACGTCTCACCATCAATGCCTGGTGTGCCCGCTCACCACGTCTCACCATCAATGCTGGTGTGCCCGCCCCCACGTCTCACCATCAATGCTGGTGTGCCCGCCCCCACGTCTCACCATCAATGCTGGTGTGCCCGCCCCCATGTCTCACCATCAATGCCTGGTGTGCCCGCCCCCATGTCTCACCATCAATGCCTGGTGTGCCTGCTCACCACATCTCACCATCAATGCCTGGTGTGCCTGCTCACCACGTCTCACCATCAATGCCTGGTGTGCCCGCTCACCACGTCTCACCATCAATGCTGGTGTGCCCGCCCCCACGTCTCACCATCAATGCTGGTGTGCCCGCCCCCACGTCTCACCATCAATGCTGGTGTGCCCGCCCCCACGTCTCACCATCAATGCTGGTGTGCCCGCCCCCACGTCTCACCATCATCAACGCCTGGTGTGTGTGCCCGCCCCCACGTCTCACTGTCAATATCTCCATCCCATGGAGCTCTACCGCCTGACACATGGTTAACAACAGCCTCCTACCAGTCATCTTAAAGCCTTAACACCCTGCAGGGGAGAGATCACAGTCTCACAGAGAGCTGAAACTTTCAGACAGCTCTCCAAGGCTGATGACAGCCAGTGCCACCAGCAAACAATTCCAACCGCCCCAGCGCCATGACTTGGTGTTGTTTTTAGAGCTCCTGTCCCTCACATCCAACTCCCAGTACTCACACCCAACTCCCAGTACTTCAGGGGCAAAAACACAACATAACCTTTTTCTAATGTCTTAATTAAGACCTCATTCCACAGGGCGTCCCTTCTTCCTATTCTGAGTGTCTCATCTGCAAGTGACATCACACAGCTACACTGTACATTAAAATAAATTTTATGTTTTATTTTATGTGTATGAGTATTTTGTGTGCATATGTGCATATGACCACATATGTGCCTGGTGCCTGGAGAAGTCAGAAGAGGACACCAGACCCCTCTGGGACTGGAGATACAGATGTCTGAAAGCCACCATGTGGCTGGTGGGAACTGAACCTGGGTCCTCTCCAAGAACAAGTGCTTTTAGCTGCTAAGCCATCTCTCCAGCCCCTATATATTGTACATTTTAGGTTCCTATCTCCATCCCCCAACAAAACCTCTAACTTATGGAGTGAACCACTTGAGGCTGGGTTAGGGGGAATTGGTGAGGGAACATTACTGCACATCAGTCAATTCCAAAAGGACCAGACCACATTATAAATGTACTCACAAAAAACACCGCTTTACAGAAACTGGGAGTGTCAGCGAGATAATGGTAATAGGATATTTATACAGATGCTGTGATCAGTCAATGGCCAACTGGTAAACAGTGAAATGTAATAAAGAAGGGGGCTTGGGAATCCGGAGCCTGGAGTTTGAATTCTAACCATGTGACTTCTAAACCAGGTCTCTTTTGCCAAGTTATTTAACCTAAATCTGTTTCCTCACCTATAAAATATACAAACTGGTTCCTACTTCATTGAATTATTTTACCAAATAAAACAATGGCTACACCATGCAAAGTGCAGGATTCTAAGGCTGTTCACAACTGTCAATCTTTTTCCACTTAGAGAACACTGCTATTCTGTGATCCCAGCATTTGGGAAGCTGAGGCAGGAGGATTACAAATCTAAGGTCAGCATGGAATATATAGCCACACCCTGAAATAAAAATAAAAATCCATGGGGCGGTGGTGGCACACACCTTTAATCCCAGCCCTCGGGAGACAAAAAAAAAAAAAGAGAGAGACACACACACACAGATCTCTGAATTCAAGGCCAGCCTGGTCTACAAAAGCTAGTTCCAGAAGTTCCAAGCTACAGGGAAACCCTGTCTCAAAAAACAAAACAAAACGAAACAAACAAACAAAAAAACTGATAAATATGATTTTAAAAAATAAATTAAAAAGCCTGGCGGTGGTGGCGCACGCCTTTAATCCCAGCACTTGGGAGGCAGAGGCAGGCGGATCTCTGTGAGTTCGAAACCAGCCTGGTCTACAGAGCTAGTTCCAGGACAGGCTCCAAAGCCACAGAGAAACCCTGTCTCGAAAAACCAAAAAAAATAAATAAATAAATAAATAAATTAAAAAACTCCAAGGTCATATATGATACATTTGGGAATAACACTTAACTCTTCTAAACCTTGACCACACCCTGAGTCCCAGGCAACCATCTCTCAGAAGTAGGTCAGAAAGATTTACAAGAGAAAAAGGGGGAGAAAAGGTACAAATCATTTCAAGGCAATTTCATCACCACTGCTAAAAAGCAGCTGAAAAGCCCTGCCCTTCTTGCAGCACTGCCTGGGTCCACAAGAACACGTGAGTAGCAGGAACACAATGCAAACGATGATGCTGTGGAATGTAAGGAGGTTAAAGGAGGCTGAACTTAGTCCCGGCTCTGTTCTGCGGAGTACAGAGCTCACTGTAGAGCACGCAGCAACGCAGGCCAACAACCCTTTCAAATACGCATAAAAAAGAAGAGAATCCAAGGTGACCTATGAAAAAGGGACCTAGTCTGGTTAAACCAGTTTTTATTCTTCTAGCCTGTATTGTGAAAATATTCACAAATATTCTCATTTTGTTAAAATATGAAACTCTGATTTAACCCAGTTTCCTAACTTCAGATGAGGGAATCGCTGGCATGATTGGTTTAATTCTGAAGCTATCCTTCAACAGTCAATAACACATGTGTGTTATCTTTTAACCAAATCCAAATCAACATCACCTGCAGTATCTGTGATACAGGTTTCTACTAACAAAGTAACAATACAAGGGCAAAAAAACCTTTGGAAACTTATCTGTTGAGAAATGTATATAACCCAGTATTAAAGAAACTGGATTAAAGCTAGGCAAGTTGGTACACAACTTAATTCCCAGCATTCATAGCAGAGGCAGGGATATCTCTGAGTTGGAGGCCAGCCAGGGCTACCCAGTTAGATGCAAGAAAGGGAAAAAGAAGAAAAGGAAAAAAAAAAAAAAAACAACTTTATAAAGAGATTCTGGTCTAGCTTCTAATGAGGGGGAAAAAAGACCACTTATTATACTGCCATTGTGGTCAGGCCAACTAATTTGCTGACGTTAACTTTATACTAATCCTTCACTGGTGAATTTAATTTTTCATAAATGTTTTAGTGTCCTGTTGACCTTGAAAAATTTCTTCCACAAAGATTATATGTATTCCTTTCAGGGTCACTAAGAGAGTTACACCATCTCAAGAACTAAGCAAAATGAAAAGACACCTTTGACACAGTATCTGTGGCCAGTCTGTATACTTTATGGTTTGAAAAAAAATTAGTAAAAACTCAAATCTGTAAAGACCTCTAAAACACAAACTATTTAGAGGTCAGAAGAAAAAAAACAGTACTTTCTGGAAGTAAGATTACTGAAAAGCACAGATTGTGTATTTTTAAAATTAAAGAAAAATCGAAGAACACTTTTAAAAACTTAAAAAAAAATACCAGATGTTTCCAAGGCAGTATTTTCTGAAACTGCTCAAGACTTTTCTGATTTAAGATTACACTCCTGCTGTAATTGAGGAAAACCAAGTTAGTTGACACAAAATGACTTAACAACTAAAGTATCACAATCCTCAAAATTGTTCCTTTTCCCACCTGACCCTTCACCCACCCACCCATGTGCAGGCTCCATCCCTGGAGAATTTTAGTGACTAAACAAACATGAGAAGACCATGGCCAAAAGTGAGCAAGAACCTCTTCCAGGGCTGGAGAGATAGCTCAGAGGTTAAGAGCACTGCCTGCTCTTCCAGAGGACCTGAGTTCAATTCCCAGCAACCACATGGTGGCTCACAACCATCTGTAATGAGGTCTGGTGCCCTCTTCTGGCCTGCAGGCATACACACAGACAGAATATTGTATACATAATAAATAAAATATTTAAAAAAAAAAAAAAAAAGAACCTCTTCCAAACAACCTGATGACAGATGACTATTTTCATATACTGCAGGGGAAGTTTACATGAAGCAGTGGAAGAAATGAAACCAGTGAGGGTCTTGAAAAGAAGGCCTTCAATTTGTAGAAAGATGGGAAAAGTCAACCTCACAGGAAATGCCTTGTGCCTTAACTGCCACTGCTTCTCAGACAATCATACACAGCACAACCCAAGTTTAAGGGGGAGGGGAGTTAAAAAAAAAAAGTAAAATAGAAGACCAGCAGTCATTAGTAGTCTGTTAAAATTACTACGATTTAACTGGAATCTTTTAAACTATTAAGGATATACACTTTGTTCAATATCAAGGAATCTGTAACTACCTCTCAAACACAAAGGTACCTTTGATCAACTTATACAATGAAATGGCCACATGTATCTGGGATTTCCAATACTTCCTTTTAAAATCATTAAATATTATGGTAAAAGTGTTCTTTAAATCTCTAAAGACACAGGCATACACAATATACCATGATCTAAATCTTGCCCTCTTTCTTGAAAACCCTTTTAAAAAGACCGAACACCTTCAAGATGTTCTCCTTGTCTTCAGACCCTAAAAGAAAAAAGCAAGTGGAGTTCAGAATGAAGATACAAGGAAAGAGAATAAAGAAGAAGAAAACATGAGGCCCTCTCCGGGGTCCCGCATTCTCTATCCCTGGAGTATTTTAGAGATTGAGTAAACATACTGAGGAGACCGTAGCCCAAAGCAGAGCAAGGGCTTCTTACAATACAACCAACCTGATGATGAATGGACTACTCCCATAATATCTCATTATTCTTGAAAATGTCATCTCCGTCGCCTCCCCATCCCAAAAGCCCGACACCACTAGGGCAAAATCGTCCCCGTCCAAAGCGCCAAAGAGTTGCCAAGTAATCCTTTCAAGGTGCCCCCCCCGCCCCCCACGCCCCAGCCTCCTCACCTCGTCAGCGCTCAGCTCCTCCATCGCTTTCCTCTTAATGGTGAAAGGCGTTAGGGAAGAGATCCTCAGTTCTTGAGATCAGGGCGGGAGCAAAGGAGACGGGAAGGTATCTAGCGAGCTGTCTGGTCCCCCCCAATGGGGGAGGTTTCAGAATTGCATAGTCAGAGGTTAAAAACTAAGAACACGAGGCACTGAACCGCCTTGGCTCCGGTCGCTCAGATGGCCCCAACCTCCTCCAGCTGCAAGCGCCCTGAGCCGCCTCCTCTGGCCACGACCGCAGCTACGGGGTCCTCTCCAGGCTCCACGGACTCCCCTAGCTTCCCAGGTTACCCAGAGCGGGCGGCGCGGTCTCCAGCTCGGCTCGTGCCGCTGCGCCCCGTGTCTTCGTGGCGGTGACGCGGCAGCTGCGTTTCTCTCCCGCAGACCCTGCTCCGGGTCCCACCCTTGGCCCCTGGCGGGAACGGCTCTGCTGCACGCTGGATGCCCCCGAGGCGCCGCTACCCTACAGCAGCCCAGCTAGAGCGCTGGACCGGGAAGCCCCTCCCCTCTAAAAAGCAGGCCAGGATCGCCCCGCCTCCACGCAAGAACCCTGGTGGGGGGAGGGGAGGGACTGGACTGGCGAAGCCCTCGCTGAGAGCGTGAATCCTCCTACCCCTCCAACCCTACTCTTACCCCCTCGCCCCACCAAGTATTATTCATCAAAACAACAGGGCGGCCATCTTTGAAGGGGATCACGTGACCCTCGCTGGGGAGGCGGGGCTTCTGGCGCCCGGACGCGGCAGCCAATAAGCGACGGGATCCGCGCCGCCGATTTCCTCTTCCCCTGCATCCTGTCCCCGCCCCCTGCCCCACCCCCTCCCTCCAGCGCGCCAGGCGGGAGGGGGAGGGGGGAGGGGAGCTGCCAGGCTAAGAAGGGAGGGAGGCGGGGCGGTGCGTTTCCATGGAGACCGCGCGGAGGCGAGGGGCGCGGTGGGCGGGGCTCGGGTAGGCTCGGCCTTGCCGGGGTCGCTTGCTTGGCCCCTAGGGTTTTCGCTATGCGGGTTTGCTGTCTAATGACGTGGGAATCGGGCCACCCGCACCTCTTGGATGCTGCGAGCTGCCGCAGAAACTAGGAGAAGAGAGGAATCGGAGAAACGTTTGCTCTCTGCGGGGAGCGTGTTTGCACCAGGCTGCAGATGCCTTGTTGCGCTCTTCCCCTCCCCCAGGAAAGCCCATGGAAGAAAACTAATAGGAACTTAATTTATTTTATTTTACCTTGTTCTTTTAGAGAGGCGCTCTTCTTTGTGCTCGAGAGTACTGATACAGTCTGAAAGTGTCAGTGATGAGAGACATTTCAAATGATTGAGAAATGTGTTGAACAGCTTCTTTTTTTTTTTTTTTTTTTTTTTTTTTTTTTTTTGGTTTTTCGACACAGGGTTTCTTTGTGGTTTTGGAGCCTGCCCTGGAACTAGCTCTTGTAGACCAGGCTGGCCTCGAACTCACAGAGATCCGCCTGCCTCTGCCTCCCAAGTGTTGGGATTAAAGGCGTGCGGTTGAACAGCTTCTTAAGGAAGCCCATTGTGCAGCCGGCTCAGCCCGACAAAAACTTCTTTACAATATAGGTCTAGCCGGGCGGTGGTGGTGCACACCTTTAATCCCAGCACTCGGGAGGCAGAGGCAGGCAGATCTCTGTGAGTTCGAGGCCAGCCTGGTCTACAAGAGCTAGTTCCAGGACAGGCACCAAAAACTACAGAGAAACCCTGTCTCAAAAATCAAAAAAAAAAAACACAAAATGTGTCTAAATTGAGCAAAGTAACAGTACCATGAAAATCCGGAATTGGCCACAAAATATATATTGTCTGGCGTACAAAAGCCATAATCTTGTTCTTAACTGTTCTTTAAACAGAATCTTGCTATGTATCTCAAATTGTCTCAAATTTGAAATCCTCCTGCCTGACGCTGGAGTGTGCGCCGCCATCACAGACTATCGAACGGTACCATTTATTTATGTCTCTTTATTATTTGTATCAGGGTCTCACTGGCCTGGAACTGGCTATGTAAACTGAGTTGGCCTCGAACTCACAGAGATCAGCCTGCCTCACCCTCCCAAGTGTTAGGATTAGGAGTGCACAGCTACTTCTAGTTGAACGATAATCTTAAACATTCCACTCTAGCCTAAAAGAGTTACATTTGGTCTTCGTCGGAAGGCCGAGAAGTGACTAAAATAGCTACAATTTGTTTGCTACATGCGAAAAATGGGACCATGACTACTAGATACGCAAAGAATCTGGGACTAAAATTGAAGTCTGCAGGCTTTTCAGGAAGGCTTTCTACTTTTCAGGAAAGGAATTCTGTGTGAGCTGTTCTGGACCCCTAGTTAACGCTGATGCTAATTACACTGTCTTTTTTTTAAAAACATCGTAATTGCCATGTAACCACAGATTAAATCACACATTTAAAGTATACAATGGCTGTAAGATAGTTATAGCTGATTAACATCATTGCTCTCTAATTCCAGAACATTTTAATCACCCAAGAAAGGAACCCTCCAACACACTAAATGTCCCTCCTCTTCCTGCCACTACCTCCTGTAACTAATCTGCCTTCTGTCTCCATGGATTCACCTACACTGCACCTTTCACAACAAATAAAGCAAATATTCTACTTCCAGTGACTCTTCCTCTTTTCTCACGTTCTCTTGTATTTTCTTTCTCTTCCATCCTCCCATATTCTTTTTTCTTAATAAATCTTTATTTTTTAGCTTTCCCTTATGGATACATATGTTTTGCCTGCATGTATGTATGTACACAACATGTGTGTAGTGCCTGAGGAGGCCAGCAGAGGGTATCAGATCCTCTGGAACTGGAGTTACAGATGAGCCACACACAGGGCCTGGGAACTGAACCCAGGTCTTCTGTAAGGAGCAAATGCTCTTAACCACTGAGCCAACTTTCCAGCCCTCTTTCTTTCCTTTATTCTTTCTGTGTAGCCCAGATGGAGCTCAGATTCCGTGGCTCCTGAACTCTCTTCAGCATTTGTCTACCAGTGTGCACCATCACAAACAATCTGCTCATCTGGCCCCCATGATTCATGTGTCTTGCAGCACATCAACAGTGTTTCATTTCTTTAATGTCAAACAATACTCCTAGCCAGGTGTGGTGGCACATACACCTTGTCCCAGCACTTGAGAGGCAGAGGCAGGCAAATTTCTGTGAGTTTGAGACCAGTCTGGTTTACATAGTGAGTTCCAGAACAGCCAGGTCTATCTAGAGAGACCCTGTCGAGAGAGAGAGAGAGAGAGAGAGAGAGAGAGAGAGAGAGTGTTTTTGGTTCATGGAGACTTGGACCTGTTACCTTTAGGCTTATGACAAAGAAGCATGCGGTGGAAGGGCCAGGATGCCAATAAAAACAAAAAATTTGTTTTTCGAGACAGGGTTTCTCTGTGTAGCTACAGAGATTCGTAGAGACAGGATCGCCCCTTTTGAGGTCTGAGCATTGGTAGAGATAAGAGCTCTGTAGTGAGTGCTCTGCTTCTCTGATCCTTTAGCTTTCGCCCCCTAATATATGACTCCGAGTTTCTATTATTAAGAACAATTAGAGGGTGGGAGAAAGGTAGGGGAAGTGGAAGGAGCGGAGGGAAAGGGAACTGAAATTGGTATGTAAAATAAAAGATTGTTTAAAAATAAAATAAGTTTAGGGGCTGGAGAGATGGCTCAGAGGTTAAGAGCATTGCCTGCTCTTCCAAAGGTCCTGAGTTCAATTCCCAGCAACCACATGGTGGTTCACAACCATCTGTAATGGGGTCTGTTGCCCCCATTACATACATACAACAGACAGAATATTGAATACATAATAAATAAATAAATAAAATAAGTTTAAATAAAATTATTTAAAAAGAATAATTAGAAGTCATGCTACACATCCCTGCTCTGCGTACTGGGAATGAAATGCAAAGTCTCACTCACCACCCCTCCATAATGATGTTCTCCCTTGCTTTGGACCCAAAAACAGTGGGAGCAATTAATCACAAAATGGAACCTCCAAAACTGTAGGCCAGATGAATCTCTTCTCCTGTAAGATGATTAGCCAAGGCAGACCTGCTATACTGACAGACAGCTGCCTAATTAACCTCCACTTAACTAAAGCTAAGCTCCTGCTCAGGCAGGAGCCATAAGGTCCGCTGCATTTGAGCTACCTGTCTCTCTTGTCTTCTCTTGGAAGTTGCTTACAATGCACTTCCTGTTTACTTAGGTAATATTATAGCTGTCTGAAGTCTTTGATGGAGTTAAAGAATAGATATAGTGCCAGGCGATGGTGGCACACGCCTTTAATCTCAGCACTCGGGAGGCAGAGGCAGGCAGATTTCTGTGGGTTTGAGACCAGCCTGGTCTACAGAGCTAGTTCCAGGACAGGCTCCAAAGCCACAGAGAAACCCTGTCTCGAAAAACAAAAAAAAAAAAAAGAGCCGGGCGGTGGTGGCGCACGCCTTTAATCCCAGCACTTGGGAGGCAGGTGGATCTCTGTGAGTTCGAGGCCAGCCTGGTCTACAAGAGCTAGTTCCAGGACAGGAACCAAAAGCTATGGAGAAACCCTGTCTCGAAAATCAAAAAAAAAAAAAAGTATACATGCATGTGTTCCTGTTTGTGTATGTGCACATCTATGTATGTGTGTGCATGAGTGTGAGGTCAGGGGACAATCTTGGATATCCTCTCAGGAACACCATCCACCTCCTTCGAAACAGGGTTTCTTGTTGGTTAGACACTAGCCAGTGAGCTCTGGGATCCTCCTGTTTCCACCTCCCCAGTTGTGGACTGACAAGCACGTGCCTCCATACAGTGGTTGAATTCAAGCCTTCATTCTTGCAAAGTCAGACAACAACTTCTAGAAATCGGTTCTTTCCGTCCACTGTGTGGGTTTCTGGATTGCACTCAGGTCAACAGGCTTGGTGGGAAGTACCTTTACCTGCTAAGCTCTCTACCAGACGAACTCATCTTTTTCCTTTGCACAGGACTGGGGGGAGGCCACTGAGCCACATCCCCAGGAAAGGAAGAAAGAAAAAGCCTTCGGATGTTGCTCATGCTTTCTCTTAAACATTTTTGACATGTAACTAGCATGTAGTCTAGCTCTCTGTTTTTTTCCCCTTGTCTGTCTGTATGTCACAGGCAAGGTCATGATTTGTATGCCTTAATTGACCAGCTCACCTCCATGTCCTGTATAGGGATTTGCCCATAATGCTGTATGATGAGGGGTTCCTAAAAAGAATGAATCGAGGCTCTTTGAGTCAGCAGTACTGGCTTACTTCCTGGGTTTAGCAACCACACATGCCTATCGTTAGGCATAGCCACACAGTTCCGTGGAGATCAAGCTGTAGCCAAGTGTGGTAGTTTGAATGTAATTGACCCCATAATTGCATAGGGAATGGCACTATTAGAAGGTTGGCTTTTTTGGAGTGGGTATACCCTTGTTGGAGGAAGTGTGTCACTGGGGGGCAGGCCTTAAAATTTCCTATGCTCAGGACCCTGCCCAGTGTGTCAGTCTACTTCCTGTTCCATGCAAGATATAGCCCTCTCAGCTCTAGCACCACATCTGCCTGCACACCACCATGATCCCTGTCATGATGATAATAGACTCAATTAAATGTTTTCCTTTATAAGAATTGCCATGGTCAGCCAGGTGGTGGTGGTGCACTCAGGAGACAGAGGCAGGCAGATCTCTGGGAGTTTGAAGCCAGCATGGTCTACAGAGCTAGTTCCAGGACAGGCTCCAAAGCTACTGAGAAACCCTGTCTCGAAAAAAAAAAAAAAAAAAAAAAAGCCGGTTCTGGTGGCGCAGACCAGTAGGATTTGCTGAAGGAGGCAAAGGCAGGTGGATCTAGAGTTCGAGGCCAGCCTGGACTACACATTTGAAAAAAAAAAAAAAAAGAATTGCAGAGGTCATGATGTCTCCTCACAGCAATCCATTCCGCACTCTGGTCTTCTGATCTTCAGGCAAGCTTTATTTTATTTTATTTTATTTTTATTTTTTGGTTTTTCGAGACAGGGTTTCTCTGTGGTTTTGGAGCCTGTCCTGGAACTAGCTCTTGTACACCAGGCTGGTCTCGAACTCACAGAGATCTGCCTGCCTCTGCCTCCCAAGTGCTGGGATTAAAGGCGTGCGCCACCACCGCCCGGCAAGCTTTATTTGTTAACAAAATATCACTACATAAATCTACCCAGCAGCAATTTTCCTTACAACCATATTTTCCCATTTCCAAAACACGGGAATTTATTTTGTTTGTTTCTGTTTTTTGAGACAGGACTTCTCTGTGTAACAGCCCTGGCTGTTCGGGAACTCAACTCTATAGACCATGCTAGATGCTAGCATCAAACTCACAGAGATCCACCTGCCCCTGCTTCCCAAGTGCTGGTATTAAAGGTGTGTGCCACCACCATGCAGCCAGGAATTAATGTTCAGAATCCCTTGGAATTGAGAACATTTTGACCCTGCTTTTATTTTATAGCCAAATGAGCTAATTCTAGCTCTTGCTCCAAAATTTTTCCACTAATATATTAAGCTTAAATTTTAATGTCAAAGTGTTCTGTCCATGGGGTCAATCCCGCTTCAGTTTTGTGGCTAGAACAAAATAAGAAGAAGCTAAAACAACAACATCTCCTCTAACAGGCTCACGCCCAAGAGTGCAGGTGTTACATATTGATTGACAAGGCCCAGTGCCCACTGGCATGAGAGCACTCGGGGTCTCCTTGCAGAAAAGAAAAAAGGTGGTGTAACTTATCACTTCTTTATGCGACCGGAGAGATGGCTCAGCGGTTAAGAGCACTGGTTGCCCTTCCAGAAGACCCTGGTTCGATTTTCAGCACCCACATGACAGCTCCCAACTGTCTGTAACTCCAAGATCTGACACCCACTCACAGACACACTTACAGGGAGAGCATTAATGCACATAAAAATAAAATAAATACAAAAAGCAAAAGTATTTAAGTAATAAAGAATGAAATGTTTTTACATTTATTTATTATGTGTGTTGAGTGTGTATGTGTGGGCGTGTGCCTGCTATAGCATGTGTGTGGAGGTCCCAGGACTTCTTTCTGGGGTCAGTACTCTCCTTCCATCTTCTGGGTTCTCAGGATTAAACTCTGGGAGACTTGATGACAAGCACATTTGCCCACTGAGCCATCCCACGGGCCCCTTTCCTATAACTTTGTAAATAATGATTCTTAGTTTTTTTGTTCTTATTTTGCAGTACTAAACTCCAGACCCATAGCCTCCCATACGCTTGGCAAGCAACTTACCAGTGAGTTAGAGCCCCAGCACAAGGGATTTTTATCAACATTTAGGTAGTTAGGGGCTCGCATTGACCAGACCACTCTCAAACTCCCTATTTAGTCAAGGATGACCTTGATCTCCTGATCCTCCTGCCTCCACCTCCCAAACCTTGAGATCACAAGTATGAACCCCTGTGTTTATTAGAGGGGACATCATTTCTGTTTAAGAGTCTCACTCTAGCTGGGCGGTGGTGGCGCATGCCTTTAATCCCAGCACTTGGGAGGCAGAGGCAGGCGGATCTCTGTGAGTTCGAGGCCAGCCTGGTCTACAAGAGCTAGTTCCAGGACAGGAACCAAAAGCTATGGAGAAACCCTGTCTCAAAAATCCAAAAAAAAAAAAGAGTCTCACTCTATAGTCTTGACTGGTCTGGACCTCACTATCTAGACCAGGATGACCTTGGATTTTTGAGCCTTCTACTCCTCCACCGCCCACCAAGTGCTGGATTATACTCTGATTAATTATAATATTCTGAATCAATGTATGCATCAACCCATTTGGCTTTGCTGTCACCATAGTGTGTAGTGATTATATCAGCTCATGCTCATCAATGTTAATATTGTATACAAATTAACCACAAATTTAAATCTTTTGTTTCACACTCTTTTATTACTTAAATTATGAAACAGTTTTAAGGATCTACTCATTGTGCCTATTCATAATATACTAATGCTTTTGGTATGACCTAAAAAATTTTCCTTTTCAATGTCAGAATAATATATATTGAATTCATTATTCTTTTTATGGCTCTTCTTTCATATTCTAATCTTAATAATATTCTAGTCTTAATAATGATTCATGGTGAACCTCTACAAATAAATGCAGAGTTGAATTCAACCTAAGCAATTATGATAAAAGAGCTTCATGAGCTATGGATATAGCTGAGCTGGCAGAGTCCTTGCCATGCGCACAATACGCAGGCCACACAAAGGAGGCAGGCCAGCACAGGTCTGTAATTCTGGTGCTTGGAGGCTGAGGAAGGAGGATCAGAAGTTCAAGGTCATTTTTGACTACTTTTCAAGTTCAAGGGCAGCCTGGGCTATTTGAGACCTTATCTCAGAAACAAACAGAAAAAAAAAAAACAAGGCTGGAATATAGCTCAGTAGTTCTTGGAGAGGACCCAAATTCCCTTCCCATCACCCATGTCTGGTATCTCATAACTGCCTGTGTGCGGCTTTCGGGGATCTGACACTCTTCTGACCTCCATGGGCACTGACGTGTGTCTCTCTCACGTGCACACACACAAATAAAGATGAAAATGAACATTTTTATTTATTCTGTGTATGGGTGTTTGCCTGTGTGTACATCTGTGCACAGAGTTCGCACCTGGAGTCTGAGGAAGCCGGAAGAACTTGTCCGACCTGGAACTGGAATTACAGGTGGCAGTGAGTCACCTTGTTGGTATTGATGATTGAACCCAGGTCCTCTGGAACAGCAGACGGTGCTCTTAATCACCGAGCTATCTCTCCAATCCTTGAAAATATCGAGTTTAAAAAAAAGAAGAAAGAAAGAAAAAGAAGCCAAGCATGGTGGTGTAAACTTTTAATGCAGCCTGGTCTACTGGGCAAGTTCCAGGAGAGCCAGGGTTACATGGAGAAACCCTGTCTCAAGCAAAAAACTAAGTCTATACCCCTCTCTGTTTCTCTCCACAGTCTTCCTTTTCCTTTGCAGACTGAGGTGTAGCTGAGTAGCGCACACCTAGTATACAGGAGGTCTTGGGTTTGATTTAAATGTGTGCAGACTTTGTTGACACACAGAGACATACAAAGAGGAAACACCTCTAATGTAGAAAATAGGAACCATCCACAGCAGGATGACTCAGTGGGGAAAGGCTCTTACCATGTAAGTTTAGCAACCTGAGTTCAATCCCCAGAACCCACATAAAGGTGGAAAGAAAACCATGACTTCACTAAGTTGTGTTTTGACCTCTATACACACATCTTATACAAATGATGATGATGATAAATAAATAATTTCAAAAGAAAATAAAGCAAGCCAGGTGGTGGTGGCACACACCTTTAATCCCAACACTCAGGGAGCAGAGGCAGGCGGATCTCTGTGAGTTCAAGGCCAGCCTGGTCTACAAGAGCAAGTTCCAGTACACGCTCCAAAGCAACACAGAGAAACCCTGTATCAAAAAACAAAAACAAAAAAGAAATAGAAAGAAAGACAGAAAGGGAGAAAGGAAAAAATATAAAGTTCATAAACTGCTTTTGGGACTACAAATGATCTGAGTATTGTGGGAAACAGGCTAACAACCCCTCAACAAGTTACACGCATACTATGTTACCCAGAGATTTAACTCCTGGGCAGATATCCCAAATAACTGAAATTAGATATGCAAGCAGAATTTTAATACATAAACGCTCATCGCGGCACTGTTCACAAAAGCAAAAATGTGGAAGTCATTACACGGCCAGCGACAGATGTGAGCCAGTCATGCACGGCCTTGCTGGAAAATGTAATGTCACTCAGACATAGAGGGGAAGAAATGGCTGGTGCACACTACAGCATAGACGGACCTCGAAGATGTTATCCTGGGTGGAAGAGAGCACATATTTATTATATGATGTCACGTATGTGAGGAGCCGGAATAGGCAAATCCACAGAGACAGACAGCAGGTTGTGGTTGGCAGGAGCTCTGTGGAATCCTGTTGGGTATGAAGTTCCCATTTGAGGGAATGAAAAGTTCTTGTAGCCTGACCTGGAAGCCCATGCCAACACTCCTAAGACAGATGCAGGAAGATCTTCAAGAGTTCATTGGGCCGGGCGGTGGTGGCGCACGCCTTTAATCCCAGCACTCGGGAGGCAGAGGCTGGCGGATCTCTGTGAGTTCGAGACCAGCCTGGTCTACAGAGCTAGTTCCAGGACAGGCTCCAAAACTACAGAGAAACCCTGTCTCGAAAAACCAAAAAAAAAAAAAAAAGAGTTCATTGGTTTGGGGTTTTGTTTGGTTGGTTAATTGGATTTTTTATTTATTTGTTTATTTATTTATTTATTTTTTCTTGAGACAAGGTTTCACTATATAGTAGCCCTGGCTGTCTCGGAACTTGCTCTTGTAGACCAGGCTGTTCTTGAATTTACAGAAACCCGCCTACCTCTGCCTCACGAGTACTGGGATTAAAGGCATGCACACCACCATCTAGCTAAATAATAATTTTCAGTTCAAGAAGTTATTAGGGTAGACAGCAGTGATAGATTGGACAACACTATAGGTATTTATCTGGTGCACTGAATTGTGTGATTTGGCCTAAAATGTAACTTTGGAGCCAGGCGGTGGTGGCACACGTCTTTAATCCCAACACTCTGGAGGCAGAGGCAGGTGGATCTCTGTGAGTTCAAGGCCATCCTGATCTATAAGAACTATTTCCAGGACAGGCTTCAAAGTTACAGAGAAACCTTGCCTCAAAAAAAAAAAATAAATAAAAAAAATAAGCCGGGCGGTGGTGGCACACGCCTTTAATCCCAGCACTCGGGAGGCAGAGGCAGGTGGATCTCTCTGAGTTCGAGACCAGCCTGGTCTACAAGAGCTAGTTCCAGGACAGGCTCCAAAACCACAGAGAAACCCTGTCTCGAAAAACCAAAAAAAAAATAAAAATTAAAAAAAAAAAAAAAAAAAAAAAAAAAATATATATATATATATATATATATATATATATATATATATATATCAAAGGTAACTTTGGCGGTTGTAGAGATGACTCAGCAGTTAAGAGTGCTTGCTGCAGCGGGTGGTGGTGGTGTACACCTTTAATCCCAACAGAGTTCTAGGACAGGCTCCAAAGCTACAGAAACCTTGTGTCGAAACACAAACCAAAACCAAAAAGAGTGTTTGCTGCTATTTCAGAGGATTCTTAGGTGGACTTCTCAGCTCCCATGTCAGGCTGCTCACAACTGCCTGTATCTCCAGCTTCCAGAGAGCCTCTATGGACACATGCACACACCTGCATACCATGGTCACAAATACACATAAGCAAATCTTCTTTAAGAAAGAAGATAAGGGCTGAAGAGATGACTCAGGGTACTTGCTGTTCTTTCCGAGGGCCCAAGTTCAACTCCCAGCACCCTCATGATAGCTCATAGCCATCTATAACTCCAGTGCCGGGGGCATTGATACCCTCTTCTGGAAGGCACGCCTGTGGCATGCAGACAAAAAACCCACACATATGCATTAAAATAAACATTTTAAAAAGAAAACAAAATAAAAAAAGTAACTTTGTTTTTCAGTTCTGGGCACCGAACCAGGGCTTGATTTACGCTAGACCATTAGGCTGCTTCTCTGGGCAACTTTATGCTATACAAATTTTACCATGTTTTTTATTAAAGTACACTCACAGAGATGGGTACTGTCAAAAGACAGAGATTGACAGCTGTTGGATGTTGTGCCCTGGCCATGGGTTGTGAGAAGGTCAATTAGTGATGTCACTGTGGAGGACTTTGGCCTTTCTTCCACAGAATTATCACATGACCCAGGAATTCCACTTCCCAGCCAAAAGGATTGGGACAGGAATTCAAAAACGATTTTTTTTTTTTACACTGTTTTGCTTGCTTTTGAGTCTTAGAGTGTTCCGCCAGGCTGCACTGAAACTCACTCTGTAGCCCAGGCTGGCTTTGGATCCTGACATCTTTCTGCGTCAGCCAACCAAGGGCTGGGACTGCAGGTATGGTGTGTTACCACCTGTGCCCAGAGTGGCAAGGTTACACAGTGAGCCAGAAGGCCGTGAAAGACAGGGCGAGCCGAACATGGTCCAGCCACATGAGTGGTAACTCAGCCTTAGGAGCTGGAGAGACACTCAGCAGTTAAGAGCACACACTAGCTCAGGCGCAGGTCCCACGTCAAGCATCTCACAAGCGCTTGTAACTCCAGCTCTGGTGGGATCCCATATTTCTCCCTCTACCAGCAACTGTACTTGATGCATATACAATTCCCAAGTACATGAAACTTCAAGTAATAAAAATAAACCTTGAAAAATTATAAAAGAGCATCTACTGCTCTGGCAAAGAATCAGAATTCAGTTCTTTCTTTTTTTCTATTATTTTTTCTCTCTCTCTTTCTCTTTCTCTCTCTCTCTCTCTCTTCGTTTGTTTTTGGAACTCTCTTTGTAGACCAGTGACTTCAGACTCAGAGATCTGCCTGCTTCTGCCTCAGAGCTGGGATTAGAGGTGTACGCCACCACCACCCCAGAGTTCAGTTCTAAACGCGCACACTGGGTGGTTCACACCCACCTGTAACCAGAGCTCTAGGAGATCTTCTTATACACTGACTCACACAGGCACACATTAATAAAAACAAAATCTTTAAATAATTCAGCCTTAAGAAGAAAGGGAATTCTGACTCACTCTCCAGCATGGATGGACTTTAAGGATTAATAGTATGTGAAATAAGCCAGACACTGGGGCTGGGGAGATGCCTCAATGCAAGCATGAGGATCAGAGTTCAGATCCCAAGCACCCACATAAAAAACAGGTGTTTGCTGGGCAGTGGTGGCACATGTCTTTAATCCCATCACTCGGGAGGCAGAGGCAGGCGGATCTCTATGAGTTCGGGGCCAGCCTAGTCTATAAGTGCTAGTTCCAGGACAGGCTCCAAAGCTACAGAGAAAGCTGGTCTCAAAAAAGAAAAAAAGTCAGGTGTTGTGGTTGTGCCTGTGTTTGCCTGTAATCCTAGCAATGTGTGTTCAGGAGGATACTGGGGCAGACAGTTTTCTCTCCCTGGAGCTCACGGACCAGACGGTCTACAAAAATGAGCAAGTTCTAGGCCCAGTGAGAGACCCTGTCTCAAAAAACAAAAGTGGAAGCCGGGCGGTGGTGGCGCATGCCTTTAATCCCACCACTCGGGAGGCAGAGGCAGGCGGATCTCTGTGAGTTCGAGGCCAGCCTGGTCTACAAAGGGAGTTCCAGGACAGGCTCCAAAGCTACAGAGAAACCCTGTCTCGGGGCTGGAGAGATGGCTCAGTGGTTGAGAGCACTGACTGCTCTTCTGGAGGTCCCAGGTTCAATTCCCAGCACCCATATGGCAGCTCACAACTGTCTGAAGATCCAGTTACAGGGGATCTGACACCTTCACACCAATGCACAGAAAATAAAGTTAAATAAATCATAAAAAATATTTAAAAAAAAAAAGCCGGGCGATAGTGGCACACGCCTTTAACCCCAGCACTTGGGAGGCAGAAGCAGGCGGATCTCTGTGAGTTTGAGACCAGCCTGGTCTACAGAGCTAGTTCCAGGAGAAACCCTGTCTCAAAAAAAAAAAAAAAAAAAAAAAGTGGAGAGCAACTGAAGAAGATACCCGTTGCTGCCCTTTGACAAGAAGATACCCATCATTGCCTTTTGACTCCCCCTACATACCATGCCATACCTAGAAATACAAATATTGCAATACCTCCCTTCTCCAAGGTCCCTAGAGTGGGGACATTTTTTTTTTGTTTTTGTTTTTGTTTTTTCGAGACAGGGTTTCTCTGTGGCTTTGGAGCCTGTCCTGGAACTAGCTCTTGTAGACCAGGCTGGCCTTGAACTCACAGAGATCCACCTGCCTCTGCCTCCCAAGTGCTGGGATTAAAGTTAAAGGTGTGCACCACCATCGCCCAGAGAGTGGGGACATTCTTAAAGACAGATAAATGGTGGAAGTCTGGGACGTAAATGCTTACTGGGGACAGAGCATCCATGTGGGATGAGGAGAGGGTTCTTCAGGTGCTGGGGTGGCACAGTGTGGGGACAGAGCATCCATGTGGGATAAGGAGAGGGTTCTTCAGGTGCTGGGGTGGCACAGTGTGGGAAGATCCTTCGTTTTGATTTGGTTTTCATTTGCAGGCTTGAGACGGGTTCTTACGTAGTCTAGACTGGCCTTGAATTCTCTACTAGACTAGACTCCTGAACATCCCGCCTCCTAATGTCGGGATTACATATGTGTCTCCATACCTGACAGAACGAATGTTTGTTTACTAATTTTGAGACAAGATCTCACTATGTAGCTCTAACTGTTGTGGAACTCACTCTGTAGACCAGGCTGGCTTCAAATTCACAGAGATTCACAGTCCTCTGCTCCTGAATGCTGGGATTAAAGGTGTGCACAGTATACTCAGCAGTAGAAGTATTTTCATTTGGTTGGTTGTTTGGTTTGCTTTTCAAGACAGGGTTACTCTGTATAACAGCCCTGCTGACCTGGAACTCACTATATAGTCCAGGCTGACCACTAGCACCACCGCCGTCTGGCCAGTATGCATGATCTTAATGCTACCCATTTGTGTTGTTTAAAGTGACCAATACGGTCAATTTTATGTGCTTTTTGTTGTCTGCAATGCTTGCTTGAGCCCAGGGGACTCTGCACGCTAGCCCAGTGTGCTGCCATGGAGATAGCACTTGTCCACACTGGCATTAGACCTCTAAGTCTTTACTAGACCCTAGGTGTATTTTTTTAATTGATTTTTATTGAGCTCTACATTTTTCTCTGCTCTTCTCCCTGCCTCTTTCCTCCCCTTCAACCCTCGCCCAAGGTCCCCATGCTCCCAATTTACTCAGAAGATCTTGTCTTTTCCCTAGGTGTATTTTTAACATGTATTTATTATTTGTGTGCATGTCTGAACATAGGTGTGGAGGTCAGCAGACAACCTTCAGGACTCAGTTCTCTCCTTCCAACATGTGAACTCCAGATGTCATGATCAAGTTGTCAGGGTTAATGACTTTGTGTGCTGAGTCATCTCCTGCACCCTGATATATATATATCATGTGTGTGTGTGTGTGTGTGTGTGTGTGTGTGTGTGTGTGTGTGTATGTATTTAAAGCAATTAAGTTGGGCATGGTTGCCCACATCTTTGATACCAGTGCTAGGGAGACAGAGGCAAGTGGGTCTCTGTGAGTTTGAGGCCAGCTTGGTCTACAGTGAGTTCCAGGCCAGCCAGAGCTACAAAGTTCCAAGCTTATACCTGCCCAAAAGGATATATACGTGTGTGTGTGTGTGTGTGTGTGTGTGTGTGGTGTGTGCGCACTTGTATGTAAACTAAAGTTATTTTTTTTTTAATTTTTTCCCCCCAAGACAGGGTTCTCTGTGAAACAGTCCTGGCTGTCCTGGAACTAGCTCTGGTAGTAGACCAGGCTGGCCTTGAACTCACAGAGATACACCTCCCAAGTGTTGGGATTAAAGGCACGTGCCACCACAGCCCAGCTTGTTTGCTTGTTTCTATGTATCGTTTTAAGACAGGGTTTATGTATCCCTACTGGGCTGGAATTAAATAAAATTTAGCTACAACAAGGACCAAGTGCCGTCTCTGCTTCTCCTTCGGTGTTCCGGTGGAGAATTGCAGGCCACTCCCTAATCACAGATTTTTCCATTGTTCACCAGTCCCTTTGGAGTCCTGGCTGCTGAGCTGGAATTCTTTATCCTCCCAGGGAAGCTGGATCGCTTCAGACACCTTGCAGAAGCGTTTTCGCGAGAATCTTCCTCTTTTTTTCTATAAAAGCTGATTTTTCTGTGTCATTGCAGCTTTGCACTCAGCCAACAGACAGCGCAGCCCACGCTCTGGGGGCTGACCGAGTCCCCGCAGCGCCCCGCGGCTCCCCGCGGTCCTCACCGGGACACGTGGCAGCCTTTCTCAGGCCTGCACACCGAAGAAGTCCCCCTGGTGGACGCTTCGGGTTGGAACTCGCGGGGGCCACTCTTCCAATCTGAGCCCTATCAGCGCCGACCGCTGGCGTCAGCCTGCAAGTAAGGAAAAAGAAAGCCGTGGGAGGGAAGCTGCGTCCACGACCTGGCGCAGCTTTCACACCATTGCCTCCACGGAAGTCCTTCCTTTGCCTTCTGAAAGTATTAGGCTATTTCCAGGCATAAACTGTGGGGCTGAGGCCTCAGATGCTCGAGTCCTATGGTCTTAGTCTATCTGATGTTTCTCCAAATCTTTACTGAGTCCCTCCGAGGCAGAATAGAAAGACGGGAAAATCATCTTGATGTAGGAAATGAAAAGAGTCCCTAACTGAAGCCTCAACCTCTAGACTTTCAACACAACTAGCATTTTTCTGTGAAGATGGCCAGCAAAGGCAGATGGATCTCTGTGAGTTCCAGGACAGTCAGGGCTGTTACACAGAGAAACCCTGTCAGGAAAAAAAAAATTAAATATCAATGAACTATCCTTAAAGTCTGATATACACTGTCTTTACGTTGACAACCATGACAGGGAATGTTAATTGTGTTTAGACTCCCGATGCTGGGACTTCAACCAGGCTCAGGAAAGGTGTTCCCATCTACCTGGGTCCCAAGGCTTCAAACACTTCGCTCTGCAGCCCCTTTATCTACCCCCACTGCTGTGCAACACCCCTCCCCCCCCATGTCCCTTCCTCCTCCTTCAGCTGCTGTCAAACTCCCAGGGTGCTCACCTTCCATCCAGCCATTACACACCTGTTATCTTGGGCCTTGGATTCTCCATCTAAAATGGCTGCTTCTCTCCAGACTTGAGTCCCTAGCCTGATATTAGGACTTTCTCTAATAGGTCTTCCTGCTGGCGCATTCTTATCTGCAACTCCAGGGTCTCCCCTGGCCAACAACCCTATCTCCTCTGTGATCAAGCAGGTCCCCTACTGCTTAGGTTACCTTTCTATTGCGGTGTTGAAATACCCTGAGGATAGGGAGATAAAGGCAGAAGGGTTAGTGGTGACTCACAGTTCCAGGTTACAAGCCCACCTAAGGGGAGGGAGGGGTCAGTCCAGACAATGGCCCTCCCAGTTAGGGTAGGTCTTCTCACCTCTATTAACTAAATCCAGATAATCCCTCCCAGGTATGCCTAGAGCTTGTTGCTGCCTATTCTAGATTCTGTCAAATTGGAGTTCAATCATCATACCTTATTGTAACCTTCCTGTTACAATGGGCATCTGACAGTGTGTGTGTGTGTGTGTGTGTGTGTGTGTGTGTGTGCATGCCATGGTAAACATGTGGAAGTCAAAGATCAACTTGTGGAGGGTCAGTTCTCTCCTTCCACAGTGTGGGGATTGGATCCATAACATCAGGCTCTAGAACAAGTGGAGAGCAATTTTTTTTTTTTTTTTTTTTTTTTTTGGTTTTTCGAGACAGGGTTTCTCTGTGGTTTTGGAGCCTGTCCTGGAACTAGCTCTTGTAGAGCAGGCTGGTCTCGAACTCACAGAGATCCGCCTGCCTCTGCCTCCCGAGTGCTGGGATTAAAGGCGTGCGCCACCACCGCCCAGCTAGTGGAGAGCAATCTTGTTGGCCCTAAATTTTATTTATGAGTATGAGAATTTTACTTGCATGTATGTTTATGTGCCACATACATTTTTGGTGCCCAAAGAGGCTAGAAAAGGATCCCCTGGAACTGGGGTTACAACAGTTGTTAGCTGCCACTTGGGTGCTGGGGATTAAATCTGGGTCCTCTGGAAGAGCAGTTAGGGCTCTTAGACATCTCTGCAGTTACCCAAACTGTGACTTTTAAAATTTGTCAGTTAAGGTCTTTCTTTGGTGACCTCCCTTGTCAGTCCAGTCTCTACTCACCCCACCCATGCATTTCCTGTGCTCAGCCCTCTTGCCTCAGCCCGGGCTGCATACAGATGTGAAGTGGCCTGTACTCGGCTGAGGATTGCACATTCAAGGCTGCAGGAGCCGCCATAGAGAAGCAAACAGCTCCCTAGAGCTCTCCTGTTGTAGGATAATCTTTGGGTACTCTGTGAAGACGTGCCTCAATTCTACCTCATCTGTACCTCATCTGCCTAAGGCACCTTCTGAAGCGCTGAGCAGCCAGTAGATGGGCAGGAGAGGATAGGCAGGTAGGAACTCTGGGAAGAAACCAAAGAAGGCAGGATTCACCAGACAGACTAAGAGGAAGTAGGACACACTGTGCTGGGGAGAGGTAATGAGCCCTGTAGTAGAACGTAAATTATATAAATGGGTTTTTTGTTTTTTGTTTGTTTTGCTTTGTTTTGATGTGGGGTTTTTGTTTTTTGGGTTTTTTGTTTTGTTTTGTTTTGTTTTTTTGTTTTTTTTGGTTTGGTTTTGGGTTTTTGAGACAGGGTTTCTCTGTATAACAGCTCTTGCTGTTCTGGAACTTCTTTTGTAGACCAGGCTGGCCCCAAACTCACAGAGATCTGCCTCCCAAGTGCTGGGATTCCAGGGGTGCACCACCACCATCACCACGCAGCTTAATTTAAGTTTTATGAGCTAGTTAGGAACAAACCTAAGCTAAGGCCAATAATTCATACTTAATAAGAAGGCTCTGTGTTTCATGACTCAAGAGCTGGCAGTCCAAAGAAAGCCCTGTTACACTCCCCTCTGGCCTTTCGGTAAATTGCTTCCTGTTTGCATCCGCATAAAGGCCACCTCTAAGTACCTCACCCTTGCCAGTGCCACAACTTGTCCATCTCCGAAGCCACTTCATCAACCTTTCTCACTAGCCTTGGAGGCAGCAGTTATGTCCTGTTCCCTAGCATGCACTTCACAGATGGAGCAGGCTTTCAAACATTCCTTTAAAAAGTGGGTTGTGGGGGGCTGGAGAGATGGCTGAGTGGTTAAGAGCACTGACTGCTCTTCCAGAGGACCAGGGTTCAATTCCCAGCACCCACATGGCAGCTCACAACTGTCTGAAGATCCAGTTGCAGGGGATCTGACACCTTCACACCCATGCACATAAAATAAAATTAAATAAAGCATAAAAATATTTTTAAAAAAAGTGGGTTGTGATCTGGGCGGTGGTGGTGCACGCCTTTAATCCCAGCACTCAGGAAGCAGAGGCAGGAGGATCTCTGTGAGTTTGAGGCCAGACTGGTATACAAGAGCTAGTTCCAGGACAGGCTCCGAAGCTACAGTGAAACCCTGTCTCAAAAATAAAATAAAATAAAAGTGGGTTGTGTTGGGCCTGGCCTGGTGACCCATGCCTTCAATCCCAGCACTCAGGAGGTAGAGGTAGGCCAACAGGTGGATTCAAGGCCAACTTCGTCTACACAGTGAGTTCCAGGTCAGCCAGGGCTGCATAGTAAGACCCTCTCTTAAATGTGTGTGTATGTGTGTGTGTGTGTGTGTGTGTGTGTGTATAGATAGACAGATAGGTAGGTAGGTAGGTAGATAGATAGATAGATAGATAGATAGATAGATAGATATCACGTTAAATTTGGAAAGAAAAAACAATTAGCATCCCTTGGACAGGTTTATTGAAACTGAGGTTGTCCTGCAGCCAAATTGTTTCCAGCACAGGCTGAATGACATCTTTCCAATTGCAAGGCCCTTCATCAAACCAGGACAGATAAACACCCATGCCTTCTGCGGGCAATTCAGCACTTAGCAGCCTTGAATAGGCTCTGCTGCTGGACGGTTCAGGCTCTCTGGAACGTTTGTTTGCACACCTGGCCTTCGCAGAACATTTCCTGTGAGAGGAAGGGGAAGAAGAAGAAAGTTGATGGATATTCTCAGCATGTTTGACACCAAATGGGGTTTTGCCTCCCGACACCACATGTAGGGTCTTCTCTGCCCTAACTTCTTCACTCTAACACAAAACGGGTGTCAACAATTTAATCTGATCTCTCCTGGTGTTAGTGTAAACCCACAAACAAAGGCACAGTTTTGTACTTTTTTTGAGACAGGGTCTCTATATAGCCCTGGCTGTCCTGGAACTCATTACATAAACCAGACTGGTCTCAAATGCACAAAGATCTGCTGACCTCTGCTTCCCAAGTGCTGGTATTCAAGGCTCTTGGTGCCATATCTAACACCAGTTTTATTCTTTCTAAAAGCAGAATTTTATACCTTCTAGATTGTGTTTTAGAGCTGTTGATTAGTTTGAGTTATACGCTGCAGTCAGGAAGTTCTGATTGTGAAACAAATCAATGCTTCCTCTGTGAGGAGGCCTTAAAGAAGCAACCGAGTGAGCTGTGCCCGGGCCTCTCAAGGGAACAAGACGCACCAGGGACCTGAGCTTTATTCATCGTAGAGACCACCCTGAGACACTATTATTTTGGGGATTTCATATCATTCAAGCTAATCTCCAACTTGTTCTGTAGCTGAAGATGACTTTGAACTTCTGAAGCTCCTGCGGCCATCTCCCAATTGCCACGCTTACAGATGCGGGCTCCAATTTGGGATTTCCCACGTGCCGAGCGTGTACTCCGCCAGCTGAGCTACACCACCAGAACCTGCAACGGTATTCTTTAATATTCAATCAAGGATGTGTTTCATTAAAATGTCACTCCCTCAGTCAAATGGACCACGAAACAGCCAGCTCGCCGCCTTAATATATGATTTTAAAAATACATGGTGAGCCGGGCGATAATGGCGCACGCCTTTAATCCCAGCACTCGGGAGGCAGAGGTAAGCGGATCTCTGTGAGTTCGAGACCAGCCTGGTCTACAGAGCTAGTTCCAGGACAGGCTCCAAAACCACAGAGAAACCCTGTCTCAAAAAACCAAAAAAAAAAAAAAAAAAAAAAATACATGGTGAATTCAGCTGAGAGTGGCACCAGACACCTTTAATCCTGGCAGTCGGAAGGCAGAGGCAGGTGGATTGCTGAGTTTGTGACCAGCCTGGTCTACAGAGTGAGTTCCAGGACAGCCAGATCTGCTAAACAAAGAAACCTTGCCTGTCTTTTTGTTTTGTTTTGTTTTTGAGACAGGGTTTCCCTGTAGCTTTGGAGCCTGTCCTGGGCCTATCCCGGAACTAGCTCTTGTAGACCAGGTTGGCATTGAACTCACAGAGATCCACGTGCCTCTGCCTCCTGAGTGCTGGGATTAAAGGCTTGTGCCACCACCGCCTGGCTGAGAAACCCTGTCTTGAAAAACAAACAAACAAACAATCTCTTTTTATTTCAAAATTACACATTTTAGAAGAATGTGCATTTTAGACAGGTAATAGTGGCACATACCTTTAATCCCAGCACTTGGGAGACAGAGACAGGTGGATCTATCTGAGTTTGAGGCCAGCCTGGTCTACATAGTGAATTCCAGGATAGCCAGAGCTACACAGAGAGACCCTGTCTCAAAACAAAACAAAACAAAACAAAGAAATAAAGTAAAAAATATAAATACACAGTGAATTCAAGAGAAAAACTATCTAGAAAGCTATACAACATTCTTTTTTTAATATTTACTTTTATTTTTCAGTTATGTGTGTGTCTGTATGGGGGTATTGCTCGCGAGTGCTGTTACCATCAGAGACCAGAAGGGGAGGTTGGATCCCCTAGAGCTGGAGGTAGAAGGAGTGGTGCTGGGAGTCAGGTCCAGGTTCCTGCAAGAGCAGCACCTTCTCGTTTGCTGATGCCATCTCCAGTCCCAGGAAAAGGTTCTTTTGGTTTTGGTTTTTCAAGACAGGGTCTCTCTGTGTAACAGCCCTAGCTGTCCTGGAACTCACTCTGTACACCAGGCTGGTCTTGAACTTACAGAGATCCACCTGTCTCCTGAGTGCTGGGATTAAAGGTATATGCCACCACCATCTGGCATAAGTTCTTATTTTTATGTGCATGGGTGTTTTGTCTGCATTTACATCTGTGCACACATGCCTAAAGAGCCAGAGGAGGCCACAGAAGAGGCATTAGATCCCCTGGGACTTAAGTTCTAAACAGTGGTGGCCCACAGTGTGGCAGCTAGGAATTGAGTGGAGGTCTTCTGGAAGAGCAGCCAGTGCTCTCAGTGCTCTTAATCATAGAGCCATGGCTCCAGTCACAGAAAATGTTCTTCAGTCAGGCAACGGTGGCACACCTTTAATCTCAGCTCTCAGGAGGCAGAGGCAGAGGCAGGCAGATATCTGTGAGTTCGAGGCCAGCCTGGTTGACAGATCAAGTTCCAGGACAGCCAACGCTACACTGAGAAACCCTGTCTCGAAAAACAAAACAAAAAATTATTTGTTTATGTAAATGAGAGTTTGCATGTATGCCCATGACAGAAGAGGGTACCAAACAGAACATGGCATTAGATCCCACTATAGATGGTTTTGAGCTAACTTGTGGTTGCCGGGAATTGAACTCAGGACCTCTGGAAGAGCAGTCAGTGCTCTTAACCACTAAGCTATCTCTCCAGTCTCCAGAAAATGTTGCAATATTGAATAAAAAGGCAGACCATCCTGAGCAGGACATGAAGGTAACTTGCAAAAGTAAAAGTTAAAACAATGATCGAGAAGGGTAGGGCGACTGTCCATGGCTAATGTGTTGTTCAGCCCTTATCAGAGCGGCTTCCTCTAGCAGAAAATGGTGATGAACTGACTGAGACCCACAACGGGACAACAGACAGGCAGTGGGAGACCTCAGCGCACTCAGCACTGAATGAGATGCCTTAGGACGTCCCTGGAGGCTCAGGGATCTATGCCACAGGGCAGAAAGACTGTGAGAGCCGGAGGTGGTGGGTGACTCCAAGGAGACAGCATCTCCCAGATACAACTCACAGAGACTGACAGCATGCAAAGGACCTACATAGGTCCGGACAAAATCTAACCAGGGAGAAAAAAATGGCCAAAGTCCCTCCCCTAGCCACGAACCTATTTGTGATTGATACCTTCTTGAGAGAGGGAAACCAGTTTTCTCCAATGGTACTGGGTATTATTGGCCACACTCCAGGGGCTGACCTCATGCTCAGGGAAAGTGGGTCAATGCAAACTAGACTCTAAGTTTTGTTGTTGTTATGGTTTGGTCTTTCTTCCTTCCTTCCTTCCTTCCTTCCTTCCTTTCTTTCTTTCTTTTTTTCTTTCTTTCTTTCTTTCTTTCATCCTGTCTTTCTCTTTTGGGTTTATTTTGGTTTCCGAGAAAGAACATGGAATCAGGTAGTTAGGGAGACAGGATAGTCTGGGAAGATTTGGGTAAGGACAAAGAATGTGATCAAAATATACTGCTATGACAACAATTTTTTTAAAATAGTAAAAACATGTAATTGAGAATCAGAAAAAGGGGATGGCAAAATGGCACAGAGGCTGACAGTTCTTGCAAAGGACCAGGGTGCAGCTCCCTGAACCCACACTGGGCAGCTCGCAACCACCAGTACCTCCAGTTTCAAGGGGATCCAGTGCCCTCTTTTGGTCTCTGCACACACTGCATGCATGTGGTGCACACACAGGTGCAGGTATACATTCACACGAATGAAAATAGAGAAATAGAGATTTGGGCTGGAGAGGTGGCTCAGAGGTTAAGCGCACTGGCTGCTCTTTCAGAGGTCCTGAGTTCAATTCCCAGAAACTACGTGGTGGCTCACAACCATCTATGAGATCTGGTGCCCTCTTCTGGTGGGCAGGCACACATGCAGTACAGAACATTGTATACATAATCAACAATAAATAAATTAAAATAAAATAAAATAAAATAAATAGAGATTTAAAACTCTCCCCTCCCCGCCAAAAATGGATTTTAAAGAACAAAATGTGGTCTGCACACAAGTGAGTTTGTCGTTCTCCCAGGTAACCAAGCTCTGCATGAAGGAAGAGAGAAAACAACACCTTGTTCTGGCAGGACCCCTAATATCATCAGGTAGGATGCATGCCGAGCTAACCTTGTGAAACTGATAGATAGCTTATGCTACATTTCAAAATTTTTTATTTTGTGTGTGTGTGTGTGTGTGTCTGTGTTGCCTACATGTATGCATATATATTGTGTGCATGCCTGGTGCTCACAGATGTCAGAAGAGGGCATCCCTGGAATTGGAGTTGTAGGAGGATGTAAGCAGCTATGTGGGTGCTGGGAATTGGACCCCAGGTTCTTTACAAGAGCAACAAGTTCTTTTAACTGCTGAGCTGTCTCTCCAGCCCCACGTCTATGTTATTTTCTTTTCTAGCACCATAGGGTGCTTGAAATCTTAGCCGGCTTTCATGCATGCTAAGTGAAAGCCCGACCTCTTAGTCACGCCCTACTGCCTTACCGTGCATCTTCTGTTATCCAGGCCTTTGTTATCTTCCTCAAATTCTTCTCCAACTTTGAACTTAACAAGATAATTCCTTAGACTGCTGTATGTGTGGATGGTAAAGGAATCCCCATTTTGTTCAATCACCTTCTGTGGCTTCAATAACTTGGCGATCTTACGAGTCGCAAAGTCGATACCTAGAAAGTTATTGTTCTTATTATATTTTTATCTTAATATTTTACATTTATTTATGTATGTATGTGTAAGTCAGAGGACAATTTGTTTTAAAACAGGATCTTACATAACCGTGCTGTCTTTGAACTTGGTGCAAAGTTGAAGGTGACATTGAACTCCTGATTCTCTTACCTCTACCTCCAAGTATTGGATTATAGGTGTGTACCATCATGCTTGACTCAAGAGATTTTTTTTTCTTGTGGATTTTTTTTGAGACAGGGTTTCTTTGTGTAACAACATTGGCAGTCCTGGAACTTAAACTCACAGAGTTCCAGCTGCCTCTGCTTCTCAAGTGTTGGGATTAAAGGTGTGAGCCACTACACTCAGTGACTTAAGAACATTTTTGTAAATGTTATCTATTTATTTCATGTGTATGTGTGACACCCGCCTGCATGTCTGTACACCATGGAGTACCCACAGAGGCCAGATGAAGGTGTCGGATTCCCTGTAACAGGGCAACTGGGAACCAAACCTGGGTCTCTTGGAAAAGCAGCTAGTAAGGGCCCTTAACTGAGCCATCTCTCTAGTCCCTCAAGAGGACTTTTTAAAAAATTGCTTTTACTGGGGTGTTGAATTCTGTTCTATTTACTGGAAGGCAAAAGGAAGAGTTTGTCAAGTAGCAAGTGTACCAAGGTATGGTAGCTTAGACCTGTAATCCCTATACTTGGAAGACTGAGACAGGAGGATTTCCTGGACCAGCCTTGTCTACATAGTGAGGTCCAGACCAGCTCGACCTAAAAGGGAGACCTTGTCTTAATATAGATAAACAAAACCCCAAACAAATAACTCCCAGAACAAGCCTGCCAAGGCAACGATGGTACTCCGCTTATAATAACAGGGGCTGCCAAATCCATAAAAATCAGAGCAAGCTGAACAGACTCAGTTTGCAGGGCAGCAACATACCGAGAGTCTTTTGGGAAGCAGGGACAGTGACAAGACCCTGTTGAAATACGGAGCGGTGGGCTGTGTCCCGCCACCCGGCTAGCTTTACCCGAAATAATTACACGGAAACTGTATTCTTTTAAACACTGCCGGACCCATTAGTTTCAGTTTCTTATTGGCTAGCTTTTACATATTGATCTAACCCATTTCTATTAATCTGTGTAGCCCAAGAGCTGGCTTACCAGGAATGATCTTAACCTGCGTCTGTCTGGAGTGGGAGAATCATGGCGACTCCCTGAATCAGCTTCTTTCTCCCAGCATTCCGTTCTGTTTACTCTGCCTACCTAAGGGTTGGCCTATCAAATGGGTCTAGGCAGTTTCTTTATTAATAAGAAATCACTCCCACATCATTTCCCCTTTTTCTGTTTAAACAAAAAAGAAAGGCTTTAACTTTAACATAGTAAAATTACATATAGCAAAACAGTTATCAAGCAAGAATTACAGTTACAATATTTATATCTATTTTATCTTTTATCATAACTAAGGAAAACTATAACTATCTATTCATTCTTCAACTCCATCAAAGACTCCAGAAGGATATAATACTACCTAAGTAAACAAGAAATAAGAAAACTCTAGAAATGACAGAGACATCTTGCTGCCTGGACAGTCACCCAAAGTTCTTTTGTATGGTTGGGGCATCCATCTTCAGCCTTCAGGCCCATAGTATCCAGCAGACATTTCCATGAAGCAGAAAATTTCAAAGACAGTTCAGTCACTATCTGCTGTGTTCTGCAGAATGTCTCGCAGACTTTTTCATGAGTCATGAACCCCAAAAGACCGTCTCACCTTTAGGCAAGTTCAGCAGTCCTCTCTCTGCGGGTTCTCTGTGTCCATTTTATGCAACAGTCCAGGCAAGAGCAGTTTCTTGTCCAAATGGCTATCCAACTCCATAAGGATTCTCTTCGATGCCCATCTTCCCTCGAAGTAGATTGGTGCCACCAGGAGCAGATATGTCTCATTGTCATGAAAAGTCCTAAGTTATTAAAACATTAAATGCCATATTCTGCAGTCTTTGAAAGATATGAAGAATGTCTATCTAACTGAAATGTATCTCTATATATCTAGAAAATCTAACTAACATGACTACAAGATTGACTATTATTGATGATTAACCATTAACCTATATTTCTTAATTATACATTACATTTTTAAATGAACTACACAATCACAATACCTTAATCAAGATCAGAAATACATATACATATAACAAAATTGACTGTAAAATCTACACCAATGCAAATCACTCATACCTATATCATTTCCCCCTTTAAATGTAAAAGAACATTTACAAACAATATTTTGGGAACATGGGCGCAGTTTTTTCTCTCCAAACTGCTTCCTGCTGAATGGGGGCGCTGTTAATCAGATCATTTAGGGTGTAACCTGTGTGCCAGGTTTATCTCAGTTGCCAGTTGAGTGAAGTAATTTTTTGAGGGTGTTCACAGGAACTTTTCGGGAGGTCGTGGTCTATCATACCATATCGGGATAGATGCAATCCATAGGGTCTGGTCCTCTGTGAAAACAAAAGAAGACCCTTTCCAAAGCATCATATCCTTAGACCCAAATTTTGAAGTCATACCCTCACGATATCCGTTTTGGTTCCACTTGGCAGCCCATAGAATGAAATGTCTCTCTGTACTTAGCTCCTTTACAGTCAAAAATTTTAAAGAAAGCACAATGTACATAATCCAGACTCTCTGTGAATTTTCCATTTTTACGTGGCTTATTTTTTTTTATTTCTTTTAATCTCTTAACTATCTGTACTCTGTCTCTTTAAAGACTTTACCTTTTTTTTTAAACCATATTTTTTTTAAACTTTATTTTTTATATTCTTTTTCTTCTCTCTCTCAAGCCTACGTACATTCATCCAACAGTGTGGTATTTTATGTATGAATCTGTTTTATTGTGAATCTCTAACATTTTTTTACTATCCAGGAGCATTTATTAAAATGTTAAGCAGTTCTTAAAAACTTAAGTTGCACCATGTACAGGTAATACGGTACTGTCTGTTTACTGCCAAGTCTAAACCTTAACTGTGCTGTTATTATGGTAATTACGGCAGTTCCTGCCTGAGGTCAGCACAGTTCAGCATGGAGCAGCTGCTCCTGCCTCAGATCCATTGGTGCCCCTGAGCTGAGCACAGTTCCAGGCACACAGCAAGTCCACATTGGAGCCACATTAAGCAGTTTAATTTTGAGACTGAGCGTGCAGCACAGAAACTCTTTTTATCTAAGTTACAGCCAAATCTGAAACGCAGAACACTGCACAGTCTGAAAACACGTCATGCCCTTCCACCTGCCTAAGCCTGATTCGGCAGTCTGCCCAGGCATGGTCTCAGAACATTCTCCTTCCTATCCCAAGCGGGAACATAAACATTCAGTCCCATAAAAGCTGTTGAAATGCTTTAAAGCCAGAGTTTGCACTGGCGGCACAGTCCTAGGAAGCCGCACTTTAAAATGACGCAGCTTTTTTTTTTTTTCTGCTGCTGTTGCCGAATCAGGAAATCTCTCTACAGCACGCCACCAACAAACAGCCAAAAGCTGTGTTAAACTCTGTTTTCGTCTCTGATTAAAATTAAGCTCTCTCAGGTTTTACGTGGAGTTCATTAGCACGTTGGGCGCCACTCTGTTGAAATACGGAGCGGTGGGCTGTGTCCCGCCACCCGGCTAGCTTTACCCGAAATAATTACACGGAAACTGTATTCTTTTAAACACTGCCGGACCCATTAGTTTCAGTTTCTTATTGGCTAGCTTTTACATATTGATCTAACCCATTTCTATTAATCTGTGTAGCCCAAGAGCTGGCTTACCAGGAATGATCTTAACCTGCGTCTGTCTGGAGTGGGAGAATCATGGCGACTCCCTGAATCAGCTTCTTTCTCCCAGCATTCCGTTCTGTTTACTCTGCCTACCTAAGGGTTGGCCTATCAAATGGGTCTAGGCAGTTTCTTTATTAATAAGAAATCACTCCCACATCAAGACCCCCTCTTGTGGACCCATGCACCCCACTGGTGGCCACAGAACAGGGTCCAGGACTCAGTTTTCCCACCGCATGCATAGGCAGCCCAGGCTGACTCTACCGGCTTGCTCATCTGCAGGAGTCTGCAGGCCCTGCTCTGGCAGGGGAACTGAATTCCCAAGGAGATTGTAGCTGCTGTCTGTCTGGTTCAGAGCCCTGGCCGGTCCCGACAGTCCCCACACAGAATTGGATAGACCGGAATACAGGCACATCTGGGACTCGACAGACGCAGAGGGGCATGCAGAAACCAGACTCGGGTGGGCAGGGACGATTGGCTGTCAGACAAGACAAGGGGGACAGAGCAAAGAGGATAGACAGAGGGCTGAAGATGGGTGCGGGGAGTCAGGGACAAGGACAGGACTAAGCAACATAACCCAACCGAGAGCATAACTCACGGGAGACACGAGGACCTGGAACAGACAAGACAGGACAGATGGCCTTCGCTCAACCCCGAGACCCAAAGCTAGAGTCTTTCTCCCCTCCATTATCCCCTTTGCTGCACAACCCTCTGGTCCTACCCAGGGCCAGCATGTAGCCCTCGAAGTTGTCACTGCTGAGAAGGTTCCAGGTGCCGCTGAGGTCCGCTGGCATGGTGGGGGGTCGGCAGCCAAAGCCTGAAAGTCAGGGGACAATGCTGCCCTTATATTGTCATTGGGGTGGGAACGGGGGCCAGGGTGGAGCAGAGGGAACAGCAAGCCTGGTCAGTGAAGCTGGGGTGGAGGTTGGGAAGCCCTGGAAGCAGCCTCTGGCTGCCTCTCCTAGCTTCCTTCCCCACCCGCTTCTGGTTCTGTCCCTGCTCCTGTCACACACTACCTTGGCAACCCCTGTTTCCTTTGGACTCCCTCCTGTCATTCAACTCTAAACACCTGTGACCCCAGCGAGTGTCCCAGGTCACCCTTTATTCCATGGCCTGGATGTTAATGACTAAAGGAAGGGCTTCAGACTCAGCACGAAGTACGGTGCTAACCACAAATAACAGTACATGCATGAGCCCAAGGCCACTCACAGGTCTCCCAGAAAATAGAAATTTTTACCTTGCTCGAGTTTAAAAAAATTATTTTTGTTTATGTGCATATGTCTACGTGGGTGTATATCACATGTGTGCTGGTTCCAGGAGAGGGTAGATCCCCAAGAGATGGAGTTAGAGGCAGTCTGCAGCCTCACCCACCCCCACCCCACCCCATGGATGCTGGGGACCAAATTCAGATCCTCTGAAAGAGTAGCCAGTGCTCTTGGGGATGTGATGCCTATCTAGTGCCTGCCTTGTTTTTGAGCAAGGGATTCGTGTAGCTCAGGTGGGCTCCTAACTCACTATGTAGGCCAAAGATGGCCTTGTGAGTTCATGATTCAGCTGCCTCTGCTGGATTACAGGTGTGCAACACACCCGGTTTATATGCTTGGGCTTTAACACAGAACTTCATGGGTAAAAGCCAACTGAGTCACATCCCAGCTTCTTACCCAGTATTTCTGTGACCACTAGATTCCTAGGTGACACAGAATGGACGTCTGCAATCCTGGGGACTTTTTACTTCTGGTTTTGACTTCACTGTCATGACTTGGATTTCAGATGTCAGCCAGGTGGAGAAGACTAGGAAATGTCACACACTGTTATTCCCTCAACAGAAACTTCTTTAGCACAGTTCCAGTTACTGCTCATCTGCACAACATGTCAATTACTACTGCTAACTGCATGGAGCCTGGGAAATGTAGTCTTCAGGATGTAGTCTCTACAGTAGAGTGAGGCAGAGGAGGAGAGAGGAGAAGAATGGACTAGCTAATAGTATCAGCCATAGTCAGCATCCATATACACTGTCTCCAAGACTTAGAGCCATGCTCATTCCTGTAATCCCAGAACTTTGGAGGTAGGGGCAGGAGAAACAAATCTAAGGCCATGCTCAGCTACATAATAAGTTTGAAGCCAGCCTGGATTGTATGAGATCCTGATTTACAAAGACGAAATATAAAGTGGGGGAGGGTTTAGAGAGGTTAAAAGCACTTACTGCTTTTCAGAGTCAAGTCCCCAGCACCCTCGTGGCTCACAGCCAACTGCACCTCCAGATCATTCATAACACCTGTTCCAGGGGATCAGAGGCTGTGCCTTCTAGATTCTGGGGCGCCAGGAATTCATGTGGGACACATACATATAAGCAAGCAAAACACTCATACATATAAAATAAACCTTTAAAAATTTTTTAAAAAAGAAGTGAATTCCAGACCATAGGTAAAGGGCTTGGTGTGTGAGCAGAAGCCTGTTCTATGTGGTGAGGTTCCAGGCCAATGACAATCATGTCTCAAACAAAAGGTGGAAAGCGGGAAAGCGCCTGAGGACTGACATTCGGGGTTGTTTTCTGGCCTCCACGAGCAAACTGTACACACACACACACACACACACACACTCCATGACATATGCTTGAAGATCAGAGGACACCTTGTGGGACTTAGGTCTCTGCTTCTGCTGTGTGGGTCCCAGGGACCAAAGTCAGGTCACCAGATTGGCCACAAGCACTCTCTGAGCCATCTTGGGACCCCCGAGGTTTTATCTTTGAATGGAGTCTCTGTCATTCCCAATGGTGCTATTTTGGTTTCTCCATTTATGGCTTTTATGTTTTAAAGAACTTTAATGGAAAAGTACTTGGCTTTCTTTAAAACCTCTGACAGTCACTTTCTCAGTGGAACATTCAAATACATTTGTAAGTCTTTGAAAACTATTATTTAGCTGGGTGTGTAGGCAGATGCCTAATGGAGGCAGATACTGGAGGGGTTTGTGAGTTCAAGGCCAGCCTGGTCCACAGAGTGAGTTCCAGGACATCCAGGGCTGTCACACAGAAAAACATGTATATAATTTAGTGTGGATATTTGTGGGTTAACGATATATCTGCACACCATGTGTGTACAGTGCCTTCAGAGGCTAGAAGAGGGTGTCAGACCCTGGAAGTGGAATTACAGGTGATTGTGAGTCACCATGTAGATTCTGGAAACCAAACTCAGGTCCTCTAGAAGAGCAGCCTTAATCTTAACCTCTGAGTCATCTCCAGCCCCGTGGATAGGCTTTATCTCCATCCATCCATCCATCCATCCATCCATCCATCTGTAGGATTTTCTTTTGAGACAGGGTCTCACTATGCAGTCTTGCATTCACTATGCAGAGCAGCCTGGCCTTTAATTCACAGAGGTCTGCCTGCCTTTGCCTCGTAAGTACTGCAAGTAAAGGCATGTGCCACCATATCTGGCCACAGAGATACTTCTTAATATCCATTTCACCTGCATCACAGCCCTGCTTGAGGTGTTCATATGTCTCCCACTCCAAGATTTTTGCATGATGGGTAATCTTGAGGATCAACGTGGTTGGGCTGAGAAGTGTGCCTAGGAGATCAGTAAAGCACACTGCATGGGCGAGGGTTCCCAGAGAGCTGCCCTGGATGTGGGTGACATGATCCCATAGGTTATAGGAGGCTACAGGATGAAAAGAAGTCAGAGGGGAGCTACCGGGACAGGAAGTCTCTCTTTGCTTCCTGGCAATCAAGATTTGGACACATGCTCTGCCTTGCCCTCCCCATTTTGATTTGAAACCCCAAATACTATCAGCCAAAAAGAAACCCCCACTTCTTTAAATTGTTCCTCACAGGCGTTTGGCCACAGAAATGAAAAGGTGACTAGTACTTGCCTCTGTTTCCCTTGTTGGCTGGCTGCCTTTTTCCTTGCAAGCAGAGACTGTGTTCACGTTATTCACAACTAGTGTCCCCAGGCCTTGTGCTTCTGCTCGATAAACACTTGAATGAATGAATGCATGCATGAATGAATGTGACCTTTTCCAGGGTGGGAGCAACTTTCCCAGAAAGGGCTGTTGACGCTCTTCCATCAGTTGGCTTAGGCATACCTTGAGCAAAACCGTGAACTCTGCCCAGACTTCTGGAGTGTGAAACAGGACATGAACAGAACAGCACCTACTTCCTATCCTTAACCGTTTTATTGTTCCAGAGCCTGACCTAAGGTTGTATCTAATAATACTCTTAGCCTCTGTGCTAGTTGCTATGGCTTTGGGCCAGTTTGAGCAAAGGTCACCTGTTCTACCCAGGATGGAGCTGCGCTGAAGGGGACAGAGATTTGACTGTTCATAGGTTCCAGAATCACGTTTCTCCTGTTCAGTTCCAGGAGATTCACTCTAGGAAGGACCAGAAAGTATTGCTGGAAAGGGAAGAAAATCAAAGAAGGAAGGTATTTGCCTCCGTACCCCGGGCTTAAGGCTGGGGGCTCAACCCTAAACTGTGGACAAGATGAGGCTCTGGACCTGCGCGTAGACCCCTCCTCGATGGAAACTGGACGGGAATGGATGAGGACACTTGGAGTGGGGACTGTTATTTGATGGAATTATATATTCTCCTCCCTACTGTCAGGAAATAATACCACCGAGGGAGTGTCTTCCATTCTGGGGATAGACCCAAATTAGTTTAAGGTTAACCCAATCACCGCAAGCTTCTCTCCTTTGCCAAGGACTGGCTTTAAGGATATGAAACTTCCAACAAATTTGAAGTACGCAGTGACTTGTGACGGCTGCTGGGAAAGATGTCTGATTTGAACGACTTTTCCCCACATCTGAGCTCGGGCAGGCAGCTGGCTTGTTTTCTGGGCCAGGAGCACCGCACCTTCCAGCTCCAGGGGAGCAGAACTAGGACACTGTGACTGGCAGGGACCGCGATGACTCTGGTGAGTCACTCGCACGAGCCCTGCATCCTGTCCTACATCTGCGCTTCTGAACACAAAGGTCTTTATTGTTTAGGCCACTTGGGGGTTGAGCTTCCTACAGTGGACAAATCTGACAGAACATAATGTCGAGGTATTTTCTCCCCCAGCAACTCTCTTGCCTTTGGTCACCTATGTGACCAGGGGGACATTCTGATTCAATGCCAGTGCGTGGATCCACCGTTTTTGAGTGTCTGTGTTGAACAAAATGCTACTTCATAAATACTGTTCTCTCAACAGCAGTATTGTGGCTGGAAACACATGAATTCTGTTTTGGGGACTCTGCCACTTTGAGCGGTACCCCTGTAAAGTTTGTTGGTTGTGGCAAAGTTTGGACCCTAAAAAACCTACATGGACAGCTAGGGACCAAAACAAGGGGCACTGAGCCCCTCAGCCTTGCTTGGCCACACCACTAAGGAAAGTCATCATGTGGATCATTTCTATCTGCTGCGTTCCCATGAAGCCGGCTCTTCCTCACAGCACAGGGCCAGAGATAGATGGCTTCTCTTGTGCACTTTTTATTTTGGAGCATTTTATGGTGGCCAGACCAGATTCAATGAAATCTATCCTCCAGCGAATCATCTTATATTGGAGACAAGGTGTCAAAGAGCCCGGGCTGGCCTTAAACCACTAATCCTCCTGAGTACTGGACTTCTAAGCATGTGCCACCACATCTGGCTACCTTCTTGTAAACGTTGTGTTCAATGTATTACTGTTGACTACAGGTACGATATTCTACAGGGACTCTAGATCTTTTTAATTGCACTATAAGATGTTGGAAGGGTATGTGTGCGTGTGAGCTTGTGTGAGCACATGCACACTCAGACAGCATCTAGATGACTTTGTCAGATCTCCTGGAACTGCAGTTACAGGCACTGTGCTGCTAGAAACTGAACTCAGGTCCTCAGCAAGTGCTCTAACCACCGAGTCACTTCTCCATTCTCAGATTTGTTTGTTTTTGGTTTTTGAGACAGGGTTTTCTCTGTGGGACAGTCCTGGCTGTCCTGGAATTTGTTCTGTAGACCAGGCTGCACCCAAATTCACAGAGATCCGCCTGCCTCTGCCTCCCAAGCGCTGGGATGAAAGGTGTGCGCCGCCACCCGGTCTCCCTTTTCCCTTAAAGGAAGGCACAGCAACTGTAAATTCCAGAGCTGGAGAGATGGCTCCGTGGTTAAGAGCAATGACCGCTCTTCCAGGGGACCCAGGTTCAATTCCCAGCACCCACATGGCAGCGCACAATCACCTGTAACTCTGGGAGATCCAATACCTTCTTGTTCTTCTCAGGCACAACTGGTGCACAGATACACATGCAGGCAAAACACCCACACACATAAAATATAAATTAAAAAAAATTGTAATTCCCATCATCCGGAGAGGAAGTTCTGGTCTTGAGGACATGTCTGCCTTTAGCAGAGCTATTCCCAAAAGCCAAGTATCAGGTTCTGTGCCGGAAGTTCACTCACAGTGTAATTCGGGGATCCCTGGGAGGGTCCCCGCAAGCCTTGCCCATGGGGTCCGAGGTGATCATAAGGTAGTAGGGTTTCAACACTTCCAAACGGGAGACACTAAGGTCTAAGGTAAGGTTACAGCAGTAACCCGTACAGCTCACGGCACACGAGATGAACTGTGTGTGCTCTGCCAGCGTCAAGTCTGATGGCTCTGCTGACTACTGTTACTGCTCAGTGCTGTCTCAACTCTTTAGGATCCTTATCTTGTCTCTACCGATTGAGATCTGGCCATCCACACAGTCAGCCAGCAGGTACTAATGCTGTGGGTGCCAGACTTTTCATCTCTGACAGCTATTGGATGGCTTTAGTAAGATGAGTAAACATTTCTCCCTTCCTGACGTCAGATTTGGATCTGACAACTGCACAATTACTTTTTCCTTCTGTGGAAGTACAAAATCTTCCTCAAGAGAGGTGAGCATCAAACACGAATTTTGAGGGAAATTTAGGCTACTTGGGAGACAGGCAGGCAGATCTCTGTGAGCCCTGGGCCAGCCTGGACTGCTTATGGAGATTTCCCATCTCAAAAATTTAAAAGGGGCCAGGCGGTGGTGGTGCACGCCTTTAATCCCAGCACTCGGGAGGGAGAGGTAGATGGATCTCTGGGAGTTCGAGGCCAGCCTGGTCTACAAGAGCTAGTTCCGGGACAGGCACTAAAGCTACAGAGAAACCCTGTCTCAAAAAACCAAAAAAAATAAATAAAAAAATAAAAAAAAATTTAAAAGGGGAAATTATCTTTTTTTTTTTTTTCCTGTAGCTTTGGGGCCTGTCCTACAACTAGCTCTTGTAGACCAGGCTGGCCTCAAACTTACAGAGATCCACCTGGCTCTGCCTCCCAAGTGCTGGGATTAAAGGTGTGCACCACCACCACTGCCTAGCTCAGGTGAACTTGAACTCCTGATTATCCAGTCTCCATCAAGTGAGTGCTGGGATTATGAGTGTGTCCCACCATGTCCAGTTGAGAAGTTTAACTTTACCCCTGTACCAATTGCAAGACCACTTTCATAAAAGTCCACACTGACCCAGTACCACCCCCTCCTCTGGTGGCTGCTAAAAACAGGACCATCACATGTGTGCCTGATACCTAGTGAGGTTCCCAGAGACACCGACTCAGAGACACCCTGGGTGAAGTCAGTGAGGACCAGTAGGAGCCAAGATGAGGCTTTTCTACCATGTGGTGTTTGCCACACTGGCTGCTTCTCCATTAAATTCTCACATTGATTTGACTGCGGGGAAAGATCTCCAGGGCTCATTCTAGAACCCCCTAACAATGTCAGAAGCCCGTGGGGCAGATTTCTGGGGGCTACCATGCACAGTACACACAGAACCCTGCCAACTGCAGGGCTGGATCCTAGGGAAGGAGGACCTGAGAAGACAATGGCCCACAGTCCTTGGTGCCCATCATCCCCACCCAGTTGAGCCCATGACTCAGGGCCAACCTGACCCTGAAGACCACACCAGGCACTGACTATGTTTTCCAGGAGAAAATCCTAACTGAAAAAAACAAAAAATGGGGCAAATTCCTGTAAAATTTCAATCAGTAACAAATCATGTAATAACTTTGTGTTTTAACAAAAAGCTATGATCTCAGTTATTGGGTCAGAGAAACAGCTCCAGAAAAATGATGAGGCAATGGACCCTTCCTCAGCAGGTGCAGGATATGCAGATTCACACGGCTGGCACAGAGACCACAGGGCTCTTCAGAAACTGACAGCTTCAGGTGGAGCAGCAGTCACTGGCTCCAAGGTCGAGGCAGGGAGGGCTGCTGGGGCTGACCCAGTCCACTCCTCATGTTCTTAGGAGCTTCACTCATCTTTTAATTATAAAATTATAGATAGGGGCTGGAGAGAGGGTTCAGTGGTTAAGAGCACTGCTGCTCTTCCAGAGGACCCAGGTTCAATTCCCAGCAACCACACAGCAGCTCACAACTGTCTGTAATTCTAGTGCCAGGGGACCCAACACCTTCACACTGACACAGACGTGGGCAAAACAACAATGTCTATTAAATATAAATACATTTTATAAAATTATAAATAAAGGTGAAGAGGACAGTGGTGGTGATGCTTTTAATCCCAGCACTTGGGAGGTAGAGGCAGGCGGGTCTCTGAGAGTTCAAGGCCAGCCTGGTCTACAGAGTTCCGGGACAGTCAGGGCTACACAGAGAAATCTTGTCTTGGGGGAGAAAAAGAAAGAAACCCACAGAGAACGGCTGGTTAAAATATGAATGCTCTTCACCTTCATTTATTTGTTGTTTTTTGGGACAGGATTTCTCTACGGAGCCTCCCAAGTGCTGGGATTAAAGGCGTGCATCACCACTGCCCAGCTCTTTGAGATTTTCTTTTTTTTTTATTTATTTTTTTATTTTTTCTTTGAAATTTTCTTAAAGGCACTGAGACATTGTCTTTGAAGCTGTCCCCAGAGTTAAAAAGAACGGTGAAGAGTCAGCAACGAAGGTTTGCTAAGACGACATTTGAAGCAGAGCCTGTCCCCACCCCCGCCTCCAAGCAGCTACACACAGGCAAAGCTTCACCAGCTTGGCTTTATTTCTCTCGTGCAGGTCAGCTACTGTTTAGGAATGGGTCTCTATTGCTACTGTGTGGGTCCTGGGGCTTGAACTCAGGTTGAAAGACTTGGCAGCAGGTACCTTTGTCCACTGCACCATCTCGCCCGTGGAGCAAGGAAAACTGTGGTATAGTCTGACTTCTTCAGGGTGTACTCACAACCTTCATTTTGCAGAGCTAGAGGACCACTGGTCACAGGTCATTTTACAGAATCACTTATTTTATTTATATAGAGACAGGGTCTCCAGCATCCCTTGATGGTCTCAAACTTGCAGGCTGTCCAGGATGATGCTGAACATTTGCTCCTTCTGCTTGTCCTCAAGCACCTGAATCACAGGTGTGCACTGCCATGCCTAGCTATGTGGTAATTTAACCCAGGGCCTCAGGCCTGCTGTGCAAGTGCTCTACCAACTGAGCTACAGCCCCAGCCAAGGTATGTTTTAAAGAATCCCTTCCTCTGTCTATCCTGGATTAAGATGGCTGGCACCAAGCACAAACCGCATGTCAGGTCTCTTCATAGTTAAAGCTAGGATTTTGTTTTGTTTCTTAGGTTTTTTTTTTTTAATATTTATTTATTTATTATGTATACAATATTCTGAAGGCCAGAAGAGGGCGCCAGACCTCTTTACAGATGGTTGTGAGCCACCATGTGGTTGCTGGGAATTGAACTCAGGACCTTTGGAAGAGCAGGCAATGCTCTTAACCACTGAGCCATCTCTCCAGCCCTGTTTTGTTTCTTAGGAAGGGTCTGTGTTGTCTAGAGTCATCTCAAACTCCTGGGTTCAAAGTGATCTCATATGTCAGCCCCTAGAACAGCCGGGGTCTCAGGTGTGCATCACTGACCTGGCTGAAGTGAAGCTTTTCTTCCTTCTTCTGTGTGGGTGTTCTCGTGCATGTATGTCTGTGCAGCACGTGTGTGCCTGGAGCCCACGGAGGCCAGAGAGGACATCAGATCTCTCGAATCTGGAGTTACAGCCAGTTGGGAGCTGCCGTGTGGGTCCCCTGGAAGAGCATGGCATGCTCTTCACCTCTGGGCCATCTCTCCAGACCCTACAGGGAGGCTTGTGAATGGATTTGCTTTCACATCTGCTTCTCTTGTGTGGTAGAGCCGTGGGGTCTGTTCTTAGTAAACTTAGAGTAAACATGACTGAGATTTCATTTCAGTGAATCAGCTGTTATTTTAAAGAGGAATTATTCTTTTTCTAGAGACCTTATCTAAAACACTGATCTCAGCAACTGATCTGAATTTCCTGTTAGTTTTTAATCAAACCTTTAAACTTCTGTTTATGAAACAGGATGGCAATTCCTTCCCTGAGTTACTAATACTGGGTTGTTTTGAATCTCCACAAGAGCATGTGACGTCAAGCAGAGCTTCATGCTGTGGAACTGTTGTGCTTAGCCTCGGCAATGTTCCTCTGCAGAGGAGCCAGAATGACCCCGGCATTCCTGTCCTCACTCTCGGAGCTGTATAGATCATGCTTTTCTATGTACTCTTGGACAAGGTCCGGCACCAAGTAGCGGATGCTCTGGCCCCTTCTGAGAGCTCTCCGGATCTTAGTGGATGAGATGTCATTGGTGATCCATTCATCCACCAGGTGGATGTTGCTCTGGTATCTCCACAGCACATCAGACTCATAGATGAATTTCTGAGCATCACTGCCAGCCCGCGTGATACATATGAGCCCATAGTTGGCTACAATTTGCGTGATGTCCTCGATCTTCCACAAGTTGGGCACACTAAAGGATTCCAGTAAATCTGCCCCACACAGCAATTTCACCCTGGGTACACCTTGAAGAGAAAACCAGAGCTTCAGGGTTTCTTGTCTCTCTCTCTATTTTCCCCCAAGACAGAGTTTCTCTGTGTAACAGTCCTGGCTGTCCTGGAACTCACTCTGTAGACCAGACTGGCCTCCAACCCAGAGATCTATGTGCCTCTGCTCCTGAGTGCTGGGGTTAAAGGCAGTGCCACCACCTGACAGGTTTGTTTTCTTAATAAACACCCATACTGAAGTGCTCGTGCCTGTGCGTGTGAGAAGCAGATCTGCTGCCTTCTACTCCATCCTTCCCGACCATCAGAATCCAGCAGCTATGGAGTAAAATAAAACTACCCAGGGAGTTTTATCTACTCTACTGTGGAGTCTGAGCAATGGCTGGATCCTGATAAGACCCCACGAACCTGTTGGTTTGGACTCTTGGGGCTTCTTTGGACTAGAATCCTGTTTTTGTTCATCCCACTTCCTCTTCCGCCCAGGCCTGTCCAGCGAAGGTGAACTTTGTGGGTGACCACAGCTGCCAGTTGCCAGTTTCTCCTGATGGTGTCTACAAGATGACAAAACAAAAGAATGTTCTTTGGGGGCTGGAGAGATGGCTCAGTGGTTAAGAGGACTGGCTGCTCTTCCAGAGGACCCAGGTTCAATTCCCAGCACCCACATAGTGGCTCACAACTGTCCAGTTCCAAGGGATCGTACACCCTTATACAAACATACACGTACACAAAACACCAATGTACATTAAATAAAGAAAAAATAAAAAAAAAACATTCCTTGAAGTCAGCGTGTTCTCTGAAGCACTCTTGTGTGAGTGCTGCGACAGGAGAGTTAGTGGTTATTCCTCTTCACAACCGTCTGACCCCATCTCCTCAACTCCTCATGTAGTGATGGAGAGGAAGATGAAGACTGAAGAGATGCAGGTCTGCCGGGAAGTGGTGGCACACGCCTTTAATCCCAGCACTCAGGAGACAGAAACAGGCGGATTTTTGTGAGTTCGAGGCCAGCCTGGTCTACAGAGCAAGTTCCAGGACAGGCTCCAAAGCTACACAGAGAAACCCTGTCTCAAAAAACCAAAACCCCCAAAACAGCAGCAACAATAGCAACAGCAACAACAACAATAACAACAAAAAGAGTTGCAGGTCCATCTCTCCAGCCCAGAGATGGCTCAGTGGTTAAGAGCACTAGCTATTCTTCCAGAGGACATGGGTTCAAATCCCAGCATCCATATGGCGGCTCACAACTGTCTATAGTTTCAATTTCAGGGTATTTGACACCCTCACACAGACATCAAGGCAGGTAAAACACCAATGCATGTAAAATAAAAATAAATCATTAAAAAAAAAAAGAGCTGCAGTCCGTGCAGTCCGCTTGGAGCAGAGTTCCTGACACTGACCGAGAACAGGCGCTACCATCAGCCCCACTGAGAGAGGAGCTAGTTACACTGCCCAGTCTTTTAGCTTTTGCTCAGCAGAACTGGGATTTGAGTGTAGCGCTCTGGACTAGAGCCTGCACCTTTGCCCACTAAAGACCACGGCCCGATCTTGTAGTGAAGAAGAACAGGGCAAGCACAGGGACTGGGAGGGGCAAGTGCCTGAGGCCGGCAAAGGAAGCAGCACTGCAGGAGCCAGGGCTGGCAGCAGGGGCAAAGCTATCCCCACAGTATGGCCCACACCTCTAGAACCAACAGTGGGCAACCCTCCACGCCCTTAACCCCGCCCCAGACTAACAGTCACACTGAACATGTAAGAGACACCAGTTACCACGGGGCCAGAGAGGGATGAGTGGGGCTGAAACAAGAGCACGGTCCCCAAGGAGAGGTTTTACCATTAGCAGGGAGACCACTTTGATGGAGGAAGGTCATTGGTTAAATAAAAAGAAACTGCTTGGCTCTCATTGGTTAGAGATAGGTGGGAGGAGTAAACAGAACAGAACGCTGGGAGGAAGAGGAAGTGAGCTCAGACTCCACAGGTCTCCTCTCGGGAGCAGACGCCTCAGAGAGATGCCATGCTCCGCTCTCCCAGGCAGACGCATGCCATGAAGCTCCTACCCAGGATGGACATAGGCTAGAATCTTCCCAGTAAGACCGGTGCTCACAGATTATATTAGAGATGGGTTGATTGGGATATCAGAATTAGCCAGTAAGGGCTAGAGCTAAAGGGCCAAGCAGTGTTTAAATGAATACAGTTTCTGTGTTGTTATTTCAGGCATAAGCCAAGCAGGCGGCTGGGGTGCTGGGAATGCAGCCCCGCCCGCCCCTATTTACAACACCGCTTTCCTGTCAATGCTGAAAAGGAAGCCCCAACACATCCAGGTAGCTTTTACCTTCTGGCTCAATGCCCCACCCTAACACCAGCCCATGCTCCTCATGGAAACTTCCAGTGTGGCTGAGCTTCTGTGGATGAGACCGATGCCACTGTCACACCGCGGCATCTTCCAGGACCCACAGAGGTCCTGCTCTGCAGCCCCCAGTCTCTAACATGTGGATCTCAATGAGCAAGGACACTGCATCCAAAGTGCCCAGAAGGGTTTCTGTGGCCTTCTCTGACCTTATTCAGCCAGTCTGAAGGAGTGAGAATCCTAAGAACAGGCATTAGACAAAAGTTTTCCAGAAATCCCCTTAACTCTCTCTCAAGACTATTAGAGACATCACTTCCTTCACTGGGCTGGTTTCAAAGGTCTGAGCACGGAGGTCTGGAGAGCCTCCTGTGTGCTCCAGGAAGCACCACACAAGGTTGGGCTGGATCCTGGGCAAGCAATGCCCGACACTCCTCCTTATTAAAAATGATAAGCCAGGCCATGGTGGCATACACCTTTAATCTCTGCACTCAGGAGGCAGAGGCAGGCGGATTTCTGTGAGTTTGAGGTCAGCCTGGTCTACAGAGATAATTCCAGGACAGCTAAGGCTGTTGCACAGAGAAACTCTGTCTCAAAAAACCAAAACAAACATAAAGCAAGCAAACACAAAAACAGAGAGAGGGAGAAAGAGAGAGAGAGAGCGCGCTGCTGTGAGAGGGATGTGGGCAGAGGAGCGTCTTCAGAACATCCAGCACACTTCCCTGAGCAAATCCCGAGAACAAAGCAAAGCTCATACATTTCTAAGTTTGGGGATGGCTGGCAGGAAGTTTCCCTGATCTGGTCTAATTGAACATGGTGACGACGAGCACAAAGAGCCAGTGTCCTAAGTGGAGAACTGTCAGGTCACGTTTCAGATGGCTTCTGAGTGAACCCTCTCCCAGAGACGGCTGCAGGGAGGGAGTCTTGACTTCATGTCTTCGGGCTGTGAACCCTGGCCTTTTGAAATAACTACTGTCTTGGAGAGGTAGGCCACGCTCCAACCTCCCCTTTAAGCCATCTCCTTCCCTCTTCCACAGCTAAGAAGACAGATGACTACAATACCCTGAGGAATTCTGTCTTTCTCCCTTCAGGCAGGAAGGCCAGGCTGGCTTCCTTTACTCTCTGACAGAGATATCTCTGAGGAACAAACATGTCAATATCTCACCCATGCTGAAAGACATGCAGGTGTGCCCATGTTCTGCTGCTGTGCTCTGCAGCCTGGGGTAACTTGCAGCCTTGGTGTGGTGAAAAAGAATGGCCCCCACAGGCTCGTACATCTAAATGCTTAGTCACTAGGGCCTGGCACTATTTGAAAGGATTGGAAAGGTTAGAAGGTGGGGTCTTGTTGGAAGTATAAGTATGTCACTGTGGTGATGGGGGATGGCCTTCTGTGTATGTGCTTTTTTTTTTTTTCTTCTTCGAGACAGGGTTTCTCTGAAGCTTTGGAGCCTGTCCTGGAACTAGCTCTGTAGACCACACTGGCCTCAAACTCCCAGAGATCTGCCTGCCTCTGCCTCCTGAGTGCTGGGATTAAAGGCATGTGCCACCACCACCTAGTTTCATGTGCTGCTTTTATTGATTAATGAATAAAGCTGTTTCAGCCTATGGCAGGGCAGAATATAGCCAGGAGGGAAAAGATATATTTAGAGAGAGTAGGCGCAGTCAGAGAGACTTCATGTAGCTGCTGAAGGAGACAGACTCCTGGAACTTTACCTGGTATGCCACACACAGAATAATAGACATGGGTTAATTTAAGATATAAGAGTTAGCGTGGAATATGTCTAAGCTATTAGCCAAATGGTGTTGTAATTAATATATATCTGTGTGATTATTCAGGGCTGGGTGGCCAGAAAAAGAACGTGCAGTCTCCTCTGCCTACACTGTGGGTGGGCTTTGAGGTTTCAAAAGCCTGTATGCCAAGGCCTGACTCTCTCTTGGCCTGCTGATTAGAATGTAGCTCTCAGCTACACTTAGGCAGGCACAACATGTGCTGCTGTGCTCCCTGCCAGGACGATAATGGACCAAACCTCTGAAACTGTAAGCCAGCCCCCAATTAAACGCTTCCTCTTACAAGCACAGCCTTGGTCAGGGTGTCTCTTCACAGCAACAGAACACTAAGACGCTTAGTGACACCTCACAGACCTGACAACCAGAAGCAGGCAGAACTGCAAACACGGCAACAGGAGCGTCCAGTCCCCTCTCCCTTCCCCAGAACCAATGACGTGGACTGTAGCGGGGTTACCTGAGCACCTTCACAGTCTCCACCCACTCCTTCTGAAGACTTTCCCACGTGTCCACTTCCACCCAGTGGGAATTCTTGGTGGCAAGTTCTGCCATGATAACTCGGTGGTGGGCAGGGATGAGGCCTTTCTTCCTGTACGCATCGCCAACAGGTGAAATTATACCTTTGATAACTCTGTATTTTCCTGGATAAAGAGTTGGCTTGATATTAGGGATAACAAATCAGATTTAGTGGACAGGAAGTATGATTGATGTTATTTTATAGTTATAATCCCCCCTTTTTTAAACAAAGAGTCAAATTAGTAGCTAACTGAAACTGTGGTAAGACTCTGGCAAGATGGCTCAATGGGTCAAGGGGTATGCCGTCAGGACTGATGGTCTGAGTTCAATCCCCAGGACACTCATGGTGAGAGGCGAGAACTGACGTCTCCAACTGACCTGTGTAGCATGCCTCACACAACACCTGCACATGCAAAGAAACACATTTTTAAAAGTTATCATTTACAGGATTTTAAGTGTGCAATTCTGTAGTGTTGAGCACACACATGCACACTGTACACAACCTCCACCTTCTCCAACTAAAGCCCTACACCCCTTACACACGCATTCTGGGTTCGCTGACATGACTTATATTTAGAGTTCTTGTTGGTCAGAATTCCAACCAGAATTGAACTCCCTTGTTAAAAAGCCTGACTCAATTTGCCTGTTCACCTAGACCAGAGGCAGGGATCTGTCTCTCCTCACTTAGGTGCTTGACCACATCTAACAAGAACTTTCTGGAGAGTGTCTGCCCAGCCCTGCCCCTTCTTATGCTAGTCATGCCCCACCACCCTTCAAGGTCTCACTGTGCAGTCATGGCTGCCCTGGAACTTGCTATACATATAGACCAGGCTGGTCTGACTCACAGAGATCCACCTGCCTCAGACTTGCAAGTGCTGAGAGCTCCACCATGCTCGGCCTGGCCTTATTCACATACATACTTTACAACATGTACTTTTCCTGCTGAGCTACCTCTGCTGGCCCTGTGAGGACCTGACCTTGCAAACTCCATTTTAAAGAAGGGGCTTCATCTTAAGCCATATAATGAGCTGGGGGGAGGAGAGCAGATCTCAGTTCCAGAAATGTGCTGTAATAGCAGAAATCTGAACAGATGCCCTAAAAATGGCCAATTAAGAAGATAGGGAGCAGGGCCATAAAATTTAACGAGATCCAGATGTTCTTGGGAGGCATCCTATCCTTGAACATACCTTGTCAGTAATTTATGGCTCTTTGTTAGGTTTTCATGCCCCAAAACTGACCAATGGGTTCTTACCCTTACCCTATGTATTCCTCACCCAATCCCAAGACGATAGAACTGAACTCCCTGGACTGTGGTATTTTTCCTTCCCCGGGTTCGGGGCTACACTTCCCTCACCCACTGTGTTGATGTGGTGGAAGTGGAGTCCAAACTTGAGTTGAAATAATATTAAAAACCCTCATGTAATTTGCATCGGAAATCTGGCTCTGTATATGCATTTGGGAAGCAGAAACTTGTGCATAACAGTCCCATTGACTTTTTTGGCTAATTCTCTACGCCAGGAAACATAGGAACACACTGTGTCCAGGGTCAGGTATCACACTGAATAGTTAAATGCGTTGCTAGTCTTTTTTTTTTTTTTTTTTTTTTTAAGAGACAGTTTCTCTGTGTAGCCTTGGCTGAAACTCAGTCTGTAGATTGGCTGCAAACTCACAGAGATCTACCTGCCTCTGCCTCCCGAGTTCTGGGGTTAAAGGCGTGAGCCCGCCCTACTTCATCTATAGTCTTTTTTATTTTTAAATTCATTTTTTTCACATTTTATTTTATTTTAAAGACTTATTTATTTATTATGTATCCAGTGTTCTACCTGCATGTATGTCTGCAGGCCAGAAGAGGGCCTCAGATCTCACTACAGATGGTTGTGAGCCACCATGTGGTTGCAGGGAACTGAACTCAGGACCTCTGGAAGACCTCTGAGCCATCGCTCCAGCCCCGTCTCTAGTCATAAGCTACCTGTTGCATTCATGTAGTCCTTGCCCAGCTCAAACAGCCTGAGGTGCATGTTGGTGATGGGATTGAAAGAGCCACAGGCCAGAAGAACCACATCGGTCTTCTCAGACGTGTCCATGGCGACAAGTTGTAGCTGCCGATCTAAATGGAGACCTCTGACACCATTGCTGTCGTCTACAAAGGAGAAAGGAAACAAGCTCGTTTATAGATCTCTTGACATCCGCCATGTTCTCCCTGCAAACAGGGCAAATAGTCAACTTCACTGATGGGGATGAACTGCAGAACTGGCTTTACTTTCTGACCTCTGTCTATATAAGCGTGCAGTTCCTACCAAGTGGAATGGGATTAACTCTATTCCTTATAATTCACTTTGCCCAAAAGAATACAGCAGAAGAGGGCATGTTAACTGAGCCTAGCACTGAGGCCATTATATCACAGAGTAACACATAATAACATGCATGTCCCTAATTTCAGAATGTGGGAGAAGGACACAGGAGGAGACAGAGACAAAGTCTCATAGCCCAGGCTGGCTTAAAACTGGCTATGTAGTGGAGGATAACTTTGAACTCCTGATCCTCTTGCTTTCATGTTCCAAGTGCTGGGATCACAAATATGGCGTCATAACTAAGGGTTAGGTACATTTTATTTTTATTTATTTATTTATTTATTTTTTTGGTTTTTTCGAGACAGGGTTTCTCTGTGGCTTTGGAGCCTGTCCTGGAACTAGCTCTGTAGACCAGGCTGGTCTCGAACTCACAGAGATCCCCCTGCCTCTGCCTCCCGAGTGCTGGGATTAAAGGTGTGCGCCACCATCGCCCGGCGGTTAGGTACATTTTAAAGAGATTCCATAGGCCTAAGAACATAGCACCAGCGTACTGGTTGCTATCACATGGTGGAGAAAGAGAAAGTGGACAAGCCCTGTGTAGACAGGGCCAAGCCTATGCTGTGAAACAAAGTGTGATGGGGAAACTCTGTTAACCAATCACCTTTAAGAAGTGGAGCCTCTTAAGGCGTGGCTACCTGGAGCCCAGGAAGAAAACTGGGACGGACCAGGTGCTCTCTTTGGGTGACTCCTGCCAGAAAACAGAGGAACTCTGACTTCCCATTCTTGTGGTGTGAGTTTCCCCTTATAACAATTAAAAATATAATTTTAAGCTGGTCTGGTTATTTCCTGAATCAAGCCAAATTCAACAAAGGTGCACACCTTTAATCCCAGCATTCAGGAGGCAGAGGCAGGTGGATCTCTGAGGTTGAGGCCAGCCTGGCCTATAGAGTGAGTTCTAGGACAGTCACAGCTACACAAAGAGACCCTGCCTCAAAAAAGACAAAGAAACAAAAGAACAAAACCCTACTCTCCTGAGAACCAAGTCAGCCTCTCGACCTCCTTGTTTTCCACCAGGCACCTGTCCTGAAGGCACCGCCTCAGCACGGCCACACCGGATAGACACCACGGCACCACCTCAGCACGGCCATACCGGACACCACGGCACCGCCTCAGCACGGCCACACCGGACACCAGGCACCGCCTCAGCACGGCCACACCGGACACCACGGCACCACCTCAGCACGGCCACACTGGACACCACGGCACCGCCTCAGCACGGCCACACCGGACACCACGGCACCACCTCAGCACGCCACACCGGACACCACGGCACCGCCTCAGCACGGCCACACCGGACACCAGGCACCGCCTCAGCACGGCCACACCGGATAGACACCATGGCACCGCCTCAGCACGGCCATACCGGACACCACGGCACCACCTCAGCACGGCCATACCGGACACCACGGCACCGCCTCAGCACGGCCACACCGGACACCACGGCACCGCCTCAGCACGGCCACACTGGACACTAAGCTTTCCACATTTCCACACACGGGCTTCTGAGGAAACAGTCAGACAACACCTAAACTGTAGCAGAGATGTCCCTGTCTTCCTCAGCTGCCCCTACCATGGAAACTAGCCCACGCTAGGCTGCTATGGGATGACAGCCGTGCCCGCCCCCCCCAGCCCTGCTGGTAAGACAGCTGACCTCTCAATATGTGACTGCAGCCATCAGAGGCCAGCTAAGCCACAGCCAAGATGACCATTCCCACAGCAAGCCCAGGTGACACCAGAAGCACGTGATCAGCAAACCCACAGGTGGTCCTGTGTCACAAGAAATGAATATTTACTGATGGATGACGTCACAAGGCTTTGTAATGGAGACAATCTTTTTTTTTTTTTTTGGTTTTTCGAGACAGGGTTTCTCTGTATCTTTTTTGGTGTCTGTCCTGGAACTAGCTCTTGTAGACCTGTAGACCAGGCTGGCCTCAACCTCCCAGAGATCCGCCTGCCTCTGCCTCCCGAGTGCTGAGATTAAAGGCGTGTGCCACCACTGCCCGGCTAGAGAGACAATCTTCTTAAAGTAATGCACAGGGCTAAGTGACAGAACACTTGCCTAACATATAGGAGGTGTCCAATTCCCTGCATAGCAAGCAAACAAACAAGCAAACAAACAAACAAGCAAGCAAACAAAAAAGGTAATTTATAGCTGGGAGGTGGTGCACATCTTTAATCCCAGCACTGGGAGGCAGAGGCAGGTGGATCTCTATGAGTTCGATGCCAGCCTGGTCTGCAAGAGCTAGTTCCAGAACAGTTAGGACTGTTACACAGAGAAACCCTATCTCGAAAAACAAAACAAACAAAACAACACAAAAGTAATTTATATAGCTCTTGAAGAAAGAAGAGAAACAATGAAGTAGTCGGTGGGAATGCAGATGAGCATGCCCGAGGCCCTCAAACCAAACAGCCCCTGAGCTCCAGCTGCTTGGGTGGGTGGATGGGGTGAGGCAGGGGTCTGAGAGGAGCCTGAACAAGAGACCAAGACCTCACCTCAAAAAAAACTTTCCAATCCCTCCCACCCTGTTCAAAAACAAACAAACAGACAAAATAACACCACAACTCAGGGGCTAGGAGACGGCTCAGTAAGTAAAGTGCTTGTCAGTCACGCAAACATGAGGACCTGAATTTGACCTCTGGAATCACATAAAAAAGACAGATACAGACAGGAGGGTGTCAAGGGATCTCTGGCTAGCCAGTCTCTCCAAACCAGTAAATTCCAGGTTCACTAAGAGACCCTGACTTAGAAGAAGATGGAGAGGGATTAAGAAGAAGCTGACACTGACCTCTGACTTCTACATGCATGCATATACACTTCCGCTCGCTCGCATGCAGATGGGCATTAGGTTGGCGGTGCGCACCTACCCCAGTCCTAGAGGAGGAGTCAGCTAGTCTAGTTCAACCAACAGGCTTTAACTTCTGTGTGAGACCCCATTTCAAAAGTTAAGATGAACAGCTATTGAGGATGACATCAGATACTGACCCGGGCTCCCACATGCACACACATATATATATACATATATACATACATATATATACATGTGCACTTTCACACACACACATACCAACCAACCAATAAAACCAAACTACAAAAGACACAGGGAAACTGTTAAGCGTGGACAGAAAATTAAGAAGAGTCCCTGATGGTCAGTATGCTGTTCAATGAGTTAAGGGCTGGGACAGTAGCTCAGCAATCCAGTGCTTGCCCCACAAGCAGGTGCAGGATGCCCTAGGGACAATCCCCAGGAGTGTTCCCTCCACCTTCCAAAACAAGAAAAAGAGTGAGTTAAAACAGTTAGGATAGCTGGGCGGTGGTGGCACATGCCTTTAATCCCAGCACTTGGGAGGCAGAGGCAGGTGGATCTCTGTGAGTTTGAGGCCAGCCTGGTCTACAAGAGCTAGTTCCAGGACAGGCTCCAAAGCTACAGAGAAACCCTGTCTCGAAAAAAAACAACAACAACAAAAACCCAGGATTTCAAAGACCCACCTCACTCTTCATCACAAAACCAGGGTCCCCAAAGCCTGCTCCTTCTAGTGTTAGCTCTTTCCATTTCCCATACAAAGTACCTGTAGGAGAGCTGGAAGAAACAGAAGGATCAGAAGCTCAAAGCCAACCTGTCTCAAAAAAAGGCAGCATCTCTATAAAACTGTGGCCTAGGGAACTGGGGTGTCTGCCAGCCCTGGGCACGTTCAAGTCAGGCTCTAGACATTACGCCCCAAGGGTGGCAGAGTGGAAGGAAGGTAAGGCTAAGAGCATGGTGTGGGGGAGTCAAGGAGCCAGCTGGGGTCCTGAAACAGAGACGGAACAAAATGTTCCCAGCCCCACTCTGCTTTGGGGATGAGCTCAGGTTCCTTCCCTTGGGGAATGAGGAGGCTGGTGGAAGCTGATCTCTCAAGCATACAGGAGGCAGTCTTTGTCCTTTGTCACACTGGTGACCTGTCTCAGATGTCCATCCTGGCCTCACCAACTCAGTCATCTCAGCGAGTCTCTCGACCCTCCAAGCCATAGTGAGCTCCTACACTGTGGCCCGTCCCAACATGGAGGTGACGGATGGGTGTGGAATCTCAGACAGAACTGTTCTGAACGCCACCGGACCAGGGTCGCCATGATTCACTTTTGTTTGGTGCACACAACCTACCACCTGCACTGCTGGCTGCCGAGGTCGCATCGGCTCAGGCTGTAAGTGTTCCTCCCCAGCACACTGCGTCAAAAGGATCATTGCTTCCTGGGGTCGTCTTCAAGTTTAACTAAAATTTACTTGTAATTCACCCATCTTTTGAGTTTTAAAGACACCGTGGTGGAAACGTTAATGTAACACCTTGGAAAACATTAACTCACAACTACAGCTGTTTCAAAGAGCACCGTGACTGGGCTGGGCTCTCCTCCTCCCACTTCCGGATGCTCAGTCTGAAGCCATGTTTGCCCACTGTTAAAGGACCTGCCCAGCCACACCATCCTCTAACAGGACGTTGTTTCTTTCAAACTAGTAACCTGAAGCATGATCCCATGTCTCGTTCTGACGCTGCTGCTGCTGCAGCTGTTTTAAGCAGTGTAGATTTTGAAGGTATCTACTGAGCACCTTCACCTGAAGGTGCAATAATTGTTTTCTATGAACATCCGAAAGTCATTCGGCCCTACAGCTACAGTGGAAATGGGGGAGGGGTCGGACTACTATGTAAAAACCAGCGTTTGCAGCAGCTAGCCCTGATTCCCATCTGGTCTGCAGGTTGTGGCAAGCAGGCTACCTGGGTCTGTCAGTCACTGACACCAGCAGGAGGCAAGGCTGTCCCAGTCTTGGTGACATGTTCCTCTCTAGTCCCAGTACTTGGCAAGCTGAAGCAGAGGACTGCTTTAGCCTATGAGTTCAAGGCAAACATGGGGACATAGTAAGACTCAGTCTTTAAAAAAGTGATATACACTCATGTGTACATGCTCACGTGGTAGTGCTTGTCTTTAATCCCAGCACTCAGAAGGCAGAAGCAGGCAGACCTCTGTGAGTTCAAGGCCAGCCTGGTCTATATAGGGAGTTTCTGGCCAGTCAAGGATATGTAGTGAGCCCTATTTGTAAAAAAGAAAATAGAAAAAGAAAAAAAGGCAAGGGGGAGTGGGCATAGTCCTTACCTTGCAGAACTTTGTGAATATTGAATAAGATAGCACATATAAGATATTCAATATATCTATCCAATTCAAATATTAACTTTTTAGTTTTGCTTTTCTATTTATGCTTACTTTGAATGAATACTTCTTACTACTTGTATGCTGCTTCCTGACATTAACTACAGTAACGGAATCAAGGTCCCCCGGATTTCTCAGTGAGTTCAAAAATGGCAGTTAGGAATTTTTGCTTAGGTATTAACAGGTATGTCTCACTGGAGACTGCAATGCTTGGCAATTCACTCTTGCCTGGTTTAAAACCCTCCCTGTGGTTTAATTAGCATGAAACAACTTGAATTTAGTTCCTCAAGGTCATAAAGGTGTACCTCCTGTCCCCTTGCTGTACAGCCAGGTGGTGGTGTTCCTGTTTGGGATCGGCACCCTGACGCTCCAGTTCTACGTGCTGCTAAGGTGAGTCAGCCCAGGCAGGCTTATCTGCGGGGTGGTGCCCGCTGCTAAGGTGAGTCTCAGCCCAAGCAGGCCTTACCTGCGGGGTAGTGCGGGTGTTCCTTGACATTCCTGTCACGCGCCTGAGCGCTGCCTGTCCCATTGTCTCTGCTCCTGTTATTGGTGGCAGTCAAGTCCACCTCTCTGCATTCTTGAAATCTCAGTAGGGTGAAGGTTGCAGAGATTTTGACAGATCAAGTTTAACTTTAACACATATTGACTTCCTGTATAAGAGACTGTGAGGGCACCAATGTCTCTATTCATGGATTCCCCAGAGGCCGGTCCCAAGGGCCTAAGCATTAGCTAATGTCTACAGGGCCAAGGGGAAAGCGGGCACACTCAATCAATCAACTGGATTCTGAACTGATGTATGATACAATTCAGTGCTAGAGCTTAGTCATGGAGGCCAGAGATCGTCCACTAACCACGGTGGAGGCCAGAAACCGTCCACTAACCACGGTGGAAGCCAGAGACCGTCCACTAACCATGGTGGAGGCCACAGATGGTCCACTAACCACGGTGGAGGCCACAGATGGTCCACTAACCATGGTGGAGGCCAGAGACCGTCCACTAATCACAGTGGAGGCCAGAGATTGTCCACTAATCACAGTGGAGGCCAGAGACCATCTACTAACAATGGTAGTGGGTAGAGACCATCCACTAACAATGGTAGCAGGTAGACACCGTCCACTAACAACTTTCATTGAGGAAACAAAGCAAATATAATCTATTTGCTTAAAGTAAAGAGTCACAATCTTAAAAATGTGAAAATTGTTCAAAAATCTGAAAACTGAGAATTCACTGGCCTGATGGGGATGCAAGGCAAAGGCATGAGCTGGTGGAATTACTCAACACAAGTCTACCACAAGAGGTTTGAACACAACACAGCACAGTTCTTTACTCCCAAAGGTCAGAATTTCTACAAAGCGCTTTTCCCCAAACCATCAAAAAGGATTAGCAAACCTCAGCATTATTTCCCAGCTTTGACGAATGAGACTCATTATCAAGCCAAGATGAAGCCACTGTCAGCGTAGTTAGGGCAGGGAGGGAGCTCCTGATGTGTCTCAGACATGGAGGGCTCTGTAACGAGTGGTGGGCGAAGGGTACCAGCCTGTGAATTGCTTTGCAGGCCCAGATCCTCCCGGCACTGCAGTCAGCCTCTCCTGGCGAACCTGGTTGGCAGCATCGTCTTCACCTTCTTCACTTTGGGTAGGTGTGCAGCTGCCTGTGGGTGCTCACCAGGTGTCAATATCTAGTACCCGCTGTGGGGACAGAAGCAGCCAAGAGGAGGTTTCTGCTCTGGGGATGTTCACAGGCTGGCACCCAAGAAAATGACACTGGAAACTCCGGTGGTTGGCTGGGTTGCAGACCAATGGTAGAATGTTCGCCTGCTATGTGTGCCCTGGGTTTGATTGGCACCATCACTAAAAATGAAACAAAACCTTGAATGAAGAGACTCTTAAATTCCTTGGATAGCAGCCCTTATAGTTATCCTACAATCAGAGTGTGGAACTGAAGCTGAACCTAGTATTTCACTGGATTCTCACATTTTTCTCCTTTCTTCGCCCTCCTCATTTTTGGGGGTGGGATGTGGGGTGTTACTTTCTTGAGATGGATGGTCTTGAATTCACCGTGTATTCCAACTAGCCTCAAACTCATGGTAATCTTCCTGCCCCTCGGCCTTCAATGCTGGGATTGCACGCCTGTGCCGCCGTGCCTGACCTGCAACAGCCTATACAGTTATAATAAAGTTATGGATTTAGCTATTTATTCAGTAATAGTGTTGGGGCAGCACACTGGCTCAGCAGGTAAAGGCTGCTTGCTGGGCAGGCCTGGCAACTGGAGTTCTATTCCAGGATCCCAAGTAAAAAGAAGGAGACAACAGACTTCACAATGCTGTCTCCTGATCTCCTGCCACATACAGCCAGTGAGTGGTCCTTGTGCCCACACACAGATCTCGATTTTGATCCATCTCTCTCTTCTTAATAAATATATAAAAATAAGTCATGTTGAACAAGAGATGTTGTTTCTGAGGTCGGGCACAGTGGTGCACACCTGTGATCCCAGTACTCAGAAGATGGAGCTTGAGGCTAGCCTGGGCTACAATAGTAAGAGTGTGTTACAAGATACAAAAACAAAACAAGGAAGAAGCGCATGTCTCTGAGCACACTGTCCCGTCCTTCCAGGCCTCATCATACTGCTTACTCAGACGGAGCCGGCCCCGCAGGCTCTGAGGACAACGTTCTCAGTGTTTGCTGTTGGGTCCTTTGGTGAAGGAGCGTGCACCGTGCTATTAACAGTCTTGGCATCAGATTGTGTATGCTTTTTTATTTTTTAACATTAATTTATCTGTGTGTGTGATGCATGCATGCCACAATATTTGAAGGGGCCAGAGCACAATTACAGGAGCCAAGTCTCTTCTTCTATCTTTCCCATGGGCTCTAGGGATATTTGGGCTGTCAGGCTCCGCAGCACTCACTTCACCCAGGGAATCATCTCTCTGGTCTGGTCCTGGTTTGTTGTTTTGTTTTTTAAGGTTTTTTTCAATCAGGGTTTCTCTGCATAGCCCTGGTTGTTCAGGCAGATCTCTGCTTCACAAGGACTGGGATTAAAGGCGTGCACCACCATCGCCCGGCTTTAAGAATTTTAAAAGGCTCATCATACTCTGAAAGCTTGGTTACAAACAATCATTACTTTTCAATATTTACTATCTATTTACGCAGAAAATAGAAATATGCAGGCATGGAATTCCTCATCTATGCACAACGCAGCTACTTTAGGAAAGACAAAAACATCCTAGAGAGCTCAGCTGGTGAAGCGCTTGCCTCACACGCAAGGCCTGGATTTGATCCTCAGAAGACAGGATGGAAAGGCTGGGTGTGCTGGTACATGCTGTAATTCCAGTGTTGGGGAGGTGAAGACAAGCGGATCCCGGGGGGTCAAGGGTTGCAAGCCTAGACTAATGACACGAGGCAAACAGCATTCCTGAGGATGATACCTGAAGCTATCCTCCTGCTTCTATATGCAGGTTTACACTTGCACAAACATTACACCCTCACACACACATGAATATACACACACATGCACAAGAAAGAAGAAACTATTTTTTAAAAGAGTATGGGTTGTAGCTCATTGGTGAAGAACATGTGTAGCATGTGTGAGACCTGGGGTTATGCCAGCATGTTCCTAAAAACATCCCCAAATGACATTTTGGTTGTTTTTGGTGGTGATGGTGGCCTTGTTGTTTTGTTTGTTGTTGTTTGTTTTTTGAAACAGAGTCTCTCTTTGTAGCCTTGGCTGGACTAGAACTCAGAGATCTACCTACCTTTACCTCCAGAGTGCTGGGATCAAAGGTTTGCATCACCACACTTGGCCGAGATTTTTCTTATTGTGAGTGATTTCTACTTTAGTAGAATTTTATCTTTTAAAAATTTAAAACTGTATCACTATTGTGTGTGTTCGTGATGTGTACTTCGTGATGTGTACTTGGAAACTTAAGCCATGGCAAGCAAGTGGAGGTCAAAGCTGACTCTGAGGAGTAGATGTTCCTCTTCCACCATGCAGTACTGAACTCAGGTCATCTGGCTTGGCAGCAATCACCTTTACCCACTGTCTTAGTTAGAGTTTCCATGGCTGGGAAAGACACCATGACCATGGCAACTTTTATAAAGAAAACATTTAATTGGGGTGGCTCATTTACAATTTTAGAGGTCGAGTCCACTATAATCATGGTGGGGAGCGTGGCAGCACACAGGCAGACATGGTGCTGGAATAGCAGCTGAAGTCCTACATTCACAGGCAACAGGAAGTCAACTGAGACACTGGGTGGTGATCTGAGCATAGGAAACCTCAAAGCTCACCCCCTCAGTGACACACTTCCTCCAACAAGGCCATGCCCACTCCAACAAAGACACACCTCCTAATAGGGCCACTCCCTGTGAGATTACGAGGACCAATTACATTCAAAGTACCATACCCATTAAGCCCTCCTGCTGGCCCTAAAAACCCTTTTTGGTAACTATTGACAATAAATGTGACAAGACTCCTGTAGAGCATGTGCCTGTGACTTCAGAACTTGGGAGGCAGAGCAGCAGGACAGCAGACTCTGGGTAGACTGCCTACACAGATACACTAAACCAAAACCCAAAGAAACTCGGGCGGTGGAGTCACACACCTTTCATCCCAGCACTCAGGAGGCAGAGAAAGGCAGATCTCTGCGAGTTTTTGTGTAACCTGGTCTATAGAGTGAGTTTCAGGACAGCCAGAGCTACATAGTGAGATCCTGTCTCGAAAATACAAACAACAAAAAGTCAAACAAAACCCAAACCAGTCACCACTGGCCAAACAACAAAGGTGCTTCTGATGGTGCTTTTTGCATTTCATACAGGAGAAAACCAGCCCTGAACTGTACTACCTGTCTGTGCTGTTGTCAGTGGGCAGCCTGGTATCCACGGGTAAGTCAAAGCACTTCCCAAGACCCATCCGGGTTAGACACTTGCAGACCCTCAAGAGAAGACCACTTAACTAGGATCATTACACGGTAAGGAGCCCTGGCTCCTCTGACTGCAGACCCTCAGAGACAACAGAACCACACAGGAATGGGGGGCTTGGGATGGGATACAAAGCATCTTGGGGATGTAGCTCAGTGGGGAGAGTGCTGACCCAGCACAACACAGGTCCAGGGCTCAGTCACTATGCCCAGGTGGTGGCACATAGGCTGGTAACCCACACTCCAGAGGTGCAGCAAGGGGAACAGTAGTTCAACCAGTTCCTGGACCACTAAGGTATATGATACCCTGTACTCAGGAAGCAGAGGTAGGTGGATCTCCGTGAGTCTGAGGCTAGCCTGGTCTGCATAGTGAGTTCCAGGAACTTCATAACAGAGAAACCCTGTCTAAGGTAAGCTTTTCACAGCAGCAATCATTAGCTGTGCAGGATTGAGCCTCTCAACATTCCATCATTACGGACGGAGGAGGGGCCCATAAGGCTCCACCCTCCCCAAAGAGCTATAGACAGTTAATGGTTGCTGGTGGAGAGAAAGTCAAAATTCTCATTGGTGTACCCACTGGTAAGTTACTCTTGCATTCTCTCTCTCTCTCTCTCTCTCTCTCTCTCTCTGTCTCTCTCTCTCTCCCTCTGTCCCTCTCTCCCTCCCTCCTCCTCTCTCACACACCTTAATTAAAGCCTCTGGGCCACAGAGAACAAAAGGAGAGTGAGGGGACTTGCTGGGGAGGAGGGTTTTGACGGAAGGGGAGGGGACAAGAGGATACTGTTGGGCATTTTATATATGTGGCCCCATGTGTATGAACTTTTGAAGAGATCTTTCCAACATAATATTTTTATTGAATATTTGTGAATTTAACATAACGTACCCCATCACACTCACTTCCCAGTCCTCCCAGGTCTGCTCCTCCATCCTTATGACCCCCTCAAAAAAAAAAAAAAAAAAAAGAAGAAGAAGAAGAAAAAAAATACCAAGTCTAATTTGCATTTCCTTTATACTCCCTGGGCAGGGCCAAAATCCCGGCACCAGCCCCTTAAAGAGATCCAAGTCCTTCCCCACCCCCACCCTGCCAGAAGCCAGCAGGTGTGGAAGCTACACTTCAGCACCCTCTCACAACTTTGAAGAGTTCTCTATGGCTTCCTGCCTAGACTTTTTTTTCAGGGGTGGGGGTGAGATGGGAGGGTGGGAGGAGAGGGCTGTCAACGAAGCCCTCTGTGTCTCTTCTCAACTCCAAGTCTGCAATTAGTGCTATCAGTGCAAAAGAAGCTTCCTTGAGAAGGCATGTTTTTTTTTAACGCCAAGTTCTGCTCCACCTTGACTAGACCCTGTGCTTTGTCCCGCAGTGCTTTTCTCTGGCATGGGGCTCATCTGGCTGTCTAAAGTGACCTGTCCAAAGCCAGACGCAAAGCCAACAATCTAAAGCTGGCCAGAGGGTCCTGCTGGTCTCCTGCCTTAGTTACACGCCTGGGTCAACTGAGCCTGTCCCAGCAGCACTGCCAATGCTGTCACCATCTCACAAGACTATCTTAGCTGCCACTCTACACAAAATGTCGGTTGCAAATCATGGCCACAATAGAAGCATGCCAAGACCAGCCATTGTGGAAGAAAGTTGCTTTTAAACATGAATGAGCGCTGAGGAAGTGGGAAATGAATTGGTCAAGTGACATCACAGGATTGCCATCACCATCAAATATACCCAAAGGAGATTGTGGCACTGGCTTCTGAGAAACCCGTTTCCTGTCCATGGAAGTTAGGCTCTGAGCGGATGATGGCCACAGAAAGTAGCAGGGACATAAGAAGGGAAGTCACTTATCTCAGAAACGCAGAGCGAAGCTTCACAAGGACACAGCAACTTGGACCATTCATTTCAACAGCATCAATTTATTGACTCTTTACATTGTGGGAACTTTTGGGTAAAGAGACAGTGGATTACAACAATCTTTCACATCATTACAGCCAATTATTGTGTAGCCATGTCTGAGTTTCATTCCTATGCTGTTACAAACACTCTAACCAAAAGCAGCTCGGGGAGGAAGTTTATTGCCTCCTATTTCCAGGTCAGTACATCATTGAAGGAAGTTGGGGCATGAACTCAAGTAGGAGCCTGAAGCAGAAATTACTGAGGAATGCTGCTTGCTTGGCTCAATCATGGCTTAGGCCAAGCAGGCTTTCCTGTACACACAGGACCACCTGGCAGGGAATGGTGCTGCTTAGGGGACCGTGCCCTCCTCTATCTACAGGACAGTCCCCCACAGACACACCCACAGGCCAATCCAGTCCAGGCAATTCTTCAATCAAGTTGTTCCTTTCAGATGGCTCCAGGCCGTGGCAGTTAACAGTTACAGGTGATCATGAACCTTTACCCCTTCTCTACTTGATATGCAAACACACATTAAACCATGACCTTTTGATGTCTTGGCCCCAAAGTCTTATGTTAATATTACAATACAACCATCAGCCAACTTTCACAATTCTCTGTCTTTAAAATCTTCAATACTTTTAAAATTCTAAGTCTCTTTAAAAGTTCAAGTCTTTTTTGTTTTTTGAGACAAAGTTTTAGTGTATAGCCCTGGCTGTCCTCGAACTCACTCTGTAGAACAGGCTGTCCTCGAACTCACAGAGATCCACCTGCCTCTGCCTCCCCAGTTTTGGGACTAGTCGTGTGCTACCACTGCCTGGCTCAATCCTATAGCTTTTTTTTTTTTTTTTTTTTTTGGATTTTCAAGACAGGGTTCCTCCGTAGCTTTTGGTTCCTGTCCTGGAACTAGCTCTAGTAGACCAGGCTGGCCTCGAACTCACAGAGATCCGCCTGCCTCTGCCTCCCGAGTGCTGGGATTAAAGGCGTGCGCCACCACCGCCAGGCCTAATCCTATAGCTTTTTATGTCTTTTTTTTTTTTTTTTTTTTTAAAATATTTATTTATTATGTATACAATAGTCCAGAAGAGGGCACCAGACCTTATTACAGATGGTTGTGAGCCACCATGTGGTTGCTGGGAATTGAACTCAGGACCTTTGGAAGAGCAGGCAATGCTCTTAACCACTGAGCCATCTCTCCAGCCCAGCTTTTTATGTCTTAAAAGGAAACAGGACCTCACAGAGACCCTCAGACATTGCCACATTCAGCTGCTAGCTCGAGTATAGTCTTGGACCCCTCTGGACTACAACTCCATGTACTTTACCTGAGCAAACACTTTGTCCCAATAAAGCATAAATTTCACATCAATGGCATTGATCTCTTATTAACTGTAGCTGTTTGCCCCAGCTGACCAGCAACCACAGATTCTTAATAGAAAGCATCACACAGAGCCAGGCATGGTGGTGCAGTGCACACCTTTAATCCCAGTACTCAGAAGGCAGAAGAAGGCAAGCATCTCCTATGCACTCATAGAACCTGACAACACAATGAGGTGGGAATATCCCCAAACCCACCATCTCTACAAATGAAGACGCTGGGGCTTAGAAAGGTTGATTAACCTGCCCAGGACTTGACCACTGGAGAAACACGCTAATTCTAAAAGTAGAAGCTCTTACCCATTATTGTAAAACTTACAATGGTACAAGCTATCTGTTAGTGGACACAGAAAAGAGGCCCGGGACTAGAGGTCTACAGGACTTGCCTTGTATGCAGAGGGCTCTGGGCTCAACTCCCAGCACTGCATGAATAGGACAGGTAGTGACTTTGGGAGGTGGAAGCAGGAGAATCAGGAGTTCAATGTCATTACATCTCTAGCTCAAGGCAAAGCGGGGCTGCATGAAAACTCTGCCTCAGATATTAATGAGATAATTAAGCTCAACACAAGCATTAGGTGTAGAACATTAGGCTTGGGTTCAATCCCCAACATCACATAAATAAATAATAATGGTGGCCCAAGTGTCCAGAAAACCTTTGGATTGTGGTCCTTCCCACCACTCAGGTTCCATCTGTCCCAGCATGTCCCTACTTGGTTCTCTCAGCTCTCACACTAAGTCCAGGCTGAAGTCCCCTAAACTCCTGCCAAGCCCACGTTTATTTAGCTTCTCTATTAGGATTCCCACTGCGGAAGTGGATTTCTTTAGTTCTGTCTTCCACAGTGACTTTCCCAACACATCATTCCTCCTTCCTAATTTCCTCTCAGTCTCCTGCCTCAAGATCATAAACCCAACACAAGACCCCAAAGGCACGGAAGAAAGCACACCCAAGACTGCACACACTCAAGCCAGACGCAGTGCCTGAAAGGATCATCATCTACGGAAGTAGCCAGGCAGTGGTGACACACACCTTTAATCCCAGCACTGGGAGGCAGAGGCAGGAGGATCTCTGTGAGTTTGAGGCCAGCCTGGTCTACAAGAGCTAGTTCCAGGACAGGCTCCAAAGCTACAGAGAAACCCTGTCTCGAAAAACCAAAAAACCTCTCTCTTCCATCTCCTGGTAGAACTGTCTGGAATAGGCTTTTTTCCTTATCCTGTTTTCTTGCAAGGGCAAAACTCCCAGATGCATAGTGGTGACCTCAAGCCGAACAGGCCACTTTCCTGTGTTTACATTTAAAAAAATTTCTGAGAATTGTCATTCATATTACTAGAAAATTTTTAAAAATCCAAACCACTTGAGTAACGTTCAAAAGGACTATTTCTCTCCACCCATCATCACTCCATAGTTCTGGGAACAGTACCCAGGATGAAGCATATGGTGACATACCTCCATTCCTGAGCTAGTCAAATGGCACACCCCCCTCTCGCCAGGGCCTCACCATGCAGCCCTGGATGTCCTAGAATTCACTCTGTAGACCAGGTTGGCCTTGAACTCAGAGATCTGCTTGCCTCTGCCTCCTGACTGGTGGGATTAAAGGCATATACCACAATGCCTGACTCTGAATCTGTCTCTTTTCTTCTTTCTTTTCTTTTCTTTTTTTTTTTTTAATGATAAGGTCTCATATAGCCTGGGCTAGCCCAGAACTCCTGGTCATCTGGCCTGAGCATCCCAAACACTGAATTTAGAGGTGTGGACTATTGCACTCAATTTTAATTGCTGCTGTTTGGTTGAATTTTAAGACAAAATTTCAGCTGGCAGTGGTGCCTTTAATCCCAGCATTTGGGAGGCAAAGATAGGCAGAGTTCTATGAATTTGAAGCCAGCCTAGTCTACAAAGTGAGTTCCAGGACAGCCAGGGCTGCTACACAGAGAAACCCTGTCATCCTCTGCATCCCCACCCCCTAAAAGACACATTTTCATGTTCCTAGGCTGTTCTAGAATTCACTTTGGTGCCTCCAGCCTCTACCTCAGAGTATAGCACCACTCCCAGTTTTGCCTGGTGCTGGCGACCAAATCCAGGGCATTATGCAGCCGAGTTACAACTGAGTTTTCTCTCCAGCCCCACAAATCTCACTGTTGCCCTCTTCCTCTTCTCTCTCCCCTCCCAATGTGAGCGTCTGGCTGAAAAGTTCCCACACTTCAGGCTTCAAGTCTGGTACCACCAGAATAAAGTTTCCTTACACCCTTCGGGGCATTCCACCTAAGAAGCTGGCACACATTCTCATATGGAAAATCAAAGACAGCTGCATCAACACAACAGGCACACGCTTGACTCGGGGAGCATTTCTGCAAAGCAGGCCGAATAGCTGTCTAGAAAGGCCGTTTCCACATTGCAACAAACAGCAATGACAAACAGCCGAGGCAAAGGGGCTGCAATACACCCAGGAGAGCGCTATGATAATTCAAGTCTGGAGTTCGTACTGACGGAATGAAATACAAATTTTAATACTGTCTTTGAACGAAGTTTACCTCAAAACCCAATGCCCTGTGGATCACTATAGTACCTATTCAGGAAGATGGAATCACTCCAAAGCTTTTGCACTCAGTTTCCGGGTAACGTTTAAAATCCATCCAGCAGATATTTTCCTAGTTCTCAAGGCTTTGACAAACGGCTGTCAGTAAAGTGGATCTGATCTTTCCCATATTTGGAAAGAATTTAGGAGGGAAGGAGGAGTACCTCACAACGCCGGTTTTCCCCCACTGCCTCTCACCCACGTCCCTCTAAGCGCTCGGGCTTCTGCTCTCAGGACACCTCTAGAGAAGGAAACCCCCCAGGGCATCCCAAAGCTGACCTGCACCAAGGTCACAGGACATTTTACCAACTTTTTGGTTCCGAGGGGGAACTAACGAGCAAGAGTTGACTCTGAAGACCTGGTTCCAGGGACCGTTACAAAGGACTCTAAAGGCCCAGCCACTGCGCTTTCCCCTTTGCTTGGCACAATAAGGGGTGCTGGGCTAACGTTCCCCAAAACGGGTTATCCTAGGACCGCGTGCGGGGTGCTTACCAAGCCCCGCAGGCCAAACCGCCCCAGTCCTCCAGCAGACAACCTCGGCCCGGAAGCTAGCGAAGGGAACACCGCACCGCGCTTTCATTGGTTCCACGCAGCCGGAAGTACGCGCGTCCAGCGGAAGTGCTCCTCCGGCCTGGTCCGCCCGGCCCGGGCCGTCAGGGGCGGGGCGCTTGGATCCAAACCCTAGGATCTGCTGGCCGGAGGCGGGCGGGCAACGCCAGGGCAGAAGGAGGTTGTCCGGTTCCCGATCACACGCCGAGCGTTTCGTAGGCGTCGGACCCCACGCCACAGCAGCTGAGCACCGCGCCCCGGCGGGAACCCGGCCTCCGCGGGACCTGCGGACCGGAGCTACGAGTTCGTCCGCAGGGAGGAGGTTGGCGGCCGAGGGTGCCGCTTTCCCTGATTCCTGTCCTCGGTGGTCCTGGGTCGAGCGCTGCTCACTTCCGACCCTGAGAAGGTGTGCTTTCTGCCCTTGCCTTTCGTGCTTCTGAGTTGGACAGTTTTCCTCAAGGCGTTTCCTGGGCGTTGTGGCCTCATCAGAGGAAACCTCAGAAAAAGCTACAGGAGGCACAGTCCAGGAGTTAAACGCCCTCTGTTGCGTCTTCCTAGGAGTGGAAAGTGTATTTCAGTTACAGGCTACTTATGCTTAAGGGGAAGTTATCTGGACGTCTGTAGGCCAAGTTCATACATAGCAAATAAACTACTTAATAGTTTCCCTTGGTCTAGCCAACTCCACCCCTCGGAGGTTTGACGTTCGAGCCTCCTTGTAAACCCTATGAACAAGTACGCTTTTCTCAAACTGACGACACTCCGAGCTTCCAAAGTTGGCGGTTTGTGCAATCCGAGAAGCCCGATCAGCATGAATGAATGTTCCCTTCCTCTCCAGCTGACAGTACTGGAGGGCCATTTCTGCAGATTTGAAGAAAATGCATCTCTTATCTTTATTACTAGGTGGTGCCAGTGAGTTAAATCTTCCTGTCATAAATCTGTAGCGTGTGGTTAAAGCTTTTTAAAAAGCCTCAGTATTCCCTGAAATTTATTCAGAATAACTTTGCTTCTTGAGACTGAATTGCGGCTTGGGGATGTGGCCTGGCGGTAGGGGGCACACTTAGTATGCTGGTTCTTCCCATTTCCCCCAAAAGGAGAAAGACAGATTTTTCTATTAAACAGTAAAAACTTACTGGGCAGGGGATTTTCTTAATGGTAGAGTGCTTGCTTAGGCACGAATGAGACCCTGAGTTCAATCTCCTGCAAAAAAAGAAAAGAAAAAGGCTGGGCCTGTTGGCGTATACCTGTAATCCTAGACATACTATAGTCTCTTCAGTTTTGTTTTTTGGTTTGGTTTGGGTTTTGGTGTGGCACTGGCTGTCCTGGAAATCACTCAGTAGACCAGGCTGGCCTTGAACTCAGAGTTCCCTCGCCTCTGCCTTCCAAGTGCTAGGATTAAAGGTGTGCGCCACCACTGCCACTCCCAGCATTTTATATTTTCTTAATTTTGAATTGTACTGGTATGTTCAGTCTTCTTAAGTAACCAAATCCAATGTACTCCATGTGGGTTTATCATTCTTATAGTGATTAAAATGGCTTCCAGAGGAAAGACAGAGACAAGCAAATTAAAGCAGAATTTAGAAGAACAGTTGGATAGACTGATGCAGCAATTACAAGATCTGGAGGAATGCAGGTAATAATATAATTATGTGTCATTACTCTGTTTCTGATGGAGAGAGTTCAAGCTCCATGGATGTGACTTTGGTCTCCTCTGCAGTGTTCTACAGCACTCTGCCTGTGGGAAAAGTAAACTTCTCATAAAGCCTGGGATGTGGAAGACTTAAAATATTCCTGGAAATAGCTAAGCTTACGTTGTCTTTAGTATTTAAAACAGCTCTGTCTAGAATGAACTCCTAGCTAATTGCTCAAAATGCTGTGATTGGGCTGTGGGCGTTCTTCTGCGGATGAGTGGGCGCCTAATACACCAGAGGCTTGGACTCAATTCCCAGCATCAAAGAAGGGAGGGAAGAGAGGGAGGTTGTACACTCCTATATCCCAGCACATGTGAGGTGGATGCAGGAGAATCAGAAGCTCAAGGTCCTTCTTGCCTACATTGTGAGTTTCAGGCCAACCTGACTGTATGAGACCCCATTTCAATAAAGCAGAAGAAAACAAGCTATTAATTGTACTTTTTATAACCTCCCAAGGATGCTGTAAATATGGAAATGAAAGAGACAATATAGTGCTTGGCCTAGAGTAAGTTCCCCGTAAATGGTAGCTGAGCGTGTAGAGCTCTTGTTACTTGTAGTAAATATTTAATAAGCAGCTTGTTTGGTAAATAAAAATAGCCTTTTACTCAGCTGACAGGTGTGCCGCTCTGCTCGCCAGTGGGCACACAAGGTGCTTCCCGCCATTGATGAGACTGAAGCTAACAGCAACCGTTTACCGTTACTATAGACGCCAGGCGTTTCCTTCTTAATGAACACTTAGGAAAAGGCACTATAGTGATCTGAAGTTGTGTAGACAACTGAGGTTTGTCCCTGTTCATGCCTTGCCCGAGGTTATACAACTGGTCTCTTTAGGAGAAGGTACTGTGTGCCTAAGTGTGCCTCCTGGGGCAAGGGGAGATAACACACACTCAGCCCCGGGTTCAGCCGCAGTGAAAGACAATGGAGATGCCAGTAGCTCAACTCTGTGGACTGGACATGTGCCGCTCCAGCTGGTACTCCCCTTCAGCCTTGCTCTAGATCGAGTACCGAGGTTTTCAGGCTTAGACGTGTTTTCTGCACTCTGATGTAAACTGTGCTTCAGAGAGGAGCTTGACACCGACGAATATGAAGAAACTAAAAGGGAAACTCTGGAGCAGCTGCGTGAATTCAGTGACTCCCTAAAGAAGATTATGTCGGGAAATATGACCTTGGTCGATGAGCTCAGCGGCATGCAGCTGGTAAGAGGAACTGACCAGTCGAGTCTTCTGTGCATGGCTTGTTGTTTGCTTCTTTGTGAGTGTATTTCAGATAGAAAATGTGCACTTCGAAAGCCAAGGACCGAGCTCTGTGGTACTGTACGTGCCTAGCAAGTACAAGACCCTAGATTATTTCCCAGCATCTCAAAATAAAACATAAAAAAGTGAAGGAAAAGAAGAAAGAAAAAGTGCTGTGTTTCTGAGATTGCTTCTAGATTTTGTGTCTGCTTGGCTCCACTAATGTGCTCAGAAATTGTAAATTGAAACTGATCTCAAGCTGGGCGGTGGTGGCGCACGCCTTTAGTCCCAGCACTCGGGAGGCAGAGGCAGGTAGATCTCTGTGAGTTCGAGGCCAGCCTGGGCTACAAGAGCTAGTTCCAGGATGGGAACCAAAAAAGCTACAGAGAAACCCTGTCTCGAAAGAAAAAAAAAAAGAAACTGATCTCAAACACTAAAACCTATTAACTAAGACTCATTAGTCCAGTATCGCAGATGTAATTGTGTAGAATGTTTTGGTTAGTTTTTGTGTTCCTGTGTTTCCAGGCTATTCAGGCGGCTATCAGTCAGGCCTTTAAAACACCGGAAGTCATCAGATTGTTTGCAAAGAAACAACCAGGTCAACTTCGGACAAGGTTAGCAGAGGTAAAGTTTCTTCACGTTGATCCAGTTGCTGTGTGTGTTTGTCTTCCAAGCCCGTGACTGTACTGATTGTAGTAGCCTACTGTTTACAATTTGCTCAGTTGGTGTTAGAGCCACAGCCCTCAAGTTTTTGACAGTTTGTACCTTGGACAGTTATAATTCATAATAAATGAATGTTTTAACAGCATGTGGCTATTTAAATCTCCCCCAGCCACTTCTCTTGGCCTCCACCTTTAGTATTTTGTCCTTTATATCTGGGGCCCTAACTCGAGATCCTCTTTGGAATTCAGCATCAGCATTGTTCCTGGGTATGCACTGTTAATCTTTTTTTTTTTTTCTTCAGATTTCTTTCTAATTTGTTTTTGGTTTTTCTAGACAGGGTTTCTCTGTAGCTTTGGAGCCTGTCCTGGAACTAGCTCTTGTAGACCAGGCTGGCCTGTGCCTCCCGAGTGCTGGGATTAAAGGCGTGTACCACCACCACCCAGCTTATTTCTATTGTTTTGAGTGATGTTTGCGGATGTATGTAAGTGCACATGTGCACAATTGTGCAGATGTCCTCAGAGGCCAGAAGCATCAAATATCCTGGAGCTACAGGAGGTTGTGAACAGCCTGAAGTGGATTCTGGGAATTGAACTCGAGTCCTCTCAGAGCAGCACACAGTTCCTAATCACTGAGCCATTTCTTCTGCTTGTCCAGTATCTTTTTGTTTCTTTCTTTTTCTTTGAGACAGGGTTTCTTTATCTCTGTGCTGCATAGAGGAGCTCTGTAGCCCTGACTGTCCTGTAGGCCATATTGGCCTAGAACTCAGAAATCTGCCTGCCTCTGCCTCACGAGTGTTGATATTAAAGGTGTGTGCCTCCTCTGCCTCTTTCTTTTATTTTTTTTATTTTTTATTTTATTTTTATTTATAAATTCTTACTTCCAGAAATCTTTCCGTGGACTTGAATATAATTACGGACTAATAGGTAATTTCCATCTACAAGTAATTCAGTAGAATAGGAAGAGCATAACTTTAGGGAATGGAGAGATGACCCCCTTGGTAAAGTATGCCAGGTGAGCAGCACACACAGTGGTCCTGGCACTGGGGAGACAGAGACCAGAGGCTCCCTGGGGCTCTTGCCAGTGAGAGACCCTGAAATTGACCTCTAGCATGACTCAGACACGCTTGTATACACATAGGAGCACATACACACACGGGGAAACATCATAGATTAAGATGAGATTATTGGGGGCTGGAGCAGTGGCTCGGTAGTTAAGAGCACTGACTGCTCTTCCAGAAGACAAGTGTTCAATTCCCAACACTCACGTGGCCACTCACAACCCTCACTAACTCTATACCAAGGTACCCAACACCCTCTTGTAGACTTATCCAGACAAAACACCAATGCACATGAAATAAGAACAAAGGGAAAAAATATATATTTATATATATAAATTATATAATTTATATATTATAAAATATATTTATATTATATATAAACTATTATATATATATAAAAGATGAGATGAGTTGGGTCTAAGTTCCTGCTGTGCATCCTGGGTAGGGCAGGCAGCCTTTGGTGAGTTGTTGAAGTCACCCTTGTATCGTGTACCTTCGTTTTCTTCTTCTTTTTTTTTTTTAAAGGTATTTTTTTTATTATTTATTTATTATGTATACAGTATTCTGTGTGTATGCCTGAAGGCCAGAAGAGGGCACCAGACCTCTTTACAGATGGTTGTGAGCCACCATGTGGTTGCTGGGAATTGAACTCAGGACCTTTGGAAGAGCAGGCAATGCTCTTAACCACTGAGCCATCTCTCCAGCTCCCTCGTTTTCTTATCTGTAAGGTGACTATGTCAGTTTCTACTTGTGGATGTCATGGGGGTTTGATGACACTTAGAAGCTGGCTGCAGTCCCAGCTCCTTGGGAGCCAAAGGGAAGATCATTTGAGGTAGGGCAGGCCTGGATAACACAAGAGACCCTGTCTCAAGAGTAAGAAGGGCCAACAAGGTGGTGCTTCTGGTAAAGGTACTTGCCACCGAGCCTGATGACCTGAGTTTGCTTGGGCCCATGTGGTGGAGGGGAACTGACTCCTGAAAATTGTCCTCTGAGCTGTGTTCATGCACTGTGAACACAAAGTAAATAAGTAAATGTAATTTAAATAATAAGAATGGGGGAATGTAGAGTGAGAGAATCACTTCCATGCCCTCTGACCTCTACACGCATGCTGTGGTATGCCTGCTCACATGCATACAACACACACAATAACAAAATTTAAAAAGAAAAGGTAATACAATATTCTGTCTGTGTGTGTGTATACCTGCAGGCCAGAAAAGGGCACCAGACTCCATTACAGATGGTTGTGAGCCACCATGTGGTTGCTGGGAATTGAACTCAGGACCTTTGGAAGAGCAGACAATGCTCTTAACCTCTGAGCCATCTCTCCAGCCCCCAGTAATAATAATCTTAAAATGTATTAAAACTGGGCTGATGTGGTAGCTTATGTCGGTGGCCTTAACATTTAGGAGTCTGAGGCAGGAGAGTTACCCACATGTTTTGAAGTCAGCCTGAACTACAGAGTGAGTCAAAAAGCAAAAATGGAAAGTAAAAACTGTTCTAGGCCAGCAAGATGGCTCAGTGGGTAAGGCCACCAGGCCTGACAGCCTGACCTGATTTGATTTCCATCTCCAGACCCACATGGTAGGAGAGAATCACCTGCCACAACTTGTCCTCTGATTTCACACAAAAGCCCAGGCATGCACACTCACACACAAGAACATGCATGTATGCACATGCACACACGCACACATACATACACATGCATATACACACATATATGCACACACAGATAAACAATGAAGGTAATTTTTTTTTAATTTCAAAAACTTACCTGATGGCACTTATGTCGTGATGTTTCAGATTATTTCTATAGTTTTTTATATTAACCAAGTACTTTTGTTTTTGTTTTAAGAAGTAGGACTGGCTGGGCGGTGGTGGTGCACACCTTTAATCCCAGCACTCGGGAGGCAGAGGCTCTGTGAGTTCGAGGCCAGCCTTGTCTATAGAGTGAGTTCAGGACAGCCAGGGCTGTTAGAGAAACCCTATCTCGACAAACCACAAGCAGAACAAAAAAACTAAGAAGCAGCACTGAAAAGCTGGGTTTTCTACACAGACTGCCTTTTGCTCATGTGCACACGCCTTGCCTTTGCTCTTTAGATGGACAGAGATCTGATGGTGGGGAAGCTGGAAAGAGACCTGTACACGCAGCAGAAAGTGGAGATTCTCACCGCTCTCAGGAAGCTCGGAGAAAAGGTCCTGGCACGCAGTGTGATTGGCTGATAGAACATTTGTGTTGTGCTTGTTACAGAACGTGCTGCGATGTGGTCTAGAGATCTAAGAAATTAAGAAAAATGATTTTAGGTTTATTTTAAGTGTGTGAATGTTTTGTCTGCTTGTATGTGTGTACGCTATGTGCATGTGTGCCTGGTGTCCAAGAACGTCAGCAGACAGTAGTGGATCCCCTGGAACTGGAGTTTGGGTTGGTTGTGAGCTGCATGTGGGTACTGGGAATGCACCAGGCTCCACTGCAGGAGCAGTGAGTGCTTTTAACTGCTAGGCCCGCCCCAGCCCCTAAGCCTTCCTTACTGCGGGCCCAGGACTTGCTCTGACCCTTGCTCTCACCCACTGCACTTTGTCTCACCTGTGCAGCTGACCGACGATGACGAGGCCTTCCTGACAGCCAATGCAGGTGCTGCGCTCAGCCAGTTTGAGAAAGTCTCCACAGACCTAGGTGAGTGAGTTTCCTCTTCGTTCCCTCTCCCTTCCCATTTCTTTCCCTCCCCTCCCCTCCCCTCTGCTCCTCTTGCTTGATTTTACTCCTTTTCTTCTGTCTTTTAGAGTAAACATAGATTTATTAAGGAAAGTAAAAGAACTCCCAGGAGTAGAAGGGTCTTAAGGGAGAGATACTGTGTGTGTGTGTGTGTGTGTGTGTGTGTGAGAGAGAGAGAGAGAGAGAGAGAGAGAGAGAGAGAGAGAAGGGGGGAGGGAGGGAGGGATGGAGGGAAGGGTGATCAAACCCATCACCTTGTGCTTGAGACAACATAATGACCTTTCTTCGAGTTTAAAGTGACAGAATTATTCATATTTGATTTTCTTTCTGTGTGTCTGTATGTGCATGTGTTTGTGCATATGAGTGCTGGTGTCTGAAGAGGCCATATGAAAGTCCTGGGTCCCGGACCTTGAGTGAGCAGGTGGTTGTGAACTACCCATGTGGGTACTGGGAGCTGAACCGGGATCCTCTGGAAGAGCAGCCAGTACTCTTAACCGTTGAGCTATCTTTCCAGCCCAGAACTATTTTCTTCAAAAATCCTTTAAATTAGTTATATTTTACAGTTCTAAAAAGAGATTCCTTTTTTATGTATGCATGTGTGGTGTGTATGCACACGGTCATGCAGATACCCACAGAATGGAGCCTTCGATCCTGGAACCTAGAGTTAAAGATGTCTGTGAGCTTTCTGATGTGGGTGCTAGGATCCAGTTCAGCTCCTCAGATAGCACACTAGCCATTCTTCACCACAGATCTGACTTTCTAGCCTTTCCTTTCGTTCCTTTTCTATGCAGGCTCTTACCAGGGACCCTCATCTGGCCTTGAACTCAGCATCTCTCTGCCTTTACCTCCCAAGTGCCAGAACCATGAGCATGTACCACACACTTAGCCCCAGTACTCTAAAAAAATAAAATAAAGCAGATGAGTTTTCAGAAAATTACATGCCATGTTGTTGGAAAGATGGTTCAGAGTACTGGCTGCTCTTCCAGGGGGCCTGGTTGAATGCCCAGCACCCACATGATAACTCATAACCGTCTGTAGCTCTGGTTCCAGGGGCTCTGGTGGCCCTTTCTGGCTATAGGCACCAGGCATGCACAGGTGCACATCCACATGAAATAAATTGTTTTTGTTTTTTGAGACAGGGTTTCTCTGTAGTTATACTGTTAAGTCCTGGCTGTACTGGGACTCACTCTATAGATCATGCTGCCCTCAAACTCACAGAGATCCTCCTGCCTCTGCCTCCCGAGTGCTTGGGTTGAAGGTGTGCTCCACCACCGCCTGGCTTCCCCTTCCCTTTTCTTGAGATGCTCCTTTACTGTGTTGTCTAGCCTTGCCTTCACCTCTCAGCTGAAGTCATCCTCCTGCCTCAGCTGTCATGTAGCTAGGACTGTAGGAACACACCAACATTCTTAGCTGTTTTTCCTTTTTTAAAGAATTATGTATTTTAAAAATTTACATGTATGAGTGTTTTGGTTCCATGCATATGATGTCTTGGCGGTCCATTAGAGTGTGTTGGGTCCCCTGCAACTGGAGTTATGGTTGTGAACTGATGTGTATACTGGGAATCAGACCGGAGCCCTCTAGCAAGTGCCCTTAATCCCCAAGCACTGGCTTCTTAGCCCCAGTATCCCCAGCTTTGCAGCTGACTGTGTTCAAATACCTTTCAGCAACATGTAATTATAACAGTAAATGAGAATTTTACATATTTGCCTTCAAACCTAGAACTGAGTTAGGATTCGTCACCAGGAAGCCACTCGTGTGGCCGGAGTGTTTATGGAGGGGTAGGAGATCCAGATGGCAGCCGGCTTTGTTGAGGTTAATGCATCTGATTTCTGTTCTGTGTCTATGTGGTTCTTACCTGGGACTGTAAATGCCTTGAAATAACCTTTTTATTTTGTGTCTTTTCCTTAGGCTCTGGAGATAAAGTCCTTGCTCTGGCAGGTTTTGAGGTTGAAAAAGCCAAGAAATGACATTGCGGCGGCTTGGCGCCACCAGCCCCATCGTAGCTGCACATGGTGCTTTCATCCTGAGGACTTGGAGATTCTCACAATGCCCAAGAGCAGGTGACGCGGAAACAGTGTGGCTTCTGTTAGGTCCTTCATCCTAGAAGGTCCTTGTCCTTCTCTGTATGGGGCTACCTTCAATGACCCTGGGCTTGTTGACACACAGGACCTGCTGGACTCTTTCTGATGGTTCCATCTATTACGACGCCTTGTGTTTAGTGCTGATAGTGAAAGCTGTGAGCTAGTGATTGTCTTGATTCTCGTCTGCACGCCTTGAGGAGACTGGTACGGTGATGTCACTAGCCCTCCTGTGTCTGTAGACTTCTAGAAACCTTTTCATTTTCCCACAAGGAAACCAAGACGCAGAAGGAGCATGTGATCTGTCTAAAGTCACATTAGGGACAGAGCTATGGCTCTGACTCAGGTGTCTTGACCCCTGGTTTTATTTTTTTATTCTATACTGTTTCAGTTTTTTTGTTTTTGTTTTTTTGTTTTAATAATTAACTTGTATTTGTGCAAGTTGGCGTCTATGAAAATTCCGTTTCCTAACCCAGAGTTGAGTGGACACTGAGGGGCTGTTCCCAGCCTGTGATGGGCAGCATGAATGGGGCCCATTGTATCTCTGAATTTCTAACAAGCAACAATGGGAGGCCCTGTTGAGAGCCTCCTGAAGTAACTTAACCTCCTGCCTTGTCTCGGTGGGGAAGCAATAGGAAACGGCAGCCGCAGGCTCTCTGAGTGTGACCTCTTGCCAACTCTGAGGGTGGTAACAGTAAGTTACTGTAAACTGTGCAGTTTGGGGGAAACACAAACCTAGTTTCTCCCTGAGAGCGGTGACTCTGCACGGGCAGCCGCACAGTCATGTCCTTACATGTACTTCCCAGGAGCCCTTTCTGTGTTTCTCACTGGTTTTTTGTTTTTGTTTTGGTTTGTTTTTTGCACTTTCTACAAATTAAAAACATTTTTACTGCTTCTTATAAGCTTAACTCCACTAGGTGCTGTGCTACCTGGACAAACTAGGGAACCTCAGCTATGTAGATGCCTTATTTGGAACTTGTAATGTCTTTGGGATTTTTTTGAAAGGGGTGGGTCTCTGGGCCAACCAAATGGCCCAGTAGGTACAGGTGCCTCCTGCCAAGCCTGGTAGCCCAAGTTTAATCTCCAGATCCACCTGGTAAAGGAAGAGAGCTGACTTTTACAAGTTCTTCTGACCTCCACATATGTGCCATGGCCCATATGTGTGCACGCATACACACACGTACCCACATACACACTCAATAAGTAAAAGAAAAATTGTAAAGGGTTCTCTCTGGGTTGGAGTCCTAGGCTCAGACTCTTCTCTGGCCTCAGCCTCCCAAGAAGCCGTTTCTGTGGATGAGTGCCACTGTGCCTCACCAACAGGCTGTCTCCGTTTGCTGTCTACTGACATCAGTCACTGAAGGGCAGCACACCCAGAAAGGCTGAGCACCCGCTGTGACCTACGGCTTGTGTGTAGGGCACCACCGTTTTGTAGCAATGAAGCTCATGTTAACACGGAGGTCACTGTGTCAAGACGTAGACTCAGTAGCAGTACGTCCACAGTGCTGTGCAGTTCCCAGCCTAGTGCCAAGTCATCCTTTTATTCCATCACCCCCCGCAGGAGAACCTTGTAAGCAATCACTCCAAAATGCCTTCCTCCCAGCCTTCCAGCATCCGCTGGTCTGCTCTCCTGTCCCCTGACCTTATCTCTCTGGATAGTTCACATGAATGGATGTGTGATTATGCACTTTGTGGCTTTGGTATGTATCTGGCTTCTTCACTTCATACAATATTTTATTGCTAACCCACAGTGTAACACACTTCAATACTTCATTTCTTTTTAATGGCAGAATAACACTTCTCTGTATAAATACTGCATTTTGTTTAGCGTGTGTCTGATGAGCATCTGTGTTCTTGTCACAGCCTCAGCTCCTGTGAATGGTGCCACTATGAAATGTCTACACAGACACTTGTTGAATGCCTAGTTTTTCAGTTCCCTTCGGGCAGTACCTAGTCACAGAATTGTGATGTTATTTTTAAGCCCTAACAAGATGACCTTATGCCTCATGATCCCCCAGTAAACCCAGGAATCTAAGAGTACTTTTCATCTGAAAGAGGCTCGTGTCAGTCTGGAACCCTTAATCTTGGTGACCTTTAAACATTGTTAAAGAACAGCACCAGACCACACCTGTAACCCCAGTACTGGGAGGCAGAGACTGGGGGATGAAGAAGTTGAGACCAACCAGGGCTTCCTGGTGAAACCTATCTCAAGTCAAAAAGCAAATCAGACGACCAGATCAGCATAGTGAGGCCCTTACTGCTCATCAGATCCACCTCCTGTACTTACAGCTATCCTCTATTAGAGGACGCTGGCGTCTGTGCTCACCTCAGTTACTTCATCCTTTTCTCTTTCGGTTTTTGAAACAGGGTTTCTCTGTGTCACAGTCCCGACTGTCACGGAACAATCTCACTTTGTAAACCAGGCTGGCCTCGACCTCACAGTGCGCCACCACACCCGGCTCAGTTACTTCATCCTATGGAGCCTCCCTTTCTGCAGGCCTACCTTGTACCTTACTTCACATCTCCCTTCCTTAGTACAGACTAGCATTGGTGCTAACCCACCGGTCAGCTGCTGAGTTTAGCACTGTTTGACATGTGCTTCCCCGATGTCACGTTCACCAGGAAGTTCTGTGCAGTGCAGTTATTAAATGCTCGTAAGCCATGTCTCCTCATTTGCATACTTTTCCAATCTCTGTAACTTGGATGGTCCTGTCACCCAGCACATAGCCTCTTAACATTCTTATGTCAAGATGTTTTGGGGAAAGTCCTGCATTCAAGCCAGGTGTGGTGACACACACCTCGATCCTAGCAGTGAGGAAGCAGAGGTTGGCAGGTCTCTCAGCTCCAGGCCAGCCAGGGCTACAATCCAAGACCGTGTCTCAAAATAGATAAATAAATGTCCTCATTTCTCAATGAATTAAGGCTGAAGCAAAAAAATCAGTTCCGATGAGTGAGTGTCTGCATGAGCTGTTGGTGAGATCAAGAAAACAGATTTTTTTTGTTTGATCTTGTGAACTACAAAACAGGTAGGTGGTTTTCAAGGAGAAAACCAAGGCTTCGTGGGGGGAAAACACCTTGTTGGCTTTGACGGTTGGAGTTCACTGAAGGCAGCATGCCGAGGAAAGGCTGTCTTCCTGCAGACATGATGGGCAGTTGGAATCACCGTGGAGTAAGTGATCCGGCCATCACCACAGCGGTCACTCACCTTCCTGGCTGCTGTTTGTTGTGTTTGGTTTTTTTCTCTGTATTTTTTCTATTACAGAGACCTTTCTATTACTTTGCCTCTCGAAATGTTTTTCCAGCATTAGTATGGAAATTAAAACTGCCAGCATTTCACACACAGACTCCCAGGAACAAATTGGGCCATATAATTACTTCCATTCTGTCTGGCTCTAGGAGTCAAAAAAGATATTAGAAACTGGAGAAAAGTGTTCAATATTTCAGGCTTCTATAAACCAGCTGAAAGTATGGCTTTTAGTAGATAATCCCCAAATGTATGTCACTTATGACATCTAACTCACCTCCATTTTGATGTTTTTCTCACTATTTCCATTGATCTCACAGTATAGAGACCATGTTGCTGGCAGCGCCTTGAATACGAGGGGTCACACTCTTCCCCGCAGATCTAGCACTTAATGAGGTTTGAGTTGGAAGCACCCTAATGTTTGTCATTTGTATATAGGGGTTTCATTGCTCACAGCCTCTGTCAGCTGGCTCAGATACCTGGAACAGGGGGTGGATCTCAGTGGAAGAGCACTTACCATACATGCTCCAGACCCCTTTATTGGAGAGGGAGGAAGGGGGAGAGAGAGAGAGAGAGAGAGAGAGCTCGCGCCAGTCAGGTTTTGTTGTTGTTTGGTTTTGTTTTTTAATGAATGTAAAATTTTGTATCAAGCCGGTTGGTGGTAGTGCACACCTTTAATACTAACACTTAGGAGGCAGAAGCAGGCGGATCTCTGAGTTCTAGGACAGCCAGGACTACACAGAGAAACCCTGTCTTGAAAAGAAAATTACTGTATCAAAAGAGCACATCCAACATCGGTGCAGTCCTCAGGAAAGACTTCGTCTCTTTTGAGTCATGATCTCTCATTCACCTCAAGGTCAGTGTTTAGGCTAGACCAGCTAGGGACCCCAGGCACCCACCATTGTCTCCCTAGTGCTGGGATTAACCAATATGTGCCACCACATTGGGTTCTGTGTTCTAAGACTGGAATTTAGGTCCCTGTGTTCAAGATAACCAATGTACTTACTGAAGCATCCCTCTAGGTTCTGGCCCTCCCTCCCTATTGTGTGAATGACAGCAATCCTGAAAAGGGTTATTTCTAAAATCATGTATCAGCCATGGATTCTCTGCCCCAATTTCTAGCAACTGTAACCATGAACTTCTGGTACATTCTCCAGTGCCTCTGATGAAACCGTGTTCCAGACATTATTTCAACACGAGTTAAGAATGTACATTCTCAGATGGGCGGTGGTGGTGCACACCTTTAATCCCAGCACTCAGGAGCCAGATGCAGTCTACAATAGAGTTCCAGGACAGCCAGGGCTACACAGAAACTCTGTCTCAAAAAACAAAAGGATGTAAGTTATCTTTTAAATTTTATTCATTTGGGTTTTTTAGACAGCCTCCAGCCCAGGATATCCTAGAATACACTGGGTAGCGTGCTGGCATTGCAGGCATGAGGCTCCACACTGCCTCATAAGAGTGCTGTCGGGGCTGGAGGGGTGGCTCAGCACCCAATAGCACTGGCTGCTCTTCCCGAGGACCTGGGTTCAATGCCCATCACCCACATGGCAGCTCGCAATTGTAACTTCAGTTCCAGGGAATCTGACACCTTCACACAATGCACATAAAGCTAAATAAAATAATAAAAAATGTAAAAGTGTGCTATCAAGCAGTCAGCTCTTATTTATTTTTATCACCATCAAATTGCCATATTATTTGAGACTATACTATAAGAGGAGTTTGTTTAGGGTTCTGGTAAGATGGCTCAGTGGATAAAGGCACCTGTTGCTAAGCCTGACAACCTAAGTTCAGTCCTGGGGACCCACATGAAAGCAATTAACATCAATGATAAAGAGACAGGTAGTTTAGGTCAGAGTAAACGTTTGCCAGAAATGGATTGTATCATGGCCATGTCTATGGTTTGTCCATGGCCGTAGGAAATCTGGAGCTTTGCTGTTTCATCTTTGGAAACAGTGGCCTTTTGTTAGAACCTGAAGTTCACAGCTAGTTGATCCTGATTCTTGACGAATGTACCTTAGGTCTACTTTATGAAGTTTTTAGACCTACTGAAATACCGTCTCATGCTTACTCTGAGCATCTGTTCTCTTGGAGCACACACAGCCAACCCTGTCCCTGGCCTCAGCCTCACGGCGCCTCCCTCAGGCCATCTCCGAAAGTATGAGCAGCTTGTTCTGTGCCAGTAAATAGCAAGAGCAAGATCCCACATGAAGTTTTTAGACAGACACAGTGCTCTCAGGAAGTCAAAACATGGACCCTGCTCTGCATCTCAAAATAGACACCTCTCGGGCTGGAGGGATGGCTCAGTGGTCCTGAGTTCAATTCCCAGCAACCACATGGTGGCTCACAACCATCTGTAATGAGGTCTGGTGCCCTCTTCTGGCCTTCAGGCATACACACAGACAGAATATTGTATATATAATAAATAAATAAATATTAAAAAAAAATGGACACCTCTCTTCAGGACATCAGACGGCCAGCAGAACCCTCCAGCTCGGCATTTCTGACCACCTACTGTATGACTTGTACCAGAATGGGAGGTACATTGTGCCAGAGTTCTTTGGCTTTGGGGAATCTCGCCCTGTGTATTTATTAAACAGTTCCAGGGACCAAACCTCAGAGAGCACACACACATACTAGGCAAGTGCTCCACGTTTGAGCTCTACCTCCAGCCCTGCAATTCTCCTCTGACCCTAGTCCCACCCTTCTTTCATACCTGCTTTTTAAGTTTGTGTGTGCGCGCGTACCATGGTCCACACGTAGAGGTCAGAGGACAACCTCCAAGAGTCAGTTCTTTCCTTCCACGATGTTGAGCACCACTGCTGAGCTCCATGAGAGACTTCTCATGACCTGACTGACCTCAGAATTTCTATGTAGCCCAGGCTAACCTCAGTGTTCTTGCTTCAGCCTCCTGGGTGCTGGGGTCACAGGTTTACTTCCTGTTCTCTGACTTTTCAAGGGCCTCTATGCGCTCATAGGTGTTTTTCGAAAGGCTGCTTTGAAGCTGCAGTGTGTACATTGTGTGCAGGCTAGGGAGATGGCTCAGTGGAAAAGGGTGTTTGCTGTGCACACATGAGGACCTAGGTGTGGATCCCAGCACACCGTGAAAACAAATGGGTATGGCTGTGCAAGCCTGTAACCCCAGTGTCGTGGGGAGCAGAGATAGAAGGATCCCTGGGACTTGCTGGTCACCAGCCTAACTCCATGCTCACTGCGATCTCAAGAGTGATAGAACAAGACTCCTGACATCCTCTGCTGACCCCCACATGGGTGTCCACTCTCACACACGTACATACATCAAACTATAAATGCAAAATAAACCAGCGTGGTAGCGTCTGCCTTTAATGTCTTAACTCAGGAGGCAGTGGCAAGAGGATTGCTGTGAGTTTGGGGACAGCTTGGCTTACACAGTGCGTTCCATTACAGCTAGGGTTACACTGAGACCCTGTCTCAAAAGATAAATAAAAATTTAAGAAAGAAGAATACTGGCTTTAAAGTGGGGGGGGGGGGCTGGTGAATTGACTCAAAGGGTAAGTAAGAGTGCTTGCTGAGTGAAAACCTGACTCCAGGCTCCCACGGGGAAGAGAACCAATCTCTGAGCACTGTCCTGCCTTCCACGCCTGTGCCGTTGCGTGCACCACCCCTCACCCCACCCCCATATACAGACTCAAAGAACAGTAAAAGTGGGCAGTGGTGGCTCAGGCCTTTAATCCCAACAGGAGGCAGAGGCAGGCGGATCTCTCTAATTTCAAGGTCAGCCTGATCTACAAGAGCTAGTTCCAGGACAGGCTCCAAAGCTATAGAGAAACCCTGTCTTGGAAAACAAAACAAAAAAACCCCAGTAAAAGTATTAAAAAATACTTGGTAAAACGATGACACTGTCTGGCTTAACTAGGGGCATGTGTGTTGAGAGTCTAGGTGTCTGGAGGGATGGGAAGGTCTTGGGCGACACTGGAGCAGCCAGTGCAGCCCACAGCTCACAGTTCTGTCCCTCCAGTGGTACCCTCTCCTCGAGGTGAGGTGAAGAAGGACTTTCTGTATTTCCTCTTAATGATGCAAATGAGCTTTAAGAGACCTCGCCTTAGCTGATAAAGAGTATGAATGGGCTTGTGGGGTTGTCTCAGCAGGGTGCCATTGGCAGCAGAACCGGAAGGCAAATTAAAACTAGTTCCTTTATCTCTTCCAGCCCCTGCAACCCTTCTAGCTTGCTGCTTCTGAAAGGCAAAGGAGCCGAAAGGGCAGCTCCAAGTTGTTTTTACAAGTTTGTGTCACTTGTCTGCATGCTCAGAGACTCCCTGCCTCCTTCCCTGCGAGCCTCATTCCTACTACTGCTTTTCTGCTAGTTAGTGAAATAAGCGTCCCTTTCTGTCCTGTGCGTACTTAGCGGCCAATTAGTCAGATGAGCAGAAAAGCTCCCCTGCTGTGCACTGTGCCAGGGGCATGAACAAGCCAAGAAGGCGTTGCTGCTGTGACTACTTTTCAAACTCTTTTATCTCTCAGGAAAGGGCCTCTCTGGATCTGATCTCCTCCCCAGAGCCTGGAGCTATTTCAATCTAACTACTCATTAAAGTCAATTTAAGATATTACTGAAACCTTTAGATTCTTTACATGAATCACCTCTACTTGAATTTGGTTAAAAATAGCTCACTTTCACAGCTCACGGGCGCCCGTCTCCAGCAGCCTCAGCCCCCAACAGAAATATTGATATCCAACAATACTAGCTGCTTATTAAAAGCCCAAGCTGCCAGGCATGGTGTCACGCACCTACCTACACTCCCTTTACCTCCAAAGTTCAGGCCAACACAGACTGTGTGATAGACCTCATTGTTAAGTTGGGAGCATAGCCCCCAGCCCCCAGGCCTAAACGTTGTATTGGTCTGGACTCCAAATCCCAGCATGCCAGGTCCTGACACCCACACAGCATATTTAAGATAGCTCCCAAAGGATAAACGTGTTCTCTTTCTTCCTCATCCCCACCCTCCCACCCCTACTCCCTCACCTCACCCCCATGGTGGTCGCCTTAGCGGCCTTCTGGTTCCCCCTCGGGACCACCCGAGAACACAGGAATCCCATTAAACCTGGATATTTGTGATTTGGCTTGATTGGGATTTTTGCATCAGCAGAGAGCTCGCATTAGGAAAAATTCCTAACACTCATCTCCAAACAACGAAGAGTCATGAAAAAGGCTGAGATTTTATTTTACAAGCAAACAATTATATCACCACCCAAACCAGGTGTGGTGGCACACATACCGATTAAATTCCAGCTTTTGAAGCTAGGTGGTGGTGGCTTACACCTTTAAAACCAACATTCGGGAGTCAGAGAGGCAGACAGATCTCTGAGTTCAAGATTAGCCTGGTCTACAAAACAAGTTTCTGGATAACTAGGGCAGTTACACAGAGAAACCCTGTTTCAAAAAACAGACAACCCAGCATCTGAGCAACAGGGGCAGGAGAATCAGAAGTGTTTTTTCTTTAGGGGGACTGGGAGGCGGGGGTTGGTCCTTGGTTAAACAGAAGGAGCTCAAGGTCACCCTTGGTCACGTACTGAGTTCAAAAGCAACCTCGGACGTACAAGACCAGGTCTTAAATGTGGGTGTGTTAGGTGGGATGTGAGCTCGAGCCACGTCTTCTTGGGAGGTCAGAGGATAACTCAGGGTTAGGCTCTCTCCGCCTGCTGCGTGGATCCTAGTATTGAACTAGATATCAGACTTGGTGGCGTGTACCTTTAATCACTGAGTTACCTATCTCTCCATGCCCTGTCCCTACTCCCTCCTCTGTCTTAGAAAACAAGAGGAACAGGAAGCTCCTTGACTATAGCTGCTTTGAGAAACTGCAGTATTACACAGAGAATTATTTTTTCACACCTCCTCCCTTGGGTGGAGTATGCTTCCTTGCCTGGTTGCTTGTTTGGGCTTGGCCAAGAGACAATTGGCCACTGGAATGTTTGTGGTTCTGGCTCCTGGAAGGAGCTTCAGGGAGCTTTCACTATTGCTCTTACTTTTCTGCCGTCCATCCTTGAAGAATATGGCTGACTAGCCCCTGGGCTAAAGAGACGTGGAGACGCGTGGAGCAATCCTGCTTCTGAACCCTCTTAATCCAGCCAACCAGGCAGAGTGACTGGCCAGCCCACAGCCTGAAGCCTGACAATTTTAGCCCTTGAGAGAGAAAAAAAAGAGTTCCTAACCAGCAAATGTCAGGTGGCTGTTGTGCTAGGTACTTCTCTATTGCTGTGTCAAAACATCTTGGCCGAGCAAGGCAGTGGTGACGCACGCCTTTAATTCCTTTAATTCTAGCACTTGGGAGGCAGAAGCAAGAGGGTCTCTGTGAGTTCCAGGCTAGCTTGGTCTATAGAGCCAGGTCCAGGACAAGAAGAGCTGCATAGCAAAAACCCTGTCTTGAAACACAAGCAAAAAAGACTTAAACTTTTATTATTTTTTATTTGGGGATTTTTTTTCCTTTGCTTTGGTTTGCTTTGAGGCAGGGTCTCAGCCAGGCTGCCTGTAAACTTGCTATATAGTGAAGAGGGCGACCTGAATTGCATCCTCCTGCCTCAGCTTCTGTAGTGCTACCATATCCAATTCAAGTGTAACCTTAAATGTTACCTTCCTAAGGATGAAGGATCCTAATAGAGCCTTGACCCTAATACAAGGTTGTCTTCCTAGCAATAGTTCAGCCTCCGTCCCTTAGCTACAGTTACAAAGAATCACTCTTTGTTCTTCTCATTCACAGGTGTCATACCCACCAGGAGGGCAAAGGAAATCTAAGAGATTTGCTGCCTTAACCCCTGCCTCCTGGGGGCTGTGTACCTGGGAGGTACTCAGTGACTGTCCCTAGAGTGACTGATAGAGACGGGTTCACATCTGGACCCTAGAGAGCTGGCTCAGTGTTTAAAAGTGTATAGCTCTTGCAGAGGACCCAAGTTCAGTTCCCCAGGTGGATCACAAACACAACTAACTCCAGCTCCAGGGGAATCTGAGGCTTCCGGCCTCTGAGTGCCAGCTCACACATACCTGTACACATAATTAAAGATAATAAAATATGGGGCTAGAGAGATCCCTCCCCGGTTAAGAAGGCTGACTGCTCTTCCAGAGGTCCTGAGTTCAGTTCCCAGCAACCACATGGTGGCCCACAACCATCTAATAGGATCTAATGCTGTCTTCTGGCATGGAGGTGTACATGCACAGCATTCATACATAAAGTAAAAGTAAATAAATGAAAATTAAATAACAGTAAAGTCACTCTTTAAAGGAATTTGTGCTTTATCTGAAGTAAAGGCTGCCTGTGGCATTGGCAACAAGTGAATCCGTGATTAGAAGGTCACATGGGAGCTGAGTATAGAGTGGAATGAATATCAAAAAAGAGACTTGGGGCCAGGCAGTGGTGGCGCACACCTTTAACCCCAGCACCCGGGAGGCAGAGGCAGGCGGATCTCTGTGAGTTCGAGGCCAGCCTGGTCTACAAGAGCTAGTTCCAGGATAGGCTCTAAAGTTACAGAAAAACCCTGTCTCGTAAAACAAAAAACAAAACAAAACAAAAAAAAAAAAACAAGAAAAACAAGCAAACAAAAACAGGCTCAGGGGAGGAGGGGGAGGGAAATGAGAGGCGGAGGCGGGGAGGAGGCAGAAATTTTTAATAAAAAATAAAAAAAAAATGAAGAAAAAAAAAACAGGCTCAGGAAAAGACACCTGCAAAGGAGACAGTCTTGCTGGCCTCAGAGGCCGGGTAGTTACAGTAATAATGAGAGGTGCCAGGGGGCTGGAGAGATGGCTCAGAGGTTAAGAGCACTGACTGCTCTTCCAGAGGTCATGAGTTCAATTCCCAGCAACCACATGATGGCTCACAACCATCTGTAATGAGATCTGGTGCCCTCTTCTGGTGTGTATGAAGCAGAATGTTGTACACATAATAAATAAATAAATTTAAAAAAAGAAAAAAAAAAGAGAGGTGCCAGAGTGCTACTGAGCTAGAAGTGGACACTTTGGTAATACAGTAAGAAGAACATCACTAGCAGCAAGGAGGCCGGCAGCCTGCGAAGGTTAGACCATAATCGAATTGCCTGTGAGTTTCAGACAAGTGACAACAGCCCTAGAATTTGAAAATAGCATCAAAATCGTGCCCCCTTTTTGGTTCTTAACTTTAAAAATAGTGTGAAAGCTTTTGAAAGACGCTATTCTAAGTACCACAGGATGTACAGACAGCAAGTAGAGCCTTATAGGATTTGATTGTTGAGTTGAAATTCTCAGCAGAGCCTGGTGGTACGCACCTGGGATCCTGGAACCAGGAGGTGAGAACAGGAAGATCAGGAGTTCAAAGGCATCTCACAAAGCCAGGAATAGCGCGGCTGCAGTAGGAGGATCGTGAGTTCAGGGCTATCTCACGAGCTCAAGGCTCTCGAGGAGCTAGGACTGCTTACTGCGCAAGCATGAGGACCAGAGTTCAAATCTGTAGTGCGAATTCTAATTGGACTTAATAATACAATCCCTGAGTCAGGTATTAGGGGTGGAAGCTGAGAGATCAGAGAAGCAGAGCAGCCAGCCACTAGACATACCTTTTTCCTCTATCAGTGCTCAGGCCAAAGGGGCGATCCCATCCTCGGACTGCCTCCTCAGACTGTATCCTCAGACTGCATCCTCAGACTGCATCCTCAGACTCACTGCCTCCTCAGACTGTATCCTCAGACTGTATCCTCAGACTGCCTCCTCAGACTGTATCCTCAGACTCACTGCCTCCTCAGACTGTATCCTCAGACTGCCTCCTCAGACTGCTTCCTCAGACTCACTGCCTCCTCAGACTGCATCCTCAGACTGCATCCTCAGACTGTATCCTTAGACAGCATCCTCAGACTGCATCCTCAGACTCACTGCCTCCTCAGACTGCATCCTCAGACTGTATCCTTAGACTGTATCATCAGACTGCCTCCTCAGACTCACTGCCTCCTCAGACTGCATCCTCAGACTGTATCCTCAGACTGTATCCTCAGACTGCCTCCTCAGACTGTATCCTCAGACTGTATCCTCAGACTGCCTCCTCAGACTGCCTCCTCAGACTGTATCCTCAGACTGTATCCTCAGACTGCATCCTCAGACTGTATCCTCAGACTGTATCCTCAGACTGTATCCTCAGACTGCCTCCTCAGACTGTATCCTCAGACTGCCTCCTCAGTCTGCATCCTCAGACTCACTGCCTCCTCAGACTGCATCCTCAGACTGTATCCTCAGACTGCATCCTCAGACTGCATCCTCAGACTGTATCCTCAGACTGTATCCTCAGACTGCATCCTCAGACTGTATCCTCAGACTGTATCCTCAGACTGTATCCTCAGACTGCATCCTCAGACTGCATCCTCAGACTGCATCCTCAGACTGTATCCTCAGACTGTATCCTCAGACTGCATCCTCAGACTGTATCCTCAGACTGTATCCTCAGACTGTATCCTCAGACTGTATCCTCAGACTGCCTCCTCAGACTGTATCCTCAGACTGCCTCCTCAGACTGCATCCTCAGACTCACTGCCTCCTCAGACTGCATCCTCAGACTGTATCCTCAGACTGTATCCTCAGACTGCATCCTCAGACTGTATCCTCAGACTGTATCCTCAGACTGTATCCTCAGACTGCCTCCTCAGACTGCCTCCTCAGACTGTATCCTCAGACTGCATCCTCAGACTGCATCCTCAGACTGTATCCTCAGACTGCCTCCTCAGACTGCCTCCTCAGACTGCATCCTCAGACTGTATCCTCAGACTGCATCCTCAGACTGCCTCCTCAGACTGCCTCCTCAGACTGCATCCTCAGACTGCCTCCTCAGACTGCATCCTCAGACTGCCTCCTCAGACTGCCTCCTCAGACTGCATCCTCAGACTGCCTCCTCAGACTGCATCCCTCAGACTGCATCCTCAGACTGCATTCTCAGACTGCCTCCTCAGACTGCATCCTCAGACTGCATCCTCAGACTGCATCCTCAGACTGTATCCTCAGACTGCATCCTCAGACTGCCTCCTCAGACTGCATCCTCAGACTGCATCCTCAGACTGTATCCTCAGACTGTATCCTCAGACTGCATTCTCAGACTGCCTCCTCAGACTGCATCCTCAGACTGCATCCTCAGACTGTATCCTCAGACTGCATCCTCATACTGCATCCTCAGACTGCCTCCTCAGACTCACTGCATCCTCAGACTGCATCTTGAGGTGACTGCTTCAGACTGTACTGAGCTCCTGTCTCCTCCCGCCTTATATTCCTTTTTCTGTCCTGCCATATCACTGCTGTCTCCACCTCCCTAGTGCTGGGATTAAAAGCATGTGATCCCAAGTGCTGGGGCCACCGTTGTGTGAGCTCTATTTCTATTAGACAGATTCAGTTTCACGTAGCCCAGGGTGGCCTTGAACTAACAGAGATCTGTTTGCCTCTATCTCCCAAGTCCTGGGATTAAAGCTGTGTGCCACCACTGCCTGGCCTCTAGTGGCTTAGCTCTGCACTCTGATCTTCAAGCAAGCTTTATTTGTTAAAACACAAATAAAATCTCACCACACAAATCCACAGCACCCACACAAAAAGAGGGTGTGCCTACATGAGCCCATAGCCCCAGTGCTCTGCAGAGCAGATGCCTGAGGATCCCTGGGCTTTGCTAACTGCCAGGCCATGAGAAAAATGTGGCACTCTAGATTCAGTGAGAGACCCTGCCTCAAGGAAACAGAGTGGAGATTGAGCAGGATACCCAATGCCTTCCTTTGGCCTGTACGTGGGCACACACGGGTGTGCACCCTACACATAAGTGTGCACACTTCGTACATACATACAGCACATGCATAGACAAATCTCACCAACATTTCATGCCCTTTCTTTGCTATCATAAAAGGAAGCCTGCTGAAGCAATTTTGTTTTTAAATTGTACTTTGTCCACGATGTTTCCAAGCATAACCTAATTTGTCATTTTTTTTTTTTTTTTTTTTTTTTTTTGGTTTTTCAAGACAGGGTTTCTCTGTGGTTTTGGAGCCTGTCCTGGAACTAGCTCTTGTAGACCAGGTTGGTCTCGAACTCACAGAGATCCGCCTGCCTCTGCCTCCCGAGTGCTGGGATTAAAGGCGTGCGCCACCACCGCCCGGCTTAATTTGTCATTTTTTAAAAGGAAAAAGCAACAAAAAAATATTCTTTTGCTGGTATCATGATATATTTCTCTGGGCACTATAGCTTCTGTTAATTAAAATGATTTAAACAAAAGATCCAAGAGTGTGGCTTCCATAAAAAAAAAAATGGCCTGTGTTGGCTCTAATGTTCATTGCTTAAATAATTAATAGTCATTACTGCCTGTCATGTAGCACGTGGGAGCAGAGTGAGTAAGCTCAGATCCCCGCATATCTGCCCTGTGCCTGTCCCTTCCGCATACGCGTTTGTGTGAGGCTCATCATTAGCAGACATGGGGCATAGAGGCGCACCCTCAGCCGTGACTATTATCAACTTTTAAAAAGCAGCCTCTGGTTAACCAGCTGGGAGGCAGTACTGCCGACGGGAAGTAACTTCCGTGGGAATTGTAATGAGGAAACAAGGAGGTTGGGTTGTGGAGAAACAAATTCCAAACTTCGTTTAGATTGAACAATCTCCGCTGGACCGAATGAAATCTGGCTGCCCAGTGTGTGAGGTGAGAGGGCAAAGTCAGACCTCAGTGGTATAAATCCCAGAGGACTCTAGCAGAAGAAGCCTGTGGCGCAGGAGGGTGTTGTCTCTAGGAGGCTGACAACTTCTACCATCTTGTGAGGGGAACATGCAGAACAAAGCTACAGATAGTAGCAACAGGCTCTGGGCTTGTTTCTCACTCTGTTGAACGGTCTGTATTCCTCACGGTGGCCAGGAAGGAGTTGCTTGACGGCCGTGGTCCCTTCGGCCTCTCGGGATACTCTGACTGTCCCGCAGCATCTACAGGTCTGCAACTCAGCTGTTTTCTAGGAGGGAGTCATGGCTGTGTTAGCCCCCACAGAGAGATTTGCTCTTAGGGATTACCTTTTTCTTCAGCCCTTAACTGGACAATAACCAGGGTCAAACGGTAGTAGACAGACTACATTTTGAGGCAACAGGCCGAGTGTATGGATCCAAGGTGAGATCTCAGTTGCTCTGTCTTTACCGTGATTAATATGTCTGAAGCTGCGCCTACAGTCCATTACAGTACATTCTCAGAAACATGCAGGTCTACTGAACTACCAGGCTCAGGAATGAGGTGTGATTTCTTTTCTCTGACCCTAACAGGTATATCAGGGCTTTGTGATGTGGTGGGGAACGTACTTATCAGATGCTGTGGAGACCAACGAACGCTCTGGGAGCAGGCTGGCAGCTAGCCAGATGGTCACAGCTGCACCTACCGCACTCAGAATACGAAATATGTATATGCACTCATCTACAAAATGCTTTCATCATTACTTTTAATAATTCCTTATTATCTCCAAAGGAAAATTGGTGGAATTTTTGCCAAGGCACAACTGAGGAGAATGGAACATGACTGCCAGTCTTTGTCCCTTGTGCATTTGGCCTCCAAATATCTGTCCTCTGAAAAGTTAAGAGCCACGCCAAATATAAGCAGATCACAGGCATAGGGATCAGAACGAAAGGTAAAAACACAAACCCGTGTGTGTGCATGTGTGCGTACATATTCCTTGGTGCACATATTAACATCAGAGGAGGATTGTTGAGCGTCAGTTTTCAGCTTCCAGTTTGTTCAAGGCAGGGTCTTTTATTCAGCTATGTGTACACCAGACCAGCTGGCTGTGACCTTCCAGGGATTCTCGTGTCTCTGCCTCCTTACCAGGGCTCTAGAATTAAACATAAACCAACATGCCTGGCCTTGTATGAGTTCAGGGAATCGGATAATTCTTGCATAGTGATTGCTTTGCCCAGTGAGTCACCTGTCCAGCCCTTGTGAGTGTGTGCATGTGTAGGTGTTTGCGTGTGTACGTGTGTGTGTGTGTGTGTGTGTGTGTGTGTGTGTAGTAGAACTTTTGGAGTTGATTCTCTCTTTCCATGTTTACACGGGTGTAGGATAGCAAACGCAGGCGATCAGGCTTGTGAGGCAAGTACTTTTACCCCCTGTGCCACATCAGTGGCCTTTGTTAGCATTTCTGAGACAGGATCTCATTTCCATAGCCCAGGCTAACCTTCAGCTCAGTATGTAACTGTGAGGTCTCACAGCAATACTCCTGTTTCAGCTTCCTGAAGTTACAGATGTGAGCTACCATGCGTGGCTTGGTATTATTTGTTAGTTAATAGTTGTTACATTTAGATTTTTTGAAAATTGGTTCATCCCCTCCTTTTGTAATGCTGGGTCCATCAAATTCAGTGCCTTGTTCATGCTAGGTAAGCATGTCACCACGGAGGTACACCATGGGATGGTGCTGTCCACATTTAATCCACCTAGTCCAGATGATACCTTGCAGACATGCCCACAGACTTGTCTCCAGGGTGATCTGAGACCCTGTCACATTGACAATCAATATAAACATCACTGTTGATTTATATAAATTGGTTATCTTTATTATCTTATGTTTTTTTCTGTTTCTGAATCTGTTCTGAGCTGTGTAACTGGTGCCCATCCTGGCTCTGAGCTTATGTTCTTCCTGCTTTTGCTTGGCAACTGCCCAACTCTGGTTGCCCTTTAACTTGCCAGGAAGACCAAGTTGGCTTTAAACTCACAGAGAAAGATGGTTGTCACCGTTCTCTTCTCAGTTTTATTTTTGCTAGTGCGCGCGCGCGTGCGTGCGTGCGTGCGTGCGTGTGTGTGTGTGTGTGTGTGTGTCTTTGCACGTACGGGAGGGGGAGCTGGTGTGCCATGCAGCGTGAGTGCACAAGCCAGAGGGCCACTCTGCGGGATTTGTTCTCTCCTTCCACCTCTGTGTGAGTTCTAGGGCAGGGGGAGGAGGCGGGACTCAGGTGATGGAGCTTGCGCACGAGCGCCCTTTACCCACTGAGCCATGATGTCTTCCATTCATTGCCAATTCTGAAAGTTTAAAGGAAGACTTCAATTGGTCCACGTTGTGTCACGTGTCTCCCCTACTTCAGGGGGAGGTAAATACTGTAAGGGGCAGCCTCACGAATGCGCCAGAGGGCTCAGGCTAACTTCCCCTGGGAGGGGAGATGGCTTGGGGGCTGTCAGCACTGACAGATGCTCCTGTTTCCTAGGCAGAGGGTGGAGCCAGAGCGAATCTAAAGTCACAGTGCTGCCTAGAAATGCAGATTGCTCAACTCTGAGCCCCGGGGTAGTTGAGAGACTGACTGTATTGATGAACGTACTGTAATTTTAAACTATAAAAATAATACAGGGGGCTGGAGAGATGGCTTAGTGGTTAGGAGAACTGGCTGCTCTTGCAGAGGACCAGAGTTAGGTTCCCAGCACCCACAAGGCAGTTCACACACATCTGTCCTCCAGTTTCAGGGGATCCAGTGCCCTCTTGTGGACTCTGAGGGCACTGCATGCAAGTAGTAATACATGCAGGCAAACACATATAAAACAAAACAAACAAATCTTTAAAAATTACATATGAAAAATTTGGGAAGAATAAGAAAAGTATCCATTATTTTACACTAACACATCTTAATCTTCTGCATTCCTTTCCCACCTGCTCCTTAAACATATCTTAAAAAAACATAATCCATCCTGTATTCACCAGGAATCTTGGAGGACCCATTGATAAGCTGTATTGGCAAAAGTTTGTTGAAATTTTGCTCCAGACGCAGGATTCTTTGGAGATCTAGTCATGAATAAGACATTTCTGGCCTTGGAGGATTCATAATCTCATAACTACATGTCCCTCAGTCATGACTACAATACAGTCTGTGGAATCAAGAGTAAAGAGTGATGTGGGCATTTCCGAATAGAAGAAGAGCGTTTTTAAAATGTTTACTCTGAGAGTCGGGAGCTTGGTCACTGAATCTCCAGCACCCACGTAAAAGCTTGTAATCAACTTGCTGAGTAGGCAGAGCTCTGGGGCTTGCCAGTCTAGTCTAGCCAATCTAGACTTAATTAATCAAAAAAAAATTTTAAACAAGTTTGAATGGAAATGCTCTCTATGGATGGAAAATGCTACCCCAGAAGCCATAGGTCTCTAAGCAACAATCCCAGGGTCAAGTATGGGCCTCTCCCTGTCAGCTGGCCAGGAAGCCACAGAGGCTCCAGAACAATAGAAGTCTATTGCATTGGATTGCTCCTGATCACCCACCCACAATACTGAAGACACCAACCACACACTGGAATGTATCACACCGCCAAATCAAGCTGGAACTGAGCCAGCAGCTTCCTCCCTCCTGGACGGCAAATTGTCATGAGGTGCTGTGCAGGCTGCTGGGTAGGAACACTCAAGAGGCTGGAGCAGTGGCTCAGTGGTTAAGACATGGGCTGTTCCTCCAGAGGACCTGAGTTCAATTCCCAGCACCCAGATGGCAGCTTACAACTTCCTGTAACTCCAGTTGTAGGGGATCCAATAGCCTCATACAGACATACATGCAGGCAAAACTCCAATGCACGTGAAATAAAAATAAATGTCATTAAAAAAAATCAAGGAAACCTCATCAAGTGTTTCTCAGCTCTACATTCTGTGAGAGACACTGACTGACTCACAACAAAACAAAAACCATAATAGAAGAAGGTGGAAAATAATAGGGGGAGATACAAGACTTGACATCCACACACATGTGCACACACAAACAATATGTGCACATATAACTGTTGTATAGCAGTTTCCTCCAAGATTATAACCTGTCTTTGTAGCAAGCTCCTTAAGATACAGGATGTTAAGCTGGGGCAGTGCTGGGTATATTCTTTTAATCCCAGCACTCAGGAGACTGAGGCAGGTGGATCTCTGTGAGTTCAAGGCCAGCCTGGTCTACAGAGTAAATTCCAGGACAACTAGGGCTACATAAAGAAACCCTGTTTCAAACAAAAACAAAACCAACCAACCCAACCAAACAAAAAAAGACACAGGCCATGTGGTGGTGGCTCACACCTTTAATCCCAGCACTTGGGAGGCAGAGGCAGGCAGATCTCTGTGAGTTTATTTTATAGAGCTAGATCCAGGACAGCTAAGGCTACACAGAGAAAACCTGTCTCGAAAAAACTAAACAAAACAAGACACAGGATGTTAAAGTGGAGTTGAAGCACCTGTATGTTCCAAGGGAAGGTGTAATATTCCATCCCACAGCTGACCACATTAAGCCCAGGAGGTAAATAATTCAGTGGCTTCAGGAAGTTCCTGAAATTGATCAGATTCACTAGGCTCCTCTCTTCCCAAGCATATATAGGCAGTAAGGCCTGCTGAGCTGCCTAGAAGGGTTATGGGCTGCTGAGCTTCAGGGAAAGACTGTTCTCCAGCCTGTTAAGCTGCCTGCAGATTGTGTAGTGTGTCCCAGGTTTCCAGCTTTTGTGAGCTGATACTCACAGGATATGTGGGTGTGGGTGATACAGCTGCCTTCGAGTCATTTCTGTGCCTGTAACTTCACCCATGCTCCTGGAAGTAATACCAATAAGATTCATTTGGTTTTACCAAGTTGGATTTAGGTAGATAGTTGTCCTGTAGTTAGCACCCTGTCTGAGAGGAGGAGGTGCTTGCTCAAGGCTCCCCAAGAATAGTGCCATACAACAGCAATACACAAAAGTTTATTGTATTTTAATTTTTGTCTTTCTTAACTTTATTTTCAAATAGGAAATGCTTCAGAAATTTGTATGTCTTCTTTGGGCCGGGGCCATGTTGATTCCTATATCATTTCAATTTTAGTATACAACTTTTAATTAATAATTTATACAGGGGTGTATACCTGTTTTATGTCCACCATGTGTAGTGCCCATGGACACTAGAAGAGGGTGTTGAATCCCCTAGAACTCGAATTTCAGTCATAGGTGGGCTATCTGATGTGGGTGTTTGGAACCAAACCCAGGTCCTCTGCAAGATCAGTTAGTGCTCTTTTTTTTTATTTTAAATATTTATTTATTATGTATACAATATTCTGTCTGTGTGTCTGCCTGCAGGCCAGAAGAGGGTGCCAGATCTCATTACAGATGGTTGTGAGCCACCATGTGGTTGCTGGGAATTGAACTCAGGACCTTTGGAAGAGCAGCCAGTGCTCTTAACCTCTGAGCCATCTCTCCAGCCCCAGTTAGTGCTCTTAAACACCAATTTTTTCCACAGCTAATTTTTATTTTTTCAATTATATGTATATGTGATATATTATATGTATATCAGAGTGTGGTTTTATACATGTGAATGCAGTGTTCACAGAGGCAGAAGAGGGCATTGGATCCCCCGGAGCTGGAGTTAAGGTGGTTTGTGAGCCATTTGACATGGACACTAGGAATCACACTTGGGTCTTCTGCAAGGGCACTATGTACTCTTAATCACTGAGTCATCTCTCCAGCCCCTCCCAAGAGGAAGGGGGAAATGTACAGAAGAGGGCGGAATAAAGAACAGAAGACACTGGAAGGTGGAGAAGCTGTTAAGGAGAGCCTCTGAACTGACAGCACCCTTTGTAAACGGTGGGCCAAAACATTTTAAACCAGGGGCTGAAGAGATGGAGGGCTCAACTGTTAAGAGCACTTGCTGCTTTTGTAGAGGACCAGAGTTCAGTGTCCAGACTCACATGGCTGCTCACAACCATCTGTAACTCCAGTTTCAGGTCAGATATATACACATTACACAAACATGCATGTGGATACACACATAAATCTTTCAAAAAATAAATACTGGAAATGAGACCACACTTAAACATTCTCGTCCCTTTAAAAGGATGTCGAATACCAAAAGCAATTCGTGTTTTACTTGAAATGTGCTATTGCCCTTTTTGACCCTCTCTAGATACAGCAACATTTTTTACCACAGGCCCTGGGCACTCCGGGCGACACAGATCCCAGGCTAGGCCACAAATCCAAGAGCGGACCTAAGTGTTTCAAGGCACCACGCCCCTAAATAGTCTGCAACCTCTTCCATTTCAGATTCTTTCGGGGTTCTGGGTCAACTAGCCTCAGCGAAGAGTCTACCCTATGTGACCCCTCGGTGCCCACAACGCCCGCTCCTCCCCTGGGTTCTCCTTACGGAGTCATCTACTACCCCTCCACCAGGAGACCCCGCCTCCGAGCAGAGATGCCCAATGAACTGCCTTCCTCCCAGTGAGGCTCCGGACTCCGCCCTCCAGCCAGCCCCACAAGCAGCGCTAACCAATACCAGGCTCTCTCCCTCCCTCGGGCTCCGCCCCTCCAGGCCCCGCCCCTCTCGGGTACCGCCCCCAGGGGCGTGGCCTTTGCCGCGCCTCCGCCGAGCGCGCGGAGCCCAATGCCGCCCCCTCCGCCGGTCCCTCCTCCGGCGGCCTGGCGCCTCCCTCCTTCCCCGCCGCGGTGACTCACGGAGAGGCGGAGGCTGAGGCGGCCGCTCCTGCTGCTGCTGCTGCTGCCGCCGCCGCGGCTGCTGCTCCGGCTGAGCGCGCCCCGGAACAGGCCGCCGCGCTCCGGACCCGCAGCCCCCGGCGCCGCGCGCTCGGGCGGCCCAGGTAAGCGCGAGGCCGAGCCCCGACCGCAGCACGGGGTCGGCACGGCGCCGGGGCACGGGGGAGCCGCTGGCCCTTTGTCTCCCGGGGAGGGGCCGCGGAAGGCACCTTCGACCCCGCCGAGACCCACCGGGCTGGCCCCGCTGGCGCGACGCCCTGGGCCTGGACCCGCCGTCCCCACCACGGCCGGCGCTGCTACCTCCCGCCTCAGACCCCCCTGCTACCTTCTTCCCTTTCCTTTGGGGTTCCCCCTCCACAGGTGTCCCAGTTGCTCACCCTCTGGGCCCGTGTGCTTGACATCGCCTGTCCACCCTCCGGGTCCCATTGCCCTGTCTCCTCTTTACACCCCTCTCCCAGCATCCTGACTCTCCTTGTTTCCCCTACTAAATGCTGCCAAGGTCTCTCTGGCTGCCCAGCCTCCCTTCCTCCTTCTGTAGTTTGAATGCACTGTCCGCTCCCCCAGTACCACCTCTCCCTTGTGTTTTTAGAAGGTATATGTGAGAGACACATGGCTCATGTTCGCAGGGTATTTGTGAACATGAACCTGCAGGTTTAACCACTTGGACCTCCAAACTGCCTTTAACCCCTCCTCTTTGCCACCCCATTAACGATGCACTTCCCTTTCTCTTGAGCCTGGAGCTCTGGACACCCTGCCTCTTGAGGCCCTGCAGCCCTTGCTTGTTCCTGTGTATGGAACTTGTCTGAGCAGTATCTCTGTCGAGTTAGTTTATGGGAAGGCCCAGGGGTATTGTGCTGGGCACAAATCAACAGTTTTATAAATAATGGGACGTGTGGCTTGCAGCACTTCCTATCTGAGGATCTAACTATGCCCCTAGTTGTTAATTACTTTGTCTCCTGTTGCAGATGTCAAGGAAGTGTGCCTAGATAACTGCTGGGTAAATTGAGGCACAGATGTGGTATAGGAGCTGGAGGCAAGTCAGTTTTTCTTGAGATATACTTCCCAAGTGCGTTGGCTTCTGGTTCCCTGCTGCAGCCACTAGGCTCTTGTTCCTGGCTGGAACCCTGTGATAACTGATCTCTTCTGCCATTAAAGTGTTCGGAGATGCCAGAACTTCCTTGGATTCAAAGCAGGACTTTGAATCACAAATAAAGGTGCCAACTGTTAAGTGCCAGTGTGTCATTCATGGCTTCCTGGTAGAGTCAGTGTGGTCCATGTGGACAGAAGTCACTGCTGTGAGATGGAAATTCATTCACGAACTCCATGCTCTGAGGCTTACACAATCCTTGTCTTCTGGGAGATGACATTCCAAGAAGGAAAGAGGACAGATAATAACGAGTAAATAAGTAGGTGGCTAAAAGTCATTTCAGTGTTAAGTGCTGCGAAGGGGCCAGAGCACTAAGAATCGACGACAGCCTGGATGTGGCGGTGCAGCATTTGGGAGGTGGCGGCAAGGAGATCAGGAGCTCAAGGTCAGCCTGGGCTTCTTGAGACCCTCGTAGAGAGAGGGAGTGTGTTGGGAGAGAAAGGAAGAACCTGTATGTTAAAAGAATACATTTTGTAGGTTATAGTATATTATCCAAAGAGTTAGAAGCCATTAGAGTCTGTTAAACAGAAAGGTATTAAGATATGATCTAAGTTTTAAAGGATTGCTCTGGCCGCCATAAAGAGACAGAATTATGGGGTGTGGAGGTGGAGGAAAAGACACTAGTTGATTGTTGAAATTGCCCAGCTAGAGATGGTGGTGATTTTGCATCTGGGTGATGGTAGTAGAAGGATGGAACTAGAGCCAGCCCTGTTTGTTCCTCCCACCCCTCTACACACACACACACACACACACACACACACACACACACTACTTGGTGCAGGGAGCTGGGAAGCAAACTCTGAAAAACAGAACTACAAGTTCCATGTAGCGTAGGGAATGTCTCCCTATCTGACTTTGCTCAAGTTGAGCTCAGCAGATCTTGTTGAGGCTCCGCTGTGGGTCAGGCACTGTGTTAGACACACTCAGGTATGATGTCGCTCCTGCCTTTTGCAGTCTGGTGGACTCATGACTTAGCTCAGAGAGAAGTCACCATAGTACAGCAGTGTGCTCGTGGGATAGGCTACCCCTGTGATGGAAGAGAGCTTGTGGGCTTATAAATTAGAGATGGAGGAGAGAGAACGCATTGGGCTTCCTTCCCATATCCAGCTGCAGCGTTTAAATGGAGACATTAGTGCCCTGCCTCTGTTGTGAAGTGCTGGACAAAGACACTGAAGGGGTTAAGAATGCAGCTCAGTTAGAGGAAATGTGTGAGGCTCTGGGTTTGGTACTCAGTACTCCCAGATTAAGAAATTTGTCTCTGAGCTGTCTGAGGCCAGGGTCTCCATTGGAATTGTCTTTCAGTGTTTGAGGTCAGTGACCTTTAATCCCAGCCCTTGGGAGGCAAAGACAAGCAAATTTCTGTGAGTTTAAGGCCAGCCTGTTGTACAGAGTGAGTTCCAGGACAGCCAGGAGCTATCGAGAAACTCCGAAGTTAAACAAAAAGCAAAATCAAAAGATTAAAATTTTAAAAAAGGTGAGGGGAGAAAGAAAAGGAAAAGTAGTAAGTTAGGATGGTTTATTACAGCGAGGGAACACCTGAGTGTCATGAACTCGAGCTATTTAACAGAATTAAACTTGCTCTATGCTGCTGTAATTCTATATGTCACAGAGGCCTTCGGAGGTGACACGTGTGGGCAGTGGGGACCTAGGGGCTGGACTCCTTGGAAATCCCGTAGCAGGTTGTGCCTTTCCTTTGGTGCCTGTCATGTCGTCTGTTTCAGCTTCGTGTATACATATATGTGTCTCGGAGCTGTCTGAGGCCACGGTCTCCACTGGACTCATCTGTGTCTTTCACAGTGTTCGAGGTCGGTGACCTGCACAGAGTGTAAAGGTTGACGGCCAGCGGTGCCGCCCGTTCCCGTGTCTTTTCTCATCATCTGAGGAATCCCAGCAGGCTGCCGTTGACTGTGCTCACTGGAGACAGCAGCTCTTCCTAGATAGGGCTGTTCTCTGTCCAGCCCTGCCCCCAGAGAACAGCTGCCGAGGGTGCTGACCACGGAGTTATTTAACACCCCACAAATATGAGATGTAGCTCTTAATTAGAGCGCGAACTTTATACCGAGACTCTGGGCTTGGATCTCGGTTCTGCCGTCTTTGACTCTGCGAGCTTCAGAACATTATTAACCTCTCCATGTCTGAGCTTGCCTCGTCTGTAATGTAGTGCTTTTTCCCTTGTGGAGTTGTTGAAAGGGTTAAATTAGCGAGCCCTATTTAGTGCCCAGGATGGCACCTTGTATTTAGTGTTCGCTTCGTGGAACTGATAGCTATTGTTTCGCTTTTCAAAGGATTGGGGCTGGGGAAATGGCACAGATGGTGAAGTGTTTGCCATATAAGAGTAAGAACTGGAGTTTGGATCCCCAGAACCCACACCAATGCTGGGTGGGTGTGGTGGCCTGCTGTAACTCCCCAGAGTAAGCCTGCTAGCCAGACTAGCCGCAGGAGGCTTTGGCCTTGATTGAGAGACCCTGCCCCAGTGAATGAGCAATCAAAGATAATCCCAGGCATTAACTTTGGGTTACCTCATGCATATGCACACGCACATAAACCTCCACACATGGAAAACATGCATGTACATGCACACCACATACATGAGACTGGAAAAGGAAAGTTAATTAGTTTGGTGTGGGGTGTGTGTGCATGCACGTAACACACTCTCTAGAGTTGGTTCTCCCTCTTTTCTGTGGGGTCTGGGCTTGAACTCAGGTCACCAGGCTTGCCAGGCAAGTGTTTTCATGTGCCGAGCCTCCATCAGCCCTGTTATTCCAGTTTTCTTTAATCAATTTCTTACTTCCTGCGAGAATTTAAGCTCTTCGAGAGCAGAGTTTGTCTTTGTTTATTATTTATGGTCCAATTCAGCAGACGCTTGGTAAATCATTGTGTAGTTGAAGCTGGGCATGATGGCACACACCTTTAATCCCAACACACAGGAGGAAGAGGCAGGAGGATCTTTGTGAGTTTGAGTCTAAGGCCAACCAGGGAGGACCACATAGTTGAGACTGTCTTTCAAAAAAGAAGTAAGCCAGGCGATGGTGGTGCACGCCTTTAATCCCAGCACTTGGGAGGCAGAGGCAGGCGGATCTCTGTGAGTTCGAGGCCAGCCTGGTCTACAGAGCTAGTTCCAGGACAGGCTCCAAAGCCACAGAGAAACCCTGTCTCGAAAAACCAAAAAGAAAAAAAAAAAAAAGAAGTTAAAATAACTGACACCAGACACCAGTCGCTACTGTGATGCAGATGTAGCCAAGATTCATGGTCTAATGAAGTTAGTTTTAAGATCTAGCATTTCTTTAGTTTTGTTGGAAGCTAGACTTCAGGCCTCAGATGTGCAAGGCGGGAGCTCTCCTACTCAACTGCTGCCCAGCCCCACTTGGTGCTTCCTCTACTGATCCTGTCTCCTAGTCGGTCAGCTTTGTAGCTCAGTGGTGGCGCACACACTTAGTATGCCTGAAGCCCGCTGTTCTATGTTTAGCAATGAAGAATAAAACAAAAAATAAATAATAAGTGAGCAAAAGACTGTGGGGTATTGAGCTGGGGCATGATGTCATCCCAGGGAGATCAGGAGCTCAAGGCTGTCCACAGCTTTATGTATGAGACTTTGTCCCAAACAAAGAACATGGGATGTTGAGGGAATAAACCTGGTTATAGCCGAGACAAATGAGTGTGAGGGTCTAGCTAGTTCTGAGGGGTGACTTTTGAATGATGACCTGGTGAGCCAAAGGGACAGCGTGTAGGCAGCAAAGTAATGGGGGGCTGGAGTGTGGTGAGCAGAGTCAGGGCTGGATGGTGGCTGTGGTAGGAATTTGGGTTTCTCATGGATTCTGTACAGTAAGGACTTGCTGCATGAGACCTTTTCCTGGAGCTCTCAGATGTCTGAATGCATCCTTGGAGAAGAAGCAGGATGCTAGCAAGAACAGTTGGAGTAGGAGCCTCTTGTTCTGGCCAACAGAGTCTGATTGAATAACCCTCAGGTAATCTAGGAGTCACAGGCTAGGCTGACCAAGACCTAGAGACTCAACTGAGCTTTCTTTCCTCCTGGAATCTGCAAATCAGCAAGCATTGCCTGGTGCTAAGGCACTGGGTGAGCATGGGCAGCCCTTAGCTCCTTGCCCTCCAGCAGGGGATATCTCATGGGCTCTGGTTTAAGCTATGTAAATTAGTTCTCCCTCCCCCTTTTCTCTGCCCATGTTCCTTCTCCTCTTTATTATTATTATTATTATTTTGCAGTGCTTAAGTCTAATGCAGGGTGTTGCACATGTTAAGCAAGTGCTCTCCCAGCCCCGAGCTTCTGATATATCATGATTGAATAGGTAGCTTTCCTGTCTCCTCTTTGCTTCTACACTCATGCCAAGTATCAGCAGGCCTGCTGCGGAGTCAGGCACGCTGTCGCCTATGAGCGCCTGCTGTCTGGTCACCTGATGAGAACACAGTGATGTCTAGAAAGCACTGGCCTTCTTTGCTGTGAATGGAGCAGAATTGGAAACTTATTGCAGTCAGAGAGAAGCAGGCAGAGGCACAGCTCACTGGGAACTGAGCTGGCATCTGGCCTGATCCAGCGGCCAGCTCCCAACCTCCCTCAGGCATGCCATTGTCCATTATGAGCGTGATGCCGCATGCCTGCCAACCTTGAGAGGCCAAAGGCGTTAGCAGGGATCAAACTAGTCTCCTGTTGTGTAAGTCACACTCGGGGTCCTGAGGCATTTCATTGACAGAGTCTGAAGCAGCGATTAGTCACACATTGTCTGTGTAGGTGCAGCCTCTAGCTCGTGTAGCAGGGCTTCTTATGAGAGTAAGAATGACGTGTGCTTATTTAGAAGACGAGGAAGTGAGCGGCAGTGACGCTTGTGTCCATTGTCTCATTTGAGCTTCACTATGGTTTGGAAATGTGTGGTTGTTACTACTTATATAACCGGAAGTGGAGGTCTGGAAAGGTGAGCAAGCTTGTTTGTGGTCCAGCTCATCCTGGACAGAGAGCTGGCTCTCTGGCTGTGGCCCTTTTCTCTTGAGGGGGCTAATTAACCTTTCTTTACTCACTTTCCCTGATGGTAAATGGGAGTAATGATACTTAGGCTTGAACTTGGTTTATGAGAGAGGACTGGGCACCAGCTGCGGACTTGCTCTGTTATTAAAGGCCTGTTATGCTCTGGTCCTCCACAAAGCCTTCCTGTGCTTGTAATAACTGCACTAAAACATTGTTCTCCTCCTTTGTAAGTTTCTGAAGGACTGAGGGTCGCCAATGAGTCTTTTTTTTATAGTTGTGTTCTGTGTAAGCTTCTGTAAGATGTGTGTAAACCGTGCATCATACATGATGGTCATTTGTCATACCCTGATGTCATGTGTGGAGCAGATAAAGCTGATCCCTAATCTTGTTCTGATGCCATTTGTCATTCGAACCAAGACCAGAGATGGAGAAGTGTTGTCTCCTACTTGTCCATCTTTCTTCTAATGAGCTGTTACTCCAGTTAATACATAGTTGGGGACTAGGAACGTAGGTCAGCCAATACAGTACTTACCTGACTTGTAGGTACTGGGACTATGTAGTAGATAGCAGAAGTATCACCAAAAAGCTAACTGTCTAATGGAGTCATGTGAGTCAAAAACACAAGAGTGTTTTGAATTCTCGGGAACAGACCAGGGGTAGAGTTCTCAAAGGCACAACAGATCAGGTGCCACATCACCTGGAAGAAGAACAAGGGGAAGAGTTAATAGCCCAGCGCCTTTGTGTCTGGTGACAGATGTGACATTTAGTATCTAATGATAGCCACAAGAACACCTTGGAGGCCAGGGTTAGCCAGACCTTGCTTCCATGGTGGGCATGCTGGTGTGTTCCTGTGATCATAGCGCTTAGGAGGCTGAGGCAGAAGGTAGAAGAGTGTAAGAACAGTCTTGGCTACATAGCTAGTAGCCTGAGCGGCTGTCAGGTACTGTCGGGAAAGAAGGAAGTTGCTTCCCCTTAAAGGGCTACTTTGGTGGTTGGTGGCAGAGGCAGACAGATCTCTGTGAGTTTGAGGCCAGTCTAGTCTATGAAGAGAGTTCTAGGACAGCCAGGTCTGTTCCACAGAGAAATCCTGTCTCAAAAAGAAGAAGGGGGTGATGGCCTTGAACTCACTGTGTAGAGCAATCTGAACTCACAAGAGATCCACCTTCCTTTGCCTTTCTGTGTGAGACTGTCATGTGTATCGCCACGCTGTGTGAGCTATCATGTGTATCGCCACGCTGTGTGAGTCTATCATGTGTATCGCCACGCTGTGTGAGACTATCGTATCGCCACGCTGTGTGAGCTATCATGTGTATCGCCACGCTGTGTGAGTCTATCATGTGTATCGCCACGCTGTGTGAGACTATCGTATCGCCATGCTGTGTGAGACTATTGTATCGCCACGCTGTGTGAGCTATCGTGTGTATCACCACGCTGTGTGAGACTGTCGTGTGTATCGCCACGCTGTGTGAGCTATCGTGTGTATCGCCACGCTGTGTGAGACTATCGTGTGTATCGCCACGCTGTGTGAGACTATCGTGTGTATCGCCACGCTGTGTGAGACTATCGTGTGTATCGCCACGCTGTGTGAGACTATCGTGTGTATCGCCACGCTGTGTGAGACTATCGTGTGTATCGCCACGCTGTGTGAGACTGTCGTGTGTATCGCCACGCTGTGTGAGCTATCGTGTGTATCGCCACGCTGTGTGAGACTGTCGTGTGTATCGCCACGCTGTGTGAGACTGTCGTGTGTATCGCCACGCTGTGTGAGACTGTCGTGTGTATCGCCACGCTGTGTGAGACTGTCGTGTGTATCGCCACGCTGTGTGAGACTGTCGTGTGTATCGCCACGCCAGGCCACCTGTTGTGTTTCAGTAGCCATTGCCTTTCCTTGTTTCTGCAGGATTCTTTTCCTATCAGTCAGGTTCCTCTGCTGCCAACTTCAGACAAGGGCGCATGGTGGTGGGTGAGCTGTGGGGGCCTCTGCTGTGCCCACGGAGTTCATCATGGAGCTTGTGCATGCGGAAACCCTGTTCTTCCCCTGTTTCAGGTCAAATGCGCAGAATGGGGTGGGGGCAAGACTCTTCTTCCCCAAATCTGCCCAGCACCAGGCCTGCCCATCTCCTCAGAGGTCAAGGTGAGGGAGATCCAGCAGGTTATATGGAAGCACACAGTGTTCCTTCCCCCTCCAGTTTGGCCAGGTGGAGGGAGCAAAGGGCTGGAGAGGTAACTTCCCACATTTGGAGGGAGAGAGGAAGGTGGAAGGCCATTGTGCAGCCCTCCTGGGCTAATGGACTGCCCCGCCCCCAGACTTTGACTGGGGCAGAATCTGTCTGATTAGAAGGTGGGCCCAGCAAGGACACCAGGTCACTCAGTGCCCCTGTACTTCTTCAAGTGAAGTTAGAGCCTGTGGTGATGCTGTGGCAGTCAGAAGAATGTGACCCACTTCTGCTGCCTCTTCTGTGTAGGGAGCTGGGCCGTAGGCTTTGAGACAGGCTCCAATTAAGCCTTTCTCGGGCCTGCGAGTCACCTAAGTGTCTAACCACATGCTTCCTGCTGCTGGATCCTGTGGTCCTTGTCCCTAAACTGAGCAAGCAAATGAGCTTACCGCCTGTTATTCTGCAACCTTGGACTCCACCAGTGGGGTTTCCTGTGGAGATCAGGGTCCTTCATGGATCAAACACCTCTCACTGTGTGGTCCCACCCCTGTTCTTCCTGCTAAATCATGAGGCCAATCGTGAACCAGTTTCCAAGGAGATGGTTAGCCCTGCCCATACCTGAGTCTCAGCATGCTGCCCTAGGCAGCCCAGCTTCCCAGAGACCCGTCCCAGCCATCTCCCTGTCTCTGCCCCATTGAGGACTGGGGAATAAGACCCACTTCTAGTTTCTATCAGATGGCAAGTATTTAATGCCCTTTTGATTGTTATGTGTCTCGTGTGTTAAGTGGGGGCTGCTGATGTAAACACACAAAGGTATGAATACTGCTAGTATAAAACCTGGTAAATCTCTCCTCTGATTGGTGCCGTTTTCTTTATGAAGGCCACAAAAGGCCAGTCATGGCTAGGCTGTGTGAATCCTTTCCTAACTATGTTTCTCTTGATTTCTAGACTGAGGAAGAGGGGCCCCTCATCCTGTCTGTCAGTGTTGATGACAATGCTTGCAGGCTTAGGAACTTGGCCTTCCTCTGGCCAGTCACCGGGGCTGGCAGAAGAGGGGGTGCAGGTGGTTCTTAGAAGGGTATGGTGGGGCTTTCAGGCAAACAGCTGGCTGTGAGGCATCCCTCCATCTCTCCTCCCCATTTCCACTTTTTTCTCAGCATAACCTGCTGCAGCTTGAGACAGAACTCACTGGGGTGCAGACAGCTAATGCTGAGCTGGGATCACCTCCTCCTGGGGATGCTGCCACTGCCACCTGAGAGGCCTCAGGCTGTCCATTCTCATTGCACTTTGGGTAGTGACCAGTTACACTCACTCCTTGATCTCTGCAGAGCAAGGACTTTTGAGGCCTCTCAGTACTATGGATGCTATCAAACACTGCCCGGGACCTGCAGGCCCACTCAGATGCAGTATGCTCATTTATCTTGATCGTTGGACCCTGGGTCGTTCCTCTTTCTTTTTTTAAAGATCTATTTTTTTTTTTAATTCTGTGTGTATGAGTGTTTCCCCCCGTGTATGCATGTACACCATGTGTGGACCTAGTGCCCAAGAAGGCAGAGCAGGGCACTGGATCCTCTGGAACTGGAGTTACAGATGATTTTTAGCTGTCATTTGGAGGCTGAGACCTCCAATCAGTGCTCTTATCTGCCGAGCCATCTCACAGGAGGAAGACAGGTCCTCTGGTATTCTATACACACAGGCTTCTAAAGATTTAATTAAGGCTTTTGTTATGAAACGTGACAGTCTTTGGTGAGTGACTTTAATTTAAAACCAGGAATGTTTGCTGCTTTCCCCAGGGACTTCTGCTCCCTTTTGAGGCTTGGTGGTTTGGGGAATGAGGGGTGTCACTACAAGTGGTAAGTATGCCTTTAGCTCCTGAGCTAGATTACCAGGGTGTGTCCAGTTCTGAGTAGATCCACCAACCTATTGGCAGTAGGGACAGTTCTTTGTAAGCCTCCTGCCAGTCCCTGTGGCTTCCAGTCTTGTTTCTGATCACTTTCCTGAGCTTGCTTTCCCTTGGAACCCCTGGTGTAAGCCCCATCCTACCCCTGTTTCGCTATCACAGGAGCTAGCTCCTTGGAGCATGCACTGCCTGGTCGCTCCTCACCTGAGCCGTGGCCAGCACTGCCCATGCCTTGAGGATGGACGAGGCCTTGTGACCCCTCTTCAGTGTTCTTGGTACCATGTCCCAGTTATTGAAGAAACACCTGGGAGATCCCGAGGACATCTGTGTTGGGAACAGCCTGTCAGCAGCTGGGGAGGAAGGAAACTAAGTCCTCAGCAGCCAATGAAGGGGAGGTTCCTCCTTCCTTGGATTATGTTCTGTTCCGAGGTAGCTGGGGGCGGAGGAAAGGGAAGCTTGCTGGCTGTGGCTCAGCAGAAATGTTTCCCGGAGGCCTTCAGCTGCATTATTAGGAATGTGAGAACTGAAGTAGGTACCTGTGTCTTAGCACAAATTCCCACGTTCCTATGTACTAAGATTCCGTTCATTAGAAAGAGGCAGAGACCCTACAACTTAGGGTGGTCACTAGGAGTCAGCTCAGGTCGTCACCCTGAGATTCTAAGCTGGATCTGAGAATACAGATTTGTCATTCCCAAAGCTGGGCAAAGAAATGGAGTGGCTCAGAGGCCAAGCCTGCTGCCTCTGGGGGACACAAGTAATGATAATGAGCCCTCACGCCACAGGCCAGCCTATTGATTTACGTTCTAGCCCCAATGGTAGAAGGCTTGGGGTTCCCTGGGCCATCAGAGGTGGCTTGGGAGGCCAAGGCAGAAGACCTGTGGAAAGATGTTTCTATTTGTTCGATTGATTATTTTATGTATATAAATGTGTGTCTGTGCACCGTGTGCATGCCTGGTGCCCACAGAGGCCAGAAGAGGGCATCAGATCCTCTCGGTTGGAGTTAGAGATGGAAGTGAGCTGCCTGTGCATTCTGGGAATTGAACCCAGATCCTTTGGGAGAGCAGTCAGTAATTTTAACCACTGAGCCAGGGAGGTTATTCCTGAAGCAGTAGGCTACTCTAGGTTAGTCTGGGAGAGAGACCCTGTGGTCCTGTGAGGCTTGGGCTGGCTACCCAGGCCTGCTTTTGAGGTGGCCTTGGCCCATAATGATGAAGGCCACTAAGTAGGTCTATGGCTCAGCGAGGAGACCGTATGCAGTTCACAAAGAAACTGGAATGGCCTTTCCGTGTAAATACACAATACCATCCTAGTTTCCTCCTGGGTTGGGGTTCTCTGGCAGTGCAAGGGGTGTTGTACACTCTGGGGAGCTGAGGGAGTTGCTTATAAATAGGCCAGGGCCCTAGACTCCGTGTCACCCGCCCCTCTGGGGCTTGACAGGCTGATGATCCTGGGACAGGTTAGATTAGAGGAAGATCCGAGCCGGATCCTGGAGGCGAGCTGGTTCCTGACTTAAGGTCTCAGACCATGACTTGGCCGGGTTTCAGTGTGCCAGCTGTTCTCTAGGGAGGGGACAAAAAAGAACTATGCCTTTCTTCCCCTCATCTCTGTCTCCTCCTGTGCAGAAAAGAGACCTCTCTGGTTCTCGGTCAGAACTCTGGAGCCTAGGGACAGAGCTCAGAAGCTGGAGTGTTGGGAGCAGTCAAGAAGCTTCCTTAGCTCAACATCCTCTTCCTGTGTGCTTTGTTCTCTGCTGACATACCAGGGCCTGATGCCTTGCTCTGGACAGTGGCATACAGTCTCTCTGTTACGGATTTTCTGTGAGTTCTATCTAATGGGAGGTGTGAGTCCATTGTAATGCATTTCTGAGAACAAGGCCCTGGGCCAGCCTTAAACTGCCCCCTCTTGCACTCAGCCACACTCTGGACTCAGTGACCTGAGTGGATGGAGGTGCAGGCAGAAGTGTAGGCACGCACTGTGACACGGGCAGAGAACAGTCGTGGGTTGGTGTTATGGATCAGGGCGGGAAGGAAGAATGTTTGAGGCTGAGGAAATAGATGCAAAGGCCCAGAGTATGTAGAGCAGGGTGTGACTGGCAGCTGTGATGTGGCCATCAGACAGTTTTTCTTGGCCTTGATTCCTGGCTCTGATATAGTTCAGTTGTGCCTGGTGTCCTTAGAACCACCTGCAGACACTTATGCTGCAGATGCTCAACTCCCTTGTGTAAAATGATGTGTTTTCACACCACTTGTGCACATCTTCAAATATACTTTGTTTTTTAAGATAGTCTTATAGCTCAGAGTGGCTTCAGACTCCATTAGTACCCAAGGATGATCTTGAATTTCTGATCTTCCTGGCTTCACCTCCTAAATTCTGGGATTATACATGTGTGCACAGTTGGGCAATGGTGGCTCATGCCTTTAATCCCAGAACTCAGGAGGCAGACTCAGGCGGATCTCTGTGAGTTTAAGACCAACATGGTCGGGGGCTGGAGAGATGGCTCAGTGGTTAAGAGCATTGCCTGCTCTTCCAAAGGTCCTGAGTTCAATTCCCGGCAACCACATGGTGGCTCACAACCACCTATAATGAGATCTGGTGCCCTCTTCTGGTGTGCGGGCATACACACATACAGAACATTGTATACATAATAAATAAATATTTAGAAGAAAAAAAAAAAGACCAACATGGTCTACAGAGTGAGTTTTAGGACAGTTCCAAAGCTACACAGAGAAACCCTGTATTGAAAACCAAAAAAATAAATACTAAGTGTGTACAACACACTCAGTTTTGTGTGATGTTGGGGATCCAGCTCAGGTCTTCCATAGGCTAGGTAAGCACTCTGAACTGAGCTACACCCCATGCCCTCCAGGATTCTTTATTTTTCTGATTTATTTATTTGCTAAGCTTGGTGTCACATTCAAGCACAAAGAGAGAAAGAGGCAGGCTGATCTCTATGAATTTGAGTTCAACCTGGTCTATATAGTGAGACCCTGTCTCAAAAAAACCTTACATATAAAGTGGGCAGTGGTGACACTTGCCTTTAATCCCAGCAGTCAGGAGGCAGAGGCCAATAGATTTCTGAGTTTAAGACTGGCCTGATCATGCTGGAGAGGTGGCTCAGTGGTTAAGAGCATTGACTGTTCTTTCAGAGGACCTGAGTTCAATTCCCAGCAACTACATGGTGGCTCACAACCATCTATAATGAGATCTGGTGCCCTCTTCTGGCCTGCAGGCATACATAAAGGCAGAATGTTGTATACGTAATAAAAAAATAAATTAAAAAAAAAAACTGGCCTGATCTACTAAGTGAGTTCCAGGAAAGCTTTCAGAGAAACGGTGTCTCAAAAACCAAAGCCTTCCATGGGCTGGCTCAGAAGTTTAGAAAGATTGCTATTGTTGTAGAGGACCCAAATTTGGTTCTGATTATTCAAGCCAGGTGGCTCACAACCACCTCTAACTCCAGCTCCAGGGCATCTGATGCACTCTTCTGGTCTCCACAGGCATATATCTGCATACGCATGTGCTTATACCTACATACAGACACACATCAATAAAAATAAATCTTTTTTTTTTAATGCTGGGGCTAGAAAGATGATGGCTCAGTGCTTAAGGGTGTACTGCTTTTGCAGAAGACCTAAGGTCAGTTCCCAGCACCCAAATGATGTAACTCACAGCCATCTGAAACTCCAGCTCAGGGGACCTGAAGCCTTAGCATCCTTGGTCACTGCACTCATATGCACATACTCATATATAGCACCCACAATTAAAATAAAGTGAAAAATTTTGAAAAACAAAATGTTCCTAGCTGGAAACAGTGGTACACGCCTTTAATCACAGCACTCAGGAGGCAGAGGCAGGTGCATCTTTGTTAGTTCGAAGCCAGCCTAGTCTACAGAGTGAGTTCTAAACCAGCCAGCCAGGACTATGTAGTGAAATCCTATCTCTAAACAAACAAACAACAAATAAACATATAAACAATGAAAGTCTTGTAGGGTTGGAGAATGTAGCTTAGAGGTGTGAATGTGTGCATGTGTGAATCTGTGTTACAGGGCCAGAAAAATTATCTTTAGATGGTGCCAAATGTCTCCTGGGAAGTGAAATTGCTCCCGTGAGAGCCACAATGTAGAAGGAATAATGGTGAGCCTGGATCTGTCCCTGCCCCTGCTATGGGCAGGATGAAAGGGGCCCTTTTGGCTTCTTTTGTAGCCTGTTAGTCTTGGGAAATCTGTCTCCAGGTGGGTCCTGGAGCCCTTTTGTTTTATGTGATGGTGGCCTTTGGAACCTTCACTGAGCCAGGCTCACTGCCCAAAAGGGAAGAGTCACACACATCTCCAGGGCTCTCATGGACTTTCCGTCCTCCCCATCCTGCTGTGCTGTGGCGTTTCTCCTGTGACAGGTTGGAGTACTAGTTAGATTCAGTACAGTCAGAGCCTTCACTGAAGGACGGTCATGAGGGCTGTGCTCCTGGATTATCCTGAAGCCCCGTGAGTGGCACTGCTGTGACTGGGACAGGCAGCAGCTTGGCTCGGAAGGGAAAGCATGTAGTTAGAGTCAGAGAGACTGCATCACCCCTGCATGGCCTCACAGCTGTTTCCTACTTGATGAAGCCTCATGCACTGAGACTAAGGTGGGCCATCCTGGATGCGACTGAAGCCAGGGCCTTTGGAGAACCACTGCGTCCTCCCCTCTTGCCCAGAAACAACCAAGAGTTAGTTGACGCCTCGGATCTTGTGCTTCTTAGGAACCAGACAAATGGGTCTGGAGAGATGGCCCAGAGCTTAAGAGCACAGACTGCTCTTTTAGAGGACCCAGGTTTGGTTCCTAGAACCCACATGATGGCTTGCAACTGTCTCTGACTCCAGTTCCAGGGGTCCTGGCCTCTGAGAGTACTGTACGCTCCTGTGCACAGTCGTAGACCCAGGGAAAACATCCATACACATAAAAATAAAGAGATAAAACCCCGATGTAACCACAGTATAATCATTCCACTCCACATGGATAGCCCTGACACAGTATTCTCACGTGTTACATGATCTCCAGTTGCCCGGTAATGTCCTCTGTAGCTCTGCCCTCTGCTTGTAGGATGCAGCTCAAAGCAGGAACTCAAATCCAGGCTGTGCTTTGGAGTCCTTTGTGGCCTTGGCGGATTGCTTAGCTTCTCCCGATCCTCAGTTGCCTCACCCATAAAATGGAAATAATTTCTACCTTGCAGGCTTGTGAAGACTAAATTTAACTAAGACAATGTGTAGACCATGACTGGTTCCATTCCTGGCACTTGGAAAATGCCACAGCAGCAGTCGTAATTACCATTGTTCTGCAGCATGGCCTGGCTTCATACAGCAGGAAGGAACTGGAGGCAGGTTTGAATTTGGGTTGGCATCCTTGGGACAAATTCCTAATCCCAAACTTATTTCCCAAGAATGGCACTGCGCCCTGCAAACTGTGTAACTTGCCCGAGCCGTCATCAGGAGCCACGTTGTTGCAGGTTAATTGCTGAGGATGGAGCAGGTGGAATTTTCTGTGGCGCCCATGTTTATTACATCCCTAGAGGACCTGAGGTGCTGCCCTGTGTGGGATTCCAGCAGAAGACATAACTCAGCCCTCCTCCCTCTCCCTGACCCAGAACACATTTTTACTGATTACCAGGAGGGTGACAGAGGAGCCCACATGACCTGGGTTTAAATCCTGATTCGGGTTAAAAAACCTGGGCAGTCCTGTGCAAATCATCATGGTGCAGTTTACATGGTTGGTGGTGATAGAGATGGTGTGGCTTATTTGCAGAGCCAGGGGAAGTGCTTTGCCCGCACCCTGTTTAATATAACGTTCTCAAGTGGCCATGGTTTTGATTGTCACGCCTGCAGAGGAGGTACTGGCATCTGGTAAGTAGAGGATGCTGGTGGTCATCGTACAGCACACAGGGCAGCCTACGACGAGGACCCAGCTGTTAACCGTCCTCAGGGTGATGCCCAGAGACCCCTGTGAAAGATCCCCAGTGATTGGGGCATAGGGGGTAGGAGGGAGTCCCCTCTAGATCCTCACCCTTCCCATTCCTGTGAACCAGCTGGGGCCTGGTGGTCAGATTCAGAAGGGGAATGGAGAGAAAGAAGCTTGGAGATTTTAAGCATGTAGATTTTTAAATTTTTATGTGTATTTATTTGTGTGTACTGTGTGTGGAAGCAGAGGACAGCCTGTAGAGTTCTCTCCCACTAATAGAAGTTTTACATATATATATATATGTATATATAATATATATCGTTTAATTTTACTTATTTAACTTGTATTTAATTTATATTTATATTTTATTATATTTATTTTGAAATTATATAATTCTATTTAATTTTTATTTTAATATATTTAAATATATATTTAATGTATGATACTATAGGCGTGTTCTGCTGTGGTGGCCCCGCTCCTCAGCCTCTTTAAAGAGAACTTTTTATCTTAGAACAGTCTCATTAAGTCTGGCCTTGACTCACTCTGTAGCCTAATCAGGCCTTGAAATTACAGTCCTATGCCTCAGCCTTCCCAGGCCTACAGGCCAGCAGTGGTGTGACATTGACTTCCTGTTTGCTGCTGTCATCCTCATCCCGCAGGTCAGGAGTCTGAGAAGGCTGTCCCTGTAAGAGCCCCAGTGTGCACCTTCATGCTTCCCCCACAGAATGTGGGTCCTGAGGTCTGTCAGCACAGTGGGTCCCCAACCTGGGGACTTCCTGTCACCATCCTCCTCTAAGACTCTTGTAGCGCCTCTGCCTTCACCCTGTGCACATATTGATGGTGTAAATGCACACATTTTCCCAAGGCCACTCGCTGTTGTCAGGGACCGGGTGTGTCTTCAAGTTCCAGTGTCCTGCCCTGGTGCCTGGCAGTCAGTCACCAAGCCCTACACTGGCCTGACACAAAGTTTTCTTGTTCCTGCTTTTGTTGGACCCTTCCCTGCCTGTTTGGGCTCACTGGTGTTGGTTAGGTAATATTTGGGGTGCCTCTTTGCCTCGGCATTGCTCTGTTCCCTGCCCCCGTATATCACATAGTTAGAAGGCTGGAGGAGGCCATTGTGACTCAGTTCCTTTTCACCTGCAGGAGGACAAGGGTTGGGTTCCTCTGGCAGCAGACTCTGAACTGATGACCAATGACCTGGGCTGGATAACCAGTGATCTTGTCCTCCCATCTTATAACCTTTGACTGACAACCTTTGGAGGTTGTGTGGGGGGACAGGAGCTTTGTACAGCCAGTCTGTCTCCCATTTACTTCCTGACCTGTGGTGGAGGCAGAGGGTGCTGGTACTGTAGCAGTCAGGGCCTGCATATCCATTCTGCAGACTCCAAAGTGGTCATTTCCTTTTCCTCTGGTCCCCAGCCCCAAGGCTGCATCTGCTTGGGAGAAAACCTGAGCTTGGGAGCTGACCTCTGCCTTCCTGTTTCAGGCTTTGCCTGGGATGATTCCAAGAAACAATGGCCTTTGTGTTCACTTAGAAAGTCCTCCCTGACACTGGAGTCATCCTAGCCCACAGCCCCAGCAGTGCTCGCTTGTGCGCTGTGTGTATGTGTGTGTGTTCGTAGGTGGGATCTGTGCAGGCTTAGCACAAGGGATTGATGCCTGTAGGTGGTCCTCCTTTTCCTGTCTGTGCCTCCTCCCCAGGTTTCTCTGTGCTCTGCTTTCTTCTGTCTTTGTGCTGTGCTCTTTGTACCCTTTCTCATGTGTAGACCCCTCTCTTCTTCCTTTGCGTGCTTGATTTAGTCAGTTCATTTACATATATATATATATATATATATATATATATATTTGTTGTTGTTGTTGTTGTTTTTTTGGTTTTTTTTTAGACAAGTTCTCAAGTAGCCTGGACTGGTCTGGTCTCAGGTCCCTAAATAACTGAGGATGACTTTGGACTCTTGCCTTCATCTCCCAAATTCTGGCCTTCTAGACTTGTACCACCAAGCCTGACTCCCTTGTTCTTTTGGACTGTGTGGATGTGGCCTGAGAATCACCCCCAAACACACTGTTGACTGGCCCCACCTTCAAGAGGCAAAAGGAAGATTAAGAGTAGTTCCAGACAAGACCCAGGCCAGTCTCCAGCAAATAGTACAGTGGCCACCTAGCAGGAGCGGACCCGTACAGGCACAAGGACAAATAGGACTGTCTCTGCCCTGCTCTGAAGTGGGGCAGAGAGGTGGCTGTCAGCACCAGTGCTGAGTTTGGGGGTGGGGGACTGCTTAGAGCCATAAACCCAGGAAGAAGCCGAAGCCGAGGAGTGCCCCTGAGGAGAGGATAGGTTAGCACTCTCCCACTTGCAGTAGGTGCTGGCTAGCAACTGCTCTTACTGTGCCCTGTCTGCCGCAGCTGGGGTGGGAGGGGCTTCTCCGTGATGGCTGGGTTAGTGACAGGTGAACAGTGGGGCCTGACTGAGGCAAAGTGGGTAGAGGGCTCGCAGCAGAGCTGTTCTCGCTTGCTCGCTCGTCATGCACGCTGGGGCTTCGCCTAGGCCACTTAGCTCGGTCACCCTAGACCAGGGCTTGATGCTCTGGCAAGCTGGGTTTGGTTCAGGGAGGCCCAGACACCTTGGGCCTCAGGTTTCTCTGCTGTTCTGGGTGTTCTGCAGCAGCCCAGGCCTTCCTGTGTTATCACCTGTATGGGCTCACAAGGCTTCTCCCCCATAGCCCCATAGGAGGTCCTGGTGCCTCCACTCTGGTCCCAGGCATCTTTGGAAATGTCCACTGTGTGCTTACTCTACGCGAAGGAAGAGTCTGCGTCATCTCTCTGTAGGCTTCTCAGTCCTGCTTGTCCAGCTTGTCCTCTGGGCTGTCACTGGGGCCCAGGTAGTCTCCTCACAGCCGTTCAAACAGGCCAAGCTCCAGGAAGCATGTCCCCAGGATGCCTTATATTTCTTTCTGTGTTCTTTGTCACCCTGTCAGAGAAGCGTTGTTGATGTGGGATTCCCTGTGTATGCTGTGATGTTTTATTACCATTGGTTAATAAAGAATCTGCTTTGGGCCTATGGCAGGGCAGAATAGAGCAAGGCAAAAATTCCAAACAGAGATTGAGGAAAAAAGAAGACGGAGTCAGGGAGACGCCATGTAGCCATCCAAGGAGACAGACACCAGACGGAACCTTACCTCCAGAATATTAGCCTCGAGGTAAAATACAAAATAATAGCAATGGGCTAATTTAAGATGTAAGAGTTAGTTAATAAGAAGTGTCAAGCAGTGTTTTAATTAGTATAGTTTCTGTGTGATTATTTCAGGTCTGGGCAGCCAGGAAACAAGCGAACAGTCTCCGTTCACATATTGTCCTGAGTATGATTTGCATGATGTCTGTCTCCCCTCATCGCAGGTCAATCTTCCTATATATTCTCAGTGCCTGCTGTCGAGAAGATAGATGCCAGTAATTGTTGTTAGTGCCTGTGTCTGCACCTTCCTCTTTCTCTTCCTGCTAAGTCCTATTCATCTATCAAGACCCAGGTCCTGTGCTTACACACACACACACACACACACACACACACACACACACACACGCTTTGCTACTCACTGCTTTGAATTAAGGCCTTGGGTCTTTCCTTCTCCTGCATCTGAGCTCCTGGAGTAAGGGAGGCAATCCCTGGTACAATCTGTAATCTTTTTTTGGCATTCTAGAAATGTTTGTGTTTTAACCTATCTTTGTGGCTCATCACAGTATCTTTATTTGTGCTATTGGCCATGTGTAATGTGATTTCCTCAGCCATTTGGCTATCTCTGGCAAAGAGGCCCCTATGTTAATGTCTCTTTTCTGTATCCCCACAGCCTGAGCCCAGAACAGAGCACAGTGTGCCTAGAACATCTTGATAAGTCCTTGAGTCCAGGTAGTGGTCTGTGTAAGACTGTGGGGCCCTTGGCATGTTGGGAAACCCCTTTCATTTTGGACCAGCCATATAATTTATGAGGCTCAATAATGGACTCTTTATTTAAAATAAATATTACAGAGATTGGAAAGATGACTCTGTGGTTAAGAGCACTAACTACTCTTCCAGAGGTTCAATTCCCAGCACCCACAGGGTACCTCACAACTGTCTGTGACTCCAGTTCCAGGGGATCTGGCATCCTTACACAGACATGCATGCAGGCAAAACACCAATGCACATAAAATACATTATTACAAATTTCAAAATAAGTTTGGGGGTGTATAATTCAGTGATAGAGTTTTGGCTTAGTATGCATGGGGCCTTGGGTTTGATCCCAAAACAAACAATCAATCAATCAATCAATCAATCAGTCAATCATTAGATGACTCACAGACAAGAAAATCATAAAGAGCTCCCAAACATGTGTAAGTATCTTGGTGATATGTGTCTGTATTCCTAGTACTTTAGGCAGTAAGATCAAGTAAGCCAGCCTGGACTATATGAGAACCTATCTGTAAGAAGGAGAAAGCTGAATGTGGTGGTGCACACCTTTAATCCCAGCTCTTGGGAGGCAGAGGCAGGTAGATCTATGAGTTCGAGGCCAGCCTGGTCTACAGAGCAAGTTTCAGGACAGCTATACAGAGAAGACCAAGGCTACACAGAGAAATATTGTCTGGAGAAAAAAGAATAAGGACGAGAAGGAGTATGTAGCTTGTTAGAGTGCTTGCCTAGCATATATGAAGCACGAGTTCAATCCCCAGCATTGAAAAAAAGGAAAAACAGGAAGGAAGAAAGAAAGAAAATGACAGAATTCCAAAGCAGTGGTAGCAGAGTGGTAAGGCCTAGCCACCCTGCAGCCCCAGTGCAGGAAGCAGCCGGCATCCCATGGCTACCCTGTGAGGCACACAGCTCAAGCCCTTCTGACATACTGCGGAATGAACCACATGGGTGGTGAGCAGCCTTGGGTTACACTGCTGGTCAGCGACAGCTGGCTGGAAACAAGCCAGCTCCTGGAGCTCGCTAGGTGTCTGGTGCTGCACAGGGCCATGGCACCATGAGCCTTAGTTTCTCTCTTTGTAGTCTGGGACCATTGGCCTGACAAACAGGCTAGCTGGCTGGGAGGCTGGGTAGCCCTGCCCTCCGATGCCTTCACTTAAAGCCACACAGTTGCCCTCCCCTCCTTGGAAGGTCCTGCGCCCCGTGGACAGGAGGGATAATTAGTGGTCTCGGCAGTTGAAGAAATGAAAGCCCCTCAGAAGTAGGAGGAGGTTCTTCTCCTTTCATCTCTTTCTGAAGGAATGTGAGGGCTTGGGTGGAAAGTTCCCCAGGGTTCCTTGGTATTTCAGAGCTTTGATATCTGGAGGAAGAAGAGAGCAATTAATTGCTATAAATGGCCTGTTCCTATAGGGCTGCTCGGATGGTGGGTGGGGGTGTCTGGCAGAGTACCGGCACTTCCATCCCAGCCGTCCTCTAGATGGAGGGACCCACACGGCAGACTCAGAGACTCTGAGCGGTCTTGCAGTTCCACAGTGTGGGGCTGGGGAGATGACTTAGTGGGTAAAAACAGTTCCACTGTAGACTTGAGGACCTGAGTTTGAATTCCCAGCACTATATTAAAAAAATGGCCATGTGCTTGTAACCCATTGGGGGTAGGGGTAGGCAGAGATAGGCAGATCCTAAAAAATTGCCAGCTAGCCTGCCAGCCTCATGGTAAGCTTCAGGTTAAGCTTGAGTCCCTGTCTCAGAGGAATGAAGCCAAGAGTAGGGGAGAAACATGCTACATCTTCCTGTCACCTCCACATGCGTGTTCAGAGGTGTGTGTGCACATACACACCCATGCACTCACACTGTGTTTGCGAAGATCCCCTTGTAGAAGCTTGCCGCCCTTAGCCTCTTGGCAGCTTTGACTACAGAAAGGGGATAAGGAGATATTCCCAGGCTGCCTTGGTCCCTCCTGCATCAGCCTCAGAAGCCATTGCCCTCAGGCTTGGCAGGGCTGAGCAGGGCTGAGACTTGGAGGCTACTCAAGGCTTGGTGAGATACAGAAGCTCACAAGCCCTCAATGCCCTGAAGTGGTTGTCACAGGTCCTTTCAGTAGGCCACACTGCCACCAGGTTAGTTAGCACATATTAGCCAGGTGATGAGATTGGTGGGGAAAGTCCAGAGAAGCCATGTTCTTTGGTTCTTGGAAGAGATGTTCCTGGGGCATAGACTTGCAGCTAGGCCAGTCAGAGTATAAGCCTCGGTCGTGCCTTTTATATATGTGACATGCATCTGTACCAGTGCACAGCTGCAGATACCAGCTACACACACAGGTGGACACAGCTGGAACACACAGGAGGCAGAAGATGAGGACCTGGCCTTGTTGTCTGAGGTGTTTGGTGGGTGGGAGGTCATCTTGTGCAGATGCAAGGACTTGCCCATCACTGTCACAGTGAGTCACTCTGGTCCCATGTCTCTAGACAGGGTGACTGGCCCAGAGAAGGAGGTGTGTGTTGTGTTAGCGGGCAGACCGGTCTGAGCCGGAAATGACAAGCCTGGTGCACACTCAGCACCCTGTCTTAGGTGCTGGAGCAGGCTCCCTGGGCTTGCCTGACACACAGGTATTTCTGGACTATGACAGAGCCCATGGCCACGTGCCAGCACTTCTGTTCCCTCCGCGTGGGGGTGTGCACCAGGTCCTGCTGCAGCAGCCTCTGGGCCCTTCTGGCTCCTCCCATGACCGTGTTCTATGTTTCCACAGGGCGGCACCTTCTTATTTCTTCTCAGTCGCAGCCCTCCCCTTAGAGTTGAGCATCAGTTTGCCTGAAGTTCATTTCCAGAAGCAGGTAAGGACCTGGGGGGAAGGCTCTGTTGTGTGGCCATGGGACAGTGCTGTTGTGGAGGGAGATGGGGGAAGCCTTGACACACCAGATTCACCCATCCTTCTGCCTTCCTCCATGGTCCTATACGATACTTGTTTCTTCCAATATGAGGGTTCTTTTTCTTTCCTGTTTTTTTTTTTCCTTGCACTGCTGGGCATTGAACCCGGGCCTTGTGTATAGTAACCGTGCTGCACTGCTGAGATGCCCTACTTGATGTGTGGATTCTTACAGCCAGTGTCACCATGCTGCTGATTTATCAGGCTAAGATTGAGCAGACTCTGGATTTAAATATTTTATTATTGTGTCCCATATGGGGGGCAAAGGCGGAGGGCAATACCAATGCCCATGTGAGGTTGGTTTTCTGTTCACCTATGCATGAGTTCTAGGAATAGACTGTGTAGCAAGTGTGTTTACCTGCTGAGCTATCTTGATTGCCCTGGGTTAATATTTTCTGTAAACTCTATAAGCTACATGCTGTGTTTTTTTATCTGATATAAACCCTATGAAAACATGGATGCATTTAAAAGTCGCAGAGGTGTTTCCTTACTGTGGTACATTGTGGGTGGCACTCAGGCCTTGTGCATGCTACCACTGAGCCGCATCCCAACTCCCCTCTCCGTGTGTCCGTCTGTGTTGCCTGTTTGTGTTTTGGAAACAGGGTTTGCTGTAGCCCAGGCTGGCTTCAAACTCACTGAGTAGCTGAGGATGACTTTGGAAGTCCTGATCCTTCAACTTCTACATCCCAAGCAATGGGATCGTAGGCATGTGCCACTATGCATAGCTCCTTTAAAAAAAATTGTTCCTATGCTTTAAAAATTTTGACCCAGGCTGGACAGTAATGGCATATACCTTTAATCTCAGCTCTTAGGAGAGACAGGCGGATCTCTGTAAGTTCAAAGCCAGCCTGGTCTACAGAGTGAGTTCCAGGACAGGCTTTGTACAGAGAAACTCTGTCTTGAAAAACAAAAAAGAATAAAACAAAAGAAAATTTAACACGGGCATAGTAGCAGACATAGGCTTTTAATTCCAGCAGTTGGAAGGCAGAGGCAGGCAGATTTCTGGGAGTTCAAGGCCAGCCTGGTTTAAATAGTGAGTTCCGGGATAGAGCTATGGAGAGAGAGAGAGAGAGAGAGAGAGAGAGAGAGAGAGACCCTGTCTCAAAAAATAAAACAAAAGAAAACAATTTTTGACATGTGTTCTCATTTTATAGCCTAGGCTGACTTGAAACTCACTGCATAGCCCAAAGTAGCTCTAAGCCCGAGGGCAAGCTCCATGCCTCAGCCTCCCGAGTAGTGGGATTCCTGCTCAGTGTCCATGCCCAGCTCTCATGCATGTGTGTGCGTCCTGGGACTCAGTGTGTAGACTAGGCTGTGACATCCTCTTGCTTTCCATGCTGAGATTATAGGTGAGAGGCACCACACCTGGCTTTCCTAGGATATTTTAACATGGACAAAATGAAAGGCAAATACTGCAGTCCACAGGGCAGCGACCCTTGAGACCCAGCAGGACCCATGCTGTGGTCTGGCACAGCTTGAGTTTGAGTTTTCTAAGCAGATGCGAGACCCCCATTGTTCTAAGTGCGAGTGTGCAAACAGCATTAGCTTCAGGTTTATAAATAAAAATGTACTCAGGGCCACTCAAGCAGGTCAAAGGGAAGTCAATTGTCAGGCTCTTATCAGCTCTGATAGAAACCCACGTGGGGTGGGCTGGAGAGATGGCTCAGTGGTTAAGAGCATTGCCTGCTCTTCCAAAGGTCCTGAGTTCAATTTCCGGCAACCACATGGTGGCTCACAACCATCTGTAAAGAGGTCTGGTGCCCTCCTCCGGCCTGCAGTCATACACACAGACAGAATATTGTATACATAATAAATAAATAAAATAAATATTAAAAAAAAAAAAAAAAAAAAAAAAAAAAAAAAAAAAAGAAACCCACGTGGGCAGCGCTAGCCTCCCAGCCTCCTGCCGCTGCGTGTCACATTCTTGGCCTCTCCTGCGCCGACTCCTACTTCTGAAGTGCCATCAGTTGGTCCATGTAAGTCTACAGAGATCTGGTGGGAAGTGACATCACTGTCCTTGATGTCTCCTACACCTCGGTGCCCATCTCAGCTCGTGACCTCAGTTTTCTCCCCGTGTGGGTCTTGCACAGTAGTTGGGAACCAGCCATGCTTCCTGCAGCAGGGGGCAGTCTCAGAACCACCAGCTGTCCACGTGTGCAGTGTCTGCCTGTGCGTGGTGACCCTTAGTATTTGTGTTTATTCCGTCACGGGATTTTCTGACATGGCACCACTTCATACACGGCTTGTGGTTTACCACCACATGATACAAACCCACCTCTCTCCTCCTCATTTGCATGTTGACGCTGCCTGTTGTTTCTTTCCATTTTCCTTTTCAGTTCTCTGACTCCTGAGAAATCTTCTTAGTGCAAGGGAAGCACTGCCCTATTTTTAGGGCTGGGATGTGTAGGAATAGCTGAAACCACTCCTACGATGCATCGTTATTTTTGATTCTTAGGTCTGAGCTTGGATAAATAATTAGTATCTAAATTAATTGCAGTTTGAGCTTATGTAATTTAAGCACAGTTTAATGGAGACCAGTTCTTGATCCCTACAGGGGAAAAAGGAATCCTCCAGTGACATTAATGTACTTGACAGACTTGTGATGAAAATTTAATAACATATTCGCCTGGATAGGCAGCAAATCCAAGTACACTGTAATACGCTTACGGCACACCAGCAGCCATTTGTCTGGGATGATTATGACTTATTCTCTTCAATTATTAATTTTCCTCACATCGACACCCTTACAGGGAATTAGGACAGAATTACATCAGTTAGGACGCTTTCTGGAGCGTTTGGCCTGGAATGTGAAGGGCAGGGACCTGTGCTCCACTTTCTATCCCAGAGCCAGCCCTGGGCGTTCCTTCCTGGCAGGCAGCAGGACAGGGTCAGCAAAGCAGAGCTTTAGCAGCACCAGTGGGTAGAAGTCCTTGTCACCCAATCCTTGCACCAGAGTTCAGTCCCTCGGAGAGAACTGAGTCCTGAAGGTTACCCCTTCTGTCCTCCACATGTGTGCCATGGTGAGCACACAGACATGCAAATCAATCAATCAGTAGGTATAAGCAGAATACTAGATTAAAAAAAAATTTTCAAAACGCTAAGTCGGATTCTCCTGAAGTTTAGGAAGCAGCTTGTTCCAGGCAAGTGTGTTAAAATAAGAATGACCTGACTCCAAAGACCCCGTTGAGCCCTGCTGCTGCAGACCCTAAGGCTCACAGCAGGACTGCAGCAGCAAGGAGGATGGGATCTGCCCATCTCCGGGTGTGGAGGGGTAAAGCTGTGGGACAGAGTCTGTAGGGCAGACGCTGTGTGAAACAACTGCACAATGGCGGTCCTCCAGTGAGCACCAACGTGGCAGCACTAGCCAGACCCTGTCCTGTAGGAGCAGCCCACCATGACTAGAGTGTGGTATGTAAGCACTTCCCACCGGAGTGACTGTTAGGAATTCCCCTGTGTTGCCAAGACACCCAGAAACCTTGGTGTATGGCGGCACCTTGTGGCCGGTTCCTTGAATGCCATGCATCCTTCATAGGGGATGGCCTTCTGAAAACTAGCTCTGACTCCCAGTGTGAAGACTCCATAAAATACTTATGATATTTGCTGGAGGTCACAGTGGCTCAGGCCATATTATGTACTTTGGGAGGGGGAGTCCTTTGGGAAAGTAAAATTTGGTTGCAGGACTCTGGGTTAGTACTTAAGTCTCTTAATACAATGACATTAGTTCCAAATTGGTATATATACAGTAGAAAGGGGGTATCTGAGACACTAAAGACTGCTCCCCTGTTCCATTCAGCCAGATGGGCAGTACTTACTAAGAGCCTGCTGGGATCCAGGCTCTAGGAGGACAGGGCAGGCAGAGCAGACAGCAGGGAAGGGAAAAGACAATAAACAGATGGTCCAACAAGATGCTCAGAAAACTAGGACGGTGAGACAGGGCTGTGTGACAAGAGGTGGAGGCACAGAACTGACCCCTGGAGAGTTACCTTGAAGCCAACATGAGGACAGTTCTGGGCCCAGGGGATGGATACCCAGTGCAGAGGCTGACCAGCAGAGGAGCAGGGAGAGCTGGGCTACAGGGGGGCAAAGATCACACTTGGCCTCGCAGGCAACTGGCCAGGGCTAGGAAATGTACTTTCAGGTAGAGCTAAGAAGATTTCTCAGGAGTCAGAGAACTGAAAAGGAAAATGGAAAGAAACAACAGGCAGCGTCAACATGCAAATGAGGAGGAGAGAGGTGGGTTTGTATCATGTGGTGGTAAACCACAAGCCGTGTATGAAGTGGTGCCATGTCAGAAAATCCCGTGACGGATTTCTCTTGACACCACACACACACACACACACACACACAGCGACTCTGTAGGGGAAAGGACAATGGAAGATGTCAGTGGGCTATGAGGCCAAGGCCATAGTAGCCCAGATGGAGCCAAAACATTGATACTCAAGGTCCAGGCAAGGATCAGCCCTGTGCAGTTCATCCCCAGAGCCGCAGTGCTGGTGCATGAGCTAGAGGGGCGGAAAGCCTTGCTTCCTGCTGGGCTCTGCCAGAAGTGAGGGCCATCCATAGGATGGTGTGTGCCCTGGAGACTGTGCTCAAAGCCACTGTGCCTCTCCCCAATCCCTGCTTGTTATTTGACCCCTTTCTGAGCCCAGGGTGAGTTGGAAGTAAGGAGTCTGGGTTCTAGGGCTCCAAGGGTGGATACAAAGACTCTGGAAGGATCCTGTGCTGTGTTGGATATGCAGACATGATGTCAGCCCCAGCTGGCCAGGTTTTTAACCTGTTGTGTGGGCTTGCAGGGCGAGGGCCCCATTAGGCTTTTGAGCAGCTGATGAGTAGATACTCAGGAGCTGTTGCCCAGGCTCTGGCACATTCCCGGGTGCGCCCTTGGCATGGAGTATTGCCTTGTCCAGCATGTCCCTGTCTAAGATTCATGGGCCACTGGGAATAGATGGTGTAAGGAGTGTCCTTAGCCTGCCAGCCGGGTTCCCTGTTCCCCGAGTGCAGCTCCTTGGTAGCAGGGCTGCTGAGGCTCCACCCCACCAGCTGCTGCGTTATTTCTGACTTGTCCAGGAGTTCAAGTGTGTAACCCAAACCCCTAGATCCTGTCTCCTCTCCCCCAGCTCCTTCTGCAGGAGGAGGCTCCGGGCTTCTCTTTCTGGGGCTGGCTGTAGCTCAGGCCAGAGACACCTGGACACAGCCGTTGGCCTTTACAGCTGTCTTCAGGAGCTACCCTCTAACAGGTGGGTGGGTTTGTGGGGTGGCAGTAGCAGCCCTATCAGTGCCTCTGCTCCATAGCCCTGGACCAGCCACCCCCGTAGAGGGAGTTCTCGGTGCCTTGCCCAGGAGTTGGCCTCTTGAGTTTGGTAGGGGCTTTTGCACAGGGTGCCGTCGCTGCCATGGGTGCTGTCACTGATCTTACGGTTTCCTGTGCCAAAGGCCCCGGCTAGTCACCTCTGACCAATTCCTTTTACTTCTCACTCATGTTGTCTGTGTTGAAAACCTAGAAGTCTTGGGACTTCATGCCTCATTTCCCCTGTGGCTCATAACAGAAACCGTGGCTGTCCCCTGCAGCCTATTCTCTAGAATGAGTGCTCCTCAGCCGTGCTTCCTGGGCCTCAGACAGGAGGTAGTCTGGACCCCCTCCCCACCTCTTCTGTGACTTCTGTGCTGTCAGGATGGGGCCCCTACTGGGGAGGGACTACTGAAGAAAGGTGTCAGTATTAGAATGATCTCATCCTGGCATTTTCTCTGTGACGCTGCCCCTCTTCTTGCAGGAGTCCCCAGAGCTGGACCAGGGGGATGAACCGTGAGGGAGCACCCGGTAAGAGCCCGGAGGAGATGTACATTCAACAGAAGGTCCGCGTGCTGCTCATGCTGAGGAAGATGGGGTCAAATGTGAGTGCCTGTAGGGTGTCAAGCATCTGGGTACCTGCCGCCCTGAAGGAGGGACAAGGCAGCAGGGCCAATTCAGGCTCCCCCTACACAGAGCCCTGCATGTCCAGTGTTGGGGGACATTGCTAAGAGAGAACCTTTCCACTTCATTGTTGATTTTCAGCCAGGGACTATGGGGGTTTTAATCTTCCTTTCTGACCCTCAGTGACCTGAGAGGCTTCTCTCCTGGGAACAAGTGAGGGGCACCTGGGCAGGGTGGCCACGGAGGAGAGTAGTAGACAAACATGCGCAGGGACATCTTTTGAAAAGAAGTGGAGGGATTTGGAATGGCTGGTTGGCTGCTGGTGTCTGGCCAGGGCCTGGCTTTCATACCTGCTCTCTACCAGAAGAGGAGAGATCTAGAGTCAAAGTGGTAGGACATGTGAACTTCAGGGACCTGGTTTTCAGGGTGGAAGCAGGGAGGGATTGCTGGGAGACTAGCAGCCACCCCAGGAATAGAGGGTAAGAAGCACGAAGGGAGGTACTAGTGGGATCAGGTAGGGTGCCTTTTGGGGACCAGGTATGTGCTCCCCTCACCACAGCACTCTCACCCTGCAGCTGACCGCCAGCGAGGAAGAATTCCTGCGCACCTACGCGGGGGTCGTGAGCAGCCAGCTCAGCCGGCTGCCACAGCACTCCATCGACCAGGGTGAGTCAAGGGCCAGGCGCCAGCCAAGCCCTCCCCAGCGCACTCAGCAGAGGCTCTTCACAGAGCTGAATGGGTGATGTGGGAGTCTAGGCAAGAGAAACGAGGCCTTTGTTCTTCCTCATCCACAGACAGCCTCCCCTCTGTCCCATCCCCATCCTCAGGTGGGAATCATGGTAGATCCCTTCCCAAGCGTGGAGGAAGGAGATAGTCATGTCTGGGAGCCTGTGCAACCTCAGAGGGTCTGAGCCCTGTCCTCTCATTCAGGGGCAGGGAGCTGCTCTGTGTATTCTTGACAGCACTGTCCCCGTGTGGCACCACTGTGCAGTGACTGGCCAGCCTGGCACTAGCAGGAAGGGATAGCTCAAGGGGCCTGATGTCTTCATATAACCAAGGGAGTTCTGAGGATCCTCATGGTCCAAAGTCCCACAAGTGTTTATTGAGCAGCAGGGGCTATGCCCAGGGACCGGTACACATCATTTGACAGTTGCCAGCTGTTGCTCGTGTGACTTCCATTTGGCAGGCAGTGGTTTGGAAGCAGAACTCATTGCCATTGACCACACAGAGGTGCCAGGAGTCAAACCCGCTCCTCGCTGACAAGGCTGCTGGGCAGCTCCCTTGGCTGCTTCTGGAGGCTTTCCCTGTCTGAAAGCTCGGCCTGACTGTAGCATAGCGTTCTGAGCAGCATCTTGCACTCCTTCTCTGTCGTTCTCACGCTTCCTTGGGATTTCGGCTACAGGATACCTGAGTGACCCATGGCAAGTCCAGGCAGGGGCAGCCACCAGAGCAGAGTGTGCTTGCTGTGTTGAGGCTGCTTGCAGGGGGAGCAGGTCTAGCACATTGGGCTGCCTGACTATCTATCCTACATGTTGTGGGCTCAGCCCTGATACAGGGTCTGCTTCCCTAGTGCTGGTGCTGTATGTAGCCCAGTCAGCTCGCCAGAAATCTCCAGGGGACCTCTGCTGACTCAGAGTGGTGTAGGACTATGCGTGTCTCATAGTCAGCCTGCCCAGGTGTGCCCGCCTGCTCAAGTGTGCTGCGTGCTGACCAGCACCAAGACCAAGTGTGTATGTAGTCTGTCCTACCTTTCCACTGTCTCTTGGAGGAGTCCTTTGCTTTGCCATCGCTGGTCTGTGTTTTCCTCTCCTAGCTCCAAAACCAGGTCCCCCAGAAAACTTCAGTCGTCTGAGTTCCCAGGGTCTTCCTTTCCTCCCATATGCTCCTGAGTCTCTGAGTCTCTGTACAAATGTCCCTAGTTGGGAAGAGACAATAAGCAGATGCTCAGAAAACTAGGACGGTGAGACAGGGCTGGGTGACAAGAGGTGGAGGCACGAAAAAGTAAAGAAGCTGTGGGACCGTGTCAGAATAGGCAGCGCCCAGCACATGTACCCTGCCACACACATCCAATCATGTATGCATATGGAAAAGACATTGGGATACATCCTGAGCTGTTAGTAGGAAAAAATGGTTTATATGGTATTGAGGAGCAGCCCTGGGGCCTCATGCGTACTAAACTGTGCCGTACCCCTGGCCTGCACCCACTTGATAGAACATACTGACTGGATATAGGTTTTCATAACGGATTTTCACTTTCCAAGTTAGCAAATTTTCTAAAATATTTTTGTATGTTTTGCATGAATCCATATGTAGTAAGAAGTGAAGGATATATTTTGTGGTACCAGGGATCAAACCCAGGGCCTTGCACATGCTGGATAAGGACTAAACTATTGAGTTCTAGCCACTTGCTCTTAAGAAGCCACATTGGCCCAGAGAGATGGCTCAGCAGTTAGAACAAGTACCTGAGTTTAATTCCCAGCACCCATATCAGATAACTCACAACTGCCTGTAGCTCCAGTGTAATCTAATGTCTCTGGCCTCCATAGGCACCTGCACTCACATGCACAGACCCACACATACACATAATTAATAATAAGACAAATACTTTTTAAAGTTACATTATTTAGCCTGACATGTTGTACACTTTAATCCTGGCCAGAGTTCAAGGCCAGCCTGGGATATATGAGACTATTTTAATAAACCATATATATACATATATATGAAAGCTCACTTTGCTGAACCAACAGTTGGGGATACAGTGCAGCCTGCTGTGTTGTTTAAGGAGGTCACAGTTAAGGTTGCGGACTTAGCCCAATGGTAGAGTGCTTGCCTAGCATCCATGAATCCTTAGGTTCAGTCCCCAGCACCAAGTAAATGAGTGGCACCCCCTGTAAATCCAGCACTTGGGAGGCAAAGGCAGAAGAATCAGTTAAAAGTTGTTGATCACACAGTGAGTTTGAGGTTGGCCTTGGATCACAGTGAGCTCACTGCTCACTGTTGCCCTGGGTGCAAAGCTGCTGACTCGGCCATAAGCACCAGGCAGGTGGGTGTGACCATCCATAGACACTCTGGAATCTGGGGCCTCTTGGGTGTGTGGCAGCCGTAGATCCTTTCTTTGCCATGGTATGAGTTTCAGATTGAGGGAAATCGTATCAGACAAAGGATGTAGAGGATCTGTGCTGCTGATGCCGCTGTAGACTGCCCCTTACCTCTGCAAGTCACCTCACCGGGAACAAATGCTACTCCGGGAGGCCCTAGGGATATCAGGAGATCAGGAGGAACCCAAACATGGAAGTCTCAAGCCTTCTTTTATTTTCTCTGTTATAAATAAACCACATACAAACACCTATTAATAGAACCCAATCTAGTCTATAGTCTAGGTCAGGAGCTTGTGTTTGTCAGTCCTGTGAGGCTGAGCGGATTTCCAGTAAAATTCTAACCTACCTACTTCTCCGTTGTCAGAGCCAACCTCTGCTCATGCACCAAGGTGTCCTGCTGTCTCTTTGTCTGGGGGGTGCCAAAGCCTGGACCTGGGACTAGGAGGAGTCTGGCATCTTCTGTCCACTAGGTGGCTCTGTTTCTCAGCCAGATGGCAGGGCTCCACCCTAAGGTTCCCTGAACTTGAGAAAACTCGTTTGGACTGTTCCTCTACACCGAGGTCTTGAGGCAGACCCACCCAAAGGACAGCACTCAGCCTCACCCCTGGGAACCCAGCTACCATCTAGGCTCATACACTCTTGCCCACTGGGGTGGTGGGTGGGGGGTTGGTACCTGAGTAGTTGGTTCTCTACCCACCACACACAGTCTAGCTGTGTTTGTAGAGAACGGGCAAATGCTGGAAAAGACCCTGAGCCAGAAGACTGCACCTAAGGGCTGATCAAATGGTCTCAGTAGTGGCCTCCCAGTACTAAACAGTGTCTCCCTGCCTCCCCCAGTTCTCAGCCTGCCTGATCCCTATTAAGCAAAGATTACTATGACTGCCTCCTTCCTCTCCTTCATCCTCAATGCTCCCCCTTCCTGTCCTCTCCAGTGCATTGGTGTCTTTAGATTCAGTCCTTTGCCTTAACCCTTTCTCTCTCTACCCTATTTCCCATGACTTCCACAGACCTCAGGTCAATACCTTCCAAATATTCCCTTAGCCCAGCCCCCTCTCCAAATCCCCAGAGCGTCGTCTGACTGTCCTTACACAGCTCCTTCCCTGCATGCTCAGCAGGCCCAACTGGGCCCTCCTTTCCAGACCCACTTCTCCACCTGTGTTATCACCAGGTGCCGGAGCAGAACATGGGCTTGGCTTATTTCTAGCACTGTGGTTGTTTCTCCTGCCTTAATGCTTCCCAGATGGGCCTCAGCCTCTCCTTCTTGTTTGACTTCTTGTCTTATGTTTTTGTTGCTGTTGCTGTTGTTTTGTTTTGGTTTTTTAAGATTAATTTATTTTTATTTTTATGTGTGTGTATTACACACACACACACACACACACACACACACACACACACACACACCATATGCCTGCAGTACCCATAGAGACCAGAGAGGGCACTGGATACCCTGAACTGCAGTTATAGATGATTGTGAGCTGCCATGTATGCTGGGAACCGAATGCAGGTCTTCTGCAGGAGCAGCCCGTGCTCTTAATCTCTGAGCCATCTCTCCAGCCCCAGTTGTCTCAGGCTTTTTGTGTGTTTCCAGATAGGGTCTTGTATGGAATAGGCTGGTGTTGAACTTGCTTTGTTGCTGAGAATGATCTTAAACTTTCAAAAATATTTTTCATTTATTTATGTGTGTGTGTGCCTGCCATGACACACAAGTGGAGATCAGAAAACAATTTTCAGGCGTCAGTTTTCTCCTCCTATTATGTGGGATCCAGAGATTGAACTCAGGTTATCAAGCTTAACTGCAGGTGCCTTTCCCTGATGAACCATTATGCCCACCCTGTCTTGAACTTTTGACCATTTTTAGTGCTAGGATTATTGGCATGCTGTGTTGAGGACCAAACCCAGAGATTTATGCATGCTAGGCAAATACCCTACCAATTGAGCCATTTCCTATCCCTGCTAGCTCAATTATTTTTAAATTAAGCAACAGCTTATTTTATTTTATTTGAAGATTTGTTTATCTATTACATTTACAGTGTTCTGCCTGCATGTATGCCTGGAGACCAGAAGAGGGCACCAGATCTCATTATAGATGATTGTGAGCTACCATATGGTTGCTGGGAATTGAACTCAGGAAGAACAGTTAATGCCCTTAACCTATGAGCCAACTTTCCAGCCCCAGCTTAATTTACTTTTGTGTGTATGTTTTCTTTGTCTGCATATGTGTGCTTGGTGCCTGCAGATGCTACATCATATGGAGCTGGAGTTATGGATAGTTGTAAGTTGCCATGAGAGTGTTGAGAATCAAATCTAGGCATCCTCTACAAGAATGGCAAATGAGGACTGGAGAGATGGCTCAAAGGTTAAGAGTACTGGCTGCTCTTGCAGAGGTCCTGAATTCAATTCCCGGCAACCATATGGTGGCTTAGAGCCATCTCATAATGAGATCTGATGTCCTCTTCTGGCAGGCAGGCATACGTGGAGGCAGAATGTTACATACATAATAAATAAATAAATCTTTAAAAAAATGGCAAATGATAGCCACTGAGCCATTTCTCCAGCCCCTTTCCAACTGAGCTTCTAGAGAGGTTCTCAGTGGCATCTTTTTGGTTTTTCAAGACAGGGTTTCTCTGTGTACTAGCCCTGACTATCCTGGAACCCACTTTGTAGATCGGGCTGGCCTCAAATTCATAGACATCTGCCTGTCTCTGTCTCTTGAGTACTGGGATTAAATGCGTGCACCACCACTGCCTGACTCGTAACTGGCATCTTGATTAATCTTAGTCCCCTGGTCCACTCTCTATTCCTATGGCCAGAGTGACTTTTGAAGGCTTAGAAGGAACAGTACTGAGGAGGTACAGTCTTACACTTGCACGGTACCCTCACCCATACCTACAGTCACAGTGATTGACTGGCATCCTAGACTGCTGTGCTCACCTCTCTGCCTCTGCACTGGCACGCCCAAGAACTCAGCCCTTAACCCCTGCCTCCTGCGGCTTGGCCCAGACCCTCCGCTGACCAGATGCTGAGTTCCTTGAGCTTGGGATTGAGGCTTCCTTCTAAGTGTGCATCTGTGTGGCTGTGTCGACCTCACCAGGCTCTTGGTAACTAAGGTTGAGCACAGTGATCGAGCAGGTTCTAGGAGTCAGAGAGGCAGTGAATTTTGTGGGTACTATCTCCTGGTCCCCAAGGATGGCCTAGCAGACGTGACAGCCAGGCATGACTCTGCTTTGAACCAAAGGAAATCAGTGCTTCACTAGGCAGCTGGTCCTCCGCAAAGGTCCAGCTGCAGACATGGTAGAGGGTGGGGGATGTGGGGTTGGAGCTGCCACTCTTGAAGCCACAGAATGCTGAGCTTCCCTGTGGCGTCGGTGTTAGCACACAGTGTGCATCGATTGTCTTTCCTGGCTCTGAAGGGATGCGTGATCACTGTGGAAATGAGAGAGGAGATGCAGATGAGCTTAGACTTTGCACAGACTCTGTTTCCTTTTCTTCATGTTCTTCTTAGCCTCTCATAGCCTTTTACCAGCTAGGCAGTCACTTCTGTCAGCGTTGGCTTCAGAGTATACTGCTTTGATACTCGTCTGAGCATACATACATACATATATGTATATTTGTAAGATTTTTTTTTTTACTTCAGGCAATTTCATTGAGCTCTTCAACAATTTCCAAGAAAACGTTTTGGTCGTTGCATAATATGCAGCATCTGTCTATCATAAGTTATTGACCAGTCTCTTCCTGTTGGATCTCATTTCTGCTATTAATCATCATGATGGCAAGCATTCATTAGGCTGGTTTTCCGTGCCAAGTTCCTTGCAAAGAAATACACAAGGGCTCCCCCAGTGAGTGTCGTTAGAACCCTGTCACATGGGTTCTCTCTGGCTGAGAGAGGTAGCTCAAGACCATAGAGTCAGCCAGTGTGGGACTTGAACCCAGGCCCTATAGAAGAGCAGCCTAACCACTGAGCCATCTCTCCAGCCCCCTAGGGATGTTTTTATACGACTTGGTTTGGTTTTTTAATATATTGGCCTTGAACTCACTGAGTGCCACCATACCTGGCAGAATTGTGACTCTTGTGCTGTGCCTTGGGTGGGCTCTTGTCCAGTGTCCCAGGGCTGACATGACTCATTTTGACAAGGAACCTCCTTGTTCTTTCTCTGCCAAGGGAATTCCGGGGGACACTCCTGGTCTGCCTTTGAGAGCTATTGTTTGTCATATTGGCTCCCTGGGCCTGTTATAGCTTCTGTCTGAGTCTGCTTTCTCGGAGGCATTTTCAGGAAAGGGCTGTGGGCTTTTTCAGGCCTGCTGGCTTTCCCCTGCAGAAACAGAGGCACCTGGTTCAGGATGCTACCAGAGAGCCTAAAATAGTTTCTTGGTCTTATGGTTAAACTGAGAGCTTCTGATAGCAATGTTACGGGGAAAACAGCAGGAATTAGGCACTTTGGGAGTGGCCCAGTTCTGCAGTCTCTGCACTTGACCCTTAAAGTGCCCCGAGGCCAAGGATGTCAGCTTGAGCATCTCCATTTTTCTCTGGAATTTTCTCTGGGATCCCCCGCCCCCACCATTCAGCCTCTGTCTTCTCTCTTCCTTCATGTGCCCTCTCACAGCCCTCCCATGCCCAGCTGGTACCCGGCTCTGGCTCCCACTCCCCATGCCAGTCTTTGTCCCACAGTAGCAGGACTCTGTGGAGAGAGGGTCTGTGCTTAGTTTACGTCACACATTCAGACCAAGCCCCATGGAGGCTGAGCAGCTCTGAGTGTGCTGACCCCCCCCCCCCACTGTGATTTTTGGCTCTCTCCCCCAGGCCAGCTCCTTCCAGGCGCCTTCTAGAAGCCCCAGGTGAAAACTGTCAGTGCTGAAATTAGAGTCAGCCCAGGGAAGGTTCATCTGGGACAGGAAGCTCAGCCTCTTGACTTTAATTAACACTTGTGTGAGAATTACCTGTAACCCAGTAACAGGGTTGAGGCAGAAGTCACATGCATTGTACAGAAATCCACCGGGATCTGGTTTGTAACACTGGTATTGACAGAAAAGGAACCCCAGACAGGAGTGGAGAATGTGCTGCGATGCAGCCCTTTAGCAAAGCCGAGAACAAATGCTTGAAAGGCCTTAAAACCCCTGGCGTGACTTCCCAACACCCTGCTAAGCGGTGGGTCCCTGTCTTGGGCGGGGCATGGGGGCCACTCTGTCCAGCATTTGGACAGTTCCAGTCACATGGGCCTCTCTTTACTGTAAGCTCAGCACGGTATCTGATGACAGCTGTCCCCCATGAAGGACAATAGGGTACGTGTACAAATGCCTAAGAGCTTTGAGTACGGAAGCCCACTCAGGAAGCTAGAACGCAGGCTCAGCCCCAGTCAATCACAGTACTTTGCCAGAGAGCCTGGTAATCTGCATTTTTAGCAAAGTGTGGCGTGGTGTTGTATATCTGCAATCCTAGCACTCAGGAGTTGATGCCAGCCTGTGCTCCAGAGAAGGAACCTGTGCCCTTCCCTAGATTCAGGGAATCGTATGACAGCTAGATGTGCCTAGCTTTAAAGCCTGTCCTGGAACTTGCTCTGTAGACCAGGCTGGCCTCGAATTTACAGAGATCCCCCTGCCTCGGCCTCCCGAGTGCTGGGATTAAAGGTGTGGCCACCACCGCCTGACTGGATGCCGCCTTTTAAACAAAGCTAGATATGATGAAGTTGGGCTATTTATTGCCTGGCTACAATGGAAGCTGAGGTAGTAGTGTCACCTGAACTCAAGAATTCCAGAATAGCTTGGGGCAAAGTATCAAAACTGTCTGGGGATGGAGGATGAGGTTGAAGGAACAGAGCAAGCAGCAACAAGGAAATGGCTCCAAGGTGATTCTGACGCTCTGCTGCAGCGTCTAATCTGAGAATATGCAAGTTCTATAGTGAGAACCTGGTCATCCCTGAGCCCTGGGGACAAGGCCCATGTGTCCTTTCATTCTGTTGCTGTGGACACTCTGACCGAAAGCATCCTAGGAGAGGAAAGGATCTATTTCACCTTACAGACCAGTCCACTGTTGAGGGATGTCAAGCAGGAACTCAAGGCACACAGCGTTTCTTCTAACCAAGGACCTCCCTCATAGCCACGGAGGCACAGCAGACGCCACGCTTCCTTCTACAGCTCATGCCTAGGGTATGCTGCCTCACACAGAGGGCTGGGCTCTTCTAGATCAGTTAACAATAAAAGTCTCCCAGAGGCCTGCCCACAGGCTGCTCTGACCTGAGCAATCCTTGTTTGAGACTCCCTTCTGGGTTGACCTTGAAGCCAACTAGGACACCTCTGGGACATAGTCACATTTTCTGGTCTGGAAGAACCTATGTTTGGGGGAGATACTGGAAAAATTTATATGGGGAGAAGAAACACCTCGCCTGGAAACTTTAAAGGTCGTGTGTGTGTGTGTGTGTGTGTGTTGCAGGCTCGGTGGGGTGGGAGGGTAGTTGTGGGTGCAGGGCCCCAGGGGACGCAGCTGGAATTTGTCACCACCGATGTCCTTGGACATTATTCCCGGTGTGTTAGTGAGGACACAGGTGCCATTTACCTTACTTCACAGATGAATAAACTGAGCTTGACTGCACAGGGACCTCCCTGACCTCCACAGGTAGTCAGAGTTAAGGTCGGGCCCAGGTCCCAGGAAACAGTGGAAGCTGGAAAGGGCCTGTAGTTGTTGTCTCCTGTACTCTTTATTGGCCTGTTTTAGGAAGCCACCCATGACATCTCTGGCTTTGGAACCCAGTAGGCACCACAGAGCCTAGTGCTGCTCCTGCTGCTAAGCCATTGGTGAATCAGAACCCCCTGTTCCCATAGCAACCCAAGTGTGGCACTACCTTGGGTAAAAAGCCTCCCCTGGGAGCTTTGGGCTATCAAAGCGGAGGTGTATAGAACACCTGGCTCATAGCCTTGGGATGCTAAAAACAGCACATGCTGCCCAGTGGGTGTTGGTTTATGTGGGAGGAAGCCCCATGCAGGAGGAGCACCAGCTTTGCTCCCCTCAGAACTTCTTCCCTTTGGGGCCAGTTTTTCCAGATAGCAATTCCCCAGAACTAGTAGCTGAGGCCTTGCAGTCTTGGATACTTGCTGACATTCCAGATAATGAACTCATGGCCTGAGGAGGTGTTGCACCCAACCCAGGCAGTCAGGGAAGGGGCTAGAGCATTCAGAGCGGGAATCACACCATGTTCCTGGGGTCGCTTGCTCTGTCATGAATGGGTGTTGTGTGTGCTGAAAATGTCTCACTGAGCCTGGAGTTCACAAGGCTCGGCAGGGGTGCTCCTTGGGAATTTAGAGGTACTCATCAAAGTGCTCTACATTGATGATGACTCACAAAGGGGGTTCCCTCTATTAGCTTTGGGAATTTGGAGTCTCTGCAGCCATAGGGTTGCAATTTTTTAGGTTTTCAAACAGCTGATTTAAAAAAATGATTTTTTATTTTATATGTATGAACGTTTTGCCTGCATCTATATCTGTGTGCCATATGGATACGTGGTATCTACAGAGGTCAGAAGAGGGCATTGGATCTCCTGGAACTAGAATTACAAACAGCTGTGACCCGCCAAATGCTGGGAGCCAAACCTGAGTCCTCTGCAAGGGCAGCGAGTGTTAACCACTGAGCCATCTCTCCAGCCCCAACAGGCTGTGTGCGTGTGTGCGTGTAGGTCAGAGGAGAGCTTTCAGGGTTGTTCTGCTCCACATTGTTTAGGCAGGGGTTCTCTGGTTGTTTCTGCTGTGCTTCATACTCTAGGCAGCCTGGTCCCTGAGCTTCTGGGCAGTTTTCCTGGCTTGTCTCCCATAGGCATGCTGGGATTACAGAAGCGTACATTCTGAGCCTTCACAAGACTCTAGGGATTTAATTTAAGTTGGCATGTTGTCAGTTTCCACCTTTTTTTTTTGTCAGAGTCTCTGAGTTTACCAATTGGCTAGACTTGCAGGCTAATGAGCTCCAAGGATCCTCATGTCTCTGTATAACCTAGCATGAAGGTTTCGGACATGCATAGAATATGTATATGTAGCCGGGCGGTGGTGGCGCACGCCTTTAATCCCAGCACTCGGGAGGCAGAGGCAGGCAGATCTCTGTGAGTTCGAGACCAGCCTGGTCTACAAGAGCTAGTTCCAGGACAGGCTCCAAAACCACAGAGAAACCCTGTCTCGAAAAACCAAAAAAAAAAAAAAAAAAAAAGAATATGTATATGTATATACACATGTACAAATACATACAAAGAATATACATATACATATTCTTATGTATATCCAACTGAACCATGCCCTCCCTCAGCCCCGAGGTCTCTAATCTGTACTTGGGCTAGGTAGGTGTAGGGTTCCATAGAAACACAGGAGATAATGGGTACCTGGCCCCAGATGCCTGTAGCTGGAGTAGTCCTGGGACACCTATGCCAGTAAGGGGTGCTGTAGTTTCAGTGACCTTAAAGATGGCAGAGCCAAGGTCCCTATCCCCAGGGCTCAAGCTGTCATGAAAGTTGGGCTTTGAGGAGCTCAAGATTAGGTCATATGGTATCCAGCTGTGGCTGGTGCTGCTCGTATGAGTCCCCCTTTCCCAGTGCCCTGCCCATCCTGGGCTGTGAGGTTCTTGGGGCTTGCAGGAGACTTATAAGTTCAAGGTCAGCCTGGGCAACATATCAAGACCCGATCTTAAATTACAACAGAAGGACAGCAAGGATGATGCTTGTCCACCTTCAGGAGCCCTTCTCCCCAAACCACACTGTCCCTGTGGTCATCTGTTTTGGGTGTGAGTGCTGGCTTGAGACAGAGCCTTGCTTTCAACACGGCTGGTGTGATTTCATTCCCAGCTCACAAACAGCAGTGACCCCATTGTCTGGCCCCGCCCCCAGACTAGGGCCAGCTTCCCTGTTTCTGTGCTTCTGCATACTTGCCATTTTTCCCTCCCCAGTCACTTGACTAGCTCCATTAAAAGGCCAGAGCTGGCATTGGACGTGGGTTGGACCAGCGGGTGCCTGCCCCACCCTATGCAGAGAGCTGAGCCTTAGCCCTGCTTTCTAGATGGATGAGCCACAGGAGTAGAGGCCATCAGAGGATGGTTGACACTTGAGTTCCATGTTGAGTTCCCCTAAAGCTTTGTTGGTGTTTTCTAACCCTGGGTCTTGGTTCCCTTCTCATAGTAACACAGACAGATTGGTCCAGGCTTTGTCTGAGGCTTGGCATTCCTCAGTGCTCTGGACAACTAGAGACAGTTGTTTCGCTTCTCCTAGAGAAATAACAAGGTGCTCTGTGTAGAAAAGGCAAGGACTCCAGACCCTAGGCCTCAGATTCACCCAGCTGCTTCATGTCTCTGAACAAGGGGCTTTCCCAGGTGATCGGACTGTGACTGAGAACAAGGCTAGTTCACAGCATGTACACCATGGCTAGTCCCCGAGAATACAGCGTGTCCACCATAGCTAGTCCCTGGTCACACAGCATGTCCACCATGGCTAGTCCCTGGTCACACAGCATGTCCACCATGGCTAGTCCCTGGTCACACAGCGTGTCCACCATAGCTAGTCTCTGTGTCCACCATGGCTAGTCCCTGGTCACACAGCATGTCCACCATGGCTAGTCCCTGGTCACACAGCATGTACACCATGGCTAGTCTCTGGTCACACAGCATATACACCATGGCTAGTCTCCAAGAATACAGTGTGTCCACCATGGGGAACAGATTAATGGCATTGGAGGCATACCCCAGTTGTAGACTGCTTGCCTAGCATTCCTGAGGCCTTGTCTTGATCCCTGTACCTCACAAAACTGGATGTGAGATATCACCTGTCATCTCAGCACTCAGGAACTAGTAGGAGGGTCAGAAGGTGAACCTTATCCTTGCCTACACAGTGAGTTCAAGGTTATCCTGGGCTTCATGAGAACATGTTTCATCTCTCTCTCTCTCTCTCACACACACACACACACACTGCTATGGTGCTGAGAATGCTGAAGATGACCACAGCTGCCTGGGCAATAAGACCCTGGGCACTGTTTCAGAATGGCCCTCAGAAAGGGTGTGAGGTTGTGTGGGGGGCTCCAAGGCCTCTGCTATCACTTGCTAGTGTCTGTCTCTCATCCTGCCTATCCTGTCCACATGTGTGGGGCAGCACCTCCTGGGAACTGTGGCGTGTGTTTCCAGAGTGGTGCAGAGCTGCTCTCAGGAGCTTGCTGGCCATGCCTGTAACCCAGCACTCAGAAGGGATACTAGTGTCAGTCTGAGGCCAGCCTGGGCTAGCTACCTAGTAAGGCCCTGTCTCCTAGAAGACTGAGTTCAACTGGAGATGTAGCTCGGTGATGATCCTGCTTCTTGTGCCCTGGATTTGTTTAATCCATCGCTGAAAAGGGGCGGGGTAAGTGATGTAAGTAATAGATTTCAACTTCTTGTTGTTTTGTTTTTACCAAGACAGGCTTTCTCTGTGTAGCCCTGGCTGTCACGGAATTCTGTCTGTAGACTATTCTGGCCTCGAACTGACAGAGATCTGCCTGCCTCTGCCTCTAGTGCTGGGGTTAAAGGCTTGTGCCACCACTGTCAGGTGACTTCAACTTTTTTTAAATTTTGAGTAGTTAGAGTATAAGGCAGTTCTGTCCCCAGGCCCCACATAGTGGAAGGAGAGAACAGACTCCTGCGGTGTCCTCCAACCTCCGTGTGCCCTATATCACACACACATCCTCACCCACACAGAAAATGAGGACATGTAATAAAAATTGCCCCTAAGTGTTGTAGTATTGTTGATAAATGATACTATCAGTGAAATTATTTTCTTTTTTAATAATTTTATTTATTTTTTATTTCATATGCATTGTTGTTTTGCTTGCATGTAGATCTGCGTGAGGGTACTGGGTTCCCTGTAAATGGTGTTGCAGACAATTGTGAGCTGCCCTGTGGGAATTAAACCTGGGACCTCTGCAAGAGCAGTCAGTGCTCTTAACCACTGAGCCACCTCTCCAACCCCCAGAATTATTTTCTTAGTTTCATTTTCAGATTACTCATTGCTAGTGTATGCAAATAGAATTTACCTGTTTGTTTGATTTTGTTTTTTGAGACCAGGTTTTTGTGTGCAGCTCAGGCTGTCCTGGAATTTGCTCTGTACATCAGCCTGGTCTCAAACTCACAGAGACCCTCCTGCCTCTGCCTCCCCAGTGCTGGGATTAAAAGTATGCCCCACCCTGCTAGTTTGTAGCTTTTCAGTAAGTAGAACTTACAGAGCATTTTCTACTTATAAGATTATGATATCCGCAAATAGAAAGTTTCCTCCCTTTTTCTAATGTGTATGCTATTTATTTAGTTATTTGTTTTTGCCTAACTGCCCAGGAACGAACCTTCAGAACTACCTAGAGAAGCCAGGTGAGGTGGCAAATGCCGGAAATGTCAGCACTGGGGAGGCTGAAGCAAGAGGCTTGTCAGTCAGCCGCAAGTCTGGGCTATATGAGACCTGCTCCCAAATATCCAAAACAAATAAAAATCAATTTGAGTAAAAATTTTGAGAACAGACAGGCTTTTTCTTCTTCCCGTCTTTCTGGGGTGAGTTTTAGCCATGCAGTATGGTGACAGTTGCGGTTCTTGTGGGTGCCCTTTATCTGGGTAGAGAAGTCCCATGTTTCCTGTTCAATGCATCTTTGTCATGGAAGGATGCTGGATTCTGTTAGGTTCATTTTCTGTGTAAAGGTGATGGTGTGGGTTGTGCCCTTTAGTCTGTTGGTAGACCATGTTACATCACGCGAGTTTCAGATGTTAAACCAGCCCTGCTTTCCTAGAATAATTTGGTATGGCTATATGATCTATTTTTATGTGTTGTTCTATACATTTTGCTAGTGTTTATTAAGCAGTTTTTCCATATTCATAGGAGGTCCACATCTGTGGTTCGTGTGTGTGTGTGTGTGTGATGTACTGTCCAGTCTTGGTATTCTTATTTAATTTGTTAAAGAAGACATTCAGGAGTGTAGCTCCCCCTGCCTGGGCTTACCTGTATCTGGTGGGAAGCAATGAACAGAAGGTCTGAGCCCAAGTTCTGACTTTGGGTATCAGTGGGAAAGATGGGAAAGATTTTTATGCCAGTAAAATAGATTGCTGGCCTGGGGGTAGAGGATGGCACTGACAGGGCAGCGAAGAGGGTACCCGGGGGCTGTGTTCCTCTTCTGGCTCAGGAACTGAGTTTTAAGGCTCAAGCCATGATGACAAACTGAATGATCCACTGTAACAGAGAGGCTGAAGGATGCTCCGGAAGAACTTCAGCTGCCCTCTCTTTGGCTCCAGAGGAAGGAGGTCCTGGTGGTCAGCCAGTGCTTCAAAGACAGGAGATAGTGTGGGATGGGCAGCACCTCTGGGCTGCCGCAGCCCCAGCCACAGAGCAGAGGCTCGGAATGAGGCCTGTGGATTCTCAGTCAGGGAGGACATGGCCAGCTGGCATGTGGGAGGGTAAAACTCTTACAAAGCTTGCTCTGGGTGTCTTCTTGCATACTCACCAGAGTGACTATGTGACCTTAAGAAGGTCATTGTCCTAGCTAGAGTTTCTGCTGTTGTCATTTAAACACCATAACCAAAGCGTCTCGGGGAGGAAGGGGGTTGACCTCACTCACAGTTCCATGCCACTGTTGACCCATTGCCAGGCAGTGAGGGCAGAGCTGATGCAGAGGCCATGAACGGGTGCTGCTCGCTAACTTGCTCCCTGTGGCTTGCTCAGCCTGCTTTCTTATAGAACCCAGGACCACCAGCCCAGGGATGGCCCCACCCACAATGGGCTATGTCCTCCCCATCAATCACTTTAAGGAAATGTCTTACAGCCATATCTTATGGAGGTATTTTCTTAATTGAGGTCCCTTCCTCTCCAATGACTTCAGCTTGTATCAGGTGGACATAAAACAGCCAGTACAGTTACTGTCTTCATAGCACAGGACGTATACCCAGCGAGCAGTCTGCAGAGTTCAGTGATAAGGATTTGAGCTTCTCTGAGGAGCTGGTGGCCCACTCCCTCTGCACACCCACCATTCCCTCCTGGGGACCCAGTGCTGGTTTTGTGCCTGCAGCTCACTGCAGAGGCCCAGGGTCCCTTCAAGAAAGCTTACGAGACAGATGAGAAAGAGAGCGCATTCACTGCCACAGAAGCATCTTCTGCCGACACTGGCAGTCTTGCTCCCACCCCCTCATGCCCTCGGAAAAACCAGCTTCTGTAGGTGCCCAGCTCAGCTGCCATGCCGAGTATGATGTAATCCCGGAGTCTGTGGTTGCTAGGACAATCCTGCCTGCAGTGACAGTGCGTGGTCCCAGGACTGGAGCGAGAACAGAATGTTTCCGAGAAAACAGAAAGGATTCATAGGGCATCTCAAGCAAAGGTGTCTCTTCCCAAGAAGCCAGATATCTGCTCCTTTCTGGGAGCTTGTCTTCTCAGGAATGCTGCTAAGTACAGACTCCCAGAGGCAGAAATGGTGGGTGGATGACAGATTAAGTTGCTTTAGCGCCTCTGCTGATGTGAAGGCGGGCCTTCCGGATGTCATGTGTTCTTATGGGCTGCCCTTCTGCAGCAGCACCTGAGGTGCCTCCTGGCTCCTCCCGGCAGCAATGTGTGCAGGAAGCACTCCCCCGTCCTGTGGACAAGGAGAGCCATCTCTACGTTGACTCTAGTCCAAGTGACAGAGACCCTATTGCACCCCACCCCCATCCAACCCAATCCTCGGAGGCCTTTCCTGTCCCTGCTGTTCCCATCTGCCTCTTCCAGGGAGATTGCCTCCAATATCGCAGCAGGGAAGTATGAAAGACCACCGGCGGCCTGACAGTCACAGTTTAGAGCAACATGCTGGACTACCGGTTAGAAAAGGCAGACAGGTAGTGTGGGATGCAAGGACAGAGAGGCACAGGCAGCTCGCAGGTTAGCTTGTCCAGCTCCTTCCCTCCTCCTCTTGCCTCTTTTGGCCAAGTGTCAGAGCCTGTCTTAGGGAAAACAAGACAAAGGAAGTGGTGGTACATAGCTTTAATCCCAGCACTCAGGAAGCAGAGACTGGCAGAACTTTGTGAGTTCAAGGCCAGTCTAGTCTACAAAGTGAGTTCTAGGACAGTCAGGACTGTTAACACAGAAAAACCTTGTCTCAGAAAACCAGTGTGTGTGTGTGTGTGTGTGCATTTTGTTTTATGTCTAAGAGCATTTTGCCTGTGTATATGTATATGGTGCTCATGGAGGTCAGAAGAGAATATTAGATCCCCTGGAACTGGAATTACAGATAGTTGTGAGCCAGGGTGCACGTGCTAGCCACTGATCTTGGGTCCTCTGCAAGGGCAACAAGTGCTCTCAACCTCGGAGCTATCTCTCCAGCTCCAAGATCTAAACCTGAAAGGTAGAAAAGTTTCCCAAGAAAATCTTACCTCCCACCCTAATGGTCCAGGGCCAACGACCTGTCTCCTGACTTAGCCATGTGGCCTTGAACAAGCCTCTGGACCACACCCCATAGCCTCACAGCAGGGTGGGATCACTGGCAGGTCCCCAGCTTGGCTACAGGAGACAGGAAAGGGCTGGATTTCATTAGAAGCACTTCTCCTCTCTTTCCCTCTTTTATTTAGGTTGTCTTGTACCCCAGGCTGGCCCTAAACTAACTGTGTAGCCAAGGAGGACCGTGAACTTCTGATGCCCTTGCCTTCACCTCCTGAGTACTGGGATCAATAACATCACCCAGTTCATGTGGTGCTGGGGACTAAACCCAGGGGCTTTGTATACAAGACAAGCTCCCTGCCAACTGAAGCATGTCCCCAGCGCTTTGCGGCCCTCTGCACTGCTTTGCCAGGCCTGGGAAGATAGAGGAGGGATGCTCCACGGTGAGCACAGCCTTCTGCCCTGTCCTGACACCAGAAGTCATCGATGGGCAACTCTTCTTCCTTGGTTTGCAGGTGCGGAGGACGTGGTGATGGCGTTTTCCAGGTCAGAGACGGAAGACCGGAGGCAGTAGCTGAAAGCCCCTTGGGATACCCTGAAAGCCACCGAGGGCCACAAGATCTGTGGGGCTCCTTTCCCAGTTGAGTGGTAGCAAACCACCTTCCGCTTCCATCCCTCTGCTCCCCTCCCCACCCTACCCCTCACCTTCCCCACCCTAGCCACTCGGCAGGGCTGGCTTCAGGGAGATGCCAGCGGTGGTTTGTGATTGGCTTGAAGGGATGGACTGTGATTGGCTGCAGGAAGAAACCTTTTTATTTTTAAATCTTGACCAACGGAAACCTTTTATTTTTATTTCTGACTCTTTATTTTTTTAAAAATTTGCGCCTCGGTATCTGGCTTCCCCGGAAGCTCTCCGAGCTCTGGTGCTTTATTTAGGTCATTTTTTTAGGATTGTGAAGAGGCCCAATTGGCTGCTTAAACTGGAAAAAGATTGTGATTGGCTGTCTTGTGGGAAATGGTCTTTTCTTTGATTGGCTGCAGGTGTTCTGCTCGTATTACCAACTTCCTCTCTTCTGAATGCAGAAAACAGGGTTTGGGGATAATGTTATATTTGACTTGAAAAAAGAAAAGAAAGAAACCAAATGAGCTTCGCAATGTTTATTACACAAAGGTCTTGCTGCTGCCTTCATGTATTGGGTCCATATTTGAATTTGATTGGCAGTCAATTTGTGGATTTGGTTTCCCATTGGCTCACCCCTGACTCCCGTTGCCATGGGCTTACTTCCACTCTGCTGGTTATTGGAGGCCTGAGGGCACACCTGGAGATTGTGTGCTTTATTGACCACACATGCCTCCCCTAGCAAAAGGACTCCAGGGACCATGAGCCGGGTCCACAGCTGGAAGAAGCCCAGAGCTCAGGGCTTACCAGGAGGCAGGATTTATGTACTCAGTTCTAAGAGCTGGCAGGCAGCCAGTTTCCCGGGGGGGGGGGGGGGGATCCTGCAGACCTCCCCCCACCATCAGCCCATGCTAACCAAGCACGTAACACTGACCAGCAGCGCCTTCCTCTTTGCTGCCTCCTGTGTCTCACTTCCTTGGGACTTAGCATCACCAGATCCTGAAGAAGAGGGGTCTTTACCCGAGCAGATACCCCAGTTTCACTCTCAGACCCCCATAGACCTTCACTCCAAGCACCAACCTAACTCGGCTTCCCAGGGTCCCTTGCAGGGGTGGAAGGTAGGTCTGAGGTAGCAGGTGTGCTCTGGCTGACCCAAGCCCCCACTGCACAGTACCTGTCCATGTCAGCCTCAAAGGGATCGTAACGTGGCTTGTTTATGAGATGCCCACGAGGAAGACCAGCTAGGCCGCCAGTAAGTGGGCCCCACAGGCTAGCCCTCTGGGACACATTTTACAGCAGCTCCTGAGGAGGGTCTGGGTCATCATCCCACCCACCCTTACCCCTACCCCACCTTTTCTGGGAAGTAGAGGAATGGTAAGTGCCTGGGACATCTTGGCGCCAGGGAGTGTACAGGAGCCAACACGTCTTGAGACCAAAGCCGTGGGGGACCTCACTGTTGGTGGATAGTTTGCACTGATCAGCCTAGTTCCAGGAGGAGAATTCAAATGTCATAGCTAAGGCCCATATCCTCCAGCACATGGTCCCTGTCACTGACAGTAGCATGCCACGGCCATTGAGTTCCAGGGAGCAAGGCCAGTGGAGAATCAGCTATGCCCATGCCAGCCTGACCAGCAAGGTCTGAGGGTATCGCTCCTGGAGAGGAGCCGTGTGCGCAGGCGCAGTGAGAGTTCACGCACAGGCAGACACTCACACTGTGCCAGTTCAGCCGGCCTGGAGATGCGACTGAGCCCCTGGGCAGAGATGGGGTTCTTCAGTCCCACTCACTCAGGAGAGTGTGTAAAGTAGGGTGCTGCCACCTTCAGTTGGCTCCTGCGACTCCCTCGGAGCCGAGCCCTGGTGGTAGGCGGTGGCGTGTGCTCACTCTTCCAGCACTGATGGGCTCCCCTGCTGAGGAAGTGCAAGTGTCCTGTGGCTTCTTACTCCAATGGAAAGTCTGTCTAATGGAGAAAAACAGAACAATAAAGATTTTCATAGCCCGATGGGTGAGATGAGCTGGTTTCTCTCTCAAAGCTGCCATTGCTGGGGCGCTTCTCAGGAGCGTGGGGAGGAGGGAGGGCAGTGTGAAGTTTCCTATGTTTATAGCCTGGGCTGGGAATGTAACTCAGTCAACAGCTGATCGTGCGGGAAGCCCCGGGTTGATCCTTAGCATCATACAGACGGGTTGTGTGTCACAGACCTGTAATCCCAGGAATCATGAGGCTGAGGCAGGAGGATTGAGGTGGGTTCCGGTTCAGCCTGGGCTACAATGATGCTCTGTCTCAAGAAAAGGGAAAAAAACCGAGCTGGGCATATTCCCACAACTCTCATTCTCAGCTCTAGTGAGGGGGGAGCAGAACTAGGAGTTCACAGTCAGCTGTGGCTGTATAGTTAGTCCTGGGCAGTCTGGACTGCATGAGACCTCACCTCAGAAAGGGATGGGGCATGGTGCTCTGGCACATTTAATCCCAGCACTCAGGAGACAGGTGGTAGGTCTCTGAGGCCAGACTGCTCTACAGAGACAGTTTCAAGACAGCCAAAGCACATAGGGAAACCCGGTCTCAAAAGGGGGAGTGGGAGGAGAGTGCTGGACATGTAGCTCTACTGATACTGTGTTTGTGTAGCACAGCATAGAACCCCTGGGTTTGATTCCCACCCAGCACCATGTAAGGCAGGTGTGGTAGCACGTATGCACAATCCCAGCACTTGGGCCTCTGATGGAGGTGGAGGAGAACCTCTGGAAGTGACTTGTGGTTATGCTCACATAATCCCAGCACTTGGGCCTCTGATGGAGGTGGAGGAGAACCTCTGGAAGGGACTTGTGGTTATGCTCACATCAACTTGGTCTGTCCTCTGTGATTCCACGTCTGTACACAATTCCTTATCTGTACGGCACACTGAGTTAGCCAAACTTACACGAAAAGCCTATTCAAAGGGTCAGGCAAAAGAAAGACGCGTGTAGAATCTACCCTCTCCCTGCAGTTCTAAGCCCCAGGGCAAACTTGTACTCTATCTAGTTAATTGCTCCAAGGAAGGGGCTGGCTGACTCAGGTCCAGCCTCTTAGCTGAGCAGGGGTGGAGCTGGGAGTCATTCAACTTGCGCTGTCTGAGCACACTGAGTCTGTAGAAGGAAGTAGGTCACTAAAATGACGGACGCTCAGCAGTGAAGAGAAAGGGTCCCCCGGAGCCACCTGGCCGCACACAGCAGGACCCTCAGGGATCTGCCTTCCTGGCCGCAGGTGCTTGCCGCTGATAATGAGCTTGGAGGGCGGGGCTGGGATAAAGATGCAGTGGGGTGTGCAAATACAGCCTGGGGGCGGGGCTCGGGAGCTGGAGGGCAAGTGTTTCCCATTCCCAGGGTAGGAGACTGCAGAGAATGAAGTGTTTCTCTGTTCCCTTAGGTGAGTAAGCAGCTGTAGCATCCAGGCTCCTCTCAGCCTTTAAACAGGATCCTTTGTCTGAGAGAAATCTTTCCCTTCTGTGGCAGCTGGTCCAGCTGAGGGAGGCAGGAGCCAACTTCCTGGACCCCAAGGGACCTCAGCACTGCCCTACACCTTTCCCACAAGATGAACTAGGCTCAGACTAGCCAGGGGAGCCCCATTTAGAAACCATTTACCCTCTCTGAGGTCCTTTGAAATAATGTGATATTCTGGGAGACAGCTGGGTGGGTTAGGAAGTGAAGCCAGTGATATAATTGTACTTTAAAAAAGTCGCTGGGCAGCCGGGTGGTGGTGGTGCAGGCCTTTAATCCCAGCACTCGGGAGGCAGAGGCAGGCGGATCTCCGTGAGTTCGAGACCAGCCTGGTCTACAAGAGCTAGTTCCAGGACAGGCTCCAAAACCACAGAGAAATCCTGTCTTGAAAAACCAAAATAAATAAATAAATTAATTAATAAATTAATTAATTAAATTAAATTAGATTTAAAAAAAAGTCGCTGGGCAGTGGTGGCGCACACCTTTAATCCCAGCCCTGGGGAGGCAGAGACAGGTGGATCTCTGTGAGTTCGAGACCAGCCTAGTCTACAAAATGAGTTTCAGGACAGCCTATTACACAGAGAAACCCTGTCTCAAAAAAGAAAAAAAACAAAGCTGGGTGTAGTGGTGCACACCTTTAATCCCAGTACTTGGGAGGCAGAGGCAGGTGGATCTGAGTTAGAGGCCAGCCTAGTCTACAGATGAGTTCTAGGACAGCCAGAGCTACACAGAGAAACCCTGTCAAGAAAACAAAAACCAAAAAAAAACAAACAAACAACAAAAAAAAAACAGGGTTTCATATATCCCAGGCTAGCCTCACAATATGGCCTTGAATTTCCGATCCTCCAGCCTCAACTTCCTGAGTATTGGGCTTGCAAGTGTGGGCCAGGTTTATGCAGTTCTGGTTATAAAACCAGTGTCATGCATGCTAGATGACCACTCTGCCAGTTAAACTACATTCTCAGCCCTCACAAGTGTCTTTAATATCAGCTAGGGTCTTGTCTCCACCTGGACAACCTGGATACTTTCCAGAAAGCCAGCTTCACCTTTCCTGCCTCTGGGCCTCTTCCTAAGGCTCTGGGGAAGACATTTCTGTTTACACACCTGTGGGAGCCCCACCAGCCCCACCCACCCTGCACAGCCCTGGGAGGTAACATCAGACCCACGGCCTTCTAGAATTTCCACTTCCTGACCTTGCATCCAGCGGAAGAAGGTGAACATTTACAAATATCGTTCATTCCTTTGTACACATGCTGTAATTTATTTAAGTGTGGCCCTTAATCCCTAAATTCCTATTTCCATGGTGTCTGGGCAGAAGTCATTGGGGTCGGATGATGTCACAGGGTGGGACCCTGTGGTGACACTGGTGCCTTTACTGGAGGAAGAGACCTGCGCGGGCTTACTCTGCATCCCCAAGTGCCGCTGTCCACCGTGCCACAGCGCAGCACCAAAGCCTCCACTAGACGCCCACGCCTTTGTACTTCACAGCCTCCAAAGCCAGGAGCCAAATAAGCTTCTTTACGGCTTGCCTAGTCCCAGACATTTTGATGCAGCAACAGAAAACTGTCCAAGACATCGGGCGTCTCCCACGTCCCAGTCTTGATAGCACAGCTGATAACTATTAGATGCTAATGGGCGGTGTATAGCGCTCTGCAAGTGCCAGCCCGAGGAGTGGGTGACGTCATCGTATTCCTGGTCTGCCCCCGGTCTGCCATCTTCTCTCTGCTTTCTTTCCTACCATACCATGCAGACATGGCAATTCACTGCTAAGCTAAGCTGGTTTTTCTAGAAACTTCTCTTCCACTCTTGGACTTAGAACATTGTTTGCTCCCACAGAGTACATCTTTATGTCTGGATGAAAAGTAAACAAATACAAAAAGGAAGAACATCACTGCTCCTAGGTATGGTGGAAGACAGTTTGCTGTAGATTAAAGAGCTAACATAGCTAGAGGCAGAGACATCTGGGCGAGTCCAGAGTGGACATGACCCTGAGCCCTGTGAGGGAAGGGGAGGGCAGAGAGGAAAGCCAGGTGTAGCAACCAAGTGGGCCAAAGGTAAAAGGGGAGGGTAACCAAAATGAAGAGTCTCTGGGCAGCCCAGCCCCTGGGCCGGAGAGTTCAGGGGAGAGGGCAGGTATGCCTGTAACAGGTAGGGACTGGGGGATGCTGGAGAAGCTGGCTGGCAGCAGCGTCCACTTCAACATGTTAAATAGGCACCTCCATTTGTCCCAGGGTTTGAGACCTAACAATGTCCACATGGCCAGGGTCTGGGGAAAGATGGTTTAGAGCGAGAGCTCTGGAGGCCGACAGGCCTGAAAGCCGTGTGACAGAGGAGCACCCGTCCCACGAGGCTGCTACAGAGGAGTAATGACAACATGTAGGACTTGCTCAGCAGTGTGACCCATGCACCGTGGGTGGTCAGGACATATGGTCACCATGAGGTCACCCTGGCGGGTGTCCCTTTGCCCCCACCTGCTCAGAAGTCATACAGAAGACAGTCTTATCTACAGTACTTGGGGAGAAGCCCAGCGCCAGGTCCAATTACTTGCCTATTAATTGCTTTCTGATGAGGCTAGGCAAGCCAAGGCCGAGGTTTCTTCCCCATCACCGCAGAGCCTCTGCCTCCCTTAAGAGGCTTTGCTGCCCATGGGGGAAGGGTGTTAACTGGAGTGGTGTCCCTTGGCCTTCTCCAGCTGGTGCAGAGAGGGGGTCCCCCAGATGGCAAAGCAAGCAGAGCCTGGGCACAGCATCTCTGCCTTCCGGGGGCCTCTTGTGTTCAAACTCCAAACGCAATTCCAGCCAGGCAGGGAAGGGGATAAAATTAAATCCTCGATCATGATCAAGTGGTTAAAATAAGCCATCGCAGCCAGAGGCTCCCTCCCACTGCGCCAGCTCTGTTCTCAGCAGGCAGGAGGAGGAGGAGGAGGAGAAAGAAGAGAGAGGCACCCTGTGTGCCCAACACCCATGGGGACCCAGGGCCCAGGCTGCCACCCTGTTCCTAGATGGGCTGCCCTGGCCTTACTGGGGCTGGGAACTCACACTAAGGGTAGCTGCCCCAGGGGACATCCAACACTTTATCCAAGAAGACAGGTCCTGAGCTTGGGGTGGGGAGTGTCCAGTACTGTAGGTCAGGGTTCAAATTCAGACTGCCAGTTACTAGCCGTGTATTGTGGGAGTCACAGGAGGTCTCTGAGTCCTTGTTTCTTCATCTGGAATGTAAGAACAATGGCACTTACCTCATCGACAACTGCCCGCAATCACCAGCCGTGGTGTGCCAAGGGTGGGATCGTGTGGTGTGTGGAACAGCCTGCCTGGGGCTCAGACAGGGGCCTATGCTGACTGGAGAGAACTTCAAAATGGTAAGACCAAGTGAAGGCCTGCTCCTTCTTTCTCCCCTACACCTCCGCCCCACACTCCCCTCCATGCAGGGGCTGCTCTGTCTCTCAACCTTTGCCTCCCCTTCTCCCCTTTAGGGAGCCAACCCTGTCTGCTGGCTCTGTCCACGCAGCGCTCCTCCAAGGGTCTAGGTGGGCTGGGGCTAAGGACAACTGGGTGAAATTTCCCTCCATGGTGGGCAATGCCCCAAGGTCAGGTACCTCTCTGTCTTCCCCTCCCAGCCTCAAAACTGGCATCAGGCAGAGACCTCATCCTCTCACTGTGGATCACGGTCGACCCCAACCGGAGGCAGCGCCTGGCGGTGATGGCTGGTATCGCTGTAACCTGGCAGGGCAGAGCCTGCTGTGCCGGAAGATCTGTGAATATATATGGTGTGCTCCAGGGGTGTACCTTGGCTGAGGATCTAGGAAGCCGAGTGAGAAAACAATGAGGTGGTAAAAATAGCCCTTTGTTTACGTAGCACACATCCTTGTGTGTCCTTGCATGAAACAGAAACCACAGCAGCAAGATGCAGGGTGAACCATGATGGAGGAGTTCAGCCTCCAGTGCAGAAGGTCCTGGCTGGACAGGACTGGGAGCATCCACCCCTGTGGGAGAGGATCCCACGTAACCTCCCATGTTATCTTGATAGCTGGGTCCTTTTGTGTGGTTATTGCTGTGGCCCCTTAGAAAGGCCTTGCTCCCCATCCCAGCCCTGGAGTCCGTGGGGCCCAGTGGGGCCTGGCTGCTTTTTATTTTCTCCATTCTTAGCTAGGCAGGAGTTTGTTCCCAGGACATTGCATCATCCTGGGAGACTCTGGCCATAGTGGTCTTTGAACTCTCCTCATGCTGACCCACCTGCCCACCGGAAGTGCTGAAGCTTTCTTCTGAGAGGCAGCCACCTGGTATGGACAACCTGGAATCTGTCTAGAACCTTTCTCTAGCTCTTTCAGAGATCCCCCAAAGCATACGGCTGCCTACCGAGGTGAGCCCCAAGACTCCTCCAGGCTCCTGTAGAGTTAGTCCAATCCACCAACCCACCCTGAGCCAACAGTGCTTCTGCTAGATCCCAACTAGTCAGGACCGGCCGGAGTAGGCCGGGCAGGCAGAGACGTGGAACCCAGCCCTGCCCTTGAGTTGCTGAGGTTGCTGGAGACGGACTTGGAAAAATTCTCATCACCCAGAGGAGGACAAGTCACAACAGGCAGACCCAGGCTTGCCAGCAGGGAGGAATACTGTCCCTTTGGAACTCCTGCACAGGCCCATGGGGACTTTCTGCTTTGTCATGTAGCTGATGGGAAAGTCAGGGAAGGTACAGAGGCCTGCAGGTCTGCCGGTCCCTGATCCAGAAAGCTTCAGGTATGGAAAACCCAGGGCTGATTTGTCTGGACTAGCCCAGAAGCTTTGCTAGAGAGCCAGCTCTGTTCCGTCAGCACCCCAGTCCTGGGTGGGGGTTCCCCAATATGTTGGAGAGCGGCAGCCAGCACCAGTTCTGACTGGATTTATCCACCCCTCTCTAAGCTGTATTGCTTCCTCAGGATATCTAGGGAGGGGGAGGAGGAGAAGGGCTGTCCCACTCAGCTGTCCTGCTGGCACAGGGGATTTATCCAGCCCTACCTTCCAGGAGCTGAGACTTGAGGAGGCAGAGAGGTTTAGGGGATTACTGTCTGGAGGTCACCAGGGGGCCACATGGGGAAGGGTAGAGTACCAAGGAGAGCAATAGACTCACCTGCAGCCAGGGCTGGATTTGCCCACTTCCCCTCCACCCGCCCCCCCCTTAGGTAACTCTGTTCCTTATGTCTGAGCCTCAGGGAGCCTGTGGGTCTCATTGTTGGTTCATTTTCCCCCCTTTTTTGAGACAGGGTTTCTCTGTGTAGCCCTGGCTGTCCTGGAACTCACTTTGTAGACCAGGCTGATCTTGAACTCACTGAGTCCCAGCTGCCTCTGCCTCCCAAGTGCTGGGATTAAAAGCATGCGCCACCACTGCTGGGCATGGATTCCTAGGCATGCCCATTTAAGTACCTTCCAGATGCTCATATTTCTGTTCCTTTGCTCCCTGGAAGTGTGGTTAATGAAATGGATGCGGTCCAGTAAAGGGTCATGCTGGGTGGCAGCTTTGGAACCACTCTGTAGCATTGCAGAGGTGACTGTCCCCTCAGCCTAAGTCCTGGCAGAGTCGCCTTCTTCTCCATGTATGAGGAAGGAGCCATGGTGGTTCAGGCTCGGGAGTCTTGGCCTTGTCTGGTTCTGAGGCACAACAAGGCCTCTCCTGGCCATTTGGGTTGTGTGGCCTCATCTCTCAAGCCACTGAAATCTTGATAGACCCAAAGGTAATCTAGTCTCTGAATCCTAAGATTTCCCAGGCTGCATGACAGCCGTTTGCTTTCTCTGGTGCTTGTGGCAGCACAGGAATGCAGAGCCATCCTGGAAGTCATTAGAAGTCAGCGTTCCCTTCCTGTCCCATGCCCTTGGCCCTCTGACCCTCTTCCCATGACCCCTGCTTGTTCCCTCCAGCCACTGGGGTTTTGCTCTCTGTTCTCCAGACACCCTGAGCTTGCTCTTTGTTGTGTGATGTTTTGCTCTTTTGGCTTTTTGGGGGGCCCACCACCCAGTTCCCAAATAAATCACACACGAAGGCTTATTCTTGGTAACAAATGCCTGGCCATAAGTAAGCTGGTTTCTAGCCAGCTTTTTTTTTTTTTCTTTTTTTTTTTTGGTTTTTCGAGACGGTTTCTCTGTGGCTTTGGAGCCTCTCCTGGAACTAGCTCTGTAGACCAGGCTGGTCTCGAACTCACAGAGATCCGCCTGCCTCTGCCTCCCGAGTGCTGGGATTAAAGGCGTGCGCCACCATCGCCCGGCTGCCAGCTTTTATCTTAAATTATCTCCACTACCTTTTGCTTCTGGTCTTTTATCTTTCTCACTTCTGGATGGCTTATTTTCCTTCATACTCAGTGGCTTGCTGGCTGGTTGGCCCCTATCTTCCCCTTCTCCTTGTTCTCCACTCCGCTCCACTCTCTTTCTGTTTATTCTCGCTGCCGGCCAGTCCCACCTATCCTTGCTCCTGCCTCGGTATTGGCTGTTCATCTCTTTATTAGATCATCAGGCGTTTTAGACAGGCACAGTAATAGCTTCACAGAGTTAAACAAATGCAGCGGAAACAAAAATCATACACCTGAAAAGAATATCCCCAACAGCTCTTATTTTAGAGTTTGCTTTTGTTCTCTCTCTCTCTCTCTCTCTCTCTCTCTCTCTCTCTCTCTCTCTAGTGGTGGTGGTGCACACCTTTAATCTCAGCACTTGGGAGGCAGAGGCAGGTGGATCTTTGTAAATTCAAGGCCAGCCTGGTCTAAAGAGCTAGTTCTAGGACAGCCAGAGAAATCTGTCTCAAAAAACAAAACAAAACAAAACAGAATTTCTTTTTTCTGATGCCAGCTTCAGTGATTTCCCCCCTCACATTAGGGTTCCCTGATTGTCTGATTTTTCAGTCTACAAATACTGACGCCTTTGACTTTTTAAATTTGTGGAGTTTTTTGTTGTTGTTGCTTATTCCTTCCATATCGAAAGGAAGCTGTCTGGGAAAGGGACTTGGATCCATCACTACTGTGTGGACATCTAGGCGTGCTGGCCTTGGCCCGCAGTGGCTCCCCAGGCCCTCCTGTCACATTGAGTCTGTCTTGTTGATGAGTTTGGGTCTGCTGCAGTGGTAGGGGTTGGAGCATGGTCAGGGCCTTTCTCTTCACCAAAACACAGCTCAGAGGGCTAAGACGGTTGTTGGAACCACAGCCTTGGGGCCTGGGCCTGGAGCCTCAGTGCTGCCTCCTGAATGCTCCTTTAGGACCCTCTGCTCCTTTGGGACTCTCTGCTTCTCGCTGCTGTGTGACCTCAACTTTTGTTCTCACACAGATTGGACCTCTCTCCCTGCCAACTCCCAGCGATGCTGGTGGAAAGAAAGCCGTTTCCTCCAGGTCCCAAAGAAACCCCAAGGTGTGCAACCTGCTGGACCTCTCACGATGGCTGGAGATTGTCATTAAGACGGCTTAGTTATAGTTCCACTGACTACGTGAAGCGGGTGTAGCATCCTATTGAAAGGGACATCTCACCACGAGAGGCACACAGAGACCCTGATGATTCCTAAGAAGGATGCTACATGCTTAGATTAGGATGTCTACTACAGATCTCTGATGCTGGCTGAACCCTCAGGGTGAGAAATTCTGCTGTAACATCAACCCGCATGGCTCAGTCAGCCTGCCACATGGATGAGGACCCCTGAAAGTAAGACCTAAGTCCTTCATGCTTTTGAACTGTCTTCTGAGGTTTATGTGTCTCCCCACAGGTTGTGCTGCTCCCAGCCTTGCCCAGAGAGGCTTCTACTGCGGTGAGCAGCAGTTAGCGCAGACTCCTGACCATCAAACTGCTGAGAATCAGTGATTATCGAGTGCTCAGCTCTAAGTAGGATCTCTACACTATCACCTCCAAAGCTCAGGGAGCATCGTAAAGAAAAAAAATGCCACCTTTTACACGTAGATCTGCTTGTGCCATCGGAGTGGTACTGTGGTACCATGTGACCTTGCTTGCTGTGCTGGGCACCTAGCAAGTGAGTGACTAGGGACTGTGATGCATACATACTGTGCTGTAAGGGCCTTGAGAAGCCCACAGCAAAGACATCTAAAGTAGACACAAAAGCCAGACAACTGTAAAGACAGCCTTTCCTGCCTACCTGGCCACAGAACTCTTGTTTTTGTTTTATTTTGTTTTGTTTAACACGGATTTGTTTATTTGTTTTTTTTTTAAAGGAGACTGCACTTTCGTTTCCTGCCTGCCCAGATCCGAATAATCACACAAAACTATATTAATTTACAACACTGTTTGGTCAACGGCTCAGACATATTTCTAGCTAACTCTTCTATCTTAAATTAATCCATTCCTATTAATCTGTGTATCGCCACGAGGCTGTGGTTTACCAGTAAGATTCTGGTGTTTTTCTCCTTGGGCAGTCACATTGTGTCTGCCTGACCCTGTCTTCTTTCTCCCTGTGTTCAGTTTAGTTTCCCTGCCTAGCTCTATTCTGCCTTTTCATAGGTCAAAGCAGCTTCTTTATTAACCAATGGTAATAAAACATTCACAGCACACAGAGGGGCTTCTCACATCACGTTTATTTGCGTGTAGCCCAAGATGGCCTCAAACTCACTCTGTAGCTGCTGCTGGCCTTGGACCCCTGATCCTCCTGTCATTGTCTTACCTGTGATTACAGGTATACACTGCCACGCATGGTTTGAACCCAGCCACTACCCCTCCTCTGCCTTTCATTTACTTATTTATTGATCTATCTATCTATTGATCCAGCTATCTATCTATCTATCTATCTATGTTTTTTTTTTTTATCGAGATAGGATTTCTCTGTATAGCTTTGGAGCCTGTCCTGGAACTAGCTCTTGTAGACCAGGCTGGTCTCAGAACTCAGAGATCTGCCTGCCTCTGCTCCCTGAGGGCTGGGATTAAAGATGTGTGCCATCACTGCCTGCCGGCTGCCTTTCTTTCTTTTTTTTCCTTTTTGCCTTTTAGTTTAGAGACAGAACAGAATCTTGCTAAGAAGCTTAGGCAGGCTTTGACCTCACTGTGTCACTTGCTTAGGCCTTGAATTCTCATTTACTCTTTAGACTTTGGACATAACTGAACTAGGTAAGGTCTCACCCTGATGGCCTCATTTTAACTTGATGACCTTAGTACAGACCTAGTTAAGGTCACGTTCTGACAACCTGGAGATGAGGAGCTCAACAGACACATTTGGGGAGACACAGTTCAGCCCACAATAGTGGGCGTACTCTGCAAAGGGTATCCCCGCTCTCTACCTCGAGAGTGCACAACACCTTAGCCAAAAGTTCATGGCTTGTGGCCTGCTGGAAGAGACAGCGAGCCCATAATCGTGTTAATTGCCACAAAGCCACGTCTGCAATTAATACGCCCGTGGAACAAAGAGTAAACGCTCTAATGGTGCATAATTAGCCCTCAGCGACACCCTCGGCCGAGCTTTGCTGCCGAGCTCCGCTGTTTATGCTCCTCTCCGGATTAGCAAAGATGAACAAATTAACATCTGTTTCCCCTTTCCCCATGTTGGGGGGGGGGGGGTTCAGGGGCGTGGCGTGGAGCTGGCACCGAGGGCTGGAGTCAGGTGGTTGGGAAAGTGTGCTTTAGTCTCTGTTATAGTGGAGGAATTCACACACAGGGTGAGGGCAGCTGGGGCCCTGAGACAGGTCTGTGTGGCACTGGGAAATCTGAAGCTCGGAGCTGCAGTCTCTCAGTAGAGGTCACTTCTGGAGTAGAGGTCAAGTCCAGAGGCAGGTGACTGACTGGTGAAGGGGGTGCCAAACCCCCCACGACCCCAGACACAGTTCAGGACTCCCGTTTCTTACTCCTTTTCCCCTCTCAGCACAGCCTTGTGCTTTGTGTCTGCAAGACCTCAGGGACAGACCGTCAGGAGACAGTCCTGCTCACCTAGCTCCTCCTCCCAAACACACACAGGAAGGTGCCCTCTTCAGGCCTAGAGGCTGGAAGGCTTGTCAGCTTTGACAAGAGGCACCAGCTACACAGTGCCGAGGCCTGTCAGAGCCTCAAACCTCTCTCTTAACATAGCTGGAACTCTTCTCTGGCCTCCCATCTGCCTCTTGCTCTAACTCCCTGGCCTCACCAAAACACGCCAGGGAAGAACTGCCACTAGCCTATGGTTTAGTCTTTATGCTCCCACCCATCCCAGCTCCGAGCTGGGCCTCTGCCGGCTGGCTGTCAGGAGGCATCCATCCTCACTGACTCCTCAGGGGCCCTCCTCTCCTTTGTGGGTCCCTAGTTTGTCTTTCTCCATCTCCATCCTTAAAGGCGGTGAGGGTCTGTTTCGCTAGCTGTCCTTGTCCATTCTCAGGTCTCTCTGGCCTTCTCCTGGCTCCTGCTCATCAGTACTCATTGAGTATTCCTTGAGCTCTGTAGCTGGCTGTGGAGGCGACTGTCATCCCCAGACAGGCAGCCTGCTCATCTGCGGCCCGGCACTGCAACCTGACCGAGGTGAATGAGGCCCTGAGGGAACATGGGTGGCAGGACAGGGGAAAGGAACAGGAGCAGCCCTCCTTCTGGGGTGTGAGCACAAAGGAGCAGGAGCAGAGAAGTCCCATCCATCCTTCCTGCCACCACAGGTGCTCCCTTTCCTTGGTTTTACTCATAGTGCTGGGCCCTAGGGACAAGGCTTGCCAGGATATTCTAGACTCCTGACTCCGGTACCAAAGATGTCAGTACTAAGTCAAGTGCCTTGACTTAGACTCCACCCATTTTTGTGGATTTATTTTTTTTTCAGACTGCGTCTCACTATATATTTAGTCTTGATTGGCCTGAAATTACTATGTTAACCAGGCTAGTCTTGAGCTCACAGAGATCTGCCACTGCATCTTTGTGTGTGTGTGTGTGTGTGTGTGTGTGTGTGTGTGTCTGCACACATGCGCATGGATGTGTCGCCCTGGCTGTCCTGGAACTCCTTCTGTAGACCAGGCTGGCCTCTAACTCACAGAGATTCGCCTGCCTCTGCCTCCTAAGAACTAGGATTAAAGGTGTGTGCCATCACTGCCCGGCTCTGCCTCTGCATCTTTTTTTTTTTTTAATTTATTTATTTTTTATGGTTTTTTAAACTTTTTATTTATTTATTTTTTTTTGGTTTTTCGAGACAGGGTTTCTCTGTGGTTTTGGAGCCTGTCCTGGAACTAGCTCTTGTAGACCAGGCTGGCCTCGAACTCACAGAGATCCGCCTGCCTCTGCCTCCCAAGTGCTGGGATTAAAGGCGTGCGCCACCACCGCCCGGCTTAAACTTTTTATTTTTTTTTTATTTATTTATTTTTTTTAAATATTTATTTATTATGTATACATTATTCTGTCTGTGTGTATGTCTGCAGGCCAGAAGAAAGCACCAGACCTCATTACAGATGGTTGTGAGCCACCATGTGGTTGCTGGGAGTTGAACTCAGAACCTTTGGAAGAGCAGGCAATGCTCTTAACCACTGAGCCATCTCTCCAGCCCCCCAAACTTTTTATTTTTTATGTGCATTGGTGTGAAGTGTCAGATCCCCTGGAACTGGATCTTCAGACAGTTGTGAGCTGCCATGTGGGTGCTGGGAATTGAACCCGGGTCCTCTAGAAGAGCAGGCAATGCTCTTAACCACTGAGCCACCTCTCCAGCCCCCCTCTGCATCTTCTTAAGTGCTGAGATTAAAGCCAAGTATCACCATGCTTAGAACTTAAGGGACTCTTCAGAAACCAGCAGATGAAGATATGGTCAAATGTGTCTATGATTCCAGCCTTCAGGAGACTAAGGGGAAATCATGAGTTTAGGTCAGTCTAGGCTACACAGTAATCAAGTCAGCCGGAGGATGGGGGTGGAGGTATTCCCAGCCTGCTCACAGCTGTGGGTGTGAGATGAAGGATCGTATCCCTGCCTGGACGACAAGCATCCGTTATGGAGCCCTCGCAAGGGCCACGCTTCCGCGCCATCCCTTGAACAGCACACATCGTTATCACCCTCCTTGTGCAGACAAATATGGGGTGTGGACAGCCCAGGACTGAGGGAGGTGGGAGAGCCAGGGTTGCACGAAGGGACCCAGGAAGTGTTTGGACACTTGTCAGGCACCCTGTGCCGACTAGGAGGCTGTCTGCAGTCTGGAAGGGCACAGGGAGACCTCTCCTACAGCTCTCGCCCAGCACTTGGTGCCACCCTGACCCCGTGACGCCGTGAGCTCTCAGAGCTGGTGTGGGAAGCGATGAGCTGGACTGTAGGGGGCAGACAGATCTTCATGGCCTTGCAGGCTTCCAATGCTAGCATAGTCGTGATGAGATAGCCATGTTCGCCCTAGGGTTGGCATCTAGGGACAGGTGGCTGACTGGTGAAGAGAGGTGGCAAGCCCTTGTTGGGAATATTATTTTAAGGTGTGTTACTTTTGTTTATGTTGCATTTGTTCAACTCTGTGAAGCTGTGATACTTTGCCTCTCTCGAACGCCTGCTGGTCTAATAAAGGTCTGAACGGCCAATAGCGAGGCAGGAGAAAAGAGGCCGGGCTGGCAGGCAGAGACAATATATAGATGAGGTTCAGAGTAGTAGCCCCAGAAGGAGGAGGACATCAGGAGCCAGCCACCCAGCTACACAGCAATCCACGGAGTAAGAGTAAGATTTAAAGAACTAAGGGAACGTGAAAAGCACAGAGGCCAAAGGGTAGATGGGATAATATAAGTTAAGAAAAGTGGGCAAGAAACAAGCCAAGCTGAGGCCAGGTGTTTATAAATAAGAAGATGGCTCCATGTGTGTTTACTTGGGAGCTGGGTGGCAGGTCTCCCAGAAGAGCCCTAAGAGCATAACATAGTATTACTACAAGCCCCCGTCTGAGGCATAGATCAGATTCTGGTCTAAGAGCATAACATAGTATTACTACAAGCCCCCGTCTGAGGCATAGATCAGATTCTGGTCCTTCCGTTCGTTCTCTGGCCCTCTCAGCACTTGCTTTGACGCTCTGTGGCCTCAGGGGCACGCTGTCAGACTCCACTGTGTGATTTTGGGCAGACCACTTCGCTCCTCCGAAGGCCAGTGTCCTCCTCTGTATGAGAGGGATTATAATTATTTTAATTGTGTGGGATTACTGCCAGCATGGACTCAGACAAGGTAAGCAGCAGCCTTTGTGGAAAGGCTGGCCCATCACAAAGAACGTGGGAGCTGAGCTGGTTAGGTCTCTACAGGGGCCATTAATTCCCCTCTACACAGAGGTGGAAGGAGGGAGGAGGTAGCCCCAAGCAACAGAGTGAGCAGGAGGCTTAGAAAGGCCAGGGTTTGGCTTTTTTTCCCCCTCCTCCTCCAGTGCCTGGAAATTGATGGTTGAGCTTCAAGGCCAAGAAAAAAGAATCATTACAGGGACAAAAAGACCAAAGAGGAGCTGGGGACTTAGCTCAGTGGGAAAATGCACTTGATGAGCAAGCTGACAACTTGAGTCCAGATCTGAAGGCTTTTACACCAGTAGGAAGTGTGTCTGTGCCTCCCCCAGCTGTCTATCCGAGGGCGGGAGGGGGCTCTGCTGCCCATGGCCTGTGGTTTGTGTTGAGAGGGAGAAGGGACGGTAAGAACGTGAGGTTTTCCTTTCTGGCACTCTTAATCCCTGAAGTGATAGCTGCTTCTCCGTACTGGAGATTTTCTTATCCCATACAAATGCAGAGCCATAGAAAGTCCTAGAAAGAGTCAGAAACATAAAGCAAGATGTGGTGGCACAGGCCAGTAATTCTAGTGCTGAGGTAAAACTCCAAGGGTCAGAGACTCAAGGTCATCCTCTACCGCACCAAAGCCAAGGCCAGCCTGAGCCCAGGTGAGCACGACTGTGGGGGGCGGAGAGAAAAGAAGAAAAGGTGTAGACCAGGTGATAGAGTGCTTGTCTAGTGTGCATGAGGCCTCCTGGGTTCAAGTCCTCAGGACAGGTGCAACAGAACTCTGGAGGCAGACACAAGATTAGAAGTTCAAGTTCACGGGGTGGTGGTGGCGCATGCCTTTAATCCCAGCACTCGGGAGGCAGAGGCAGGCGGATCTCTGTGACTTCAAGGCCAGCCTGGCCTACAGAGCTAGTTCCAGGGTAAGTTCCAAAACTACAGAGAAACCCTGTCTCGAAAACCCCCCCAAAAAGGGGCTGGAGAGATGGCTCAGTGGTTAAGAGCACTGACCTTCTAGAGGTCCTGAGTTCAATTCCCAGCAACCACATGGTGGCTCACAGCCATCTATAATGAGACCTGGCGCCCCCTTCCGGAAATGCGGGCACACATGGAAGGAATGCTGTACACATAATAAATAAATAAATAAAAAGAACCCCCCCCCCAAAAAAAAAGAAGTTCAAGTTCATCTTTTGTTTTGAGCTGCATGCAGGCCAGCCTAGGAAACTTGAGACCTTGTCTCAGAAGAAAAAAAAAAAAAAGCCAGTGGTGCCACACTCCCCACACTCAGCACTCAGGAGGCAGAGACAGGTTGATCTCAAAAGCAAAACAAAAGTCAAAGTCATGAACACTTAATTAATGGCAACAGTACCAATCATTGCTGTCTCGCGCTTGTAGCTGCAGACGACAGCATTGGGCCCGGTGCTGTTTGTGTCACCCAGTACGGGTGCTAACTAAGGCCCATACCCAAGGTCACCAAAACGCCCTTCACAAACACAGAAGACTGGACGCGATCTTCTAACAGGGGGAGGTATCCCCTAAGGACCACTGGTAAGTTCCTATTGCTCATGTGGTCACCCAAGCGAGTACTACACAGCCGTGAAAAGGAATGAGTGTGTCCATCTCTCTCCTTCCTGGGGGTCTTACACACGCTGTGCAACTGCTCCTCCCTGAGCTACACCCCACCCTGGGATATTTTCTTAAGTGGAAAAAAAAAAGCAAACTGCAGCGCAGCAGGTGCGATCCGTTGCCTTTCATCTCAGAAAGAGGAGAGAAATACCAAAAATCAAAATAGAAACCAGGCTGGGCGCGGGGGCGGAATCCCAGCGCTGAGGAGAAGGAGGAGGATGGGGAGTTCAAGGTCACTCTCTGATGTGGAGCAAGTTTGAGGTCAGGCAGAGCTACAGGAACCTCTATCTCGGACAACAAAAGACAGACGAAACCTCCAAATATCCGCAAAGTAGAAAGATAACCAAAAGTAGACAAAAATGGTAAAGACAGGAGAGAGGAAGTGGAAAGGAGCAGTAGTGAGCCAGGCGGTGGTGGCACTCGCCTTTAATCCCCACACTTGGGAGGCAGAGACGGGCAGATTGCTGAGTTCGAGGCCAGCCTAGTCTACAGAGTTTCAGGACAGCCAAAGCTACACAGAGAAACCCTGTCTTGAAAAGCGCCCCCCAATTGCTTTCTAGGTATTACTTCAGAGCCTGGCAGATATTTAATATAATTATAGAACAACTGATCTGAACTTTTACAGCAGGTAGAAGTGAGTAGGAGTGTGTTCAACCCTAGTGTGCCCCGCTAGAAACCTTCATTCTACATGGTATCTGGGTCTGTAGCTCCGAGGTAGAATGCTTGACAAGGATGCACAAGGCCTTGAGTTCTATTCCTGGCACTGCCAACAAACAAATAGGAGAAAAAAAAGGCTAAAACAACATCAAAAGACTTTTCATCAGGGCTTGCTGACATATACCTGAAGTACTAATACATGGGAGGATAAGACAGGAGGGGCAATACTTCGAGGCCAGGAGCTCGAGAGACGGTTCAGCTGCTGCCCTTCCAAAGGACTTGGATTCAGTTCCCAGCGCCCATGTCATGTGACTTGCGACCACTTGTAACTCCAATTACAGGGGATCCATCACCCTCTTCTGGCCTTCTTATGCACATGTGTGTGCATACACACACACACACACACACACACACACAAACACATACAATGTAGCTGGTAGAAAGAAAGTTCAAAGCCAGCATGAGAAACACATAGAGACCTTATGTTAAATGGGGGGAGTCTTTTAACATCCGGAGAGTGACCTGGTCAAGAGATCAGGCTAGACTATGTACTCGAGGTCCTAAGGGGTGCTGGTGGTTTCTTGGCAGTTAGAGTCAGCATGGAGACTCTTCTAACCTCTGTTTGCAGCCCGAGTGGTTGTTTCCCCGGCATATCGTTAGGTGAGTGCCCATAATAACTGCCCTTGACTCCCTGCTGCAGACCCTAGCCAAGCACGGTCTGTGCAAACTAGTAATAACGCGCCGACCTGTGAGCGGCTCTGCGTTGCTGGCCGAGGGCCTTCTTGCAGACAACCTCATTTCATCCTTGCTGCAATTCTGGACTTAGGCTCCCACCCCAGCCAGGAAGCCCAAGCTCTGAGATATCTGCCCTTCAGTGCCTTCTACAGACAAAGGATGGGGCTCCACAGCTAGGGGCTTCCCTTCTCCTCTTTATCTTTTCTCTCCTTCCTTCCTTCCTTCCTTCCTTCCTTCCTCCCTCCCTCCCTCCCTCCCTTCTTCTCTTCTCTTCTCTTCTCTTCTCTCTCTCTCTCTCTCTCTCTTTTTTTTTTTTTTAGTTTTTCGAGACAGGGTTTCACTGTGGTTTTGGAGCCTGTCCTGGAACTAGCTCTTGTAGACCAGGCTGGCCTCGAACTCACAGAGATCCGCCTGCCTCTGCCTCCCAAGTGCTGGGATTAAAGGCGTGCGCCACCACTGCCCGGCTCTTTCTTTCTTTCTTTCTTTCTTTCTTTCTTTCTTTCTTTCTTTCTTTCTTATTTTTCGAGACAGGGTATTACCATGTAACTATGGCAGACCTAGAATTTGATCTGTAGACCTGGCTGGCCTCTGGCCTTGAACTCATAAAGATCTTCTTGCCTCTGGCTCTAAAGTGCTGTCTTCCTTTTTTGTTTGTTTGTTTGTTTGGTTTTGTTTTTTGAGACAGAGTTTCTCTGTGTGACCCTTCCTGTCCTGGAACTCACTCTGTAGACCAGGCTGGCCTAAACCCAGAGATTCACCTGCCTCTGCTTCTGCTTCCCAAATGTTGGGATTAAAGGTGTGCGCCACCGTGCCATCTCTGTTGAGCTACCTTCTGAGGTGATGGAGCCAACTGTGGGATCCTGGAGGGTGTGTGTGTGTGTGTGTGTGTAGTTCATATATAGGCTTCTGTTTCAGGCTCACTCATAAAATTGGTTCCCAGTAGTCCTACTCTGTAGCAATGAACCTTCAAGGAAATTTGACATTTTCCTCCTCTGTGAAACAGGAACAAGAGCACCTTCTGGAAAGGGTTACTGGAGACATGACGTAAGCGTCATTGGCAGGTGAGAGCTGGGAACAGAGGCTCTTGTTATCAAGAGCATTTTCCCAGGACTCAGTGTCTCCAGAACCCTGTCCTCATCCCTCCCTGCCTCACATATGGGGTTCCAGTTTTCCTTGACCAACTAACAAAGCACCTATGTATTCTCGATCCTAAAGGCAGGCCTGGGAGACGGCTCACTCCTACTGTTCCTCAGTTCCTCCCGGAACCCCAGACTCTGTTGGCAGACTCTCTCCGCTATCCCAATCCAGACTGAGCCCTGTTCCTGAGCTGTTTGGACAGCTAACAGTCCCTTTGGAAAGAGCCACTGTGGCTGAGGCTCTGGTCAGGCAGACTAGAAATCAAGTTTACTGGCTCCCAAGATTCTCAAATTGACCTTTGTAGCTGGACAGACTCTTCCATGGGCAGAGTCTCAGCATGGGCAGCTTGCCCACGCTCGCCAGCGTACACCACCTGGTGCCGGCCTTTTCCGTCAGCCTCTTTGTTTCTCTAAGGGACAGTGAGGATGAGCGATAAGAGGCCCAGGATTCCAGACAGGGAAGAGCTTTGTTTCTGGTTTTCACAGACCTGAATACATTGAATGTCCCTTGTGGCACCAGTCTGTCGACACCAACCAGTTCTGAGATGAGACCTTGATTTCATGTTCTGAAAATCTCAAAGGTCCCCGAGAAACCTACAGAGTACTTTTATTTCTTTAAAAAAACAAAACAAAAACCTGAATGTTGAGTTACATATTAACACTACTAATAACAAAATGGACACAGAAATTCATTCAATTCACCACTGGGCTATTTACTGAGTACCTACTATGTGCTCATCTGTGTGTCAGGAGCGCAGAAGCCGCCTACTCCCAAGGGAAAATGCATGCTATCATCTATTTACATGCATGTGTGCCGGGCTCTATGACACATGTTAATTTTTTTAGGGCCTAGATCGATGGTTAAGAGCACTGGCTGCTCTTGCGGGGGACCTGGGTTCGATTCCCAGTGCCCACATGGTTGCTTACAACCCTCTGTAATTTCAGTTCCAGGGGATCCAACGCCTCCTCCTGGCCTTCCTGGGCCCCTTCTCATGGTGCATGAAAATGCATGCAGGCAAACACCCATGTACATTAATAAATTAGTTTAAGAAGAAGCCAGGCAGTGGTGGGGTACACCTTTAGTCCAAGCACTTGGGAGGTAGAGGCAGTTGGATCTCTGAGTTTGAGGTCAGCCTGGTCTACAAAGTGAGTTCCAAGGCAGCCAGGATTACACAGAAAAACCCTGTTTCACAAACAAAAACAAAACAAAATGAAACAAAAAACCAAACTCAACAACAGCAATAAAAACCCAAACAAACAACAGCAAACCCCCCCAAACCAAAAATTTAACTTACATTTTACTATTGTGTGTGTGTGTGTGTGTGTGTGTGTGTGTGACACAACACACATCCAGAGATCAGAAGACAAGTTGCAGGAGCTGGTTCTCTCCTAGCATATGGGGCCTGGGGACCCATCAGGCCTGGTGCAAGAGGCTTTACAGCCTTTGTCTACTGAGCTGTCTCTCCAGCCGTGGTTTAAGACAGGATCGCATGTAGCCCAGGCTGGCCTCAAATTCCCTACGTAGCAGAGGATGATCTAAATTTCTGATCTCCTGGCTTCTACCTCGTGGATATTAGGAGTAAAGTATGTGCCATCCAGCCGGTTTACAGAGTGCTGGAGAGAGAACCCAGGGTCTCGGGAATGCTAGGCAAGCACCCTGCTGACTGAGCCGCACCCCCAATCTCCTGCGAGACACTTTAATTGCACCATCCGGCATAAATCTCCTGACTCTAAAGATGTGGGTATCGCTATTGCATTTCACGGGCGAGGAAAAAGATTTGGAAAGTTTCATGATTTGCTCACAACCACTTGCAGAGTGAGAGCAGAATTCCAGTCCTGTCTGCTGAAACTGTTTTGGTCTTTCCCACTAGGTTACAGGGCCGGGGGCAGGGGGTGGGGTGGGTAAAGGACTCAGTTGGATTAGTGACTGATGAGCTGGTGGCAGCCGTCATCATGACTGGGACTTTATGGCCACAGCAGGTGAGGTAGGGTCTGCTAGGTGCATTTCCGGAGGGAGGCAGCTCTGACACACCCTGGGCAGGACTGAGAGAGGCTGTGTCGGGATGCTGACCCTGTGTTTGAGTGAAGACAGACAGACAGCCTAGTCATAGCTGTGTCTGGCTGTGGCTGAGGGGTGGGAAGCCTTCCCAGAACGTCCTAGAGCAGCTGAGGTGGTAATCTCAACTAGGAAGTCTCCCAGAGTCAACAACAATGCTGACAGTCGCAGCCAGCCGTGGTCAGAGGATGACATCTTTGGCAGAAAGGAGCGCTGGGTGTGGTCTAGAGGTGGGGATGGGCAGCAGGAACCTTGGGAGGGATCCAGCCACAGGAACCTGTCAGACGTTACCAGTATGGAATCTTAGGCTTTGTGGGGAAACAAAGGAGAGAGAGGAGAATTTCCATTACAGTTTGCTTTGACACTCTCTCGGGTCATGGTGCGTCTCTCCACAGCAGTTGAAGGTCTTCCTGTAGCATCTCCCATCCTGTCATGTCCAGGCACCTCAGTCTACCCTAATGGGCTTCTCGCCCAAACTGTCCGAAACAGCCCTCTCTCTCCACAGGCCACCCACTCTGCGCAGCCTCATCACTGCCCTCCTTCCCCACCCTCACCCCAAGCTGGTCTGCACAGCTCGCCAGTACCTATCCTCTACCAAACCCGGCCCTTGACATTGCTGGTGACTCTTCCAGCTTGGGTTGAATAATTGTTTGGCTGCTATTGGGGTTTTGTGTTGTAGGTGTTTCCCTAAGGAGGCCACCCTGCCCTCGAGGGCTGAGGGCTGACTCTTCTTCTGAAGGCATCTCACTTTCCTGTCAGTAAAATGGAACAAATTAAGTCTCCCAAAGCCTACAATGCCTACTGAAGCCCCCTATGACTCCGTCAGCCCTGTTCTTTACTGTGGGACAGTTTGTGTGCGTGTGTGTCCAGATTACAGGAGGCAGATAAGGACACAAGGAAAGGGGGAGGACCCCAGAGAACCCGTAGAGGCGCACAGAAGGGGCCCTTCTTTTGGACCAATATATTCCTAAAGGCTCCTTAACATCGTACTCAGTGCGCTACAAGCTCATAAGCCACAAAAGGTTTTTTCGGTAAATCAGGACTCCCTGGAGACAGCCCCTTTCCAAACCTCCAGACTGGAGCCGGAGAACAAGTCCAGCAGTCACCCTAGGCTGTTTACCAAATGCACTGGGGGGCGGGGGGAGCTGTGTCCCTGAAACCTTTTCCCGACCCCACAAGCTCCGCTCATTGCCTCCGCTCGGCAGAGGAGGTCACCGAGGTGTTTGGAGGAGACACTGCTCGGCTCAAGTGACCGGGTGCTGGAGTTCCGAGGTCCTGGTATCTGCAAACCTAGAGGGTGAAAGGGCAAGTCCTTGGGTTCGAGAACCGAGGCGCGGGTAGCTAGGAGCCTTAGGGGGGGTTTCCAGGTGTAGCGTCCAGAGACGCCGCGGGGAGGAGGAGGAGTGGATGCTCTGGGGCGGCCGCGGGCAGGGGGCGCGTCCTGCAAGTCCCCGCGGGTCCCTCTGGGCTGCTCCCGGGCCCATCCTCTTAGGCGCGTCCCCGCGGGCGCGCACCGCGGGCTCAGCCTGTGGGCTCGCGCTCCCGCGGAGCGGGGAGCGTGCGCGCGCGCCCTCCCTTCCTCGCTCCCTCCCTCCCCGCCCCGCCCGCCCGCCGCCACCCCGCCCCCGGCCGGGTACCCTCGCCGGACCCGAGAGAGAGCGCCGCCGCCATCTTAGCCGCCGCCTCCAGCGCAGCGCAGCCGATTAGGGGAGGGCGCGCGCGGCCCAGCAGCACGGCGGCTGCTGCTCCCATCCCGGTGCTCGCCGCGCCGCCCAGCAGCCGGGCCCCCCGCTGTCTGCTCCCCTCTTAGCGTCCCGCGCGCCTCCCTGCCGCTTCCGCGTCGGGCCGGCCGCGGCGCCCGGAGCCCGAGCGATGCTGCGCCGCCCTGCGTCCGCGCTGGCCCCGGCCGTCCGGCTGCTGCTGGCCGGGCTGCTGTGCGGTGGCGGGGTCTGGGCCGCGCGAGGTAAGCGGCGGGGCGCGGTGAGCCGGGTGCGGGTACCATAGCCGGGTGCACGGTTGGGCGGAGCGCGGGAGTCATGCAGGGCCGCGGGGTTCGGGTCGGGGCCGAGTACTGGAACCGTGTCCCCGGTTCAAGGTGGGGCCCGAGGGCGGGAGTCATGCGGGGCTGCTGGGTTGTGGGCAAGGTGGGTACAGCGCTGAAGTCGTGCAGGGCCTCTGGGTTCTGGGCCGGGTGCGGGAATCGTGCCAGAGCCCGGGGTTCGGGTCCTAGTGCGCGCAGTGTATCAGGCAAGGTTCGGGTCCGAGTGTAGGAATGCTGCCAAGGCCCAGGGTTCGGATCCGAGTACGCGAATCGTATTGAGCAGGGTTTGGGTCCGAGTTCGTGAGTAGTGACCGGGTGCAAGGTGGGGACAGAGTGCAGGAGTCGTGTAGGGCTGCAGGATTTGGGTCCGAGAATGGGAATGGTGCCAGGGCCCAGGTCCGGTGCCAGGTCCGAGTGCACAGGCGATGTACGGATTCGAATGCGCTAGTCGTATCCGGCAAGGTTCGGGACCCAGCGCGGAGATCGTTATCAGGTGCACAGGTGCAGGACCCACTGCGGGAATGGTGTCAGCGCCCAGGGATCGGTGCCGAGCGACGTGGTGTTATTGGGGCGCAGAGTTCTGGCCCGAGTGTGGGACTGACTGCTTGGGTGCGGGGCTCCGGGCTGAGTGCAGAGCACGGAGCCGGCTCGCTCCGGAGGGTCAGGTTCAGGCTTGCAGAGCCGGCCACTGAGCTGCGGAGAACGTAGGCGCGCGCTGCAGTTGCCTGAGGAAGCCAGTTTTATGCCCAGGCGCGGCACCTGGGCCTTGGACCGTGCCGGTTGCAGCCCCAGGGTAGTGGAGGTGTGGATCTGAGAAATCAGGGGACGCACGGGGGGGGGGGGGGGTCAGCCCACTTTCTGGTAGTGAACTCAGCCTGGGGGGTGCGCCCCTGGGTGGGATGCAGTGTACGTGTGTTGGGTGCTCAGAAGTGCATCAGCCTGGGGATGCACGCACGGATTTTGGTGTGTGCTTACATAAGAATCCACTCCTCCGCACCCCTTTCCCAAGATCCCGGTTCTCTGCTGCGGCTAGGTGGACACCACGACTTCGCCCCTCTCCGCCTCCTCTCCAAGTCCTTTAAACGTGATTTCCGAAGTAGCAGAGGCGAAAACTCGGCTTCCTTCCCACCCTTTTACCCAAAGGCGAAATCGAGAAGGTGTTTGTGACCACTTCTCACCCACCAGGTGTGAGCCAACTATTCATCGCTTGAGCTTTACTCACGGCAATGTGCAAGGCTTGTATGACCACCACAGAAACCAGAAACACCGTTAGTTAATTCCTTAGGATTGTAGGTGGCAAATAGTCTTTCTTTGTTAACCGATTGTAATTATTCATCCACTTAGCTAAACATTTTACCTGCCTTCGGATATTGACTGAACTTGCCACCAAGAAACTTACGCATTGCAGATAAAGGCTTTTGAGTGGAACTTGAAATTGTAAACACTGGCCCTGATCTTCAAGTATTCTTGGTAAATAGTCTATAGGATGCTCGAATCTGTTTTCTTCGAGTGTGTGTTTTGGTGATGAAGAGAACTTTGGGAGAAGTGGATTAATAGAAATCTGGATGAGATGGTCACATTATAACTTTGCAAGCTTTAAAATAAAGATTGCTTTTTCTCCTTAGCCTGACTTTGGAAAGTCGTGTTCACAAATTAAAGGGCAGAAGAGGCCAAGGCATCCTTTGTTCCAGTGTGCCACCCAGAGGGCGATAAACTGTGAAAACTGCTTTTATTTCATTTAGAACATTCTGTCCATTCTTGTCAAAGTCAGCTCCCTCTCGACACTAAGTATCTAATTAGGCTGCATTGGATTTTTTAAAAGTTACATCAAGCCAAGTTTGAAATGATGTTTGAAGCCTGATTTTATATATATATATATATATATATATATATATATATATATGATGGGGAAAAAGTCAGTTTTGGGAAAAACGCCATACATTAAAAAAAAAGTGCTTAGGTTGGGTATTTTAGAAACAGTTCAAGTCATATTTGGTTTAGTTGTCAGTAACCCTGCCTTTTTGAATCCGTGATTTTTAAGTTTGTTCCTATACCTACGTCCTCTGTCCATTTAATGGCTTTGGTTGAACTATGGTATCATCTCAGCTGATTGTCCGCCATACGGCAGACCGGCTGTGAGGAAGGGGAAGCTTCCACTGGGTTGAGTGAGTCATTTGTAATCTGATTTCTCTAGCTTTTCCCTGGTGCAGTTACTAAGAACTGGGGTTCTTAGTCTTCAAAATAAAAACATTTGAACATCAGTTTTTCTTTTGCATTTGTTGTTTCTTATTTTTTTCCGCTTGCCCATTCATGAATATTCCATGACATGCTAATAAAATTTCAGTTCGAAATGTTACAAATGAGTTTTATATGTAAATAGCCAAGTTGTGGCAGTGTTTTCTGTAGATTCATTATTTCAGTTAACATCTGAGTCCTCCCAGCAATGCTGGTGTTGGAGACAGAGCCCAGGGCCTTGCCTGGGCTGGGCTGGTACCCTGCTACTTACTGGACCACATTTCCAGTTCATTTCATGTTGCCAGGCAGAATGGCGTAAGCTACTATTCATATTCCATATGCCTTGAAAAATTATTAATGGAATTGAGCTCACATGCAAACTTAGAGGGAAAAATGATAGCTGTCCTAATATAAATTGCATTGGATTATTAATTGTCTTGAGACTCTTTTATTCTTTTTCTTTTTCCATCTTTGAGGTAGTCTCACTCTGTAGCCTGGAGCTTGCTGTGTAGACCAGGATGGCCTTGAACTCATGGGGCTTCCCTCCGGCTCTTTCCTACTGCTGAGGTTACAGGTCTGTACCTCCTGTCTAGCTAATTAGTTGTTTTGTTTTAGAGTACTATAGAATTTCACTTTAATTAAAAAAAATCAAGTAGCCAGGTGGCGGCAGCACACACCTTTAATCCGGGACAGGCTCCAAAGGTGCACAGAGAAACACTGTCTCCCAAAACAAAACAAGTAACTTTCTCTTTTCTTTTTTCTTTTTTTTTTTTTTTAAGCAGGGTTTCTCTCTGCAGCCCTGGCTGTCCTAGAAATAGTTTTGTGTATCAGGCTGGCCTCAGTCTCAGAGATCTGCCTGCCTCTGTCTCTGGAGTGTTGGGATTAAAGGCGTGCACCACCACTGCTCAGCAGAATTTTCACACAGACTTCTCACAGCCTAAAACTGAAATATTAGTTGTTGTTGTTTTTTGTTTCAAAATCAAATACCAAGAGTAAAGCATGTGATAGGAACGCCTAACCCTTCTTCACTGTCCCGTTTGACAGCTGAATTTTCCCTTGAGATACATTCTCTGTCTCTCTGTCTCTCTGTCTCTCTGTCTCTCTGTCTCTCTCTCTCTCTCTCTCTCTCTCTCCCTCTCCCTCTCCCTCTCCCTCTCCCTCTCTCCCTGAGTCTTCCTTTCTCTATTTCACTTGTTCAGTTTTGCATAGCATTTACCTCATTAATTTTTTTTACATTATTTGTTTATTATTTTGGGAGAAGGAGGCATACCTTTTAGCCATCTTGCTAGCTCTTGTTAAATAGGTTTTCAGAAATAACTTTGAAGCAAAGGAGCCATTTCAATATCGAATTATTGTTCTTAATCTAACACGTTTATTTATTTGGATCTGTAGATGTAGAAGAATTAAGAAAACATTACTAATTCTTAGTGGGTCATATTTCAGTCTTTAGCTTGATTAATTGGAGTACTGGATTAGGGGTAATTCATTCTTTGACCATATACTTTAGGAGAGAGACAAAACCAAACAGTTTCATAGAAATTGCTTTTCTATAGGATGATTACAAGTTCATTTCGAGGCTGGGCATGGTGGCACACGCCTTTAATTCTAACACTCAGGAGGCAGAGGCAGGTGGATCTCTGTGAGTTCGAGATCATCCTGGTCTACAGAGTGAGTTTCAGGATGGCCAGAGCTACACAGAGAAACCCTGTCTCAAAAACAAAACAAAACAAAAACTCGTATTTTAGATATGAAGAATATGGCCTAAAATGACATTATTGTGAAATGCAGCATTTTTATATTGAAATCAGAAAATGCTATAATTGTAACATGTTTCGATAATGGGGTAAACTTATTAAAAACAAGTCTGAATATTTAAAATGATATACCTGAGATAAGTGAAATTTCACAGCACTAAATTATTGCAACTCAGGTGCCATCATGCGCATCTATAATCCTAGCACTTGGAGGTAGAAGCAGGAGAGTCAGAGCTTTGAGGGCGTTCTTGGCTGCAGAGACAGGTAGAGGTTAGCTTGGGCCATATGAGACCCTGTTGCAAACGATAAACTAATTCCATTATTTTCATTATTAAGAGAGAAAAATGTGATTTTTTGATAGAATTTTATTTCACGTAAAAGAATTGAAACAGAGCTGGTGAGCTGGTGAGATCACTGAGACTGATTAAAGTTCCTCCATCTCCTGCAAGTAGTTCTCTGACCTCCTGCAAGTAGTCCTCTGACCTCCTGCAAGTAGTCCTCTGACCTCCTGCAAGTAGTCCTCTGACCTCCTGCAAGTAGTCCTCTGACCTCCTGCAAGTAGTCCTCTGACCTCCTGCAAGTAGTCCTCTGACCTCCTGCAAGTAGTTCTCTGACCTCCTGCAAGTAGTCCTCTGACCTCCTGCAAGTAGTTCTCTGACCTCCTGCAAGTAGTTCTCTGACCTCCTGCAAGTAGTCCTCTGACCTCCTGCAAGTAGTTCTCTGACCTCCTGCAAGTAGTCCTCCATCTCCTGCAAGTAGTCCTCTGACTTCCTGCAAGTAGTTCTCTGACCTCCTGCAAGTAGTTCTCTGACCTCCTGCAAGTAGTTCTCTGACCTCCTGCAAGTAGTTCTCTGACCTCCTGCAAGTAGTTCTCTGACCTCCTGCAAGTAGTCCTCTGACCTCCTGCAAGTAGTCCTCTGACCTCCTGCAAGTAGTTCTCTGACCTCCTGCAAGTAGTCCTCCATCTCCTGCAAGTAGTCCTCTGACTTCCTGCAAGTAGTTCTCTGACCTCCTGCAAGTAGTTCTCTGACCTCCTGCAAGTAGTTCTCTGACCTCCTGCAAGTAGTTCTCTGATCTCCTGCAAGTAGTCCTCTGATCGCCATACTTGTGTCATGACACGTACAAGCTCTCCCACCCAATAAAGAAATATAATAGAAAAACCCTTAAAAATAGAAGCAGGGCTGGAGAGATGGCTCAGTGGTTATGAGGGCTTATTGATCTTGCAGAGACCTAAGTCTGGTTCCTAGCACCCACCTGGTGGCTCACTACTATCTAATTCCAGTTCCAGTGGATCTTGTGCCCTCATCTGGTCTCCAGGGGCACTGCACACACATGGGGGCACAGACATACATGCATGCAAAACACACATAAAAAATAAAGGTAAATAAATCTTTTTTAAAAATGGAAACAAACCAGGCATGATGACTTATACCTGTCATCATAAAGTTCAGGAGGGTGAAGCAGGAGGATTGCCACGAGTTTGAAGCAAGCCTGGGCCATGTAGTGAGTTCCAGGCTATTCTAGTTGAGGCTTCAGAACATTCTACCTTGCTTTTCTTGATTTGGGAGAAGCAGAGTTTCTCAAACAAAATCCATGTTTGCAAATGGAAATTTAAAATAAAATACAGCTTATGTAGGTGAGGAATATGCTCTCTTGTCTGGCGGAGGTGATTTCTGCAGAGTCATGTTTTTCATTGTTAAAAAACCCAGACCCCACGGGGTCCTTAGACACAAACAGAGGCTCCCAAAAGGTCCTCGGTGGGAGCCTCATGCTGTGACATTCCCGTCCTGGACAGGTTACCTGAAGAGACTTCACTGGCCCTTTGTCTGCAGCGTGTTAGGTATGGCTCCGCTCATTTGATCATTTAGCTTTAGGATGATATTATTAGACTGGGCAATTTCACAGGGCGCCTTGCTGAGTGTTTTTTTTTTTTTTTAAAGGTTCTCAGCAAAGATTCAGTTATTTCAAAGTAACTGGATATGAAGTGTCTTAAAAGCCTGTAAAAATGCATTGAAGGTCAACTTTCTTCCATGCCGGACCCCAGCAGGAAGCTGGTGGCAGGCAGCGTACCAAAAGAAGGCTCGTGTTTGCCTCTGTGCCTCTTTGGTTGGGTGGGCATTGTCTCAGTCTCCTGTTTCAGATCAGGCTGCTTCTCGGTCCAAAGAACGCCCATTGAGTCTGTGCTCAGATTCTCTGTTTAACGCGTTTCTTTTCTTCATCTTTTGCTTTTGGGTCTGGGAACCGAACCCAGGGCCTCATGCATGCTCATGCTAGGTCACCACTCAGCCTCTGAGCAGAGTTGAGGTCGAAAGAAGACCTCTGTTTCCTATAACCATTTAAAAATTAATTAAGTACTAAGTAATCACACTGCAGATGGAACCTTGTGCCTGCTAGGCGAGTGCTGTGCGCTGAGCGACATCCCAGAACTCCCTTTGAAACAGTGCTGTGGAGATGCATGTGCCATAAACTCCGCGTGTGTGTTTGTTTCTATCTGTGTCAGAGGCTGACATCAGGTGTCCTCCTCCGTTGTCCTTATACTTTCATCCAGGGGCTCTGACTGAACCAGAGCTCACCAGTCGGCTAGACTGGCTAGTCAGCGAATCCAAGTGTCTCCATTTCTCTCCACCCCAGGAGTAGGGTCACAGACTTTCTTGAGCACACCTAGCTCTTCCATGGGGCTTGCGGTCTGAACTCGGAACCTCCCGCTAGTGCAGCAGGCAGCAGGCATGGTAATCACAGGCTGAGCCGCCCGGCCATGGCACACAGTCTCCTGAGCTGGCTTCTGACTGCGTGTGTGACCTTGCAGTTGTGATCCTGCTGTCACTTGCCACCCCCAGTGCTGGGATTATAGGTGTGCGCCACCACTGCCCAGCCTTATCCTCCTGCTTAATCTCCTTATGTTTAACTGTTTAACCTCAGACTTTCTCAGAGGCTGCGGCGTCCTGTGACCTCCACAGTGGCTCAAGGGAGCGGTTTTCTGCTCAGACATTCCCAGTCGTCTGTTCTTCAGCTGGAGGTTGCTGGTTTTTTTCTTAATGGGGCAAAGAAACATTTCACCTAACCAATTCCTTCCTTCACGTTTGTGCCCCAGGTTTTGAACTGAGCTGGAAGGAACTTTGAAGGCATTGTCTTCTGTTAGCGCAGCCGGTCCCCCACCCCCTCGGACAGACAGCCTGTGTGCACCTATGGGACTCGGGATACAAAGCCTCTCTCATGCTCTGCTTTCCTTTGGACCCAGTCCTATCTTTCCTATCTTGGCGTCATCTCAGCCTGAGACTCTTTGTCACTTGTCGCTCTGACCCACAACATTTTGTGGCCCAGTATCTCCCAGGTTCTCATGTTTGGTGATCTGAGATGGAGCCAGCTTATGTTGGGGACACATGCAGACTTCATGAAGGGCCGAACTTCATGAAGGGGCTGGAAATGCCACATGAATTCCTAGGCTACAGGTAGCTTAGACAATGACAATTGCTCATTCATTATATTTTTGTCATGCTAATTGAAGACTGGGTTTGAAAAGAAAATTGTTTTGTCTGGTTCGTTGATTTTATTCTTTAATTAATGTTCCTTATTTACCCAATCTTAACCCTAGTACAAACATTTAGAGAGATGCTTTTAGAATCAAATGTACTTTGAAACTTAGTAAGAATAAATGCCATCTTTAATACCTCTTTAAAATGAAAGAAGCAAAAATATTCTAAGTTCTTCCCAGTACTTAAAAATTTTTTGAGACAGGGTCTCAGGTAGCCTAGACTAGCCTCCAGCTCCATACGAAGAAGCTGAGAATAACCCTTGAACTTCTGATCCTTCTGCCTGTGCCCCCATGTGCTGGGACCAGGCACGTGCTAGTTAATCATGCCCAGTGTAAGGGTGTTGGGGATCACAGACACACACCCCTCACACTCGAGTGAGACTTTGTGCTTGCTAGGCAAGTACTCTACAGCTCAAACCGCACCTGTGTGTGTATACTGCACACATTTTTTTATTTTATTTTTATTTTTTTATTTTATTTTATTTTATTTTGGTTTTTCGAGACAGGGTTTCTCTGTGGCTTTGGAGCCTGTCCTGGAACTAGCTCTTGTAGACCAGGCTGGTCTCGAACTCACAGAGATCCGCCTGCCTCTGCCTCCCGAGTGCTGGGATTAAAGGCGTGCGCCACCACCGCCCGGCTTGCACACATTTTTTTTTTTTTTGACACAGAGTCTTGCTATGCATCCCAGACTGTCTTAGAGCTCACACTCTCACTCAGGCTGGCCTTTAGCTTTTAGCAGTCCTCCTGCCTCAGCCTTTCAGATGGACTGGCCAGGGCGCAGTCTCCTGGCTGATGCTCCCAGCTGATGCCCGCCTCCTGCCTCATGGGGAGACTCTGGCCTTTTATTTCTCAGTAGCCTCAGGATGCAGGCTGCCCCTTCTTTGTGTGCACAGCACCTTGTCAGAGCCATGTTATTCTTAGTTCACCAGAGACAGTGAGAGCAGGTGGGGTTGATGCGTGATTTGGGGGTATTAAAACCCTGGGTCAAACAGATTGTGTTTACCTTTAAGTACGTTGGCTAATTCCTGCCAGTTTCAAATTGCATACAGGATTAGTGCCTAGAATGACAGTAATTAAAATTCCCAGCTAATCCCTCATCTTTTTTTTTTTCCCTGCCATGCATTTCAAACATTTATCAAAGAAATAGAACAGTGTGCGCTGACGTGTCTCTAATTTTTCTCTGGTCTCCTCTGGGTAAAGTGTGTGGAAGAACAGTGGGGCGGGAACTGGCAGTGGGGACTGGCGGCTTTGTGCCTGAGCCCCCAGGGTATCTCACAAATCCTGAGGGTGGATTATAAGCCCTGCGTTGGTGAGGGCTGATCTGAGATTCTCTAAATAGCTGTTGACACCTGTGTGTGATTCCCAAGCAAAGCTTGGCAAGGGTTTAAAAGGCTGTGCCCAGGTGTGTGAGTGCCTGTGCTTGGTTAACCCAGGAGTAACTAGTACTTCAAAGTCTCAGACAGAAAACAAACACCCCGGGCTGCAGTGAAGTCGCATCGCTGCTGTTACTCCAGAGAACCTGCTGAGTTTGGTTCCCAGCAATCTTAGCCAGGCAGCTCACGACTGCCTGTCACTCTAGCTTCCGGGGATCCGATGCCCTCTCCTGACCTCCTTCACGTACAGGCACACGTGTGGCATATACATACACATATCAGGGGATCCCGTGCCCTCTCCTGACCTCCCTCAGGCACAGGCACAGGCACACGTGTGACATACACATAAATAAAAATGATAAGTATTGGGCTGGAGAGATGGCTCAGAGGTTAAGAGCATTGCCTGCTCTTCCAAAGGTCCTGAGTTCAATTCCCAGCAACCACATGGTGGCTCAGAACCATCTGTAATGGGGTCTGGTGCCCTCTTCTGGCCTGCAGGCATAAACACAGACAGAATATTGTATACATGATAAATAAATAAATAAATATTAAAAAAAAATGATAAGTATTATGGCTCAAGTGTGGCTTTGTGCTAGAGCACACACTGTGTGTGTAAGGTCCTAGATCCTCAGTATTGCAAAAGCAAGACAATTCGGGGGCTGAAGAGATGGCTCAGGGACTAAGAGCACTGACTGTTCTTGCAGAGGACCCAGGTTCGGTTCCCAGTGCTCAGGCAGCTCATGACCATCCATAATTCCAGTTCCAGGGGAATCTGTGGGGGCACTACATGTACTTGGTATGCATACATTCATACAGGCGAAACATTCATACATGTAAAATAATATTAAGATAGAATGCAACAAGAAAAACCTTAACTGTTGGGCGAGCAGGACTGCTCAGCAGGTAAAGGTGCCTGCCCCACAAGCCTGGAGAGCCGAGCTGGAGTCTCACGGTCTTTATGATGTGTTTAACTGTGAGGCTGTTTAAATAGTGTGGCTGTGATTTGTGTATTAAGTTCTTAGTTTCTGGTTTTTGTGTTTAGAATATAGGGAAGAGGGAGCTGCAGTGTTGGCTGCTGGTGCCCTGGCTGGGAAGCTCTCCTGACTTCACTGCAGGGTTGGCCGCTGGGTCTGGGTTCTGAGCATTTCTCTTGGGCTTTAATTTGCTAAAGCTGTGCACATATGTAAAAAAAGAAAAAAGTAGATTATTTTAGGGAATATGTAGTTGTAGAATTGTTGCTTATGTCATTTCTTAAGCAGTTATGCTCTTAATGCTTAAAAGAAGGCTAGCATTGTCTGCACAAAAAATTTGGTGACTTCCCTCCCCTGAATTAGTAATAAAATTACTTCTGTTGAGTAAACTTTTTATGTCAACTTATAATAAAAGCTGAAAAATACCTTTGTTTCTATTTATTTAAAAAAAACTTTTCTATATGTATCCTTGATAACAGATTTTGAAGATGTCATATAAGATGATAGAACATTTGAATGGGGCAATAGATGTAAAAAATTCAGTTTAAAAAGAAACATTTGTTTTTTACATTCAATGTTTATTTGAAATCAAAAAAAGAAGAAAGAAACGTGGTGGAAGGAGAGACTCGAGTTCTGAGAGTTGTTCCCTGACCTCCACATCTTGCTGAGGTGGATGCCCCCAAACTCCTGTGGTGGAAGGAGAGACTCGAGTTCTGAAAGTTGTTCCCTGACCCCACATCTTGCTGAGGTGGATGCCCCCAAACTCCTGTGCACACACAGATATTAGGGAAAGAATGAACGCTTTTCCTAGATGAATTGGATATATTTAAACCTCTTTTAAGCCGTGTGGTGGCACATGCGGACCACAGTTAGGGGTGATTCTAAGATGACCCAGAAGGTCACTTGTCCAGCCGTTTGTTGATCCGCGAAGACAGCAACTTGAAACTCACATTTCATTTTATTTCTTTATATTTCTAACGTTTCAAAATCCTTGGAGTTTGCCAACTGACCACTGACATTTCCTCAGCCTGTAGTGAGCGTGAGTGGAGATTTGTAGGAAACCGGCTCAGTCACACACAGCAGCACCTCATTGGAGCCAGAAACTTGCGCATCACGTGTGCTGACGAGATGGGAGGGAGAGTCCTGCTTATGGAGGATGGGTCAAGGGTGGACAGCAGCCTGCTAGTGTGAATGGAGGCAGAGACGAGAGATAGTGCACGAGCCTCCTGCTGCAGCTCTTGATCAGGGCAAGTGTTGTGTCCACCATGGGGACTGTCTGACCCTTTCTGACCCTCGGTCTTGCTGTATATAGCCCAGGCTAGGACCATAGGCATGGGCCACTTCACATGTCTTTCAGGAACTGTTTATTAATATTATATAAACTAGTGACTGATCAAACGTGCCTAATTGTTTGTACTAAAGAATTCAACTTGAGTGGCTGTTTGAAACTGTCTCTTGGGTTTTCCAAATTATTTAATCTATAAGAATCAGATTTGCTCTTGTAGAAGTATTTCACCAGCGTAAAGATAAAAAGTGTGTTTTAGAGTCAGCCAGATAGCTCAGCAGGTGAAAACACTTGTGCAGAAGCCTGTCGACCGGAGTCTGGGGCCTGGGCGACCCTGGCCCTTCCACGTGACAGTGGAAGGGGAGACCAGCTCCAGCTCCACACATGGGCTATGGCACTCACATGCCCATGCTCAGACGCAGCACCCCGTGCACACTTACACACACACCTGATAATAAATCTCGGAAGGGGGCTGGAGCGATGCTCTTGCAGAAGTACCTGAGCTCAGTTCCCAGCACCCGCACTGACTAAGAACTGTGTATAAATCCAGACTCAGGCAGGATCCAACACCCTCTGCAGCAATGCATGCCCACACGCACAGAGATACATGCAGACAAGGCACGTGCATAGTAAATAAAAATAAATAAATGCAAAAGACATTTAAAGTGTGATCTGGAGAGATGGCTCAGGGGTTAAGAGCACTGGCTGCTCTTCCAGAGGACGCAGGTTCAATTCCCAGCACACATAGCAACTCATAGCTGTCTGTAACTCCATTTCCAGAGGATCTCTCACCCTCACATAGACATACATGCAGGCAAAACACCAATGGACATAAAATAAAAATAATCTAGATTTTAGCACAAGCTTTTACAGAGCTGATACACAGCTCTGAATGTCCTGGAACTCAATTTGTAGACCTTGGACTTACAGAGATCTGCCTGCCTCTGCCTCCCAAGTGCTGGGATTAAAGGCATGCACCACCACTGCCTGGCTGAGATATTCTTAATGGGGTGTACATGTTCTTTGTTATCTTTCCTGGAAGCCATTCACTGAAAACACGCTGCAGTGCCGGACGTGGTGGCTCACTCTCTAATCCAGCACTTGGGAGGCAGAGGCAGGCAGAGGCAGGCAGCTCATTTGCTGTTTGTTTGGTGGCACACACCTATAGTTCTGGCACTCCAGAGACCGAAGCAGGAGGATCATTTTAGCCCAGGAGTTTGAGACCAGACCAAGCCACATGTGTGATAATCACTCGGGGGAGAAGCAGAGCCTGCACTACCAATTTTCCGGGTTCCTGTATTGTGATCTCATATCCCCCTCCACTCAGAACTTGGTGTGCCTGTTTTGAGACAAATTGGTCTCAAGTGTAGCCTACGGTGACCATTAACCCAGTCCTCCATCTCCCGAGTACTAGGATTACACTCTAGGCCATTCTCGGACTTAATTAAAGATTTTAAGGAACTTATGTTAACATGGTTTTGTTTCTGTGCATATTTACTGTATTAGAAGGCTGGTGGTGGCGCATGCCCTTAGTCCCAGCACTCTGGAGGCAGAGGAAGGAGAATCTCTGTGAGTTCCAAGCCAACCTGGTAAACAGTGAGTTCTAAGACAGCCAGGACTAAAAAGCCAAGAAACAAACAAAATAAAAAGAATCAAAAGTAAGACCAGTTGAGCAAATTAATAGTGACAGTAGTAATAACGCCACCACATGGTCATTTAACACATTCATTTCTTTTCCCTAAAACAGAGAGTTTAGAGAGCTGGAATGTGACTCAGTTGTAGAAAAAAACACTTGCAGGTGTCCTTGGGTTTGATGCCAGCACCCCAAAAAACAAGTAGTTAACATTTAGTCAGAAGAGTGGCCCTGATTTGTTTTCTAGTCTCTGATTATGAAGTGAGCTGAATTCTCTATCCAGTCTGTTCTGTTTGAAATAGCTGAGGAAAGTTCAGCCTCACACCGTGGCAAAGGTGTAGACCTCCCAAAAAGAGCCCCCGAAGAGACGGGAGCCACCTAAGCAAAGGTGTAGATTTCCCAGAAAGAGCCCCCCCAAGAGACGGGAGCCACCTAAGCAAAGGTGTAGACTTCCCAGAAAGAGCCCCCCCAAGAGACGGGAGCCACTTAAGCAAAGGTGTAGACTTCCCAAAAAGAGCCCCCCCCAAGAGACGGGAGCCACCTAAGCAAAGGTGTAGACTTCCCAGAAAGAGCCCCCCCAAGAGACTGGAGCCACCTAAGCAAAGGTGTAGACTTCCCAGAAAGAGCCCCCCCAAGAGACGGGAGCCACCTAAGCAAAGGTGTAAACCTCCTGAAAAGACACCCCCCCCCCAAGAGACTGGAGCATACCGTCCAGAGTGTACTCCAGCCCAGGGCGTACTCCAGCCGCTGTCCCTCTGGGGTAAGTCACCTGTAGTTTGCTTCTGACTGCTGGGTGACAGTGCAGAGCACAGTCTGCAGAGGCCTTTCTGCGGAACAGGGGTTCATTTGCTGCTTCTTACTGTGCTCCTCATTAACCACAAGGGGCCCCCTGAGTGCAGGAGAGAGTGGCTTTCTGGCCCTTAGGCCTGGCATTGCTTGTGAGCTGGATTATAGATCTCATGCAGCCAGTGCTGACCTCGAACTCATGACCACCCAAGTACTGCGGTTACTGATGTTCACTACCATCCTGGTATTTCATTAATTTCTATTTTATATATGTAGGAGTTTTGCCTGTATGTTTGTATGTATATACGTGCAGCACATACATGCAATGCCTACGGAAGCCAGAAGAGGACATTGGAGGGCCCTCTGGAAATGGAGTTACAGAAGGTTGTGACCACCATGTGGGTGCTGAGAACCAAACCTGGGTCCTCTGCAACAGCAGCCAGCGTTCTTGATCACTGCAGGCTTCTCCCCAATGCACCTCCCTTTCTCTTGGGAGGTGGTGGCAGTGGGACAAGGATCAACAATAACAAATCCTCACCTTTGTCTATCAGGCCTCAGCAGGCCCTGCAAGCCTTTAAGTGGGTGCTTTCACTGTAAAGTGCTTCATAAAGAATGGAGTCTGTGTTTGCTCTTGGCTTTATTTTCTGAGAAATCCTCTGAGATTTCTCGGCATCTGGTTTTCCCCCGGGACAGATCTACCCTCAGAAGCCTGCCTGGGTGCTCATGGGAAGGGCTGTGAACTGGTAGCTCTGGGCATTTTGTTTTGGTGTTGCCCTCGACAAGGCCAATGCCTTGTTTTTGCTTCTGGCTTTGCCTCACTGTGCTCTACTCCAGTCCTACCCTTTGTGTGTGACAGCCCTTGGTTGTAAAGCTGACACTTGCCTGCCCACTTACACAGGCTCTGGTACCTTGGATAATATTGCATTAGGACATTAGGGACTTACGACCCTTAAATTAAAAAAAAAAGTTACTGTTATCTAAATAACAAAATCCATCCCCCCCCCCCCCCCCCCCCAGCATCTGACTCACGGTTGCTGGAGTTCTAGAAGTAAAAGGAACTTCAGAAACCCTGTTGCTCACACATTTTACCAGAGCAGAAGTCACCTCTTATCAGTGATTTTGTAGCTCAGGACCAGCAGACTTAAGAATGAACACGGAGGTGGCTGGAGGGATGGCTCAGAGGTTAAGAGCACTTACTGCTCTTGCTGTAGACCTGGGGTTCAGTTTCTCACACCCACACGGTGGCTCACAGCCATCTGTAACTGCTGTGGGATAATGCTCTTGTACACTGTAAAGATTTGTCACTCATACTGGTTTAATAAAATGGTGATTGGCCAGTAGTCAGGCAGGAAGTATAGGTGGGACAACCAGACTAAGAATTCTGGGAAGAGAAAAGGCAGGGATGCATTCGCTAGCCAGACACAGAGGAAGCAAGATGAGAATGCTTTACTGAGAAAAGGTACCAAGCCACGTGGCTAAACAAAAATAAGAATTATGAGTTAAGTTGAAAGACCTAGTTAATAAGCCTGAGCTAACAGGCCAAACAGTTTATAATTAATATAAGCCTCTATGTTTCTTTGGGACTGAACAGCTGTAGGACCAGGCGGGACAGAAATTTCCATCTACATGTAACTCCAATTTCAGGAGCTCTGACACCTGGTCTCCACTGACTCCTGCATGTATATGGTACACATAAACATACATGTAAATAGAAAAAAAACTTAAAAATAAGCAGAAAGTTCTGGTGCAATTGGGAGTGTAGTAGCGCCCTGTTAGAGCATGTGCTTTCAGATGCAAAGCCCTGGGTTCAACCCTGTTGGGAGCTGTGAACTCCTCAGATCCTGAATTTCTGGTAAACAACTTGTTTTCCTCTGCTCTGAGACAGCCTTCAGCTGCTCTGAGCACGAGACCCTCAGAAGTTCCTGATGGCAGGAGAGTGGTTTCTGGTGCGTTTGGCTGGGGCGTGGCTATCAGTTAAGAATCTCTGTATAAGCGGCTCTGGTACACAGTAAAGGGGCATTCTGGTTTCAAGGATGACCCGTGTCTGTGTGTTTCAGTCTCCAGCCGGGTCCACGAACTGTATGGCAGCACACAGAGTGCAGAAGGGCGTGGTGCACCACAAACCCCAGCACAATCCCGAAATATGTTTGATAAATACTACATTGTATTTATATTTATGTATTATGTATATATTTTTCAAAGACAGGGTTTCCCTGTGTAGACTCACTCTGTAGACCAAGCTGGCCTCGAACTCACAGAGATCTGCCTTCCTCCACCTCCCTAGTGCTGGGATTAAAGGCGTGCACCACCACGCCAGGCTTGTACCTTGTATGACATTTACATGTGTAAACACCTCAGAAGCTTGCACTGCGCTCGAGTAGGCACCTTAGAAAGGATTGCTGTGGCTTGACAAAATGCTGCTCTGGGGGCTGTCTTCCGCTCGCCTGTCTCTGGAGGAGCCCTGCTCACCAGGGAGCTAGCTTTGCCTTGGAAGGCTGATTCTGGCCCTGCTGTAGGAAGGCAGCCTTCCTTGGCTGTTCTGCCTCAGAGTCCCCACAGGGTGGATCTGGGTGTGGTTACCCCTTTCTGTGAGCTCTAGCACGGTTATTTAATTTTCTCTGTGACCCAGATTTTCTGTCTGTGAAATGATATAGTAACAATAGCTAGGGTTGTTGGTGGGTGAACTAATGACGTGCTGTGTTCTGACCAATTGGATGAGTGTGTGTGTTGCTTTATTAATTCCCTGTAAATCCCCCTTACCTCTTTAAAATTGTGGTGAAATTACATGTCATAATATGCACAATTGAAAAATAAAATTAAAAATATTTTAAGTTCACTTCTACGTGTGTGTGTACTCACATGAGCCATGTCATAACTGCAGAGATCAGAAGACAGCTTGAGGCGTTGGTTCCCTCTTTCCATTGTGTGGGTCTCTGGGGATTGGGCCGAGATCTTCAGGCTTGGTAGCAGGTGTGTTTACCTGCCAGCCCAGATGTGTTGTGGCCCTACATTTTTAGTTCACACGGGCAAGTACCAGAACAGTAGATGGAGGATATCTCTTGTCTCAAGCTGCTCGTGTCTTTCTGGGTGACTGTGTGCTTGTGTCTGTCCCGACATTCGATGCTTTCAGTGTGCCGCGTGTTGACTGTTCTAATCGTTGGTGTGTTTAGTGGAGTCTCACTGTCATCCAGATGGGCAGTTTCCTGAAGACTGCGTGCGGGCATCCGTTAACACACTCACTCACCTTGCCGTCTGTGGAAGATTCTGGTGGGTCAGGTCTTTAGCCTGTGGTAAGATTGTTCATTTTCTCGCGGAGTTGCCTCTCACCCTCATGTTCTCACCTGTATTTCCCTTTGAGGCGAGGCCTTTATTCTGTCACCCAGGCTGGTCTCTTACGAGCTCGATGATCCTCTTGCCTCAGTCTCTCAAGGGGCTCTGGCGACAGGTGCACCTGGCTTGTCTGTCTGTCCGTCCATCCATCCATCCATCCATCCATCCATCCATCCAGTCATCTAAACACAGGGTCTCACTAAGTAGCTCTGGCTGTCCTGGAACTAGCTCTGTAGACCAGGCTGGCCTCAAACTCACAGAGATCCTCCTTCCTCTGCCTCCCAAGTGCTGGGATTGAAGGTGTGCACTATGGCCGACTGCACTTGGCTCTTCACTGAGACTCGAGTCCTTTGTGTCTCTTGTGTGGAGCACATCCGTCACAGATGTGCTCTGCTGGCCTGTGGCTTGTTGTAGAGCAGAATTAGGAGTTTTAACAGCTTATCGCCATGTACAGAGCCATCTGGCTTTTTCTCCTTTGTCATCTGTTTGGCTTGTGTATTCCTTGTGTGTTTTGGCAGACTTTGCCTTTCAAGGAATTGATCTGTTTTATTTAGTTTACTAAATTGTGTGCATAGAATTGTTTGTATTCTTTATTCTTTTTTAAAAATTATTTTATGTGCATTGCTGTTCTGCCTGCATGTATGTTTGTGTGAGGGCGTTGGATCCTATCTGTAACAGGAATTACAGACAGCTGTGAGCTACCGTGTGGGTGCTGGGAATTGAACCCAGGTCCTCTGGAAGAGCAATAAGTGCTCTCTTAACCTCTGAGCCATAGCTCCAGCCCCCATATTATTCCTTTGTTCTATCTAAAGTCCACAAATCTCTAGTGATGTCTTCTCTTCATTTCTTAAAATATTTTAGCTTTATTTTTAATATTTATTTTGCATGTCTGTGTACCACATCCATGCAGTGCCCATGGAGGTCAGAAGGCATTGGATCTTCTGGAACTGGTATTACAATTGTGAGCTGCTATGTGGGTGCTCGGAATTGAACCCGGGTCTTCTGGAAGAACAGCCAGTGCTCTTAACCACTGAGTCATCATTTCTGATATCAGGAATCTTTATCTTAGCCTAGCTACAAGTTTATCTTTTTCCATCTTTTCAAAGAACCAACTTTGATTTTGTTGATTTTTCTATTAATTTCCTGATATAGCCCTAACTTTTGTTTTGATTTCTTAAATAACCACTTTTTGTTTGTTCTTGTTTTTTTCTTTTCTTTGTTTTCTTTTCTTTTTTTTCTTCTTCTTCTTCTTTTTTTTTTTTTTGAGATAGGGTTTCTCTGTGTATCTCTGACTGTCCTAGAACTCACTCTGTAGACTAGGCTGGCCTTGAACTCACAGAGATCCTGCCTGCCTCTGCCTTCCAAATGCTGGGGATTAAAGGCTTGTGCCACTACTACCCTGCTTAATAACTTCTTTTATATCATTATTGCTTTGATTAGGGCAGTGGTTCTCAATGTTCCTAATGCTGTGACCCTTTAATACAGTTCCTCATGTTGTGGTGACCCCAACTGTAGAATTATTTAGTTGCTACTTTATAACTGTAATTTTGCCACTGTTATGAACTATAATACAAATATCTAATAGGCAACCATTGTGCGATGGTGACCCACAGTTTGAGAACCACTTCTTTCGGGCCCCTCTGTGTTTTGTTTGGGGTATTCACGAGGCTGGTCTTGGATTCTTTAATCTAAGGTGATCCTCCAGATGCTGACTTCTGAGCTGTAGGAACTGTAGGCTTGTGTTACTGGCCCTGGCTTAGATTTTTTTCTTTTCTAATCTTGTCACATGTTGCTTCGTTGAGAGAGATATCATGAGGAATGTGTGCTCGGCGACTGGATCCCTCTGTAAGCATAGGGTGTGCTTACACCAGCCATGTGTGACTGGGTGATTGGACTGCTCTGTAAGCATAGGGTGTGCTTACACCAGCCATGTGTGACTGGGTGATTGGACTGCTCTGTAAGCATAGGGTGTGCTTACACCAGCCATGTGTGCTGGGCGACCGGATTGCTCTGTAAGCATAGGGTGTGCTTACACGAGCCTGGATGGTACAGCCCACCATATACCTGTACTATGTGTTAAAGCCTGCTTTTACCTTTAGGTTGTGTTTTTTTTTTTTGTAACTTTATTTAATTAGTAGCTGGGACTCTGAAATGCACATTAGCCTGTATCTACATAGGGTTGAGATGGCTGATATGTTTTTTCCATCTCTGCATCTCATTCCTTAGGCCTTTAGGGCAGACACTGGCTTCCACATTACCTAATGATGATGTTATGCCCAAATCCACAAAGTCCCCCAAAAAGCCAACAAGGAGACCGAGTCCCGTATGTAAAAGCAAAGATCCTTTATTTTATGCAAGTTTGCAAACTCAGTCTCTCCGCATGTCCAATGTATTGGAATAAACGGAGAGTCCTGAGCTCAGAATAGGGTTTTATAGTAGTAAAGATGGGGGTGAGAGGTTTCTGAGGTTCAGGACCCCTGATTGACATTTGTCTAGGGTTGTCCTGGTGAGTGTGCTGCAGGTGATCCTATCTACAGCAGTTGGAATGTTAGACATTTCCTTTGGATGGTCTGTTCTTGGGTGGTGCTCGGGTAATCTCAGTTTGTGGTTCCTCCTGCAACCAGGTAAACCACTGAGACTCAGGCCTCTGTGAAATTTATCAATGTCTGAGTCCTACTCTGGCAGGTGTTAATGGTTGGAAGTAAAAAACCTCCTTTGGGTCATCTGTTTATATCTAGCTTATCATGGCTGGCTCCTACATTTCCCCCTTCATAAGCACTGATGGTTGGACCCAATCTTGGGTCCTGCTTGCCGACTGGCTCCTACAGATGATAGGAAGGGGGACATTCTAAAATAGCAAACAGTATGCCCGTCTCGTCCATTCATCGGCTGCTGTGAGTATTCATGTTTATTTGACTCCATTCTTTTCCAGTTCTTCAGCAGTGGGAACGGTGCTGTTGGCTTACTGAGAAAGTCCCAACAGTGACATAAACAGTTTTCTTTGTTTTTTTTTTAAATTAAGTAATTTATTTGTTATTTATAGTGTTCTACCTGCATGTCTGCCTACAGCCAGAAGAGAGCACCAGATCTTATTATAGGTGGCTGTGAGTCACTATGTGGTTGCTGGGACTTGAACTCAAGACCTTTGGAAGAGCAGTCAGTGCCCTTAATCACTGAACCATCTCTCCAGCCCTTTTTGTTTGTTTGTTTGTTTGTTTTTTTTTGAAAGAGGGTTTCTCTGTGGTTTTGGAGCCTGTCCTGGAACTAGCTCTGTAGACCAGGCTGGTCTCGAACTCACAGAGATCCACCTGCCTCTGCCTCCCGAGTGCAGCCCTTATTTTTTTAAATAGTTATTTATTTATTATGTATACAATGTTCTGTCTGTGTGCATGCCTGAAGGCCAGAAGAGGGCACCAGACCTCATTCCAGATGGTTTTGAGCCACCATGTGGTTGCTGGGAATTGAACTCAGGACCTTTGGAAGAGCAGGCAATGCTCTTAACCACTGAGCCATCTCTCCAGCCCAGTCCAACCCTTATTTTTTAATCTTTGTTAATGTCTGTGTGTGTGTGTACCATGTACATTAGGGTGCTGGAAGAGTCCAGAAGAAGGCATTGGATCCTAAAGAGCTAAAGTTACAGGCAGTTGTAAGCTGCCTTATGTGGCTATTGGATACTGAACTCAGGTCCTCTGCAAGAGCATCAAGTGCCGCTGAGCCATCTCCAGCTCTGGCAGATGCCGCAAAGGGAGCCCTTGCCCTTCACTTCCCCAGCAGGTCAGCTTTTGACATCTCCAAGCCAAGCATCCTCTGTTCTCTCAGCTGTTCTTCATGTGACTTGGATTCTCAGGTTTCCATCAACTAGCCTGGTTTCTTTCTCTCTGGCTGCCTCCAGTGGTGTAGATGTTGTCTTTCAGGCTGAGGGCTCAGTGGAGGTCCCTACACAAGGACAGTGCTGGTGTGACCCGCTAGCCCTTGCCTGGCTCAGCTTCTCAGTGTGATGCTTTGTTCTGGTGCAAGCCTTTGTCCTTCCTCCATTTCATTCATCTTGCTGCCTGTGACCCTCCCTCTGATTGGCTGATTAATCACCGCACATTGCATCCATTCATTCTGGCTCCCATTTGACAAATGGGTTAGAGAGAGAGCCCAGTGAGGACAGAGCCTTTGAAAGGTGGCTGGAGGTGGTCTGATTCTCCTGATTCGGTGCCCTTTCCAGGAGGCTACTAACTCGTGGCAAGTCCTACCGGCCTCTCTTTGGCCAGTCCCCAGCTCCCATCCTGTTCTTAGTGCTGGCATATAAGGGACAGCCTCATTGCACGTTCAGGGGCTCAGGTCCGAGCTCGGCTGTGCTTGTCCTAAGCCTGTTGTAGCTGCTGCTGCTGGCCTGACTTCCTGAGACCCTCAGAAGAGAAGCATCCAGAGAGCCTGTGCATGTGAATCATGTCGCTGGCTCCTACAGTTCCTGGTCTCCTCTAAAGGCGCAGAAACCAACCTAGGACGTGGTTCCTTCGCAGCAATACCTATCAAGTAGGCCCATCTCTGTCTAGTACAAATCCATCTTTGTGAGCACCGTAATTCCCTTCAAGAGAGCGATGGCATAGCTTGGTGTCCTGGGATTTAGAACAGCCAGAACAACTCAGGCAAAACGAGTTCTTTTCTTCTTCAGGGTCCCCTACCTGGGAGTCAAGTGTCTCATTGTTACATTCTGTTCTTTCGGGTAAAAATAAACAAGCTTCCTGGGAGACCCGGTGGCTGAATAAGTAGGCAGCTTCCTTTTCTGTTTATCTTCAGAGCCTCAGCATTTATTTTGTAAATCATCCAGGATTGTCAGGGCGTCAGTCTTGCTGTCATTTGCAGCACAGGAACGTAAATAGCAAAGGAGAAGAAACCAGGAGCGAGCACAGAACCCTGGTGTTCTGGCCAGGATTTATGGATTTAGAGGTGATTGTAACCAGCCTTTGACAGTACTTAACGAAGCAGCTGGGAAGGATTTTGCATTGATAATGAATGTCAGCAGGTTTTCAATACCGCGTGGCCTTTTTGGAACCGCGTGTGATAAAGTTTCCCATTGTGCATGAAGGTCAGGAGACTCAAAACACAGGACCTGGAAATGCCGCTGGACTGTGAGTTACCCACTCAAGACAGGGCCCTGCCCTATTTAAATCCAAGACAAATGTGGCGATGGTAAAAGAGGTGGGAAAGGGCAAGCTTGGCCTGTACTTTCTGATAGCATTAAAAAGAGGAAATTGGAGGAACTCCTTGCCAGTGCTCCAGGTTTGGAATGACTGGGTTTGTAGTCCGCACAGCAAGCGCTCACTGATAAGAGCCTTGCACACCGAGCTGCTCCTGGGTGGTCACCGTTGGGAATCTGCTCCTTGTGCGTTCTGCATTTGGTTCTGTAGGACACCGTCTGTAGGTGCTAGAGAGACGGCTCAGCACTTACGAGCTGCTTTTGCAGAGGATCTGAATTGGGTTTCCAGTACCCACAAGGTGGCTCACCACCATCTTCTAGAACTCCAGTTCCAGGGGTGCTGATGCTCTTTTCTGACCTTCGAGGGCACCAGGCATGCCCATGGTACACATACATATGTGCAGATAAGACACTCATACAAAAAAAAAAAAGTCTTAAAAAGAAAGCTGCTCATAGTGGCATACAACATTGATCCCAGCATTTGGGAGGCAGAGACAGGAGGATCTCTGTGAATTTGAAGCCAGCCTGGTCTACAGAGTAAGTTCCAGGCCAGATCAGGCTACATAGTGAGATCCTGTCCTCAAAAAGAAAAAAAGAAAACTGTAACATCTGTGCTACTACGTGTACTATGGTCCTGTAGCACCTGTACTACGTGTCCAATGCCTGAGGTGTTCCTCCTGCACTACGGGGCAGGGGGCTCAATATTGAAACACACATACAGAGAGAGACAGAGTCATGGGTCATCCTTGAATCCCCAAGAATGCCCCCTTTATTGTGTTCAGGGGCAGCTTATATAGTGCTCTGGCCATGCCCCATCTCTCAGGATCTTTCAGCTGCTGACCCATCAGCACCCACTCCCCTGTCATCAGGGTCTCATGCTCAGAGCAGAGGAAAACAAGTTGTTTACGGGAAATTCAGGGTCTGGTGGTCTGCAGTCCCCAACAGAAAACTGCATAGACATACATAGTCTGAATAATTCATATGTGTGGCTGTCTGATGAAAGTGGCCAGACACATGCAAGATGAACTGGTTTTCGAAGGGCCCTGCTCCTCCACCCGGTTGTGGAGTACACATTCCTTGCTGTGGTTTGTGTTTTCGTGTGAACTTGAAGTTCTCTGCAGATAGATCCCTTAATTCATCAGCATCATTAGCATCTGGTCAAATTAGTATGTGACCGGCTGGCTTGTGCGTGAGGTAGGAGGAGATGGAAAGGTGGGACAGAGAAGTGTGTTCCGAGGACGCAGTCGGGAGATTTGGAAACACGGACTGGTCGTAGTCTGCACTGGAAAGCACACAGGAGCAGCAAGCGCAGAAAGCCGCAGCGTGATGACGGCTGCAGCCCCGCATGGCTCTGCCTGTGGGAGCTTCTGCATCATATCTCAGAATTAACAGTCATCCCCGAGATGCTTGAGGGTGAGAGGCCAAAGCAACACAAGGAGCTGATGGCCCCGACTGCTGCCAGTGATGGAGAGGAAGCAGCAGTTGGTCCTGCCAAGGTGGGGGTGCTCAGAGGGAGCTTCTAGGCACAACCACCCACTCAGGCCGAGGAACCTTTCCACTCTCCCCTACGTAACCTCCGATCCTGAGCTTCCTCTGATAGCAATTGTGATGGGTTCTCTGCTGGGGAGAAGGGCCCAGCCAACCCCAAAGCTGGTCAGTCTGAGGGCCTCAGCCTCCTCCAGGTCTGGCCAAAGCTGCAGTCAGGAGTCAGCCTCCTTTCCTGCCACTCTGGGGTTCACAGCAGTGTGGCTCTTTGCTGTCCGAGGTTTGGTCTCTTCTACCCTCAGCTTCAGGAATGAGTTTCCCAGTTTCCCTCCTTTGCTGGCTCCAGAGGCAACACCTGAGAGGGGTGTTTTTGCCTCAACCCCAACCCCCTTGACTCTTTTTCCTATCCTTGTGCTTAGTCCCCCAAAACCAGTTATCAGTAGACAAAGTCAGCAGTCACTGTGGAATCTCAGAGGAAACTGGCCCCACCCACCTGAGTCAGGCAGCTAGGAGGTGAGCTGCAAACATTAGGCGCCAAGTTATATACCTTTATGTATTCCATACTCAGGTGAGAGTCTGTTCTGTTCCCAGAAATGCTGAAGCTTAGGATGTGGCATCGGCATCTCTGCTCGAGTCTGTCCCCAGTCCAGGACACAAGGACTTCTGTGACCCCAGGGGGGCGCCTTTACCTGGACCTTCCCAGCCTACAGCAAAATCCAAAGGGAGATTTCTGATTTCCTCAACACTTCAGGTTGGCCTTCCCTGCACTCCTTCCTGTTACCTTTGGCAGCTTCTAGAGAGGAGCACACTGGACCTTTGTCTTGTTTGCAGCGCTTGGGTCCAGCTCCCGCTGGAGCAGCGGAAGAGATGCCCTGCCTGCTGCAGCTGGCCTCCGGGTGCTGGCTCACCTGCTGGAGCACGTTGATGGGACCGACGAGCCCTCCGGACACTGCAAGCCTTGTAGGATGCTCAGGAGACAGCCACACAGACCTTCAATCAGATGGTTTGGGTGGCTGCCTGCCCTGCTTTAGGACGAATTTAATATTGAGAAAAATAGTTAAATTGGAAACATAACATCTTCAGTTAATGTCACTGCAATGGCTTTTGTTCTAGAACAGTGTGAATGTCATAGGAAGGCACTGGAAAGTGAAACATAACCTTTTATGGAGGGCCCAGTGGTAGAAAATTGAGCTAATGGGCAGCCGCTGCTGCTGCTGCTGCTGCTGCTGCTGCTGCTACTGCTGCCGCTGCTGCCACCACCTGGGATAGATTCATGCTTTGCCCAAAGCCACATCCTCACCACACTGTAAGCATTAAAAGAAAACTTGTTAAGCCGGATGTGGTAGCACAAGATTTTAACCCCAGCATCTGGGAGGTAGAAGCAGGCAGAACTCTGTGTGTTCTAGGCTAGCCTAGTCTACATAGTGGACTTGGGTCTGCACGTTTGTAAGGCAAGTGCTTTGGCAACTGAGCCATCTCCCCAGCCCCTCACTGCTGTGTGTTGCAGAAGCCGAGACTTTGACATCACAGCTTAAGTAGCTCCTTGTGTCTCATCTTCGGTGTCTCTGCTTCCAGTCTCAAGTCCCTCAGCCCTGGCGGATTGCCTTCCCTCGCCTGCAGGGCCAGGCAGAGCGCTTCTGGCTTCTCCCCTCATCTCCCTCCTTTGCAGTTTATGTGGGAGAAGCCCTGGGACCTCCTCTCCTGCTAGCCTCGCTTACTCTCCAGGCTCCCCACTCTCCCTTGCCTTGTCCTTTCTCGCGAGCCAGTCTGTCATAGTCATCCTACCCCTGTTGACAGCTTTCAAGCCCATGAGCCCCTGCAGGGCCGGATCTGACTGTGCTGTGTTTAAATCCACTATCACCCTCCTAGAGAATCCGGCCTCTTCGACGCCGTGTCACAAGCTAGTGCTTTTCACAGACAGACTGAGAAATTACAACTGTGTTTCTCGCCCCTCCCCTTGAATGCTTCAAGGAGCTGGAAATGACCTTGAATTCCTGATCCTTCCACCTCTAACTCCAGGTGCTACTGTGGTAGGAGCCTCTGTGTGTGTTCGTGCGTGCGCCGGAGGTTGGCAGCAGCTGCCGGCTTTAATCACGTCTCTGTATATTGAGGCAACGTGCGTCTCTCGCTGAACCTGGAGCTCGCTGATCGCTAGTCTCAGGATTCTACAGTCTCCAAGGATCCCTTGTCTGTACCTCTGGGGCTGGGGTTGCAGGTGGGTGCTGGGGACCTGAACTCCATCCCCCATGCCTGTGTGACAAGTGCTTTGTTCACGGAGTCGCCTCCCAGCCCTTTCTCTGTGCTATTTGCTAAGAAAACCAAGTGCTGATGTGTGTGATTTCAGAATTCATGGAACACTGTGTATTTTTATATTTCACACCGGCTTAACACACATAAATGACGTGGTTGGATGTTTTAGAGTGTGCAGTGGTTTTAATGTGGAAAATGTTGTTCTTCTTAATGAGGTGGATCCAAGTCGCCTCTCTAGGGAAGAGGACTGGGATTTGCCCTAGAGGACTTCTGACACTGGCTGGAGACAAACCCTGGCTGACTTACCCAGGGAAGATTCTGGAGGCCCAGCTCTGCACATTTAATTAGCTAGCTTGTTTCTCCTTCACATTTATTTATTTTCACTTTATGGATGTTTTGCCTGTGTGTGTGTAAGTGCACCAGGTATGTGTGGCACCCACAGAGGCCAAGAGTGGGAAGCACCAAGCTGCTTTAGTTTAGTTTTAGTGGGGGGGGGGGAATCACTGAATAATTTGAAAGCATTTTACGAAATCCAAGAGAGCGGCTGCATCTACAGAGCCCAGAGCTGGGGGTAGATTGAGGAGGAGCAGTGCCAGGTTCTTCAGCTTTCCCTTAGCACCGTCGCTGTGTGGCACGCTCTTCCTTTGTTGAGTAGAAAGAATAAATCTAGAGCTGCGGTTCCCAACCTTCCTCTAATGCAGCTCCTCATGTTGTGGGACCCCCCCCCCCCCACCATAAAGTTCTTTCCTTTTCCACCTCTTAACTGTATACAGTTTTGCTGCTGTTACAAATTGTAACATAAACATCTAATCTGAGGCTGCTGTGGGGTCGCGACCACTGTGGGGTTGAGAACCACTGTACTAAAGGTTTGCATCTGGGGGTTCTCTTTAGCATGAGTTATGCTAATGGGAGTTTGAGGAATTGCTAGTTTGACGGGGGATGGTCCTGGACTTGTCCCCCAGCCTGGGAGGAGGCCTAAGAAGTTTGGTCCTGCCTTCACTGCTTCTTCTGAGACATGAATCATGCTTATAGCCTTCAGAGGTTTATGGCGGTTACCTAAGTGAGGTGGTCCATTCATCCCCTGCCAGCGCCTGCCTAGCATGTGTGAGGCCCCGCACCCCACCCCGTGCAGTTCTGCCAGGCAGAGCAGAATTTGCACAGTAACCTCACTGATTCCTGTTCAGGCCTCCCGCCTTTTCTGCCCTCCTGTTCTTTTTAAACTGCTGGCCAGACATGGGGCACGTGCCTTTAATCCCAGAGTTCACTGTGCAGGAACTCCCTCTGTAGACCAGGCTGGCCTCAAACCCACGGAGATCCATCTGCCTTTGCCTCTGCCTCCCGAGTGCTGGGATTAAAGGTGTGCATCTCCATGTCTATATGTCTAGCTTACATGGTGGAATTACAGTTCCTCAGGCTTTTGATTGACTCTTGACTGGTTCTGGCTCATAAGTTCTGAGAAGCAATGGCTTGTGTATCTCGGGAGGGGAAGATCTTGCTTGCTCTCACTTGACCTTTGGCAGGGGAGTAGGCGTCGGCAGCTGCCTTGGCATGTGGTCCTCATTGTGAAGCTGCCCTCACCCAGCGCTGGCTCACCAGCACTGCGAGGGCACTGTCAGCAGGGCCGAAGAGTTTTGGAAGGCAGACGCATTTCCATGTTTGTGCTCTGCCCAAGTGTCCCAAGAGCCCAGTACCCTGCAGCCTGCCTTCTGCACAGAGATGGAAGACTGCTGGAAACACATAGCTCTGAGAAGCTGAAGGCCTGTGACATTCAGCTGGTTAGAAGGACCACAGATGGTCTGAGCTGAGCAGAATTATGATTGGAGACAGGACTCAGTCTGAGAGTGTGTCTTTTGTTTTTACATTTTATTATTATTGGCGTGTGTGTGTGTGCGCGCGCACGTACCATAATGTACATGTGGAGGTCGGAGGACAACATGGCAACCAGAGGATTTCTTCCTTCCTTCCTCCCTCCCTCCCTCCCTCTCTCCCTCCCTTCCTTTCTTCCTTTATTTCTTTTTTTCTTGAGACAGGGTTTTTCCTGTGTGGCTCTGACTGTCCTGGAACTCACTCTGTAGACCAGGCTGGCCTTGAACTCAGAGATCCACCTGCTTCTGCCTCCTGAGTGCTGGGGAAATGTGTGCACCACCACCACCCAGCTTATTTTTATTAATTTAAATTGTGTGTATGTGTGTGTTTGTGTGTGGCTATGCACATATGAGCACAGGTGCCCCTGGTAGAGGATCACCCTGGACCTGGAATTCGGTCTGTTGTAAGCTGCCTGACAGAGTGTTGGGAGCCAAACTCAGGTCTGCAAGAGCAGTCCCTGCTCTTACTGGAGAGTTATAGTGAGTCTCCAGCCCTGAGAATGCATCTTCTGCATTTCCAGTTTGCAACCATGCAAATGCCCTCCCGTCAGCTTTCTGTTGCTGTGAAAAATGCAGGAGAAAATCCCCGTACACGAAGAAGGGTGTGGTGGTGGTCAGCCCGCAGCCTGTGATCAGTTGGCTCCTCATCCTGGGCCTGTGGAGACCTGTACACCACTGCATGGAGTGTGTAGTGGAGGCTGATCACTTAGTGGATGGGAACCAGAGAAAATAGTGAGCAGGGGAGAGAGGGAGGGGCCACCATCCTGGCCACACTCCCAAATGACCTACCTTCCTTCCATCTGGTCCCATCTCCTAAAGGTTCCACCACCTTCCAATAGCACCTCAGGCTGGGGGAGCAAGTTAGAGCGTCTGGACCTTTGGGGTCACTCACTATCCAAACTGCACCAACCTGTTCACTGTTCTGAATCCTATTTCACACTCTGTGAGTGTCGCTTGCATGTATTCTGCACACCAAGTGTGTGCTGGTGCCCACACAGGGGGCAGAAAAGGGTGTCCGGTCCCCTGGAGCTGGAGTTATGGATGGCTGTGAGCCACCATGTCCTCTGCAAGAGTGAGAAATTCTCCTAACTGCTGAGTGGTCTCTCCAGCCTCTCCCACCCCAGTGTTTTCGAGAGAACGAGAATCAGAGAATTTACTTCATTGTTTATTATGAATATTTGTTGCCGGGCGGTGGTGGCGCACGCCTTTAATCCCAGCACTCGGAAGGCAGAGGCAGGCGGATCTCTGTGAGTTCGAGGCCAGCCTGGTCTACAAGAGCTAGTTCCAGGACAGGAACCAAAAGCTACGGAGAAACCCTGTCTCGAAAAATCAAAAAAAAAAAAAATGAATATTTGTTATTTATTTTTGACAAATCTCACTATGTAGCCCTTGCTGGCCTGGAACTCACGGTGTAGTCCAGGCTGACTGACCTTGAACTTGCTGTCCCTGCCTCCTGAGTTTGCAGAAGTGGGCCTGTACCACTAGCTTTTAGGGACTCGAAGTCTTGCTGGTCTTGCCAGCTCTGTCGTCTTCATGGGGGCTGCTGATTCTCCTTTAGTGACCAGGGGATGGGCCAGAGGGTGTTTATTTGTTTTAACTTTTATTTATTCTTCGTGGCTTTCTCATGTAAAGTTTATTTTTTAAAATCAAGCATAACACCCAAGCACCTGCTGCCACCTGGTGGCAGTATCCCAGGGTTGCGGCGTCTTTTGATGGACCATAATTCAGTTTGTCTTGGATTGAAGTGTACAGTGTGACCAGCCTAGGTATTTGGAAGCAGGAAGCATACATCAGAGTTTCTACTTATAAAGGATAGAAAGTAGACGAGAAAGCTGTGCAGTGTGTCGTTGACGTAGCGAGCACACCATGAATCCGAAACCAACCTGCCAGCGTCTCTTGCTTCTGCGATTGAGGCAGGAGAACAGCCTTCTTTAGCCCACAGAATTGGGATGTGCCTGGAACAAAACTTTCATACTTGAAGTTAACCTAGAGGTTCACTGCTCATATTGATTTATTTTTATTTTATGTGCATTGGTGTTTTGCCTGCATGTCTGTCTCTGTGAGGGTGTCAGATCTTGGAGTTACAGATAGTTGCTAGCTGCCATGTGAGTGCTGGGAATTGAACCCAGATCTTCTGGAAGAGCAGCCAGTGCCCTTAACTGAATCATCTCTCCAGCCTCCTTATAGTGACTTTTAAATCAAGTTTCTAATGGTTTAATCTGAAGTCACAAATCATTTTCATCTGAGAGTAACTCCAGAAAGCCCCTCCACTCACCTGCAGCTTTGATTGCCAGTTTTGCTGTTTGAGATGTCGCTGGGTCTGATCTGGAGTGCAATGAAGTGAGCGAGGTGTAGGATTGACATGGCTGACGTGTTCCTGGACGTACAGCCTGTAGTGTGTAGGACTGTCATGGCTGACGTGTTCCTGGACGTACAGCCTGTAGTGTGTAGGACTGTGTCATGGCTGACGTGTTCCTGGACGTACGGCCCACAGTGTGTAGGACTGTGTCATGGCTGACGTGTTCCTGGACGTATAGCCTGTAGTGTGTAGGACTGTGTCATGGCTGACGTGTTCTTGGACGTACAGCCTGTAGTGTGTAGGACTGTCATGGCTGACGTGTTCCTGGACGTACAGCCTGTAGTGTGTAGGACTGTCATGGCTGACATGTTCCTGGACGTACGGCCCATAGTGTATAGGACTGCGTTGTGGCTGATGTGTTCTGGACTTACAGCCCATAATCTTCTGGTGGTTTTGGAGAGAGGGTGATTACAGAAACATCAGTCACTTGTTTCTATAAATGTTTCATAATGCAAATTGAATGTGATGAAATATTAAAAATATCATTCATTAATTATTGAAAAGTTCAGTCTCTAGAAATGGCCATCTCTCATTATACTGCCAGCTTAAAGGAGCAATTGAGAAGTTTGGAATTATCAAGCTAGAATGCTGGGATGGTGGTGGAATTAATCTCCACAGAGTTATTTTCTTTTTTTTTTTTTTTTAAATATTTATTTATTATGTATACAATATTCTGTCCGTGTGTATGCCTGCAGGCCAGAAGAGGGCACCAGATCTCATTACAGATGGTTGTGAGCCACCATGTGGTTGCCGGGAATTGAACTCAGGACCTTTGGAAGAGCAGGCAATGCTCTTAACCACTGAGCCATCTCTCCAGCCCCCCACAGAGTTATTTTCTACTCTGAAACTTGTTAACCATTTTCAGCTGCAGCCTGTCCATTAAGGTGGCAGCCCGTCTACTCCGCTGGGACGTGATGGGCACCAGGCCACTCTGCTGGGATGTGACGGGCACCCTGCATTTTGCTTTGCTTAATAATTTTATGTTCATGTTGTGTTGGAAAAAACCAAGGTGATATCCTAAGAGTTTTATGGACTCAAATACTGGAATAAAAATTCAATTTTATTTTTATTATGCCTATAATTTTATTAGTAAAACAGAGTGTTAATACTTGTTTGTATCAAATGTTACTATTAACTGCAAGCCAAGCTAACCACTTGCATTGTAGAATGAAAGACTGGCATGTGATTCGGTGGTGTGCAGCTGTGAGCCCAGCGATTTGGGAGGCAGAAGTAGGAGGATTGAATTTGAGGCCAGCCTGGACTACATACCATGGCCCTGGGGGAGTGGGGGGCACTAAGATTAGAGGGTGTTGAGACGTGACAGAGTGTTGGAGTTTGTGAGTGGTTTTCAGTGCCATTTACCTCCCCCAGGTGTGTCCCAGCTTCCTTCCCAGTGCAGTTTATGTGAAAAGCTTCTGGGAAGAGCCTGGGGTCTCCCAGTGGGTGAACTGCCCAGCTCATTGCGCAGCAGAGTTGCCCTCCGTCTAATGAACCCTTTGATAGAAGGCCGACCCGTGCAGATTGTGAGCTTTTCCTGATTCTGTCAGCGCCGGCAGCCATCCCTGCTGCTGCATGGGGAGGAGGGTGGCGATGCTGACCTGTCTGAGTCGTCCTCGTCGTCAGAGCTCCTGCCCCAGGAGTAGCCTGTGGCGCGAAGGAGTCCATTTTTGTCTCTGTGATCTGGGCTAGATTTCATGTGGCCTCTTCCAGTAATGACATCCTGTTTTTTCCAGAGGCTCCATCTCCTTTGACCTTGTTGATTTGTGTGCCGGTGGCCTTTCCTCATGTGTGCACACGCGTGTGTAGCCAGCCGGCATTTGTCCTCAAAGGCGGCTGAGGGTTAGAGCTGCGGCCCTATTCTTACCTGATTTCTCCTTTTCTCCCGATGCAGTTAATAAGCACAAGCCATGGCTCGAGCCCACCTACCACGGGATAGTCACCGAGAACGACAACACAGTGCTGCTGGACCCTCCCCTCATCGCCCTGGATAAAGATTCACCGCTGCGTTTTGCAGGTACGGTGGCCAGCTGTTCTCTGTGGCAAGCTTGTCCTGGGTAGGAAGCAGCTTCCATCTGCCTGGATGACTGGACCTTTCAGGAAGGGTTTCGGTAGCTGAGAGCTGCTTGTGGCTCCAGGCAACACATGCTCTCTAACAGTCGGGTAGCTGAGCAGAGCTGTTCTGCCGGTCGAAGGGGGAAATACTTAGCATAATTGCATCGTTATGTGCTCTGCTTTGTGCAGATAGGCAGATACCGTCTAGACAAGCACAGCCAGACGGAGCACACAGACCACGTGAGCACTGTTCAGTATAGCATCGATGTGGGGGCCCGGGGACCTGGACGCAACCCTGGCTTTCACCTGCATCTGGGTGCTCAAATGCCAGCGTCACTTCACGGCACGTGGTCTTGTTCCTTTCGTCTACACAGACTTAAGGAACTTTGAGCCATCTTTGTCGGGAAATTCTTTTAGCCTAGATTACTTTCTTTTTTCAGTCTTTAAATTTTATTTAATTAAAGGATTTCCTATAGATTTATTTATGTGTTCGAATGTTTTGCCTGCATATGTGTGTGTGTACCGTGTGAATGCGTGGTGCCCACAGTGGTCAGAAGAGGGCATCACAGCCACTAGGACTGGAGCTGTGCATGCTGGGAATCAAACCCAGGTCTACAGAAGCAGCAGGTTCCCTTAGCCACCGAGGCCTCCGCCAGCCCCTCTCTCTGTGGTTTAAAATTGTGAATGCTGTTGTGCTATTTAAGGAACATACATTGCATTCTGAGCACATTCTCTATTTGTTTCTTTTGCTTTGGTTGTTTTCAAGACAGGGTTTCTCTGTGTAACAGACCTTGTCGTCCTGGAACTCGCTCTGTAGACCAGGCTGGCTTCAAACTCACAGAGCTCCTCCTGCCTCTGCCTCCGGAGCGCAGGGATTGTGTGTGCCACCACGCCCCAGTATTTGTTTTTTACAGGCATGTACTGCCATGCCCAGCTTAGTGGGTTCATTTTTTTCTCTTTTACTTTTGTGTGTGTGGATGTTCTGCCTGAACACCATGTGCATGCAGTACCCAAGGAGACCAGAAGAGGGCATCAGAGCCTCTGGAACTGGAGTTAGAGATGGTTGTGAGTGAGCTGCAGTGTGGGTGCTGGGAACCAAACTCAGGTCCTGTGGAAGAGCCATCTCTCCAGTCCCACTTTCTGGCTTGTTTTTATTACATTTTGAGACAGGTTTTGCTATATATTAATGCAAGCTTGCATCAAACTTGTTGTCCTCCTGCCTCAACTTTCTGAGGGCTGAGATGGCAAGCATAACACCCCACTTACTAAAGTTAATAAATGTTTAAGTTGAGTTATTTTATAAGACTGTATCCTGTGTCCTCACAGAAAAAAATTTGTAGGATAACATCAGAGGTTTTGGTCGTGTGGTAATTTTCCTACATTGCTGACATTTAGTGGTATTTTCCAGTCAGGTCTATTCTTGCATCGTGTCAGCCTTGGCTGGTGGAGGGCTGTCCTTTCTCAGTCCCAGAGTCAGATCCATGCTGGGATTACACATGCACATGTGTGGCTGTGTCAGGTTTTAAAGTTTTCTCTTTTTTTCCTTCCTTCCTTCCTTCTTTCCTTCCTTCCTTTTTTTTTTTTTTTGATACATTAGCAAGGAGAAGAGGGTGTTTGTGTGTTTGTTATGTATGTAGTATTCTCTCTGCATGTGTGCCTGCAGCTAGAAGAGGGCGCCAGATCTCATTACAGATGGTTGTGAGCCACCATGTGGTTGCTGGGAATTGAACTCAGGACCTCTGGAAAAGCAGCCAGTGCTCTTAACCACTGAGCCATCTCTCCAGCCCTCTTTTCAGTTTTTTAAAACCATATATATATATGAGTGTTTTGTCTGCACATGTGTGCAGGTGTGTTAGGCTGGAAGAGGATATCAGATCTCCTGGAACTGTAGTTAGAAATGATTGTGAGCCACCATGTGGGTGCTAGGAATCAGAACCAAGTCCTCCACAAGAGCTCTTAGCCACTGAGCCATCTTCTCCAGCCTGTGTCAACCTTTAGTGTGGGTGGTCAGGCTTCATCAAGCTCTTTCCCCACTGAACCATTCCCCAGCCCCAAACAACCTTTCGCACATGAATGCAGGTTCCTACAGAGGCCAGGAGAGAGTGTTGGATTTTGAAGCCAGAGTTCTAGGTACCCAGCTCCACTGTGTTTTTTAAGTAATCACAGTTGCTTCTTCTGTATGTGACATTTAGAGCTATATCACAGTTCTAGTGTGGTTGCCTAGAATGTGTTTTGAGTGGATTTATATACATTCCTGCATTTTAAGTGATTTAAAAGCCCAGGGACTTTTAAATTGATGGAGTGGTTCAATTCCTAGCACCCACCTAGGGGCTCACAGCTGGACCTCCAGGTCCAGGGAATACAACCCCCTCTTCTGGCCTCTGAGGGCACCAGGTGCACTGACACATGAGGCAAACATAATATATGTAAAACAAAAACAAAATGTTTAAAAAAAATAAACTGGGAATGAACTTGCTTAGCCAGAGCCCAGAACCATGTGACATATGGTGGTGCATGCTTTTAATCCCCTCATCATTCATGAGGTGGAGGCAGGAGGATTAAACTGTCAGGGTCATCCTCTGATACATAGTAAGTTTGAGGAAGGCCAGCCTGAGCTACATGAGACCCTTCCTCAAAACATAGCAAAGAAATGACTGAAGCCCTGGGTTCTGCGTTCATTGCCTCCGGCCTCGATTTACCAAGCCAGCTGTGTGTGGCCTGTTTGTGGGGCTCAGTCCTACTACACAGCTAAGAATACCTTTGCGCCTAAGCATCAAGAATTAGATTCCAGGCACCTCTCCAAGTGCTTTATAAATAAAAATTTGTATTTAATTCTCTGCCACTTGAAGTAAGAATGTTTTCTGCCAGCCTCATTTTAAAGAGAGGAAGCTCAGGGGCTGGAGAGCTGACTCAGGGGCTAAGAGCACAGGCTGCTCTTCCAGAGGACCCGGGTTTGTTCCCAGCACCTACGTGGTGGCTCATGACCACTGTCTGTAACTCAAGTTTCCAGAGATTTGGTGCTCTCTGTGGGTATCAGGTACACGGGTGGTGCCTAGACATCTATGAAAGACAATACTCACACACAAAAGATAAACATATAGAAGTGTTTTTAAAGAGAGAAGGAGGGGGGGGAGTTGAGGCCCAGAGCTGTTGAGCTTTCCACTCGGCCTTAGAGGTGAGATTCTAGCTCAGGCTGGACAGGGGACACTCTGTCATGGTGTTCTTTATAGCTGCAGGAAGTCAGGAAGGGAAGGGGACAGACTGGACCTCACGTCCTAACAGCCATGGAGGGAGCACTTTCCCTCTTCTCATGAGACTGAGTTTACTTTTCTGTCCCCGATGATGTAAGACGTCTTCTTTCATTTATTATTATTGTTTGGGTGAGTGTTTGTTTGCTTTTTGTTTGTTTTTCTTTGTGTAGCCCTGGATGTCCTGGAACTCTCAATGTAGACCAGGCTGGCTGCGAACTCAGAGATCTCCCTGCCTCTGCTGGGATTATAAGTGTGTGCCACCCCCAATAAGATTTCATTTTGCTGCCCAGCGGTGGTGGTGCATGCCTTTAATCCCAGCATTCAGAAGGGAGGCAGAGACAGGTCTACAGAGTGAGTTCTAGGACAGCCAGAGCTATACAGAGAGACCCTGTCCTGAAAAAAAAAATTTAATATTTTTATACCATTTATCAAATGTATTTGGAATGAAGCAATACCTATAATATTTCATGGTTTTAGGAGTCCTCAGTTCTTTTTTATTGACATATAAATGAGATAAACTAGTCAGAGACGCAGTGTAGAACCAAACTATGGTGTAATTGGACTGACCTGCAGTCGACCCGAGTCGCCCTTAACCACTCACATATTCCTTTTTCGTTTTGAGAGGGCGAGAGGGTCTCACTGTGCAGCTCCGGTTGTCCTGTGTAAACCCAGACTGCTTGTTCGTTTCCCGGCCCCTATATTAATCACAACACTGTTTCACCAGTGGCTCGTGCATATTTCTAGTTAGCGCTTAACATCTTAAATTAATCCATTTTTATTAATCCATGTATCGCCATGAGATTTACTGGTAAAGTTCCAGTGTCCTTGGGCAGCTACATGGCGTCTCTGACTCCGCCTGCTCTCTCTGTATCTCTGTTCAGATTTTCTACCTGGCTTTACTCTGCCCTGCCATAGGCCAGAGCAGCTTCTTTATTAACCAATGGTAATAAAATATGCACAGCACACAGAGGGGAATCCCACATCGGTCCTGGAACTCACTTTATGTAGACCAGTCTGGCCTCTAACTCACAGAGATCCGCCTGCCTCTGCCTCTTGAGTGCTGGGATTAAAGGTGTGTGTTCTATACCTGATCTTTTTTCTTTTTCTTTTTTAAAATATGCAATTCATGAACCAGAAAAGTCAGCCTTTGTAATCCACTGAATTTAAAAAAAAATCGTGTTCACAAGACTGTTCACCCATCAACCCCTCTCCCTTTAAAGCATTTGAGCACTCCAGGAAGCAACCCCCACCCCAGTTCACTGCCCTCCACAGTGCCTCAGTTCACGGCCCTCCACAGTGTCCTCTCAGCCCCTGGCAACTGCCATAGGTTTGCCTGTTCTGGCTGCTTTCCCATAAGATTACCTCCGGTGTTTAGTAACTGCTGTTGATTTCAGGGTTCTGTGGTGACATCCGCCAGACCTTGGTCCTCTTAATTTCTGGGTAGCAGTCCCTTGTGTGGACAGGCCACATTCTGGTTTTCCCCCATCCATAGGTAGACGTTCACATTTTTCCACTTTGGCTGTTTTGTGGATGTGTACTCCTGACGGCAGCAGGGGTTTTGACCTTTTGCCTGGGGCCTGAACAGGTGTATGGGATGTGGAAGGGAGCACCTGCCGTGCCTGGCCATCATATCTCAGAATGTCTCCCTGGTGAGGCTGAGCAGACAGGCTTATGAGCCAGCGGGTAGCGCTTGAACCCTGGCCATGCAGCCTTCAGCCAGTTACTTACCCCACAGTTTCATCCTCTGTGAACATAGAGTAGTTTAACACCTGGGGGCAGGGGGTAACCCTGTCTCAAAAAAACAGGGAAAACCCCCAAAATTTTAACACCCTTCGGCTTGGGGAATATTCGTTTGTGTACATGTGTCTGAGAGCTTAAATTCACAGCTGTGGACTGGGTGGTAGCTAGGGTAGAGCACTTGTGTAGCATGGTGTAGGTCGACCCCGACCCCCTCACACCAGAGATAACAATAGAACAAACCTGTCTAAAGCAGTGGAGCCTTGCCTGGTCCAGAGTGTGAGATGGGACGTCTGCTGCTTCCGTGTTAACAGTGGAATCCTATTTAACATTCAAAAAAATACATCTTCAGGCCAGCAAAATGGTTTAGCGAGTAAAGGCACTTGCCACCAGTCTGGGTCCCTCATCTGTGGTGGAAGGAAAAAAATGGACTCCTATGCTGTCCTCTGACATGCACACATGTATGCACATGTGCACACACACAGAGAGAAATAGATAAATGTAATTTTGTATTGTTTTGGTCTTACTTCTTAGCCTTGGCTGTCCTGAAACTCACTCTGTAGAGCAAGCTGGCCTCAAACTCACAGAGATCTGCTTACCTTTGCCTCCCGAGGGCTGGGATTAAAGGTGTGCGCTCCCACACCCAGCAATAAATGTAATTTTTAAAGATGTTAATGTATAGTCTCCAATTTAGTATTATGTGGGAAATAGGCTTCTGTCTCTTTATATAAGTCTTCGGTGTCCGATTTCCTCACAGTTCCTTCAAATTATTTTTGTGTTGGAGCAAGGCCAGACATGGAGACTTATTCTGGGATCGTTTTGGCAATGAGTTTGCTGTCTCAACATGACTGGAGATGGCTGTGAGCTCATTGTCAGGGAACTGACAGTTCCCAGCTTGTCATGGGGCTCTTTGTGGGCCACTTGTCCTTACTGCTTCCGGAAGTCAGGTGCCATTTCCCGGGTGGGGAAACTGACTCAAGGTCTGTCACTCACGACAGCAGAGATGATGACCTTGTCCACTTTTGTCCTTAGCACCCTCGCTAGGTCAGTGCTTGGGACACACTGGCACCCCATGCGTGTAGGGAGAGAACAAATGAGTTTAAGCTACACATCACTGGTATTAGAGTTGCCAGACAGCCTGGGTTTGCTGTGCTGGCTCTCCGAGAACGTTCTGGTTTGTGGTCCTAGCCCCTTCTGGGGTGTGTGTAAGTAAGCGCTGAGCTCACGTGACAGCGCTCTGAAGCAGACACATGTGTGATACGGATCATCTTATCCCTGACACCTCTGGTATGTGTTGTCAGTATCAGACACGTGTGCATACACGGCCAGGTCCAGGTTGTTTCCTTGGGGTGACCTAAGTTGGTTCGAAGGAGGAAATGCATCAGTTTGCTGAGGACCCTGCTGTGGGCGTCATCTTCTTAGACGACGGTGGTGACTCCCTCTCTTTGCCAGTCTTCTTCTTTTCTTTTTAAAGGTTTATTATTTTTATGTTTGCTTCTGGCTATTCTCAAGTCTTTTTCTCTGGCCTACAGTCAAGTATGAGTGTTTTGCCTACGTGTGTGTATAAGCACCACTTAGTGCCTGGTGCCTGCAGAGGTCAGAAGGGGGCATCAGATCCCCTGGAACTCACAGACACTTGTCATTCAAGAATTCTTTAGGGAAGAAAATTTCCCTTGGCAATATTAGAAAATCTTAGAGTGGAATAAAAGGAGAGAGAGAGAGAGATTGGTGAGTGATGGTGGGGCACAGGCCTTGCTGGGTTCTGGCTGGCATGGCTGGGACTCTGATTCTCCACAGGAAGACAGGGTTTTAGGAGGTCCTCTGCAGTGCAGTTATGTGGAGTCTGCATGGAATAGGAGGGGCCAGGGCCGGGAGGAAGTGGCACCGGAGGCGATTCTGAGAAGTTCTTCACTGTAGTGTGTGAGGTCCAGGGGACAGCCGAGGGTCGTGATGCCAATGTGACTCCATATGATGCTGGCGATGTCTGTGAATTGTGCATAAAATGGAAGAAGAATGGGGGGGGGGGTCAGTGCCAACCAGACAAATAAATAAATCAATCAATAAATAAGCAAATAAATCAGTGGTTTTCAACTTGTGGGTCGCCACCCCTTTAGGGATCAAAGGACCGTTGAAAAGCACAAATATTTATAGGTATGAAGTAGCAACAAAATAATTTTATGAAGCTGAGTGGTAGTGGCTCACACCTTTAATCCCAGCACTTGGGAGGCAGAGGCAGGTGGATCTGTGAGTTCGAGGTCAGCCTGGTCTACAGAGTGAGTTTCCAGGACAGGCTCCAAAGCTACACAGAGAAACCCTGTCTCAAAAAATTAAAAACAAACATCATCAACAACAATAACCCCCCCAATTTTATGGTTGGGGGTCACCACAACATGAGTAGCTGTATTGAGGGGTCACAGCATTAGGAAGTCTGAGAACCCCTGAAACAAACAAGCTTTAGCTCCTGCGAGAGTGGAACGTGAGTGACATAAATACAAGTTAAGGAGGGACGGGTCAGGAAGCTCTGTGGGAAGGTTCCCCATCGCTCAGTTGGCAGTGAGAGACTCCTTGCTGTGCTAAACAGGGACAGATAGGAAGTGTTGTGGGGGAAACTGAGTCATGCCTGGGACTTGCTGAAAAATTCCCCATGCAAGCCTGAAGATGGTAAGGATAAATGATGTTAGCCAAACCATGCACACACACATATACACCACACAAACACAGAGATACACACATACAACAGACACACACACGTACACAACACAGAGACACACACATATACACCACACACAGAGACACACACAGACACAACAGACACACACACGTACACAACACAGAGACACACACATATACACCACACAAACAGAGACACACACAGACACAACACATATACACAATAGAGACACACATACACAACACAGAGAGACAGACACACTACACAGACACAAACATAACAGACACGCACACAGACACACCATACCGAGAGACATATATACACAACGCACACAACAGAGAGACATACACACAACACAGAGACAGAGACACACTTCACAGACACAGACACAAACAGTGACACACATACAGACACATGACACAGAGACACACACACAATACACAGACACACCATACACCCACAACAGAGAGAGACACACACACAATACACAGACACACCATACACCCACAACAGAGAGTGACACACACACAATACACAGACACACCATACACCCACAACAGAGAGTGACACACACACAATACACAGACACACCATACACCCACAACAAACACTCAACACACACACACACACACACACGACACAGAGACAGAAACACCACACACACACACAGGCCGTAGTGCCATAGAAAGCCCCATTAGCTAAAGCCAAGGTTCTCACCCCAGACTTAACTCCACTTCTTTTCTCTGTTGGTTTTTCCCTGAATGTCCCTCCGCACTTCCTGCTGACTCTGCCTTCATTAGGCCGTCTTCCCTCCCCCCTCTGGTGCTGCAGAATCTCTTACTGACCACTTGTCCCACCTTGTGTCCACAGCTGGACCCAGCTGCCTCATTAAAATCACAGCTATGGGCTAGATGAACAGATAACACGTGAGGCCGTTTGCTGGCTGCCTCTGCTGAAGCCCCCTGGGAACCCAGCTTGTGCAAGGGTAAACCCCTTCCCTGCTGTAGCAGCCAGCCAGCTGCTGAGGCTTCAGGTCACTGTAGGCAAAGGACCCAGTAGAGGGGCTTTAAATAAGCCCTGGAGGGTTTCTGAAGCCCCTTGGCAGAGCCCGCGACAGTAGCCAGCTGCAGTACTCACAGTCAGTGGGGCTCAATGAGAAAGAGTTACACACATCTGCTGGTCTCATTTGGAGGGCAGCACAATGTGCTTACAAGTCATACATGTTCCTGTGTTCATCAGCTGTGTCTTTGAAGGCACTCTTACAGGCTAGCCCCACCGCCAATCACACTGCAGAACAAGGTCATGTTTAAAACTGACATACTAATTCCCAGTCTTCCAGACAGACCTCCCTTCTGTATTCTTTCCCTGGGCAGGAGGAGGCAACATCAGGCTTAGTTTCTCAGTTATGCTCTGACCCCATTGACCCTGCCTTTAAAGTTCCTCCCATATCTAGGGCTGTTGCACCTCGAATATACCTGATCTCATCTAAAATACCCCCAGAGGGGCTGGAGAAGATGGCTCAGGTTAAGAGCACTTGGCTGTTCTTGCAGAGGACCTGGGTTAAGTTCCTAGCACCCATATGGCTCACAACCTCCTGTAACTCCAGTTCTGGGGTTCCAGCACCCACTCTAGCCTCCACAGGACTGCACATATGTGGCACACATAAACTCTTGCAGGCAAATATGCATGTACATAAAAAGATCAAGCAACAAGACAAGAGTGGCCTCCCAAACATGAACTTGACCATTTCTTGCCATCAGGTCTGGTCCCCAGCATCTGTTGCTGAAGTGATCCAGGTACCATGTTTGCCCGGGCAATCTTGTTTTAGCAGAGCCGAGGGAGGTCCCTTTCAAACCTTCATAATCTTGAAGTCCCATTTGCTGTGGGACAATGGTCTGTACCCTGTCACTTGTATTTTAAATAAATGCTGATTGGCCAGTAGTCAGGCAGGAAGTATGGGCGGGATAATGAGAATTCTGGGAAGAGGGAAGTTACCGTCTGCAGTTATCACCCAGATGAAGACTGGGAACTAGGCAGGACAGAAACTTCAGACAACACCCATTTATCCAAGCAGCTGTTCATTTCCTTCCCTCTTTTTTTTTTAAATATTTGTTTATTTATTTATTATGTATACAATGTTCTGTCTGTATGCCTGCAGGCCAGAAGAGGGCGCCAGACCTCATTACAGATGGTTGTGAGCCACCATGTGGTTGCTGGGAATTGAACTCAGGACCTTTGGAAAAGCAGCCAGTGCTCTTAACCACTGAGCCATCTCTCCAGCCCCTCCTTCCCTCTTGATAGAAATTCTTGCATCACTCTGAGAGGATGGCTTAGCAATGCTTCTGAGCCTTCTGTGGAGGCTGAGGCAGGAGGATAGCTTGAGCCTAGGTGTTCAAGACCAGCTTGAGCAACAGAGCAAAGCCCTGCCTCCATTTTTTCCCATTGCTTGAGTATAGGGTGTCCTCGGCCTGTTATTTGAATGTCGCCTCAGTGTCAGCGATCAGCATTTCATGCCAGGGTCCTGTCTGTATTGACTGCAGGCCTAGGGGCCTTGCCGGGAACACAGGCTCACATGATACGGAGCTGCCTGCCGCATTTGCCCTGTGCTCTGCAGCAAAGTGAACTCCAGTCAGAAATTGGAGCATTTACACTGAATCAAAGATTGGCAGTTGGGATCATCTCACAACATGTCTTTTAGTGCGGGAGAGAGGGCTCATCGGTTAAGAGCGCACACAATTCCCAGGACCTATTTTGGGTGACTCACAGTCACTGGTAACACCAGCTCCCCTGGGATCTGATGGCTCTGGCTCCCAGGGCACCATTACTCATCTGCATATAAACATAAGTAAAAGTAGTGAAGATAGAGCTTTATAAAATAATACTAATAACCAAAGCATTTTCATACTCCAGTTTATTAGCCCGTCCTAGGATGCTGGTTGGTATCACTGCCACCTAGGTTCTAACTCAGGGTGTGTCTCTGTAATAGGGATCAATAAAGTTTTCTTGAAGACCTCCACAGGGAATATTTAGGTTCTGTAGTCCATAGAGCCTATGGCAATGGTGTAAATCGACAGTGAACTTAGCCATCACAGTACGCAAATGAGAGCCTGTCTGTGGTCCAGGCAAACATCGATGAAGACAGATGTGTGAATTTTAGTGTAATTTTCTAATGCTCTGAAATACTGTTTAAAATGGTAACTGTCTGCTAGGTGTGGTGGGGTGCTGCTATAATCCAAGTACCCAGGAGCCTAAAGCAGGAGGATCGTGGGCTGGCCTGGGCTACAGAGTAAATTTCAGGCTAGCCTGGGGCTCATAGTAAGATCCTATCTCAGCTTGATGAAGTACTTTCAAAAAGGTAAAATCATTCTTTTAGTACACGGGCCTTTCAAAAAGAGGGGCAACCGGAATCCGGCCCTGATTCCATGGTCTGCAGAGTCTGGCCCCATGGCACCCCGGCCTTGTAGCCATGCAGGAGACCCTGCTATGGTGGTGTCTGGGCTGCGTTCTCTATGCAGTGTTGTGAGCCCTGGGTGGCATGTGTGGCTAAGAAACTGAAGATTTGGTGTTAATTCATTTAAATGGATTTTAGTTTAAATTTGACATTCCCCGTGGCCAGCCTCTACCATGTTGGGCAGGCCTCATGATGGAGGAGGAGACATGGATGGACAGCTTCCTGCTGCACGTTCACTGGCAGGAAATGGCCTGAAGTTGCCATGTGGCTTTAGTGACCGCAGATGTGTGCTGAGTGTTTGCTGTGCCAAGCAAGGTTTTAAGCACCTTACATGTTTCAGCTCCCTAGATTCTTACTGTCAGTCAAAAAAACGGATAAGCCACAGTCTCATATGTCAGTTGAGACAAGTGAGCGTTGGGTTATAAGGTTATGTGAAATTCAAGGCACAAAAAAACACGATCCGCCAGACAGTGGTGGTGGCGCACATTTTAATCCCAGTACTCGGGAGGCAGAGGCAGGCGGATCTCTGTGAGTTTGAGGCCAGCCTGGTCTACAGAGTAAGACAATGTCTCCAAACAAATGAAAATACTTAGGTTTACTTATTGTCATCAGAAGAAAAGTCCTATGACACGTGGGGTGCCGGGAAACCCTAGCAGCATTCCACCCCAGAGTGAGTTCAGGTGCAGTTACCTAATAGCTTAGGTAAGCAGGGTTCAAAGTGGTGTGGGTGTGAGGACCGGGTGTTTCCTCCTTAACAGCTCTGGTAGCTGTCTACCGAGCGTGTGTTAGTGATGTAACAGTTGTGCAGCTGTCTACTAAGCATGTGTTAGTGACGTAACAGGTGTGCAGTTGTCTACTGAGTGTGTTAGTGACGTAACAGGTGTGCAGCTGTCTACTGAGTGTGTTAGTGACGTAACAGGTGTGCAGCTGTCTACTGAGTGTGTTAGTGACGTAACAGGTGTGCAGTTGTCTACTGAGTGTGTTAGTGACGTAACAGGTGTGCAGCTGTCTACTGAGTGTGTTAGTGACGTAACAGTTGTGCAGCTGTCTACTGAGTGTGTTAGTGACGTAACAGGTGTGCAGTTGTCTACTGAGTGTGTTAGTGACGTAACAGGTGTGCAGCTGTCTACTGAGTGTGTTAGTGACGTAACAGTTGTGCAGCTGTCTACTGAGAGTGTTAGTGACGTAACAGGTGTGCAGCTGTCTACTGAGTGTGTTAGTGACGTAACAGGTGTGCAGCTGTCTACTGAGTGTGTTGGCGACATGTCCAGTTCTTATAAGAAATGTGTTGCACCTTTGACGATATCCTTGTTGTTCCGTCTTCATCCTTTCTTGAATTACTGACATGGGTTTATCTTTTCTCCCTTTAGAGAGTTTTGAGGTGACAGTCACCAAAGAAGGTGATGAAGGGTTCTTTGTCTCCCTCTCATGAATATTAACCCACTAACTTGTTATAAAATTGGGAATCAGCCATTAAACGGAGCAACTGCCATGCCGTCCCCTTATTTATTCTCCTAGTTTTGTTTCATTTTTTTAAGTGTATTTATGGAAATTGTATGTAACCAGACCCTTGGTTAGAAATATCTAGAACTCAGACATCCGTTTGAACTGCGTGGACAGGACTTGCTTGGGACAGTTTTCTAGTCACTGAACCCGTGGAAGTGTGCAGGCTTCTTTTTACGAGAAATGGCTTTGCAGCTTCATATTGCATCAGAGCGTTAACCTTGTCCTCCCATGGGTGTGCGTGGAACCAGGGAGCTTTCCAACCCAGAGAGTTTAGCCGTAGTGATTTTGTCGGCTGGTGTTCCTCTCAGGGGAAGCCAGAACTGGGGAATCCTAGCGGATCCCTCCCTGTGGCAGTGGATGTCAGCTGTTGAAATGGATGCCTGAAAACTTGGTATTTCTACCCCTCTTCTTTAGCAGTTTGTTTTGATTCCCTAATTTAGCCAGGCTCATTGCACAGGAAGACTTGATCTTTTTTTTTCCTCGACAGAATTTCTGTAATTATGATGCTGGTCCCACATGTCACACTTCTTCTCTCAACGCTTAACTCTCCATTTTATCCTCTCTCTGGTGCAAACCCAAAGAACCGCCCAGTGCTCAGACCGCCTGGGAGCCTGGTGTGCTCAGGCCTTGGCTGTTGCTTATGATGTCCTTGACCCTCGAGCCCTGGAAGTGCTCCTGTGGAATGCCTGTCTATGCTCTCTCTCTTGTATCCCTGCATGAATGGATGCAAAGTAAACCAGTTGCTTGGAAAGCCAGAATCCGCTTCTACTAAAGTCCCAGAACTCACCCGTGTTAAAGCACAGTGCCCCCACCCCCGCTTTGTCCACGGACCCTACAACCCCCCTGGCTGCTAAGTTGTTGTCGTCTATTTTCTTTGGGGGCGGGGGCAGCGCGCAGAAGGTTCATGGGGCAAGGCACACTAATCTGCTCTACTTTACTCCCCAGGTGAGATTTGTGGCTTTAAAATTCACGGGCAGAATGTCCCCTTTGATGCCGTGGTGGTGGATAAGTCCACGGGGGAGGGACTAATCCGCTCTAAGGAGAAATTGGACTGTGAGCTGCAAAAAGACTACACGTTCACCATCCAGGCCTACGACTGCGGAAAGGGACCTGATGGCACTGGCGTGAAGAAATCTCACAAGTAAGTCGAGAGCCAGGAGAGCCGCCCAGTAGTGCGCATGCGTGGGGAGCGGCAGTGGGACTTGGTCCCCAGTGCTCCGAGGTGTGAGATGGAGCAGGAAGAGTCCTGCAGGGTCACAGACGGGTTGGAAAGGTCTTTAAGGGTGGACTCCAGCCTGGGTGTCCTCTTTTGTGTTTAACTTCTAGGAAGAGCCTGATGGGTAACAGGTTTTCAAAAAGGAATGAGTGGTTTTATGCCACCGAGTATTCTTGGTAAAGAAACTAAAGCCTTACAGGAACAGTGAGTGACATGTGCCTGCTACTGAGGCACTCGGAAGGCTGAGGGAGGAGGATCACAAAGGCAAGGACTGCCTGGGTAACATAGTAAGACTTTGTCTCTGGAGGGGGCTGGGAGCAGGGACAGAGATAGACAGACAGACACAGATACTCACACTCACACACAGCCCCATATTGAACTTTTTCCTGAGGAAAATGATTTTGTTATTCTTTTTGGTTTTTTTCGAGACAGGGTTCTCTGTGTAGCCCTGGCTGTCCTGGAACTCACTTGGTAGACCAAGCTGGCCTCGAACTCAGAGATATCCACCTGCCTTTGTCTCTGAGTCCTGGGATTAAATCACCATCACTGCCTGGCTGATTTTGTTATTCTTATCTTTTCTTGTAAACTCTAAACGCGTAAGCTAGCTAACTTGTGGAGGAAGTTGACATGACCGGAGGTCACTATAACAGAGAGGGCTGTAGAAGAATGGGCGTAGAAGTCTAGACTTTTATCCCCTCAACACCAGGCCAATTGAATGTTGCTCAGCCTTAGTTCCTCGGTACATTGCTAAGGAAAAGGGATGTGTGGGCAGCATGGGCGCCACATGGATGAGCCTGGATCGGGATGCTCTGAAAACAGGGTATGATGAACTAGTGGAAAACTTCTCATTTTCACACAACGTGACATCCCTTTGTTCATTTAGAAGATTGTGTTTGTGCTGAGGACGAAGCCTGGGCCTTGTGTATGTCAGATAAACACTTTGCAACAGGCCTATATTTCCAAAAGTTTATATTTTGACCAAAAAACCTGATCAGTAGGTAGCCCTTGAAGTCTACATAAGTGTCATTATTTGGAGACTGGCTCACTGGCGCCCAGCTATGAACTTGGAAAGTGGCAGTTAGGAGTGCTCCTCCTGTACATCTTCATTTGTGGAACCAGGACTGAATGAAAGGGGTCCTCGTGGTGACCTCTTCCTGCTCTGTGACAGTAGGACAGAACTTGTTTCTACACGTGTGTGCGTGTGTGTGTGTGTGTGTGTGTGAGAGAGAGAGAGAGAGAGAGGCAGGCAGGCAGACAGACTGCGTGCGTGTGTGTTCACAGATGTGTATGCCTGCGTGTGGATGTCCTGGGTTCCACTTGATGTACACGTGCAGGTCTCTCCCATCTCAGGGAGTCTGGCTAGCCAGCTTGCCCTGCGTTCCTGTCCAGCCTCCCAGAGGAACCACCACATGGGCCTCACATTTCCGTGGGTGCCGGGGCTCAGCACTCAGACTCGTGTGGCAAGTGCTTCATCCACTGAGCCATCTCTCTACCTCATTTGTTTTAACTCACACAGTGAGACCATTTCTCTATTTCTAACCCCTCTTCCTTTGGCTGTAAGTCTTTAAAATTCTGTGATAATGCGTCTTGACATTATGACCAGAGACTAAGTAGTGTTTGGATTCCTCTCCCTTCCTCACGTCCTGCCCCCACTTTAGAGGAAAATTCAGTCTTCTCTGCTGCATCATGGATTTTCTAAGCCTATTGCCTCAATTTTAGGGGACAGAAAAATCAGCCCAAGTTCAAATTTAACTTCCCCGTGCCTCCATGCCAAATAAAAGAAATTGAATTTGGTTACATTTTGGCTTCACTGTAGGAAGCTCATGAAGCAGCATCAGGAAAGGAGAATGTAGAAATCAGCAGAATTGTTGCCTTTTGGGTAAAAGACAGAACAGAGCCCCACACCAGCCTTCTCCCCCTTGTCTAGGGCAACCGTCCACATCCAGGTGAATGACGTGAACGAGTATGCGCCTGTGTTCAAGGAGAAGTCCTACAAGGCGGCCGTGGTGGAGGGGAAGCAGCAGGGCAATGTCCTCAGGGTGGAGGCTGTGGATGCAGACTGCTCCCCGCAGTTCAGCCAGATCTGCAGCTATGAGATCCTCACCCCGGATGTGCCGTTCACCGTGGACAAAGACGGTAAGAACAGGGGAGCCTGGTGAGTCGGTGACGGCGGGTGGTGACCTGGGCTTCCCAGTGCCGGCCGAGCATCAGTGAGCCTGCAGGCTGCCCGGAGCCCTGCCTCGTGCCTGTGACTCATGTTTGACTTAACTCTGGAAATTTGGACTCTTTGGGACTCTCTTTCCCCTTTCCTACCCAAATCAAGTGACGGCCTTGTTTGACATGAACCTTCTCACTTTCACCCGTGTGCACCTGAGTGTGTGGTCCCTTTAGGTACTTATTTTTTGTTCTCCATTTGATTGGAATCTTTTACACCCCCTCCCCATCACTCCCCACTTTTGGTGGTGCTGGGGATCCAGTCCAGGCTTTGTACGTGTTAAGCAAATGTCCTCCCACTGGGCTACACTTCTGGCCCCTTCTGCCCCATCTTTAGGGTGAGCACTGATTGATTCATTCTTTAAGGAATCATTTTTGGTTATGTGTCTCTGTGTGGGTGTGTGCACGTGAAAGCAGTTGCACACGGGAACCAGAGGTTTTGGATCCCCTGGAGCTGGAGTCACAGGTGCTTGTGAGCCCCTTGCTGTGGGTTCTGATCCCCTGGAAGAGCAGTGTGTGCTCCTAACTGCTGAGCTGTCTCTCGCGCTCCTTTATTTCTGAGCCAGGCTCTTCCCATGCAGCCTCGGCTAGCGTCTCGCCTCTTGTCCTCCTGCCTTGGCCTTCTGATTGTGGGGATTATAGCTAAGATGAGGATTCGCACTGCTTCTGCCAGAACCTTTCTCCTGAGGAGCTGACAGAAGCAATGTGAGAGCTCAACCCCTTTCTACTGGGACTGCTTCTTTGTTGTTGTTTTGAGAGACAGGGTTTCTCTGTGTAGCCCTGGCTGTCCTGGAACTAACTCTATAGACCAGGCTGGCTTCGAACTCAAGAGATTCCCCCTGTCCCTGCCTTCCTAGTGCTAGGATTAAAGGCGTGCACCACCCCTGCCCAGCCACGGTAATAACATTGTAAATTAGTGCACACTGCAGTCTTTGATGGAATTGTGGTTGTGTGAAACTTTGTAGGGTCTGGAGAGATGGCGGTGTGGTTACAGCACTGGCTGCTCCTGCAGAGGGCCCTTGTTCAGTTCTCAGCACTCACATCAGGCTGCTTACAACTGCCTATAACTCTAGGTCCAAGGGCTCCAACACCCTCTTCTGGCATCTAAGGGAACCAGGTATGCAAGTGGTTTACATACATACTACAGGTACTCACACATATACACAAAATAAAAGCGAATCTTAAAAAAAAAAAAGACATTTTCACTCACATTTGAACAAAAGGATACCTCTTTCTAAGCAAGAGGACGAAGGGGGGAGGATTTTCTTCCCTCTCCCTCTTTTCCTCCCCCCTCCCTCCCTCCCTCCCTCCCTTCCTCCCTTCCCTTTGGTGCTAGGGTAGCATCTGAAGTCGCACCTCGCAGGTGGTAACTATGGGTCCCACTGAGTCATACCCCGGCCGAACCTCAGTTAATTTTGGTTTGTTTGTTTGTTGAGGGAAGAGAGAATTTCTTGCAGTCCAGGTTAGCTTTGAACTTGGCATGTAGCTCAGGACAGCCCTGAACTTTTAATCCTCCTGCCTCTACCTCCCACGTGCTGGGCTTACTCTTGGTAAGGAGTGCTGGACATCAGAGCAGAATTGTGTCCCCAGCCCTCAACTTTGTTTTCTTTAACAAAATTAATCTTTCATCATAAGTATTTAATGAAGCTTGACCTCATTGTTAGCATTTAAGGTATTTAAACTATTTGCCCTTTTTTATTCTTACATGCAAAGTACTAAATGTTGATATAAAATCAGGGCAGGCGAGGTGGCTCAGGGAAAAAGCACTTATCACATAGCCTGATGACCTGACTTCAGTCCCCAGAGCCATGGTAGGAGGAGAGAACTCACTCCTGAAAGATGTCCTTTGACCTCCGCACATGTGAGGAGGCATACACATGGCATACACATACACCCAATTAAAATGTTTCTAAAAAGCTGGCCGTGGTGGCGCATGCCCTTAATCCCAGCACTGGGGAGGCAGAGGTAGACAGATCTCTCTGAATTCCAGGCTAGCCTGGCCTACATGTGAGTCCCAGGACAGCCAAGGTTACATAGTAAGACCATGTCTCAAAAAAAAAAAAAAATAAAAAAGAATTTTTAAAACCAGTATAGAAACTGCAGGGATGGGGCGGAGTACTCAGTACACAGGAGGGCTGACTGTGTGCTCACACTGCGCTCAGACACTGGAGCATGGCCTCGGCGAGTTCTGCGGTCAAGGGGGGATGGAAGAGTGTGTGACCTCGGGACTGAGTTTATTTCAGGTCTTGTCAGTCTTGCACAGCACAAGTAAAGATGGTTCTCATCGCCGCTTTCCTTCTCCGCCAGGCTACATTAAAAACACAGAGAAGCTGAACTATGGCAAAGAGCACCAGTATAAGCTCACAGTCACGGCCTACGACTGTGGGAAGAAAAGAGCCACGGAAGACGTTCTGGTGAAGATCAGTGTTAAGCCCACCTGCAGCCCCGGGTGGCAGGGTGAGCTCCAATCTCTCTGCTTCTGCACCCATTCTGAAAATGTACGTGCCGTAGAACCACATAAACGTGAGCTTTCTTTTTTCTCTCCCGCACCCATCCATGGATCAATGCAGGCTGGAGCAACAGGATTGAATACGAGCCCGGCACGGGGGCGTTGGCTGTCTTCCCAAGCATCCACTTGGAGACCTGTGACGAGCCCGTCGCCTCAGTGCAGGTCACAGTGGAGCTGGAGACCAGCCACATTGGGAAAGGCTGCGACCGAGACACCTACTCTGAGAAGTCCCTTCACCGGCTCTGTGGTAAGGAGGTCTGGTGTCTGGAGCCCTCAGTCTTCAGGGAAGACAGGACCCCGTCGGACCCTAGCCTGTGTCTGGGCTGTTAAATAAGCAGAACAGACACGATGTTGTGAGGTGGCCTTTGCTGCCTTGCTGGCTGCTTTTCATTCGGACAGGTTCTCGGGAAAGCACAAACCCTGTAGACTCTGTCCAGAGTGCTGCATGTGTGTGCACTGAAGAGCTCATAATTTGAAGAATTTAACCCATTGAGAATCATCCAAGTGCAGATGATGTAAGAATAAGGAGCCGGGCTTCGGAATGTGCTCTGGAGTTCATTTATTCAGAGGTTGAGGCAGGGGGTCGTTTGAACCCAGGAGTTCTGGTCCAGCCTGGGAAATAGAGGGTACACTGTTTCAGAGGCCCATGCTTTTCCTAATGCATGAGGCTCTGAGTTCGCTCCCCAGCACCAGGAAGAAAGAGTAGAAACCTTAACCTGACAGCTGTAAAATCTTTTCTCTACTCTTTTTTTAAAATTACTTTTATTTATTTTATATATGTGGGTGAGTGTGTGCCACAGTGGTCTGCGGAAGTCAGAGGGTAGGTAGTGAGGTAATCGCTTTTCTCTCCCCTACGTGGTTCCAGGTTTGGTGGCAGGTGCCTTTGCTAGTGCTGAGCTGTCTTACTGCCTCCCTCTCCCTGCTCTTTGACTCAGTAATTCCAGTTCTAGATGTTTATCCTAAGAGCAGAATCACCGCACACATACATGCTCGTTGAGGACAGGTGTGTAACAAAGGAGTTTGGGGTAACAGTCAGTGTCCACCAGTGGGAGGACTAATGAATCCCGTTGTATCTGCACAGCGAAACGCTACACAGCCACTCATAGATGCTGCTACAGAGTGAGGAGAATGTGTGGCATTGCAGACTCAGCAGGCCTCCAGTTAAGTAAGAAGCACTTTGTGAGCAGACAAGGACTCAGTGGTTAAGAACACTGGCTGTTCGGGGTGTGGGGCCCAGCACCCACATGGCAGCTCACAACAGTCTGTAACTCCAGTCCCAGGAGCTTTGGTGTCCTCTTCTGATCTCCTTGGACATAAGGCATGCAAGAGGTGTATAGACATACATGCAGAAAAAACACTTGTGCACATAAAATCAAAATAAACAAACAATCTTCTGGGCTAGAGAGAGTTCAGTGGGTAAGGCACTTGCTGTGCAGTGTGAGGATCAGGTGTAGATCCCCAGAACCCACTCAATCCAGAGAGGTAGAGCGGCCCACCCAGTCATGTTGGTAGCTCTGTGTTTGATCGAGAGACCTGCCTCACTGAATAAGGTAAAGGTAACTGAGGGTGATTCCTTCACATGTGTGCACACCTGTACACGATTGTCCAAACACATGCAGACATACATGCACACAAAGGCACATACCACTAACATGACAATGAAGAAGAAACTTTTATATGTTCATTTAAAAAGGACTAGAAGTGTTTATACACAAAATGGTGTCTATTTGGGTGGGAACATAAAAAGTTACATTGTTATTGTGTTTGTTTTGAGGCAGGGTCTTTCCTCATAACTCTGGCTAGCCTGAAACTCAATATGGGAATAGGCTAACTTTGAACTCACAAAGGTCTGCCTCTGCTGGTGCTGGGATTAGAGGCGTGTGCACCATGCCTAACTGTGTTTTATCTTCTTCATCCTTCATCCTTAAAACAAAAAGCCACAGACTGTGTTTGTATCTGTGGTTTTTGTTTTTGTTTTGTCTTATTCTGTAGCCCAGGCAGGCTTTGAATTTGGCAGTCTCCTGCCTCTGCCTCCCTTGTGCTAGGATTACTGATGTGTATATTACATTTTTGTTAAGAAAAAAAAAATCCTTATTTTTTAGGGAAGGCAAAATCAAACCAGCAGCCATTCTAAGGGTGAGAGACACCCTTAGTGTGGTCCTGAGCCACTCTCAAGCGTTCCGTTCTCCATGGAACTGACTCTCATGTCTCTTTGGTTTCAGGGGCTGCAGCTGGCACCTCAGAGCTGCTCCCTTCCCCGAGCAGCTCTTTGAACTGGACTGCTGGCCTTCCCACCGACAACGGCCATGACAGCGACCAGGTCTTTGAGTTCAATGGCACTCAGGCAGTGAGAATCCCGGATGGCGTTGTGTCCCTTGACCCCAAAGAGCCCTTTACGATTTCTGTGTGGATGCGGCATGGACCTTTCGGCCGGAAGAAGGAGACAATTCTCTGCAGTTCAGACAAAACAGGTTGGTTGCATCCCTGTGTCGGCTGGTATTCTTCCGTGCTCCCTCACAGGGACTAGTTCCTCCACAGATGAGGCTCTCTATTTTATGCTGGGGACACTTTGTCCTTAGAGACACAGCACCAGCCTGGGGGTTTATCCTGAGTTCTCAGTAGAACCCTGTGTGTGTTCCTATCCCCTGTCTTGGCTCAGCTAGAGGTTCATTTATGCAGATAAAACATGTCTTTAAGGCCAGGCGGTGGTGGCGCATGCCTTTAATCCCAGTACTCGGGAGGCAGAGGCAGGCGGATCTCTGTGAGTTTGAGACCAGCCTAGTCTACAAGAGCTAGTTCCAGGACAGGCTCCAAAGCCACAGAGAAACCCTGTCTCGAAAAAAAAAAAAAAAAACAAAAAACAAAAAAAAAACCCCATGTCTTTAAATCTACTCAAGAAACTGTCCTGGGGGGCTGGAGCGATGGCTCAGAGGTTAAGAGCATTGCCTGCTCTTCCAAAGGTCCTGAGTTCAATTCCCAGCAACCACATGGTGGCTCACAACCATCTGTAAAGAGGTCTGGTGTCCTCTTCTGGCCTTCAGGCATACAGACAGAATATTGTATACATAATAAATAAAAAAAAAAAAAGAAACTGTCCTGGGGGCTGAGAGATGGCTCAGAGGTTAAGAGTACTGCCTGTTCTTCCAAAGGTCCTGAGTTCAATTCCCAGCAACCACATGGTGGCTAACAACCATCTGTCATGAGATCTGGTGCCCTCTTCTGGCCTGCAGGCATACACGCAGACAGAATATTGTATGCTTAATAAATAAATAAATACATATTTTTTTTAAAAAAAGAAACTGTCCTTACTCCCCCTGGGACCTGGAGGTGGCAGTTCACCTATAGACGCTGTCTTTTCAGACATGAACCGACACCATTACTCGCTGTATGTCCACGGGTGCAGACTGATTTTCCTCCTCCGTCAGGACCCGTCGGAGGAGAAGAAATACAGGCCTGCGGAGTTCCACTGGAAGTTGAACCAGGTGAGTAAATAGAAACCTTGCCAGGTGTCAACCTCTCGGGATGTGACCGTCTGCAGGACATCATGGTTTGTGTATCTGTGGGTCAAAGGACAGCAGATCAGATCCCCTTAACTCCTTCCTGCCAAAGCCCACCTTTTCCCTTGTGTGCATTTTACGGCAAAATAATAGCGTAAATATTATCTTCTTTGTAGACCAGGAAGATGACTCCCTAGGTAAAGGACTTGCCACCAGGCCTGACCACCTGATTTTGGTTCCCAGAACGCATGTACACGATGGAGGGAGAGGACTGCTTCCCACAAGTTACCTCCTGATGTGTACATGCACATACTCATTACCAGAGTTAAATGTGAAAAAGAATATGTGATTTAAGCTGACAATACAGTTATGTTGTATTGAGTGCGGGAATGGCACTGAAACCCTCCTGTTTAACTTCCTGGTCACTGTGTGAGCAGGCGCCACCGTGTGGTTGTATGTGGTTCTGGGGATTGCTACCTCTGCCAGGGCCCTGTGTGTGGCCCTTCCCTCAGCCTGCCTGTCTGTGGGGTTGAGCAGTTGACAGAGAACATGCACTCACTGTCGTGCGCCCTTTTCTGTGACCGATGATTATTATCTTGGCTCAGAAGCGAATGGCTGGCACTCGGGAGCAGAGGCAGTGCCATCGAGTCCCAGTCTAGTTCTAGAACAGCCTGGGCTACATAGTGAAACCCTGCCACAAAAAGGGGGGGATAGCCTGACCCAGTGTTTAGGAGGTAAGTGTCCAGCTTGCTGCTAGGGAGACTTGTGGATGCCGCTAAGGGTAGAGAATTGCTCAGCCCTTGTTAGCGTCCCTGGCCTGTGGCGATTTGAAATGCCCTAGTGATGATGAAGTTGACCTGCCCCTTTCTGGTGGGATGTGTGTGCTAAACACTTTCCTGCTAGATTTTTAAATCCTTTTCTTTCAGGAAGTCGTTCCTGACACGTGACCCATTTCCCACATCATGCTGCTGCTCAGGGTTGCGTCTTCGGCCGCACAGCTGGCTGACATGTCACGCTTTCTTTGCCTTGGCTAGGTCTGCGATGAGGACTGGCACCACTTTGTCCTTAACGTGGAATTCCCAAGCGTGACTCTCTATGTGGACGGTGTGTCTCACGAGCCTTTCTCTGTCACAGAGGACTACCCACTTCATCCAACTGGGATAGAGACTCAGCTCGTGGTTGGAGCTTGCTGGCAAGGTAACAGTTGCTGGCCTCCCATCCCCCGGCCCTGGGAACTAACACCTCCTTGCTGTGTTGTGACTATGTCGGGGTCAGATTCTTAGTAGCTCTCCTCTTTACCCACGTGTCCTTGTGTCTGTGTGCAGCCTTTTAGAGGACACGACCGCTGTCAGGGGTGGTTGATGTCACCGTTCTTGAACCTGAATGACAGACAGGGAAGGCATGATCAGGGAACTAGCCTATAAATCAATCTGATCATTAATTATTGATGTCTGTGAAGTGACGCAGAAATGTGGAGGATACAGAAGAGTCTGCGCTGTAGGCTTCTATAGTACTTAGCCCTTGGTAGCTCAGCAGGAACCTGGTTGAGTGAGGGAGCATTTGGAGAGGCCTGGTTGCAAACCACTGCCTTGAACAATATGTATGTGCAGAATCTCAGGCATCCAGTTAAGTTGAAATAGTGGCCAGCACACTGAAGACTCCGAACTTGTGCAGTGATAACCCATGATGCCCTGTTAATGGGCGAGACAAAGCTTTAACGGCAGGGCCAGAAAGACCGGAATTTGAAAGGGCATTGGGGACAGTATGCGGATCCCTGCTCTGCTGTGCAGTGGTGAGAAGAGACCCATGATTCTGCTGGTGACAGGGTCACAGTCACTGCCCACTGCTGTGGTTGTAGCCTATATTTATAGCCAAAGGAAATAAGTTAGTGGGAATGAACGTTAGCTGTCCAAGTTCATGGAGCATCAGTGTGCCCTCCTGTGACCCTTGGACCCCACATCATTTCAGGGTACTGCACCATCACTGAGTGCTAGATGACCAGACCTAAGACAGATTTTTCTCCCCGTGGGAAGATAGAACTTTGACTTTGGTTAGAAAGGTATAAGTGGGGCTGGAGAGATGGCTCAGAGGTTAAGAACACTGACTACTCTTCCAGAGGTCCTGAGTTCAATTCCCAGTGCCCACATGGTGGCTCACAGCCATCTGTAATGAGATCTGGTGCCCTCTTCTGGCCAGCAAGCATACAGACAGACAGAACACTGTGTACATAATAAATAAAGCTAAAAAAAAAAAAGGTATAAGTGCATCTAATTCCCAAATTTGTTTATTTTAGGAGAACTTGAATTTCTTAAGTTTCTCTGTAAATTCTTTCAGACACAGAGGAATAAGCTAGCATGTTGAGGTGACCCTCTTCAGTTACTTCAGTTACTACCAGGGTTACTGCTGCTTTACACACGTGCCTGGGAGAAAATGGGGTGTGAAGCCAAAGGCTGGGTTGCAAGGCACGCAGATGGTTTAAGTTTAAATTCAAATGTGGTGTAAGAATCAAAACACAAGCACAAGCCGGAACGAAACTTTCTCTTCTGGTGGTTTCACTGTTTTGGTTAAATGGGCCGCCCTGCACTGTCTGGCCTCCCCTGGTCACGGTGGCACTGCTGTGAAGTAGCAAATGATTTTCATCTTTTCTTTCTTTTGACTTCAACTGTCACAGCTTTTCCAACCTGACAGCCATTTCTGTATCAAGCAACACATTTTTTTCTTTCATCTAATTTTTAACATTTTATGTATCATGGATGTTTTGATCTGTATGTATGCCTGTGCGCCAGGTACGTGCCTGGTGCCTGTGGAAGCCAGAAGAGGTCCAGGTCCCCTCGAATCAGTGCAGCAGGTGGTTGTGAGCCACTGCGGGGGTGCTGGGAATTGAACTCAGGACCTCTGGAAGAGCAGCCAGTGCCCTTAACCACTGAACCGTACTCTAGCCCCTACCAACACAAGTTGTTTAAAATTCAGTTCACACGCAGGAAGGTGCCCCCTCTGCCTTTCAGTGAACGTGGAAGCCCACTCCCTGCGAACACAATATGGGAAGGGTGGGCCATAGGCGGCAGCAGCGTCACCTCTGTCATAGAGAGATCACAGTGGGTGGCCATGAAGGAGCAAAATGGCTTCCCAGGTCTGGCGTCACCCCAAGACTCATCTCCACTTGGTGCATGGGAGGATACCTAGGCAGACTCTAGTGGCCATTGTGGAGGCATTTCCTCCACAGTGCAGTACAGAATGTGTGGGTTCTGGGGCTGGAGAGATGGTTCAGTGGTTAAGAGCACTGGCTGTCCTTCCAGAGGTCCTGAGTTCAATTCCCAGCAGCCACGAGGTGGCTCATAGCTATCTATAATGAGATCTGGCGCCCTCTTCTGGCCTGCAGGCACCCATGCAGGCAAAACACTGTATACATAGTAAATAAATCTTTTTTTTTTTTTAAGAGTGTGTGGGTTCTGTGCCCAGCCATGGGTGTGTGTCCACCAGCAGGGCTTTAGGTTTTGTGCCCCGATCTGCAGCTGTAGAGACTGTGGCTGGTGAGTGCCCAGGCCTGCTGCAGGTCGTCTATCTGGGTGAGACCCTTAGCCAGCCTCCCTCTTAATGTCCTCTTTTCTCTGTCATCTAAAATCCAGAAAGTACAGACACACGTGTTTTTATGTGCTACACTCTTGACCCTGGTGCGAGCCCTCCCATTTTGTCCGTGTGTTCCGCTTCCCTGTGTGGAGGAAAGAAGCTAATGGTTCAGGAGCCAGCGCCACTGCCGGCCAGACCTCCTGGGAACGCATTGTTTGTTCTACGCAGATAGTGAATTTGGTGTGCCTGCTTTTTTGCCTTAACTTGAATCTGGTTTGTGTTCTGGCGAGGAGAAGAGGCGATGGTGTATAAAAGGAAAGGCCTGGGCTGGAGAGATGGCTCAGAGGTTAAGAGCATCGCCTGCTCTTCCAAAGGTCCTGAGTTCAATTCCCAGCAACCACATGGTGGCTCACAACCATCTGTAATGAGGTCTGGTGCCCTCTTCTGGCCTGCAGACATACACATAGACAGAATATTATATACATAATAGATAAATAAATATTTTTTTTAAAAAAAAGGAAAGGCCTCACATTAAGCATTGGAGGGGTCGCTTCTGGGGAAATGTCATCCAGGTGAAATACATCCCGGATGTCAAGAGGGACTTTGTTTTCTGGGGCTCGTGTTTGGCGGCTGGCGCCTGAGGTCCCGTGTGAAGGCCTAACCTCTCGGTCTTGTCTGCTGTCTCTGTCTTGCCTTTGCAGAGTATGCAGGAGTCGAGAGCGGCAATGAGACTGAGCCTGTGACTATGGCCTCCACAGGTTGCTGGAACCCCTACCCCACCCCCGTTCATTATAGTGTTTCCTTTAAAGATGGGACATTGATTCATTTCACCTGTCGCATGAGACGAGCAAATTGCATTTTGATCCTATACACCATTTCAGCTGCTTGCCCGCATCGAGCTTCCTCATTGCTCCTGGGACTTCCCTACCTGCCCCTGTCGACCCTGCACCCCCCCCCAATGGCTGCACTTTGGGGGGGTATTAGTGCCTCCAGTTCCCCACGGCCACTGCATGAGGCACCTATTACAATTCCTCAAGCTGGGTTTCAGGGGGCACTTTATGGTGATCGCGTGGCTAAGCCACAGGACAGGAAGAGTTTTTCCGTTGTCTGTCACGATTGATACTGAATTCTAAACAGAAATAGCGGTCCCTAGGGATGACTTGCCAGGCCAGGGCCCTGTTCTTTGTTAGTGTAAATGCCAGCTGTAGTTCGTGGCGCTTTGTTGTGGACTGCCAAGGTCTCCTCTGGGGTTTAGTTTTCTTCTTTACGTCTTCCCCGTCGTCCTCAGAGACAGAAGTCAACAAAAGAGCTTCCTGAGGGCAAAGATGGCTCCATATGTGAAGCCCTTGCTATGCAAGCATGGAGATGAGAGTTCAGAGTGCTAGCACCCGTGTGAATGCCGCGTGAGCCTGGCACCAACTTGTAATTCTGTTGATTAGAAGGGATTGCCTGAGCAAACTAGCTAGTTAGACTCGCTCTTTAGGCGAGCTGTGCCTCAAGGAAAAGGTAGAGAGCAGCGAAGGAAGAGCCAGCATCAGCCTCAGGTCTACCCCACACATATGCACACACGTGTACCCAAACATATATGAGCATGCATACTGTACATGTATATGCATATACATGTGAATACTGTACACTTGCGCATGTACACACAAATCTCCCTAGAAGGCCTTAAATGCTTTTATGTGTGGACTCTGAGTATCCCAGAGTTCCTGCCTCCCCCACCCCTACTCCTGTGTCTTCAGAGTCAGGAAAAGCATCCCGCAGTGTGCTCAGCCAAGTCGGTGTTAGATGAACAGCTAGTGCTAAGGAGGCAGTGTCCCTGTGCACCTTGGTCATAGTTCTAGGTTGGCCACCATCATCAGGGAGTAGCCAGATATGGAAGAAGGGGCCCCCACCCCAAGCTTCTCTCTTCTCCAGGCCATGTGCATGATCATAAACAATTTAATTTTTTCATTGCGCTTCCATGTAGATTGCAAGGCTAACGGTTTGGTCTGAACTAACTTGCATGTCCATCCATCGAGCTGCCACCACTGGTCATAGCCTGAGCGGTAACCAGGAGCTGCGAGCTGCAAGCCTAACATCCCGCCCCTCCTGTCCCCCAGGTGGCGACCTGCACATGACACAGTTTTTCCGAGGTAACCTGGCCGGCCTCACAATCCGTTCTGGGAAGCTGGCGGATAAGAAAGTGATTGACTGTCTGTATACCTGCAAAGAAGGGCTGGACTTGCAGGTCCCCGAGGATGGCAGCAGAGGGGTGCAGGTAAGTGTCACCTCAACTCACCCTTAGCCTAGCCTGCTAGGAGTGGGGCCGCCAGGGTAAGGCAGAGGTGGGTGAAGGGATTTTTTTTAGTTTTGGTTTTGTTATTCGAGGCAGGGTTTCTCTGTATAGCCTTGGCTGTCCTGGAACTCATGCTGTAGACCAGATTGGCCTCAGAGATCACCTGCCTCTGCCTACTGGGTGCCTTCATCTGGCTGGGGGTGAGGGATTTTACTCTGGGGACTAAAGAGCTCAGCGATTCAGTCGGGCTGATCGCTCCACCATCTCTCACGGCTTCGGCTCCTCTCGGCTGCGACCTTGTTCCCAACTCTAGTGTGATGGTTTCAGATCCACGCGAGCTCCAGTCAGGCTGTGTTGACCTTGGAGGGAGACGACGTTGGCGAGCTGGATAAAGCCTTGCAGCATGTTTCCTATCTGAACTCAAGGCAGTTCCCCACGCCTGGCATCCGCAGACTCAGAATCACCAGCACGGTCAAGTATGTCCTGACCGGAAGCAGGGAGTGTGTTCCCACTTCACTGACCTGTTGGCGGAGTGTGTGTGTGTGCCCTTAGACTTGCCTTCCCCTCTAAGGGAGGGGGAGTCATGACTTCATCTTGCAAAGCCTGGAGGAATTAAATTTCTCCCGACCACAATGGGAAGTGCATTCCTGGAGTGGCCATCCTCTGTCTCCTCCAAGCCTCACAAATCTTTGATGGGTGACAGCCTCACAGCTCTCAAAGCCCTCAGCCTCCTTTCTCCCCCTCCCTGCTTCCCTGCAGGTGTTTTAATGAGGCGGCTTGCATCGAGGTGCCCCCAGTTGAAGGCTACGTGATGGTTTTGCAGCCAGAGGAGCCCAAGATCAGCCTGAGTGGGGTCCACCACTTTGCCCGGGCAGCTTCGGAGTTTGAGAGCCCAGAGGGCATTTCGCTCTTCCCCGAGCTCCGAATCATCAGCACCATCACCAGAGAAGTGGAGCCTGAGGGGGATGGGGCCGAGGACCCCACAGGTAACAGCTGCACCTGGGCCTGCCAGCCCCCTCACGGGTCCTTTTTCTGTGCGGTTCTGGGGTTTAATGTTTTTGTACTTGAGTCTGCTTCTGAATCCTGGCTGCGGGTGGAGGGAGTCTTTACATCGCTTTTTGGTTGGACATCAGACTTTAAGACATAGCTTGAGGGCCAGCCCACAGGAAGACAGTGTCCCCCCCATTCTTATTGGGGACTCACCAAGTTCTGTTTATCCACTGAGCTGTTTCTGGGCCTGGGACCCGGGCCTTCAACATGCTGGCCTTATGTTCCACCATTGCCAATAATCCCAGCGCCCCACGTCTTGACAGTGACTCCTCCTCGCTTCAGTCTCAGTCCCTAGACTCTGATGTGAGCCTGAGATGTGGCTGGGGATTGGGGTTGACTGGCGTTGCCCGCCCCATAGCCTCTGCTATTTCTGGTTGGCCATTTCTGCAGTTCAAGAGTCCCTCGTGTCAGAGGAAATTGTGCATGACCTGGACACCTGCGAGGTCACAGTGGAAGGGGAGGAGCTGAACCCAGAGCAGGAAAGTCTGGAGGTGGATGCAGCCCGCCTCCAGCAGAAGGGCATCGAAGTGAGCCACTCAGACCTGGGTGTGGTCTTTACAGGTGAGGGGCTGGAGCTGAGCAGAGGGTAAGATGGAAAGGGAGACTCTTGCTGCCTGCAGAGTGGACTGACACATTCGCTTCACACCGCTGCCCGTCTGCACACGGTGGGGGGGGCAGTGAATGGGGGAACTTGGAGGGTGGAGAATGGGACATAGGCAGTGCCGTATGCAGGGTGAGCTGGGCACATAACAGCACAGGCCCCTGGATGGAGAAATGCTCTTACTTGCCTCAGAAAGCCACAAGGGTGCAGCCATTGGCTCAGCTGACCCAAGTGCGTGACTTCAGGTACCTGGGCCCACCCACGCTCCAGACTTAAAAGCCACTTGCCTTTGACACCCCCCAGGTGTGGACACCATGGCAAGCTATGAGGAGGTCTTGCACCTCCTGCGCTATCGGAATTGGCACACCAGGTCCCTGCTTGACCGGAAGTTCAAGCTCATTTGCTCAGAACTAAATGGTCGCTACCTCAGCAACGAATTCAAGGTGGAGGTGAGTCCAGCCCCACCCATGAAGGGCCAACGGTAGAAGGTACTCAAGTGTCCTGACTCTTGGTCCCAAGGTGGCTTTGTTCACACTGTGGGCTGCTGGTAGGGTTCACATGCAGGCTTGGAGACCTTGGCTAGAGGTAAAGGGTGAGTGTCTTTAGGAGGGGTAAGGTTGCTCCTTGGGGGTCCACATGGGAATATCCCCAGGGAAGCAAATGGTCTTGCAGCTGTGTTGGATCACCACTGGCTGGGTGTGCCGACACTAGGCCGTGGTCACCCTGAGGTCACAGTAGCTGGCAGACATTTACCCTCTGCTGCAGCCGACTTCATCGACCAGGGCCCCTGCGGTCTGGGGAAATGGACTCAGTTGTTCTGAGCAGTTCACTGTCTCCGCCATGACCTAAGTGGCATGCCAAGGCTCAATTTAGAATGCTGGCAAGCGTTTTACCTGAGCCAGAGGGCAAATGGTGATTGGTCTGCCTCTCCTACATCCGGGGTAGCGGGGAAAGTGGTCTGTGCCGAGCAGGTCCCAGGTGATCTGGGCTTGTTTTCTTCGCTGATGCAAATGTTTTCTTTTCTAAGCTACACTATAAATAAATGTTAGACAAGCACTGTTTCTGGGATGTGTGACAGTGTCACACATCAGTTGACAGGTTTTCCTTTTGATTTTTTTTTTCTGGTCACTGGAGTAAGCCTGTTTGTTCCCAGCCTGGAGGCCTTGGAACAGCACATCTTCGCCTGATGGACTCCATGGTCGCCAGTCAGGTACACGTGGGACACGGCTTCAGTGATCTCTTTGTCCTCTGCAGGTGAATGTGATCCACACAGCTAACCCTGTGGAACACGCCAATCACATGGCTGCCCAGCCACAGTTTGTCCACCCTGAACATCGTTCCTTTGTTGACCTGTCTGGTCACAACCTGGCCAATCCTCACCCATTTGCAGGTAGGGCTCCTGAGAAGTCCATGGCATCCAAGTAGGGTCCACATGGGTCCCCCACTAAACCTGGCTATAAGCACAGTTCCCCCGTACTGTCACATACAGAAGGCAGCTTACCACAGCCGCAGAGTGGAAGGTGAGCGAGGCCTGGCTGCCTTAGTGTTTCCCCCTAGTCTCTGAGGATCAGGTAAGCACTGTGACACATTCGTTTTGACTTCAGCTAGTTTAGGAAGCCCAGGGTGGGACGGCTATCCGGGTAAGCAGTGTCACAAAAGCTGAATCCAGTCTTCAAATCTCCTGGCAGTTGTCCCCAGCACGGCGACCGTTGTGATTGTGGTGTGTGTCAGCTTCCTGGTTTTCATGATTATCCTGGGGGTGTTTCGGATCCGAGCTGCCCATCAGCGAACCATGCGGGACCAGGACACCGGGAAGGAGAACGAGATGGACTGGGATGACTCGGCCTTGACCATCACCGTGAACCCCATGGAGGTAGGCGCAGAGGCATCCCCAGACTTCAGAGCACCAGAGACCTGTGCAACCGTGGCCCCTTGTGTCTTTGTATGTGTCGTGTACTCTGCACATCGGGTCTGTGCGCTTAGGGAGTCTTCAGTTGAGGAAACCCGGGCCCAGAGACCTTGCTGAAGGTCACACTGATTAGCATAGGTAGGCAACTGGTGCTCTCTGCTTCTTTACCCCAAGATGTTTCTGGTGTAACAGGACGAATCTCATCCCTCAGCATCGAGCACCCCCTCCCTAGGGCACGGATACCGGGTTGCTGGTGCGCGCTTTGCTGCCCCTATGCACTTTGCACCAGTGCTGCTCAGCCCCTGTCACTGTAGGGTTGGTTTCTCCCTCTGCGGCTTCCAGCAGGTGGACATTGGGTGGAGGAGCCACCAGCTAGCCTTCCACCATCTTCTCTTTCCCAGACGTATGAGGACCAGCACAGTAGCGAGGAGGAGGAGGAAGAGGAGGAGGAAGAGGAGAGCGAAGATGGGGAGGAGGAGGAGGAGATCACCAGTGCCGAGTCAGAGAGCAGTGAGGAGGAGGAGGGCGGCCCCGGGGATGGCCAGAACGCTACTCGGCAGCAGCAGCTGGAATGGGACGACTCCACGCTCAGCTACTGAACGCCTGCCTCGACACCTGCTCTCCAGAACTCTCTAGCCATCTCCCGTCCCACGGGTCCACGATGTACAAAATCATTTCGGCCAGCAGGTCTGCAGACCCCTCCCCCATCGCTGAAATCTGCCTGTGCGCAGTGTGTGAGGCCCTCGGCTCCGCCCTCCGCCCTCCCTGCCCATCACACTTGCAGTTTTGCTAGGAGCTGGCACTTCCTCCCTGGCCATGGCTGGGTGCAGTGGCCCCACAGCTCCTCCGTCGGTCCGGGAGAGGGCCTCGGCACCTCGCACCTCCAGAGACGCTGCAGTGATTGGACTTGCTGACAAAGGGTAAAAACACTGCTCCCGCCCAGTCATCATTTTTCTTTATTTTTAAAAGTTTTTATTTTTTTTTCAACTAGTGCATGTATAAAGTGGGAGAATGGGGGTTAATATGTAGATGACCAACTGGCTTTTTAATATTTTGTAAATAAACCGGGATTCTTTGTGTTCTCCTGTGCTAGTATAGCCCAGCACAGGAGTGTAAAGTGAAGTCAGACACAGGCCCAGGAGGAACTCTCCTCCCTCACAAGAGACCAGGTTAGAAAGGTCCAGGTCACTTGGCCCTTGCTGGGGTTTCTACAGTCACGTGGCAGAGGCCACAGGCTTCCAATGCTGCTTGGAGGACCAGACCCGAGCACCCCAACCACATTTAGAGGCTGCAACAGCCAGGTAGTTGCCACTACTGTACACTCGTACACTCCAGTGACCGGCAGCCACCTCACTTGCGGCCTCGTGGTTTCTCTTTACTAAATATGTCTCCCTGTTGGTGAAAATGTGTAGCTCATGAGAACTGACAGCTAATTCTGCAAGACACTCGGGCTCCTTGATCTGAAGACAACAGGCCTGAGTAAGTCTACACTGCAACATCCAAAAGGAGATACTGAGGCCCAAAGACAAAGTGCTAGAATGTTCCAAAACAGTCCGTTTCCTCTCCTCCCTAGAGGCCCCATGGGATGCCCCCTTGCTGTCAGGGTGTGGGATAAGACCCAAGCCCCCATAGCTAGGAGTCTCGTTGCTTGGTGGCAAGGTAGGAGACAGTGTCTAAGCCCACAGCACTCAGCTCGCCACATACAATCAGACTTCTCCAGCTGGGGGTCTCTGGCCCTCGCTGCTAGTTTTAAGGATGCCGACGGCTGTGCTGTCTGAGGCCACCCTCCCATGTTCAGTCCCTGTAGCTGTCTTATTAGGTGGACAGATGCTGATGGGGAGGGGGACATGTTCATGTGTTGGTAGCTGCAGCGTCTGTCCCCTTTAATCTGTGTATATTGACGCTAGGTCAGGAAGTGTATGCATTATAATAAAGTTCTGGTTCTAACTCCAGCCTGAGTGGGGGTCTCTTCTGTTGCTTCCTTATTTGGGGGGGATGGGGTGGTTGAGACAGGATCTGCTGTGGAGCCCTGGCAGGCTGACCTGGAACTTCCTGTCTAGACCAGGGCTGCTCACGAACTTAGAGCAATCCTTCTGCCTCTGCGTGCACAGTGCTGGGATTGCAGGTGCCCACCACACCCGTGCCAGGATTTGTTTCGGTTGTTATGGAGGAAGGCATCGGGCCTCGCACATTCCAGGTACGTGTTCCACCCCTGCGCCGGGTCCCCAGCCCGCCCTTGCTGCTTTTGGAGCCGAGAACGTAAGAACATAGAAAGCCTTTTATTTCTTTCCACCTGTCTTTACCTGTCATGTCAAGGTGGCACAGATGTCTCGGCCCACATCAGTGGAAGTCCCCTTCCCACACACAAACATGAAATGACTTAAAAAAAATAGAAAATATTCTTACAGCCAGGTGCACAGACCATACACCAGCTCAAAGGCTGAGCATGTGCAGTCTGCGCCACACCAGGGAGCACCCAGACTCGTTTCAATAAATAACTTGGCAGGCACGCACGCACGCGCACACACACACACACACACACACACTGTCTCTCTCTCTCTCACACACACACGAGCACATTTCCTGTCTCAGCATTGGTGGGGGGCAGACTGAGGGTTTCAGCAGCTACTGTGGGCTAAGCAGGTTCTTCGTGGAGGTACAAACTGCTGCTGGACCCTCAGCTCATCAACAGGGGGCACTGGCACCTGGCCTCCTTGAGCCATGTTCTGGGCTGCTGGCGACACAGCCGCGAAGGGTCTGCAGGTCTCAGAATGATACCGAGAGATCCAGGTCCTGAGGTGGCAGCCGATACATGGAGATGTGCTCATGACGTTGCATGGAGCGCATGCTGTATCACTGAGCTGTGTCCCCAGATCATTGAGCTAAAAGTCCAGGTACCTTGCACCATCGCTAGAGTGGCTTTGGGAAGCCCAGGAGGAGGCTCAGACCTGCATCTCTAGAGTCGTTGTGATCTGTTCCTTTTCAAGGATGAAAGCCCAGGCTGCTTTGAATTTGGCCCTCACTCTTGTTCTCCCTTCAGAACCTGGCTCTCCGGCTGCCTTTCAGGGGATAGCTCTGGGAGAGAGCCTGCCTGTCCCTAAAGCTGCCTTTGGGTGTGGCTCACACTCTTTCACACTCTGCACAGTGGACTCTGTTCTTGCCTTTGTCTCCATTCGTGACCACACTGCCCTGAACCAATCGCCAGTTTTGAGTGTTTTGAAGACTGGCACATACTATTCATAGTGGGGGGCCAGGCCCTTCTCCTAGCCGTTGAGTTCTGTACATAGTTTGGCTATCCTTTTCTTACCCAAAAATAAAAGGTATGGGTGTCCCCATATCCAAGAGGTCACTTCAGCAGGGCAGAGCAAACGTGCCTGAGTCTAGAGGGTGCCCTGACTTCCTCGGGAGCTGCCAGAGGCTTGGTTGGTGGAGGTCGCCAAAGGTGGGCCACACAAAGGTGGTGGAGGTGAGCTGAGGATTGAGGTGTCGTCTGTCTGGATGGGAGGCACCAGGTCACTGCCAGGCTTGCCCCAGGCAGCCTAGCGGGGAACCTGAAGAAGGCCCCAAGAACTCTTTGCTGGGTCAAGATCCACAGGTTGGAAGACTCGGGGTGCGATCCTCAAGGCGTTGCTTACAGTGCTGACGGGGGTGGGATGAGGGGTGTCCCACGAGGACATCACCCCCCCTCCACAAAGACAGTTCCATTTATGGCTGTTCTGTTCCTTAAACATTTGAGTCATAAATAAATAACCAGTGTAAACAAGAGGCGATTGTGTGGTTCCTCCCCCTGAGGAACGGCAGGTGTCGTGGCCTCTTTGATGACCACTGAGCGTGCTTAGTCCCCAGGTCCGACAGTTTACCTCTGGGGCTGACAGCCAGGGGAGGGCCCCTTATTGCCTGTTATCCTTGGACACATTGTGTGCCAGCCAGTTGACTTTGGTTTTCCAGCTCTCCCGTAGGGCTTCATTGAACTTCACCCGGAAGTGCTTAAGCGCCTCTTCCTCTGTCTTCCCTAGTGCCAGAGAGTCCTAGACAAACACACAGTGGGGGGACACTGAGGGGCCCTGTTCTCTGTTACCCTATCTGTCCTGAAGCCTAAGGGAGGTTAAATTCCCTCTAGAAGGGAAAGCGCTTTACTCAGACCCGCAAGCAAGCCCAGATGGCCCACCCAGCCCACCCACTGCTCAGGTGTCCGGAGCCAGAAGCCTTGGAGTGCTAGGTGGCCTTCAGGGAATGCCCTGGCCAGCTCTGCTCCACTGACTACAAACTGAGCATGTGGGACGGAAGCAGTTTATAAGATGTAGAAGAGACCTTAGCTCACACGTGAGTGTGTGTGTGTGGTGTGTGAGACGCCTGTGAGAGACGGGGACTAAGAAAGATCACCACATCTCATACCAGCATGATGAAGCCCAGCAAACTGGAGCTATCTGGCCACTTCCCAGCAGACCCCACTGCTAGGTCAGGGATGGCATGCCCCCCCACGGGCATCACTACTCTCAAGACATCTACCAATGGGGCCCTTCTAGGACCCAGCCTGCCCCAGCCAGCCTTGGGAAGCAGAGAGCCCTGGAGTAGGTCCCATCTCAGCCTCGGCTTGAGTTGCTGCTTAGGTTTTTGTCCACCTGACAAACTAGAGACATCTGGGAGGAGAGACTTCAACTGAGGAACTGCCTGTAGGTAGCCCTGAACTGAGGAACTGCCTGTAGGTAGCCCTGGGAGGCATTTTCCTTGGTCAGTGACTGATGTGGAGGCCCCAGCCCACTGTGAATGGTACCACCACCTCTGGGCATGCAGTCCTGGGTTGTGTAAGAAGGCAGGCTGAGCAAGCCATGGGAAGGGACTCACTCGAGGGGCCCACTCCTGATGAACTACAGCTGGAAGCCAAAGTAAACCCCTTTCCTCCCCATGTTGCTTGCGGTCACGGTCTTGATCACAGCCACAGGAACCCCATGCAGCACTTACCTTGAGATACTGGATATCTTTGGAGCAGCTAAGCTCGGGCAGACCTGCGGCACGCATGAGGGCGAAGAGATGGAGGAAGAGCAGCCCATGGCGCCGCAGGATGGTGTAGGCACGTTCACAGTAGCCGCGGAATCTGCGGGTGAGGGAGGCACAGCAGGGAGCAGGTGAGGTCCTGGGTTCTCACCATCACTCTGGGCCAAGGCCAGTGTCTGCACTTTTCCCTGAGCCGCTGCTCTGGTGATGGCTGTACCAAAGCCCCTAGTTCCTCAGGCTGACCTCCTCACCCTGTCTCTTACAGACTACCCACCACGGGAGGGACTGGGAGACAGTGTCTCCATCTGTGGCCCTTCACCCGGGGTCCCTGTGGTCCAGGGCAGATGCAGTGGCAATGCCCTCACCTTTCGAATTTCTCACTGTTATTAGTTTTCCCCTGTTGGATCACGTGGACGAAGTCATAGGTGAGAATGAAGGGAACTCGCTCACGGTTGATTCCAAACTTGGTCTTAAAGTTCCCCAGAAAGTGTCCAAAATCGATGTGGAAGAGCTGACGGGGAGGGAAAGGTACAGAATGGGAAGTCAGAAAAGAGGGACAGGGCGTGTGTCTCAGGAGTAGCTCTGGGCTGGTGTGAGCTGGATTCGAACCTCAGGGACCCAGGGGGGCCAACAGGCCGAGACTGGAGGTTAGGCCGCCCACCACCCCTCCCTACCTGTCCACTCTCTCGGATCATGATGTTGTCACTATGTCGGTCACCAATGCCCAGCACATACGTGGCCACACAGTAGCCCGCACAGGAGAGGGTGAATTCCTCGATAGCTCGATCCAGGGCCTCCCTGGGTGGGGAAGATGGAAAGTCACGGCCACACCATAGGTAGAAGCTGCCTCTCCCTCTAGAGTCTAGCCTTTCAGCTTGCTATACTCAACAGATGCAGAATGCACTGTTCCACAGCCTAGGCTGCCTCCCTGATTTTTTTTTTTTTTTTTTTTTTTTTTTTAGTTTTTCGAGACAGGGTTTCTCTGTAGCTTTGGAGCCTGTCCTGGCACTAGCTCTTGTAGACCAGGCTGGCCTCGAACTCACAGAGATCCGCCTGCCTCTGCCTCCCGAGTGCTGGGATTAAAGGCGTGCGCCACCACCGCCCGGCTGCCTCCCTGATTTTGAACCTGTTCCCCACTGTCCATGAACACCATGGGGAGAAGCTGGGGCTGAGCAGAGGCCAGGGGGAGAGAGGCAGCCCACAGGAGGTACCAAGCCTCCAGGCATTCAGTGGAATCCTGCTTAGACCCTCCAGGCTTGGCAAAAGCCCCAGATGGTTTGAGGTGTCCTAAGCAATACATGTAGAATATCCCAGGTGAGCCCACTCGAGCCCACTCAGAATGGCGGATGTCCCGAAGCCTTTAGTGGCATCACACAGCCACTGGCACGGCACGTGAGAACAGCCCTGCTGACTCAGACTCAGGCTGGCCACAGTCAGAGAAAGTCACAGCCCTTCCCTCTTACTTTGTCTCTCTCTGATAGGCCCACCCTTCCCACATCACGCCTCCCAGGAAGAAGGCCTGAAACCTACCCAGGGTTCTTGGACTTGAGCCAGTTAAGCAGGGCATCCTTGTTGAAGGCAGCTGTGGCTGCCATGTTGCTCTTGTTCAGCTGGATGTTGGCAATCGTGTCCGAGTGGAGGACCACCTCAATGAGGCCTGTGCGGTCTCCAGTGGGGAGGCAGCCGTAGGGAGTCATCCTGTGTGAAGGGGAGGAGACTGCCATGACCAAAGGCTGTCCTGGAGAGACATTCAAAACAGCCACAGGGGATGCAACACTCAGGTTGCTGAGGAGGGGAGGACTCGGGAGGCTCTGGCAATATGATGAGGGCTTGGGAAAAGGTTTCTGCTTTCTAGGTGGGCAGGAGGCCAGGAAGTGCAGAGGGAGCAAGGTGGACGCCTGGACGGCCTTCCCTGGCCTCTCCTAGCTTTCCGTTGTCTCCCTGCACTGAGAGCATCCCTTTCCCGGCCGCCGTGGTAACGATAGCTTTGATGCCCTTTGGGATGGGCCCCCACCTCAGGTCCAGGCCTTCCTGCTTCCACAGGACATCCATGAGCTGGATCATCTGCAGAGTCAGCATGTCCTGGCGGAGGTCTGCAGCGTGGGAAGGAGACCACAGTGTCTGCTAGGCTCTGCATTCCCTTAGGTCCCAGGATTAGGCTTCCAATTCATGTCTCCAGGATCACCCGTCGGGATAGCCCAGAGACGGGTTTCCCAGCCCGCCTGCTCACCATCCCCGTTCTTAAAGATGATGCCCACGGTGCCAGCACTGCCCGCCTCCTCGCTGCTGTACATGATCCACAGTGGCTTCATCTTGGAGTCCATGAAGGTGCACTGCTCCACACTGCTGGCCAGAGAGTGGGGTCCACAGGTGCTCCTCCGCAGGCCCGAGGGGTGGGAGGAGCCCCGGTGGGGCCGGGCGTGGGGCTCACCAGACTTCCTCCAGCAGGGTGCTGGGATCGAGCGGAGACTGCAGGTGGGACAGGGCCTCCATGTAGGTCTCCTGGCGCATGCACATATGCATCATCTCCTTGGTTTGGGGCTTGGTGGTCTTCTGCGAGCTCACCTTCACGAAATCATTCAGCGCCTTTAGCTTGCTCAGTGCTTCCCCCTGGTGGTGACAGCGGAAAGGCAGCGGTGGGTGCCAGCCTCAGGAGGGAGGACAGTGCAGTTGGTGGGGTTGGGGGGAAAGGCACACACAGCCGGAAGGAGAGTCCGGCCAAGCCTTACCTGCTTCATCAGCACCTTCATGTGGTGGGTGCTGCCTCTGCAGTAGGCCTCCATGATGAGGCCAAAACGCAGCGCCACTGACGGCACATGCATCTCAGAGCTGAAAAAAAAAAATGGTACTGAGTCTTGCCTAGGACCTTACTACACACACCCCCCAGCCTGGGTGGGGCCCAGGGCACCCAGAACATCTGGGCCTGCTAGAAACCTAAGGTCAGCAAGCCTGAGGTCCCCCTTCCCTGTGGCCCTCAGGCTGGGGTGCATTCACTACCGGAGGTGCCAGAAGAGGAAGTGGCCGATCTTGCGGTTCGCCAGGGCTCGGTCCAGCAAGAATTTGGTCAACTCGCAGTCCAGGTAGGACTCGTATTTGAGCACCTGCACAAGCTGCAGAAGGTACTGGAAAAGCTCATCATCCCTGCGGAGAAAGAGGGCTGTAGGAGGCAGAGGCCAGGTTCATCCCAACCCAGGACCCTTCTGGAAAAGACGGGAGTCTGTGTCCCCAGAGGTAGTACCCAGCAGGAACTCACGTCAGCTTCCTCAGGGACTTGATGGCGAAGGAGCCCACGTAGCAGTCAGGGAAGCTGAAGTCCAGCAGTTCCAGGGCACTCAGCACAGGAAGTTCCGGCCAGGAGCACAGCAGATAGACCATCTGGGACAGCTTGGTGGTCAGGTGAGGGGTAGGTGGCAGCTGTCTATCTGCCTGAGCTCCTTCCCCAGAATCCCCTCTCCACTCACCTGGGCCACATCCTCATGCTTATTCCACTTGGTGACCAGTAGCAGGCGGGCCAGGGCCTCTGGGAAGTGCTCCTGGACTTCATGTCGCATCTTCCACACCAGGTCCTTCTCGTGTTCGTACAGCTCCCCAGACCCCCGCCGCTCCAGGATCTCCCTCAGCTGCAGCTGCTGAAGGACACAGACAGGGTGAGGCCTTCAGCTCTGCACCTGACCCCAGCTCCCCGCTCCCAGGATCTGAACTCACCTCCTCCTCTGTGATGCGCCCACGCTCACCATGACGCCCCAGCTCCAGAATCTGCAACAAGCGTCCAGCTCTCAACACCCTGGGCTTGGGGCAGCCCCTGCAGGGCCCCAAAGCAGGGCATCTACACCTCAGACCTAGCATTTGTCCTTCTCACTTGTGGAAACCGTGTTGTACGCTGCACAGTTTTGACCGGCGTCCGAGCTCGTGCCTATGACATGCCAGGAACATCTTTCCCACACAGATGTTACCCAGTGGCGGCCCAAATGGCTCTTGGAAACCCCTGAATTGGCCTAACAACATACAGCCTAGCAATGGGCAAATCCCAGGGCGGCCAGGATCTACTCTTTAAGAACTGTAGAACCGGAGTAAGGAAGGTCTAGAACAATGGTTTTCTACCCATGGGTTCCAACGTCTTTGGGAGTCGAATGACCCTTTTGCAGGGGTCATCTAAGACCATCAGAAAACACAGATAATATTTGTGTACAATTCATAACAGTAAAATTACAGTCATGAAGAAGCAAAGGAAACAATGTATGGTTGTAGGGGCCACCACAATAGAGGAACTGTATTAAGACATTGCAGTGTTAGGAAGGCTGACAAGCACTGGTCTAGCAGGACAGGGTCCTCACTGACCTTCTCCAGAGCAGGGAAGTACACAGGATGGGGGGCCACCTCAGGCAGGCAGATGACCAGGGCCGCAGCGCTCTCCGTGTTGGGGTTACTATGCACTGTACCGGCTGGGTTCAACAGCTCTCCTTTCTCATCTGAACACGGGGACAGATGGAGTTATATTTGTAAAGTCACTCGCTTTGGGACTTCCACCCCTGCTAGCTGCTCCCCTGGGGCTAGGCCCACCTGGGACAGAGGGCCACATGTAGAGACGGCGTTCCCCAGTCTTGAGCTGGTCTTTGTAGTCAAATAGCATGAGGTTGGCCCAGGCGATGGGGCAGTCCTATGGAGGGATGCCAGTGGGTTAGGGCCACTCACAAAGCTCCCAAGCCCCCTTTGCTGATCAGGACAACCCTGGAAGCCCAGTGGGAAAAGGGAGGATTCCCAGGAAGACTCAAGGGAGGACCAACTGCTTTGTCCTAGTGACAAACCAGCAAGGCCTGTATTCCTGATCCTGGCTTCCAGAGAAATAGGAGCCTGTCCCAGCACTTGGCTGGGCTCCAGGGCACACCAGCAGGACAAGGGCCAATTGACATGCTGGAAGTGTGACTGGGGGCCCAGCCACTCAAGGCAACAGCTACCCCAGGCCACCAAGGACACTTTTTAACCAGGAAGCTACCTGCAAAAGCCCCCTGGACTACAGGTTCACAGTGGATATTCCCAAGCAGGCCGTTCACAAGCTATCCCTAGAGTGCGGAGGGGTCCAGCCTATGATGGTGCAGAGGCTTAGGGTTCCAGGCCCCCCAGGACCCCTGTCCTTAGCCTGCCTGCCTGAGGGGCACTGTAGGGAGGGGTCCAGATTCCTCCCAGCCAGCGTTACCCACCGCCTTCTTGGACTTCTTCTTTGTAGAGCGCGCCTTTTTCGCCTTCTCCACTACAGCATAGAGCGCGAAGCAGAGCCGAGCCATGCGCGGCAGGTCACAGACGTTGATGTCGAACTCCAGCCGCTGCTTCCACACGGGCTCTGAGCACACATTCACCTCTGAGCTGGACACCGTCTTGCAGAGCATCTCGTTGCCATGGAAGAGCCCGGCCTGTACAACCAGCTGGGGGTAGGGTGGGTACCAGAAACAGAACAAGTGAATCAGGGGGACCCTGGGCCATCCCTTCCCTCGCCAGCTTCTCCCACCAATGTCCTCCTCAAATGTCCTCACTCTTAAGTAGGTCTGAATTTACTTCCTCATGGGGAGGGGGCTGTCCCTCAGAGAGAAAGCCACTGGCCAAGCAGGACAAGAAGTCATGGGGCATGTGAGGCCACATAGACTATGCACATCACTCAAGGCATGTTCCTTCCTACTTCAGGCCTCAGCTTCTTCAACAGGAGATGGTAATTCCAGGGCTCGCTGGCTCTAACATCCTCAGCCTGCCTGCCTTTTTGAACCGTATGGGCTCCTATCCAGGAGTGCCACCAGCTGATCATCCCAGGCACAGGCACCCAGCCCTCCAAGCTGGTAAAACTACGGTGCTGGGAAGGAAACCCAGACTCTGTGGGCTTCCCATTCCACAGATGGAATAATAATCCCTCCACCTGGACGGCAGCGGCGAGAAAAGAGGATGTGAGGCTTGTGGATGTGCTTTTTAAAAACCAAAGAGCACAGAGCCCCTACGCTATCTTCACAGCCCAAAGGGAGCTCAGACCCCAGGGGATGAGGCAGCTACCCGTCCATGCTGCAGGCGTACCCTGACCAGATGCAGCCACTCTTCCTTGCTCCTCACACCTCCCCAGACACCGCTTTCATCCCCACAACCTCCACCGAAGTCAAATACACAGAAATGGGCCCTGCCTGGTTTCCACGAATCAGTCTCCGGCTGGCTGGCTCACCCCACTCCCCTCTTCCTGTTTTGAAGCTGCTCACAACCACTCCAGTCAGGGACGCTGGGTAATGTGGTCAGGTGGCTTTCGTGTGACATCTTCCCACTCTTCTTCCGCCGCCACCCGTCCTGGCCACAGCCACCTTGTTTGTATAGCAAACAGTGGCTCCCTCACCTGGCCCAGGAGCCCCTACCTTCATCCGCTCATCCGCATTCACTTTGCTGCCCTCAATCAACTCAATGCAGAAAGGTTGCTCCAGGGACCACAAGGACACAGAGGAGGGCTGGGGAAGAAGGGAGGCAGGGTTGGGGGCAAGGCCCAGACACCTGTCCCCAACGCCGTCTGTCTTTTACCAGAAAGCCTGTTGTGCAAATGCACCAGGGCCCCCAATACCCCTAAGATCCACAAGAGGACAATGGAGGCTGCCCTGCGGTTCACACAGATTCTAACCGGACACGGGTCACCCACCAAGAGCCCCTGAACCCAGGCCCTCCTGGTGTGCCTCCCAGCTGACTGGGGGATGCAGGGAAGGAAGTACATTGTCTCACCTTCTTAGCAGGGATTGGGGGAGGTTTGGTGCGTGGTTTCTGGACTTGGGGGGCAGGGTTGCTCTGCTCATCCCGCATGGCGAGGATGGAGGATTTGTGGACCATGGTCAGGTGGGGAGTCAGTCCGCTGTGCAGGCAGCTGCAGATGTACTGGGATGGAGGTGCAGGGTGAGGTGATGATGGGTGGTCCCCCACTCCTTTCCTGGACAACTGGCTACCAAGAACTCGCCAAGCTGATACTACCTATCCCAAACTTCAGGAGGGGCCTTCATGTTGGTTCCCGTAAAGATGGGGTCCCTCCTCGTGCTTACAGAGGACCAGTTCAGCAAGGGGATGCTCTCATGGTAACTAAAAAGGTCTGCCTCATCAGACTCAAGAGAGGCTAAATCCAAGTCCCTTGATGCTCCCAGGGCCACACGCAGGTGGCAGGGAGGGCTCACCTGAAACTGGCAGAGCGGGTAGCTGCCATAGAGGTATTCATGCCTCCCGTTCACCTGAAGGGTATAGTCTTCAGGCTGCTCCGCCAGAAGCTGCCGGAACACTGTGGCCTTCTTCCGGAGGGCACAGGCCATCAGTGCCAGGGGCATGTCCTTGGTGGACACCTGGAAGGTGAAGCTCTCCTGTGGGGAGAAGGATGTCAGCCTTCTGCTCTGCAGGCCTGGGGGCTTCTGGGGCAGAGGCAGGGCTGCCTGTCAGACAGCCTAGGTGTTCGCTGATCAAGGCATCCCAGGAAACACTGGTGGGGGTGGGGTGGGCTAACACTACACTGCATTGTCACATCTGCTTGGTATGTGACAGTTCTTGATGAGCATTTGTTGGTCTTGCAGAAGACCTGGGTTTGGTTCCCAGCATTCCCAGCACCCACATGGTGGCTCACAACCATCTCTAACTGCAGGGGACTCTGATGCTGTCTCCTGACCCCTGTAGTCACTAGACACGCATGCACTTATATACACGAGGCAAACATTCATACCCATAAAATAAAGCAAAATAAAATAACCCCAGATTTCCTGGCTAGACAACCAGCTGAGCCCTCTGGCAGGCGTGGGGAATCCGGTGAATGCCATCTCATGCTACTGGGAGAAGGAATGGAAATGCTGGAGAATTTCACAGTAGAGAGGTCCCTCATGGGCACAGCAGGTTGGATGAAGAGCTCAGGCCTGCATCCCTGGGGTTTTGAAGGCACAGCTCACCTCACTGCCCTCAAACTTCACATTGACCAGCAGGGCTCTGCTGGTGACGCGGAGGATGCCAGCCCGCCAACTCATTGCTGAGGGCTCCAGCTGCAGGGGGAAGCTATACTGCAGCCAGTCCTCCCAGCCCAGCTGTTGGCGGCGAGCAGCGACCTCTTCGCAGAACTGGCGCATCTTAGTGCGGAAGTCGTTCACTTCTGGGTCCCTCAGGGAATCAAACTCATGGAGACCTTTGGGGGTACGGGGTGGGGGGAGGTCAGCACAACGCCAGGCCACGTGGGCTCAGCCTGGGCAGCTCCTACCCCCAGCAAAAAATACCTTTGCCGATGAGGAGGCTAATCTGGGAGTTGATGAGCTTCTTCACACGGTCGCCCTCTCGCGCCACCAGGCGCAACACGGGCAGGAAGGGCTGGATGTCACACAGCCTGCGCTGCTCATCCTCCAGCTCCTGCTGCTCTGCTGTCTGGTTCACGCAGGTGAACACGTAAGCCTCAGGGTCACTGAGCATGTGGAAGAACGGCTCATACTGCGCATTGCGCCACAGCACCTGGGAGAGAGAGGGGGGATCACAGTCAGCCCCTACAAGACACCCACAGAGGGCAGAGGGAGACCCCAAGACGACGAAAGTTCACACCCCTGCGGACTGGCCACATGCTAATAAACTTCCTGTCTCTGTCCTCTGTGCTGGGTGTCAGGGTTTGCTGAGACTGGGGGCTGGGGCTCATGGATGATCTTTGACCACCCAGAGGGACAACCAGGTGTGACTTTTGAACACGATGATTGTTATGGACATCACTATGATCACTCACTCTGTAGACCTGGCTACTCATCAAACTCAGTCCTCTGCCTCTGCTTCCCAAGTGCTGGGGTCACAGGCATGAACTGTCAAACTGGAGAGCATTTATATAAAGTTTGTAGTCAGCATCAAGGTGTCACAGTGTCCATTCAGAAAAAAACAAAAAACAAGATACAAGGGGCTGGAGGGGTGGCTCCAAGGTTAAGAGCACTGCTCCTGCAGAGGACCTGGGTTCAGTTCCCAGCACTCACATGGCAGCTCACAACCCCCTGTAACTCCAGTTCCGGGAAACCCAACAACCATGTACTTGCCTGTGCGGGCACTAAGCACACACATGGTACACATACGTTTGCATGCAAAATAAATCATACATATTCAAAAAACTTTTTAAATAAAAAGAGAAAGATATAAAAGTTCATCATCAGAATTGTCCCAAGACTCAGAGCACAGTACAAAATGAGTTGGGGGCTGGCAAGATGGCACAGCAGGTAGATTCTCTGTCACCAAGCCTGACAACACAAGCTTGATCCCCAGAACACACGTGATAGAAGGAGATGGCAGAGTCCTGCAAGCTGTTCTCTGATCTTCCCACGCAAGGCAGACATACATCCACCCACACACATGCAAGATGGAGACACAACAAAAATGTAAAAATTTTAATGAAAAAACAAAACCAGGAACTAGTCCAGGTGTTGATGTGAGAAGCCAGCACCCTTACCTGCTGAGCCTTATCTCACCAGCCAGCCAGCCTGCCTGCCTTTTCTTTGTTGAGACAGGAGGCCAGAATGTCCTTGAACTCACTGTGTGGCTGGGGGTAACCCAGAACTTCTGAACCGCCAGTCTCCCAGTGCTGGGATTACAGGCATGTATGAACGCACCTGGTTTACAATGTGATGGGAATTGAACCCGGGACAATGTGCATTTTAGGCAAGCCCCGTAACCAACAGAACTACATCCCTGATGTCCTTTTTCTTATTTTCCTAAATTTTAATGTGTCTCTATTGTTTTCATAGGGGGGGGGGAGAATCAATATTAAATCAAATCTCTCAGGAAAACAGGGGACCACAGAGACGCTTCCTACTCTACAGTTGGTTTTCCTGCTTCCTATTTATGACTTAAAATTCTCAGGTAAGATCTGGGCGTGGTAGTGCATGCCTTTAATCCCAGCAATCAGGAGGCAGAGGCAGAGGCAGTCATTCGGATTTCTGTGAGTTCGAGACCAACCTGGTCTATAGAGCAAGCTCCAGGACAGCCAGGGTTCTGTTACACAGAGAAACCCTGTCTAAAAACCAAAACAGGCGAGGTATCAACCTTTGGTAGCTCAAAACCTAGCCCAGTAAATGCCATACTTAGTGGGTCACACGGGCCGTTTCAAAGTCACAGACAGCAACTACCAAATGCCATTCGGATGTAAGGCTTCGATTCAGTAGATCAGCCCGAAAAGGATCCAGCAAAACCCAAGCCCCTTTCTAACAACAGCGTTTACTGTCGTGCCGACAGCTCTAAGCACGGTACAGAGAGTCGTTCCAAAAATGACCACACAGTCATGTGTGGCATGCGAACCCAGCCAGCGACGGCCTCTAAACTGGCTCGCCATCTAGTAATCTAGTGAAAGGAAACGCATGCTCTCAAAGGGGAAGCTGACTTTGGAATGATAAGTGGAGTTTAACCACAGGTTTTTAAACAATTCTTAGAAATTCTATCTGGTAGAACTCACATCTAAGGGCTGAGGGAGAGAGCTCAGTTGGCAAAGTGCTGGCCTAGCCGATCCCTCAGAACCCACAAGCAGAGGGAGTGGGGCTTGCTGGAGAGATGACTCAGCAGTTAGGACACTGGCTGCTCTTCCAGAGTTCAAGTCTCAACATCCACATGGTGGCTCACAAACATCTGTTAACTCCAGTTCTGGCTCCTCATGGGCACCAGGCACACACACGAGGGATACCCATACACACGAAATAAGAATAATTAAATCTTGCTTTTTTTCTGATTTTCAAGACAGGGTTTCTCTGTGTAACAGCCCAGGCTGACCTGGAACTTGTTCCATAGACTAGGCTGGCCTTGAATTCACAGAGATCCGCCTGCCTCTGCCTCCTGAGGGCTGGGATTAAAGGAATGCAACACTACCACCCAGCAGAATAAATAAATCTTAAAGCAGAATAAAACAGACAGCTGGGTATGACCGTATCTTCTATAAACCCAATGCTCAAGAGACTGAGAAAAGCGGATCCTTTTGACTTGCTGGCCAGCTGGCCTAGCCTACTCCAATAAGATCCTGTAAGAAAAAACCAAAAGGAAACAAAAATAAGGTATACGGACCCTAAGAAATGATAGCCCAGGCTATCCTCTGGCTGACACACACGTGCACAGTGGATACTCAGGGATTCTATGTTTGAGTGTCAGGGTGTGAGAACTGGCCTTAAGATGGAGGTTGTACCTGTTTGATGGAGCTGAGGTTGGCATTTCGGGGCACCGCAAAGTTCAGGTAGACCCCTGTGGGCAGCAGGAAGTCAACAGCCACGTTCTGACTCTCCTCTTTGGTCCAGAACTCCATGGGGCAGTCCACCCCAGGGGGCATTCTGTTGCCTTACTGCTCCGAGGCCCGTTCTCCTGAGGGAAAGGCAGAGACACAATGAGATGGCTCTGCCGTGCTGGACAGACAAGTGGGATTGGCCAGATCTTCTGGGCCACAGGGGGATACACAAAGCCACACACACACACACACACACACACACACACACACACACACACGAGGTCCAATACTGCCTAGGTGGTTTTGTGCCATCACCTTAGGCCACCCTCTGGGCTCTGGTACCTCTCGTTGCAGGTGAACTCGCATTATGACCAACAGATGACCCAGAGAGAGACAGGAAGAATGGCCTGATATCTAAGAATTGAAGACTAAAGTCTGCAGTTCTTAGAAACTTCTAGCCAGAAACCAATCAGCTTGAAACAGCTTTGACTCGCCAGGCACAGTGGCACTCGCTCACAGTTCCGACACTTGGGATGAACGGGGGCTGATCAGGTGGAGGTCAAGGCCAGCCTCAGCTATATAGTAAGTTCAGAGCCTACTTGGTCATGCCAACCCCTCCCTCCATCATCCCCTGCTCCCGCCACAGTACCACAGTAATAACAAAACACTACAGATCACATGACGGACACAGGGTATATGTGTGCCACCCACACTCCAAGTCACCAAATCCCTCCCCACCGCCACCAGCTTTCTCCGGTTCTAGGTCACCACAACCTATACACTTATTCCAAGTGTGTATCCACGAGCACTTCCTAGGAGTTTAAACTTCCAGGCTAGTGAGTCTCATGGCCTGGCCTCTGGCTGCCCAGCACCACGGGATGCTGGCAGGCCCAGTCTTGTGCAGGTCTTATTCAAGTAACCTGCTGCCTCTGTGAGTTCATGGATGCAACAGCCACGTCAGATCAAGAAAACATCTTCTCACAGCAACTCCTCACCACCCTCGGGTTTTCACGCTCTTTCTGCCCCCCCCCCCCCCACAGCCCGGGGTTGGGGTGGGGGATGTGATCCATCTCCAGTTTCCGGCTGAGCAGTAAGCAGAAGGACTAATGTTTATACAATCAATTTTGGTCAACATTTTATGTTCTTTATATTTTTTATTGTTTTGTTTTTTGAGACAGGGTCTCACTGTGTAGACCAGGTTGGCTTCAAACTCACAGAGATCTGTCTGCCTCTGCCTCTGCCTCTGCCTCCCAAGTCCCGGGATTAAAGGAATGCACTAGTGTTCCCAGCCAACTTTTATTCTTCTTTTTGGTTTTTCGAGACAGGGTTTCTCTTTGTAACAGCCCTAGTTGTCCTGGAACTTGCTCTGTATTCCAGGCTGGCCTTGAACTCATGGAGAGCCACCTACCTCTGCCTCCCAAGTGCTGGGATTAAAGGTGTGCGCCACCACCACCCGGCTCCAATTTTTATTCTTAAAACAGAAAAAAAAAAGAGATTCTAGGCTGAGGGTGTGGTTCGGGTTCAGCTGGCAGAGTACCTGCCTAGCGTCCATAAAGCCCCATGTTCAATTCCCAGCAGCACATGAACAGCTTGGGTTTGGTTGTGCACATCTGTAATCCTAGCACTTGGCAGACAGAGGCAGGAAGAGCAGAGTTCAACTAATAAATTGCAAGTTCAAGGCCAGCCTGGACTACAGGAGACCCTACCTCAAAACAAACAAAGAAAGACTTCTGACTTGGGAGTCACGTGTGGCTGAAGGAAAGCATGCTTAGCATGCTTGAGGCCATGAACTGCAGCCCAATAAAAACAACCAAAAACCTGGAACATTTCTATGCCTACCACAGGATCACTTTCTTCTGGGGTTAATGCTATGTTTGGTTTATGAGAGCTCTCCTTTAGATGGTGGCACCGAGGCTGGGCCTAACTCACTGGACAGCAGTAAGCAGCTTCCAGCATCACGCTGCCTCCTGTGCCACCCCCGCTGCCGCTGGTAGCCACTTCCTCTGAGTGTGAAACCACCACGTCCTACTTGGGGTTCCTCTTTCTGAGGCCAAAGTCTTCCTTCTTTATTTAAAACAGGGGAGGGGGTGAAGTTAGGAATCTGGAAGGCAGGTTTCATCTATAATGCTAAGCATTCTTTCCAAGCTTGGGAAATTGGGGTGCTTTTGGTCACCTGAACACAGCGGACTGCATATCTGAGGACCTTATCTAAAGGTCTGGGTCTAAGGAACGCAAACACTTTATCTTGTCAGATGCACTGACCCAGCCGGTGGCAGAGGATTAAGCTATAAACAACCTCATTCGACCATGGGGAAAACCCCATGCTGTGGGTGGCCTGTCACTGAGATAGGAGAAAGGGGAGGATGGGGCATGCCTCTACACTCAGGACTCGGTAGATAGAGATTGCTCAGCTTTCTGCCCAATGAGATTCACTGGGAGTCTAGAACCTTCCCTTTCCATTAGGATGCAACAGAAAAGAGAAGCAGGTGCAGGGACTTGAGAACTACCCCAAGAACACACACTAGTACAGTCATTGAGGCAAACTGTCAGGCTCCACTCAAGCGGGACGCGCCTGTGCCCTGGGACCAAGACGATCACAGTCTACGCCCAGGCATACACCAACAGAACTTGAGTGCAGGCATTACCAAAGGCACACATAAGAGAGTCTAAAGTGTCACTGTACAGTCTCAGGACACTTATCAGTACAGATCCGTGGCAGAATGCGAGCTGTCGCCTACCAGTTGACAAGGTGACAATGAGGATGAATGAAGAACCTCCAGATACAATGAGGACAGTGACTCTCAAGAACAGAAAGCTGAGCAATAGATGCTGGGAATGAAAACAAATACACACATGTGCAAGGCCAGCTTGGGACACAGGCGACACTGTCTCAAAAGAAGAGACATTCTCATGACCCAGGCTTGTCCTCTCGTGGAGATCTGTCCTCCATCTCTATCTCCAGAGGCCAGGGTCTGGAGACATGCACCATCATTCCCTGTTTCTGGAACTGCGGGGAGGGAACTGACGGTTCTCTCTCTCTCTCTCTCTCTCTCTCTCTCTCTCTCTCTCTCATTTTTAAAGTATGGGTATGTGTGATGGCTGTGGTGGATATGAACATATGAGTGCCAATGCCTTAGAAGGCAGAGTTACCTGATTTCCTAGACCGGGAGCTACAGGCAGCTGTGAACCATCCGAAGTGGGTGCTGGAAACTGAACCTGGCCTGCTGTGATACACTACTTACTCTTAACCACTGAGTCAGCTCTCTGTCCCCACCCCCCAAGCACCAAGTCCCACCCCACCCCAGGACACCTTTGAGCCCCTGTATTCAGCCACACAAGCAGCCAGTTCTATTCCTTTCAGGGGTTTTATTTTAATTTACAGCATTTGAATTGGATTTGATTTTTCTTTTATTTTTAATTATCCAGAAGGCATCTCTAAGGAGCAGTCAAAGCCAGCCTGGTCTACATAGCGAGTTCTAGGCCAGCCAGGTAGACACAGGGAAAGTCTGTCTTTAAAACAGTGAACGACACTTGCTTCTTTATTTACTTGGCCTCTTGTTTCTGTGGTGCTGTGTTACTCCACGCCTATCTGGCCACGGAGCTTGCAGCCCGTTCTGTTTTTCCTTCCCATCTATCCAGTTTCCACTGCACGTGACTTGTTTTGTTTTGTTTTGAGACAAGGTTTCTCTGTGTAATAGTCCTGGAACTCGCTCTGTAGACCAGGCTGGTCCCAAACTCACCGAGATCCCCTTGCCTCTGCCTCCCGAGTGCTGGGATTAAAGGCGTGCGCCACCACCGCCCGGCTGCGTGCAGTTTTTCACATGGCATCCAGGGACCCGGACTCAAGCTGTCGGCTCGCACAGCGCTCTCGCTCTTACTCACTGGACCACCCCGAGGCGCATCAGTTGGCTTCTCTGGTGCCTCCCCCAGAAAGTGTCTTTTCCCACGAGTGCAATGATACCTTCCCCTTTCACTCCTTCCTGTTTAGAAAGCTCCTGCCTTGCACGCTGGTTGCCTCCGACAGAGAATTTCTGGCCCCTGGGCTACCATCCGGTAATGAGCCAGGAGGGCAGGCGAAACAGCTCAGGCAAAGGGTCAGCGGGGGTCACCAGTCACTGGGGGAGTGTCAATGCAAGAGAGCAAGAGCAACACCCAAACCTCAGACATTCGCCCTGGCTTCTCTGTCCACACATAAATCATTCAAGAAGTGTCTGGGAAAGCTGCACAGGGCCTGGCTCAGTTCCTTCAACCTCTCCAACTCGGGCCACATGAGCCACAGAATCAGCTGTGGGACAACACTGTCTCCTACCAACTTTTCTTGACGTCCCCAATCCGTTTTCTCTAGCCCGAGAGATGGACATATAGGATCTGGCCTCTGAGTCTTCAAGGTCCAACAGAGATGGGGTCTGCGGAGAGGCTCAGCCAATAATGCATTTGCCTTGCAAACCTGAGAACCTGAGGCCTCCTCAGACCCCTAAAAAAAAAAAAAAAAAAAAAAAAAAAAAGCTGGGCACAGCAAAAACTTGTAATACCAGAGCTGGCAACATAGGACAGGAAGAGGAGACAGTGAGATGTGAGATCCGGAACTCACTGGTCAGCTGGTGAAGTCTACATGGCGAAGCTGTTGGTGGAAGCCTTCCTAGGGAACAACACCCGAAATTGTCTTCTGACTTCCACACACATCTGTGTACGTGTGAACATGTGTGTGGACACATGTATAGACCTAGGGGGAATTTTCTCCAAAGACTTTAGCAGATATACCTGGGCTACTGTTGGCAACCCAGGAATGCTTCAGGGGCCCTAGGACACGCCGGAGAGGCCTGGGAGCAGGGAATGCCCTGGGCTGGGAGCCCTGCTAGCTGGAGTCTTGGTCCAAACTTGGGGCTCTTGGGGAATTCTTTGCCTTTTGGGGGGAGATTCAAGACAGGGTTTTTCTGCATAACAGCCTTGGCTGTCCTAGAACTCAGCTCTCTGCAGTTTTTCTGAACCTCTCCTGGGACTCTCAGGGGTCCGAATCTCTGGACTAGTAAACTCCATGTCTTACCAGGGTCCATGGCAAATATGGCTGATTTTCCCCAGTTTTGTCATAAAGTCAGTCTTTGGGGTCCTGTAATCATAAATCCTGGGGAATGGCTTTCTACAGGAACACATGAGTCATTATGGCAGGCCACACTGGGGACAGGCAACAAGGCAAAAAGGGAACTTGCTCCTGCTTCTCTATGTGATAACCATCTTTCTCCCAGAGGCAGGGACCCTTGGAAAGCAATGTCATGCTCTTTCAGTGCTGGTGCAAAGGGAATTCAGAGTCACCCTGGAACAAGAGTGTAAAGGCTCCCCTGGGAGCCGTCCCTACATGTCTAGGAGAGACAGAACACTCATCTTCTGAGCCCACAGATAAGCCATCTGTCCAAAGCCTGGATTTCAGAGTCAAAACGACAGTTTAATTAACCTAAGAGTCTGAGCCACAGAATCTTCTAGAATGTGACTATGCATAAGCTAAGTATCAACACTGGCATCCGCCTCAACCATGCATAGAGAAGGCACCAAGCAAAGACTTGTGTGGTAGGGGAACAGTGACCTGTGGTGGATGCTGGACCCAGCAGCGCTGGCAAGGGGCCCATTTGCAGGAGCCCCTCAACCTCAGGGAGCCCTTCAATCACAGTGCCCATTTCTCAGCAACGATCAACCTATAGGAAAACCAGTACAGGTGGGCATATCGGGGCAGAGCCCAAAAGTGTGGACTCTTTCACCCAAAGGGTCACCTCACAGCAAGTCTTCAAGGACACTAAGAAGGAACAATCCTGAGACAGTTATCCTGCCGTAGATGCCAAGGAAAGCCCAAAGATCCCAAAACATCCATCCTTGGAGGCCTCAGGAAGGCACTGTGAAGAGTCACCCTCATTGGCTCATTTACACTAAGTGTCCAGCAGGCAGCTATAGGCATCACCCAGGATCTCAGGGAAATTTTAGTCTAATGGAAGGAGGAGACAGTAAATCCAAAGGAAATAGAATGAACAGGATGATTTCCTAGAGCCAAGGAGCTGGACTGGAACAAAGAGGAACTTGGAGGGAGGTGTCCAGTGGAAGGAGGGGTGGGGTGGAATGATCCCTGGGGGAGGCACATTAAAGGGAGGGCTCCAGTGTGTGAAGGAGCCAGCATGATGGGTGAAACAGGGACTAGGCAGTTAGGGACATGATAGGAACAAGCAGGGGACAGTCCTAGATCCTCAGGGAAATGGCCAGGAGAGGAGAGCTTAGCCCTGCCCCTCGCTCTGGCATCCAGAGTGGTGCTCAGATCTCTCCCTTCAGATCTTGTTCCTGCTGCAAAGTCTTCAGCACGAGGTTTGGAGGCTGAACCAACAATTGAGGGACTGGACCATCCCCTGTCAGCCCCCAGGACTATAGACTAAAAAACATATTTTCTTTGTAAGTATCCGGCACGGGTATTTAGTTATAGTAACTGAAAACAAAACTCAACAGAAGAGCAGCGTTTTCCAGGCATTCCCAAGACTCAAAGACAGCATTGGAAGCACTGAAAGCCGCTGGGCAGCCAAGTCAAATGAGATATAGACACAGTTGCACAATGTTGCCATCCGCTTTCAGGGTTTCTCTTGCTTTTCAGCCCAGGTTGACCTTTAGTCTCAGCCTCCCAAGTACTGAAATACAGATAAGACACCTGGCTCACAGTCTTTGGTTTTTTCCTACATTAGTAGCAGATTTCTTCCATCAATTCCTCAAAAAGACATAAAAAAAAGACCTTTTTAGAAAAGTTACATTTAAAAACTGTCTTAAGTGAACCAGACACAATGGCCTACACCTATAGTCCTAGCACTAAAGAGGCAGAAAATAGGAGGGTCATGAGTTCAAGGCAAGCCTGGCTATTTAGTGAGACCCTATCTCTAAAATGAACAAAACTTAGGCACAGAGATGCATGGCTGTAATTATAGCGCTCAGGAAGCAGAGGCAGGAGGATTGTCCCAAGTTTGTGGCCAGTTGGTATACATAGACCAGCCAAAGCTATATAGTGAGAACTTCTTTGAAAAAAAAAAACACACACAATTCATGGCTCAATGGTTAAGAGTACTTGCTGCTCTTCCAGGGGACCAGAGTTTGGTTCCCAGAACTCACACTGGGTGGCTCACAACCACCTGTAACTCCAACTACAGGTGACCTGAAGTCTCTGACCTGGATCCAAGGGCATTACACTCATGTATACACACCCACCCCCTCAAATACACACACACACACACACACACACACACACACACACACACAGAGTAATAATAAAGCTGGCTGCAGTGGTTCACACCTTTAATCCCATCACTGGGGAGACAATGGTAGGTGAATGTCTTAAGTTTGAGGCCAGCTTAGATCACATAGAGAGTCCCATCTCAAAATAAGATAAAAGTAATAATCTTTTTTTTTTTTTAAATCAATCATCAAGCCGGGCGATGGTGGCGCACGCCTTTAATCCCAGCACTCGGGAGGCAGAGGCAGGCAGATCTCTGTGAGTTCGAGACCAGCCTGGTCTACAGAGCTAATTCCAGGACAGGCTCCAAAGCCACAGAGAAACCCTGGCTCGAAAAACCAAAAAAAAAAAAATCATCATTTCTGATGTCATAAGAGTTTGTTTGTTTGAGACAGACTCACAAGGTAGCCTAGAACTCACTCTGTAGCCAAGAATGACCTTGAACTTCTGACCACCCCCCCTGCCTCCCAAGTGCTGGGCTGACAAACGCACCCACCACACCTCGTTTATGCTGTCTGTGGACTAAAGGAGGTTTTTGTGCATCCCATCCTGGTCAGGTACTCTGCCAACTGAGCTACATCACAGCAGCCCGGCTACCTTAGTTTAATCCACAATCTCATTTTGCCTCTTCTTTTAAAACAACCGTGTGGTACCATTTGGTTTCCTTTTTCTGACTCTCTGGGTCCCTGCTAAGGACTTAGCTGAGTAGGACCATCCAGGGCTGCCAGGTTACATGTAAGAGCTCTGTGCCAGCTACTAATACCTTGCAGATATGACTTAAGAAGACAACTTATGTTGGCTCACAGTTCTAGGGGGTCTCAGTCCATCACTGCTCGGTAGGCACGGTGGAGCCGCTAGTTCATGACTGCAGGAGCCTGTGGCAGAGGCTGTCCACATCATGGCAGACCAAGAAACAAACAGCACAGCAAAACCTGGGGCAGGTCCTACTCTCATTCCTAGTGACCTATTTCTGCTAGCCATGCCTTACTTCTGAAAGCATCCACAATGTTCCAGAAGAGGGCCACCAGTGAGGGACACACAACTGAAACATGATGCTGAGTGTGACTTCTCAGAACCACACCACCGCAAGTCACTAACCCCACTTGAACACTGATAGGGTTCCCTGTGCAAAGGGCTTCACGAACCAGCGATTAGTGTCAGGATGTGATGGTCATGGCCTTGCGAGACCAGAGAGAGGATTTGTAAGACCCTGCCTGGCCACTCGGTAAAAGCCGTGCAGCCATGTTTCCACCATCCTGTGTCAAGAGCCTGGGCCATTCAACTTTTTTTTATATATATTTATTTATGTATTTGAGTGACCTGTCTTCATGCACACCAGCAGAGGGAATTAGATCTCATTACAGATGATTGTGAGCCCCCATGAGGTTGCTAGGAATTGAACTCAGGACCTCTGGAAGAACAGTCAGTGCTCTTAACCACTGAACCATCTCTCCAGCCCCAACTTTTTTTTTTTCTAATCTCCCTCCAATTTTTATCAACTCCCTTCCTCCCTGCCAGCCCTTTTCCCTGACTCATGACCTTTGGTTTTGTTTTCTGCTCCATTTAATTTAACTAGGACAATACTACTCATTGGAACCTGGTAGTCTCTAGTGAACACACAGCTGGAGGCAACGACTCCCCCTTCCCCTGGATCTACCAGTAGCAAATAGTTCACAGTGATAGGTAAAGCCCTCCAGTCATGCCTGACTAGACAGCCTCATTCCTGTGGGTAACCACAACCGCTGTGAGAGTTCATACTGTGATGGCAGTATGGTTCCCAGAAGATGTGTAACTCTAGATTCAGGAAATCCAGCGCCCTCTTCTGCCCCCCAGGTCCACTGCAAGCACATGGTGCACATACATACATGCAGGCAAACAGTCATGTAGGGATAAGTCCCGCCCCTAAGGGGGCGTGTTTGCCTCGGGCTAATGATTGCCTATAAATTTGGCGAGCGTGCTCCCAGCCGCTGCTTCTGCTTTCCTGGTCTCCGCAGGAACGGTGGTTCTGTAAGTCTATTTCTCCATTAAAGCTGTATATATATTTTTACAATCTGTCTGCATTCGTTTACGCCATTACATTTTGGATCATTCCTTTTTTTTTTTTTTTTGTTTAAACAGAAAAAGGGGAAATGATGGAGGAAGGTCATTGGTTAAGTAATAAAGAAACTGCTTGGCTGGCCCTCATAGGTTAAAACATAGGTGGGAGGAATAAACAGAACAGAATGCTGGGAGGAAGAGGAAGTGAGCTCAGACTCGACAGCTCTCCTCTCGGGGGCAGACGCCTCAGAGAGACGCCATGCTCCCCTCTCCCGGGAAGATACGATAGCTCTGCTCTCTGAGGCACACGCAATGAAGCTCCAACCCAGGATGGACGTAGGCTAGAATCTTCCCGGTAAGCGCACCTTGGGATGCTACACACCTTATTAGAAATGGGCTAGTCCAGGTGCGAGAATTAGCCTAGAAGAGGCTAGATAGAAATGGGCCAAACAGTGATTGAAAGAATACAGTGTCCGTGTAATTATTTCGGGGTATAAGCTAGCCAGGTGGCCGGGGTGCTGGGGACGCAGCCCCGCCACTCCTATTTACAACAGAACAGTCATACACATAAAGTAAAAATAATTTTTTTTGTTATTTTTGTTTTTTTGAGACAAGGTTTCTCTGTGTAGCCATTGCTGTCCTGGAACTCACTCTGTAGACCAGGCTGGCCTCGAACTTACAGAGATCCACCTGCCTCTGCCTTCCAAGTACTGGGGTTAAAGGCGTGTACCACTGAAATTATTACCAAAGGTATTTCCTGAGCCATGGAGATGAAGGATAAAGGTATTTGCTGTACAAGGTTAGTCGCCTGAGTTCACTCCTCTCAACCCACATAAAGATAAAATAAAGGGGGCTGGAGAAATGGCTCAGAGGTTAAGAGCACTGACTGTTCTTCCAGAGGTCCTGAGTTCAATTCCCAGCAACCACATGGTGGCTCAGAACCATCTAGAATGAGATCTAGTGTCCTCTTCTGACTTGCAGGCAGACATGCAGGTAGAATACTTTATATATAATTAATAAAATGAAAAATTGTCCTCTGACCTCTGTACACACACCACCAAGGCATTTTGGAAACTAAGTTTTGTTTCTGCTTACTTCCAACTTCAAAATTTTGCTTAATATTTTAATTTTGAAAGAGCTCTACAACCAACAAAGAGGTTTCACAAACAACACGGAAAAGACCTAGAGATGATGAGGTAGAGGCTGGGGGAAGCTTCAATGACACTGGCCCCGCCTGATCTAAAGGACAGCAGCGAATCAGCCAGAATGTTCTCTGCGCACAAAGACTAATCATGTACCCAAAGAGACTACAAGGAATCCCCAGACTTCCCCATCACAGAGCTCAGTACCCACACCCGGCTGCCTATTGACTGGATGGGGACGTCTTAGTTACTCTTCTGGGGATGCGGCAAGACACCGCAACCAAGGCGAGTTACAGGAGAGCTTATTTGGAGCTGACGGTTTCAGAGGGTCCGTGATCATGATGGTGGGGAGCACGGCAGCAGGCACACTGCTGGAGAAGTGGGGGGCACTCGTCTTCAAGCACAACCATGAGGCAGAGACACTGGGAATGGCCTGAAACTTCCACCCCTGCTCCCAGTGACACATTCCTCCAGCGAGGCCACATCTCCTAATCCTTCCCCAACAGGTCCACACACTGGGGACCAAGCATTCAAACATGCAACATTCTTCTTCCAAGTCAACTCGAAAGAGAATCCTTCCTTGATCTTGTGACCACCCAAGACTCTGTAGACACAGAGGCCCCTACTTGATCCTGTTACCCAGCTACACTCCCAGTCTGTCCGTCAGTCCGTCCATCCGTCCATCTGTCTGCCCCCCCTCTCCCCCCCCTTCTCTTCCTTTGAGAATGCTTGTCTTAGGGACAAGTCAGAGAGGGTCAAGTTTTCTTCAACATTCTTATCTGTAACAGTATCTCTTCCATACTCTATAAACCAGCTCCTTCCCCCAACCTACCTTTCCAGGACAGGCCAGTAAGGACGACCAGCCAAGGCCCTTCTGCCTGGGAGATTAAAAGTGCTTTGCCATCAGCGAACTTCATCCCACTTTTGCTGGCTGCTCAGCTCCTCATATGTCTGAAAAGAATGAGAGGAGGAAGAACATTTAAAACACAGAATTTCTGAAACCAGTACATTCTGGTAGGGGATATATCTCAGGGCAGTGGACACGGCTCAGCCAGAGTGCTTGGCTAACATGCAAAAGTCCCCAGCTCTGCAGGGAGCCATTCCATCTCAGTTTCCCATCTCCTAAGCCAATCTCATTTGGCTGGGTCTTTCTTGCTCGCTACCTGGGTCAATGCCACCCCAGCTCCCTTCGGTGGCACAGAATCATTTCCAGGCCTGAAGCAGGAGTGTACACACAGGTAACTCCACTGTCTTTCAGAGCTGTTTGTTGGTTTGTTTTTGTTTTTGAAAGCAAAGTTAATAGATCTGAGCCATGTTTGAGTTTGAATTTCATCTCACGGCTGAAAAAAAAGTAGGTTTCTGAACTTTAGACCTTGACCCCCCATGAGGATCTGTTTTCAAAGTCAGGTCTAAAGGAAAAGTTATCCCTGTTGGGCTAGAGGCTAAAAAGGGGGGCTGTGAGAAGAGGGGAGCACTCCTACTAAGAACCTGGCCCCTAAGAGAGGGATAACTTACGCCCTGGTCCCGAGCATCTGTGCAGCGGGGCTCCCTGAGCCTCCATCCCATTAGGCAGAGTGGCACAAAACAAACTCAGAAACTACTGGCTTCTCCATAAGACAAAAGCAAAGCCCTCGGAAGTCTACTAGAAACAGTGTGTTCTATAGACACACATTTCCCAGGGTCCGAGCTGAAGTCCTCTAGCGTGCCAACACAACCCGTGCTCAGCAACGCTGCTGTGAGCCTGGGCAGGTGGGTGTGGATACCCCAGTTCAGCATCCAGGGAGGACCACTGGGCTTTCCAAGAAACTCTGAGCAGAGCCACCAGAGGCTTTAGCCAAAGACTAGAAGAAGAAATAGCTTACATGCTGACCCCCGAAAACAGCAAACAGTAGTAAGACAGACCCAAGGAAACCTGAAGTAAGTGTGGAAAGAAGGCGCTTTGAAAAACGGGAAAGACAAAGCAGAAAGCATGATGGAACTCAGAGGATTGCATCCTCAGGAATTCAGGACGGGAGATAAGGAGCCAGGAAAAAATGCACTGGGGGTTCCTAGGAATGAGTTAAGTCCCACGGTGGAAGGAGGACAGGACCTCCAGGTCTGGGTATGACTTCTGTCAGCCCCTCTTGTTTCAAGGGCAAAGTTAGGGAGGGACCAAGCTTGCTGACTGCTGGGCTGGGAATCGGGGACAGGGGGAGGGGGGACGGGGGAGCGTGCACCAAACTGCTTTGGTTCCTGAGAAGTAAACAGCTCAGCTCGCCCTAAGCAAGCGCGTCCTTGTCCTGGGAGCCCAAGCCGGCTGAGGGTCCGGCTTGTCCCGTCAAGGGCGACTGAAGACACACCCAGGATTCCATCCTCAGAGAGTCACAAAAAGGCGCAACTCAGCACTCTCCCCTCCACCACCACCAACACACACACACACACACACACACACACACACACACATACACACACACAGACCAGGGAATCCTAGGCAGGCGCTGTATGGGTCGGCCTCTCCAGTGGGGTGCTGTTGCCTCCACGCTCCTGCCTCTCCTAAGCCCCTCCACCCTGGACTCCTGATGACCTCTTACCCTGCCCACCCAAACCCAGGCCAACAAAGCCCAGTGCTAGGCGGGGCAGAGCATCTGGCCAGTGGTGGTGAGGGAAGTACAAGGACCCCACAGACGCCCGCATAGGTGGGTTTCGTACCCGGTGTCGGTGGCAGGGGCGGGCTCCGTCTCCCTGGAGACAGTTGCCCAGGGGATACGGCGGGAGGGTCCCGGAGTGACCGGAGGGCGCCAGCCTCCTGGCCCGTGTGCAGCCCGCAGGGGTGGCGGTGAACGAGCGAGCCGGGCATCAGCGGAGGGGCGCGGCCCGGGGCGGGGCTGAACAACGAGCTGGAGAGGGCGACGGGCGGGGTGGGGCGCGGTCGGAGGCGGAACATCCCGGAGATGGGGCGGGACCAGAGCCCGTTGTGCCACTGTGCAGTTAGCAAGCAATAATACCCCAGGTCTGGGGAGGAGAAATAGCTACCGGGCGCGGTGAAGTGGAGACTCCTTGGTTACTCTTGCAGGAGGTCAGGGGCTAAAGCAGGGGTCTTCAGGGTTCTCCCCATCTCCCCATCACAGAGCCCCAGAACAACAGAGTGATCTCGGATGGCAAGCATAGGCAATCCTACCTAGGGTCTTTTACAATTAGCGGATAGACGGCGCTGTTTATAAAGTGAGATCCACCCAGCCTCTTTCTGTCTTAGTTTGTTTTCTATTGCTGTGATAAAACAGCGTGACAAAAGCAACTTGGGGAGGAAAGGGTTTATTTGGCTTACATATCCCTAGTCACAGTCTACTGAGAGAAACCGAAGCAGGAACTGAAGCAGAAGCCATGGAGGAATGCTACTTATAGGCTTACTCCCTATGTCTTGTTCAACCTGCTTTCTAAGGATCACTGGGAACCACCTACCCAAGTGTGGCACTGCCCCCAGTGAGCTGGGCCCCATCAACCATTAGTCAAGAAAATACCGCCCCCCCCCTTACCTACTATGTAGGAGGTGTTTTCTCAATTGATGTCCTTCTACCCAGATAACTCTGGGTTATATCAAGTTGGCAAAACAAAACAACCACCACAAAACCCCCCAACTACCAGGACTCTGCCCCCTTGGTTCTGAGGGCATCCCCGGGAAGGGCAGAACATTCAGACCTGTGTCAGCCCTGGAGTTGCTGGGCCCCCAGGATTCCGTGAGTCTGGACTCTGGTTGTGTCTGTCAGTGCGAAATCCCACACCACATGGAATTAGAAACAAGTGATTTATCCAAGACTTTCTCTCCACATCTGAGTTCCTTACAACAGCTACGCCGTCCTAGGGCTGGGGTTCCATCTAGGAACCTATATGGTAGGTCTACTGTTCTCCCTGGGACAGTAAATGAGGAAACCCAGGGTACCCTCCCGTGCACACACCATCCTCACAGCCTTTCTGTTGTGCTTCATTTTAGTGCAGGGATTTTGCATTTAGAGCCGTGGGTGTGCTGAGCCAGCAGTAGTATCATTCCTTATGTCCCCACAAGGTCTCACTGTGTAGCCCCGGCTGCCCTGGGACTCATTAGGCTAACCTCGAACTCACAGAAATCTGCTTCCACTGCCTCCCAAGTTTTGAGACAGATTCACTAAGTCACCCAGACAGGCTTGAACTCTCCAGCCTCAGTTTCCTCAGCAGCTACAGGCCCAGTTCACACAGTAGAAGTAGCATGGAACCCGTTTGGTTTTGCACTGGACCCATGAACCTCTTGTTTTACCCTGTCTTCTTATGTTCTGAGACTTCATCCTTTGTGGAAAGTGGAGCTCAGAGGAGAAAGGGGTTCCAGGCCCACAACTGCCCCAGATAAGGCCAGGCTCATCACCGGTTGTCACTGTGAGTCCTAGGAATGGCTGGGCAGTGGTGGCACATACCTTTAATCCCAATACTCTGGAGGCAGAGGCAAGTGGATCTCTGTGAGTTCAAGGCCAACCTGGTCTAAGTTCCAAGACAGCCAAGGCTACCTAGGAAAACCCTGTTTCAAAGAAACAAACAAACAGAGTCCTAGAAAGGTCCCTGAGTTAGTGAAGAATTAAAAGCCAAAAGTTGGGCCAGAAGTTCCCAGGGACTGCGGAGCCCAGCATGGGAGGACTAGGCTGCTGAGATGGCCAGGATGTGGGAGGTCCCCAGGCAAGACTTAAAAAGCCCAGGCCAGGAGCTTCCCACGGCCCCAGCATCCCTGCCTAGGCCTTGGTGCAGGAACACCCTAGGAGGAGAGCTAGAGACGGCAGGATGTAATTCATTCCCAGCACCATTTCTGGATGTCCCATACATCTTAGCTTCCATGTCTAGATGTCTTAAAGACAACATCACTAGCTGGCCATGATTGTGCTTTAATCCTAGCACTCAGGAGGCAGAGGCAGGCAGATCTCTGAGAGTTCAAGACCAGCCTAGTCTATAAAGGGAGTTCCAGGTCAGTCAGGGCTACAGAATGAGACCCTGTCTCAAAACAACAAGATAAAAGCAAGGTATCTCCCCAGGTACTATTAATGTAAACACTTGCTGTGTTTGCCCCAAGGACGCAAGGAGCAAGTGTCGCTCACAAGCTGATCTCTGCAGCAGACGGAACCAGGGCCACTGGGTGGTCAGCCTGATGATAGTATGGGGACCGCCCCAGGGTCCTGCCCCTTGGAGCCCTCTAGGCTTGTAAGTGAGTCTGGGAGTAGAGCCATCCTCGGTGAGCAACCTGGAGATCCTGAGCCCACCTAAATTCTCCAAGGCTCAGTGAAGCCTGGGTCTCCTAGGCTACACAGACCCCAGAGTCCAAAAAAAGTCATGGCTCTCTCTTGAACGAGGAGATGGAGAGGGGAGGAATTCAGACAGCAGCCTGGGTGCAGAGGAGAGAGAACTCTCACAGGTTAGCAAGTCCCACAGTTAATGAGTGTCAGCCACCAACGAGATTTTTCAAAGCAGAAAAACTCCAAGGTCCTCTACCCACTTCTCCATGTGTGGGGGCTCCCCTCGCCCCACGGGAGCCATGCATGGTGCTACCCTTCCCCCCCCAATTTCACTTTTTTCTGATAGCATAGGTTTGAGTGAATTCTAGACTCAAAGACAAGATCCCCATTAACAATGAACCCCAGGCCGGGCGGTGGTGGCGCACGCCTTTAATCCCAGCACTCGGGAGGCAGAGGCAGGCGGATCTCAGTGAGTTCGAGACCAGCCTGGTCTACAAGAGCTAGTTCCAGGACAGGCTCCAAAAAAACCACAGAGAAACCCTGTCTCGAAAAACCAAAAAAAAAAAAAAAAAAAAAAAAAAAAAAAAAAAAAAAAAACAATGAACCCCAGTGCCCAGCTTGGGGTGCAAAGTGAACAGTCAGGTACTAATTTCTCTTGGAGTCCAGGTGGAAGAAACAGGATTTCTTTGAAATGGCAAAATCCACAAAATGGGGACATGTCTGTATCTTAAAAATATGCCAGAACTGTACTGGCAAATACGGAAAAGATAGAAATCATTAAAACATTGGGAAGTCCAGAGAAATGGCCCAATGGGTAGAAATTTTAGCCATGCAGGCCTGACAACCTGGTTTGCCCCAGAACCCTTGTAAAAGTAGGAGAAAGGACACAAAGCGATTCCCCGTCCTCCACACATGCACAATGGCATGTGTCCCACCCCCAACAGTAATAATACCAGAAAGTTTTAAAAACTATTTGGAGAGAAGCCAGGCTTGGAGGTGCATGCCTGTAAAACTTGAAAGACGAGAAAGATGCCCATTGTTGACCTCTGACCTCCACACGCACCCCCCCCCCCCACACACACACACAGATATACACTTAGGAGTTTCACTACTGTCAAAACTCAAGAGTAAATAGAGAAATTTCCGCCCCTGTTTGCAGCTGCCAAAAGGAGCCAATTCTCTGTTAAGTACTCTAGCCTAAGAACAGGAAACCAAATACTCCCACTCACAGGAGCCCTTGTTCCACTCAAGACGTGTATTTGCTGCCATCACCCCTCTCTCCTGTCCTGACACTTCCAGGTCACCCCACTGTGTTGCAATCCCACCTCGTTCAGCTGCCTGCCTACCCCAATGACTTCCCTTCGGGAACCCCGCTTGCGGCTTCCTTCTCCAAGTGGCACCAGCATTCCTAGCTTTGCCAACGTGGTATAGTTCAGGGTCATCCGAGAAGGGAATAGGTATGTGTATGATGGATTGTCTAGATCCCCAGCCCACTCTGGCTGGCACCATTCCCTGGGCAGGTGGCCCTTGGCTACATAAGAACACCAGCTAAGCACAAGCCTGTCCGTAAGCAAACTGGAGAGGAAAACCCTGCAAGCAGCATTTCCCATGGTTCCCTTGAGTGCCTGCCTTGACTTCTCCCAGTGATGGACTATTGGATATCCTTGGTTGTCAACTTGACTCCTATGGACCCAAAGCCCCAAGATGGAATGCACACCTGTGAGGGATTTATTTTCTTATTTGAAGCAGGAAGAGTCAACTTCCAGTCTGGATCTCTTGAGTTAGGAAGACACGCCTTGAATCCAGCTCTGAGGTGGGAAGAGACATCTTTAGTCTGGGCCACACCAGCTGCTGGCAGCCTATATAAGGACACGGAAGAAGGAAGGCGTTTGCTCTTTGCCTGTGGCCCTCACCTTGCTAGCGCATCCATGACTGGAATTAGAGTCAATCGACACCTTCGGGATTCCGGCCTGTACTGAAGCCTTGCGGACTGAGCAACTACCAGATGCTTGGACTTTCCGTTCACAGCCAGCCCTTGCTGGATTAGCTGGACTGCCGCCTGTAAGTCATTTTCATAATTTCCCTTTATGTATAGAGAGATTTGTTCTACAAATTCTGTTAATCTAAAGAACCATGACTAACACACCTCCTAATAATGCCACTCCCTGGTGACCAAGCACCCACATCTAGGAGCCTATGGGGCGTTCTTATTCCAACCACCGCATGGGTCACGGTGTTTCTCACAGTCACAGAACAAAAAGTAAAATGGAGACTAAAGTCGGGGTGGGGGTCAGATACAACCAACAATAAAATACATTAAATGCGGATGTTAAATTCTAATTGGAAAATAGGAGGGCAATGCAGGATTATCCCCTGAAAGGGATAAGATTCCATATTTATTTACATAGTCCACTATTGCTTTGTCCCCTTGGTATACTGTTCTGTTTTGATCAGAAACAGGGTCTTTGCTGCACTGTCCAGGCTGGCTTCTAGCTTCTCAGTGCCTGCGGTCCTGCTGCCGCAGCTCCCTAGGTAGCTGGGACTAGAGAGATACATGCTTGTCCTTCTGCTGGTCTGTTCTTTTGATACTTTTCTGGGGAGCCTAATTACAAGAGCCCTCTCTCTCTCCTGCCGTCTTTACATGTTTTCATTAATCTTTCAATTCTCATCCTCCAGTTAATGAAAAAAGTCACTCAACTGTAGTTAAAAAGCCAAGTTAATTAGGACCTGAAGCTTCCATCTCCTCTGTGGTCAATTCCCTAAACTCTGACTACATGTCTAGCTTAGCAGAAGCTCCCAGAGTTTGTGACTTAGGGCATGGAAAAGGGTGGGTAGGCCGAAGAAAGCCATGCTTGATTTGGTGTTGTTCATCTTTCATGTGTCTACCAAAAATGCATGAGTGTTTCCAGGAACAAAGTTCTGGAACATTCTTGGCTTTGGAGAGGCCTGCTAACGACCCACTGCCTGGTCTATGGCAGGAAAACCAGCACACACAGGGGTGACCTTGACTCAGAAGCAAGGATCAGTCAGACAGATAGCACACACTGGCAGCGTCTAAGTACTCACAGAGCAGTATCTGTCAGTTTCTGGGAGTCTCGGGTTCCCGGCGAGGGCCTGTGAACCTGAGTCCTTTGTGTTGTCTGTGAATGGAAAGAAACGCTCTGTTTGTGGAAAAGACCCACTGTGAATACTTCCTGAGGGAGAAGATAGGATGCTGAGTTCCTCATGAAAGGTTCCGGGGTCGGGTGGGTTTCTGGCCCTGATTTTCTAGAATTACCTTATAGATGTGTTGTGGGGACTAAGTGAGAAGATAAGTTTAAGACAATGAACCTGGCAGCATTTGCTAAACACAGCCACAAAGTTGTCCTTAGCGAGCAGGCAAGTTTCCCAAGCCACAAAGTAATGGCAGTAAGTTGGCCTGTGTTAAATGCCAGATACCAGACACAGAGGCCCTGGGGTATAAAGCCAGGTCACTAGCCTGGTGGTATAATCTAAATACCTTCTCTTTCCTCCCTCTTCCCTCTCACACACAGTGGCTCATAACTGCCTGTAACCCTAGTTTCAGGGGATCTAATGCCCTCTTCTGGCCTGTGTGGGCATCTGCACACACATGGTGCACAGATATACACTCAGGTATACACACATGCACATAAAATAAATAAATCAAAACTATAATAAATAATCAAAACATAAAACTCAACTGCCAAAGCTTCAGCAAGGTCCAAAGTGCTAGTTTGAAAGCATGATATATGTCCATTTTAGTGAGATGTTAGCCTCCCCTCCAGACAGTCTTAGGTGGATCACCCAAGGGAAGCCAATGGCTCTCTCAGCCTCTGTTGGATGGCGTAACCCACTTCAAGGTGGACTGAGTTTGAAGGGGCGAACAGACCGTCTCACGCACTCTACACCCAGCCGACTTGGGAGGTGTGATGAGTTTACCCTCACACCAAGCAGCCGATGATCACTGTCTGGTTCAACTATGACAATGTCTAGCTGGAGATGTCACACGAGACCACTGCTCCACTTCCAGGGACAATTGCAATACCCTGGCTTGATTTACTCATGCTGTAAAGAGGGGTTCCCATGACCCTTCCTCACTTGAAGCCCTCCTAGAGTGGTGTCAGCGCTCGGGGAAATGACAACCTGTGTTCCTCAGCGTATGGCAGGCGACACTGCTGAGGGCTCCGAGGAGTGCTTGCTGCAGCAAGGACAGAGGTGAGAGGGACGTGGACTGTCACACCTGGGCTGGGTGCCACCCTCCAGGACTCTGTCCATGTGCAGCTGTATGAAGCAAACACTGAACTTTAGGGTTTTAGTTTTTTGTTTATGTTCTTTTGGGTTTTCAACATAGGGTCTTACTACCTATCATCAGTTAGCCTGGAACTTGCATTTTGAAATGCTTTTGTTTAAGAGCTGACTAAGGACAGGAGGAAAAGCCTGGCTAGCCTGCCTCATTTCCTACCTGTATGCCTCTTTTACTCTGGCTGAAGACAGCGAAATGTAAAGCTGAAGCCACCTTGGATTCCAGGAGGAGCAAAAGCTCACAGACAGATCCCCTCATACCCTGCCTAGTCCCCTGATGAGGGCAGTCACCGTGAGAGGGACACTGGAGGGGCAGTCATCACCTGAGAGCCATCTTGTCCCCTCAAGCCATAAAGACTTTTCGGACCATCTTGCAGGACAGGAGCTGAGGCAACATGGGCCACAACTTCTTACAATGCACACTGTCTCTTCAGGCAACCCTTCCTGTTTAAACAGTGCACATCGGTGCCTTAAAGGGAAACTTGGGGTCCCAGAACCCCTTAGTCTATTCCTTTCCCCAGGGTGGCCACATTGAACGCATCTCATCATTCCTTTTTAATCTGTGTAACGGGGCTGGGTGGCTTCTAGTTTGCTGAGGCAGCCACAGCCCAGGCTTTGGAAAAACTCTGGTCCCACTTAGACTTTCCAGTGACTAGCCTCACTTCTGAATCTACTGACGGGGCAGCTATCAATCAACTCATTAGATGCAAAAAGACATTATTCATTAGCAGGTTTCCAGGATTTGTTTTAGAAGTTGTGTAACAATACATAAGGAGGGGGGAAATCAAACACACACTTCATAATATCATAGCAACCCAGGGCTGCAGGAGGAACCACCAACTTCCATACCCCCTGGGAAGGCCTGTTCTGAACAACATTATCACTGATAACCAGAATGAAAAGCAACGTCCAAACTGGCTCTTTGGCTTAGAAATGCGAATAAAAAAAAAAAGAAATGCGAATAAAATCCACAGACATCTGGAGACATACGTGACATCTGTAAGGAACAACCATGCTGGCAGGAGGAGGTGCGTTTGCAAAAACAGGTTCAAGGCCACATATGCCCACATCCTCAGCTCCCTGACTGTAAACAGGGATCAGTCACCCAGGTTTCAAGACAGAAGGGGAGACAGAGTGCCAAGCTGGTCCCCAGTGGGTGCACAGGTAGCGTGGTAGCCCCTTCCAGAGAAAGCCGTGTATGGCCAAGGGCATCTCATGGGCCATTCTCTGTGTGAGAATCACACTTTATATAATATAGTCTCCACCTGGGAATCAAGCCTACATTTTTGGGGGCAGAGGTTGAGACAGGGTTTCTCTGTAGCTTTGGAAACTGTACTGGAACTCACTCTGTAGACCAGGCTAGCCTCGAACTCACAGAGATCCACCTTCCCAAGTGCTGGGATTAAAGGCATGCACCACCACCGCCTGGCCTATTTTGTAAACTTCCATCTACATTTGTACATTTCCACGTTTTTATAAGTAACCTGCATTAAAATCTGTATAATAAAAATATATACCGCAATGTACCAATGGCACTGATGACTTTATAATTATAAATGTATAAATATTACATACATACATAGCATCTAAATGTCCAATATAGAAGATTTTAGTCTGTAACTCTTAAACAATGTGGCTACTTCAACTTATACATCCCTGCAGTATTTAGTATCTTTTAAAATTGCAAATTCTCAAGGCAGGCTTGGTGTTGTGAGTTTGAGGCTAAACTGACCACAGGGAGAGTTCCAGGCCAACTGAGGCTACATAATGAGACCTCTTCTCAATCTCCCCCAACCCCTCCCCGAATTCTCAATTTCTCTCTCTTTTTGTATGTGTGTGTGTGTATGTGTGTATGATATATGTATGGGATGTGTATGGGGCGTGTATGGGATGTGGGGGGATTGTGTGGTGGGTATATGTGGTGTGGTGTGGTGTGTGTTTGTGGGGGGGGTATAGTGTGTGTGTGTTGGACATAGGTCCCGCTCTCAGGGGCCTCCGTTACTCGATGGTTCCTCTCACACTTAGAGTGAACCTTGAGGCCCACTCTCCACACTCTGACCCCCTCCTTCCTCAGTTTCCTGAGGGCCCAACTCTGCATCCACTGAGACAAAGGAAGAAAAGTCTTGGGGACACACCCTGCACACCCCATTCCATAATTTATCATGTATGCCTGTGTCTCCCTGGCAAGGATTATGTGTGTTTGTCCTTGCCCTGAACATATCTTGAAGCCATTTCTGCCCTAGAACTTGTAAAAGTCAGCTTGGTCTCTCACTCCTTCCCAAGTATTAGATGTGCCATGGTGGGCCACCTCATCTCCAGGGCCTGATACGTCAAGCTGCTCACAACCACGCGTCATTCCAGTTTCAGGGGTTACAATGCCCTCTGTCCTCCTCCAGTACCCAGCACATGCATCATGCAGACAAACTCATGTGGACACACATAAATAAAAATAAATAAGGCACACGCCTTTAATCCCAGCACTTGGGAGGCAGAGGCAGGCAACTCTCTATGAGTTCGAGGCCAGCCTGGTTTATAGATCGAGTTCTAGTACAGTCAGGACTATGCAGAGAAACCTGGTCTTGAAAACAAACCTAATAATAATAATAATAAAGTAAATAAATAAAATAAACATTTTTTAAAGATGCACATTTCTCAGGCCGAGGAGATGGCTCAGCAGGTGAAGTGCTTGCCTCACGGGTGTAAAGACCAGAGTTGGGACCCAGAACCCCTGTAAACGATGGATCGGCATTGCAGGCTACCTTGTAATTCCAGTGGCCAAAAGGTGAATTCTGGGGATCCCCAGAGCAAGCTTGCTGGCTAGACTGCCTGATGGACCAGCTCTGGGTTCAGCTGAGAGAAGCTACTTCAAGGAGCCAGGTGGAGACGGAAGACTGCTAACATGAACCTCGGGTCTCCACAGGCACACGCTTCCCCATCCCCGTACATGAGAACTCGTGTATCTACGCGTGCACACACACCACACGCATGCACAAGAGGGGAACAAACTATAGATTTCTTGTCAAAATTCTGTCTCATTCATACAATTTTTTTTTCATAATCCTCATGTTTTCAAATTAAGGCTGCAGTCACGGCCGGGGGAGAGGAAGTCACTGAAGAAAACATAAACATCTTTCTGGAGCAGCAATTTGACCGAAAAGGAGGGAGAAATATTCTTTATAGTAAAATAAACATGCACGGATCATGGAAGAGAATGTAAAATTGATGTCAGTGTTAAAAATAGGGCTTGAAGCTTCAAAGCAAGGTCATAGTCGGGGTGGGATGCTGCGGGCTGGGTTATATATCACATCTTCTCTGGCCAGAGCAGTGGGTGGGAACGTTGGAGCAGAATGGTCCATGTGGGTCAAGGTTACTGCTGCTTGGCCATTTCCCAGTCAATTCCCCATGAACCTAATGCACAGGGATCCTGGGTGGCCTACCCAGAGGCACTGACTTATGTCGCAGCTACAGAGACAGGGTTCAGTTGATCATCCCAGAAACTTTATCACAGGTGTAAAAAGCTGATATTCACACCACACCATGCAAGCTTCATGTAAAAAGCTGATATTCACACCACACCATGCAAGCTTCATGTAAAAAGCTGGTATTCACACCACACCATGCAAGCTTTGTGTGAAAAGTTGATATTCACCCACACCATGCGAGCTTCCTGTAAAAAGCTGATATTCACACCGCACCATGCAAGCTTTGTGTAAAAAGCTGGTATTCACACCACACCATGCAAGCTTCAGCCATAACTGGCAGCATGGACACCTGTCACTCAAGAGCCATCCCCTCCCAGGGTGTGGGCTTCTAAGATTCAGACTTCAAATGGCAGAAACTTGAAGTTTTTCATGGAGCTATTACCTGCCACCGGATTCAATTACTTCGGATTATCGGCACAAATCAGTGAGACACTGTCAATCCTAGGCTTTCAGATGAAAGCTTGTTGGCTTAAGCACTCATCACATACATGTGAAGTATCACAATATATGAACCACAGCTCCTTGCTAAGTAGCCTAGCACAGCATTAAACCCCCAATCCTCTTGCCCTGGTATCTTAAGCTGCAGGTGTATGCCACTATGCCCAGCCCATTGGTCCAATTCGTTGTATTTAAGATTTATTTATTTATCAGGTATACAGTGTTCTGTCTGCGTGTATGTCTGTAGATCAAAAGATCTCATCATAGATGGTTGTGAGCCACCGTGTGGTTGCTGGGAATTAAACTAAGGTCCTCTGGAAGGGCAGCCAGTGCTCTTAACTGCTGAGCCATCTCTCTATCCTGTCTTTTTTAAAGTTTTAAATTGCGTTTACTTATATGTGTGTGTGTGTGTGTATAGGCACGAGAATGCCACAGAGCAGGACAGAGGTCAGAGGACTTTGGGGAACTTTCCACTATGGATTTCCAGGGAACACGCTCAGTCCATCAGGATTGTCAGGCAACATCCTTACCCAGTGAGTTCTTTCCTCCCTCCCTCCCTTCTTCAGTGCTGGGGATCAAGCCTAGCACCTTAGGCCTGTGAGGCCAGTGCTCTACCCGGGCTTAACCGCTAGCTTTCATCTATGTGATCCCAAGGCTCCTGCTTAGAACACTAGCCTGAAGTTGTTTACGTTCATTTGCTCCAAGCCCAGCCCACTCAACCCCTGAAATGTCTCAGGCAATGGCTACTTGCTAGAAAAACAGCCTACACTTCACTGCTTTCCAAAGGACAGGCAGGGTACCTCATTCAAATATTTGTCTCAGCACACAATAGGAGAAAAGCCCATGGGGGCGGGTGAGTCACCCCCGACTTCAGAGCTCCCAGAAGCAGGAGGCCTGTCCTATTCTTTTGTTGACGCTGAAAGTGAATATTGATTGATTGATTTTTGGAATTGTTTTTAGACGACAAATAAGGGAGAAAGTGGGGGACTTTGGAGGTTTTCCCCCCAGAAGGAATGTCTCAGGAAGCAGATTATCTGAGACCAATATCCTGGTTGTATGGACTTCCTTACCAGCAGCAGATCTGCCTGGAAAAGGCACACCTGGGCAGCTTTGCTCACACACCCCGCTCACCTGGTTTTGTCTCCCCACTTGAGGTTGCCCTGTGCCACTGGAATTGAAAACAGGGGGCACTAGATTCTAGGGGACTTCTGGGGCTGGAGAGATGGTTCAGCAGTTAGGAGCACAGACTGCTTTTGCAGAGGACCAGAGTTCAGTTCCCAGCAACCCTGCCTTGATCTGATGCCTCTGGCCTTTGAGGGTATATTACCTGCTCCCCAACACACACATTAAAAAGTGGGGGTGTGGTTTGGTTGCCTAGAATATACAAAGCCCTGAGGTCTGTCCCTAGCAATGAAAAAAAAAAAAAGAGGTGTTGGGGAAGGCTTCAGTAATTAGCACCACGGGCAAAAAGCCAGGCTGGTGCCCGAGCCCCGGGTTCTGTTGTCTGAAGTCTCTGGGTCATCCGTAGAGCTGCCTCTGTTTTTGTTCTGTTTTTATTTTGAGACAGGGTTTCCTGTCATCTAGGCTGGCCTTGAACGGTCTACGTAGACAAGGGTGCCCCCAAATTCTGGCATCATAGGAGTACGCCACTATGCCAAGCTTATGCGATGGTGGGAAGGAACACAGGGCTTCTGGCATGCTAGGCAGACACTATCGACCGTGCCCCCCACCCCCAGCCCTGACCTGAGTTTCTCAAACAGCACAATGGAGCATGCACATGCAAACAGCAGAAAAGCTCCCAAGATGAAATCTGCTCTTGACAAGAGCCATTCATAATCTTCACTTCTACTTTCCATAGCACAGAGCAGCAAGACCACAGGAGACCCAGGTTCCCAGAGAAACAAAGCCCATTGAAACCCTCCACCTGCTCTGTGAGGCACACCTGGCCACAGCACAGGTCAGTCACGTGCCCCAGAGCAACCACCATCTAGAACCAGCCGGACAGCCAATCAAGAGGACCGTGCATTTGGACAGGAAGGCTTTGCTGGCTCTCCCTCCAAGATCATCCACCCTTTGGTAGCTGATGCCTCCGCATAAATCAACCCCCCTTAAGCCAGCCTTGAACTCAGAGATCTGGCAGCCTCTCCCAAATGCTAGGATTAAAGGTCCACCATGGTCTGGCTTTAAAGACCCTGTTTTAAGAGAATAAGGAAGAGAAAATGATAGAAGACAGCCTGTGTCCTCTTCTGGCCTCTACATGTGTTCACGTGGGTGTACACACACACACACAGCCAAACACAAAAGCACATGCCTAGCTAGGCATGGTGGGAACAGCCTGTCATCCCAGCACTAGGGAGACACAGGCGAGGAGACCAGGAGTTCAAGATCTTCCTCAGCTACACAGTGAGTGAGAGGCCAACCTGGGCTACCTGAGACCATGTCTAAAAGATGGGGCTGTATTATTCTATATACATATTCCATATACATATTCTATATACATATACCATATTCTATATGGTACCTAGAGTTGTGTTAAGTTTATAAAAACAAGAGAGCAGTTGTTAGTGGCTAGAATTGGGGGTGTTTCGTGCTTGGGATAAGGGACCTGTCTCAGCTACTTTTCAGATCTCATCTGTCTCAGTGTCTACCCCCTCCACCCATCCATGGCATTCTAAAATCTGATAAATATTGCTATACCACAGTCACAGCAACTGCCTCTGAGGCTCAGAGGGGTTGAGCAGTTAACTCAAGGTCACTCAGCAGGGGGAAAGGGGGACTGGAGAGCTGGCTCAGTGGCTAAGAGCACACACTGCTCTTGGAGGGAAGCCCTTAGGTTCAGCACCCATGCAGGGTGGCTCACACACGGTCTTAACTCCAGCTCTGAGGAGATACAATGACAGCACTACCCATGAATCCACATACAAATCATTTAAAAATAAAAATAATTTTTGACACATGGTCTCCGTAGCCCTGGCTGTCCTGAAAATGCTGTGCAGACCGAGACCAGGCTGCTGGCCTTGGCCTCAGAGATCCACCTGCCTCTGCTGCCTGAGGGCTGAACCCAAGGTGTGTACAAAATAAATCGTTTCTGGCTTTTTTTTTTTTTTTTTTTTTTTTAGTGGCTGAGGCTAAAACTTCTGGGGTAGGGTTGCTCCTCGAGGAAGCTTGTCTCACGGAAGACCCTGGGTTCCACACTGAAACAAAAAAGCCAGCTGTGACCCTGAAGACAACACTTTTGCCATTGTGTGGTAATCCTGCCCTGCCCACTGGGCCATCTTCACCCCCTTCCCTTCCCAATGTTTCAACATGGCTCTGCTCTCCCTTCCCAGGAAGAACACTGCTCCGGCTTCCACAACAAGGAAAAGCAATGTCCCATCTAGACCGGAGGCAGCAGAGTGGCCCAGCGCTGCCAAGGCCCTTGAGGAGCCCATGACCCGTCATGCTCCCTCTTGCTTCCTGCAGGCTTCAGTGATGGGGGCTCCCCAAGTCCCTTCCAATACCACAAGTCCCATCTCATAAAATCCTTTTGTCAAGCAAATTACAGCCCCCAAGAAGGACATGGGGACTCAAGTGGCAAAAAAAAAAAAAAAAGCAACAAACAAAAATTAAAAAAAAAAAAAAGAAAAGAAAAGAAAAACCCTGCCTGTCACCACCTCAGATTGTAAAGAAGGTCCCAGCCAGCAGGTGCAGAGAAGTTGATGCAGGAAAGAGAGGGGGCAAGGGCACCCACTCCTCCCGGGTCCTAGACGTCCACTCTCAGCAGAACTGACAAGAAGGCTGCTGCGGGTCACAGAGACAGAGAGGAAGGGAAGCAGGAGGAAGGCTTGCTGTGACTGTTCAGCAGAGATCACTGGAAACTGAAATAGAGCCGAAGGTTACCCTGCGTAAGAAGCAGAACGGAGGAGGACAAAGACACCAGCTTCTTTCTTGGAAAACACGTACAGAATAGCCCCTTTGCTCTTGTGAACGGGGGGTGGCCCCCAAAGCTATGCCATGGGCGCCTTTACCCTAAAACCTCGCCACTGATTGATAAAGATGTTTATGTTTGGAAGCACACAAGTATGGGTGTGCGTGTGGGAGAAGCCAGCCGATGACCTCGGTGCTGTCCCTCAGCAGCACTGGCCTCCCTGTTTTAAGATAGAAAATTATTAAGATTTTTAATTTTTTGCCAGGCTGTGGTGGCACACACCTTTCATCTCAGCACTTGGGAGGCAGAGACAGCAGATCTCCAAGTTCAAGGCCAGCCTGGTCTACAGAGCGAGTTCCAGGACAGCCAGGGCTACACAGAGAGACCCTGTCTTGAAAAACAAAACAAATTTATTTATTTATAAAAATGTGGGCTGGAGAGATGGCTCAGTGGTTAAGAGCATTGCCTGCTCTTCCAAAGGTCCTGAGTTCAGTTCCCGGCAACCACATGGTGGCTCACAACCATCTGGAATGAGGTCTGGTGCCCTCTTCTGGCCTACAGACAGAATATTGTATACATAATAAATATTTAAAAAATATGTATGTGTATATGTATATGCTGTGTGTACAGGTACGGTGGAGGCAGAAGGAACCGTGGATCCTCTGGAGCTGGACTTACAGGCTACCGAGCTTGCGCTGTCCATGGTGGGTGCTGGGAACCAAACCCTGGCCCTCTGGAGAGCAGCAAGTGCTCTTCATCACCGGTTCACCTCTCCAGCACCCAATTCATTTTGATTATTTTATATGTGTATGGTGGTGAGCCACGGCACATTAAGTGGGAGTCAGAATACAACTTCTCCTTCTACCTGTATGTGTCTCCGGGTCATCACGCTGGCATCTTTGGGCAGCATGACCTTTACCTGCTGAGTCAGCTTGCCAGCTCAGGGGAGCCTTTTTCCTTGGTAGGGCTCACCAGCTTGGTTCGGCTTGCTCATGAGTAAACCCCTAGGATCTGCTGCTTATCTTTGGCTTCACAATGTTCAGACTGCCATACACACCAAGTTTGTTTTGTTTTGCTTTTTGAGACAGGGTTTCTCTGTGCAACCCTGGCCATCCTGGAACTCACTCTGTAGATCAGGCTGGCCTTGAACTCAGAGATCCACCTGCTTCTGCCTCCCCAGTGCTGGGATTAAAGGCATGCGCCACCACAGCCTGGTTTGTTTCTAAGTGTGGGTTTGGTTCTTTGGCTCCAACTTGGGTAAAGTGTGCTCTGCTGAACTATCTCCCCAGCCACTGAGAAAGGATCTTTGCATATATAAGTTTAAGGACGAAAAGTGACTTCTTCATGAATTACCTGAGTGGCCCTAGGCAGGGACAAGTCTAACAAGAGAAAAAGCCACACAGATGGGAGGAGATGGCCATAGGAGGACAGAGGCAGAGACAGGAATAATGGGAGTCACAGCTGAGGGCCACTTGGAACCACTGGCTGCCTGATGCAGCAAGGTCTCCCCTGGGGCTTGGAGGACAACACGGATGGACACACGTGGACAGAGTGACACGGATCTGCTAGAACCTTGACTTCAAACTTCTGGTTCCAGACAAAAATCCATTTGGTAGAAAGCACAACACTTTTGTTCCTTGGTTACAGCAGCCCCTTGAACCAATACAACATCCCTACAGGACTTAAATTGACAAGCAGGTTCCCTGACCCAGCTCTCTCCTCCCTCTCTCCCTCCCTCCCTGTTTCTGGCCTCTCCTCTCTTCTCTACCCCTATTGCTCTCTACCTACCCCTCACATTTTCTGTAATGGAAGCAATTTCCCCACCAGGAGTACTGCCTGGAGCTCCTGGTGGGAGCTGCCACATGCATCAACCAACCACAGATCACACCCAGCACAGGAAGCCGGAGCCCCTCTAAGGCACCCCTCTCCAGTGGCAGCCTGACCCTCACCCATCCCCAAAGCTTTGAAGGCTTGCATGCACACTCAACTGGAAGGGGAACTTTCTTAGGCTCCAGGGACATCGCTGAGTGCTGGGGGGGGGGGCAGAATGAGCCATATTTTGGTATACCCCATATAGAAAGTCACACACAGTAGTGTTTGGCTGCAAAAAAAGAGCAGGGGAGGTTCCCGGGGTTGATGTTTTTTCCACCTTGAAACTGGCAGCATTTCTGATATGATGGCTGGGGATTTCCATGGGCCACTTCAATGACCATTCAGTTTGAGGGCTGAACGCAGGACCATGCAGAGATCTGCAATCTGCGTGCTGTTTCGTTGCTTCAGAGGCACAGTTTCCAGAACAAAGCTTGTGCTTTTCTCAGTGCCCAAACAAGCCTGGCTCCTGGTGTCCTGCAGGCTGGCGGCTAGTCATTCATCACTGCAACACGTGCCTTGCTACAGGGCTCTCCTTGCCCATTCTCCAGGGGCACTTGTCTTTGGGACCTGCCCTAACATCAGCCCTCTTGAGAAGCACGCGGGTTCCCTGGGGAGTGGCGGAAGGTTTCCTACTTAATGAAACTTTTGCTGGGGCTCTGGACCCACAGAGACAAGCTGAGGAACTGCCTTCTAAACAAACAAAAAAATTTTTAAAAAGCAGCCAAAGGGGAATTGCTTCATACATTGTACATTCACTTCCCTCTCCTACTGTGCAGATGAAGAAAAACACAGCGAGCAGGAAGCAACCCCTCACCATCCACAATCACTTTGGCTCCTCTCCTTGTGGACCCCTGTCCTGTGATGACCCTCCCAGGCTCATCCCCAGAAGACTGTGCTTTCCCTACCTGCCTTGGCACAGTCCCCAGTCCTGACTGATCTCAGTGAGCATCTGTACAATGCAGCTCAGCCAGAGAAGGGATGAAGCCCACAGCAGATTGCTCAGGCATGCTTTTGCATGTAAAACGGCTGAGTTTGTAGGGGAAAGTCCCATGGTTGAATTAAACTGCCAAGAACCCAGGGGCACTGTCAGGAACCGGTGGTGTCAGGGATGAGAACCCGGGGATTCAATCCTTACTTTGAAATCCCTCTGGAAGTAGTGAGTCACTGCCTGACCAGGAAACATTCCCGCCCCCGGCCCCACCCCACGGTCTCGCAAAGACACACTCATCCCACATACATGCGAGACTGTGCCCCAAGTCTCAGGGGTCATTTAGGCATTAGCTTTTTTGAGTCCTGGTTCAGAAGCTCCATGGACAGCTTGGCAGGGTTGCAAGCTGACAGGTCCCCGCTCTGGGCAGAGTCTGAACCCAATGGAAACGGCTCAAGAGAACCTCGGATTCTATCTGCAAACTGGGGGAGTTTTAAGGGAGCTAGGTGAGGACCCAGTGTGTGGGCCCTTCACACGGTGACATTGGAAACTCCATCCCCAGCCTCCACTTCCACCCTAGAGCATGCATGTCCTTGCCAGCCATTAGTCCCTTGCAGGGTCTCTCCTTGCCCAGGGTCTCCATCTCTCTGCTAGGAAGTACATAGCTACCTTAGCAGCGAGCGCCTCTAGCTGGGGACCCACGAAAGGCCATCCCATTCCCCACTATCTCTTAAGGATGAGGTGCAGAGGAGGAAGCCTAAATAAGAACAGGAAACTGAATTTAAAAAATAAAAAAAAAAAAGAGCCCCATTCAGGCTGATTTACCGGCAAGAGTATTTTAAAAAAAAAAGTCCGGAAATGCAAAACTGGAGGCGGTTTTGCTGCCGTAACCCCTGCTCAGCCGCAGATCTGGAGAGTGATCTCGCCCTCGGCTGGGTCCAAAACTCAGCGGGGTGGCACCAGCGGAGGGGAGAAGGAGGGAAAGAGGGTCCCGAAACTTCCGTGTCTGTCCCTAGGCAGCCCTGACCCTCCGTGAAGAGGCTGGGAGGATCGCTGAGCCTGGGTGCAGAGGATCTTGACATGCCCCGTCCCCGCGCTTGGCTTGGCCATACCTGGGTGACCCTGCTCGGGCTCAGCCTCACTGCTACCAAGACCAGAGAGCCCGCACTATCCCAACACTTAGAATGCAACATGCACACCACCATCGGGCCGGGAAGCCCTTGGTCCCTTGATCGGGGCGCTCAGGGACAGGTGTAGGGGAGATGCTGGCACAGGGAAGATGCTGGCACAGCCTCAGGCCCAGGTCCCGGTAGACAAGCTCGGAAGGGATCCACCGTCCGCTTGCCAGGCGCCAGAAGGCGTCCAAAGTCAGGGCACACAGGCTGTGCGTGTTGAAACACGTGGGAGAGCCAGCCCCTCACTGCCTGAACCACCCCCAACCCGGTCTTTCTTCATACTCTGTAAAGCATTCCGTGGAGAACACTTACCGGTCCCTCAGCGGAGCAGCTGAGCCCCTCGGAGCTAGCAGCCCCGAGGCTGGGCGCGAGTGAGCTGGAGGCGGGGCGCGTGGCTGAACAGCCCGCCCACTGACAACCCGCACACTCCACTTCCCACTTTGTTTCCTTTCTACAGATAACAGGAAAAACAACGGGTCCCCTACCCCTAACCCCCTCCCGCGCAGCCTCTCCAGCCCCGCCCACAGTCCAGCGGGCCCTGCAGGGGCTGCGTAGCAGGTGCCTCTGAACCAGGCAGCAGCTCGTGCTGTTTAAAACTAAAGGCTTCTTTTGAGGCAGAGGCATACCGTCAGAACCACCACCACTGTCACTCAGAAAACTACAAAACCAAAAAAGAAAATCCTGCCAGACCCGGATCTCTAGAGGATGAATGCCTGCCGTCCTAGGCACCCAAGAATTTAATGCAGACAACCACGCAAGAAGGAACCAGAAGGGGGCTGGAGAGATGGCTCAGAGGTTAAGAGTACTGGCTGCTCTTCCAGAGGTCCTGAGTTCAATTCCCAGCAACCACATGGTGGCTCACAACCATCTGTACTGAGATCTGGCGCCCTGCTCTGGGGTGCGGGCATACATCGAGGCAGAATGTTGTATACATAATAAATAAAAAAAAAAAAAGAAGGAACCAGAAGAATGAGAGACAGCATGGAACTCTCAAAGGTCCTTTAAGAACATTAGGTAGTCAGACGGTGGTGGCACACACCTTTAATCCCAGCACTTGGGAGGCAGAGGTAGGCAAATCTCTGAGTTCTAGGCCAGTCTGATCTACAAAGTTCCAGGATGGCGGGGGACACACAAAGAAGCCCTGTTTCTAAAAACAAAAAAAAAAAAACTATACAGAACAGAACATTAGGTAGCTGGGCATGGTTGAGCGTGTCTTTAATCCCAGCACTAGGATGGCGGAGAGGCAAGCAGATCTCTGTGAGTTCCAGACATAGTGAGTTCCAGACCAGCCAAGTTTATCTAATGAGACTCTGTCTTCCTTCAGAATTACCATGACTTCCTACCTCTCTGAGATCCTGTGCAGGATGGTGAACCTGCCTAACGAACTTGATCCTTTTCAACTCGGGCGGACCTGGAACGGAACTCATTCTGTAGAGCAGGTTGTGTCTGGCTTTTGACGATGGGTCTGAAGGTCCGTGCCACCATGCCCAGAGGAAGCTCTTATTCTTATCATTAATTATGTTGGTGCTGAGGGTGGAACCTGGGGGCTTCAATGTGCTAAGAACCAGTTCTACCATGAAGCAAGCCCTGCTCCCATAAAGTAGCCAGTATCGTTCCTATGAACAAATAAGACAGATGCCCCAAGTCTCGGAAGGGTATTTGGGACTGGGCTGTTCACGTCTGGCTGATGCAGAAGCTCCGCTGATCCAGGACGGTGGGGTTGGAGGATAGATGGTCCTTGCTCCTAGCCTCTCTTGAGACTGAAGAGTCAGGACCAGCACCAGTCTGGATCATTAGACACTGCCCTATTTCTATCTAGTGGAAAGAGGATTTGGTACGAGTTGCCGTATGGTAAAGTGCTCGCCTCGAATGCATGAAGTCCTGGGTGCAATCCCTTGTACCAGATAAACCAAACATGGTGGTATACGCCTATCATCCCAGCATGCTGTAGGATCAGCACAAAGTCATCCTCAGCTCTATAGCAAGTTCAAGGCCAGCCTGGGCTGCATGACATCTTTTATCTTAGGGTTACTGTAGAGGTGATGAAACACCATGACCAAAGCAACTTGGAGAGGAAAGGGTTTTTTATTTATTTATTGGTTTTTTTTGAGACAGGGTTTCTCTGTGGCTTTGGAGCCTGTCCTGGAACTAGCTCTCGTAGACCAGGCTAGCCTCAAACTCACAGAGATCTTCCTGCCTCTGCTTCCCGAGTGCTGGGATTAAAGGTGTGCACCACCACCACCCAGTGGAAGGGTTTCTAGTTGTCTTACACTGCCATATCAATGGTCATCACCAAAGGAAGTCAGGACCAGGAACTCAAACAGGACAGGAAGCTGGAGGCAGGAGCTGATGCAGAGACCATGGAGGGCTGCTGCTTACTGGCTTGCTCAATTTGCTTTCTTATAGAAGCCAGGACCTTCAGACCAGGGTAAGCCACACCCACAATGGACTGGACCCTCCCCGATCAATTACTAATTAAGAAAATGGCCCCCAGGCTTGCCTACAGCCAGGTCTTATGGCGGTGTCTTCTCAGTTGAGGATTCCTCCTGTCTGGTGACCCCAGCTTGTGTCATGTTGACATAAAACTGGCCAAGACAGCGGACCCTTTCTCGGTCTGACACACAAATGCATCACTGTTAAGCCACAACCTTTCCTTTCTTGTTTATCCCCAAGATTGAACTTTAATAAAGACATCGCAATGTAAAATATTTTACAAACCTAAAAAAGGCCCGCAGCCTGACAAATTCACAAACACGCTGCGGTCTCCAGCTGTAACTGGGTTGCACTGCACCGGTAGCCTCTCCTGGGCCCTCCTCACGGTGCCAAGCCTCAGTGTTTCTGCACGACCCCTTCAGTCCTGGCCTTCAACAGCTACTGAGGCTGCACCTTCAAAGACACCTGGCCTCTCACAGCACCGAGTCTCAGCAGCTCTCCATGACCCTCCATGCCTTCAAAATTCGTATCAGCTAGGTAGCTCTTACACTACCAAGTGCAAGATATAACCCTGGCTGCCTTTGAACCACAGGTCCGTGAGCTGACTCTCAGGAAACACTTCCCAGGTTTCTCATTGATACTGGTCTCTTTGATCACCGCTAATTTCTTAGTTCCAGCTGACCAACATCAACTGTCCCAGTAACACAAAGGCTTCACTTCAGTGGTGCCGGTCTCTTGTTAATCATGGCTGACTCTGCAGCCCCAGCTGACCAGAACCACAGAATCCTAAATCAACACTGCAAACAGCCCTGATACTCTTTAAACTTCCCCCTGAAGCCTCACAAGCCAGGCCTCTACCTTCTGCCCTGCTCTCAACGTTCTTACCTTCCACTCTCCTACAGAGCAGCCCGCTAGGCCCTCCACACTCGATGTCTCTTCCAGCCCAGAGTTACAAAGTCCTTCCACGATCCTCCCCGAAACATAGTCAGGTCTATCACAGCAACACCCCCATGGCTGGTACCAACCTTTCTTAGATTACGATCGCTGTGACGAGACTCCATGAGTGAAGCAACTTGGGGAGGAAAGGGTTCGTTTGGTTTCACCCTTCCACGGTACTGTTGAGCATCGTAGAAGTCGGGACAGGAACTTGGAGGAACTGATGCAGAGGCCACGAAGGGCTGCTGCTCACCTGGCTTGCTCAGCCTGCTTTCTTATAGAAGCCAGGACCACGGGCCCAGGAATGGCACCGCCCACAATGGGCTGGGCCCTCCTCCATCAATCACTAATTAAGAAAATGCCCCACAGGCTTGTCTACAGCCAGATCGTGTGGAGGCATTTTCTCAGTTGAGGCTCCCTCCTGTCTGATGCCTTTAGCTTGTGTCAAGTTGACATAAAACTACCCAGGACACCTTGTTGGTTTTTGTTTTGTTTTGTTTTAAAAAAGCTGTCTCGTAATTGGAGTAAAGACAGTTGCTACCAAACCTGACAACTTGAGTCAATCCTCAGACTCACGTGGTGCAAAGAGAGGACTCCCGAAAGCTTCCTCCAAACTTCACGCTTACGCCCTCATCACCAGCTCTCTCCCACACACACGTGCAAACAAACATAGAAAAAGTCTTAAATGGGTCCGTATGGGGGACAAGAGTGCAGATTATGCCTTTCCTATGCAAGATGCTGCCATGGACCAGTAAGTGTGTTTCCGTTCTCCTCTTTGGTCTCCACGGCAGCCCAGGACAATTAGTCTCACCACTAACAAGGACACTCTGTCTCTATAGCAGGCCACAGTCAGTAAAGGTCCAGCTTGGCCCAGATCCTCATGCCCCTAACTTGTTTTGTTGTCATTGTGAATCTCTCCGCCTAAGAAAATGCCACCTTCCTCAAAGCCCAACAACGCCCTTCTTTATTGAAAGCCTAACCACAGGAAACTGAGGGTGTCCCTCCTTTTTTCTCGGGGTGCCAGAAAACTCAAACTAAATTTGACATTTGAGTAGATTCATCCTCATTCCTCAAGTTCCTGATAGCGTGGCCTCCTGCCTTCCCCTCTCGGGTTTCTGATCTCTCTCGCTCTAGTTTTAACTGCTGTCATGTGTGCTAGAGGAAGCTATCTCAACTGTAAATACAATGAATGGGTTATGGTGGGTACCTTACAGCCATCCAAGAGAAGGCGGTACCCTCGCAATGGGAAAGCCACTGCTGGCGTCTCACGAGGGTCCTGTTCTCTGGAAGCCCTCTGGCCCCACTTGATGGGAGAGAAAGGAAGTCCTAGCCTGAAGAGTGGACAGCCGGCTGGCACGGGTCTTCAAACTGTACCCTTGGGTTCCCAGAACCTTCTCCTGCAGAATTTCCCCTCTGAAGCCAACCAGTTTCCGCAGCTCTCCCGGATGTAGCAGAAAGCAACCAGTTTTGCTCTGCTCAACCTCCAGTGGCTTCACCATGGACACCCACACATAGCCGCAGGCTGGGTTATCTCAGGGCAGCTCCTCTCAGCCCCGGGCACACAGGTGGGGCAAGAATGAGAAGCCCTTCCCTGCACCGCCTGTCAGGATGCCCACCTTGCTGCAGACCCCATCCTGCCAGGCAGGGCGGACACTACCCAGATCATGACTGGCCCTCTGAGCAAGAAAAGCACGGGAACCAAAGCTGCGTTTCAGTTAAGAGCGAGACTCTTCTTGCAGCCGACAGGCCTGGGCTGCAGCTGTGGCTCTGAGTAACTTCAGGCAAATGACTCGACCTCTCTATGCCTTCCTTTTTCTTCCTGTTATTTGGCAATGCTAGTAACAGGGTTCCGCTTTTGGAACGCTCTGTAGGACTGAATTTTAATACATATAGACTCTTTATAATGCAGGCTCCGGAGATGGTTCAGCGATAAAGAGCTTGCTGTGCAGGTATGAGGATCTGAGTTCAAATCCCCAGAATCCACATACAAGCCAGACAGCGGAGGGCACAACTATAATCTCCATGCTCACGAGGTAAGATAGGAGGCAGAGAGAGGAGAACCCCAGAAGCTGATGGGCCGGCTTGTATGGAGTACACAGCAGTGAACAAGAGACTGTCTCAAAATGAGATGAAAGATGGTGACAGACATCTGAGGTTGTTGTCTGACCTCCACACGTGTGACATGGCATGCGTGTGCCCCCTGACATATACAAATATCTACAGACATGCTTCTATTTGTGAAGCATTTGAAACCGTTTCAAAAGATGTGGTAACCGTTTCCCCAGAATGTGTTTTTGAGTAATTATTATCATCTTGGCCATTCTAGAACTATCTTTGGACCTTACAGGATTGGGCAGTTCTGCTCTAGAATTCGGTTCTTTTTAATGGTGGCAATGTCAGGTGTTTGATACATCTGTAGATCCGGTCAGCAGGTTTCAAACAAGCCCCGTGGTGCAGGTCTACCATACTGGCTACTTGAGAGGCTGAGGCAGGAGGATTACAAGCTCGAAGCCAGTTTGGGCTACAGAAGGAGCTCAAGGAGCTCAAGGCCAGTTTGGGCAATTTAGGCAGATACTGTCTTGAAATATAAACGAAGAAAGGGTGGGAACTGGGGACATAGCTTAGTGGTAGAGCGTTTGCCCTGACATGCTCAGCCCCATCCCACACCAGTTCAATCCTCGCTATGGTGAAAACAACACAATACAAAACAAAACACCTACACACACTCCAAAGTCCCAGGTCACCAGGTTCAAATCCCAGCCACCACTCTGTGACCTTGGGGAAGGCACTTCAGCCTTAGTTTTCCCCATCTCTGGCTGGGGGACTGAAACTGTACTAGGACTAGCAAGTGCAGGCTAAATCCATGGCTCGGCTCTTGGTACTGAAGCCAGGCATCAATAGTTAGTTTCAAAAGATGTGGTAACAGTTTTCCTAGTCCAGGAGTTGGGGGACCTCTGGGGTGGGGTAAGAGGCTGATGTGAGGTTCCAGAATCAGGAGACTTCTACCCTCATACCCTAGGACTGACCCAGGATCTGTAACACCAACTCTTTGCACCAAAGTATGTCCTGCGCTGGGGTGCAGACTAAAAAGATACAGTGTCTGACTGTAAGCCAAGGAGACCAGGAGGGCCCTCTGAGGTCAGGGCTTTAAAAAAACAAAAGAAACCAAAAAACAACAGCAGCAAAACCCCCCTTAAAACTTTTTTTTTTTAAAAAAAAATTCTCTCTGTGTAGCTCAAGCTAGCTTTGAACTGACAGATTTGCCTGCATCCCGCCCCCCTTCCCACCACACACGGAACAAGAGCTGGACTTAAAGACATGTGTCACCATACCTGGCTATCTATTTTATTGGATTAATATGCTTATCAGCGCCACAGTGCGTGTGTGGAGGCCAAAGGACAACTTTACTGGAGCCAATTCTCTCCCTCCACCACGTGGGGCCTGAGGATCAAACTGCGGTCATCAAGCCTGGTGGGAGGGTCTTTACCTGCTGAACCCTCACGCCAGCTCAGAGGTCAGAAACCTTTGAGCAAAACCACAGACTCAATAAGGTGGGGGTCATGAGGGTGTTTAAGTCTACAGCAGCCCAGGCTCTGAGAAGGCCCCCAGGGCAGCAAGCTGGAGCGTGGAGGCAGCAGGGGGGCTGTGAGTAGACTGGAAACAGCAGCAAGGATGGGGAGGAGACAGAATAGAGAAGCTTCCAGTGGCCAAAGCTAGAACAGCGTGCGCAGTGAGCCGTACAATAAATAAAGTACGTTATTTGTAAGTCAGAGCAGAAACTGAACATCTAAGCTGGGCGGTGGTGGCACATACCTTTCATCACAACACAGAGGCAGAGGCAGGTGGATCTCTGTGAGTTTGAGGCCAGGCTGATGTACAGAGCGAGTTCCAGGACAGCCAGAGCTACACAGAGAAACTCTGTCTTGAAGAAAGAGAGAAAGAGAGAGAACAGGGAGACAGGGAGACAGGGAGGGAGGAAGGAAAATAAAGGAAAGAACACAGAAATGGAAACCTTGGCCAGGCATGACGGTGCAAGCCTCCTAATCCCAGGTGGAGTGTTAGGCCAGGAGTTCGAGGCCAGCCTGGACTAGCTACGTATTGCATCGGAGGCCAGCCTGGACTACGTGAGTCCTTGTTTCTAAAAGAAAGAAGGTGGGAGGGAGGCAGTGGAGAGACGGCTCAGGGTAAAGAGCTTTTGCTGCTTTTACAGAAGGCCTGGGTTAAGTTCCCAGCACCCATATGGAAGCCCACAACCTTCTGTATCCTCTGCAGGAACCAGGTGTACACACACATTGCAATTACATGCAAGCAAAGCACTCATACACATAAAGCAAAAATAAATAAATATTATTAGCTAAAAGGAGGCCGGGTAGTGCGGCGGCAAGTGCCTTTAATCCCAGAACTCAGGAGGCAGAAGCAGGTGGATTGCTCTAAGTTTGAGGCCTGGTCTACAGAGTGATTTTCAGGACAGCCAGGGCTACACAGAGAAACCTGTCTTGAAAAATAAATAAGTAAATAAACAAATAAAAATGTCTTAAAGATAGAAGGGAGGGGGCTGGTGAGATGGCTCTGTGGTTAAGAGCACTGACTGCTCCTCCAGAGGACCCGGGTTCAGTTCCCAGCACCCACATGATGGCACCTCGCAGCTCCAGTTCAAGAGAACCTACATCGCTATACCAATGTGCATGAAATAAATTTGTTAAAAAAAAAAAGATAGAAGGGAGAAAGAGAAGGAGGGAGGAAGAACAGTTAAGCCTTCTCCTCAGATCAGGGAATCGTCTTGACACTGTTTGACCAGGAAAAACCGTGACTGTAGCAATCTGGGCTCCAGTGGCTTCGGGCTGCCATCAGGTGCTCATTTGTGTGCCTCCTTATCTGTCACAGGAAAACCATGTACACAGGATGCCAGTGTGTGGGCATGGCCATGGCACCCCTCCGCTGTACTGGCAAGGCTGTGTTACAGTCCCAGTTCAAGCCTTCACTTACCCGTGATCGCCTGCCTAAGTTGACACAGGCTGGGTGGCATTCACTTCCTGCTGCCTGGCACCCCAGATACAGAATTCTCAGCCCCTCCTCCAGCATCATGTCTGCCTGCATTGCCACCATGCTTCCCACCATGACATAATGGACTAAGCCTCTGAACTGTAAGTCAGCCCCAGTTAAATGTTTTCCTTTATAAGAGTTGCCGTGGTCATGGTATCTCTTCACAGCAATAAAACCCTAACGGAGACAGCTCTGTTTCCAATTCTGAGGTTCTGAGAGAGTATTTCTTTTTCTTTTAAGAGAAAGGAATATGTTAAATTGAATGTCTGGTTATTGGGATTCTGCTGCTGCTGGTGTAATAAGCCAATTAGACCACACTAAGAAATCCAGGTTTATTCCAAGCAAGCATCCCTGGGTGGCCCCAGGAAAAAATGAGAAAACCATCAGGGGAACCCATGGGGTGGGGGCTTTTAATACCCTCTGGGGGTGGAGCCGCAGATGGCAGAGTTTCTTGGGGGCAGAGTCTGGACTGAGACAACTCCAGGGGAGGGGGCTTGGAGTGGAGCTGCCACCCGAACATTCCCCGCTGTGGGCATATGGATGCCAGGGGCTGGAGTGGAGCATCCACTTGAACAGAGTATAGTTCAGCCCAGAAGAAGCTCTGCCTTGATTACTACTGTCCGGAACCAACGATCTCAATTGCTACGGATATTAGTGGGGTGCTACAGGAACAGTTTGTTGGAGAAAATAGGAAATTAGTTGACTTGAGACCAGGCAAGGGGCAGTGGAGAATTCTGTTCTTGGCTTGGAGGCTAGCTATTCACGCTACACGGTAACAGATCAGCTCGTTGGTCTCTTGGGACTTACAGGTTGGGACAACCATTAAACGACTTAACAGCAAGATATGCAGGCTCTGATTTAACATCCACCAGCCTTCCCAGGTGCTGTAAGACAAGCTTCAATTTCATACTGTCTGTTCAGGAAAAGCAAAAAGAGGAGTGGGACGCAGCTTGCGGTACGGTGATTACCCAGCATGCCCAAGGCCCTGGGACGCCGCTCTGCGGTCCAGTGATTACCCGGCATGCCCATGACCCTGGCTTTCATCTCTTGCACCACAATGATTAAACAAATTTTAAAAAGTCAAGCAAGTGTAGGGCCACCCTACCCAATACTTGGGAGAGATGCTGAGGCAGGAGGATGAAGAATTCAAGACCAGGGCCGGTCAGATGGCTCAGCGGACTGTATACATGTCTCATAGCAAGCAGGTGTTCTCCCATACAAGATAATATAAATGGATGTAATAAAAATAAATTTTAGGGAAGAGTTTTAAGCTAGCCTGGGCTATATCCCCAGTGCCATATTTTTAATTTTGTAAAGGAGAGTTATTTTTTCCCTATAGCCAGAGACTACCAAGGGTGTCAAATACCTACATGTTTGCTACATGGCAGAAGCCACATCCTGCTTGTAAGTCGGTACACTGCACCTGGCAAGGGGACAGATTTATTTTCCTTAGGGGAATGAATGGAGAGAGCCATAGGGCCAAATGATTGACCACTGGTCCCTGTAAATGGGCCTGATGTCTTCTGGCAGCTGCACGCAGGCAAGCAATGGGTGGGGAAGTCATTTTCCAAGAAACGAAAGAAAAAACCCTTCCACCCCCATCCGGAACATGATTTCCTCATCCTACCCTTGAGCTGCAAGAGGCCTTAACTCTACTCCCCTGCTAGGAAGCCCACACCCCAGGGCCTGACCCACGGTAAGGTTAAAGGTTAAACGACAGGATTTCAAGGCGTTGGTACAGACAACTGGCAGGACTCCAAATAAAAACTGCAGAAACAGGGCTGGAGAGATGGTTCTGACCCCAGTAGCCAGGACAGTACTCACTGTTCAGCACAGAACTCACTCTGTAGGCCAGGCTGGCCTCGAACTCAGAGATCCACCTTCCTTTGTCTCCGGAGTGCTGGAATTAAAGGTGTGCTTCACCATATTTGGCTATTGCCCTGTATACATAACAACAACAACAACAACAACAAAAACCTACCAAAGAAATTTGAGGTAATCCACTAGAGTTTCCTGATAGGCCAAGATCTGAGAAGCCACATCTGGCAATGGAAGCTGTGACATCCCATCCTCAGGGACATGACTCTTCCAAAGCCCCAGTGCCAGGCTGCAGATTGCTGTGGCAATTACAGCCCTAGGAGAAAAGCCTGAACAAGGACCGGGCAGAGCTGGGGAGAGTCACAGAGTGGCTACCTTCTCAGTGGGAGGGACCTGGAGATGCCATGCTTGCTGGCAAGAGAGTTGTGGAGTTGACTGACAATGTAAGCACAGGCGACAGCTTGCGGCTAACATCAGAGAACAGCTTTCCACCCCGCTTCCACATCTTAATCTATAAACCAAGTTTGGTATGCAGTTAAAGTGACTGGTTGTTCATAAGGTGTGGGGTCCTGGGGAGCCGTCTTCGAGGACGGGCAGCAGACACAGGGGAGGGAGGTACAGGTGGAGAGGGCAGGCCTGCAATGGCGCCTTGGACACCGTCATTAGCTATTACTCCATCACCTCATGTCTGACCCGGAGACATGGCTAATTTTGTGGTAGGGCACAACTAGATTAACAAGGGCAACAGGAATGGGGATGTCTTAAAAAAGGAAAGGAGGGGCTAGAGAGGTGGCTCGGTGGTTAAGAGCACTATCCGTTCTTCCAGAGGACATAGGTTCAATCACCAGCAGCCGCATGGTGGCTCACAATTGTCTGTGACTCCAGAAGGAGGAGATCCAGCACCTTCTTCCAGCCCCCACAAGCACCAAGGCACACACATGGTACTCAAGCAAAACACCCTTACACATAAAATACCGATTACAAAATGATACAAAACTATTTATTAAGTCAGGCAGTGGTAGCACACGCCTTTATTCCCGGCACTTGCGAGGTGGAGCCAGGCGGATCTCTGTGAGTTCGAGGCCAGCCTGGTCTACAGAGTGAGTTCCAGGACAGCCAATGCTACCCAGAGAAACCCTGTCTCAACTACCCCCCACCACAAAACCAAACCAAACTACTTATTAGAGACATCTATCTATCTATCTATCTATCTATCTATCTATTTTGGTTTTTCTTGAGACAGGGTTTCTTTGTGTAGCCCTGGCTATCCTGGAACTCTCTCCTGTAGGTGGAGGCTGCTCGTTCAGTCCCAGCTGCCCAGACTTGAAATAATCACTCAGAAACTGTATTATCTAAATCACTGGCCAATAGTTTAAGCATATTTCTGGCTAATGCTTACATCTTAAATTAACCCATTTCTATTAATCTGTGTATCGCCATGTGGCTGTGGCTTACTGGCTTACTGTGGCAAGGTTCTGGTGTGTCTGTCTCCTGCGGGTGGCTACATTGTGTTTCCTGGCTCTGCTTTCTTTCTCCCAGCATGCAGCTTAGTTTTCCCCACCTAGCTCTATTCTGCTAAGCCACTGGCTGAAACAGATTTATTCATTAACCAATAAAAGCAACACACAGACAGAAGGACTTCCCATTCACCCTCTGTAGACCAGGCTGGTCTCAAACTCAGAGATCCGCCTGTCTCTGCCTCCCAAGTGCTGGGATTAAAGGCGTGCGCCACCGCCTAGCTGGGTCATTCTTTTTTTAATGTGTATTGGTGTTTTGCCATAGGTGTTGGGCTCCCTGGAACTGGGGTTACAGACAATTGTGAGCTGCCAAGTTGAGCAGGTGTGCATGTGCTGTGTGTGTCCGTGCCTACTTATGTGCTGTTGTGTTTGTGTGTATGTACATTTTTGTGTCATGTGTGTGTGCCCTGTGTGTGTACATGCCTACTTGTGTGTTGTTGTGTTTGTGTGTGTGTGTGTGCCTGTTGGTATGTTTCTTGTTTCTGTGTATGTGTCTGTTTATGTGATGTGTATGTGTGCTTCTGTGTGTGTTGTGTATGGTGTATGTGTCTCTATGAGTGTATTGTGTTTGTTCATGTGTTGTGTGTATTTGTCTGTCAGTGTGTTATGTGTCTCTGTGGGTTGTCTTTGTGTGTATATGTGTTGTATTGTGTATATGTGTACATTGAATATATATGTTTACATGTCTGTGTGTGTGTCTGAGTGTTGTATATGTGTGTGTTGGGCAGGGCCAGAACAGAATGAACTCACAAGGACACATTAGCTTCTAGCCTGTTAGCCTGGCCCCGTTTCAGGCAACTCTTCCCCATGTAACCAAGAGGCTAGGCTTCCAGCAGACAAACTTGACTCACGGCCAGAACTGACTGGGCCAGAATGGAGTCAGGCCTGACTCCAGTGAGGGCAATCCATCAAGTCCTTCCCAGAAAAGTGGACTTGGGACCAGGGTGAGGGACCCAGGGTAAGTCAGCTGGGCAGGTGTGGCAAGTGGGGGCAGGTGTTGAAGGCTCTTTGGTCTCAGTGGGGAAGGGTTTGGCCTCTTGGTGTCACGAGAGCAGCCTGTACCTGTACTCGTGTGACAGGCACATTTGACCTTTGTCCAGTCTCCTGGGAAATTCTGTAGCGGCATCTTTCTGTGGGTAGCGGAGGGCTGCTGGACAATCTCAGGATGGGGCTGGCTGCCAAAGGGAACTAACTAGCCTTGTGATGATAGAGACTTTCAGCCCTGCCCCCACCCCTACTGAGAAGGGAAGACGGTCTAGATTTCAGAGCCACTCCCACACAAATACTCAAGAGGACAGCGAGGTATTTGGTGGTGTTTGCTTTGAGACAGGGTCTCATGTATCATAGACTGACCCAAACTCATGACAGAGCTAAGGAGGACCTTGAACTTCTGATCCTCCTGCCTCTGCCTCTGGAGCGCTAGCATTTCAGGCTTCCTGTGTGCTAGGCAAACACTCTCTCACAAGAGGGCAGTGTTCTCAGTAGGTCATTGGAATTCAAAACAAGACAAGAGAGTGGTCTTTGGGTAAACCCTCCCCTGACCTCACCTCTAGCCCTTCATTACAAGTCAGAAAGAGCAATGGAACATTTCCCAGAGTTCTCAGAGCTGCTCCAGCAAGCCAGCAGAACCTGAAGAGAGGACATGGACACTTGGCTTTTTACCCCCACTCTTCCAGAAACACTGGGGTCTGTGGTGGGCATCCAAAGGAGGGACACCTACTTTAAGGTTCCCGTCCCTGCTCCAGCTTCAGGCTGATTTCTGATCGTAGCCTGGGGTGTAGACTGAGGCTGCGGGATGAGAAGAAGGTTGATGTGAGATGGAGTCACACAGCCAGCCTCCCAGAGTCCCCCCTCCCACTCACTCTGCCCTGCCTGTCCCTGATGCTGATGGGGACTTGATGGTCCAGGTCTTCCCAGGCTTGTTGTGTGCTCTGGCCTTTGAATTGCTGCTCCCTTTGTCTGGAGCACCCCTCTCTGCAAATGGGTACTCAGGGGAATCAGGCCCCCAATAGATGTTACTCAGTCGACCCCTTGCCCAGAGGGCCCCCACTTTGCCCCTGCCTGTGACTTGTTTTGCAGTAAATCAGTCTGGGTGCTGGCTCAGTTGCTCTCTAGAGACAGGGGTCTCCATGGACCAGGATGGGCTCCTTAGTCACCTGGTCTCTGCCTGGCACCCAGACAACACTGGAAGAGAATGTGCAGAGATGCCACTGAATGAATGAATGAATGAATGAATGCTGTAATTTTGAATGGACTGGTTAGGGGTCGTAGTCAATGACTATGAAGAAGGGGCCACCTCTAGCTGTTGCTCTTCAAGCTAGATTTTACCATCAGTGATTATGGAGCCCAGTGCTCACCCCTGACAGCAAGGAGGCTGGAGTTGTCTTTGTGTGTAAGTGTGTGTGTGTGTGTTACACACATTTAATGTTCATTTCTGGTGTCATCCCCTATTTCTCATCACCTTAGTTTTGGAGACAGGGACACTCCTTGAATGTGGAATTCACCAATTTGGCGACACTGGCCAACATTGAGCCTCGAGGCTCTGTCCCGGCCTCCCCAGCACTGGAGTCTCTGATGCCCACTGTACCCAGCTTTGTTTGTTTGAAACAGGGTTTCAAAGGTAGCATAGCCTTGGAGCCTGTCCTGACACTTGATCTGTAGACCAGGCTGGCCTCTGCCTCCTAAGTGCTGGGATTAAAGGCGTGTGCCACCACTGCTCGGCTTGTACCCAGCTTTTTACGTGAATGCAGGGTACAGAAATCAGATCCTCATGGTTTTTTTTTTTTTTTTTTTTAGATCCTCATGTTTTTGTCGCAAGTATTTTACCAGCTGAGCCAGCTCCCTTGCCTTGTACCAGCTTCTCACAGTGGTCTCTCGGCCCTTTGTGTCTCCAGGGAAGAGCCTGGTGCAGTGCTCAGCTCCTGAATCAGGAGCTTCAGTGAGAGGCCACGGAGGGGCACCCAGACGCCTCCTGACAGCTTCTGCTCTACCCCAAAGCCCACCCCTCTGGCCAGCCTGGGTTCCTGGGACCCCTAGGCTTCCTCCCCAGTGGCCTTCACCTCTACCCCAGTCCCTTGGTGAAAGCACTAGGGGCAAAATTCGTTGGGGGAGAAAAACAGGAAGTGGAGGCCAGAGCAGGGGCGCAGAAGTTCCCAGGTAACTGTGGCAGTACACCCCCACCCCACCCCCACATGCCACAGCCCTATACGGAGTGCAGAAGTTCCTGGGTGACTGTGGCAGCACACACATACACACACGTATGTGCACACATAACACACACACCCCAGCCCTATAGGAAAGGGATTTGGGGGTAGCCCTAGTCTGACTATGGGCATGCAGTGGGATTAGGCAAGCCCCTGTGGTGAAGGGCTTTATTTGGGGACCACATACCACACCTGTGCCTCAGTCTTGCATCTGACTTCGACCTCAGCGCCACACAGCTGTCCTGTTTCCAGAACAGACCAGAGAAGTTCATGCCCAGCCAGGGTTGCCCAGCTTTTCCCACGGCGGGGTCAGGGCTCCTCGCTCTCTTCTCAGACTTTGATTTCTATTTGTGGGGTGTTTTTGTTCTAGGCCTGTGAGTGCGCAGTGGGTGGGGGCAGGGCAGGGCAGGGCAGGGCAGGGTTGCTGTTTCTGGATCCATCTCAGTACTTGGAGAACAGGCAGCTGAGCAGTTGGGCCTGAGATTCTCGTTCCTGAGCTGTGTCTACCAGGAGGTTCAGGGGGCCCAGACTCTGCTGGAGCCATGGAAGGGACGTCATCCAGAGGAAGAAACAGAGGAAGGGACAGCCTTCCAGACATAAGCTCGGCTCGGTAGAAGTCTGTAGGTTCTCGGCAGACTGAGAGACTCCCGTGACTTGTGACTTCAGGATCCTCCGTCCTGTGCCAGAGCTCAGGTAGCCCTAGTCTGTCGGCTTTACGCTCTGATGACATAATCAGGCTGAGACCTCAGGCGGGAAAGGGACTCGGGTGGCCTGGAGATGGTGAGGGTACAGTTCCCTACTCAGGCTTGCTTCCGGTCATGAAATCTGTTCACCCTGTTTGTTCCATTACAAGCCAAGAAGCCAGGCTTCTTTCTGGGGACCTTCCTCACAGGCCTTCCCCTGCCTGGGAGCCCTGAGGCTTCACGGCATTGGGATCACGCTGCTCCCGAGGCCCCCAAGCTGTGCCTAGCAGCACCCACCTTGCCCTTCGCCACTTGCTTCGGCATCCTGACCATCACTTTGGTCTCGCCAGCAGCCTCCAGACATTTAAGAGAGCGCTCAAGACAAGCACATCTAAATGCCAGCTGCCTGGGCCCTCCTGGCCTGGCCACTCTTATTGTCCCTCTTCCCATGGAGCCCTGCTGCCCAGGCAGTTCCCAAGGTCAAGAGCCTCGTGTCCCCGTGACCCCCATGCATTCATACCCACCAGCCAGTCTCAAGCCTGTCAAGCAGGTGGGATCTATTTCCTTTCCAGGCTTCTGTTCCCTCTTGAGGTGGCCTGGACCTGGCAGTAGGCAGGACTGGCAGCCATGTCCCTCTTCTCTACCCTCTTTGGATGAAGTCTTCCTCTGCAATGTTCTGCATTCAGGACGAGGAGGAAGGTAGACATTATAAGGGAGGCCCCGCATTTCCACGTGAGAAAAGACTTGGTCCCTGGTCCCCAGGTAGAAGGGAACTATAAAGAATTAATATAAACTGGATGGTGGTGGCACCTGCTTTTAATCCCAGCACTTGGGAGGCAGAGGCAGGTTTATCTCTGAGTTCAAGGCCAGCCTGGTCTACAGAGCAAATTCCAGGACCGCCAGGGCTACACAGAGAGACCCTTTCCTGAAAACAAAAACAAACAAAAGCTATGCACAAAGTGCTTAGAATAGCCCAGCTCCTGATGAGAACCCAAAACTTGCTCCTTCTTATTTTCTATTGCTGTCATCATTTTTTTTTCTTTTTGTTGTTGTTGTTCACATAGCCTAGGCTAGCCTCAAACTGTGTATCCAAGAATGACCTTGAGTTTCCAGTCCTTCTGCCTCTTGGTTCATCACTGTCCATTCTACTTCCTTTGTTGTCTTGTTTTTCAAGACGGGGTTTCTTTGCACAACAGCCCTGGCTGTCCTGAAACTTGCTCTGTAGACCAGACTGCTTTCAAACTCAGGAAGACTGGCTTGCCTCTGCCTCCTAAATGCTGGGATTAAAGGTGTGCACCACCACAACCCAGCATCATTCTAATTCTTACACGTCACACCCCATCTCGAAGGTGGGAAGATGGAAGCAGAGACCCAGCTGCATGCTGAGATGACAAGGCACTAAGTGGCCCAGAGTGTTGGAACCAAAGCCGGTTGGAAGCTTGTGCTCCGACTTGGCCCCTGCTCGTGCAGGTCTTTTTAGTTTGTCATCAGCTTTGGATGTCCACAAACTGCATCCTATTCGCAAGTCTGCGAAGCTTCCACCTAGTCAGGATTGGCCGAGGCTGGAGACTGCCCCCAAGACAGAGGCTGAAGTGGGTTTTCCCAAGTGTGAGAGCCTGCCCCTGCTGAGCACAGCCCTTCTCTCAGGGTCTGGGTTCCAGGGAAGTACCAGGACTCCCCTAGTGGCCATGTGTTGTACTTCAGGTGGCACAGTTCAGCTCTGGAGGTACATGCGGTGTGCAGTGTTTTGTTTTGGTTTTCTGAAACAGGGTTTCTCTAGGTAGCCAAGGCTGTCCTGGAACTCATTCTGTAGACCAGGCTGGCCTCAAACCCAGAGATCTGCCTGCCTCTGCCTCCTGAGTGCTGAGTGGGGTTAAAGGTGTGTTCCACTACACCCAGCTCAAAGGGTGCTTTCTGCAGCAAGTAAATACAGAATTCTTTCCCTCCGTACATCAGCCATTGGGGCGGGCCATACCATAAGCCCGCGCTGCTGACTGCAGCAGGTGCTGGCGTGCAAGGCTTGTTCTGAAACCGGTTCCTCTTTCCACAAACTTCCTATTTTTTACTTCCCACACTGCAAGTGACACACTATCCAGACTGTTCCCTTCGTGGGTGCTAGGCACAATGGCCCTGGTAACATTCCCCCCTCCCTTCACCCCTGAGGCCCTTACTGCCAATGGCCAGCTTCTAGCGCCCCAGCTGGACAATGTAGCTCCTTTCCCCCTGCCTCCCCATTTGACCCATCCAACCTAATCATCTAGCCTGCTCACCCTCCTACTGCCCTCTCTGCTGTAGTGACAGAAACACAAACTGGCTTCCCTTTTCCCTGTGCGCTGGCACGTACGTGGTGTGAGACCATTAAGGGTCAGGGGTCACAGGTTTGCTCCCATGCCTAGCCTGTTACTAAGGCTGCCAGGCATTTTACCTTGAGATGCACATAGCATTCTGTTTGGAGGGTACAGTGGTGACCAGTGTCCCTGACCTCAGGGAATATAGGTTCTCCCTCACCTCTTCTGCCTAGCTCTGACCTCCCTCACCCCCTTATGTGCATGCAGAGAAGCTGCAACGTGGCCTCTTTCCCCCCAGCTCCTTTTCTTTCCTTTCCACAGAAGACAGGGTATCTCTGTGTAGCCCTGGCTGTCCTGGAACTCATTTTGTAGACCAGATCTGACTGCCTCTGCCTCCCGAGTGCTGGGATTAACTGTGTGCACCACCATTTGGCTAGTTCCATTCTTTAGCCTGGGCTAGTCTACTCAAGACAAACCTCCTGCCTCACATCCAGGGTGAGCCACTAGACAGCCGCAGTGCCTTTCTGAGGGAACTGTGAAGAGAAGGGGAAGAACTGGAGGAAGAACAGAGCTGCTCAACTTTAATTTCTGAGTCTCTTTCAGGCCAGCATGGCACTATGCAGCTGACCTTTGACTCTGGACTCTCTGGCTTCCACCTTACAGGTGTGAGAATTATTGGTGTTTGCCACCAGACTCAACCTTAATTAAAAAAATTTCTTTTAAATAAATTTTGTGTGTGGAGTTCCAGGCACCAAGCTCAGGCTGTCATGCTAGGCGTCAGGTACCTCACTCACTGAGCTGCCTCGCTGGCCTTTAACTGACTTTGCATTGAGTGCGCATGAGCTACCACACAGAAGCGGAGGTCTGGGGCTGTCCCGACCTCCTTCCACTCTGTGGGTTCCTGGAAATGTAAACACATCTTCAGAAGGCAGAGGGTAGCAATTGGGACAGGAATTTTCACACAGGCGGGAACAGCCTTTGTGAACTGGGGCCACAGGATCCCGCACAGGGCAGGATGCTACAGAAAAGGCTATTTAACCATGGCAGGCTTTGCCTGATGTAAACCACTACAGGCCCAGCTCAGAAACAATCGTCAAATGACAACAGTAAAGGTTTGATCTCACTGATGGTTGTGAAATGGGCCTGGTGGGAGAGACAGGAAAGGCATAGGCTTTTTGAGGGGTGTCAGGGCAGAGAGTGGACACTGGGTACCCCTCCTACCTACTTAGGCAGTGTTCTGTTCTGAGCCTGCAGGTTCTAAGCTCAGGGGCCAGGAGATCCACAGGGCTAGTGTGAGGGCTTCAGACAACAACATCTTTGCTGACCTCTAGCCCTGGTTTGTTCTGTCAACTTGACATCCTAGAATTAATCTGGAAGAATTTCAATTGAGGAAATTCCCAGATCAGATGAAACTGTGGCAAGTCTGTGGACCGCCTTGTTAACTGATGCAGCCTCCCTAGACAGGGGTCCTGAACCTGAGATTAGTACCCTCCACGGACCCTACCTCCTTGGTTAGAGGAAATGGCTGTGTGGATTGGCAATACAGGCCTGTTTGCAAGCTCCTGCGCCTCATTACAGCAACAGAAGGACACCAGAACATTTCTCCAGCCTGAGGCAGGGGGCTGGGTGCCACCTTCCATGCATGCCTGCCCACACCATTTCCTGTTGGTCTTCAGACATGCGGATCAGCAGCAGGATGCAGCTACTAGCTCACTCCTGCAGGAGTCAGGGCTCCAGGAACTCTCTGGACCAACCCCCTACACAGCACCCCGGGACGGGTGCCTTTCTTCCAGGGAGCTGTTCCCACAAACAAACAAACACAAACAGAGCCTGGTTGGTTCAAGTCAAAAGTTGGTATGGTTTTAAGTTGTTTTGCTTTTGTAAAGAAAAATAATGTCATGTTTTATGTATAAATCAAAACGTAAGTCAAAGCCCCTTGTGGGGTGCGCAGTGTGCCAGGCTAGCCTGCTGCGCTGGTGCGAGGGGCCAGTTTCTCCCTGGGCACTTCCCCAGGGCTGGAGACAAAAATGCTGGGGAACAATTTGGTTTCATTAGGCAGGAAAAAAAATTTTCAACTTGATGTACCCACTGTACAAATGGAGACCAAGAAGCGCCACCTCCAAGCTGGAACCTTTGGTGGCAGCTGGACTCATGGAGTCCTGACACTGTCCTGACTGCCCACAGGCTGGGCTGTCAGGAGTGTGGAGGTCAGGCCAGGCCTCCTTCCCTATGGTAAAAAAAGAAAAGAGTACTAAAGCACCCGAAGCTTAGGAAACGACCTCCCTTGGCCGGGAGCTGGAGGCCAGCACACGCCTCACCTGGCAAAAAATGTGTACAAAAATAAAGTTAAAATTTTATCCCTGAATGACAGTGAAGACCCTTCCCTGCCCCATGCCCCTCCCCCACAACGAATCCCAAGCAGTGTAACACAAAGACACACAAAAACACACTCATACCCACATACACACGTGCCTGAGGCCAAAGCCTGGGATGGGGGATGGGACTGACCCCACAGGCACGTGGCCCCACGGTATTGAAAGGGCCAGTGTCAGGCCTAAGTCCCTCTTCCTTCCTCATGGGACAGATGTGCACCCAAGCCCGCAGTGCCCTCAGCAGGGCCGCGGTTGGGCATGAAGGGGACACAGGTGGGGCAGATGAAGGAACAGTAGGGCCTGAGGACCAAAGGAGAAAGGGGTCTGGGTGCAGAGAGGGAGGGGTCCAGTCTTGTCTAAACTGTGCAGCTCATGCGGAACTGGCGGCCAGGCAAGGGGGCTCTGGTGCTCTCAGGGCAATGGAGCTGCCTGCTCGGCCACCAGAACTCACCAAACAGGTGAGTGGGGCAGGACTCAGGAGGAGAGGGAACACAGGTACTTCTTGTGAGTCCCAGGCTCCCACCTGCTCAGCCCTGCCTGGAGCCAACAGTCAGGGGCAAGATGGGCTGCCAGGTGCCTGCTGCAGGGAGGCTTGCTCTCTGGTGTGGGGCCTTCTTCATCTGGGTTTTTGGCGGGGCACTGAGGCAGATCTCTGGTGTCTTGGAGTAGAGATGTGACCGGGTAGCAGCAGCAGGGCGGAGGCAGCTGGCCCCCGCTGCCTCTACAGCAGCACTAGTGTCCCCGGGGCTGGGCAGCTGTCAGAGAAGTCCCTGCTTCAGGGTCAGAGTGTCAGCACCAAACACAGCTGATGTCGGCAGTCTGTTGGGACAGCAGGTGTCCTGAGGTCAGGGACTCAACAAGGGCCCTGGTGTCAAGGCGGAGACAGAGCCCCTCAGGGAGGGATCTGAGCGGCAGTGGTGGAAGCAGCATGCGCCTGGGCAGTGCCCTCCAGAAGGGCAGTCACGGTGGTCAGCGCAGGCTCTGGTACAGGTAGGCTGAGGTGAAGACTGCATTGACGGCCAAGCTCACAGCCAGGAGGCCCCGGACCAGAGAGGGGCCAACACGAGCTGTAAGCAGGACACAAGTTAGAAGCAGTGTGGCAGGCACCCCAATCCTCATGTAGGGCGCTCAGACCTACCCCAGCTGGCCAGGCCCCATCTAATCTGCCCTCCAGCAAAGTCCTCCCTGGATGGAGGACCTGGGGCCCTTCCCAGGGTACTGGTTGGCCCTACATCTCTGAAGGCATATCTTTCCAGAACCCGTGTAACCACATGGACCCTAGGTGAGGCTACATCCAGGTAACAAGGGGGCAACCAAGATACCCAGAGATACCCATGTCACAAAGGAAGAAATGGGGTCTTGTGGAGGGCTACCCTGCTCAAGTCTCAGATTAAAAAGTAGACTCAGAGCTGGGAACGATGGCGCTTGTCTACCATCCCAGCACTGAGGAGACAGAGGCAGCGGATAAGGAGATCAAAGGCTTCTCACATTAGTGAGTTCAAAGCCAGCCTGGTTTACAGGAGACCTTGCTTAAAAGCAATGCAGCAGGGCGGTGGTGAAGTACACCTTTAATCCCAGAGGCAGGTGCAGGCGGATCTCAGTGAGTTCAAGGCCAGCCTCATCTACAAAGGGAGTTCTAGACAGCCAAGGCTGTTTTGAGAAACCCTGTCTCAAAAATACAAAAAAAACAAACAAAAAAAAAAAAACAAAAAAAAGCCGGGCGGTGGTGGCGCATGCCTTTAATCCCAGCACTCGGGAGGCAGAGGCAGGCGGATCTCTGTGAGTTCGAGACCAGCCTGGTCTACAAGAGCTAGTTCCAGGACAGGCACCAAAGCTACAGAGAAACCCTGTCTCGAAAAACAAAACAAAACAAAACAAAACAAAAAAAACAAAAACCAACAATAACCAAAAGTAGAATGAGGTCATCATGGCCTCAAAGTCACCAGCACAGATGCCCGATCTGACTCTGGGGCAGCACTGCCCCCAGTCAGGAAACCTCGCTTGCTGACTTGTCCCTTCCACTAGTGTCCTGTCTCCCTTATGTGGAGGAGCTCACCAGGATCCACGGATGGTCTCACACTGCGTCCATCAGTAAGCCAGTAAGCAAGGAGCCAAGTCACCCAGGAGGCTGGGGGCGCTCTGGCCCACACCTGCTATCATGCTGAGACTCCAGAGAAGTACATCCTGGATGTCTTCAGTGTCAACTCTGAGCACAGGAGCCCTGCGCTACCCATGGCTACTGAACGTCTGACGTGGGGCTAGTGCAGCCGAGGAGATGAACTAGTGGAGTTACCACAAGTGTGGCGTTCTAGGAGGTTCTTTGTCACAGATACTGTAATCTCCAGAGAGGGGGCTTGGGGTTGGTTCTCCCACCCCGGGGTCACAGACCTTTCCAGAGAGCAGTCTCCTCGGAGCACCCTTTGGTGGTGGTGTCTACCACACAAGTGGAGGACTGGGACGAGTCCTCCTCTTTCTTGATGGAGCGGCTGCTGCAGGCGCTGTCTCTAGCCACCATCGATCGCATGTCTGCAGAAGAAAGAGCGATATGCCGCTATGCTCACAGCTCAACCCCAGGACATCCCCAGAGCTCTGCTTCAGTCCACGACAAGGTCCTCACAAGTCCCAACTGCTCCTCCTTGGAGCAGCAGAGGGCTAGGGCCTTGTCTGGACCATGTGCTGAGGTCAGGGCAGCACAAGTGCCCACTGGCACCAACCAGTAAGTCCCACAAGGCAGTGAGGACTGAGGCTGAGGACCAGAGCGGCTCCAGGCTCCGGGCTCCGGACTGCCTGTCCATCCCCTCCTCTCAGACCCATTTAGCCCAGGTGCTCAAATCTACCCACATTTACAGATCCAAGAAAGCCACATGGCCCACATTAAAGCCTAATTTTTTTTTAATTTCTTTTATTTAAATGTACCTAGAGGGACAACCGTGGGTGCTGGGCACCGAACTCTTGTATTTTCTGTTGTCAGCCCAGCCTTTAGGGCTGAACCATCCCTCCAGGCCAAAGTCTACACTTTTATTTTCCAGACAGGGATTTTCTCTGTGTAGCTCTGGAGCCTGTCCCGGAACTGTAGACCAGGTTGGCCTCAAATGCACAGAGATCCGCCTGCCTCTGCCTCCTGAGTGCAGGGATTAAAGGCGTGTGCCACCACCGCCTGGCTCAAAGTCTAAATTTTAAGGGAGTCCAACTAACTTTTAAAAATGTTTGGTAGAAAATGAAAGCACCCACGACAGACAGGTTGAGAGTGCACAACAGGCTTTCTGAGGTCCCAGTAGATGACAGCCAAATCCCGAGAGTCATTTATAAGAAGAAAGGGCAAAAGCACCCATCAGAAAGGGTTCAAGATCACCAGAGCCAGGCTGGGCAGTCACTACAGATGCCCCCCCCCCCCCAAGCACCAGGTGACCTCTGGGATCAGCCAAGAGCTCCCATGGCAATACCTGCTGCACGCTTCAGGCCCACATACCCATAGTATGCTGCTTCAGGCCCACATACCCATAGTATGCTTCGTGTCCCGTATGCGATTCCTCTGGGGGAGCTGGGGAGGCTCAATGAAGAGGCTGCCGTTGGGCGGTGAGTGCTCTTCCGAGCTGCTGGGAGTACTGGGCCCTTCCCCAGGGGTTGGGAAGAGCAGCAGTTTCTGCCCTTTCAGGTTGAGCCGGGCAGGGCTGATGAGGGGCCTGCGGTGGCGCAGGGAGCCAGAGCTGGAGGCCATGGAGCTGGCCACAGAAGGCGCTGGAGAAGGGAGAGGGGAAGAGGGGAAGCTGCCCGACAGCAGAGAGAAGTAATCTGCAGAGAGGGAGGAAGACGAATCAGGGACACAGCAGCACAGGATGTGTGCCACGTGCTACTCGGACCCGAAGCTTCCCTTGTCTCATGAAGGAAGGATAAGGTGTGGGCTGGGAACGGGGGAAACTCTACAGGAACCTGAGGGAGGAAGGGCTGGGGCCATACCAGGAAGTGAACAGGGGGCGCGGGTAGGGTAGGAATGGCCCAGAGTATGTGTCTAGACCTCCCTGGGCTGAGAGTTGGGCCCTGGCAGCAGCGGGCTCGTCTGGTCTCAGGTCAGATGGCCTAGCCTGACAGGGCTGCACCTGGCTTATCTGTGAACACAGCATGATATTGTCTGACCCCCAACCTACTTCACATCAGAGAAAACCTAGACACGTCCATGTCTCTTGCCCAGGGTTGGGGTAACCTGCCTCAGGGGCACCTGTTAACAGCTTTCCAGGCCCTTCTGCCAGCTCCCCTTCTTCTTACCTGAAAGAGAAACCTCCCCAGGTGGAGACACCCGAGATGGTGGGCGGCTCCCGCTGAACAGGTACCCTGAGTCTAGGCAGAAAGAGAGATGCATCACTGACCTGAGGGTGACGGCCACCGCCCTCTGTCCCCACATCCCTGCCACACAGCGCTAGGTGCTTTCATGAAAACAGCAACTGCCATCCAGGGCATGTGGGGGCGGGCAGTCCCACTCTGCCGAAGAAGACACCGAAGCCTCCAGTGGTCAGGGGAAGGCAGTGGCTATGGTCTCTGCCTCTTCATTGCTTGCCCTTCCTTCCACACACGCAGTGTTTTAAAAAAAAAAATCAATCTTCACTTTTAAAGTTTAAGTACATGAGTGATTACTTATATGCACTATAGTTTAGGTACATGAGTGTTTACTTGCATGTACTATAGTTTAAGTACACGAGTGTTTGTTTACTCGTATGCACGTGCACTATGTGAACCCAATGCTGGCACAAGTGGGTTGCAGATGGCCTGAAACTGGAGTTACCAAAGGTAACCACCGAAGTATACCCACCAGAGTACCCTCCACTGAAGTATACCCACCAGAGTAACCTCAAGGCAGATCTGTGGAAGCTGGGAAAAGGAATCTCTGAGGCATGAGTGTCAGGATTTAGCAGCTGGCAGAGAACAGAAGCATGGAGGAGAGGGAGAGACAGACAGACAGAGACAAGAGGCCCATGCTGATACCTGTACCCTAGACCCGGTTGGTCTCCTAGTATGTGAGCCTTAGACCTGCAAGAACATGTTCTCGGACCCACTCCTTTTGGAGATCCTGCTGTTACCAGAACCCCCGTCCTGACTGAGACCAGCAGCCACTTCTGCAGACTGAGTGCCGGGCACCTAGTCCACTTCCTTTCCCCACAGTCCCAGCCGCAGCTGCCTTATTTTATTGCTATTATAATTTTATTTTATTTTAATTTATTTTTATTTTTTGGATTTTCGAGACAGGGTTTCTCTGTAGTTATTGGTTAAATAATTCTTTTTTTTTTTTTTTGGATTTTCGAGACAGGGTTTCTCTGTAGCTTTGGTTCCTGTCCTGGAACTAGCTCTTGTAGACCAGGCTGGCCTCGAACTCACAGAGATCCGCCTGCCTCTGCCTCCCGAGTGCTGGGATTAAAGGAGTGCGCCACCACCGCCCAGCTGCTATTATCATTTTAGATGCTGGGGAGGATGCAGGGCCTGTATACCCTAGGCAACTGCTCTGTCATCTAGTCACACACCCAGTCTAAACCCAAGGCCCGGCCCTGTACCCTCGTGACACTTGAGGATATGCTAGCAGCAACCCGCTGATGTACAGGCTAATTCCTTAGTTTCCTGCATATAATAAACCCTCACAACACCCAAAAGTGTACAGGACTGGCCTATGTCAGACAGGGAAAAGAACACTTTGGCAACACAACTCTCACAGGTGGCAGTAGCACCCCCATTTAACCTGCAAAGAGCAGCAAAGGGGGAGAGGCACACTGGCAGCTGAGTGGGCGGTAGGCAGAGCCTGGAGCTAGGTAAACGGGCTTAGGGAAATTGCTTCCTGCACAAGGAGGTCCTGCCTTTCGCCTTGGTGCTGGGTATCCTGAAGCTGAAGTTACAGAAGTGATAAGCTGCATGACATGGGTGCTGGGAACAGAACTAGGGTCCTCTACAAGAACAACATGCACCCTTAACCCTTGAGCCATTGCTCCTTTTTTCTTATTTATTTACTTACTTAGACAAGAACCTGATATGTAGCCTGGACTGGCTTTGAACTCTGGGGTTCCTCAGCCTTGCAAATGCTGAGATTACAGGCAGGCACCACCAGGTTCAGTTTGGGTCTATTTTTTTTTAAAGAACTAAGACCTGCATTCGGAGAGGGCTAGGGGCTCCCTAGCTCCCAACTTCTGGCAAGGGTTCTAGAAAACGCTCCCAGTTTCAGGTTTCCCATCAGGACCCTGCACCACAGCTGTCACTTACACAGCCCAGAGAGGCCTGCCAGCACCTCCAGCTGTGGCCGCCTGCGCCTGTGCTCTCACAGGCTCCGATGAGTAAGTGAGAGAGGCTGGCACTACGCTCAGAGGAACCTGGCTCACAGGGTTACCCAAGCTTCCATGGATGGTAAGGACATCCCCATCTCTACCTACCCCTACCTCAAGGCCTGGCACTGCCCCTGCTTAGCTCAGATGCTGTCTCCTCAAGTGTCCTATATCTCTGGCAGGGAAAACACCGAGCGTGTACACAGCAGGTGAGAAGCAGCCTGCATTAAGGGGTCTGGCTGCCAGGCTCACACAGCTCTAAAAGGCAGGAGGACCTTGAACAAGTTACCAAAGACTGGGGCTTCTGATGATGTTGTTGATGGTCTTAAGAGGGAGCCTGGCTACAAGACCAAGTCCAGTGCCTATTTATAGCTTAGTAAAGAAGAAAGGGGGTGAACCAAGATGCACCCACATTCCTCCTTGAAGCTCATTCGACACCTGAGATTGGGGCAAACTCTCAGGTAGGTTCTCAAAGGCAAATGAGAACCATCACTAACGCACCTGGATTAAAGCATGTTTAAAACTGGATATGGGGTTGGCGAGATGGCTCAGTGGGTAGAAGTCGTAAGGACAGACTTGACGACTTGAGTTCGATTCTCAGATCCCACTGGTGGCAGGAGAGGTGCCCCTCACATGTCCCTCCAGACAGGGCCAGGGCTTGGTCTCTTCAGGCTCCACAAGACAAGCAACCAACAAATGCAACTGACAGAGACAGAATCTTTGCCTTCCAGGCACACATTCTCCAGATAGAAAGGCAGAAAATGATAAAACTCAGTGAGCACTCATTTACTGAGACACAAGGGATGCTTGTCACTCTTCGGAGCACTTTTTTTAGGGGGGGGGGGGCAATGACAGGGTCTCACATAGCCCAGGCTGGCTAGTAGCTGAGAATGACGTTGAACTTGTGATCCTCCTAGTTCTGCCTTCAGAGTGCTGGGTTTACAGGTGTGCGCTTTCACGCTGGCTTTACATAGTATTGGGGATTGAACTTGGGACCTTGTGAATGCTAGCCAAGTACCCTATCCACGTAGCTGTATCTCTAGTCCCCTTTTGAGCCCTTGAAATATATCACTTCAAATAACACAAGTGCTCATGACGAATCCTTCTACAGGCCCAGGCTTTAAGGAGGGAAACAATGGGATGTGATTGGTCAATGTGGGTGCTGAGTGGGCTCACCTGGGTCTGAGCCCAGCCCTGCCCATCTCCTTAGCTGGAGTTCAAACCAACTCTTTGGTATTACCCCATCTCCTCCTCACAAGATCCAGGCCTACTTGGATTCTGTCATCAAAGCTGGCAAGGTCTTACCTGTCCGGGTCAGAGAAGGTATGGTTCCCAGTGAGAGGGCCCGGCTGAGGCGGCCTGGCAGTGAGGAGGGAGAGACCCGACGAGGAGATCGGAAGAGCTGTTGCTTGGTCAAAGGCAGGAAGCCGGGTGGGGTGGGGATGAAGAGAGATGCTGGTGACGTTGTGATGCTTGGGCAGGGCACGGCCAGGCTGGGGCTGGAGGGGAAAAGGTTGGCAGAGTCTCCTGAGAAGTACCTGCAAGGGCCAGGGCCACAGAGAGGGGAGAGTAAGCCAGGAAGGTTCTGGAAATAGCCTTTGCACAATGGGGCCTGTCCCCTCCCAGGGTGTGAGGTGGGCCTGAGTCGGGGTCCCAGACGAGGCGTGCGTTAGTCGAAGCAAAAGAGCAATTGTATACTTATTAGGAGCGGGTGGCTGGGAGACACCAGCATGACCCACCCCACCCCACATGCCCCCTCCGGCCCCCTCAGGCTCACGGCAATCTACCTCCACTACATCTCCGCATTAAAGTGACACTGTCACCTGGCCAGCCTCATGCCAATCCCTTTTGCCCTGAAGCAAACATTCCATCTCCTGACCAGGCGCTCGGTGAGGCTTGAACCTGGGTTCTTCCGGCCACCTCCCAATGGAGCATCCAGCCGCAGAGACGCTTTGGGTGGTTCCCAACTGGGCTGAGATGCTGTCACATCTCCCTGGGGCCAAGCCTCACGAAGCCAGGCCTTGGATCCCCAGAAAAGGTTCTTACACTGTGCACGCCAAACTCAATCTTAGGAAAGACCCCCAAACAACCAGCAAGCTGCCCGAAAGACAGAAGGTGACAGTGTCTCTTTAACTCGAGAACAGTACAAATCACACAACAGAACCTGATGGCCACAGGCCACCCATGTCAACCATGCTTCTGATTAAGGCACCCGATTACAGAGGGAGAGGGGCAGAGGCAGTTAATCCATTAGTCTGCCATCTGGAAGGATTCGGGTAGCCAGCCTTACCTCGGTCCCAAGGGACAAATGAGCCCAGCAGACAATGTGCCGACGGATGGGCTGGCAGGGTCAGGCCTCATGGTGAGCAGGGGCCTAGGTCCCCATGCCGTCATGGCCGAGGGCTTGGGGTGGGGAGCTACTGCTAGCCAAGCTCCACACCACCCCCTCCCCATTTTTCAGTTTTGTGAGAGAAATGTATGTAGCCATCTGGTGAACGCCCAATCACATGACCTTCCCAGTCTCTTGTAAAGGCCCGTGATGCACCTGAACTTCTAGCTCGGTGTTTGGGGAACACAGGAAATCAGGGAACAGCAAAACCGCAGAGGGGCATTTGTGGACACCCTAACTTTGCTCCTTTTGGGGGCTCTCAGAAGCCCTACTCCTTGCTCTAAGACTTTGTAGGATGGGGTTAACCTCAGTGGTAAAGTATTTGTCAAGTGTGCGTGTCTGTGTGTGTCTGTGGGGGTGTCTGGGTTTGATCTCCAGCACCAAAAAACAAAACAAAACAAAACAAAAAACAAAAAGGGCAGTTTCTCGTTCCATTTCAGGATTATGACTGAGTCTGTCTGGCAGGACCTCAATGAATGGCTCAGGGGGACACATTCAGGCTCTTTAGGGCCAGCAGAGGTGAGGCTGGAACCTGGGTATCACACGCTTGACTGTGGGAAGACACTGGGCCTTGCTGAGAATTTGGTGGAAGTTGTGGCAGGGTGTTGGTCTCAGAGCAGGTGCACAGGCATGGCGAAGCCCTTCCAGCAGGTGGCAGCAGGACACTACACTAGTCCTCCTGTGCCCATTCTTTGCCATAGCCGGGAGCCAAGGGTGACCCTAAAATAGACAGCCCCCAAGGTTCAGCAAGCAGTGGGGGATGCAGTACACAGAGAGGGTCCCAGTTAGAGAAGGACTATAGTCCCTTGGCCCCATATGGGCTGGCCTTTGCTAGCATATCCTCCTTCCCTCCAGCTTTGCTCAACCCTGGGGCCATGCCGTGGTCAAGCCTGACAGTCCTGGCCACTAAGCACAGGGACGTTGCGGGTCTTGAAGCCTCTGATAACACCAGCATTATGAGAGAGGGCTTTGGAGGTCTGTTCCCTCTGGCTGTGACACAAGGTAGCATCATCAGATGAGTGGATCCCAAAGATGGGAGCCTGGCAAGGGCTCAGCTCTGCTCTGCCCTGGGCAGTCCCTGAGGCAGCATCCTCTGAAAAGGATCCAGCGCTTCTTTAGTTGAGTGGTCCCTGAATCCCTGCAAGCTCGAACCCAACTCTCTGAGTCGCATGTTTCCCGGAAGTCCTGACTGTGACCAGGGCCATAAGGCTGAGGTGGGAGCCTCAAGACTTCCTCCCCATCAAGAGCGTAGCTGCTAGCTAGCTGGGTGGTGGTGGTGCACGCCTTTAATCCCAGTACTCAGGAGGGAGAGGCAGGCAGATCTCTGTGAGTTCGAAGCCAGCCTGGCCTACAAGAGCTAGTTCCAGGACAGGCTCTAAAGCAACACAGAGAAACCCTGTCTCGAAAAACAAACAAACAAAAAAAGTAACTGCATCAGCTTATTCACGTGGGAAAAACACTGGGCAGCAAGACAGAAACAGCTGTGCCCTCAAGCCATCCGATGTCATCACCAGCTCCCCAACCTGCTCCCAAGCCCAGACTCCTGTGTAAATGCAGTGCCCCTGAAACCCACCCCTCCCACCCTGGCACAGAAGCCCTTCTGAAGAATCATGAAAGAAAAAAGGACGCGGTACCTGGTGCCAACCCGAATGAGGGCCCAGGAGGCATTTATTGAAAACACAGCATTCAAAACATGACGTCTATGGCCAGTGATGGTTACAGTGATTAGGGCGCTAGACAATTAGTCACAATCCTACTACACGACACAAGACTTGTACTGGGTTCAGAGAGACGGCACAGCAGGCAGATGGGCTAGCCAGGGGATGGAGGAGGGCGATCCTGGTCGTTTATCCCAGGGCAAGTGTTACTAGTCTGTTGGGCCAGTGTGGGGATTCCAGACCCAGAGCTGAGTACGGCTCCCTCCTTCCTTTTTCAGGGATACAATCTGTAGGTACCCAGGACGATCCCACTCTGACCAGGGACAGTCTGGTGGTCATCCCCACTCAACAAGTCACAATCCAAGGGTGCCCACATTTCCTCAGCTTCTGCCAGCAACACCAGAACATGCTGGTATTTTCTCCAACTAACTTTAAAGGACTATTAATGCTAAAAAGTAACACAAAACTCTTTAAAATGCCAGGAATCCTTGTTCCACCATGTTTTCTACACCCACCAGCAGGCAGGAGAGACATGCTTAGCAGGGATCCTGACTGGCCAGAGCTGGCTCTGTGTACCATAAATAATTTAAATACATACACACACAAACACACACACACCCTGCTTCTATCCAAAGCCAAGAATGCAGAAATCAGCACCCTCCTGCTGGCCTCTTTCAGAGTGAGATCACAACACCACGCAGAGGACGCAGAACACACAGACAACGGCCCACTACCTGTCCCGTCTTTTTCTGGGACCAGTTTCTTGGGAGAGTCAGGCAGGTGTTCCCTGTTCTCTCAGGAAGCTGTGCCATAGGGCCAGCGGTAGCAGGCCTACACCTCAACTATGGCCTCATCCACACCTCTTCAGAAGGGCCTTCTACACCCTTAACTGAGAGCAAGCTGAGCCCTGAAACGCCAGAAACAAGACCCGTCTTCTGACACTTCAGCTCACCACACATGCAGGGTAAGACTTGGCTTGCTGCATGATTACGGAGGGTCGAGGGCAGAATGCCTTTTAAGGACCCTCAAACAAGCTTACCACAGCGGGGGCTGGGTACCTGTCAAGCTCCCAATGGGGCTCTAAGAAGCTTCCTCACAAAGACCCAGCAGCTGATGGCCACGTTTGACGTGACACTCATTCATGGGTAATCTGCCTGCGCTCTGGTGCCGAGGGGGATGGAGCCTGCAGCTCAGTGGGATGTTTGTTAATATAAGTGATAGGACCCAGCAATGGAGGGAGTGTGCAGTCCAATGGAGCCACCAGAGGGCAGCACGTCAGAGGGGTATAGCATTGGCCTACGCTCTGGATGGCCTTAGACAATGAGTTTTTATGTGGTCACCATGTGGTCCTCAAATTCACTGAGGCCAGCACCCCAAGGCCCTACATAAGGACCCATTTCCCACTTCAGATGGTTAACCAAGGCTAAGGGACAATAGGGCCAGAACCACACAGCTAGCAAGGGCCTGATCCATGGTCCTTCCCCTAAGGTGGAGACTTTTGGGGGTGGCATCCTAGGAAGCTGTGCCTGAAAGAAGGGTGAGGCTGAGACACGGGCCCTGCAGCTGCCCCTAGAGAAATTGAGGGCCGAAGCCTTGGCACCCTCCAAAATTTATTCCAAGGAAGCCACTGATGCTAGAGATGGACAAGGTGACAATGACTTGGTGTCACCAACAGTCCTGTTTGTGCAGAGCAGCTACTGATCTGGGATAAAACGTCCTCCTCCTGCCTGGCGGGCTACAGGTGCCTGCTGACCACACAATGATGTACTCTCCACTCCCAGGGAACGACCCCAAGGGAAACAAGGAACTGGGAATAGATTCCAGGAGGGAACAAGGGACCAGGAGGGGCAGCTCTGCTCTGGTCCTGGCTCACCCTGTTGAGGCCACAGCCTCGCTGACCAGCCAGGGTATAGCAAATGACAAGGATACAGCAGGCAGTCTCCCCAGGAAGAGTGGGGACAAGATGGGGGTGCCTGGAGCTAGCAGGAAGCCATGGGTCAGAAGCAGATCACCTGTGAGCTGCCAAGTTTGGATCACCAGGGCTATGAAAAGGTCTTAGGCCAGAGAGATAGTGGCAGTTGTGAGCACCTACAGGCGCCTGGGAGCACCAAGACTGGGGTGTAGGGGCTTGGAAGTGCTGGGAAGTAAAGGAGGAAATGGAGGGGTAAGCATGAACTCAAGGCTCTGCTAAAGGTGTGGGAGTGGGGTGGGTAACAAAAGACAGGGGTTGCCTGCTTCAGAGAGCGGGGCCAAGGTCCATCACCTGTCCTCCTCCCCACCCCCCGCAGTCACTGCTGCTTCTCTGACCTTCGGGGCCGGAACCTCCGTGGGCCCGTAGCTTTCCTTGTAGCCACAGCTGCAGTGAAGCCCACCAGGCAGCACAGGGACGTGGTGCTAAGCTTGAGTGTGTCGAGCCAGCTTGGTGAAGCAGCCTGTAGATACTGTTCTGCCAGGTGCAGTCCCAGCAGCAGGGCCCAGAGACAGGTAGAGAAGGCATCGATCCGTCGGAGCCTGCTGGAGAAAGCAAGGTGAGTGTGTGCCCGGCAGACACTACCAAACCCTGAGCCCCACCATTTCCTGCCCCCACACCCCATCCACACTGGGTCCAGCTCAGAGACGAGGACAGAGAGGTCAGTGGAGGGTTTGAGTTCATTCTATGACTCAAGGCTGCCCGCACTAAGCAAGCCGGAGCTCCTACACCCATGACCTAGCCTGGGAACCAGGGGCAGGTGGCTTCTACTACTCTGATTTAGAGACTGTGAGGAGGCCGGGCCGAGGCCGAGGCAGCGGAGGACTGGCTCAGTGTCGCCATCGCCTGTGGTACTGTGCTGTCCTCCTGATCCCGGAGAAACTAGACAGCTTTGTCTAGCTGCATGGAGTTCAGTCCAGAGCAGGGGGCCAGAAAGACCCTAGGCAGCATTGCAGACCTCTGCCCACCCATGGCCAAGGCCCCACAACACACCTGATACGGCCAGCCAGCAGCATGGCCAGCAGGCAGGTGAGCAGGCCCACTGCCACAATGCTGGTCTGGTGGCTCTGCCCAAAGGCCCAGGCTTCACGTAGCTTTTCTGTGGCATGCTCTGGCAACATGCCCAGCAGCTGCTGCCAGCACTCGGCCTGAGCAGTGGTGTTGTCGGATGCAGCAGAGCTGTTGCCCCCAGGAGGCAGGGCCAGGGGCAGGGCGGCTCCTGGGGTGAAGGGTTCGCTGGGGCCATACAATGTAATGGATAACAAGAAGGCACAGGCCAGGAAGGCCAGGGCACGGAGCAGGATGACCTGGAAGGGTGCCTTCATTGCCGAGGAACTGAAGCTCTGAGGGAGGGAGAGACGGGTCAGTGAGAAGCAAGAGAGCCAGCAATGGCCACCCCTGTGCCCACGATGTGGGGATGCTGTTCAAAGGCCCCACTCCAGACCTAGGCTACTGCCTCACTGGGATGGTCTCCAGGGAGGACTCTGCTCCTTCTCCTTTAGAGGAATATTCTATACACTGGTGACTTCTCTTTCAAATTTGTCAATCATGGTCGAGTTTTCATCAAACATTCCTATCACACCTGGCTAAGGTGTGCGACAGCCACATCACGATCCTAATCACTCTTTTTTTTTCTTAAAGTAATTTTGTTTGTTTTTTCGAGACAGGGTTTCTCTGTAGCTTTGGAGCCTGTCCTGGCACTCACTCTGTAGACCAGGCTGGCCTCGAACTCACAGAGAACCACCTATCTCTGCCTCCCGAGTGCTGGGATTAAAGGTGTGAGTCACCACCGCCCAGCCTTTAAAGTAATTTTTATTTTTATTTTATGTGCATTGGTGTTTTGCCTGCGTGTATATCTGTGTGAGGGTGTTGGGTCCCCTGGAACTGGAGTTACAGACAGTTGTGAGTAGCCATGTAGGTGCTGGGAACTGAACCCAGGTCCTCTGGAAGAGTAGTTAGTGCTCTTAATGGCTGAGCGGTCTCTCTACCCCCCATTGTTAGGGAGAGCCAACGACAGCAAGGGGCCATCAGGCAACTGTTTCTCAGAAATGTGGTCTTGGCATGTTATGCTATGTCTCGGTTGCTAGGGTCCAGCTCTCAGAGCATCTTCCCACACACTCAACACCCAAATGCCCCACAGCCTCAGACCTGCCCATGGGCCTGGTCAGCCTCCCGACGTCGGAACTGGTGGCTGAGCAGCAGGGCACGCAGCTGGCGGTTCTGGTGTTTGATGTAGTACTCAACAGCTGCCTGGCAAGGGCGGCATAGCTTGTACATCTGCTCCAAGTGGTGGCGGTACACCTCAATCTCCTCATCATACCGGCCCTGTGGGCAGAAGGTCTGTGTTATATGTGGGAACTGGGTTTAAATGCTGGCCCTGCCTGTGAAAAGGTCATAAGAGCTCCTGGGAGTAAGGGCTAACCAGCAGAGGCTAGGAGCCCGCTAGACAGTGACATTAATGTCACTCTGTAGCTCAGGACCCACTAGGTTCTGGCAGGAGGAAAACCTAGGATTAGACCCTGCCTTTCTCCTTGAGTCTGAAGGTCTAACTCACTCAGGGAGCAAGCTAGCTGCTGGCTCAGCCTGGGTTTGCCAGAGCCGACCACTCTCGTTCCACAGCAGCTCAGGAGAGATGCTCTATCCCTTGCTCCCTCAGAGACACAGCAAGGCCCAGCCAGTGGTCAGTAGGAATGGCCATATGATCTCTTGTTGGGCCCAACTGGAAAGTCACCTCACGTCCTCACTGAAAAAACATTCAAATAGCATTTACTCATTTCATTACTGTATGTGTGTCAGCATGAGTGAAGGCTGAAGGGTAACTTGTGGGAGTTTTTCTCCTTCTACCATGTGCACCCTAGAAAGCAAACTGAAGACAATCACGCTTGGCAGCAAGTGTCTTCGTCCGCTGAGCCATCTTGTCAGCTCTCCCTCCTGGTCTTCTGGCTCATTCCTGACTTCTCCTCTCTCCTAGGCACCTTTGAGCCTCAGGTGGGATTTGCCTTTTTCCCTGGATGCCATGTTAGGCAGGACAGACTACTGAATGAGACCAGGATGGAGCCCCTGACACTGCAGCCAGAGCCCAAGGCCTCTACCTCCCTCTGCTCAGGGACAAACCCTTCTGGCCTGACAGGCCTTGGTTTCCACCGAGTCTTCCCAGCCGTCACCAGATCACACCTCACACCGAAGGCAAGCTGGGCTCCCGCTGAGAAGGAAGCCCCACACCCTGGAATGTGGGGACAGTAGGAGGTGAACAGCTATCTGGCTCTGCCTGCCCACCCCGTGCATGCTTGCATGCTCACCTCCTCACGTGGTGTGAAGGCAGCCAGCTGCTTGATCTTGGTGGTCTGGTGGTGGCTGCACCGCCGGCAGAGCAGGACCTGGCTGCTCACCCACTGCTGCGGCTGTGTAGGGTCACGGGGACTGGGCACACTGCTCACCACGTGGTTCAGGTGTTCCAAGTACTGTGCGGGGATCGGCTTGTTGTAGTCTCCATTCTGGGCAAGGGAGGGGGCTCCAGTCAGTGTGGCCCACTCAGGGATGCTCCAGGACTTCAGACAACCCTACCCTGGCTTCTTCTTCTTCTTCTTTTTTTTTAAAGACTTATTTATTTATTAAGTATATAGTGTTCTGTCTGCACGTACACCTGCACACCAGAAGAGGGCACTAGGTCTCATTACAGATGGTTGTGAGCCATGATGTGGTTGCTGGGAATTGAACTCAGGACCTCTGGAAGAACAACAATGCTCTTAACCACTGAGCCATCTCTCCAGCCCCCTACCCTGGCTTCTTTACACATTCCTTCTGATGCTGCCTCACATGGAACCCTCAACATCTAGGTGCCAAGAAGCCACCCAATCTGTGCATCAGGGCAGGCTGTGGGGTGCCCCTGACCCACGTCTCCTACCCTGGCTTCATCCCTAAGAAACACTCTGAAAACTAAGCCTGCCAGTGGGCCTTTGGGTAAGCTGTCTGTTTTAGCTTCAGTAAAAGCCATACTCAGACACTCACACTCTATGGTAGCTGGACAGACAAAGCCGTGACAGAAAACAAACCACCCACAAAGCTGAATACTTAGTGTCTGCAGCAACTGGGCTGCAAACCTGCCTGACTTTGGACTTGAACTCCGATCCTGCCACCTGTTGGGTAACACAGGACAACTGGCCACAGCTCCCTGCACCTGCTCTTCCTCCTCAAAGGGAGACATGGTGGCAGGGCCACAGTTAGACTACAGTGGCATGGTATGTGTCAGCAGCAGCCTGAGCACCGGCCCTCCACCCGGCGCCAGCCCACACCTCTTGGAAGCCGTTGTATTGTTCGCAGTGGGGGCAGTCCCAGCAGTTGCGATTCCCATAGGGCACCAGTGTATCGTGGTTGCAGAACCAGCAGTTGACCATAGTATGCGTTGGCTTCACCCTGTGGACCAAGGACAACAGAGTTGGCCTGGAAGACCTTGGTGAAATGAAAGATTATCCAAGCACAGGAAGTGGTATCCAAGGTGGAGATGGAGGCCCATCCAGAAGAGGAAGTCATGGCGGAGGGAGGCGGGCCCCTAGATGATGCTGTGTTGCTAATTGACAGTACTTCACGAGAGGCCGCTGGAGACTCACCAGCTCTGTAGGCTCTGCAGTAGCCACCTGGGAGCCCAGGGCCACCAGCCCCCACTGTTTCAGGGTCTCAGACATTAGGGTGATGGGAGGGCACAGGGTTAGGGCTAGCTAACCAATGGACCAAAAGAGATGAAGCTTAGAACCCCTTATCCCCCATAAGGTCTTATCCTAGGGTGTAGAAGCCATATTTCCGGAGAGTTCTAAGACTGAAGGGAGTCTTTTGTCCTTCCCAGGAAAAAATCCCTAGAGAGAGAGCCGAGGACGTCAAGGGGTAGGGACTGGTGACGGGCAGTGACAAGTCACAGCTGCTCAGCCAGGAGAGGAGGCCCACAGTGGGTTTTGTTGACCACACGTCTGTTAACAGGTGGGGCCTAAAGGATAATCCCGGCCCAGACACTGGGGGATCTGTGCAGCATTGCAGAGGTCACACAGCAACCGCCCAGCAAAAACCCAGGGCCAGGAATCTAGAAACAATACCAACAAAGGCAGCCGGCCCAGCAAAAACCCAGGGCCAGGAATCTAGAAACAATACCAACAAAGGCAGCCGGTGTGGAGCCCTGTCCCCTGACCTTGTCTTGTCCCTCAGAGGCTATGTCAAGCTCAGGGGCACTGCTGAGAACTGGGCAGAGTGAGCCACCCCACAGAAATGCCCAGCTCCTCAGACAGCATGACTTCCTGGCCTTAGCATCCTGAAAGAGGAGGAGCTGAGTCCCAGGTTACGGAAGCTTATGTATGTGTGTCCCCACGAGATTCCCATTTGTCAAACTCAGCATGTAAGTCATGCCTGTAAAATGGAGCAGGCACAGTGCTAGCTGCTTCCAGAAGACAACAGCACGCAATGACAGGATGTGAGGAGCTATGTGATGGAAAGGGTCACCTAGTCAGAAGCCCAGGGGGGAGGACAGCCTTGGGAGTGGGCTCTAGTTCCTGCAGGACTGTCTACACCGCCTGGCCAGCAGCTCTACTCCCTTCCACCTCCCATGGGCAGGTTAAGAAAGGTATCCTGTCAGCTGGGGTATGAACACCCCCCTCACAGACAGGGCTTGCTCTTGGGAAGCCCCGAACAGTGCTCTAACCTAGTCAATACCAAGAAATGACAGGGACGCAGGATGATGAGGCTGGGGTCCCTAGCAGCCTCACACTTCCTTCTGTCTCAGTTCAGGCCTGACCCTGCCACTCAGCAGGAAGGCGTGTCGGAGAAACGGCTCAGCAGTCAAGATTGTTCACTGCTCTTGAGGACCTGAGTTTGGATCCTAGCAACTACTTCTGGTGGCTAACAACCACTTGTAACTCCAGCTTCAGGTGATCCGATGCCTCTGACCTCCATAGACCCCTGCATTTACACATAGACACACACACACACACACACACACACACACACACACACAGAGAGAGAGCTTAAAAACAAACAAGCCAGTCCACAAAGAAACAGACCCTTCACAATGCACAAGCTGGGCAGGGTCCCCTGTGCTAGCGTCTCAACGGTTACTCTACCTCCTAGAAGCTTCATTCTAAGCCCTCACTTCTCCAATGGGTTGCTCAGACTTTGCCCTAGAGAGCCCACTGCCAGTACCTGGTACTCGAAAGCGTTACTGGCCCCATCACAGAAAGAGCAATGCAGAAAACTGCGGCAGGGGCTGCAGCTGGAGATTTGGAAATGCGCTCTGCCGGGGTGCCCACGTGTGTGGTATTCCCGGGCAATTAAGCACTTACTTTGTGGTAATTTGTACATCTTTTATAGGCCTCTTTGTAATTATGTCCAGGGTATGCCTCATAGCTGGTACTCAGGCAGTGTGACCTCTCATATGTCCCCGAGTCTGAGACATACACCCATCTGCCCCTGGGGCTCCTTAGCTCTGTTCTATTTGCTGGGAAAGGCCAATTCTGGGCTTGCTCTGGGTACCAAGGCTGCCAGGAAGCCCCTCCCACTCAGGAAGCCATCATTTCCACTCTGGGTCTCCAGCTCTGTTGCTAGGGAAATGGCTCCTGGCCTCTGACAAAAGCCTGCCTGGTGTGGAAGTGGAATGCGGGGGATTCATCCTCCCTAAAGTTGGAGGGGGTGGATGCTGCAAGGGGGTGTTCTTTTGTGGCCAAAGAAACCATTGTTCACCATGGCTAGGTGGGATCTCTATACCAGAGGCTATCTCCTTCAGGGACAGCCCCAAAAGGTATGTGGCAGGGGTAGCAGGCAGCTGGCCAGAATCTTAGAACCTCCAGCACCAACCAGCGCTGCTGCATCATGTATGAAAACTGTCCCAGCAGCCACTTTACAGCTCCCACACTGTCCCCAGGCCAGAGCAGACAGTTCTGGCCTCAGAGCTCACCCAGCTTTTGCTCAGGGAAAGTCCCCTTAAGTTTCCCTTGCAAACTCCTTGGACCACTTTTCTTCCTCAAGCCAAAAACCTCAATTCCATGATAAATCACATTTGGGGAATAAGGTGGAGGTGATGAGACACAGGAAGGAAGGTGACTTGGCAGAGGCAGCATCTCAGCCCATGGCCAAGCCCAAGTCACATTCAATGCCACGGGTGGGTGGGGGACCTGGAAACCATATCCCCAGCGGGTCACCCTGACTTTAACTCTTGGGATACCAGAGGGAACCTGAAGGAGCCATGGTGGACGGATCTTTACAGAAGGGGACAGGGGCGACTACATGCCTGGTGTCCTCTCCAAGGGCTTGGACACAACAGGGGAAACACGAACATGGGCCTCTGGTAATGTTCTCTCCACTAGCCCAGGACATTTGGGAAGAGCCAAACTCCTGTCCCCACACCTCTGCACTACTTTAAGTCCCCTGGCCCGGGAACCACTCAGGGCCCATGCTACATCACACAGACACTGGATGGGGCTCAGTTGTCGTGGGCTACTCTGAGTCTGTGGGAGGCCAGTATGCCCACCTCTCCCAAAGGCCTGAGAGAGGCAGGCCTGGATCTCAGGGTTCCAGGGAAAGTTCAGCTTCACAGGATGCACCTTCTCTGCTCTTCCAAGTGTGACCTCACCAAATGGAAGAGTCCAGGGAGGCACACCCGCGCTTCAATGGCAGCAGCAACTCCACAGAGCCTGGACCAATGAGGTCCAGATCTCTGGCCCAATCTCACAGGGATCCGCTGACGAGAACATAGATTCCCCCCCCAAACTGATCCCTTGGGGACAGACACATCACCCACCCTGTCCATTGAGCACCACTCAAGGCTTTCAGAGATGACGCATGAGCAGTACGCACCAACTGGGCTGGGATACAAGGAGAAGAATGAGAATTCAGAGTAGCTGGCAACAGATGCCACAGGACTGACTAGCCAACCTGCGGGACACATGCTGCCATCCACAAACAGGTTCCCTCAGCAGCGGGGCAGCAGGCAGGAGAGGGTCATATGAAATGTGCCCATAGGAGTGGCGTCCGCTCAACTGGAGCGGGCAGCTCAGAATGGTGAGTGTTGAGGTGAGCCCAGACACAGTAACTGCCTGTGGGATAGTTACTCTGAATGGTGGGATAGGCTTTGCTATGCATCCAGAGGCTGTGTCCTCCTGAGTTCCAAACACAGAAACTACGATCTCAATAAACACCAGCTGACGCCACAGGCTGTGCACGCAGGATGGCGATGGGTGCCGAGACGCACTCAAAAGGGGCGAATCCCAAGTACATTATACAAACCCAAGACAGGCCAGAGCAGTAGCATGAAGAACTGTGGCACCTGAGGGAGATGTGGGGCCTCCACCCCAGAGCTACAGGTTCAGAGAAGCTGCTTGTGGGTGTGAGATGGGGCTCTTCCACTTACAGCTGGGCGACGAAGGGCATTTCTCGAGGCTTTGTTTCCCCAGCTGTAAAATGGGTGAGAACGGAAGTACCTGCCTGACAGGAGCTGCTACTTAACGGCAGATACTCACTGCGTGTCACGTGTCACCAATACAGGAATGGCAGTTACTCTCATCATTAACAGGGACAAGAAAACTCCATGGGTAAGGAAGCAGGGGGGCCGGATTTGGGCTCTAGAGGACTTCCCAGCAACCACTTTGGCTATGTGTGTGTGTGTGTGTGTGTGTGAGACAGTTTTTCTGTATAACAATCTTGGCTGTCCTAGAACTTGTCTTGTAGACCAGGCTGGCCTCGAACTCAGAGATCCGCCTGCACCTGCCTCCCGAGTGCTGGGGTTAAAGAACAGTGCCACCACGCAGACACTCTTTAGCCAATTTTAAAAGACAGGAAGGACTGACCTGAAGAGAGCTGATGAAACTTCTTCGCATGGCTCCCAGGGCCACACTGGCTTGCCCTGTTAGCTCTGTGCTCAGTTTACAAGCACCCACTCCACCAAGTGCCCTTCCAAAAACAACTCCTTGGAGGCTTCCTCCGGCTTACTCAACGCCCATTCTGCCACAGCTGATGATTCTTGCCTGCCACAGCATCTCCCGCTAGGGAAGGCGAAAGCTGCAGCCTCTGGCTAAGCCAGTCTCACTTCAGAACTGTGAGTGGCCAATTTCCCTCCAGATGAAGACACCACGCAGCACCATGCTTTGACAGTCTGGTGTGAGCACGAAGGGACTTGGCTCCCACTGCAAAAATATGCCCTGAACCTCACAAGGCCTTGGATTCCTGTCTCCAGCCGAGGGCACCAAGGGGTGACAGGCCACGGTGACCCAGTAATGGCGACAGTCAGTTCCACTCCGCTCTTGCAGACTGTCCTGGACTGGGAGAGAGGCAATGGCACCAGGTGGAGCCTGGGCTTTGGGCAAGCTCTGCTTGGGACATGGACAGACCACAACTCCTTGTAGGCAAGAGATTATGGACAAGTCCTGAGCTTTGCACATTCCTGGCTGTCTCCAAGAAGCTCCATAACGCCGCACATATTCCTGTCCTCTGTGACATGATGAGGCGGGCTATTTCTTCACCATTCGTTAGAGGCTATTCCATTTCGGGGCTTGACCAGGGAGGCGAATGGCCAAGACCAGCTTTGAGTACTGGGGTCCCCGTGATCTCTAAGCCATGACAGGGCAGAGGTACAGCCCTCAAACCCATCCCAGACAGGTGTCCTGAGAGTACAGCCTCCTCATCTTTGGGCAGTAGACAAGTTCCCTAAATGTCTGTCTCAGGCTGCTACTGTTCACACGTGCCTCTTCTAAGTATTTAGCTCGAAGGCTACTCCGGGGGGAGCTCCCTTGAGGAGTGTTACTGCCATAGCAGGCGGACCAAGTGCCAGCTCTCATCACCCTAACCGACGGGCTGCAGAGGCCCAACAGGGCAGTACAGCCAAAGGCTCACGCCTCGAAGGGATGAACAAGCAGGCTGCCCCCTCCCCCAACCACGCTCCGAGGCTGCCTCCCGACGAGGTCTTTAGGGCAGAGGAGATCTCGCGCATTCGCAAGCAGGCCTGGCCCGCACCGAGACTCCGCCGTGGCCTCGCGGGGGCGGGGCGGCAGCGGCCCGGGCCGCGTGCAGCGGAGCGCGCACTCACCTCCGCGCTATCCGGTAGAGCAGCACGCCGGCGGCGGCGCACGCCGTGATCCCTAGGCCGCCCGCCAGGCCGGCGGTGGGGTAGCTGGCCAGCAGCGCGCTTACTCCTTCCATGGCTCCCGGGCGAGGTCGGTGGGCCGGGGGCGCGGGCCGCAGAACGGATTCCCGGCGGCCCGCGCGCTCCTGCTGGCGCCGTGACCTTCGCCGCTTTGTAGCCGGCGCGGGCCCGCCCCTTGACTCGGCGCGCTCCCGCCGTGTAGCCAATGGTGGCGCGGGGCGAGCCTGAGTGGGCGGGGCGCCGGCGGAAACGCTCGGCGCCGGCTCGGAAGCGCCTTCCAGCGGCCGGAGTTGGAAAGCCATGCTCTAGAGCTGGAGGGAGCCCCGCCCGCGCCCGCTCCCTGCGCAGGCGTATATCATGCTGCTTAGTCCAGCTATCCCGAGCCAACGCTTCCTACCGCTTTCCTCCGGTTAGTCCTGTTTTCCTGGCGTCGGGCCAAAGTCGCCTGTGCCGCTCCAGAGGCCACCGTGGTTAAAAATTAGCTTGCACAAACACAAACTCCAAAGATGGGAACGAGGTTAAATAATCACAGGGTAGGCATGTTTCAGAACATAACGGAGCTGTCGTAAAGAATGGCTGAGCTCGAGGTATTAGCCCTCACGGGGTGGTACTTTTTTTTTTTAAGTCGCTTGTAGATAATTTTCATAGAATGCTAAGTTTGATGAAGCTTATGTACTTCAGATCGATTACCTTAGGGGGTGAGTTTGAGGGTGGAGCCACGTTATAGGAGTGTTTTCAGCATTGACGTGAGCTAAATGATCAAGAAAAACTCACTGAGGCTTAGTGGTGCACAGCTTTAATCCCAGTAAATGCAGGCGGATTAAAGTGTAAATTTGAGGTCATCCTGGTCTACATAGTCAGTTCCAGGTCATCTAGACAATCCAAAGGCTAATACTGAGTCCCTGTCTTAAAGAAAGAAAAAAGGAGAAGGAAGAAAGGAGAAAGGAGGAAAACTCTAGCAAGAAATATTTCAATCATAGTGGCTAGTGGCACACACCTTTAATCCAAGCACTTGGAAGGCAGAGGCAGGCCAGCCTGGTCTACAAAGTGAGTTCCAGAACAGCCAGAAATACATAGAGAGGCCCTGTCTCATAAAATCAAAAAATTAAAAATAAAGGAAATATATTTGCACGTTGTTTCTGTGGAACACATAATTTTATGAGTGCTTTTAGGATCGAGTTCTCTGAGCAGTGGTGGGGTGAGGGTCACCGTAATCTCTTGCTTTCTGTTGCCAGTTCATCTGTCCATATACCCACCTATGTGTGCATTCAGGAGGTGGGAAAGAGGAAGCAGGATGGGCAAACAGTGAAATCACAGGGCTGGCGGCCTTTCTCGTCTTTCTTGCGACTTTTACTAGCTCTGAGCGTGTCTAGGTTGTGCTGGCCCATAACATCTGTGGTGCCGTATTTAAGTATCATTCCCTTTCTGGAAGTATCATATATGAAGCATCATTCCCTTTGGTGCCTGTCTTGAGTTCCAGGGAAGGTCAAGCATTGATAGATAACGTTTGTCTGAGAACTGCCTGGACATCACTGATGCTCTCAGGCATTCCATGTTAAAGTTCTGGTCTCTGGCTGGTGAAGCTACTGGACAGTGACAAGAGGAAACTTAAAAAACAACAAAAACCCTTTTATTTGTATGAGTGTTTTGCTTGTGTGTGTGTCTGTGGACCACAATGGTGCCTGGTGCCCAGGGACACCAGGTCTCCTGGAACCTGAGGGAGCAGGTTCTGAGTCATTATGTAGCTGGCAGAACCTGAACCCACATCCTCCAGAAGAAAAGCCAGTATTCTTAACAAATGAGCCATTTCTCTAGCCCCAAGTGGTGAAAACTTTTATGAGGTAAGGCTCAGTAGATGGCCACGAGGGGGCGTGCCTTACAGGCGACTTTCCCAGTAGATGGCCGTACAGTCTCACTGCTGACAAGGTTGCCAGGATTAACTTTCATGGGAAAATACCTGACCCCTTAGCCCAGTGCTTGGCAGATGCCAGTATGCAGTGAGGGCTGATAAAGCCAGGAACATATGCATGTACATACAGACCTATGGATAAAGAAAGGGAATAGATTAGGCTAGCCTATTGCTCGTACAGAGGACCAGGTTCAATTCATGCAAGCAACAGGCAAAGCACTCATACACAGACAATAGTAAAATAAATATTTAAAAAAATATATTTTTATTTTATATATATGGGTGTTTTTCCATGGGTGTCAGGTCTCCTGGAACTGGAATTATAGACAGTTCTGAGCTGCCATGTGGGGTTGGGAATTGAACCCAGGTCCTCTGGAAGAGCAGCCAGTGCTCTTAACCACTGAGCCATCACTTGAGCTTGGTAAAATAAATTTTTAATAAAATTAAAATGAATCTCTAGGGCTGGGTGTGGTGGTGAACACTTTCAATCAAATCACGTAGGAGGCAGAGGCAGGTGGGTCTCTGAGTTTGAGGCCAGCCTGATCTGCAGAGTGAGTTCTAGTTCAGCCACAACAACACAGATCCTGTTTAAAAGTAAAGTTTTTCCAGTGAGTGAACTTGTGAAGGAGAAAGGAATACACGATGGTATTGCTCTGTGGGCAGCTCCACGATATTTTCTGCTTTAAAATTCAACGGCTTTTTTCCCTTCCTTTTCAGCTTCTCCCTTCCTGCTCTGGGTGTTGAAGTTTGTCTTCCAATGCAGAAAACTAACTTATACTAGCTCATATAAATGTATTTATCCATATCCAAAAAACAAGTGAAAATGAAGCAGTCTACCCAAGTACGGCCACACAGTTGGGGAAGCAAAAACAAGTAGACCAGTTCAAGGTCCTCCTCAGCTACATAATGAGTTCGAGGCCAACCTAGAATAATTGTGATCTTGTCTCAAAAAACAAAACCAAGAAACTTGGGCTGGAGAGATGGCTCAGTGGTTAAGAGCACTTATTCTTTTCTTTCCTTTCTTTTTTTCTTTTTTGTTTTTTCGAGACAGGGTTTCTCTGTGTAGTGCATTTTTTTTTCTTCAAGACAGGGTTTCTTTGTAGCTTTGGAGCCTGTCCTAGAACTAGCTCTTGTAGACCAGGCGGGCCTCAACTCAGAGAGATCCGCCTGCCTCTGCCTCCTACGTGCTGGGATTAAAGGTGTGCGCCACCACCGCCTGGAAAGAGCACTTCTTCTTGCAGGCCTGGGTTTGGTTCCCAGCACTCACATGGCGGCTCACAATTCACTTCAGTTCCAGGGGACCACACGCCCTCGTCTAACCTCGAGGCACGCCCCACACTTGTGTGCTTGTCAACAGTTGAGCAAGCACTCATACACGTAAAGTACAGAACAAAAACCAAACAGAAACCAAAACAAATGAAGGAATTAGGATAGATGCAATTATCCAGGTTTTACTAGGAGTATTAAAAACAGGGGCTGCTGCTTCAAACCGCGTCAAGCAGCTACGAGTTTCTGGGGTGGAGACGGCTCTCCTGCGTGCAGTCGTGCAGCTCAGGAGTATGGAGAGACAGTTACTTGTTTTGACCTCTAGATTCCTCCTGAAGCAAATCCTGCTAAGGAGCTGGGGAACACCCACCCGTCTCCATCTCCATGACAGGAAGGACAACAAACAGAACAACACAATTGAAGATCTCCTCTGGGCCGTTCCAGAGCATCTGCAGCTGAACCTGAAAGCCCTCAGGAGGCTGTGGCATCTGTGAGATCCTGAGACATGCCCTCCCTTGTGTACTGCTCAAACTTCTGAGTCAAGTTGGACTGACCACTGATTTTTCTGGCCACCCTTCTTCCTGACACAGGTCTCAGTTGTAGTCATGGCTGACCTGGGACTCCTTATGTAGACCAGGCTGGCCCTGAGCGTCGAGTTGCACTCTGGTATTAGCCTTCCTATGGTCTTTTTAATCCTGTTGCATTCCTCTAGAGTCAGGGCACAGACTGATGATGCGACCTGCTGGCAAGATTGCTTACCCAGCATGCACAAAGCCCTGCACTGGTTCTCTAGCATCCCACAGATAGAGTGTGGTGCACAGCCTAGTAATTCCACCACTCGAGGAGTGAGAAACAGGAGGATCGGAGTTCGAGGCTGTCTAGGCATGGTAGTGCACACCTTTAATCCCAGCACCTTGGGAACAGAGACAGGCAGATCTCTGTGGGTTCAAAGCCAGCCTGGTCTATAAAGGAGTTCCAGGCTAGCCAGATAAACAGGACTACACAGTGAGACCCTATTTCAAACAAAGAAATAAACACAGAAGAAGTTCAGGGTTATCGCCAGCTACCTACATGGGAGTTTGAGGTCAGCCTGAACTATACAAGAGCCCGTTTTAAATAAAATCCTAGCATTTACTTATTTCATCTTGAGAGAGAGTCTCACAAAGCACAGGCTGGCCTTGAACTTCGTATGTCTGATTCTCCAGCTTACCTGAGTGCTAGGATTATACCTGTGCACCATCTATAATCTGGTTAAAATTCCAGTTATTTAAAAGACTTTAGGCTGGGCAGGGGCAGCTCATACCTTTCTCATGCCAATCCCAGCAGAGAGCAAGGACGATCTCTGAGTTTGAGGCCAGCCTGGTCTACAGAGGGAGTTCCAGGACGATCAGGGCTATACAGAGAAGCCCTGCCTTGAAAAGGAGGTATCTAGGCAACACCGTCCCTGTCAGAATGAAGTACCTCCCCAGGGCCGCATTCCTCCGCAGCGGAGTGTGGCACTGATCAACACACTACACACTCAGCGTTTGAGGCCAACCCTGGAGGCTGCAGCACCCCACACTTGCCAGCGCACCTGGGCTGAAGCAGATTTCACTCCTGCAAATACACTGAGGAGGTGAGCAGCCGATAAGCAGTGCTTTCAAACTGACTGGGGTTCAGTCAGTCAGGCCCAGCGGCACTCATCTGCATTTTCAGCACTTGGAGGCTGAGGCAGGAGAACTAAAGTCTGAGATCAGTAGCAAGTAACCCTGTCTTAAAAAAAAGGTGGGGGGCTAAAGTCACATTTTCCTCCATTTCAGTGACTGGAAACCTAGACTACGGATAAAACTACCTGGAAACTGGAAATGTCCAGAGGGAAAGCTGTGGGAAGTTCGCCACAGTGCCACCAAACGTGACTGCTCGTCCCTGTCTGTCAGGGAGTCCTCACAGCTGCTTAGAAAAGAGGTTGTGGCTGGTTTATGGTACAGTGAGCACAAAAGAACACAAACCCAGCACAAACTTAAATTAAATAGCATGATTTAATTTACTTGCTGCTCAATCCTCAATCCTCTTAAGTTAAAAAAAAAAGTTCTAATTAACTATTAACGTTAATGAATTAAAACCTTCCAGAAACATGAATCCAAAAGGCAATGTCCAACAGGTGAGATGAGCCGGGCAGTCTATGGCTTTTGCTGTTTCGGTGTGGAACACTACACATCAACGGAAAAGAAAATCTCTAGGTTTTCAGTTTTATTCTTCTAGAGCACAACTGTGTGGCCTGTGACTAAGCTCGCTCTCCCAGCAGGTACACGATGAACTCATAGGTGGACAGCACAATGGCAGTGTTGGGGATCTGCCGGATGAGCTGAGCAAACAGTCCCCTGTAGAAGGCGAGGTAGCCTTCCTCCCGGAATACCAGGCGAGCCGTCTGCACGAATGACTTGTACTTGGTGCCTTCTTCCCGGAGCCGTGTCCTGATGACCTCTGTGGGAGAGACAGTGTGAGGAAGTCAAGGCTCTGTGTCTACTGGGCTTCGTGGTTCTCACCTGGACAAGGCAGTCACATGTTGAGAGGGACAAGGAAAAGCTAAGTTCTTTTTTTTTTTTTTTTTGGTTTTACAAGCCAGGGTTTCTCTGTAGCTTTGGAGCCTGTCCTGGAACTAGCTCTTGTAGCCCAGGTTGGCCTCAAACTCACAAAGATCCACCTGCCTCTGCCTCCTTAGTGCTGGGATTAAAGGCTAAATTCTAGTAGGCATAGTGGCACATAGTTTCCCAGCACTCAGGAAACAGAATCTGGTGGATCTCTGTGAGTTCAAGGCCAGCCTGGTCTACAAAATAAGTTCGAGGATAGCCAGATCTACACAGTGAGAACCTGTCTTGGAGGAAAAAAGAAAGAGAGAGAGAGAGAGAGAGAGAGAGAGAGGGGGAAGGTAAGAAGGAGAAAAGACAAGTTATTTTTAGACCATATTCTAATTAGTCTAAAAGATTTCCTCTGGTCTCCCTACTCTGTCTAGCTGAAAAGACCCCTGGTCTCCATCCCAGCACACTGGCCCAGTGCTGGTCACTTCTGCTTGAGCAGACCTCAGAGCTGGGAGGGTCCTTTGTGGCTTGCTGGGTGGTGCTCCAAAATGGGACCTGACCCTTGTTCCCGAGACTCTGGTGCATCTGTCACTGCTGTGCCGGGGGCTCTGAAAACACAACCTGTTCTCACAGCAAATGAACTGGTTTTTAAGCAGGTGGGTGGGACAGTAGTTATCTAGCTCTTGCATCTTGGCTAAGGGTGCAGCTCAGCAGCAATGTCCAACATACACAAGGCCCTCGGCACAGTCCCTAGAATTCTGACAGACAAAGGGGACCTGGTTTGGGAGGCAGAGGCATGTGGACCTCTGTGAGTTCTAGGTCAGCCTAGTCTAAAGAGCAAGTTCCAGGACAGCCAGGGCTACATAGAGAGCTGTTTCATAACAAACAAAAAAGACCAACTAGTAGATTTATGTAGCATTCTACTCATTCGTCCCCCATAATTTTTTTAATCAGGGAATTTTAAGTAAAGTCCAGTTTTGGGATTCTTTGAAAACAGAGGTTCAGTAACCCACATTTTGGCCCAGCAAACTCTTGCCACACTGGGGTGGAGCTGAGCAAGGTAGAGGCCAGCACTCATTTGACCTGTGTCAATGCAGACAATGATGGCATCATCTCCTGAAGTCTAGAGCGTCACTTTGGCTGGATCAGACATGCTTCACCAGGGAAACTGCATATACTCCAAGTGAAAATCTCTAGACTCAACCTTACCGTCACATGCAGCTCACGTAAAGGCCACTCAGCCTATGTCACATGCATTTCAGTCTGTCTATGCACAGTAACAAACCTGACATTTTTGCTTTTTGTTTTTTTTTCAAGACAGGGTTTCTCTATGTAGCTTGAAACTGGCTGTCCTGGAACTCATATTGTAGGCCAGGCTGTCTTTGAACTCGGAGGGAAGGCCGCCTTGGCCTCCCAAGTGCTGGGATTAAAGGCTTCTCCCACCAACAACTGTTTTGCTGCTCTGGGAGAAAAGAGCAGAGGGAACTGTACCGTGTGGGTAAGCGATGCAGGAGGCGCATCCCTTAGAAAAAGCCGCAGCTGCCATGAGTCCAAAAAAGCCGGAGGAACTTTTCTCAGCTCCATCCGAGGAGGAGACCACCGGAGCTTCTTTCAGATACTTCTTTAAACTCTCATAAATAGCAAAGCAGATGATAGTCTCTGAGATCCCAGCATAGGAGGCAGTCAGCCCTCTATAGAAGCCACGGATGCCTTCTGTCTGGTACACATGGCGCGCACACTGGAGTGTATTCATTTGCTTGCAGCCTCTCACCCTGTCAGAGGGGAGCAATGATAGGTGCTGAGAGACACATCACACACAAGTCACATGAGGGTCACCCATGACACAGAAATGACGAGGGAGAAGAAACCTGTCTTTCATGTTCTGAGGCCGCCTTGCCTCTGACCCACTGTGAGACAAATTCAATTAGCTGAGAAACCTGATGGCCCACAGAATAGATGGCATCTGAAATGACAGTCATTAAAGTAGGCTTGTAGCCTTTGACCCAACTGTAAAAAATGCTAATGGAGGATAATATTTGTCAGAGAAAACAGCTGGGATCAGTGAAATACCTAAAAACAGGACTAGCTAGGTAAACTGTGTCACAGACACGATGATAAGTTATGACAGCAAGAGATAAGGGAAAGTTAAGTGGAAAGTCAGAGACACCTTTCATCCCAGCACTCAAGAGGCAGAGGCAGGCAGCTCTCTGAGTTTGAGGCCAGCCTGGTCTACTGCGTGAGCTCCAGGACAGCCAGGGCTACACAGAGAAACCCTGTCTGGAATAACAAAAGTTGGGCAAAATGACATACAGAGTCAGACACTGTGACACCAGAGGGGCTGCTCAGGGAAAGGCTGCTGAGACATCTCCTTTTTGGTATGCTGGGGTTTGAACTTGGGGCTTTGAGCATGGTAGGTAAGTTCTGTACCACTGAGTTATCCACCAGCTCACGGTGCTCCTTCTTAACATTGTTCTCTGGAATGTGATTTGTGTGCATGACAAAGAACAAACCCATGGTCTCTTATATGGGAAAAAGGTACACATATGCACATATGTATGGATATATTTATATGTGTGTACATGGATATATCTATATTTCTTCTTAGCTATGCTGTATAGAATTTTTAATCTAGACATATTACCTTATATTTTACTCATTTATTTATTTTTAAATATTTACTGATTTATTTACTTTACATATGTGTGTGTGTGTGTGAATTGTGTGCAGGCATTAGATCCCTGGAACTGGAGCTATAGGCTATCGTAAGCTGCCTGATGTGCAGGGAACTGAACCTGCATCCTCTGTAAGAGCAGAAAATGTAAGAACATTTTCTTACTGCTGAGACATAGCTCCAGCACACAGTGGTAGATTTTTATTCTGTCATTTCCAAGGTTGGTGAGAACTCCTGCCTTAATCTTTTTTTAAAAATGGCAATTCAGAATGAGCTAATATACTCCATTTCTTACTATTCTTCTGACTCTGTCCTCATTTTACAAGGAAAGCAACAGAAATATCAATCTATTTTTTGTTTGTTTCTTTTATACATATTCCTTTTTGTCTCTAAACAATGTCCTCTGCTCAGGAGTCACTGAAGACTCACTCTGTTTTATAGACTAAGTGCTGCTGATACTAGACTCATGAATGGAAAACAAGAGCTTAAACAGCTCACACCTGTAATACCAGGCACGGTGGCTCACGCCTGCCTGTAATACCAGCATTTGGAAAGCTGAGATAGGAGAACGGATTGAGTTTCAGGCGAGCATGGATAACAGAGTGAGGCCTTGTTTTAAAAAAAAAACCAATAAACTAAAAAAAAGAGACAAGCTGGGGCTGGAGAGATGGCTCAGTGGTTAAGAGTATCAGCTGCTCTTCCAGAGGTCCCAGGTTCAATTCCCTGCACCCACAAGGCAGCTCACAGCTGTCTGTTAATCCAGTTCTGGGGGATCCTATGCCCTCACACAGACATACATGTAAGCAAAACACCAATGCACATAAGATAAAAGTATTTAGAAAGAAAAAAGAGACAAGCTAAACTGCTGAACTTCTGGACTCTCTTCTCTCGCTCCCATCTTTGTGCGTCCCCCTCCCCCCTCTGCACCTGCACCGAGCTCCTTTCCTCTGAGAGGGTGGAAGCCACCATAGTCTCAGGAGTCTCCGCTATCCTCTTCTCGCTCCATCCTGCCTAGGTTGTACTATGGACCCTCCAGCATGCTGGGTGCCACACACCCCTTGTCCCTCTGGACTCCACTCTCTTAGCACATTGGTTGTAATGTTGTATGATAGAAGGCAGGAGCAATTTCCCTGGCAGCCAATGGAATAAGACATGCTCACAGATGTTCACAGAGCCCACCTAAATAAAGGTCTAAAATGTCCTGAGCACTAGAAAGGATCTCAGTCAACTGCTGCTAAACACAGGTGACATTGGGACACTGAACACTTAGCACTAAGGTGATACCAGAGGCTGCCAGGAAACAAGGCTTGCCAGAAGCTTGAAGCACAACCACAGAGAGGAAGGGCCCAGTAAGGGACTGCATACTCAGGAAGATGGACGTGTAGGGCACACACGACACTTTGGGAAAACTTTACGCAAAGTCTATCTCGCGCTCTCCCCTCTTTCTTAGAGACAGCTAAGGAAAGATGCCCTGCACATCACAGGAGTTCTGGCCTGCTGAGACATCTGACTTTTGTATAAAAAAAGCATTATTAGTATCACATTTTTTTTTTTTTGTTTCTCTGTGTAGACTTGGCTGTCCTGGAACTCACTCTGTAGCCCACGGTGGCCTTGAACTCACAGAGATCTGCCAGCCTTTGGTTACTGAGTGCCGGGATCAAAGGCGTGCACCACCACACCCATCATATCACAGATTTTTAAAATATTGATGACTTTATTTCAGTTGGTTTCCATTTCTTTAAAAATCTTTGTTCTAGCCAAGGGTAGTGGTTTAACCTGTAAGCCTAGCCCTGGGGAGGCTCAAGGCAGCAAGACTGAAAATCTTGAACTACATAACACGACTGTCTCATCAGAAAACAAAGCTCGGGGGCTGGAGAGATGGCTCAGCGCTTAAGAGCATTGCCTGCTCTTCCAAAGGTCCTGAGTTCAATTCCCAGCAACCACATGATGGCTCACAACCATCTGTAATAAGTTCTGATGCCCTCTTCTGGCCTTCAGGCATACACGCAGAAAGAATATTGTATACATAATTAATAAATAAATAAATATTTTAAAAAAAGAAAGAAAACAAAGCTCGGTATTTCTGTAGGCGTTACCAGAACATAAAGGAACACAGCATAGAATACATTAAGAACTCCAGGTTAGGGCTGGAGAGATGGCTCAGTGCTTAAGAGCATTGCCTGCTCTTCCAAAGGTCCTGAGTTCAATTCCCAGCAACCACATGGTGGCTCACAACCATCTGTAATGAGATCTGGTGCCCTCTTCCGGCCTGCAGACATACACACAGATAGAATACTGTATACATAATAAATAAATATTTAAAAAAAAAAAAAAGAACTCCAGGTTAGGTTCAGGGACGGCTGGCCCATCTGGGGCTATAATTAAAGTGCTCTCTCTTGTGTCATAGGCTAGACAGCCAGGCCTCTGTAGAGTCCAGAGCACGCCTTCTGACATGGGGTCCACAGAGAACCCCAGAGAGAATACCCATGGAAGCTGGACCATGGAGAGGACCTCTGTCCATCTTCCTTTGTTCTCTGTGCCCTTCTCTCCCCACAATACCACCAGTATAGATCTCAGAAGACAGTTCTACACACACATACAGAGAATCCAGAGGGGACAGCTAAGGACCTCTGCTTTTAATCCATACTTGGCAATGGGAGAAAGAAACAAACCACACCAGAACTCTCAGATAAGGAAGGAACTATGAACTTACTTCCGTTCTAGCTGCATCCTCGTTTTAACCATCCAAATAGGATTCATTAAGGTATTTGTGACAAAAGCTGGAGGGAAAAAACAACTGTCACTGATACAGTCAGTGTGCACTGGCGCTGCCCTTACCATACAGTACTCGGAAGTCAAGCTGCATCCATCTATCTATCTATCTATCTATCTATCTATCCATCCATCTATGTATGTATGTATCTATCCATCCATCCATCTATTCATCCATCCATCCATGTATGTATGTATCTATTCATCCATCCATCCATGTATGTATGTATCTATCCATCCATCTATGTATCTATCCATCCATGTATCTATTTATCTATCCATCCATCTATGTATCTATCCATCCATCTATATATCTGTCTATCCATCCATGTATCTACCTATCTACCTATAAATCATATATCTATCTACCTATCTATCTATCTATCCATCCATCTATGTATGTATGTATCTATCTATCTATCCATCCATCCAACATCTATGTATCTATCTATCTATCAACCATCTATCATCTATCATTATCCATCCATCTATCAATCATCTATCCATCTATTCACCCACCCATCTATCTATCTATCTATCTATCTATCTATCTATCATCCATCCATCTTCCCCGCAGTGCTAGAGCTGTTGGTACTGTCATACATAGCCTTTTCCAGCCTCTAGGTGGTGCTGCTAGCATTTGGTTCATTTGAATCCTAGGGCAAAAACTATTTAAAATTTCAATTCAGAAATAATTTGTTTTTAAACTTGCTGATCTTTATGTTTATCTAACACTGAAACAAGTGTTAAGTCTTCAGTTACCTGAATTCAAACTTGGAAACTTAAGGAAACTGATGGACCCCCAGGAATAATTACTTTGGTTAAGCCTTCTGCAGCATTTTAACATTCCAGATCAGCCCGAATGCCAGTGCCCAGCTCTCTCTCCTGCACCCTGTGCCCACAGTCCTGAGGAAGCAGGCTAGTTAGACACTAGGAGGGCAGTACTTGGAAAGGCTGCCTTGAGGTGTGCTAGCTTTAACCAAGGTCTTCTGGGTTAATGCTACATACACTACAAAGCTGATTAACGGGGGTCAGGGTCACGGTCAGTTCACCATGGATCAACCTATTTTGGAAAGATGTACACCTTCTCAGGACTCAGCATTAAGGGGAATCTGTTCTTGTGTGAAGTGGTTTAACATTACTTTCTGCTCCGGCTAAAAATCATAATCTGGGTTAGTAATCCTATTAAGAGTAACAAAGGTAAATAAAATTGGTGTGGCGATTTCTTTCTGTCAGCAGAAGGCAGGAATTCTAAAATGCTGATATAAATTCTCTAAAAACACCTTTAGATTTAAAGGGACAAAAGTCTCCTAGCAATTTAGGAGCCCCGTTTCCTTACAAGTACTCCCTGAGGGAACGTCCTGCCCTGAGCTCTGCAGTCAGCAACAAGGACTTCCTTAAAAGAAAACAGCCTGCAAAGGTAGGCCGATCTCTGTGAGTTCAAGGACCACCTGGTCTACAGGCTCCAAAGCTACAGAGAAACCCCCGTCTTGAAAAACTACCCCTCCCCCCCTCCCCCCCCAAAAAAAGAACAGCCTGTCTGGAAGCACAGGCCTTAAGTTCAACCTCAAGTGCCACATAGCACACAAAGCAAGCAAGCCTGATCCTCGCTGTACGGGGCAGATGCACCCCAGATATCCAGGGGTCAGACAGAAGGCAGCTCCCATTCCACATTAGAACCCAGTAGGGAAAGCAGGAAGACGTGAAAAACACATTCATGTCCTTTAAGAGAAGCACAGCTCACCAGTGCAGGGAAGCGCGTGCGTCTGCAGGGAATAAGAAGCTTGAGTGGTCATAGCAAATGAAACCAGTTTACAAACTGCTAACAGCCTTGCTCTACCAACAATAGAAAGCTTTTGGGAAATGACTTTAGGTGCACAAGAGGCAGGGAGTTAACTTCTAATTCCTGGAAAGAAAAAAGAAAGCAAGACAAACACCACATGGTTTGGAATGTGAATCTTCATCTCACTCGTGAGGTAACATACCTGCAGAGCCAGCCGAGAAAATGTGCACAGTATTGCTATTAGGCACGAAAATGCCATTAAATTGTTCTTTGGCTTTGGAGTAACATGCAAAGTACACGGCCCTGTTAGGACAAAGAGAGATTGCTGAGGAAAACATCGAGGCACTTTAAAGTCTACACATCCCTCTGCAACATCTACAACACACAGGATTACAACATCTACAACAGAGCAGCATAAGGGGTCTGAGGTTGGACTCACCCAAGCCTGCTACCGTACCTGGGATGCGACAAAAGTGTCCAAGACCACAGAGTAAAATGAGATTTGGGTAACTCATAAAAGTCCTTCTGCATTCTTTATTCTGGACAATGTCAATCATTTGAGTAGAAATGCATGCTGCCATTTTTAAAAGTCTAGCTTTCTCCGATGAGAACTTGCTCTCCTTGTCCTCCCTGAGGTGAGAGTACTCCCGGGAGCTCTGCAGCAGGAGCAGGCTTCAACCCTGCCATGCAGAAGAGAGATGCTTCTCGTTGTTGCTGCTGAATGCTCAGCGTAGGATCCTGGCTACTGTTGAACAAGCTCCCAGGAGGCCACTGGTTTAGACTAAGCTCTGGCACCAGATCCCATCAGACAGGATGAAAGATGGGGGTGGGGAGTAATCATTTGTGCTCAAGTTTCCAGTTCCTGTTACCAACTCAAGCTACCCGGCCCTTCGAGTAAAGCAGGGTTAGAGAAAATAACAGATCCCACAAAGGGACAAGTTCCAGTCAGCATGAACAGGCTCCCTCTGCTGTAGTCCTTCTAAGAGAGGAGCCTGATGTGAATCAGTTCATTATTTTTCTATTGTTCTCTCTGTTCTTCCCTTGTAACTCAGAAATGTAAAACTTTTTGATCCTTGCTTTTGCTTTTCACTGCCTTGTTCTGTCTAAACAAACAAACAAACAAACACACCAGTCTTATTTTATGGAATAAAGCACTTCCAGATTCCAGAATAGAAAAGGCAACTAAAACCTGTATGCTACAGCGTTAGGACTTTGGCCTGGGACACACACTGCAACCTGTCCTTTTACACACACAGTTCCCTTTTCTATTAGCACTGCCCAAAACTTTCTGTGATTCAGAGATACTAGCTGTGCATGGATAACGAGCCCGTGAAAAGTGGCCAGCATTTTCATTAATTAAAAAGGTGAATGGAGCCAGCAGCTTAATGCACTGGGGTAGTGCAGTTCTGCGAAGGCTTTAAGGAGAAGTAGAGAACCAACGATGTAATGTTATAGGAAGCAAAGTCTAGGAGCCTTTAATTCCTTCAGACTACTGGTCCTGAGCCACCTGCACATCTGGCTGAGAACGCAGATTCTGACATGGATCTGCATGTGCCGTAACACTGGGCATTTCTACACCCAGGGACAGACCACATACTGCACTTAGGGTAAGAAATCTCACGTAGAGAAATCTGAGTGCTGATGGCAGATTTATTTCCCCATTTTAAAAAACCAACCAACCAACCTATGGTAATCACTGTTTCTCCATGTCCGACAAGTTTAGGCAATTTTTTGTTTGTTTTTGTTTTTCTTTTTTTTTTTTAAAAAAAAATGTTTTATTATTTATTATCTATACAGTATTCTGCCTGCATGTACACCTGCAGAGGGCCTGAGATCTCATTACAGATGGTTGTGAGCAATGATGTGGTTGCTGGGAATTGAACTCAGGACCTTTGGAAGAACAATCAGTGATCTTAACCTCTGAGCCATTTCTCCAGTCCATGTTTTTTTCACAGAGAACCGTCTGCTTCTGCCTCTCGAGTGCTAGGATTAAAGGAATGCCCCACCACCACCTGGCTATGTTTAGGCAATTTTAAGACAGGGGAGGGGGGAAGCAGCCATTCAACAGCATCACTCTTGGGCAAGAAGAGATTCACTACTGCATGCTGATCTTGGAAAGCTCGTGCAACAGCCAAGTGCTTACCTTGATGGTGCAACTCCAACCAAATTTGGACCCAAGCCTCTAAAAAGTGACTTTGGTCCCTCCTTTTCCAGGATCGACCTGAACGATAAGAAAAGACATAGCTTTAACATCTCCAAGACACTTTAGATGGGGTGCTTGGGCAAGTGCGACCTAGGGCACATGAAGTCTGAGTTTGAACCTCAGCCATAAAAAGGGTGTGGTGATCTACACCTCTAGCCACAGCCCTTAGAAGGTGGGAGCAGGAAGATCAGAAGTTCAGAGTCATCCTTGGCGACAAAGAGTCTGAGGCCAGCCTGGGCTACACAAGACTGTCTCAAAACAAAACAAGACCTTTGAGCAAGGCCTATCTTGGTAGTAAGAGAAAACCTTCATGTTACCTCCTTGAAGGGATAACATTTAGGAGACCCTAGACTCTCACTTCCCTCTGCTACAATGTAAAACCAGAAGGCTGCAGTATCAGACAGGGATGCTACAAAGATCTTGTACACCCAAAAGAAAGACTGCCCGAGGAAATCTCTGGTCCTGTTTCTCAATTCCGCTCATTTCAGTCTGCAATCTCACTTCCTCAGGAGGCCGAGGCAAGGTCTGTCTAGACCACAGTGAATTCAGGGCAGTGAGCCCCGTCACAAAATAAATAAAGTACAAAAATGGGGGAGGTATGAGGATGCAAGCCAGTGGCAGAGAGGGTACTTATCTCACACACGGGAGACTATTTGGGTCTCAGTTCTGCCTCCTTACACCTGACCCTACTATATCAGTGGTTTTATTGTCATTTCCAGAGGCAGTCTCACTGTGTAGCCCAGGCTGTTTTCAAACCTGCCAGCCTCCTGCTGCACCCTCCTAAATTCTAGGATTACATGTGTCTAACACATCATATTTAATAGATGAAATTTCTTTTTTAAACTTACTTTGTGTGTGTTGGTGTGTGTGTGACAGAGAGAGGGAGAGAGAGAGAGAGAGAGAGGCCAATAAATGGTATTGAATCCCATTAAGCTCAAGTTATAGGCAGTTGTGAGTTGTCCATATGGGCCCTGATGTTACATCTCTAGGAGAGCAGCAAGTGCTCTCAACCACTGAGCAGCCTTTCCAGCCTCGGGAAGAAATTCTTGAACTTGAAGTCTACACTGTGGTTTTGAAGACACTTTGCTCATGGTAGATAAACAGAGAACTACTGCACAGGGTAAACGCATGAGGCACACTCTCAGATGGCTCGTTAGGGTGTGCACGAACACAGCCACACTGAGAAGGCAGAGGTAGTAAAATGCTAGCAGTGTGTGAGTCTATAAGAGGGATAAGTCATTTGTGCCATTCAAGTCACTTTTCTACTATTAAATTATTTCAAAACAAAAGGCTATCTTTAAAAACCTCAATAAATCTTAATACAGGTCATAAAAACTGAGACCAAAATTCTAGCACATAAAGTTTATAAAAATCAAGGGTTAGAGGAAACACTTCTTGGGCTCCTATCAACACAATGCTTCAAAATAAAATTCATGGTCACAATGGCCAAAAGTAAACCACCTGGCTGTTGACAGAGGCACAATTCAATGTTTTCAATGAAAACCCCTCACTTTTCTTATTTTCCTGAGGACTGTTTCCAAAGGTCAAGTTTCTTGATCAGGACATGTCTGCAGAAGTGCCTTGAGGGGACCTGCTCCAGAGACTGAAGATTCAAATGCTCTTCACTTGACAGTCGCTCGGTGTAGATTGTAACTGTGGTCTGCAGTAATGAGCACCGTGCGGCCTAGAGGCTACTTAAGAAGGTCAAGGGGACCTCTGGCTCCAGGAGGCTGGGAGTCCTCATCCATAATGCAGCAGGGAATGCGTGTCCTTAAGTGACTCCCGCCTTTTAAGAGCTGAAGAAAGACAGTCTCCATAGTTACGCATTGAACAGTGGCAACAAGTCCGATCTGTTACATAAGCTGAACTTCTGCCCTGCCTGGGTGTTTATAAGCTCTTCTGGGACAATCAAGTTCCCACTACACAGCACATGTCAGCTCTGAAAGACCAATGCAGAGCCCAGGCTCGCCCTCTCACCTGCATGCTACCTTTCATATTGGAAACACATGTAAAAGTGATCGATCAGTCTTGTTTGGAGCCCTCTCTCCCCAGGTTAGACCTGCACGTATAGGAGAGGCAAGAATCTCACCAAATATCCATCACAGCAAGGCAGCTTTGGAAAGACATGGACTAGCTGATATGGACATTAATTTTCAGATTGAAATAGGGGGTGAAGAGATGGCTTGTGGGGGTCACAATCACTCGTTGGTCTCCAGCAGCTGCATCAGTCTGTCACTCCAGCTTCAGGAGATCTGACTCCTTGTCTGGCTGCCTACATGTGTATATGCCCACATACAGGCATACTCATTTAAGCATTTTAAAAAATAATTATTAAGCCGGGTGGTGGTAGCGCACGCCTTTAATCCCAGCATTCAGGAGGCAGAGGCAGGCGGATCTCTGGGAGTTCGAGGCCAGCCTGGTCTACAAGAGTTAGTTCCGGGACAGGCTCCAAAGCTACAGAGAAACCCTGTCTCAAAAAACCAAAATATATATATATATATATATATATATATATATATATATTAAGACCTTTAAAAAAATCAAATAAGGTACTTCAGTTAACTTAAATCTTCACTTTAAAAAAGTACTTTTTTGGCCAGGTGGTGGTGGTGCACGCCTTTAACCCTAGTATTTGGGGAGACAGAGGCAGGCGGATCTCTGTGAGTTTGAGACCAACTTTATCTACAGAGCAAGTTCTAGGACAGGCTCCAAAGCTACACAGAAAAACCCTGTCTCGAAAAACTGAAGGAAAAAAAAAAGTACTTTTAAAAAAAGGAGACACCTGACAAAGCATTATTTTAAAAAATTATGTGTTGTATGTTGTATAGGTGTATCCATGTGGAGGTCAGAGGTCACGTCAGGCTTCTTCCTCCTTCCTTCTCCATCCTTTCTTTTCTTTTTTCTGAGCTAGGGTCTCACTGTATATCTCTGAGATACTGTGTATTTTCTGAGATAGGGTCTCACTGTGTATCTCTGGCTGGCCTGGAACTCAGAGATGTCCCCCCTCTGCCTTCTGAGTGTTGGGATTAAACTGGAACCATATTAAGCTGCCTTATTTATTGAAACAGGGTCTCACTAAAACCTGGAGCTCACTAACTGTGCAAAACTAGCTACCTAGTGAGTTCCAGGACAAGGCTGGTGTCCTCCCGCCCATGCTAGGATTACAGGCACACATACATCACCAGTACTATTTTTTTTTATGGTTTATTTAACTTTATTTTTTATGTGCATTGGTGTGAAAGTGTCAGATCCCCTGGAACTGGATCTTCAGACAGTTGTGAGCTGCCATGTGGGTGCTGGGAATTGAACCCGGGTCCTCGGGAAGAACAGTCAGTTCTCTTAACCGCTGAGCCACCTCTCCAGCCCCACCAGTACTATTTTTTTAATTAAATTAAAAAAAATGGCATGTGTGCATGTACACCTGCATGTGTTCCAAAGTATAGGTGAGTGCAGCCAGCCATGAGCTGCCAGGTGAGGATGCTGGGAACCGAACTCATGTCCTGGAAGAGCAGGAAGCACTCTTAACCACTCTGCCATCTCTTCCAGCTTTGGAAGTGGGTGTTGAAACCCAAACTCAGGTCCTCACACTTGTATAGCAGGCACCTTATTAGGCACTGAGCCATTTCCCCAGGCCCTTCCCACGAAGCATTTTTTTTTTTAAATGTGTGTGTGTTCGTGTGTGAACTAAGTGCACTCCTTTAATCCCAGCATGTGGAAGGCAGAGGCAGATGGATCTCTGCTGAGGTCAGCCTTATCTACAGAGCAAGTGCCAGGACAGGCTCCAAAGCTACTCAGAGAAACCGTGTCTTGAAAACAAACAAACAAAAATTATGTGTGTTTATGTGTGTTATGTGTAAACTGGATATCTCCTACCATATGGAGTCTTGGGATCAAACTGAGGATGCAAGGCCTGGCAAGTGTCTTACCCGCTGAACCATCATGGCACCCCATCCCCCATCTTTTGAAATAACTTCCTCCATTCTTCAGCAGGGTATATATTTTTCCTAATAAGTTAACCTAAGACATGTGATTCATATTTTAAAGACTTGTACACACACAATTTCTTATGACTTTTATAACAGTGGTCACAGGAAGGGTAGGGCAAGTAAGAAGCACCTGAGTTTTAAATGAATGGCCACATTAGTCATCTGTGCTTTTGACAACCACAGTGTTTCCTAGAATTCAGAATAGAACCCAGGATGGGTCTTGTAGTGCATAGAAAAGGTCTGGGGCTTGTCCTTGCTTATTGTCTCTCTCACAAAGAGCCCTTCTGGTTGAGCATCACCCCTGGGCTTGGCTCCAGAGGATAAGTGGGAAGCAGCCCTCTTTATTGACCACACCACCCAGGGCAGTACACTGTTTGATGTTTTGGTATCTGAACCACAGAACATCCACGTGGCACGAGGGGATGCTTCTTCAGGTGGGAATCAGGACTCACCATCCAAAGAAACTCTGCTGCAAACCTTCCCTTAAGAAGCACAAGAAAGCACCCACTAGAAACAGCAGCACACGTGTGTCACCATGGTGGGAGGCTAGGAAGCCCTTTCCAGGACCAGTACTGACTTGCCCAATTTCATAGAATCACTTTATTGGTTCTGAATGCTTCTCTAGCCACACACAATATTCTAAGGAGCCTGAGGACACTTTATTAATAGAAACAAATACTCCGCCTCCCAGGCTGGAGTGAGGGTGAGCAGACAAAGGAGCATGTAAATAAGCAGCCACACTGCTGGAGGATGAGGCAGGGGCTGTGCATAAAGGAGAGCGTGATGGCGTAGGGAAGCGTGACGGCGTAGGGAAGCGTGATGGCGTAGGGAAGCGTGATGGCGTAGGGAAGCGTGATGGCGTAGGGAAGCTCAGTCAAATAACGAGGTCAGCGCAGGATATTCCTGCAAAGGTGTCAAAACCAGAGATAATGTCCAGAACAAGGAACTGGCGCTAACAAGTGTTCTTGTGCTTTTATTATTCATTTATTTTTGAGATAGGGTCTCACTGTGTAGCCCTGGATGTCCTGGAACTCTCTATGTAGAACAGGCTGGCTTCAAACTCAGAGACCCATCTGCCTCTACCTCCTGAGTGCTGAGATGGGTGTGTATCACAATGCCCGTTCCTGTGCCTTTAAAGGAACAAGGAGACTGGAGGGGAACAGTATAGTCACAGGACTGTTGAGTGAAGAGCCTGCAGGCTGGCTGGACTCTGGCTGCTCTGTTTAGCAGAGTGGGGAGGGAGGTAGTTAACTCTCAGGCTCTGTCAGCAACACAGAACAGCACTAGAGGAAGTCACGGATAGGGGTCAGGTTTCTCTATTTTGAAAGCAGAGCTGACAGGATTCATTGTGGGTTGAAAGGTCCCAGAACTATGTCTGTGGGATGAAGCTCTAACTCAGCAGAGCAGAGTTCTGGTCTGCTTCCATTTTGCTTGGGATGGGTAGAAAACAATTATGCTAATAACAGAGGCAGCAGGGGATGAGTGTGAGAAACCCCATCACCCATGATGACTGAATGAGGGACAGCTGTCACCAGGTGAGTCCTGGGATCCTTCTGCGGCAGCAAGAGACAAGGTGGTATAGCAGCAGTTACAGCTAAAGAAGCAGAGGCAGCAGCCAGTGAAGGGGTCAAGGTCCTGCTCCTGGCATCTTTGGGCCAGCACCAGGGACACCTCCACATAAGACCTGGAAGAGGCTGCAGCCCAGCTGTGATATGGGCTCTTCTGTTTTGTTTTACCTTGTTCTTAGCTGCTCTAAACTGTTCTAGAAAGGGAGCTCCACATTACACCTGACTCTGGGTATCACAGCTGCTAATCTGCAGGTCTTTCTAAACTGAGAGCAATGGGGTCCAGGTGCTCATCCTTTAAGGCCGTTGTGAAAGATCAATGGAATTTATTCAGAACCTGAAAGCTACTAAATGACAGCCCAAGTGCAGAAGAATCCTAAAAACGTACACCACAGGCTGAGGAAACGCAGCGTGGGTGAGCAAGACAACGGCACAGAACCTTTCTAGCATGGGCAGTGTCATTAAAACAAGAATGTGGCTTAATTCCATGGTTTACACTTTGACATAAATACAGTATAAATGGACAGTCGTGGGGAAGTGGCAGTTTGTGACTTCACAGCCACAGACCATAGACTGTATCAGAAAGGACAGGGTAGGTCCGCAGTGAAGTGTTGGCTTTTGTGTCGTGTGGAAGTGGTTCTCGCATTTTCAGGGATGAAGTGCCCGTTGCTTTGGTTTCCACCGCTGTAGTAACTGTTGCGGGTGCGGCTACTGGAGACATGACAAACTAGACAAGGAGGGTGTATGCTCCCTAAGGCCTGCAGTAGAGAGACATTCTTTCCCCTCACAGGCTTAGCCCTGCAGACAGCTTTGGGGACATGTCAACTGGTCACAAGTTACATGACAAGTCTGTATGAAGTTCATTCTGAACACTAGTGACATGGCCTGATCACCTGCTTCCATCTCACTATGCCAAGACGCTATGAAAGGTGTCACCTGATGCCAAGCAGGAAGTATTCTCTCGGCCAGTGAGGACCATGGATCCTGTTTATACTCACCGAGATCTATGCTGCCTCCACATCCCCTGATTCTTGCCTCTGGCCTTTCTGTGCCTATTGATAACCACCTGCTTTTGGGACTTTACTCCCTTCCTCAATGTTAAAACTGAAAGAATAATCCTCCTAGGCAGCCTGATGCTCAGTGGGTAAGGATATTTGTCACCAAGTCTAACCTGAGTTTCATCCCCAGAGCTCTGTCCTCCACCTGCGAGCTTTGGCATACCATCCCATTCCTTACAAAATAAATAAGAAATGGAATTCTTCTATTTGGACCCAAACTGTATAATGTGACCGGGCGAGGGACAGGCGAGGGCCGCGCGGAGAGGACTGCACTCACTTCAGAACCTGGAAGAGCCCAGGAGTCACAGACGTTGGTCTCATCATTCCAGCTCCACTAATGGTCCCCAGATGAACTTGAGGATAATACACCGTCCGAAGAGCTAGTCGGGAAGACTGCAACCTCGTCTTAATGACTTCGAGTGGACATGTGAAAATAGCACCAACTGTGCCCCCGCACCTGCAGGATGGAAGGCACAGGAGGTCAGGAGGGCAACACAAGTCTGCAGAAAATGCGGTCGCTATTTAGCTTTTTCCTCTTTAAGACAAAGTGCCTGCATTCATTTAATACAATTTACAAGCCAGATGGTGGTGGCGCACTCCTTTAATCCCAGCATTTGGGAGGCAGGGGCAGGCAGACCTCTGTGAGTTCAAGGCCAGCCTGGCCTACAAAGAAACTCTGTCTCAAAAAGTTAAAAAAAAAAAAAAATTAGCTCAGTTTCCAGAACCAAAGAGAATCACTTGAGAGTGATCCGTGAACGCAGATGCCACCTGACCACTCGCAACAGTCTGATGCCATCCCTCTGTATCTCCACACAGTATTCAACCAACTTCCACTGTTGGATGTTCATCCAGTCTCACCACGAGACTCACCATGAATAGTCTAAAATACAGATCTCTGCACATTCGAGCCAAATACGCAGACCGCGTTACTAGTTTGAAAACCTATGTTCATTACAGCCCAGACTTTCTAACATGGACACTACTGAACACTACAGCATACTTTCAACCAGTGAACGCCTGTCTCCTCCACTGTACAAACGGTGGGCACACACTGTTTCCTAGTTATCGTCTCTCCGGGTCATTCCTCTAAACTTCAGTTCTGTCCTTCACAGCATACCGATAGCAAGAAATTTCTTGAATTACTTTTAAACTTTTTTTTTGTACAAGAATTGAACCTAGGCACATGCCAGGCTAGATGCTCTACCACTGAGCTACAATCTCAAACTTTTTTTTTTATTTCAAGACAAAGTCTCCCTAAATTGCCCAGTTTGCAATTCTCCTGCCTCAGTTCCCTGAAAAGCTAGATCACAGGTGTTATCAGCACACCCAGCTTAGACACCTTTCTACAAAGCAGCAGCTCACTTCTTTACCCCAACTACCCATTTTCATCTTCTCTTACATAACGCTATCTACAAAACCATGCTGGACAGGCCAGCTATAACAAATGATGTCATGGGCCATCTAAAGTTACCACCCGTACATCCAGGGATTTCCCTCCTCGGAAAACATAGCCCTACAGCAGAGCAAACCCAAGTTGGGACCTGGGGTCTGACTCACTTTTGCATCTGTGGCATCAGGACCAAGCAAGTTCACAACGGGCAATTGTTTAGCCGAGGATTATTCAGTTGAGAATTCACGGAGAAAGTCTTTTTATTATTATATCATTAAGTATTATTATTACAATTATTGGGACATGTGTGGAGAGGTAAGGGGACAGCTTGCAGGGGTGGGTTCTCTTCTTCCATGTGGATCTGGGGATTGAACTCAGGTCATCACCTTGGCAGCAGGTGCCCACACCCACCAAGCCATCTTGCCAGCCAGAGGGTAGATTTTAAGCTGTAAATATTTGGAGAAGCACTAACTCTGCTTCTTACCCGCCATCCCCTTGCCCTAGACTGAGAGAGAACTCCTGGCAGGCTAGCATTTGCAGAATCTTACACCAGACTCTCTATAGCAGTAACCCAACACTTAATATACACCCCCAAAGTGAATAAGGCAAAATCTCCAGGTAGGACTTAAATTAGGGCTGGCAAGCTGGCTCAGCAGTGGACAAAAGTGATTCAGACAACCATGGTGACTTGAGTTTGGTTTTTTTAAAGCTGGTTGGAATGGTTTGAATCTGCCACCCCAGTCCCAGCACCCTACAGTGAAATGGGGGTAGACAGAGGAGAATCAGCCAGAAGCTCACAGACAAAGAGCAGTGAAGAACTAATGAGGCAGCCCCAGCCTCAAACACAAAGTGGAAGGGACTGAAAGATGGCTGAGAGGTTAGGAGCGCTTGCTGCTTTTCCAGAGGACCTGAGTTCAGTTCCCAGCTCACAAAGCAACTTATAAGATCCTTAACTCCAGGCCCAGGGTTTTCAATGCCCTCTTCTGGCTTCCATGGGCACTAGGCACACATACAATGCCTTTACATCCATGCAGGCAAACACATAAAATAAAAAAAATAAACCTTTAAACTAGTGAAGGAGAGAACCAACTCTTCAGAGGTTGCCCTCTGACCTCAGCAGACACGCAGCTGCACTGGTGGACCTGCACTCCTCCACTGCACAGCACAAGGGCTCATGCTCACAGAGGAAGCCACATCCTGCTTACTCAGTGCTGGACTACTAGTTAAAAGGCTGTCTCGCTGAATGTTGTAGACCACATGGGTAATCCCAGCACTCTGGAGACTGGAAAGGGGGATCGTGAGATTGGGGCTAGCCTACACTACATAGCAAGACCCCGGCTAAGAAAGGGAAAGAAAGGCAAGAAGGAAAGAAGCAAAAAAAATATTTTGTGACAAGCATTTAATCCTCCAACAAACGTCTTATGAGGTCAGAACATATGTGCCCCAATTTACCATAAGTATCCTGAATGTTGTGAAACAGAAATGTATATAGGTGAGGGAATGGGGGAAACAGCTATATCTGGCTATTCAGGTAAACCTGTTTTAAAACTGTGATTACTGCTGGGCGGTGGTAGCGCACACCTTTCTTTAATCCCAGCAGAGGCAGAGGCAGGCGGATCTCCATGAGTTCGATACCAGCCTGGCCTACACAGAGTTCTAGGACAACCAGGGTAAAAAAGAGAAATCCTGTTTTGAAAAAATAAAAACAAACAAAAAAAATCATGATCATAGCATAGAAAAAAAAAGGGTATTATCTACTACCAAAAAAAAAAAAAGGAGAAGAAATGAAATGAGGGAAGAAAGGTCAGAGGGAGGCAAGCAGGAAGGGAAGGGGTGGGGCTGGGCTTGCTTGGTGTATACTTATAAACCAGCATTTGCAAGACTAAAGAGGAAGATTACCATGAGTTCCTCGCCAATTAGGGCTACAAAGCAAGATTTTGTCTCAAATCAAACAGGAAACAGACAGAGCACTGGAGGGAAACACAACACTGTTACTATTACAAGTGAGTGAGTACTCACTGGGCAAGCCCCAGTTGCTACTATGTTGTCAACTACAGGCCCAAGCCCATCACTCACAAAGGCACTCAAGGTCCTGTGATGGGAACCCAAAAGGAGAAAAGACAGAAAGAATTAGACACCTTCGAGATTTGTTTTATTTTTATTGATATAAGTAAATGAACAAATGTCTGGCTACATCTGGGAGGATTAACTAAGGGGTGGAGACCTGCCTTCAGTGTGGCTAGGACTAGGACTAGGACTGCATGGAATAAAAGGGGAAAACAAGAGCGCCCACTAGCAGGGCTCTCTTTTTTTCTCTCTGCTTCCTGGCCAGCTTGAAGTTGCTTTGTTCTGCCCACCAGGATGGGGTGAAATCACCACCCCAAATAAACCCCCCGGCCTCTAGGTTGTTTCTGCTCGGTTATTTGTCACAGCAACAAAAAGCCCAGCACACTTGGCCTGGGAATCCTATGGCAGCATCAAGCATTTTCTCTTTCTCTAGTCTACATATTCCTGGGCACAAGGCTAGCAAGGTCCATGAGAGTCTCTCTCTGTCCTCAGAGGCCAACACAACTGGCCCACGGTAGGCAGACACCCATGCCCTTCTCCAGGTGTTGTTGCCTGGGTGGGTGAAGGTACAGCCTCCACTTGTAGGAAGCATATGGAACCAGCTAAGTGTCCTCAATCTGCAGTCCAGACCTACTAGGGGCTGGGGATAAAGCAGGGACAATAGCAGGAAGACACCCCCCCCCCAGCACTCTGCAGGGCCCATGATTCTTCTTCACACTGATGGGGTGGATGGGGCCTCTGGTTCACATGAGTATCTTTGGCCAATGTTCAGACATCAGAGTTATACGACGACGGTTTTAGCAGAGGTCGAGAATCAATTATCTGGCTGGATAGGATCATTTAGATCCCTGATCTAAGTCAGTGGTTCTCGACCTCCCTAACACTGTGACCCTTTAACACAATTCCTCATGCTGTGGTGACCCCAAACATAAAATGATTTTGTTGCCACTTTATAACTATAATTTTGCTATTATGAATCATAATGTGAAGCTCTGATATACAGGATATGTGATGTGTGACCCCGTTTGACCCCTCTCCAGGGGGTTGCGACCCACAGGTTGAGAACTGCTACCCTAAGGAGTTCATATTCTGAGATACCTAAATAGCCACTGGTGTAAAGTAGAGGCTGGAGAGCTGGTTCATTAGCTAAGAGCTCATACCTCTCTTCCAGAGAACCTAACCTTGGTCCCCAGCACCCACATCCAGCGGCTCACAACTGCTCTAACTACAGCTCTAGGGGATCTGACACCCTTTTCAAGTCTTCACAGGCACCCACACATCCCTCTTTGTCTATCTGTCTGTGGACGTCTGTCTCCCCCCCCACACACACACACACAAACAATTTTTAAAAGGAATGTAGAGGGGCTGGAGAGATGGCTCAGAGGTTAAGAGCATTGCCTGTTCTTCCAAAGGTCCTGAGTTCAATTCTCAGCAACCACATGGTGGCTCACAACCATCTGTAATGGGGTCTGGTGCCCTCTTCTGGCCTGCAGGCATACACATAGACAAAATGTTGTATACATAATAAATAAATATTTTTAAAAAAAGGAATGTAGAGAGAAAATGTTATTTTACTTACAATCTTTACAATGTAATTTATATTTTATATGTGTATCTTATGTGTCTAGAATTAAGGGGGTAATAAAACTACACACATGGCACAGGCGGGGGAGATGGCCCACCATGTAAAATGTTTGCCTCACCAGTAACCCTAGGAATGGAGAGGCAGAGACAAGTGGACCCACAGAGTTCACTGGCCAGACAACGTAGTCAAACTGATGAGCTTCAGCTTCTATGAGAGAGTCTGCCTTTTTGGGGGGAGGAGAGAGGTTTTGAAGATTCTGTCTTTTGGGGGGGGGGTTCTGAGACAGGGTTTCCCTGTGTAACAACCTTGGCTGTCCTAGAACTCACTTTGTAGACTAGGCTGGCCTCGATCTTACAGAGATTCGCCTGCCTCTGCCTCCCAAGTGCTGGGATTAGAGGTGTGTGCCACCACTGCCCGGTAGGACTGTCTTACACACACACACACACACACACACACACACACAGGACTGTCTTTTACACACACACACACACACACACACACACACACACACACTTGCACGTATGCACACATGAACTACATATGGAGAGATGCAAGAACATTTTAATCTTAGGGCCATGCAATCAAAATCTGAGACCACTATTCTAGCCTTGGTTCCTAGCCCAAGCAATTCTGCCTCCACCCCCAGTGACAACTGGCAACGTATGAAGACATTTTTGGTTGTTGAAGAGATGTTATTATTAGCAGGCCAGTACGCTGCTGAACATCCTAAAATGCATAGGACAAAACAATTAATCACACTACCTAAGCTGCAAAACTGCATTCTAGCTTTCCTGTTCTCTCCTTCTGGTGTGCACACGTGTCTTTGTCTCTCTCTCTCTCTTCTCTTTTCCTTTAATAAATGTTTATGGCTAAAAAAAAAAAAAGAAAAGAAAAAAAAAACCTGCATTCTAGACCAATAAAACAGACAACCCATCTTTGAGGCAGCTGGCATTGCTGGCAGCCTCCCAGCATAGGGTACCCCTCTGTCCTAACCAGATCTGTTTCTTAAGCCATACAGTATGAATGGATCAAGGTCATTTCTAGTTTTAACTCTGACTCACGTAAGCCCATTAACATGATACCATCTACTTGGCCACAGTCTGTTCAGAGAGGAGCATGTGATTTGGGCCCAGATACTCAGCATGAATTCTCTTGGAGCAATGACTGGTTTAGAGATGGGTGTATCTCCAAGTTGGCCCCATAAAGAAACTGGTGGGAAGGACAGAGGAACCGCATGCAGATGAGAGGACCAAGCATGCCCCACTGGGAGGCAGAGCAATCAGGGCTCCACAGAGGCCAGAGCAGTTTCCGCAAGCCCTCTCCAGAGCTTGTGCCCCTCTGGAACTCAGGTGTATGGTCCAGGAGTTAACCAGTGCAGAGTGGGTTTCCTATTGCTCACAGCTACAATCCCTAAACTTACACTTCATGTTTGGAGAAAGCTCATAGGTAGGACGTGACTACTGCAGACAGCGTTCAAAGGGCAGTCAGTACTCCTGTGGAGGAGGCGGCATTTCCAATGGCTACAAGGAAACTTCCTGGACGTTAATTTAATTTCTCTCCCAGGGTAAGTTTGCACTGGTTACTATAATGCCAAAGTCCAGTAAAATTCTCTGGAATGTTCCACTCAGAGCAAACATGGAAGGGTTTGAGGAGAGCAACAGAACGGCCCTGAATGACTACCACTTCGAGTTCTTCCCACCACCCGTCCCCATATATATATATATTTATTATGCCTACAATATTCTGTCTGTGTGTATGTCTGCAGGCCAGAAGAGGACACCAGATCTCATTACAGATGGTTGTTAGCCACCATGTGGTTGCCAGGAATTGAACTCAGGACCTTTGGAAGAACAGGCAATGCTCTTAACCACTGAGCTGTCTCTCCAGCCCCCCACCTGTCCCCTTTTACATCAGCACCTGCTTCTCGGCATTTCTCTACTTTCTCTCCTCCTCCCTTTCATAGTTGAAGTAGCATTTATCACACAAAGGCACATTTAACCTTTATCTTTTTATATCCACATGGCCCTTAATTTCCCACACACCTCTCCTCCAGTGTGGGGTAAAACAACTACTACAAAATGGACACTGAAGTTTTCAGCTATTTTTATGAGGTTACAAAGTTACATAAAAAATTTAAATGATGTAGATAAATTAACTTTCACCTCAGAATTTCAAATAATCAGAAAGATATTAAACAAGTTTCCAGTAAAATATTCTGTTTCCTGAGTATATACCCACTCACCTTAGGCACTAACGTCAAGGCCAATGTGCTTTTTACAAAAAAAAAAAAAAGTTTTACCTTTAAAATATTACATTTAGTGTGTATGTGTTTGTGTGCGCGCACACGCACACTACAGTGCTCATGTGGCGATCGGTTAGATCTCTCCTTCCACCATATGGGTCCCAGACACTGAACAGAGGCTGTCAGGTTTGGTGTCAAGTGCCTTCACCAGCACAGCCATTTTGGTGGCCCATAGACTTTTATTACATTTATTTCTTCAATGTGGGGTGGGTGGGTGTGTTGGTGCGCATGTGTGGATGCCAACACACAACTCACAGTTCTCTCCTTCTGCCACATGTGTCTCTGGGATTGAACTCCAGCTGCCAGGCTTGGCAGGAAGTCCTTTGGCCACTGAGCCATCTCTCAAGTCCTAATGGGCTATTTATTATAAAAATCACTACCAACTAGTGGTAAACTGATTTCCATGGTCATGGACTATACACAGGTACAAAATGGGCTCTACCAACAAACTACCAACAGGAACTCTGCAAGCCTTCTAATCCTTGGCAATTCAATAATTTTTCCTCTTTTCTGCTACTTGAAATACATTAGTTGCTTTTCATGAACTATCATATTCTGGAAAGTTTATGTGAATATCAGACATAAAGCTTATGAGATGTCAGTTATGTAAGTTGCGTATTATTTCATTAAAGCAAAACCAATTTTGGATGCCACTGGTTCTCCTTTAGGATATACATCCTCTATTCCATCTCATTTGGAAAGAAAAATTATTTAAATAGCTCCCCGAAGCTTGGAAAGATGGCTCAGTACTCGCTTTTCTTGCAGAGGACACAGGCTCAGTTGCCAGAACTGACATGGTGGATACAATATCCTCCTGTGGCCTCAGAGGGCACCAGGCATGCACATGGTGCACACACATACAGGCAAGCAAAACACTCATATACATAAAATAAAATAAATAAATTTTAAGGGGGAAAAAAGCATCCCAAATGAAGATGAATCATTTCTTTCACAAGAAATGTGAAAATAAAGAAACCTAAATTAACATTACCTTGTACCAATATAGCTTCAGCAAATACTAATGAGTAACTCAGCAATAAAGTACTGTTTTTCTCTATTTAGGACAATTCAGACCACATCAATCTACATCCGAGTTAAGACAGGCAATTCTTTAATACTGACTGGCAGTTGTAACCTGCCTGTCACCTACACTTGGAATGGTCTAGTGAAGGAAGTTTATGGTACTTACAAAAAAACTTCCATCTTAGCGAGGCAGTGGTGGCACACATATTACCCCAGCATTCGGGAGGCAGAGGCGGACGATCTCTGTGAGTTTGAGGCCAGTCTGGTCTACAGAGTGAGTTCAAGGACAGCCAAAACAACACAGAGAAACCCTGTCTTGAAAAATAAATATACAAAAAGAAACTTCCATCTTATTGGGCATTTCCCATCAAAAACAAACAAGCAAAAAAACCCAAAACCCTTTCATAGCTACAACTATAGTAGATAAATTAAAGTCAATTTATATTCATAAATAGTATATATATATCTTGATAAAAAGTATTAGTCATTATATTTGTTTAATCAAAATTCCTGTAAGAATGTGCTATTGTTTGTTTGGTTTATATGGGTTGGCGGCTCCAGCTGAGGACATGCTTATGCTAGCAACGCTTCACACTGAGCTACAGCCTTGGACCTCAGGAAAAATTTGAATGGTCTATACACTGCACCCCTAGATAGTGAAACAGTCATTCCTGTAATGCTTCCACATAATCAAAATTAAGTTGGCAAAGTGCCAGAGAATACCTGTCAGCCATGGCCAGTGATCTGTTGGAAGACAGTAAATTCTGAAACTATCTATGGGCTACCAGATCTACATATTCCCATCAATATTTCCTTTGTAGCATGTTGGGGATTAAATAAAAAACCTGGGGTCACAGTCATACTAAACATACACTCTACTAATAAAGTATCTCCGGCCCCTATTTAAAAATATTTTAAAGGTCATGTAACTGTTTATTATTACAAAATGCGCACTCACATACACACACAATCACACCATAAAAAAATAAGACTGAAAGCATCTAATTCAGATTATCAATCTAAATCTACAGCTTAAATCCAGCTGTACCATGCAGATCTAATACCACCCCCACAGAGGCATGGCAGGCAAAGGATGTCACTAAGACTAAGACCACACAAGCCCCCCAGGCCCTTGAAGGCAAATCAGGTCTTCCAAGGAAGGGCTACTTGAGAGCACTCTGGCCATTTTTTTTGATGGAGTGGTATAGGTCACAGAAAGAAACAGTAGACTATATTTGTTCGAGTAATGCCTGAGTACTACTCTCTTGCTTTGACAGCACTAGAGGGTCTTTTAACACCAAGAATGAAGCTCAGTCATGCACAAGCAACTCACACTAAGAGGCAAACTGAAAATGCTGAGATCAAATGTCTTAAAAATATTTTAGTTTGGGGCTGGAGAGATGGCTCTTCCAGAGGACCCAGGCTGAATGACCAGTACCTACATGGCAGCTCACAACAATTTGTAACCTCAGTTCTAGAGGATCAGATGCCCTCTTCTAGTCTGATTGGCATAGGGCACGCATGTGATACACAGACATACATGTAGACAAAATACCCATACACATAAAATCTACAAATATTGACTCAGCAGCTGTATCTTCACTAATTTAGTCAAAGGAAATAGATCTTGTCCACAGGTAAGGATGTGATTTATAATGGATGTGAAGGAAGAAAAAGCGAGGATTAGAAAGACGTCGTCAGTGTAAGAAGGCGCTCACTGTAAATTAAGCCAACATCTTCACTGATCCCCACTCACAGGCCTCAGAAACAGAACTTGCACTGAATATTAAAACAGACATTAATGATAAACTGTACTCAAAATACACTACCACGATCATTCAATATATCACTAAGAAAGCAAAGTGGAGAACTGGGGTAACACGGCTCATGCCTTGTAATCCTAGTGTTTGGAAGACTGAGGCGGGATTGGGGGAGTTTGAGGCTAACCTGGACATAAAGGACACAATCCTGTGCAGAAGTGAGTATGAAACCCACTGGGAACCTCTGCCAAACTGCATTTCCAGATGTTGGGTCTGTGGTGGTCTTTCTTCCTGCTTTCTTCTCAAAGGACAATGTGCTATTCTGAAAACCTGACTATTGCATGTTAATTCAGGACTACTTTCTCCTTTGGCAATAACCGCTGGGAATAATATAGAAACTTGGCTCTTCAAGAAAAAAAAAATTATAGATCACAAACTATTTTGATGCAGCCTTCATGTTTCCAGGATCTAAAATTAATTTTCAATGGTTATATTAAATTGATAAGCCTGTCATAGCAAGTTAAAAATCTCTGGAAATCACCAGGACCTGGAAGGCATGAATTTTTAATTCCAGTGTTTGTGAGGCAGAATGAAGACAGAGAATCTCTGTGAATTCTAGATCTTGTCTCAAAAACAAATAGTTTGTACTATTATTAATCTGGGATAGCATTAAATCTGTCTGAGAATACAGCCATCAATAACTAGCCAATAAACAAGAGAAACAACAGATTTTAAAAAGCAAGACCCCTGACTTTTCACAGGCATTGAACTTAGCTACCTGGAAAGAGGCCAGCTTAGCAACAGAGGGAAATGTTCCGAGGACCCCTGGGTTGACAACTTTTAACTACAGCCTGTGCCCTGTTCATTATATTCAACTCCTTTCATGCTCTACCTTAAAAGGGACAGAAGTATTTTAGGCTAAAATCCAATTAGCAGCTCTGCAAACAATCTTTTAAAGGTTCATTTCTTATCTGCAAACACAGAGATCTCAAACTGCTAATGAAGCAACTAGAGCTTATTAAACACCACGGCTTCAGGCACAGTGCTAATCAACTCCCTACACCTTAATGAGTCCTGGAAGCTGCCCTGCGCTGCCCACTGCAGTATTCTCTGTCAGGAAAGAAAAGGCTGGCAGCCAGAGGGCACTGTGAAGTGTTTACAGGGAGATTCATCCAGACAAGGCCATCAACTATAGTGGGTCACAATACAGGGCACTCTGGAACTCCTCCAGTTAAGAGCATGAACACAATGTTAAGAGCCCACCTCAGTAAAAATAGCACGAAAGAAAAAAAAAAAAGCTCACCCATCATAAATTCGTTTTTAAAAAATTCTCTTGGCTTTAAAAATATGCCTAAAGTGTTCTTAAATTCCCAGGTTTGACAAATTTATATGAAGTGGTCGCCTTTAAGGGAGCCTTCTGGGTGTCACTCTCAAAGGCAGGATCAGTGCAGACATGGATGAGAGGAATGACAGGGTGACAGAAATAAAATGAGTAAGAAATCCTTCCTGTGGAAGCACAGTCATCAACCGCTGGCCACATTAAAAGTACAAAGGCGCCAGAAACGATGGGAGCATCGTGGTTATTTTCCGGGGAATTATTCAGCCAGCACTTGTTTAGTATAAGGAACAGTTTAGGTAATACATAGTCCAGACCACAGCTAAAGTGCTCAGGATGAACCCTGAAGGTTATGTAAAGCACCCTATACTTAAAACTGGGCTAGGCCAAGGAGCTCAACACCCCAGGGCTGGGGAACGTAACTTCATAGAGAGTTTGCCTAGCATGCACAAAGTCCTGGATTTCATATTTAGCACCACACCAGTGACCCCAACATCTTTCTTGTGGAGGAGGCAGGAGGATCATCCTCAGCTACAAGACATGAGAGCGTTTCTCAAAAAAAAAAAAACCCTCAAAACACCAGCACCAAAAGGCTCCCATGCCAGTAGCCGCTATGACAAAAGGAAAAAAAAAAAAGAACAAATATTAAAAAAATAATTTAACTTGTTTTTTTTTTTCTTTTGGAGGGGAAAATTCAACTCCTATTCGTATCCACATACCATAATGTGTCCCTACATAGAAAAGCACTGAAGGTGCTTAAAGACCGACTAGCACAGACAAACCTTCCGAGGTCCCCATTTTCCCTCCCACGTGCTGCAGCCCAGCATCCGTTCCCCCACACTCCGCAGGCCACCGCTGCCTTGCGACACCTGCTCGCAGCCCTCTGACCGAGCGCAGTACCTCCTGCGCTCCCCAGGCTCTCCAGCGTCCGCACCTCCGAAGCGGTGAGTGACTGCGGCGTAGCCAGCGAGAAGCAGGGGGCTGGAGCCACAGGGGCTAGAAGCGCTCGCCCCTGGTGACAGTCACACCAGCCAGGAATTGTTTTAAGGAGAGAGGCGGTCGGCGGGTGGGGGATGGGAGCGCGGACGCGCCGGGTGGCGACAGCGACTGTGGGGACACCGAAGTCCCAACCCTCCCGGGCCGCCCGCCCTCGCTTCACCCCAGGCCGCGGCGGGTGGGGAACGCGGCAACGCCGGGGCGGAGGAGAGCACAGCTCGGGCCCGAGGCTCACCCGCCGGCGAAGAGATGAAGCAGCGTGTTCTCCTTCTGCTGAGCGCCCGTCGCCATGGCCGCGCCGGCTCCGCGGCCCGCCGCAGCCCGCCGCAGCCGCTCGAGGGACGCCTCGAGGTCTCGGGCTCCGCTGGCCTCGCTGCCCTCCCTCAGGCAGCCGCCGACGCTCCCATGCGCGAGCTCGCGCGCGGGAGGCCCAGGCGCCCGGCTCCCTCCGCAGCGTGGCGCCTGGCCAGTCAGCGGCCTCGGCGGCGCTTCCCAGCCGCTAGCCAAAGCCCGGCGCGCGGCCGTCACGTGGCGGAGGCTGGGCCGTGACGTCACGGGGCGGGACGCGGCGCGGCGGGGGTGTGGGCCCGCATCCCGTGTGCCTATTGGACGACAGGTGGATGTGGGGCGTGGCGATCGTGCAGACGCGGGGCGGGGTCGGTCCCGGGAGGTTGGCCGTGCGAGGCTGGCCAGGCTTGCGAGTGGATGGCGTGAAAACCTGCCCAGGCGGCTTGGTCATGGTAACCAGGCCCCGTGCTCCCGGTCTCTCCTTTAAAAAAAAAAAAAAAAAAAAAAAAAAAGAAAAAGAAAAGGAGTGAGGGGAAGGAGAGAGGAAAGAAAAGAAGGGAGAGAGAGAGAGAGAGAGAAGTTTATGTGTTTGTGATTTGTCTTGAGATAGTCTTACTGTGCAGCCCTGAATAGCCTGGAATTTGTCATGTAGACCAGGCTAGCCTCAAACTCACGTTTGATCTGCCTACCTCTGCCTCCTGAGTACAGGAATTAAAAAATGTGTGCCACCAGGCTTGGCATATGTTTGTTTTATTGTTGTTGTTGTTTTAAGACATGGCCTCACTTATGAAGCCCTGGTTAACCTGGAACTTTCTATGCAGACCAAGTGACCTCGGAGTCACATCGATCCACCTACCTCTGCCTTTCCAGTGATGAGATTAAAGGCATGTGGGGTGCACACCTTTAATCCCAGCACTCAGGAGGCAGAGGCAGGTGGATCTCTGTGAGTTCGAGGCCAGCCTGGACTACATGATAAGTTCCAGAATAGCCAGGGATACACAGAAAAATCCTGTCTCAAACAACAACAACAATAAAAAAGCAAGCACTACCTACCACACCCAGCTGTCTGTGTGTGTTGAGCGTGTTGTGGGGTCCACACATGCCACCCTGCAGGTGTGAGGTCAGAGGACAGTTTAAAGGAGTCAGTTCTTGCCTTCCATCCTGTGGGTCCCAGGAACTGAACTCAGGTCATCAGGCTGGACTGCAAGTCCCCTTACCCTGAGCCATCTCCACAGCCCGCTGGATCTTTTTAAGAAGTTAATTTTGTAATATTCCCATGTGCAAAAAAGGACACAGATTATATATTGCATCTCCCAACTCTGAGCTTAGGAGGAAAAACAAACACTTGATCTAAAGAGCCTGCTCTCCTCCAGCACACCCTTAGAACTCTGAGCGTTCTTGGTCTTTCTATAAATAGTGTTATATTTAGTATGTATTTTTCACTGTGAATTTTGTACTGTGTGTTCTAATATGCAGACTGAGATACCCAAACTGCTTCTCTGCTTAGATGTCCTGGACCACTGCCACACTGAGACTGGCATCTTCTTACCTCCAAGCCAGGCTCTGACTGGGCCTTGCCTGGTTACCCTGGCAGCACCCTGATCACGTGACTTCCTCACTTACTTTGTCGTTTTATTTAAACTATTCTAACCATCCTGGAATGTGAGCTTCGTGGGAGCAGGGAACCTTGTTTTTAGACTTCATGGTTGTTCCAGACAGATTGTTCCTGTCACGGTACCTGCCACCCAGCACTGCCCAAGAAACTAATAAACAAATGGCCTAAGTTGAACTTCCCACTCTACTCCTCCCCCCAAAACCTGTTCAGCCTCTGCTGTTCCCTGTCCTGGTAGTGACTCTGTTTCTGCATAGGCACCAAGGCCGTAAATTTATGCTTACAAACTGATTCATATCCCCCCCCTTCCTCCCTCCCTTCCCGCCCCTACTCTCTCCTCCTCCCTTTTTTTAATCTTTCTCCCTCCTCCATCTGACACTTCTAGCTCCTGGAACCTATCCCTTTCCTTTTATCTCTCCTACTTCGCCGCTAGCTAGAAGCCACCTGTTCACGCTATCCGCTCCTTTGTCCCTTTACCCTTCCGAGTGTCCAGAGGCAGAATACACCAACCTTTTGTATTCCGTTTCCCAGACCTGATGAAAAGCAAAGCGCCACCTTTCCCAGACCCAGCTGCTAGATGTCCTGTGTGCATACACAGGGCGACAGGAGTGGGAGGCGAGTTGTGGGTAAACACAGCCAATCTGTGTTTGATAGGGGGCACTGCTGAGAAACAACTGCTAGGCTCGGTAGTCATGTAAAATACAAACACAGTGATGGCTCTATATTAAAGCCATCGCTGTCAGGCAGCACGGGGGAATAGTAGCGCTCCAAGTCTGGGATTATAGTTCAGTGGTAGCGCTCTGGGTGTCGGTGTGGGTGGGTGCACACCAGCTGTGCTCTAATAATAGAGAAAGGAAAGAAAAAGGTGAGATTCTTCATGCTTCCTGTATCTACCCAAACCCTTTGCTTCAGTTGCTTAGGAAGTGAGAGCTTGTCTTAGTTAGCTAAAGTTGATTTTTAAAGCTTTTAATAAAAAGCATTTATATGTATAAGTGTTATTGCCTGCATGTATGTATACCACATGTATGCCTGGTGACCAATGAGGCCAGAAGAAGGAGTCAGATCCCCTGGAGCTGGAGTTACAGATGGTTGTGAACCACCATGTTGGTGCTGGGAAGAGAACTGGTATTTTCTGAGGTGGTTGAGCCGTCTCTCCAGCCCCAGCTGAAGGTTTGTAGGGTAGTGGAGAGCCTAGGCAAACTACTGCCAGCCTCTAACCAGAAGGGAACTGTCCCTTTCCAGGCAGGACTCTGGGTTTTGTTGTCTGTTTCTGCCCCGAGTCAGGGTCTCACTATGCAGCACTGGTCAACCTGGAACTTTCAAGGTAGACGAAACTAACCTTGAACAGCTTGCCTGCCTCAGCCTCCCAAGAGCCACCACGCCCCATCCTAAATCAGAGGAGGTGTCACCCTTGGAGACCTCCCCTTTCCTGGGCTGTTGTGTGAGGCTGGTTGCTAGGCTCTGACGCCCAGGAAGAGCCAGTCTCTCGGCTGCTCCTCAGGCCTGTCAGTGCTGGGCTGGGCACGCCACTGAGACTCCTCCTCTCCTTGTCAGCAGCAAGGCAGCGCTCCTGTGGGAATTTTCCCAAGGTCTTTCCCGTACATCATCTCACTGCAAACCCGGGTCTTGGCAGACCTGTTGTTTGGTTCCCTCATTACCAACAAGCAGGACAGATCTGTTCAAGGTCAACAGCTAAGTTGGAGGCTGATGTAATGACTTGTCACACCTCTGTGCTTTTGAACGCATGGCTTCTGATGCCAAGATGTCACCCTTCCTCCACTGCCCCAGTTCCTTCTCGGCCTAGACTACCTCTCCTTCCTCCCCCTTGCTGTGAGTCTTTCAAGCCGGCTCAGAGACTGGCCTCTTTGCAAAGCTTCTCTGTTAATGCTTCTTGCTCCCGTTCCCCGCCCACTGAGAGGATCTGACTGCAGCGCCTGTACGCCCGAGCTACTGCGCGAGGCCCGCACTAGCCCTTACTCCCCGGTGTTTCTCTTGCTGGGAAGGAAGACTAAGGCGGCATTTTCAGAAGGAAGTCTGGAACTTTGTGTTGATATATGTAAATAAGTTATTTGGCTCAGCCGTCCCTTGTGGAGGGAGCTAGAGGTTTCATGGGTTTAGCACAGCTCTTGAGACTTTATCCTGTCTCAAGCAGTAGTCTGGGCTCTGGGGGTCTCCGGAGACTGAAAGGGACACAAATGCTTGATGAGACGTGCAGACCTTCGGGTCAGTTAGTAGTGTGCTTGAGAAAAGCCTCCGGGGTCATATCCAACACCGCACAAAATCTGGGCATGGGCTGGGGAGATGGCTCAGCAGTTAGGAGCACCAGCTGCCCTTCCACTCGCAATGTGTTTACAACTGACTGTTAACTCCACTTCCAGGGGATCCGGCGATCTCTTCTGGCCCCCAAGGGTACCAGGCACACAGTGGTACACAGAAATACATTCAGAAAAATCACACATATACATATAAACAAACAAACAAACAAACTGGGCATTGTAGGTGGAGTTCTTCATCAGGACTGACAGCTCCCCAAATAACCATGCAAAGACTTATTAATTATAAATGTTTGGCCGATCACTTAGGCTTGTTACTAACTAGCTCTTACAACTTAACCCATGTTTCTTATCTACGCTCTTCCACTTGGCGGTACTTTTTTTCAGTATGGCATGTTCATCTCCTGCTTCCTTTGCCTCTGGCTGGCCACTCTGCCCTCCTTCTTCCCTGGGTTCTCAGTTTGGCCGGCCCACCTAAGCTCTTTCTGCCTAGCTGTTGGCTAGTCAGCTCTTTATTAACAACGAGAGCAGCACATCTTCACAGTATCCAGAAGGATCATTCCACAGCTGGGCATGGCGGTATGCATCTGGAACCCCAGAAGAGGCCGAGCCAGAAGGAAGAGAAGTTCTCAGTCATCCTCAGCTACATAGTGAGTTCCAGGCCAGCCTGGGCTAGATGAAACTTTGTCTCAAAAAGAAAAAATATACAATCAAGTTCAGTAATTACAACAAAAAGGTAAAATATGACCAAATGGCTCATGATCCAGGAATATGAAGTGGGTTTACCATTGAAACGGCAATAATACACTCAGCAGGGTGGGTGGGTGGGTGAGGAACCAAGTGGTCAGCAGGTCAAGAGAACAAAGGTGGGTGGGGAGGGGGAACGAGGATGTCAATAAACACAGGAAGGTGTTTGGCGTGCGTGCACACTGCTCATGACAAAAGCCCTCAGCAATCTTCTCGCTGATAAACGGTGTCTACGCCAGGCGTGCAGTACACACCTGTAATCTAGCCCTTGTGTGCCGTCACGGTGAGTCGGCCAGGGCTGTAGAAACCTATTATTTCCTCTGCCTATTTAAAGAATAAAAAAGCAGGAAAAGCAAGGTCTCACCACAGCCAACTTTTTTAAAATTTTTGTTTTATGTGCTTGGGTGTTTTGTCTGCATGTGTGACTGCATGTGTTTCCTGTCTGCCATATCCCCTTGGAGGACAGAAGAGAGCATCGGATCCCCTGGAACTGAAGTGTACAAGGTTGTGAGCTGCCGTATGGTGCTGGAAAGAGAACGCCTGTCCTCTGCTAGAGCAGCTAGTGCTCTTAACTGGTGAGCCATTTCTCCAGCTCCCGCAGCCAAGTTTTAGTAAAAGCAAAACCACAAAGCAAAGCACATGAAAAGGCAGGTTCCCAGGTGGGAAGGGGACCTAACGTGGTTCTGGAGTTTGTCTCAGAGACAAACTTTTTGTGTTTGGAGATTGGCTCCCCCCTTTTTTTTCCCCTCAGAACTGACTGGTTTGGGCTGTCACAGGGGGTCGGGTAATCTGGACAAAGAGAGGGAACAGATTAGTTCTTGACACAGGAAACCAATTTACCTCACCCTCCTTAGAAAGCTCCACTGAAAAATTCTCTCTGGCAGGAAAAAAAAAATCTGTCAAATCAAAGTGTATTAATCCACCTGGAGTCTCTTTTCCCTTTCTACCTGACTTCCTGGGATCTTGTGGACTCCTAGTCCTTCACTGGGGAGGAAGAGGCAAGAGAATCAGGAATTTAAAGGGAGCCTAAGCTCTGTGAGATTCTATCTCAAAACAAAAATAATCCTACAGCTGACATCATACTTAATGGTAAACAGCGACTGCCTAATCCCCAAGATTAGCATCTAAAACGTTAGCTCTAACCTCTTCTTCATCTACATTAGTGGTTCCAGACAATGCAGTAAGGCAAGCAAAGCAAAGCAAAAAGAAAAGCACAAAGACTGAGTGCTGGGTTGTCGTCAGCGGCTCCATTTTGGTTTATCCCCCTTCTCTTTCATTCTCAGGGCTTGTCTTCACTCTACATTCCGACTGTCTTGCTCTAAAGAGTAAGAGACTGAGTTCAGCCCCAGTGGGATGATTCTGTTAACTCCACCACCACCCAGACTCGGGGAAGAGGTGGCTGGAGAAGACTGCCATGAAATGCAGTTTTCTGGATGGGATGTGGCTATTGCAATCACAAACCCACGAGATCCGCACAAGAGCAAGCTAGCCAAAATCCTGGCACAGACAGGGTGATGTGGTATTCCCCTCTGTATGCTGTGAATATGTACTATTACCATTGGCTAATAAAGAAGCTTCTTTGGCCTGTGGAAAGGCAGAATATAGCAAGGTGGGAAATTTAAGCAGCGATAAGAGGAAGAAAGAAGGCAGAGTCAGGCAGATGCCATGTAGCCACTCAAGAAGCAAGAGGTAACAAACCACGAGCCTTGTGGTAAAATATAAAATAATAGAAATGGGTTAAGATGTAAGAGTTAGTTAGTAAGACGCCTGAGTTAAAAGGTCAAAAAGTAGGTAATTAATATTAAGCCTCAGAGCCAGGCGGTGGTGGCACACGCCTTTAATCCCAGCACTCGGGAGGCAGAGGCAAGCAGATCTTTGTGAGTTCGAGACCAGCCTGATCTACAAGAGCTAGCTGCAGGACAGGTTCCAAAGCTACAGAGAAACCCTGTCTCAAAAAAAAAAAAATTAAGCCTCAGAGTGGTTATTTCATAACCAGCTGTGGGAACTAGTGAGTGGGACCTGGTGGGTGGAGAGAAACCTGTCCGGGGGATGGAGAATACTTCCAGTCTCTGGTTACACAGAGTAAAGGATCTCCAGGCCCCCCTCTTTCCTGAGGAGCCATTGGCCGAGGGCAATTGGTGGGGGAGGAAGAACCATTCATTTCCAAGGATGTGGCCACTGATGGGCATTCCATGCTCCAGTGGATGGCCTCACACCCATCACACATGGGCAGCACTAACTGCAGTTTGTGGGTGAGAAAAAGAGAGGTGGAAAAGGCATGTTGAAGAAACATGGGGACGGGATGGGGAAATGCGGGTAGATAGGGCTGTATTTCATTATATAGATATATTCACACACATATAAACACACACACATGTATATATGTATGCATTTGTGGCAATTGCCAGGAGAGTATTATCCCTGGTAGGTGTCAAAAGACCAGGCTACCTGACCAAAGTTCTTGGGGAATGCTTGCTTCTGCAGGCATCTCCTAACCTGGTCCTCATGTAAGCATCTCCTCCTTTCCCAAAGGTTGGAAGGCGGTCTGGGCCATTAGTCCAGGTAAGTAGCATCCTCGGGGGGGCCCTGCTGTGTCTTTTCTTCAGCGTCCGTCTCTTGGACATTGGCTTTCTGTGTAATAGGCCTGAGTCTGTTAACATTTGGAAGAGAGAAGTCAAAGCCTCTCTAGTCACAGATGATGTAATTGTTACGAAATCCCGAGTAATTTCTGCAGCAGCTCAGAACTAATTGGTGAATTCAGCAAGGTCACAGGAAACAAAGTATATTCAAAAGAAGTGTCTTTTTTAAATCTTATTTATTTGCAAATAATTGGCTTTTGAAGCTTTAAGAAACCCTATTTGGGGCCAATAAGATGACTCAGCAGGGAAGGTACTTGATGACTCAGCAGGGAAAGGTACTTGCCAACAGGTCTGATGACCTGGCTTCAGTATCAGAGCCCACACAATGGTAAGAAAGAGCCCGCTTTGCAAGCTGTTCTTGCACTTCCAAACATGTGCCATGCCACACGTATGACCACACACATACAAGTAACTGTAATTTAATAGAATCTTATTTATAATAGCACAGAGAGAGAGAGAGAGAGAGAGAGAGAGAGAGAGAGAAGAGAGGAAGAAACGGGCATAAAAGAGTCCATGTTCTGTTTATACAACAGAACAGAGGGGGCAGAACTGACCCTGCCTGGGGTGGGGGATAAGAAGGTCTGACTATATGCCTTAGTCAGGTTTCTATTATTGTGATGAAACACCAGGACCAAAAACATCCTGGGGAGAAAGGGTTTGTTTCATTCACAGTTCCACCAAACAGTTCATCAGGGAAAGCAGTGAGGGCAGGAACTCAAGCAGAGCAGGAACCTGGAGGCAGGAGCTGATGCAGAGGCCATGGAGGGATGCTGCTAACTAGCTTGCTCTTCATGGCTTTCCCATCCTGCTTTCTTATAGAACCCAGGGCCACCAGCCTAGGGATGGCCCTGCCCATGATGGGCTCCCACATCTATCACTAACACAGTGCCCAATAGGCTAGTTTATAGCCTGATCTTATGGAGGTATTTTCTCAACCGAGCTTCCCTCCTCTCAGATGACTTCAGCTTGTGTCAAGTTGACATGAAACTATCCAGCACATTGCAGTGTAAGCTGGAGGGAATGTCTTAGGGTCAAGAAAATGTTCTGTGGCCGAGCGGTGGTGGCGCACGCCTTTAATCCCAGCACTCGGGAGGCAGAGACAGGCGGATCTCTGTGAGTTCGAGGCCAGCCTGGTCTAGAAAAGCTAGTTCCAGGACAGGAACCAAAAGCTACAGAGAAACCCTGTCTCGAAAATAATTAAAAAAAAAAAAGTTAAAAAAAGTTCTGTGATGTATAGGAATAAGAACCGAATGAAAATAAAATTAATTGAAAGTTCCGCTCTGAGGCTGGGCATGGCGGCACGTGCCTTTGATCCAGTACTTGGGAGATGGAAGCAGGTTGATCAGAGGTTCAGAGTCTTCGTCGGCTGCATTTTGAGTTCCTGGCCAACCTAGGATACATGGGACTGTCCAAAGTGAAAGTAAAGTTTAATTTTTTTTTTAATTTTTCGAGACAGGGTTTCTTCGTAGCTTTTGGTTCCTGTCCTGAAACTAGCTCTTGTAGACCAGGCTAGCCTCGAACTCACAGAGATCCGCCTGCCTCTGCCTCCCGAGTGCTGGGATTAAAGGCGTGCGCCACCACCACCCAGCTAGTAAAGTTTAAATTTGCCATGGATGGTGGCTGATGCCTGTCGACTTTTCCGCCAACCTGTGCAGATCTTTGCTGGACCTGGCATCTGAGGACCTGGAAGAATGGGGTAGACCATGGCCTAATGCTGGAGACAATCTTACTTCAGTTCCATTGTACTTTTATACATAAATGTAACAAAGAAAGCAATGATCCAAGGAAGGGTGTTTGAGGTCAGAAAAACGTGTCAATAAACACCAGTACGCACATACTAAGTATCAACAGAACAGCCCTTTCTCAGGGCAGACCAATTTAAACATAATTGCCTGGCAGGCACTATAGATTATATCTAGGGAAGCAGAAGAGCAAGACAGAGGGCCATGCCCACATTCAGGGTCCAGGCTGTGTTCTATGACTATGTCCTGACATCCAATGAGACAGAGGGCTGTGTCCAGATTCAGGGTCCACTGACCAGATGGGGTCTATGACTATGTCCTGACATCCAACGAGAATGAATGACTCATAAATTGAATGTAAATGTTTGTCAAAGGAGGCATGTGATCACATCCAAGAAAATCCAGGAATAAAATGCACCCGAGGACAAAGGCCTGCCTTCTTTCCTGGAGCCTCTCTCACAGTTCCCCAAGGCGTTGTGCACTATGCAACTTTCTTTTGACTGTGTTCTGACAGGGTTTATAATCCCAGTACTCGGGAAGCAGAGGCAGGAGGATTGGGAGTTCAAGATCATGATCGACTACATAGCAAGTTTGGGGTCATTCTGGGCCACGTAAGACCTGTCCCACCACCACCACCACCAAAGTCCCCTTTGCAATAGATACATTTTATTGTATGTACCTTTTAGCCCAGTGAAGTTGATTAGATAGAAAAAAGCAAGGCCAACTACGTGTACCACTAGCTCAGGGGATGGGGTGGAGCTCAGTGGTAGAGTACACGCTTCGCATTCCCAAGGCCATGGATTCAACCACTAGCATAAAGAGATAGCGTGAACAAAGGTACCACCTGTCAAGTTCAGAGGTGAAGGGACGCACGTGACCCGTTGATCCATTCGACGTCGCCAGCTTGGCAGGTGGAAGAAGAAAAGCATCCTTCCCCACTCAGGTTTGCAAGGGCCAGTGGCTTCCAGTGACCTGATGCGGGTTCTGTCTTGTTTCTTCCGCTCGCTCTCGCCTCTCAAACCTCTAATTCTCTAATTCTTGTTTTGCTGCAGAAACTGCTGCGACCAGCAATCATTTGCCACCACCGTGGCTTTGGGGTTTCATCGCCTTGTTGGGGAGCTGTGAAGAGCAGGTCTGCTTTATGAGCACTGCAGATGTTTTTTTTTTTTTTTGGTTTGTTTGTTTTATTCTTTGTTCTTTTGGGGGGGGGGGGCTGTAGCACGAATTCTAATTGGTTTTAATAATAAAAACCTGGAGTCAGATATAGAGGCTTATGGTGAAAGATAGAGAAGCAGAGCAGCCAGCTACTAGTTCTTACCTCTGCTAAATCCTCGGCTGAATGGGGTGTCCTGTCTCTACAAGTCCTCAGACTGAATGCTGTTTCTATGAAACCTCAGACTGAATCCGGAGCTCCTGTCTCCTCTTGCCTTATATTCCTTTCTCTGTCCAGCCTCATCACTCAATGTCTCCACCTCCCTAGAGCTGGGATTAAAGGTGTGTGATCCCAAGTGCTGGGATCAAAGCTGTGAGCTCATTTCTCTTTTAGACTGGATCAATCTAGTGTTAAGTCCAGGGTGACCTTGAACTCACAGAGAGCTGTCTGCCTTTGAGTGCTGAGATTAAAGGTGTGTGCCACCACGGCCTGACTTGTGTGACTAACTAGTGGCTTAGCTCTGCACTCTGATCTTCAGGCAAACATTATTTGTTAAAGCACAAATAAAATATCACCACAGGGGGCCCTCCACCCAACTCCCAAGTAAATACACGTGGAAGCTTATTTCTTACTTATAAATGCCCAGCCTTAGTTTGGCTTATTTCTAGCCAGCTTTTCTTCCTTTCTTATCTTTCTTTTCTTCCTTTCTTGTCTGTCTTTCTTTCTTTTTCTCTTTCTTTCTTTCTTTCTTTTCTGAGACAGGGTTTCTCTGTGTAACAGCCTTAGCTATCCTGGAACTAGCTCTTGTAGACCAGGCTGGACTCAAACTCACAGATATTCACCTGCCTTTGCTCCTTGGGTGCTGGGATTAAAGGCATGTACCACCACCACCATCTGACTTGGCCAGCTTGTCTGGCTTGCCAGTTTTTCTTAAATTATCCCGTCTACCTTTTGCATCTGGATTTTTCCTTTTCTTATTTCTGTAATCTTACTTTCATTCTTACTCCGTGGCTGGCTGACCCCTTCTTTTCTTGATTTTTGATCTTTTTTGCTTTTTCTCCTTCTATTTATTCTCTCTGCCTGACAGCCCCGCCTATCCTTGCTCCTGGCTTGCTATTGGCCATTCAGCTCTTTATTAGCCCACTCGGGTGTTTTATACAGGCAAACTAACACAGCTTCACAGAGTTAAACAAATGCAAGATAAAGGAATGCAACACATCTTTGCATCATTAAAACAAATGTTCCACAACATAAACTAATGTAACACACCTTAAAATAATATTCCACAACAGAGCCCAGAGACTAGGGTAGGGCTCATTTTTTTCTCTGGAAGTTTCTGGTAGCTTCATGTATAATCAAATGATAGGAAGCCAGTGAGACTTGTTTCTGTGCAGAGGCAGCGAGGGTAGAAGCAGCCGTGTGGGGCAAAAGGCAAACACCAGGACACTGCACTTCCCTTTCTCTTTGTAACAGATCCAGCCTGAGCCAGGTTTTCAGCGAAGGTCCTAGTGAGAGTGTACAAGCCAAGCTTCCTTGATAATGAAAGGCCAACATTGTCCGTGCTTGGCAAGGAAAAGCCAGGGCAGCCTGTGAGTCTCTGCCAGGTGGGAACCTGCTTTCCCTGACTCTCTGAGAGTTCCTTGTCCCTGCTCACAGTGTTCCTGATCTTTTCTTAGAAGGAAATCACCTTTGGAATAAAGTCAAATTTAAGAAGCCTACGTTTACGTTTGTAATTATGTTGGGTGATGTTGAAAACTTGGTGGTCACTCTAATGGCTTGGTGGCACCTCAGGGTCAGTAGCTGGCCAGTGGGTAGGTGCTGTCAGGAAAATCTTTCCCTTCCTCTCTCCTGCTGCTGTCTTGGTCTCAGCTTCTGAGAGGCAGCAGAACCCAAGGCTCTGCGATCAAAGTGTCAACTGTGCCTCAGTTTCCTCACTTGTGTGGCAAGGCTGATTTAGCTGATAGTTGAGAAGGAGGAACAATAACGGCTGTGTTAGGGACTGGCGCGATGGTGGCTCAGCTGTGAGCTGCCACGTGGGTGCTGAGAACTAAACCTGGGTCCTCTGCAGGAGCCGCCAGTGCTCTTATCCACTGAATCATCTCTGCAGCCCAAGATGGCTCAGTCATTAAGAGCAATTGCTGCTCTTGCTCTTGGGACCTAGTTAGGTCCCAGCACGTACATCAGGTAGCTCACAGCTGTCAGTTCCATCTTCTGGCCTTAATAGGTACATGCAAGCATGTACACACACACACACACACACACACACACGCACGCACACATTTTTTTTTTTTAAATAAGAACTAACATGTTGAACACTGGGCTGGGCTGTAAAGAAAGACGTTAAGGATGTCATCATCCTAAAAGAAGAGAGAACTGTCATTTATTGAGCTCCTATTGTAATAATGGCAGCCATGGGATAAACATAATCCCTCATCCAAAAGCCTTGGTCAGGGTACAGCTCTCGGGGAGAAATCTGAGAGCAGAGACCTGGCGTGATTCACTGGCCTGTGTCGTAACAATTTTAGAGGAGTTGGTTAGGGCCATATCTGACTCTGGCAGTATTCCATTTTCAGGTGTACAGTGTTTTGAATAGTCACACACAGGGACTCTTTAAGCACCCGGTAAGCAGCTTTGTGGCCAGAAAAGGCCGGAATGTGCTGCCAGATGAGGTCCTGCCAGGCCAGCTTCTCATGCCAGCAGGGTTAGCCTCTAGCTGTTGTGATTTGGGGGTTTTACAACTGTGGAATGGAGATTTAGGAACTGTTTCACTTCATCTGACGACCATCAGGGATGGATGGTCTGCATGACAGCCAGACACAGACCATGCCGTGCGTGAGTTCCACAACCACTGCCAAGCTCATCAGTCAGAGTCTCTGCCCCTGCATACCGCCCCTCCCCCAAGTGCTCATCTCCCTGGCATCGCACACATGCTAGGGAAGCCCTCTGTCACTGGGCTGTATGTATCCTTAGTCCTGTCCCTTGAGCCTGGACTACATGGCACCCTTCATGTACCTTTTCTTTCTTTAAAACAAAATTCTTTTTTTTAATAATTTGTTTTTATTTTATGTGCTTGGTGTATCGTCTGAATGTGCATCTGTGTGAGGGTGTCACGTCTTGGAGTTCCAAACAGTTGTGAGCTGGCATGTGGGTGCTGGGGATTGAAGCCATGCCCTCTAGAAGAGCAGTCAGTGATCCTAACCGCTGAGCCATCTCTCCAGTCCCTTCACGTGTCGTTTCTATGTGGGCCTCCCAACCACCGGTGACTTCTTATCCTCATTCATCCCAGCTGATGAGAGGTTAAGTAGGCACTGGGGATGGCTTACTAAAGTGCTTGTTAACAACATGGCGACTTGAGTCTGGATCCCCAGTATCCACGGGAAGCCAGGCTGATGGCATGCATAAGTAACCCGGTGCCAAGTGCCACGGAAGTGGAGACAGGGCAGTCCTTGAGCTCCTTAGGCATTTAGCTGAATCAGTGAGCTCCAGGTTCAGTAAGAGTCCCTGTTAAAACCAACAAACAAGCAAAAACTAGGTGAGATGTCACACTCTGGTGTATGCACACAGGTGCGCATGCTGCACCCCCCCCCCCCTCACAGATACCCTCAAAATATATGCATACATGAGAGAGATGAGGGCAGAGGGAAAGGAAGTGAGAGGGAGGGGGGGAGAGAGATTTTAAATAACTTGTGTCCTGTCCAGAGTCAGAAATGAACCCAGCTGCCTCTGCCTGCAGAGTGTGGTTATGTACTGCTGAGCTGGTACGGAGAGTGAGCAGCTCCCAGGAGAGTCAGGCCGGATGGGCTTACATCCCAGGATGCTGAATCCACTGCTGAGGCTTGCTGAACAGTGGTTTCTCCAGCTATAATGATATGGACCATAACGGCACCTACCTTCCAGGGCATGGTAAGGATGACATAAGATAGTTGGGATTGCCTAGAGAAAGCACCCAATTAATACAAGCCACATTATTCTCTCAGTTTTGGCTCCTCCTGTTCTCATCTTGGGTTTATGCCACACTGATTGACAGGCCCTTGAGGACCATCAGCACAAGAGAAATAGTGCTGGGTTCTTGTCCACTGAGTGTGATGCTGACCTGAGAAGAAGACATATTATTCCTCAGCCAGGTACCCAGCACTGACTGCCCTGGATTCTGGGGGATGCTGGGCCAAGGGCATTAATATGGCCATCTCATGGTAGAGATGCAATAATCCTGGAATCCACAGCAGCATCCAGTCTGGAGGAACAGGAGACACAGAGGGATCTCATTCATGCATTCACCTGTTTGTTCATGTCTGCATGCAATGGATGGTGACTTGACCTTTACTCTGCCACAAACCTGACCACGGCACCGGCCTCCAGAGTGCAAGCTTCATGGGGCCCTCAGAAAATGCAAAATCTTGGGCTGGAGAGATGGCTCAGTGGTTAAGAGCACTGTCTGCTCTTCCAGAGGTCCTGAGTTCAATTCCCAGCAACCACATGGTGGCTCCAAATCATCTGTAATGAGATCTGGCGCCCTCCTCTGGCGTGTGTGTATACATGGAGGCAGAAAGTTGTATATATAATAAATGAATGTATCTTTAAAAAAAAAGAGAGAGAAAATGCAAAATCTCGAAAAGGCATGGGTGGAAGAAATCACCGCATTCCTCTCCGGGGAGGCACCAGGGGGACCCCTCTGAAGAACGGGTCCCTGAAGATCAATCAGCAAGGGTTGGGAGATCTCTGGATGGAGAGTGTCAGGGGACAAGGCCAAAGCCTTGAGAGGGAGGCTGGCTAGTCATGAGTCCTCTGAGGCTGGGGAATGGCAGGAAGGGACAGGAAGAGAGAGAGTGAGCCTGAGATTACCATCTACCCCAAGAACAAATGAAACTGCTGAACAGCTCCGAAAGCATCATCTTGGTGGCCCATGGAAAGGAATCTGTTGGCATAAGGCTGGGACCTGGAGGTTGGGGTAGAGAGGGTAGAACAGTGCAGACAAGGAGGGCAAGCTTGAGACCAGGGCAAGTTGAGATGCTGGGAAGAGGTTGGCTGTGAATCGACTTCGGAGGGAAATGCCGAGTGACAGATGAGGATGAGGCAGTCATGGCCTCTGTAGCAGACAGACGGCCCACGGGAACCAGTGAGCAACCCGCTCACCGAGTCCACACAAGATGGAAAGGCACAGAGTTCCTGTAGTCAGGAGGGTGGCGACCCCTCTGGCCTCAGCTTTCCATGTGAAAATTGTCGGGAGCATGAGAGGGAACTAACAAACGGTTTTGGAATTCATGGAACATGGCTGGACGGTCAGCAGAGGGAGAGCCCCGAGGACTGTATCCCGAAGACCTCAGGCTGCTATTGAGCACAGCTCTGCCACTTGCTCTCAAGGTCACCGTACCCCTCATGATCTATGAAAACTCCCAGGGGGGTTCTAGCCCTTCACTGGGCAGTGTTACTGGTACTTACAATAGCAGTGATTGACTTTTCTCCACACATTGCTGCTGGAGCAGATTAGTGATTCAACCACCACATTTAGACACGTAGATTGTTAGTAAGGTCAGGTTAAGATGGTGTCTGTTAGTGGCAATGAGGTAGAAAATCTTGGGGAACAATTTAAAAGTTTAGAAAGGCACAGAGTTGACTGAGGGACTCGTTGAGGTCAGGGAACAAAAATAGTGGCAACCTGGCTATTGCCGGCCGACGTACCTTTCTTGCTAGGATAGATCGGTAGCCAAAGGTGATGATGATCAATTCCTTGTACCCATTTCTGCCCTTAGCTTACTAATATTATTTAATAATAACAATAAAAAGCTGTTGGCGAGTAGGTATGCACCCTGAGGATTTAAGTAGAGATGACTAATTGTTTCTCATATATAAAAGTTTAGATTTGGGGCTGGAGAGATGGCTCAGAGATTAAGAGCACTGACTGCTCTTCCAGAGGTCCTGAGTTCAATTTCTAGCAACCACATGGTGGCTCACAACCATTTGTAATGAGATCTAGTGCCCTCTTCTGGCCTGCAAGTATACATGCAAGCAGAACACTGTATATGTAATAAATTTTAAAAAAAGTTTAGATTTGCGATTATTTTAAGATTTTTATAAGATTACCTTTTGAGGGCTGGAGAGATGGCTCAGAGGTTAAGAGCACTGGCTGCTCTTCCAAAGGTCCTGAGTTCAATTCCCAGCAACCACATGGTGACTCACAACCATCTATGATGAAATCTGGTGCCCTCTACTGGCCTGCAGGCATACATGGAAGGAATGTTATATACATAATAAATAAATAAATCTTTAAAAAAAAAGATTACCTTTTGAGATAAATAATAAAGTGGTTGATCCTTTCTTTATAACTGAAAAATTCAGGCTGCCAAAGAACTGGCTGAGAAAAACACCTTGCTTGCTTACACTTTGTTAATCTATATCAAGTTGCTTGGACTTGAATATATGTGGACTCTTGGGGGTGATTTATTTTTCACCTGTAATACTGTAATATGTAAAAGGCTAAATCATGTAAGGGATGTGGAAAACATGCTGGGTTTTACTTGTATTCATTGTAATCATTCACTTAAAAAATAGACTGGAACTGTTGTAAGAGTCCTCTTGTTTGTTCCCGGATGCTCAGCCCTGAAATAATCACAGTAAACCATATTATTTGCAATACTGTTTAGTCAATAGCTTAAGTGTATTTCTGGCTAACTCATATTTTAAATTAAGTCATCTCCATTAACCTGTCCATAGCCAGGAGGCTGTGGCTTACCAGGTAAAGTTCCGGTGCCTGTCTCCAGTGGGGCTCCATGACTTCTTCTGACTCCGCCTTCTTTCTCCCAGCATTCAGTTTAGTTTTCCCTGCCTAGCTAAGTTCTGCCTTGCTATAGGCCAAAGCAGTTTCTTGCCCAAATGGCTAACCAATGCCTTAAGGAGCCTCTTTAATGTCCATCATCCTTTTAAAGTAGCTTGGTGCTGCCAGGAGCAGATGTGTCTCATTGCCATGAAAAGTCTTAAGCTCTTAAAACATTTTAAATGTCATATTCTGTAGATCTTTGAAAAGTTTGAAGATTATCTAACTGAAATATATCTTTATATATCTAGAAAAGCTAACTAACGTGACTACAAGTTTGACTATTATAGATGATTATCTATTAACCTATATTTCTTAATTATATACTACATTTTTAAATGAGCTGGATAAACACAATGCCTTAATCAAGATCAAAAATGCATATACACAGTATAACAAAATTGACCTTAAATTTAAATCAACAAACCAAGATCCATACCAATGCAAATCTCTATAGCATGGAACCACATTCTAATTTATATTGCATGAAAAATTTTGCTAGGATATATAAGCTATAAGGAAGAAAGTAAAGACAAACAGAAGAAAACCACCAGGGAAGATAAGAGAGGACATCAGGAAGTGGAGAGAGGGAAGTCATCAGGAAACAGAAGGGGAACATCAGGGTAGAACAGAACAGAGAAAGAAAGAGTAAGCACCAGAAAGAGTAATAAAATGGGAGAGAAGCTTTTATCCCTCAGAACAGAAGTCTGTGTTTTTTCTCACTGACTCAACACCTCACTCATAATCTCTCTGATCTGCGAAAGGCTGGACCCTCTGCAGAACTTCATGGTTGAGCCTAGGTTGTTGAGAGCCGTGGCTTGCTTTCACTTTCAACACTAAACTTCCTGGTGATCCTGCTGGGCGCTCCAACCAAGCCTGAACTGGTTACTGTTTCAATGTGAGGCTGACCTAGGGTCTCAGCCAAGTGCTTGTCCTAGGTCCACTGCGGATAGCTGGCTTTCTGAGCCACTGGTGCTGAAATCCGGAGACCTCTCCCTTTGCTGGGTACCTGCCTAGAGGCAGCCAGGAAGGAAGAGCAGTAGAGGCTGATGTGGCTGGGTAGGGAGGGCTCTGTCTGCTCAGTGGCTTGGCCTCAATTGCGCCTGACAACATTTTAAGAGACTCAAGTTCCCTTTGGAGGATCAGGAATTGAGGAGTCCCCACACCTCCAGGCACACAAAGCAGGAAGGTCTAGGTCCCTGTGGGTGACCCTGGCAGTGCCTCACGTAGAAGTCCCTGTAGTGGAGGTGGGGCAGAACAGCTTCAGGCGCACCAAGTTGCTTTTCCATGAGCAATTTTTGTTTGCTTGCTTGTTTGGAGAGAGGCTCTCATGTAGCTCGGGGAGGCCTCAAAGACAATATCTACCCGGCATGGCTTGCAGCTTCTGACTCTTCTGCCTCCGTCTCCCTAGTGCGGGGATTACAGGTTTGCACCATCACACCCAGTGTATGCAGTGCTGGGGATGGAACCCAGGGCTTCCTGCATGCTGGGCAACCTCTGAGCTACAGCCTAGCCCTCCATAGGTAATTCTTTCTGGGTCCAGTGACCCTGAGAGAAAGAATCAAGACACTCTGCCCAGGGCTGGTCAGCCCCAAGGGTTTGAAGAAGTCATTGGCTCACAGAAATGACCCCACAGTTGTATCCTCCCAAAGGAGCTGGCTCCAGTTGCAGACTTGGCATGACTAAGCGTGAGCAGGGCTTCCGTGTGAAGGAGGCTGCCACTCTGGGCCCAGGCAAGGGGAGCGGACAGGCCTGTCAGACCCAGCATGCGGCCACGTGTAGAGAGTATCTGCTCTTCTCCATAGGACTCACGCTCTATGTCACCATAAAGCGGAGGCTACAGTATCGCTGTCTGCCTTTACAATGAAAGAGACTGAGGTATCAGGGACCTGCTTCGTGTGGTTTCCCCTTCCTTACAGCTTTCCTGGTTCTGCCCTCAGGCCCCTCCCCCTGACCTGTGGGTTCCACCAGGAGAGGGCACCTTATCTCTAGCACTAGTACTTAAGGACACTGGAGAAGTGTGGTTTCATTTTACTAGGTAAAGAAGGCCATAGGGCAGGGGCGGAGGCTCTGTGGCTGAGCATGCACTGAGCATGTGCAAGGCCCTGCGTGGGTTTTATCTCCAGCACTGCAAAAGTATGGGGAGTGAGAGAGGGGAATAGGGCTGGAGAGATGGCGGGAGGTTAGAACAGAGAGATGGCGGGAGGTGAGAACGGATAGAAGATGGCAGGTAAGTACGGAGTGATGGCAGTAGATAAAAATGCTTGCTGTGCAAGCCCGAGGACTTGAGTTCAGATCCCAGCACCTATGTAACACTATGGGAGGTTGAGGCAGGAGGATTGCTGGGGCTTGATGGCTACCACCCTAGCTCCAGATTTACTGAGAGACCCTGACTCAAGGGAGTAAGGTAGAGAGTGAGGAAGCAGGACACCCGAAGTCTCCCTCTGGCCTCTGCACACATACTACATCGGGCACCCGCACTTGTATGTGTGCATACACCACACACACACACACACACACACACACACACACACACACACATATTACCACTTACATACACATATGCACAAATACACGCAGCTTCTCTCTACCTGAATTCTTCCTCAATGTTAGGCCCAGAACTCTGGTGTGAGGAAGAAACACTCCTTGTCCTTCATGGAGCTCAGTTCTAGAGGAGATCAACCACCAGCGACGGGATAAAGGGCTGTTAAATTCCTCCGGCATTCAGTGCAGGAAGGCAGTAAGCAGTAATCGTGCACATCCAGATTCCTTTGGGGAGGGTCAGAGCTGTCTTGAGGCTGAGACATGGAGGATACATAGAAAGTACATTGTAAGAGGCTAGGGAGACAGTCTGAGCGGTGTGGACAGGAAGTACGAAGGCCCTGAGGACCTCTGATTGTGTAGGGGGCAGAAGGAAGCAGACCAGTGTGGCTGAAGCCTGGTGAGTCAGGGAAGGAGAGAGTTGAGGAGGAGAAGTCGTGGGTGTCAATGGCAGTCTGTAGGAGGGGTGGCTTTTATCCTCCAGGCTGGGAATGTTCCAGCAATCCAGTAGTGAATACAGCCTAGTTCATATGCTACGATCTCTCTTCTCTAAGACTGTCTGAGACACGACTGAGCCAGGCACATCAAGGAGGAGGCAGGCTCAAACAACAAACGGTGTCAACGAGATGTAGCATGCCTTTGATCCCAGCATTCCATTCGAAAGGCAGAGGCAGGCTGTCAATGTGAGTTCGAGGCCAGCCTGGTGTATGTAGTGGGTTCTGAATGGGGGGAAAAAAAGACAGCCATCTTTACCTCCCTGCTCCTGCACCTGGACAGCCATCTTTACCTCCCTGCTCCTGCACCTGGACAGCCATCTTTACCTCCCTGCTCCTGCACCTGGACAGCCATCTTTACCTCCCTGCTCCTGCACCTGGGCAGCCATTTTTACCTCCCTGCACCTTTGCCTGGACAGCCATCTTTACCTCCCTGCTCCTTCGCCTGGACAGCCATCTTTACCTCCCTGCTCCTGCACCTGGACAGCCATCTTTACCTCCCTGCTCCTTCGCCTGGACAGCCATCTTTACCTCCCTGCTCCTTCGCCTGGACAGCCATCTTTACCTCCCTGCTCCTGCACCTAGACAGCCATCTTTACCTCCCTGCTCCTGCACCTGGACAGCCATTTTTACCTCCCTGCACCTTTGCCTGGACAGCCATCTTTACCTCCCTGCTCCTTCGCCTGGACAGCCATCTTTACCTCCCTGCTCCTTCGCCTGGACAGCCATCTTTACCTGCCTGTTCCTGTACCTGGACAGCCATCTTTACCTGCCTTTGGGCACTGGAGTTCCTGCTTTTGAGTCTCTGAGTCTGAGCAGAGACCCATAACACCGACTCTAGGTGCCCAAGCCCTTGGGTTTGGACTGAAACTGTAGCTTTGGTTTTTCTGGGTGTTCAGCCCACAGATAATGACACTTCTCAACCTCTGTAGCCACACAAATAAACACATCTCTTGTCTCCCTGCCCCCCCTTCTGTTCTTCTTCTTTCCTCTCTTGTCTTTTTGGGTTTTTTGAGATAAGGTCTCTGTGCAAGTTGGTTGGTTATCAACTTGACCCAAGCTAGAGTCATTTGGGAAGAGGAACCTCACTTGAGAAAACGCCTCTGTCAGATTGGCCTGTAGGAGAGTCTGTGGGGACATTTTCTTGATTCATGGTTGATGTAGGAGGTCCCAGTCCCCCGTGGGTGAGTGGTCCTGGACTGTGTAAGAAAGCAGGGTGAGCCAACCATGAGGGGCAAGTCAGTGGGCACAGTTCCTGCCTTGGCTTCCCTCCGTGGCCTGTGACAGCGATATGTAAGCCCAATAAACCATTTCCTCCCCAAATTGCTTTTGGTCATGGTCTTTGTCACAGCCATAGAAACCCAAGTCACCCCCACTGTAGACTAGGCTGGCTTCTGTCAATCCTTTCTTCCCTCCCCCAGCACATTCTGGGATTATGGGCTTTGAATCTCTTCCTGTGTCCCTCTTCTCTGCGGAACCCTGACTGATTCAGTCCTAGAGTCCCTGAGTCTGAAAACATGACGTGTCTTCACACATGTATCAGACACACAATCAATCAATCGATCAACAAATGTACCTTCCATTCTCTCCTGGAACTCGCTCTGTAGAGCAGGCTGGCCTCGAACTCGGAGATCCACCTGCCTCTGCTTCCCAGTGCTGGGTTTAAAGGCGTGTGCCACCACCTTTATTACTTAGCATGCTCTTTGTGCTCCTTCCTTCCCTCTTCCTACTTGTTCCCTGGAGACTGGCTTGTCCTGGCTGAGTCCCAAGTGGTTCCTGGGAACTTGTTGTCCCAGGAAATCTCTTTCTCCAGCTGTCCTTTCTCTGGGGCTTTCCCTCTGGGGATGGCGGGGAAGGAGGGGGTAGGCGCAGTTATCCACTAATCTTCCAGGAGAAGTTGGGACTTGCCAGTTCTACTCAGGCAACCTCAGGCCAAGCCAGTCTTTGAACAGAGAAGCCAAACTGGCACTTCTATCCTGGTTGTTAAAGACGAGGTGGGGACTTGGCGCCTGCCTGTGCTCCCTAGGACACCCTACACTCACCAGTCATGCTCCTGGGCCTAACCCTTCGGAAGTGTTTTTTCCCTGAGTGGAAGGTTTGATCACAAGCCCCAAGTCCTGACTACAGGGTGTCTGGGAAAGTGACTGTAAGTGAGTGTGTTTTGATATTGACTTGATATTCGGATATCAAGTCCCAGGAGGGGCAGAGGTGGGACACTTCAACCTAGGTTTTATGTTATTATGATTTAGCTTTGATAACAGCAATTATCTCTAAGGCTCAAAACAATGGAAGACTGGCTAGCCAGGCCCCATAAGTTAAGTCTGTGTCTGACACTTGAGCAGCAGGCCCTGTTTTTATCTTATAATTATCTCTTTTAGAAGTGGTCTTGTAAATTACAGCCGAAGGGCCTGCTTCCCACTGGAAGCCGTGAGAATGCTCTTTATGTTTCTCGAAGTTTGGGAGGGGCTTCAAGGAGCTTCTCACTGGACAACGGTGTTAGTGATGAGATGTAGGATGTTCAGAAACTGCCTCCGGTATAGCTCCAGAGTCGGCTCAGCTGAGGAACAAAGCTGTCAACCGTGTAAACGTCACTATCCCCCCCCCCACCTGGAAATGACAAGTTACATAATGCATCCGTCTGGAGGGCTGCTGACAGGGTCCCACAGAGCCCCAGCGGCTGACACTCGGGCCTCAGAGTGCTGGAGGCTGGATGTCTGAGATCAAAGAGCGGGCAGGGCTGGAGTCTGTTGATGCTGTCTTCCTGGCTGGCAGACAGCGCCTTCTCACAATGTCCTTACTTGACCTTCCTTCTGTTGGTGTGCACTTCCTCTGCTCTATGGCCTCATTTAACTTCAACGACTTCCTTAAACATAGTCTACAAATTCATCACTTCACAAGGGGGGGACACAATCTGAGAAACACAATGCTGGCATTGTGCAAGCCTCATGGGGTGGGCCGTGCCCAGACAGCTAGACCGTTTCCTCTACGTAGCCTGAGGATACTGCTGTAACACAGCATGTAACATAGTCAGCCTTTTGTGAGGTTTGGAGACAGGGTCTCATGTAACCCAGGTTGCCCTCTAACTTTCTGTTTAGCAGAGGTTACCCTGAGCTCTTGATCCTCCTGCCTCAGCATCCCAAGAGCTGGAATTACAGGTTTGCGCATTGGTGCCCATTTAATTTTTTAAGTTTTAATAGTGCTGAGGGCTTGAGTTCAGAGAGAAAACATACCAGCCTCTGATCCAGGGGCATCCGACTATGGGTCCATGGAGCACTGCCGATTTTCTTCCCAAGCTGTAGAAGGGTCCTCCACCCTTCCAGTGCAGTTGGAGGGGTCCTCCCTGCTGATTCCTGTGGTCCTCCACCCTTCCAGTGCAACTGGGGGGTTTTTGTACTGAGCCCATGCTCCTCCACCCTTCCAGTGCAATTGGGGGGTCCTTTTGCTGAGCCCATACTCCTCTACCCTTCTAGTGCAATTGGAGGAGTCCTCCCTGCTGAGCCCTGTGGTCCTCCACCCTAGCAGTGCAATCATATCTACACATGTGAGGAAAGATTATCAGAACTGAGATGTTACTGCTCATGGTATGGCTTATCAATGGTTAAATCTGGAAACACATGTATAGACGCACGCACTCACATGGAGTAAAACCTGTGGTCATACTCAATCCAGCATTATCCCATTTATTCTAGTTTTTCCCTTTTAAGAATTTTAATTAATTGTGTGTGTGTGTACATCATCTGCCTGTGGAAGTCAGTGTATGTGTGTGTATGTGCGTATGTGTTTGTACAGCAGCCTGCCTGTGGAGGTCAGAGGTCAGAGGACATCTCGTAGGAGTGGGTTCTCAGCTCCTCAGCCAAGGCAGCCCTCGCCAGCCCTCCCCTCCTGCTTTGCTTGCCCAGAGCTTGCCAGTGAGAACCGGCTCATGCCATCTGCTGTCTGTGCACTTGCTAAGTGATCTCAGCACACCTGTGCAGAGCTCTGGACTGTAGCTGGATCCCACTCAGCATGACATCACCAGCGGGCGCCGTGTTTATCAACAGTGTCCTGTCTCCAGTCTGTCTCCACTGTTTCCAAAGTGACTTAGGAGTTAATAGCTGTTTGTTTTACAATTACGGCTAGTGTCTGTCCTGGGATTCCTTTAGCCTAATTAGATGTGTTTGTTTGGTGCATGTGTGCACATGTGAGTGCGAGAGCTTGTGTGCGTGCACGAGAGAGAGAGAGAGAGAGAGAGAGAGAGAGAGAGAGAGAGGAGCCAGGCTGGAGACATGGCTCAGCTGTTTTCCAGAGGATCCGGCTTTGGTTCCCAGCGCCCACATCAGGCTGCTCACAGCTTGTCACTCTTCACTCTGGCTCAGGAGGTCCGACTCCTTCTTCCGGCCTCCAAGGATACCCACACAGGGGGCACACACAGGTACATAAACAAGACAGTAGACATCTAAAGCTCTGTGTAGACGTTGCTTTTGCTTCTTGTCTGCTGTGGAGTGAACAGCTTTCTCTAGCACAGACTCCTGCTGTTGTATTGCTCTGCGCAAGGGCAGGGCTCTAAGTGACCATGGATTGAACCTTTTCTGCCTGAATCCTGATCCCCTCGGCTGGACGAGCTGCTGAACACGGCACTTCTTGGAAGCCTTTGTTTCAGTGACACGCAGACCTGACCACGGATTATGTCATGTGTGCCCCCAGACCTGAGCCATCTACACAGCAGATCCCCAGTTCCTGGTGCCGTCGTGGTCCCCGGACAGGAGATCAAGAGCTGGGGGCAGGGTGAGACTTGGCAGGGACAGCATTGTAAGCCTGTCTGACCCTGAGAGAGTCCTCACAAAGACCCTGGAGTCTTAAGCGTCTCCCCCCCCCCCCGCCCCCGTTCCTCTGTGAAGCCTGTGGGGGAGTCCATAACCCTAGCTGCCCTGTGCTGCTGACCAGGTAGAACACCAGGGTCCCTTGAGGACATCAGTTCATCTCCCGACTGTGGATTGCAAAAGAAAAGCGGTATTTTAAAAACTTACTTATAGCCATGCCGGCAGCAGCATTGTTCCTAATAGCTAGACAGCCGAGCCACCCAAATGCCCATCAACTTGATGGATAGGTAAATAAGATGTGGTCCATGACCACCCAGTGGAACATGACTCAGCTTAAACAGCGGAAGATGTGCTGAAGATTGCTGTGGCGGGGGGGGGGGGGGGGGAGCCTGGGGACGTCTGCTCAGTGAAAACAAGTAGACACTCAGAGCCACATAACAGATGATGCTATCTCTGTCCAGAGAGAGCAATTCGGAGACAGACCGTGGATTAGTGTCAAAGGCCGGATGGGGCTGGGGGAGGGATGGGGGAGGGGTACCCGGTTGACAGCTAAGGAGATGGCTTGTTTGAGGGAGTGAGGCAATGTTTGAAAACTGATTGTGGAAATTGTGTAACTCTGTGAAGATACGGATGACCTTGGGTTCCACACTTGAAATTGGTAAATTCCGGGGCTTGCAGACAACAGCTCAATTCCTTTCTTGAACAAGGGTTAGGGTAGAGCCCTTCAGGCCGGCACAGGCCTTCTGAAAGCTTACCCGAGAGTGTGTATCCAACTGTTATGTCCCATAGCAAGCCAGTCATGGGTATCCCCCGGACTCAGGCTGTGGGTGAAGGGAATTACATGGGATTAAGAAGAGAACAGGGGCTGGAAGTGGCCCTGCTGGTGAACCGCATGCCTGTAATCCCAGCACTCAGGAGGCAAAGGCAGGTGGATCTCTGTGAGTCTGAGGCCAGCCTGGGCTACAAAGTGAGTTCCAGGACAGACAACAGCCAAAGCTACACAGAGAAACCCTGTCTTGGTTTAAAAAAATTATGGTTTGAAACCCACATGTTTCAGAATACTAAAGCATAAACTTCCGGTTGGTTTTGTTTCATGGCTCCCCTCGGCCACCCTGTCTGGCAGGTGTGTAGCCTGCGCCTGTTCCTACCTTCTCTGTGGATATTCTTCACCTCGGGTTGTCCATGTACCCGCCTCACTTTTTTACCCCAGAGTGAAGCAGGTGGACTGTTGAAATACATCTAATCCCTGGGTATGGCAGCACACCACTGTAAGCCTAGTGCTGGGGAGGCTGAGGCAGGAGGGTTGCTGCCAGTTAGAGGCCATCCTGAGAAACAGTGGGATCCCATCTCAAACAGTCGATAGTGTGGGGTGGTGGTGGTGTGTGCCTTTAAGCAGAGGCAGGTGAGTTCAAGGCCAAAAGGGTCTGGTCTACAGGGTGTGTTCCAGAACATCCAGGACTGTTTCCACAGAGAAACCCCGTGTGTGTGTGGGGGGGGGGGGGAGTCCGCAGCAACAATAACAAACAAAGGGAAGAGAGGACAGGAGTCTGAGGGACATGAAATCCGGTTCCAGACCAGTTCCCAGGCCAGCTGGGAGTTTGTCTGCCTGTCTCACCAGAACAAACAAACAGGCTCCCAGGAAAGTCATGTGGGTTGCCTCCCTCTGTGCCCAGCTTTCCTCCCAGCAAATAGCAGAGCAGCTGATGCCACAAGAGGAAATGCTGGCCTGGGAGCCACCAGCTCCTCAGGGGTAGGGAAAGGTGTTGGCCAGTTGCTGTCGGTGGTGGTGGCATGGCTACTTAAGCAGCCTGCACTCTGGTCAGACAGTCTGGTTATTAGTGGGTCTGGCTTCCTGGAGCACGGCTAGGACTTGTTCGAATCTACCATGCTGTTATTTTCTTCCACGCCCCTTTTCCCTTAGTGAGAATACGTGCCTAAGCACAGCCCTGGCAAACCTAGGTCAAATCAATGGGTCAGTATTTGCTTACCACCCACGGCCAAGGTCTGACTTTTCTCCCATTTTCCTGGGGACAAATCTGTTGACCATGGATAAGGAATGCGGACTCGGGGCGTGGGGGGTGACCTCTAGAGCATCTGCCCTAATTGTGTCCTTCCTCAGTCAGGGGTATAACGGAGGTTTGTTCTTTCCTTACAAGCTAGGCTGGAAGTCCTCAGAGTAGAGCTTTGCAGCACACTCTCTAGATGGCACCAGGATATCCACATTTACAGAAGAAAACATCAGCTGTTTTGTCATGAAGACCACCCAGGCAGGCTTCACAATAGAGATGAAACTTTTAAAAAAATGTGTGTGTGTGTGTGTGTGTGTATGAGTGTGTGTGTATGCTTGCATACACGTGTGTGCACTTGGTGGCCAGAGGACGATCTTGGGTGTCATTCCTTGGGCACAATCCACTTTTTGTCATTTTTAGATTTATTTTATGGGTGTGAGTGTTTTACTCACATATGTGTCTGTGAACCACGTGTGTTCCTGGTGCCTACAGAGGTCAAAAGAGAGTATCGGATCACCTGGGACTGGAGTTACAGATGGTTGTGAGTTCTGGGAATCGAACCCTGGCCCTCTGCAGAAACAAGTATTCTTAACCCTGAGTCATCTCTCAGCCCCTCCACTTTTTTTTTTTCTTTTTTTAGTTTTTCGAGACAGGGTTTCTTTGTGTAGCTTTGGAGCCTGTCCTGGGCCTCACTCTGTAGACCAGGCTGGCCTCAAAAAACACAGAAATTCAACTGCCTCTGCCTCCTGCGTGCTGGGATTAAAGGCTGCACCACTACTGCCTGGTGCGACTTTCTTTTTTGAGATATGGTTTCTCACTGGCTGGGAATTTGCCAAGTAGGCCAACGGGCTGACCAGTGAGTCCCAAAGGATCCTCCTGTCTTTGCCTCTTCCTCCATAGTGCTGGGGTTACAGGTGCTGAAATGTTGGATTTTTGTTTTTTTAAGTATAGGTTCTGGGGATTGAACTCGGATTCAAATATTTTATTGATTTAGCCATCTCCTCAGCCACCTCTCTTCTTTCTTCCTTCTTCCCTCTCTCCCTCCCTCTCTCCCTCCCTCTCTTTCTTAGGCAGGGTCTTATGTAGCTCAGGCTACCCTCAAAGTATCTATGCAGCTGAGGACAGCCTTGACCCTCTGATCCTGCTGCCTCCATCTCCTGAGTATTTGGGTTATAGTTGTGTCCTGACACCCCCAATTTATTCAGTGTTGGGTGTGGAGCCCAGAATCTTCTGCATATGAGGCAAGCAAGTTACATCCCCAGCCCCCGATGTCATTCTTAAAGAGTCTCTGGCATCAAGGCTTGTTTTGAGTAGGATTGCCAAGTATTTCTATATTTCTTCACCACAGACTCCTGGGATGGGTCCTCCAATACAGTCAGCCCCCAGGTTAGGGGACTGAGAAATCAAGGGACTTCTCCAAGATCACAGACAGCTGGGATTGAACCCGGGCCTCGCAAGTGTCTATAAATGTTATTTCAACCTCTGTACTAGATACATCTCTACCCATATTTGAGAAGTTTACCCACCCCCAGTTCAGGATGCAAGCTTCACAAGGCTGCTGGGACACCTTTGTTAATGATTAGCCCTCTGTGTCTGCCCCAGGGGGCAATGCCAGCAGTAGACAGCACAGCGCACTCTGGAGCCACCCTGGGTCCAGTTGCCCCCGCTTTGTCTTCACCCAGCACAGTGCCCACTATATTACTTAGCGCATGAGCAACCCCTTCATTCCAGGATCTGACACCTTAGCTCTGTGCCAGAAGCTTCCTCTGTGAGAAGGAGAGAAAGGATTCTTTTCCAAGATCCTTGGCTGTCGGGAAATTGGCACAAAAAAAAAAAAAAACAAAAAAAAAAAAACACAGTTCTGTGATCCTAGAGTGTAAATGGCCCTGCCTTTGAAATTCTGCTCAGGAACACACTTTTCTATGGGTCTGCATGTCCAGTTCATACAGCATACCATAAAGCAGTCCAGGCAAGAGCAGTTTCTTGCCCAAATGGTTAGCCTTGTCACACTGAAGGCAAATTCCATAACAAGTTTCTTCAATGCTCATCAACCTCTCTGAAGTAATTGGTGCTGCCAGAAGCAGACATGTCTCACTGTTGAGAAAAGTCTAAGTTCTTAAAACATTTTAAATGTCATATTCTGTGAGTCTTTGAAGTGTTGAAGATTATCTAACTGAAGTATCTCTGTATATCTAGAAAACCTAACTAACATAATTAAGTTTGATTATTATAGATGATTATCTATTAATCTGCATTTCTTTTTCTTTTTTTTCTTTTTTTTTTTTTTGGTTTTTCGAGACAGGGTTTCTCTGTGGTTTTGGAGCCTGTCCTGGAATTAGCTCTTGTAGACCAGGCTGGTCTCGAACTCACAGAGATCCGCCTGCCTCTGCCTCCCGAGTGCTGGGATTAAAGGCGTGTGCCACCACCGCCCGGCTTAATCTGCATTTCTTAACTATATATTACATTTTTATATGAGCTGCACAAACACATAATACCTTAAACAAGAGCAAAAATACATATACACAGTGTAACAAATGAATGAAATTAGTATAAAGAGACCAAGATTCATACCAATGCAAAGTATTCATCTTTATATCATATCCTCCTTATTTTTTTTTGTTTTTAGAAACTGACCATTGATCACTTATAATCAATCTCCTTTAAATGAAAACCAACATTTATAAATAATCAGTTTGGGAGTTTGGATATTGTTTTCTCCAAACTGCTTCTTGCTATTTGTTGGGTGAAGTATTTTTAAGGTTCACAGACACCTTTTTGGGGGGGTAGGGGTCTTGTTCCATCAAACCACATTAGCCTAGAAGGAATTCACATGTTTTGATTTCTTGTAGAAACAAAAGCAAAACCTCTTTTCCCAAGTAACATATCTTTAGACTCATAATTTGAAGTCAAGATACCTTTAAAAAATATGTCAGTTTAGTTTAGCAACCTGTACAAGGAAATGTCTCTCTGAAGTAAAAAAAAAATCAAAGACAACACAATAATATACATAATCCAGACTCTCTGTATATTTTCCATCTTTCCATGGCTTTTTTTACTCCTTTAATCTATGACTCTCTATTCTTTTATATTACTTTTACTGTCTCTTTAAAGACTGTTTTATTTTTTTAAACCTATTTCTTTTTATAACTGTCTATACTCTTTTTCTTCTCTCTCCTAAGCCTACGTACATTTACCCAACACTGTGACCTATTTAGAATTTTTTTTCATCTGAATCTGTCTTTATTGTGTCTCTGCAATCATTTTTTGACCAGAAGTGCTTTTTTATTTTTAACGCTAAGCAGGCGTGACTAGGATCAATTCTGAGGCCCTGCCTGTTTGTTCCATCCAGCATGGCAGAGGTATGTTCACCGCCTCTGTGAGTCATGCTCACGGCCCTAGCTCCAGGGACACAGCAGGGCTATGCTACTAACAAACTTCACCTAAGTGCAGGACCTCCTGAAAGAGCCAGACCAGTTCTTGCTGCCAGCACAAACCAGGAAGCTGGATCTTAAAGAAGTCATGCAATTTTTGCCACTAATACTGTGTCAGAAGACTTTTCTTAAAGGAGCCACAGTTCTGCTCACCACCAGCAAGTGGAGTATGTCTGAAAAAAAAAAAATGCAGCTACCAAGGAACTGTGCTTAATTCAGTTCTTTTTTTTTTTTTAAAGTGACTGTGGGATCTCACAGTTGTTTTTTTTTAATATTTATTTATTCATTATGTATACAATATTCTGTCTGTGTATATGCCTGCAGGCCAGAAGAGGCCACCAGATCTCATTACAGATGGTTGTGAGCCACCATGTGGTTGCTGGGAATTGAACTCAGGACCTTTGGAAGAGCAGGCAATGCTCTTAACCTCTGAGCCATCTCTCCAGCCCCTTAATTCAGTTCTTTTGTGTCTAGAATTCCTTCCCAAGCTCTCTCAGGCTTTATGTGGATGTAGGTGGCCCACATTGGTGCCATCTACAAACAGAGGCTGTGTTTTGTTTCCTGGATGCCCAGACCTGAATAATCACACAGAAATTGTATTAATTACAACACTGTTCAGCCAATGATTCAGGCATATATCTAGCTAGCTCTTACATATTAAACTAACCCATTTCTATTATTTTATATTTTATCACACAGCTCTTGGTTTGTTACCTCTTGCTTCTTGGGCAGCTACATGGCATCTGCCTCCTTGAGCAGCTATATGGCATCTCTCTGACTCTGCCTATTCTCTCTATAGCTCTGTTAAGCCATTGGCTGAAACAACTTCTTTGTTAATCAATGGTAATAAAACACATTCATATCATACAGAGGGAATCCCAAATCAGATGGGGGTGTCAGCTAAGGGACCCCCATTCTGCCATAGGACTAGTGTATCAATTATTGACTCAGCACCACAACTAACAAGGAGTTTTACTGGAAATGTAAGGTCATCTCAATATTAAAAAGTTGATGATAGAATCAGCCATTGAAGAGACTGAAGGAAGAAAACTTACCCATCTCACATATGGTTTGGCCTATAGCAAGGCAGAACTTAGTTAGGCAAGGAAAGCTAGGCTGAATGCTGGGAGAGAAACCATGGAGCCGCTGCCAGAGACAGACATGGTAAAACCTTGCCAGTAGGCCACGAGCCTCATGGTAAAATATGAAACACTGGATAATGGGTTAATTCTAGATGTAAGAGCTAGCTAGCAATACACTTAAGTGATTGGCCAAGCAGTGATTTAATTAATACTGTTTGTGTGTGATTATTTTGGGACTGAGAAGCTGGGAACCAACAAGCAGTCTCCCACAACATACAAATGTGGCGAAATACAAAACACATTTGTGATGAAGCTCTCAACAAACAGGTAATGTAAAGGAACTCCAAGCAGATAATAAAAATCTGCAGAAAGAGCGTGGCTAAGGCCACAGTGAATGATGAGAAACGGTAGCTCTCCTGCCGGTGGAGGCTAGGTTCAAGGCAAGAGCCTTCTCTTCACTGCTATTGGACAGAAACGCTGGAAGTTCTAGCCAATGCAACCGAGAGTCCTCCTCCAACTAACAAAAACTAAATATAATAAGTGAGCATAGAAAGTGATGAGATTAACATTTGACCTGACCCAGCAGGAATAGGGACCCGAACGGCAAGGTGCCGAGTGGGCTCAGGGATGAGAAATAGAGAAGACAAAAGAAAAGCTGGGACCAGAGGCCCTGTGTAAACTGATGACTTATGCCAGGCACGTTGATTAAGTACAACATCTTATGCACTATTTGCAGGGGTAACCAGAATGTCAGCATAACAAAGACGATATTGGCAAAGAGAACACCCACCCCTCAGAGGCAGCTGCCTAAGGTCTGCTAACCACAACTCAGTGGGAAACGTTGGGTCCCAGGAGCCACAGTAACCTCGACTCCCAGGAAGCACTGGCTCCAGCTTCACACCAGCCTTGCCAAGTCCATTCCTGGTAAAGACACAGAACTAAAGTAGCCTTTGTCCTCCCCCCCCCGCCCCCCAGCCTCTGAGAAAGTCTTGGATCAGTCTGCCTCCCCACCAACAGTAGCATATAAAGTAATTGGCTTCCTAATGCAGGTAATGGGCAAGTGGAATTTGAAATTAAAAACGTATTACTGAGTCAGTGTCATGGTTCACGGGGTAAAGGCACTTGCTGCTAAGGCTGGTGACCTGAATGTGGTTTCCAGGACCCACTTGGTGAAAGGAGAGAACTGACTCTTCCAAGTTACCCTCTGACCTCCAAATACGCAATACCCACGCATGCCCTGCCCAGTATATGCAGATGTAATAAAAAGTATAAATCTATTACCATTTATATTCACACTTCCAAAATAAAATAGTAAGATACAGATTTGTAAAAAAAAAAATTGCAAGATCCACATAGGGAAAGCTCCACATCTGGAATGAAAGCACTGGAGTGGGTTAGAGAGCTGGGTCAGCAGTAAAGGCCACCTGCTGCTGCTGGCTTGCCGTCTATTGTCACAAACACTGTGACCAAAGGCAACTGGGGGGGAGGGTTACTCTGGCTTACAGGTTACGATCTGTTATCAAGGGACACCGAGGCAGAAACTCAAGGCAGAAGCTTGGAGCAAAGCCCTGGAGGAAACCTGCTCACCAGCTTGACCTGCTCACCGGCTTGCTCCCTCTGCCTTGCGCAGCCACTGCTCCTCATCCAGACCCACCCGCCCAGAGAGGGCACGAGCCACAGTGAATTGAGCCTTCTTAAAGAATTAGTAATGAAGCTGGGCAATGGTGGTGCACGCTTTTAATCCCAGCACTCAGGAGGCAAAGACAGGTGAGACAGATCTCTGTGAGTTTGAGGCCAGCCTGGTCTACAAGAGCTAGTTCCAGGACAGGCTCCAAAGCTACAGAGAAACTTTGTCTAGAACCCAAGGCAGGAACCTGGAATCAGGGACAGAAGCAGAGGCCATGGAGGAACAGTACTTACCAGCGTGCTTCTTCTGGCTTGCCCAGCTCTTTCTTATGCAGCCCAGCCCCTCTGCTCCTGCCTAGCTATGGTATGGCCCGCAGGAGGCTGGATCCTCTGGCATCAATTTGCAATCAAGAAAATGCCTTGCAGAGATGCCCTCAGGCTGATCTGACAGAGGCAATTGCTCACTCAGCTGGAGTTGACTTCCAGGATTGGTCACCAGAGAGCCAATGTGAAAGTCTGGATGTTATAGTATTTGTGGAGTGCCAGGGCAGGAAGTGTGCGTGGAGTGTCAGGACAGGAAGTGTGCGTGAGTGCCAGGGCAGGAAGTGTGCGTGAGTGCCAGGGCAGGAAGTGTGCATGGAGTTCCAGGGCAGAAAGTGTGTGTGGAGTGTCAGGACAGGAAGTGTGTGTGGAGTGTCAGGACAGGAAGTGTGTGTGGAGTGCCAGGGCAGGAAGTGTGCGTGAGTGTCAGGGCAGGAAGTGTCCGTGGAGTTCCAGGGCAGGAAGTGTCCGTGGAGTGTCAGGACAGGAAGCGTGCGTGAGTGCCAGGACAGGAAGCGTGCGTGAGTGTCAGGGCAGGAAGTGTGCATGGAGTGCCAGGACAGGAAGTGTGCATGGAGTTCCAAGGCAGGAAGTGTCCGTGGAGTGTCAGGACAGGAAGTGTGCGTGGATTGCTGGGGCAGGAAGCGTGCACGGGATCTGTGTTCCCCTGGCTCAGCTCTGCTGTGAATCTCAAACTACTATAAAATTAGTCTAGAAAAACCAGAAAAGCCTGGTGTAGTGATGCTCACAGCATTCCCAGCATCCAGGAGGTTGAGGAAAGGATTGAAAGTTTGAGGCCAGCCTGGGCTACATAGGCGAGCACTTTCTCAAACACAAAACCCAACTGAACAACAACAAAAATCCCAAAGTTCAAAAAAACCAACCAAGCAACTGACCCTAATTATTCATGACTGTGAAGCGGGGGGTGCAGGACTCAAGGGGGACACAGGTGGAGTGTTTACTGGAACAAGAGAGTTATTAGAAGACTCACTAATTCCAAGGACAGATAGGTAGGCGACTGTTTGGCAGAGCTCAGAGGAGAGTTCTGGCCCATGAGGCAGGTAGGGATCCCTTCTTACAGGTCTCAGAGGAAGGGGGTTCATGTATCTAGACTGTCAGAGAGAGGAGGGTCACATAGCCAGACTGTTTCTGATTCTTGGGTAGCAAGGGACCAGAGAGGATTTGGGAGTGGGAATATACAATTCCAAGGATGTAGGGGAAGTGGGACGGGGCAAGTCTAATTGCACTGTGCCTCTTACACGACGGGGACAGGCCACCATGGGCAGCGCTCTGATGTCCTGTATCGCTTGAGGGAAGGGTGCATAATGCCTGGAATCCAGGCACGGGGCGTCTGTAGCACACTCTAGCCAGGCTCTCAGTATACAGCAGGGATTCCAGAATCAACTCTGAGGATGGAGGCAGGGAGAGCTGCAGGTGAACATATCTTAATCAGACTTGGTCTGGGATTTAATGTTGGAGTCCGGTACCCACTGGGCCTGTTAGATTCCCAGCAGGTGCTCGGAAAGGAGACTGTCGGTTGCCAAGGGGGGAGAGCTAGTTGGGAGAACATCGCTGCAGGTGTGTGTGGCCTGGTCTGCAACCTAACAACCTTGCTCCCTCAAGCTCAATACTGTGCCAGGCAGTGGTAGTGTACGCTTTTAATCCTAGCACCCAGGGAGGAGGATGACTGAGTTCGACACTCAGTCTACAGAGTGAGTTCCAGGTGATTGTGGTGATCTGTGGGTGATGGGAACCGAACCCCAGGCCTGTGGAAGAGCAGTCAGTGCTCTCAACTACTGAGCCACCTCTCCAGTCCCTTGGTTTCCTGATCTTTTATGCATAAGTATTTACAGAGGCCTTGACTGCTGTCTGGATTTGGCTACAATGATGCAGTTAGTTGGGAGAGAGGACATTAAATGAGACAGGAGTCATGCTCTTTTTGTTTTTTTGGCGGGGGGGAATTGAGACAGGATTTCTTTGTGTGTAGCTCTGGCTGTCCTGGAACTCATTCTGTAGACCAGGCTGACCTTGAAATCACAGAGATCCACCTGCCTCTGCCTCTCAAATGCTGGGACTAAAGGTGTGTGCCACCACCAACCAGTTGTAGTTTTTTTGATATACCTATATATCACAAATTAGAAAAGTTTAAGCTGGGCAGTGGTGGCGCATGCCTTTAATCCCAGCACTCGTGAGGCAGGTAGATCTCTGTGAGTTCGAGGTCAGCCTAGTTTACAGAGCTAGTTCCAGGACAGGCTCCAAAGTTGCAGAGAAACCCTGCCTCGAAAAACCAAAAAAAAAAAAAAAAGTTTAAAAGGAGTTATGTAGTGGGTAAGACTGGCCTTCTTGGCATTCAAAGAGGCCCAAGTGACTTAGAATAACAAGTGTGGGCAGATTGCAAGCCCTGGGCAACCAGCACACGCCATTGGCAAGGAATTAAAGCCTCAGTGCCCACCAGGGGGCGCCCGAGACCATGCTAATCAACTCTTTTTGCGATCCTTTTGAGACTTGTTGAATTTCAGATTTTTGCTCAAAAACTTGTGACATCAGGACCATCACAACCTGGGGAATGTAGTCGACAACTTACAGGAAGACATGGGCTTTCCTTCTGTTTTTCTTTTGAGAGAGAGAGAGAGAGAGAGAGAGAGAACACTTTTGTTGAGCTATTACATATTATATAATCCGTCTATTGAAAGGGTACACTTCAGTGTGTGTGTGTGTGTGGACATGAATGCACTGTGTGGCCGTCAGAGGGTGTCCATCCTCACCTTCCACCATGTTTGAGACAGGGTCTGTGTAGAATTATCCCATGACCTCAAAGTTCTACATCTAGGAATCTTCTCAACCCCTGGAAACTGCTGTGCTTCTGTCTGTGTAGGTTTGTCTACCCTGTGCATCTCAGAGTCGAGGCTGTGCACTGGAGGACCCACCGAGGCTGTGCACTGGAGGACCCTCTGTGGTTGTGCACTGGAGGACCCTCTGTAGTTGTGCACTGGAGAACCCTCTGCGGGTGTGCACTGGAGGACCCTCTGTGGCTGTGCACTGGAGGACCCTCTGTGGCTGTGCACTGGAGGACCCTCTGCGGCTGTGCACTGGAGGACCCACTGAGGCTGTGCACTGGAGGACCCTCTGCGGCTGTGCACTGGAGGACCCTCTGCGGGTGTGCACTGGAGGACCCACCATGGCTGTGCACTGGAGGACCCACCGTGGCTGTGCACTGGAGAACCCTCTGCGGGTGTGCACTGGAGGACCCACCATGGCTGTGCACTGGAGGACCCTCTGCGGGTGTGCACTGGAGGACCCACCATGGCTGTGCACTGGAGGACCCACTGTGGCTGTGCACTGGAGGACCCACCATGGCTGTGCACTGGAGGACCCTCTGCGGGTGTGCACTGGAGGACCCTCTGCGGGTGTGCACTGGAGGACCCACCATGGCTGTGCACTGGAGGACCCACCGTGGCTGTGCACTGGAGGACCCTCTGCGGGTGTGCACTGGAGGACCCTCTGTGGCTGTGCACTGGAGGACCCACCATGGCTGTGCACTGGAGGACCCTCTGCGGCTGTGCACTGGAGGACCCTCTGCGGCTGTGCACTGGAGGACCCTCTGCATCTATCTTTCTTCACTCTGCATTACATTTTGAAGGCTCAGCCAAGCACTGGGTGTCAGGATGGCATCTTTTTCCATGGGTGAGTAATATTCCACGTATGTATGGTCATTCATTCATTCGTTCAAGGATGTTAAGTTGTTTATCACTTTTAGTTATTTTGTATAGTACTGTCATAATACCTGTGCATGTTTTTACTTGACCTGTTTGATTTTCATGATTTAAACCTTTATTTCTTTACCTATTTAGTGTGTGTGTGTGTGTGTGTGTGTGTGTGTGTGGACACGGCACACGTGTAGAAGTCAGAGGACAACTTGCAGGAGTCAGTTCTCTCCTTCTACCACGTGGGTCTCAGGGACTGAGCTCAGGTCCTCAGGCTTAGCAGAAAGCACCTTTACTTACTGAGCTGAGTTGCTGGCCCCTGACTTGCTAATTTAAAAAGGACAGTGTAAAGTTCTATGGGAAGAAGAAAATCTCCCTTGGCTAGAGGTCGAATCAGAAGATTTATAACCCAAATCAGGAGTTTCCCTTCATTCTCGCATCTCAGTAAGAACCAGGCATGAGGTGGATAGGAGACAAGAGAACACGTCTTTTAGGGTGTAGCTGATTCAGCTGGGACCAGGGGCCAGGAGCCTGGGGTTGCTGCCTGTTGAGGCACAGTATAAACTCTCTTTCCCTCTGTGCATCCTGTGTTGCTCAGGTGGAACTGAGGGATCGTTTGTGGGTTCCCGGGAAAGATGAGGTCTTGGGTTGAAGTCTTCTTACTTCCTGCCCAGTTGCCTGAGACTGGTTACCTAATCCATGAGAACCTGTGCCTACCAACTGTTAATGGAAACCATGGAGCAGAGAATGGCTTTCTGGATGAAATGCGGTCCTGTGTTAAAGTGCTCTGGCTGGGTGAGGAGGATCTTCGACCATTTGTGGGAGTCTGAGGGTGCTGGAGAGCAGGTGGGCCGTGTGGCTCAGGGTCCTTGGCTTGGCTGTTTGGGTGGAAGGTGCTTGGGGCAGGGACAGAGAGGTGGTGAGGGGCACAAAGGCGCTGCAGGGAGACAGGCCAAGAGGATGCAGGCTCAGGCAGGCAGAAGCCATCCGGAACCACACGTTCTCCCGTCTGGCCCAGATCGTGTCTGTAATCAGCCCGGGGAGGAGTGTTTGCACAGAGAAGCACTCTGGGAAGTGAGAGGATGCTCTTATCAGGGGGTTTTCTCTTAGGTCTTCCCATGTGGAGGTCACCGATAATTTGCAGGGAGTTTTGCCGGGAAACGGCAATAAAAGTGTTGGAGAGACTGAAGGGCCTGCCGATGAGGCAAGAGGAGAGGACTTGGCCTCTGGGTTGCCTTGGAGGAGCTGGGGCCCTGATGGAAGGAGGAGTTGAGAAGAGACTGGGGAGAGGATGGAAGGATAACAAAGTAACTCTGTGGAAAGGAAGCGTTAGGCCGACATTCATGATGACGCCTGGGCACAGAGCCCGCTTAGAAGAATAATGGCCTCTGGAGGGCTGGGGAGATGCTCTGGGGTTTGATACAGCTAACATTTGATAAGATCAAGGGCTTAGGGATTGTTCTATGGGGAGCGATGCCTCCTCTCCATCTCTGTTAATCCCAGGCACAGTGCCTCCTTCCCAAGCTTATTTGGAAGTGCTGACTGGGTTTGCAGCCCGGACCTTTGGGGCTGTGCATGGACCCTGGCCTGTTGGTGTGGGCCAGAGGTGAGCTCAGCAAGGCCAGCTGGGGGTGACTGTGGGCTGTGGCCTCTGAGCCAGCTTGATTAGCAGGCATTTGGCCAGTCCTTCTGAGCTGGCCTCCTTCCTCCATCCCTTCCCTCCCCGCTTCCTCTTGCCTTCCTTGTTTCTTCCTTCCCATCTACCCTCCCTCCATCCTTTCCTTCTTCTCTTTCCCCTCCTTTCTCCCTCTTATTTATTATTTAATCAAATTCTATTTGTGTGTGCATGCACTACTGTGTGTACGGAGGTCAGAGGGCAACTTGTGGGAGACCTTCCTTAAGTGGGGCCTTAGGGATGGAACTCAGGTCATCAGGCTTGGTGGCAAATGCCTTTATCTAATGAGCTATCTGGCTGGCCCCTCCTGATCTCTTTTGAATAATTCTTTTTTTTTTCTTTTTTTTAGTTTTTCAAGACAGGGTTTCTCTGTAGCTTTGGAGCCTGTCCTGGCACTAACTCTTGTAGACCAGGCTGGCCTCGAACTCACAGAGATCTGCCTGCCTCTGCCTCCCGAGTGCTGGGATTAAAGGCGTGCGCCACCACCGCCCGGCTTCTTTTGAATAATTCTTGCTATGCAGTCCACACTGGCCTAGAGCTCTCCATTTTACTGTCTTAGTCTGCTGAGTGCTAGGGTTCCACGTGTGTGGCACCTGTGTTAGTTACAGGTGTGTGGCACCTGTGTTAGACAGGTGTACGGCACCTGTGCTAGTTAGTTACAGGCGTATTGATGTGGGATTCAGCTCTGTATGCTGTGTTTACCATTGATTAATAAAGAACTGTCTTGGGCCTGTGCAGAGCAGAATAGAGGTAGGTGGGGAAAACGAAACTGCTGGGAGAAAGAAGGCGGAGTCAGAGAGAAGCCATGTAGCCCTGCTGGAGACAGGGTAAGCCACAGCTATGTGGTGATACACAGATTAATGGAGATGGGATAGTTTAGGATATGAGTTAGCCTGAAATATGCTTAAGCTATTGGCCAAACAATATTGCAAATAATATGGTTTCTGTGTGATTATTTCAGGGCTGAGCAGCTGGTAACAAACAAGCAGGCTCCAGGCAGCTGGGAACGAACTAACATCCTTCCTACTACAGTGTGTGGCACCTGTGTTAGTTATAGGTATGTGGCACCTATGTTAGTTACAGGTGTATGGCACCTGTGTTAGTTACAGGTGTGTGGCACCTGTGTTAGTTACAGGTGTGTGGCACCTGTGTTAGTTACAGGTGTGTGGCACCTGTGTTAGTTACAGGTGTGTGGCATCTGTGTTAGTTACTTCCTGTTGCTATGACAACACGCCACAGCCAGGCAGCTTACAGAGGGGAGCTGCTTACTGGCTTGCCCTTCTTGGCTTGTTCAGCCAGCCTGCTTTCTTATAGAACGCAGGACCAGCAGCCCAGGGTCGGCCCCACCTACAATGGACTGGGTCTCCCCCATCAATCGCTAATTGAGAAGATGCCCTATACAGGCTTGCCCACGGCTGATCTTATGGAGACAATTTCTCAACAGAAGTTCCCTCCTCTCCGATGACTTAGCTTGTGTCCAGATGACATAACACAGGCCAGCACAACTCTGCACCCCACTGGGCCAGCTCTCTTACTTCTAGACTCCCCGGCTCAGGAGGTCAATTGCATGTAGCTATCAGACAGCTATGTGTCTCTTGTCCTTTGTTGGCCGTCACTAGGGAGCTGACTTCAAGAGCAGCAGCGACGTTCTGGCTGTGGCGTTCAAGCTGGGGCTGTATATGTCAATTTGAGAGTTGTCACCACCAACCATGGTGGTATAAATGCCCAGATGTGGGGTGATTCACAGAAGAGGAGAAGTCGGATGAAGACTCTCAGACTTGAGGTCCTGAGTTACCAATCCTAGGGTTTGAGAAACAGAAGGGACAGACCACACTGGAGGGAGCGAGGTGATGGTGACCAGCGCTTATCAGGATCTCCCATACTGCAAACGCTGATGAGATGGTGTGTGTAGGGGCATGAGGACCCTCATCAGACTGGGCAGCCAGCATGGTGACATTCTCTTTATAGAGACTTGGACAGAAGTGAGGAAGCCACCTTCATGAGGATCCTCAGAGGGTTCCCAGAACTGGGGACAGTCGATTTGGGTCTTAAAAACCAAACCATACTTAAAAAAAAAAAATAAGCCAGTGTGAAAAAGGGAGGAGGAAGAATGTTCTAGAAGAACTCATGAGAGAGACATAAATTGAGCATGGTGGGTGTTAAATGGGGTTCACGGTTTGGGGGAATGCCTGATTTGATTGACAGATCATGCGGAGAAGCATCTGGATTTGAGCTTTGGGCTGTGGCCACAGTCAGGGGCCAGTCAACAATGCTTGTGGGCCACTGTCAGCCCATGTCTGGTTTTGGAGACCCTTGTAAGCCGAAGGTGAATTTTGTATCTTTTCTAATGACTGGGGAAAGTTGTTTTAAGGCTAATAATTCATGAATATGATATAAAATCCAAATTCAAATCGGTGATAACTTTCGGTGACAAGATGACTTGATTTAAAATCATTTGGGAAGAGGGTGAGGCACAGTTCTGGGTGTGCGTGGGAGGGCACTTCCAGAAAGGATTACCTTGGGGGAAGATTGCCAGTGAATCTGAGTGGCGCTATCCAGTGACCTGGGAGCCTGCACCCTGCCGCTGAGAAAGGAGCCAGCTAGCTGAGCACTGATCCATTTCTCCTAACAGAGGCTGTGTGGCCTGACCAATGTCTACGTACTCATCGTGTGTGTGTGTGTGTGTGTGTGTGTGTGTGTGTGTGTGTACTAGTGCAGTCCTATGTGTCAGATGTATGTAAGTGTGCATGCATCAGGTTCACAGAGGTGTTTAGTCTCTCTCTCCACTATTTTTGGAGGTAGGGTAAGTCTTTGAACCCGACACTAGTTAATTCAGTGACTCTGGTTGACTAGAGCTTCATGGATCTTCCCGTGTCCACCTCCCTGGGATTATAGACGTACACACTGTGCTTGCCTTTCTGTATGGGCCTTGTACAACAAACACTTTACTCACTGGGCCAGCCCTCCAGCCCCCAGTGACATAAAATTTGAGATATTAGGGACCCTCTGTTGAATAAGACAGAAGTTAGGGCCTTGAGGGAGCTGCTCTCCTGAAGTCACCTGTGTGTGAGGGAAGGAAAAGTCCCCTTTTGGAGTGTGACCCACTCCTGCTCTGAGAATTTCACCTGTTCCTCCCCTCATCACAGTTAGCAGTCAGGAGTGAGTCCATGACCTCCATGGGTCCCACACCTCAGCTGGAATGTTCTCTCTGGTCTGCTGTTTCCGACAGGGCCATCAGGTGCCCTTTCTGTGGCCCGTGTCCCTTCGCTGGTACAACAAGTGCGCCCTTCACCTAGTGTCTGACTCATTGTTTTGTTTTTCTCTTCAGGAACAGGCTGTTCCCACAAGGACAGGTGTCAAACCTTGTCTGCTGGGTGGGGGAAGCCACCACACTGCTCTCAAGGGTCACATGTGGCTCTGGAAGCTGCTTCTGAAGGCCTGTAAATAGAGAGGGAGCAGTCCTGCTTGGGAGTCCACAACACGCCTGGGATCCCACGACGGTTAGGCTGACCTGAAGGCTTTCTGTGTGGGGCCTGTGATCTCCTCAGCTGAGTGCTCTTTGGAACCAGGACACCTGTGCCACGTGGATGGTACCGGAAGTACACTCTGTCCTCTAGTGGCCTGACAAGCCACCAAGAGGGCGTGCCCTCAGCTAGAGCCCCCTCCCCCATCAGCAGAGGCAGCAGCATTTGGAGCTTGTGTAAGGCTGCTCTACACTTCCCCGCTAGTGGTCTCTGCACCCCAGCTTCCTGCAGGTTTGTAAGGCATGGCAGTCATCACCCCTACCTCATAAAGTCCTGGTGAGAAGTCAATGGTTTCAGGTTATAATGTAAACAAAGGAGAGAGATTCTGCAAGGGCCCTGGGCTCCCTGGCATCTTGGTTATCTCTCTCAGGAGATGGCAGTGCTGTAAATGCCCATGACTGCATACCACTGAGCTCAACACCTGCTCCTAGTGGGCTCTGGATAAACACTGGATAAAAGAATCAGTGAGTGAAACTCCTTCCCTGGCCAACAGGCTGTTTCCGGAAAAGGGAATCCCAGAGAAGCACCCTTCCCTGTTAATTCTCGATGATCCCCCAAAGTTGGAGGCTCACTTCCTGGACTGCTTCATCCTGGCCTTGGGTGTGACTGGGAGTCTGCAGGGTCTTAGAGCAAGGTTCCTGGGAGAACAGGGCGGTGTGATGTGCAAGGGCTTCAAAAACCAGGAGGTGTCAGGAGGGCGGGTGCAGCTCTGGAGAACACGGGCTTCCAGAGTCAGGGCAGAAGCCACTGAGCCAGTGGTCTCGAAGTGCGGCTTTTGTTGGTGTTCTGGGAAAGAGCCGAGGGGTGGGACTCTGGGTGGAGTGTTAGGCAAACACTCTACCACAAGCCCTCTTCTGAAGAAAAGTGCTAGGCATCTCATTAGTTCATTCATTCATTCAACAAACACATAATGAGGTTCTGTGCATCAGGCATAGGCTTTGCCCTGAGAGAGAGAGAGAGAGAGAGAGAGAGAGAGAGAGAGAAAGAGAAAAGAGAAGAGAAGAGAAAAGCAAAGCACTTGGAGGCAGTGGGGAGATGGGAAGAGCATTCTGGAAAGAGGAGACCAGAGTGAAGACCCAAAGGCTGGGAAGTGTGTGTGTGTGTGTGTGTGTGTGTGTGTGTGTATGTAGAATTGGGCAGCTGGTGTGTTAAATGAAAGGCATAGGCTACAAGGCATGAAAGGGAGAAGTGAGGGAAGCCAGGCAGGGCTGTGGTTTAACTCGGTGGCCAAGCATTTGCTTAGCATGTGCAAGACCAGGAGTTCGGTCCTCAACAAACTGAATGAAGGCTGTGTGTAGGAGCAGTGGGGTGCGTTCCTACCGCTCAGCTCCTGGCCGCCTGGCTAGCTTATGCCCTGAAATAACACACAAACTGTATTCATATAAACACTGCCTGGCCCATTATATCTAGCCTCTTCTTGGCTAACTCTCATATCTTGCTTAACCCATTTCTAATAATCTGTGTAACACCACGAGGTGGTGTCTTACCGGGAAAGATTCAGCATGTCTGACCTGCGTCCATCTTGGGCTGGAGCTTCATTGCATCTGGCTCAGAGAGGAGAGGCATGGCGATTGCCTCACTTCCTCCCAGCATTCTGTTCTGTTTACTCTGCCTACCTAATTTTCTGTCCTATTAAGGGTCAAGGGAGTTTCTTTATTAACCAATGAAATCAACTCAAAAAGAAGACCCTCCCACATCAGCCGTGTGTTTCTTCTGATTTGCTTCGAGGCACAAACGGTCTTCATTGTCTTGCCTCAGGAATCCACTGGTCCTGAGGACCTCTGTGAGCATGCTGAATTTCTTCTCCACGTTCTTTCCTGCTGTTTCCGTAGCCTTCCGGGCTGCTTCTTCCACTAATGAATCTGGGAATTAGAATCCTTTTGTTTCTCATAGTCTGGTACTGCAGGCTGGCCTCATAAGCCACTTGCCCCAGATGAGCAAACTTTCTGATTAGGTTTCAGCTGCCCAACCTTGAGGACAGCAGGGACTACTGCCCACGTATTCTTGTCACAGGTAGAGGGAGCCTATCCAACACTTTGAGGCGTTCCAGGGCAATCTGGCCTTGTTTGGTCTTGCAGGCAGCATGCAGTGTGCACCAAAAAGTGCAGGGCCTGTAAGTGGTAGGAGCCCTGAGAAGGGTTGGTGCTCACCTGCTGTGGAGAAAGGCCAGGTACTTTGTTTGGTTGAAACCCTCGCAATGCACAACTTCTGGCCACAGCCCCAGAATATAGCTTTGGCCATCCCGTGCTAGAACCTGCCCCTCTACCGTCTTTGTTAAAGGGGCTTGATGCTTTGTGTAATGCTAAGCAGGAAACTACAGCCACCTCTGCCTCTTACGACAACAGACGTGTGCTCCATCTAGCTTACACACAGAGGATGCTAGAAGCTTCTTAAGGCAAGCTGCCTAAGACTGCTTCTACTTCGGGCAGATCTGGATCTAGGTACCCACGTGGATAATAATGAGTGTCCTCTGGACTGGCGGATAAAGGTGACTACTGCCAAAGCTGACGACCCAAGTTTGAACCCTAGAATCCACGTGGCAGGAGAGAACTGACTCCTACAAGTTGCCCTCTGACCTCCACACATGTACCATGACACGGGTACACCATGCATTCCCAAGTGTGCACATACACACACACACACACACACACACACACACACACACACACTGGGAGGCACCGCTTGCTGACTATAGGTGAAGCCCCGTGTTCTATCCCCAGCACCCCAGTAAGCTTGCTGATAATGGATCCAGACAGTGTCAATCTCTGGGCCATTCAGCCATGGCCCTGAGGTTGTTTTGGGCTGGGCTGAGTCACTACTTGTCTCCAATGACCATGCTGATTATTGACAAGACTTGGGGTGCAAGCTGCTCTTAGAGGCAAGGGTGGGGCAGCTGCGTGATTGGAAAGGGCTGGTGAGTTTTTTCCTAAAGTAAAACGGGGGTGCGCAATCAGAGAAGCAACGGGCACTAGCCGACGACAGCAGGGCTGGCCAGGGAGACTACCTGATTCCATTTGTCTGAATCACACAGAACAGACACTCCAGAGAGACTGTTGATAGTGATGGGGGTGGGGCAACTGCTCAGTGAGGACGGGGTATCCTTTGGGGGTGATAATGTTTTGGGCCTAGATGGGGCGATGGTTTATATAATACTAAGAATTCTATCAAACACAACTGAATTGTTCACCCTGTGGGTTTTCTCTTTTTGTTTGTTTTGGTGCTGAGCTCGAACCCAGGGTCTCACGAATATGACTCCTGAGCCACACCCTCAGCCCCAGTGATCCACTTTAAGATGATGAATTTTTTTTTACTGAATCTCATCTCAATACAAAAGGGTCCATTTTCTCCCCTTGCCCCAGACATCTTGGGGTGTTCCATCTTCGGGGCCATTAGGGCTTGTGACCTTTTCCTTCCCTTATTGCTGCTTGGGACTCACGCTGGGTTTTAGCCAGAGCGGACAGGACACAGCGACGCTAGGCGTGGCACTGGCAAGGTGCTGCCTACTGTAGGGACAAGGAAATGCCTGGCTGTTTTGTCCAGAGGCCGAGTCCTGCGCTTTCATGAGACCGGGAACTGCGGAGCTCCAGTGCGGTGCCAAGGACATCTTGTTCAGAGGAGAGGTGGCACTTCGGGCTTCCCCGGGGCCACTTGCAAGCAGTGGCACCTGTTTTAGTTTTTTTTTTTTTTCTGGCTTTGGGGCTGGGAGGGGCTGTCCCTACTCAGAGTCCACACTGCTCCAGCAGGCAGAGGACACTGGAAGTTCTGGTTTCCGCCCTCACTTGGCACCAGGGGCGCTTGCTGAGGCCACCATGAGAAAGTCTGGCCAGACTGGGACTTTGAAGGGAACAGAAGGTTTATCTCATTCTCCGAGCCTGTCCACATTCAGCACACTACAGCCTGAGCAGAGCCCACAGCTGCCTGGGACTCCTGAAAACACACCGGTACCTCCAGGAACGAGTGTTTCTCTTTCTTAGGTGATTCCCCGCACCCCCACCCCAGTGGCAGGACTCCTGACATAGTGCTGGGCTCATTGGTGAGGACATGGACCAGTCCCTTTTGCTAAACTGTGCTCTTGGTGCCTGCTTCGAGCTGGAGGACAGCTGGTCTGTGGCTTCCCATCTAGCGAGGCTTCTGGGATTCCTGGGCCTCCTGCACTAAGTCACCGGGACCTATTCTGCCATACAGAGCTATGGGCACCGTGGCTCGGCATCTCCCTGTGACATTACACACTCTGAGGATTTGTGTCCAAACTGAAGTGAGGGAAAGACTGGGGCTCGGCGGCATGCCTAGCTCCTGACTGCCGAGGTCCCCTTCACCTTCAGCCCTGCCAGGGCTTACATGGTAGAAATCCTCCCTGGTGTTGAGTCTAAAGAGACCGTACGGGACAGAGTCCTGTCCAGGAGGACTGACTTCAAGTCCTGAACCCACCACTTACAGCTGAAGGACTCTGGAAGAGACACTTCCCTTCAGGGACCCCTAGTATCCTTGGATGTAATATAGCACTGAAATTCCTAAGTGAAGTTGTTCCATCTCCCCCCAGTCCAAGATCACTCAGAGCTCAGAATGTGATAGGGGAAGGAGCTAGGCCTGCTTTGGGCTCTTCTCTGGTGCGTGAGATATCAGCAGGCTGGGTCTAGCCTTGGATAAATCCATTTTATAAGCAACAGCCTTGACCTAAGCTATAATTCTTTGAGTATAAATACCAAAAAAAAAAAAAAAACCTCTCCACATTTTAATACTAGTAAACAACCACCAACTATCAGCTTCCAGCACCAGGAGGCACGGATTGGTGATTATTTACGCCCATAAACAGTAACACCTGAGCATACACCTAAACGTATCAGAAACCCTAGACACGGGAGCTTTTCACTCAGGCTGAACAGAAGCCCTCACCTGAGGCTGTAACAGGGGCATGCACCAAGACAGAGGTGCAGGCGTGCTGGCTTGTCACTGGTCAGTTGTCTTGAGCCGTGTCCTCGAATGTTGCTGTGGCAAAGAACTCCTGCCCGCCCGTGCTTCTGTCTCCAGCTCAAACGCAGTTTCTCCTGCTTGTAACACTCAGCCCACTTCAAAGTGGCCCCGGGACAGCTTGAGCCTTCAGGTCTCCTGCAGACCCTTCTGTACTTGGGTTGGCTCTGCCTCTTGACCTACGGGGCTTGCTAACCCTTTCTTAGACGTTCTGCGCATGTTCGCTTGTGATATGTGGTCTGAGAGTTAGTAATTAAGACCAGAATCAAGCAGCCTGGGATTGGCAGCCAGCTACCAAGTGAAACTGGCCTTACCTGGCAAATTGCAGCTGACAGGGCTTTTGAATTATTACTAATTGATAAATTTTGACTTTGGGGAATGGCACAGTGATGTTCGTGACAATGACCTGTTTTAGAAATAGGGCTTTTGCAAATGTAACTAGAGATTTTCAGATGGATCCCTCTTGGGTTTGGATGGGCTCTATGTCCATCACTGGGGTCTTCATATGAAGAAGACTGAACCCAGAGGGATGAAGAGAGGAGGCGGGGCCAGCTGAGGCCAGAGGAAGGGAGAACAGGGCCACAGCCATGGACTGAGGAAATTGGTCTACTCCAGGCTGGGGAGGCAAGAATAGCTTCTCTCCAGAGTGTCTCGGGGGAACAGGGGCCTGCTGATACCTTGATTTTGCCCTTCTGGCTTGCATTAGAAGAAAGAAATTCTTGTTGTCAGATACCAGTTTCTGGTAATTTGTGACGGTGGCAGTATTCCAGAGAGGGAGATACCCTCACTCAACATTTGGCCTAGGGCACATTGTGGATGCTCGCTAAAACCCAGAATTGCCTGTGCTGCTATCCCTCAGGACGCTGCGGGCAGCACGAAGGCAGCCATACGACCCTGCAGGGGACCCAGGTATCACAAGGAACACCCTGGGGCTCCCAGGGGCAGTTGCTTCTGCTGACATAGTGTTTTGCTTAGCATTCCTGGCTGGAGCCTTGGAAGGAGAGAGCCAGAGGGAGGGGACGGAGATTGCAGCTGGGGAGGGCAGCGGCAGGGCTGGGGCCTTCGAGAGGAATGCCACCACCCTGAGTCACGGCATGTAGGCCAATGGCTGTTTGCTGACACATCACACCCGGAGGGAGGACAGCAGTGACCTCATGCTGGTTGTCAAACACTCAGCACCCCTCCCAGCACTGCCCAGTGCTTCAGCACTGCCCAGAGGGAGCTGTCCCCACCCCACCTCTGCCCGGCTCCCCTGCACACACAGGCCAACAAGCAGGACAAGCAGACCTCTGGGCCAAGACTTTAGCTGCTTTGGGGGCGAGGCGAATGGTTTTCACTTCCCCAAGGGCAGTGTGATCATAAACCCTGGAATACAAGCTACACAGCTGCTGCAGAACGAGCCCCCTGGAATAAGCTTTGGAGGACTCAGTCCCTCCCACTTCTTGCCTATAAAAATGATGGTTCACAGACGGGGAAACTGAGGTCCAGAGGCTCTAAGGCCTTGCTAAATATATATCTCTGAACCAAAGGGCATCCTGGAATAGGAGCCTGGTCTGAAAGAAGAATTCATCTTAGGATCAAGTCTTCTGTAAACCCTGGGCCAGGAGGGGCTGGAGTCAGCCTCTGGATTTTTGATTTTTAAAACCTTCTGTTTCCTTTCTTTCTTCTTTTTCTTTTCTTTTTTTTTTTTTGAGACAGGTTTTCTCTGTGTAGCCTTGGCTGTCTTGGAGGTTGCTCTGTAGACCAGGCTGGCCTAGAACTCAGAGATCCGCCTGCCTCTGCTTCCCAAGTGCTGTGATTAAAGGCGTGCGCTACCATCACCACTTTTTCTTTTCTCTTTTCTTTTTTTAAATTAAATTGAAATTTAATTGATTTTAAATTGTGTGTGTGTGTGTGTGTGTGTGTGTGTGTGTGCTTGTGTGTTTATGAATGCCAGTGCCCATAGAGGCCAGAAGAGGGTGTTGGATCCCTTGGAACTGGAGTTACAGGTGATTGTGAGTCACCTGACTTGGGTACTGGCAACCAAACTCTGATCCTCTGCAAAAGCAAAAAGTATTCCTGACTCCTGAACCATCTCTTCGGCCTGTGTTCTGGGGTGCAAGGTGTCAGTATGTAGTGCTGAGACCTGAACCCCGAACCTCACACCTGCTAGGCAAGGGCTCTGCTACTGAGTCACAACTCCAGTTCCAGCGAGTCAGTCCTTTTTGCCTGAGAGTTATCTGCTGGCGGCTGTTCAGTCTCCCTCCATGTGTGTTCTGCCTTCAGAGAGAGGGAGAGAGAGCGACCTCCCAAGGCCATAGATGTGGGGTCTTTCCTGATGACCTTAAGCTAGAATTTTGGCAGAGCCTATGAAAACAGGACATGTAGCATCCAACATAGAATCGTGAACATCCAGGCATCTTGAAACCCTAACCTGCCCTCCATCCACCCAGGAGAGGGTTACAGCCTCCACTATGGCTGAGCCAAGCTGGTCCACAGACCTTGACAGGGGGTCTGGAACGCGGGCAAGGCTAACTGGCGCTCCCTGAGCTCCTGCCTATTTATTTTACCATCATAACTGGAGGCCAATATTTAAGCATCACCTAGGCAACAGCCCAGATCTCCCAGCCATTGGCCCCCATCCAGCCCCACATGGTTGGGATGAGGGCAAGGGGTGGAGCAACAAAAATGAGTCACCCCCACCACCATCACACACCACCTGGGAAAACAGTGACCCAAAAAACAAACCTCGGTTTCTCGTACAGAGAAACTGCTTTTTCGTGTGGTCCTCCAGTGGAGCGCTCTGAACACCAGCAGGACAGAATCGCACGGGGTCTGCCAATGGTTTTTGTGGTGGTGGTTGCTGTGCTGGTTAGCTTCGTTTTTAAAATGTGGTGAAAACTGTATAAACTACTCAGTTGTCCAACTCCAGAGAGCCGTGTGAATTTCCCTAGCAGAACCTATGCTTAGTGAGCACATGTAAGGCACATGTAAGGGTCAGCATGTGGCCAGCCCTGGGGAGCTGCTGGACCCCTAGGGCAAGAGGTATCATCCTAACTTCTCACCACAACCTCTTGTTCTTTATATATACATCTGTCCTAAGTGGGTTGAAGCCAACAGTGTTTCTCAGTGTGGGTCACACTTACACCCTCCAGTTCAGGGATGAGAGAGCAAACGGAGACGGAGCCATGGGTTGTGGGGGTATCTGACTTCAGCCAATAACTGGTATGTGGAAAGTGTGGCTTTGGAAACACCTTAGCCATTAAAGCACTTCCGAACAAACAAGGGGACCATGGTTTGAACCCTCAGAGCCCTTGTAATGCTGGGTAGGTACAGTGGCTGGCCTGAAATCCCAGCAGTTTGAAGACAGGGGATTCATTGAGCCAGGAGGATAGAGGGAGACTCCCAATGTCAACTGTGTGTCCCCACACACATTTGTACTTTTGTGTATTTGTACTGCACGAGAGAGAGAGAGAGAGAGAGAGAGAGAGAGAGAGAGAGAGAGGAGAGAGAGTAACATTTATGCGTGACTCTTGTAACTGAACTTTGAGCTTTCCTGGGTCTGTGTCTCCCTAAGCAGGGGATGGAGAGAGGGGTGGAATAGCCACGAGTCTAAGCCTTGCTTCTTCTAGCCGCAAGCCAGGGCACCCCACACGCTTGTTTGATGCTTTGTCAGTAGAGAGCAGGGACTGCAGCAGTGACAGCATGGCATGTCCTGTACCCGTGGTGGGTCCTGGTTCCTGGTTGTCTGGGCAGCATCTCTGTAGCCCTTAGGGCAGTTATGGCTCTTGTCCCAGGGCTGGGGAGGGAATGGCTATTCATGGTGCCTGCGAGTCTCCAACTGTCTAAACTGAAAGACTAGCTTTTCAAATCTCCCATCCGTTACAGTCTGCAGCCATTGTGACATCCAACAATGGCCTACTTAGGAAAATGAGATGGGAGAGACAAAGGCCACACAAAATACAGGCCCTATAGAATTAGTGAAATTCTAATTGGTCTTAATAATAAAATCCCAGAGTCAGATATTAGGGGGTGAAAGCTGAAAGATCAGAGAAGCAAAGCAGCAGCCACTAGTTCTTACCTCCATGAAATCCTCAGACCAAACGGGGTGTCCTGTCCCTACAAGTCCTCAGACTGAATCCTGAGCTTCTGTCTCCTCCCATCTTATATTCCTCTCTCTGCCCAGCCATACTACTTCCCATTTATACTTCCCTAGTGCTGGGATTAAAGGTGTGAGCCACCACCGCTAGGCTCTGTTTCTCTTTTAGACTGATTCAATCAGAGTCTCAAGGGTGGCCTTGAACTCTGTCTCCTGAGTGCTGGAATTAAAGGTGTGTACCACCACTGCCTGGCCTCTATGGCTAGCTCTGCACTCTGATCTTCAGGCAAGCTTTATTTGTTACAGTACAAAAAAAAATATCACTACAACAACAACTACAGAAAGTTATAACCAATCAAAATGCAGAGCTATAGAGCCCAGCATGGATAAATGCATCTACAAAACCACTCCCACACCTCGGGTTCAGGGAACACTGAGGAAGAAGGGGTGGAAAGATGGTAAGAGGCAGAGGATGAGAGACTTTGCTGAGAGATCTGCCTCCTAGTGACACCAGAAGCTACACCTGCAGTCTCACCAGCGTGACCACCCAGACATGAGCTGACCAAGAAGGGGATCCCACAAGCCCTCAGCCCTGCACAGAGAGCTAAAGGCAACTGAGGAGAGGTGCGAGCAGGAAGAGGTGGTCTTCCCAGAGGAGAGCGCACTAATGGCTGTCCAGTGCCGAGTGGTCAGCCCTGGAAACACACGTACAAGTAACATTATATGGACTCAACAGGTTATAATTGGGATTATGTGTGTGTGTTTGTGTGTGTGTAATAACAGTTTATTAAACAAGAGGGCATGAATTTAAAGGAGAGCAGGAAGGAGTACATAGGGGTTTGGAGGGAAGAAAGAGATGGGAGAAATGTAATTAAATTACAATATCAAAACACATACACAAACACACACAGACACACACAAACATACACATGCATACACACATATACACACAAAACACACACAAAGACCTCCACATAAAACCAAAACCAAAATACAGGCTCAATACAAATATAAAATATAGGCGTGCATGAACGCACACATGTACACACACAGTGTAAATTTATAAGCAAAAAATGCAAGTTCTGATTTTATTATTGGCATCAACAGATTCAACGGCTATGTAATTTTTTTAAACATAAAACAAAATCAGTAAGTCAGACCAGAGATGGCCGAGCAGGTAAATCATTGCTGCCAAGCTTGGTAATGAGCGTTTGTTTTCCAGAACTGACATGGTGGAAAAAGTTTGCTTTGACCTCCACAAGCACGCTCTGGCATGGGCACGCCCACCCACACCTCCACACACACATGTAGATACATTAAAAGACCAGAAAGGAAGCCAGACAAACACAGCAAGAGAAAAGGCATGTGGAACTTCACAGTGCTCACTCTCGGCTTCCGTATTTACTCTGGAAGACTGTGGTGGATTGTGGCTGCCTGGCACAGACCATGGGCACAGAGAGAGTCTTATGCAAATAACCCCTTCCCAGCTGGCTCTGCTCCCTGGGGACTCTACACTGCTTGTCTGCTACAATCATCCCATTGCTTTGACATGGCCTCTGCCGTGTCCCTCCCACAGTATTATCACAGAATACTGACTGGAGTATTCTGTGAGGCTGAATCATCTCAGTCAGAAGTCCCGAGACTGTTCTTGATTTAGAACTCAGGAAACTGCAACAGAGGTGCTCTGAAATGTTGGATCATCTGGGCCATCTGTTCTCATTGGGGATTTTTCAGGGGGGTCTTCCTTGATCAAACCTTATTTTCCTTAGCCCAGAATGAATCTACAGCCTCTCATTTCCTGTGGAAACAAAAACAAAATCTCTTCTCAAAAATAACATATCTTTTGATTTAAATTTTGAAGTCAAGAAATTTTCAAAATATATATGTCTTTTAGCAGGTGTTGCTCCTTCCTCAGCAACCAAGCAATTCAAAGACAACACAATAACATACAGTATCCATATTCTCTATTTTCCATCTTTATGTGACTTTAATTTTTATTTTTTAACTCTATTTCTTTTATTTTTATTTTGGTTTTTGAGACAGGTCCTCAGTGTATCTTTGGTTGTCCTGGAACTCGCTCTGTAGACCATGCTGTCCTTGAACTCACAGAAATTCACTTGCCTCTGCCTCCCAAGTGCTGGGATTAGAGGAATATGCCATCACACCCTACCTCTTGGGAAATGTTCTCTAGACTGTTTCCTGTTGTCTGGGGGCAATGGCATCTCCAGAGGACCCTGAGAAACTTGAGACAATGGTCAAGTCCTAAGAAAACTAGTTGTAGCATTTGTTGTCCAGTCTCAGAACTGTTCCCATGCACATGGGTCAGCATACAGGTCACCTGGCCTGTGGTCTTTATTGGATTCCTCTGTAAAATCTTCTATAAAATCAGAAGATCCTCAGGAGGTCTTCTGGTCAGATTTCATTTTGAAGGAATCCATAGCTTTTTGTTTTCTGTAGGAGCAAAAACACAACCTTTCCCCCAATGCAATACATTTTCCCACTTCCACTCTGAAGACAAGACATCCCTAAAGTATATAGGGTGGTTTAATTCAGCAGTTCCTTTATGATACAATGTCTCTCAGCAGCTGCTGTTCATTCATTAAAGACTACTTTAATCAGATTTTTCTTTATTATCCTTACCAGTTTATAATAACTTATTAGCTTTCATGAGACTAGGACTTTCTGGGGTAGGGCTTGTGAGCAGGAACTGGGGGAACCTAGAGGCTAGGTTCCCTTGACAAGTTAACAGGCACCACGGCCATGTGTTAATGAAGGGCCACAGGTTCTTTTTGCCAGATACAAGGAGAATGACTCCTTTCTTAGCCAGCTGGAACTTTCTTCAAATTCCTAAGGGAATGGGGCCTTTATCTAAATGCCTAACCTTGGGAAAAGGACTTTATAGCTTTATCTCTATTAAGTCTGAGGCTTCAAAATTAATAATTTCTCAATTGAAGCTCCTTTTAGCATCAAAATAAAACTTTTAACTCATAGACACAGTCCCCAGAGAGACTGAGAAATTTCCTAATCCTTTTATAGTACACCATTACAGAAACTAGCAGTTTCTTATATGACTCAGTTTATCAAAATAGCTTAAGCTTAACAAAGTTAGCAAAGATAGGGAGGCTAGACAGACATTCCTAAGCCTGAGTAGACCTTAGATAAGGAGACATTCTCTAAGCCAGTGTTTCTCAACCTTCCCAGTGCTCTGATCCTTCAGTACAGCTCTCCATGTTGTGATGACCCTTCCACCAACCATAGAAGCATTCCTGTTGGTATTTCACAACTGCAGTTTTGCCGTTGTTATGATCTCAGTGCAAACATCTGACATGCAGGTGGTCCTAGGCTACCCCTGTAAAAAGTCTTTCAGCCCCCAGAGGGTAGGGACTCATAGGCTGAGAAGCTGCTCTGAGCCCTTTGCCAAGACTGCTTAGGTCATTGTCCTGCTGCATCATAAGACAGAGATATCCCGGTTTCTGGGTGTTAGTATTTGGTGTTTGTTGGAGGAGGTTGCTCGTTTGCTCCTGGCTGCTTAGACCTGGAATAACCACACAGAAACTGTATTAATTAAATCACTGCTTGGCCCATTAGCTCTAGCTTCTTATTAGCTAACTCTTACATATTAATTTAACCAATTTCTATTAATCTGTGTATCACCATGTGACTGTGGCTTACCAGGTAAAGTTCTGTCTGGCTCCAGCAGGGTTACATGGCTTCTTTCTGTCTCTGCCTCCTTTCTCCCAGCATTCAGTTTAGTTTTCCCTACCTACCTAAGTTCTGCCCTACCTACCTAAGTTCTGCCCTGCTATAGGTTCAAAGCAGTTTCTTTATTAATTAACCAATCGTATTCACGGAATACAGAGGGGGATCCCACATCAGGTGCTCATAGCTGTAGCCTGAAGTTTTAGCTTTTTACTTATTTTTAAGTTCAAATATTCATAAAATAAAATATTCTATAAACTTAAATGCCCCGTAGCCTTGTAAGTTTAAATGTTTTAAAAACCGTTCTTTAAAAAAAAAATCCGTTTTTTTAAAATTTAAATTCTCTGTAAAAGTCTAAAATTTCCTCTTAATCAAAGTTAAAAATCTCTCAAATGTGCTCCTGCAATATCAAAAATAAAGTGCCCTTTTTCTTTACTTTAAGAGGGAGAAAACATCCTAACCACAATCTGCACAGGGCAAAACAACGCCCCAATAGCACAAACAATCCAAAGCTCAGTATCTGGGATCATTCATCTTTTGATCTCTTGAGAAGCTTGGATCACCTCCTTGGCCCCACTCTTGGCAGCATATACACAGCCTGCCTTCTAGATCTGAGCCTGCTCCATTTCACTGTGGCTGGTGTTTCTGGTGACTGTCACATGGCACCGGCATTTCCAAAACTGCTAAGGTCCACCATTGTGACTGGGCCCTCTTCAGGAACTCTAGCCCTGCCACACATTTGCAAACCTCAGCTGTTTCCCATGATCCCTTCGTGTCTTTAAAACCATTGTCACCTGGGTGACTCTTAAATTACAAAGTTAAACTGTCAGCACAAGCGTGGAGGTGCAGCTTTAATGCCTTATTGAACAAACATTGGCTTTAAATCTTATCTTTCATAAACCTTGATTTCAGAACAGGACAGGAATTATCACACAAAATCCACCCCAATTAGGCCCGGCGTTGGTGGTGGCGCACGCCTTTAATCCCAGCATTTGGGAGGCAGAGGCAGGTGGATCTGTGAGTTTGAGGCCAGCCTGGTCTACAGAGCTAGTTCCAGGACAGGCTCCAAAGCTACAGAGAAACCCTGTCTTTTTTTTTTTTAAGGGGAAATCATCCATTTATTGTTTAAAGATTGCAAGACAACATCTGAATTTCTGGAGCACAATTCAAGTGCTTTACTTTTTCAATAAAGCAGAGTATAATAGAAAAAAACAAATTAGTTTCCAGTAATATCTATAACTCTATCAGAATTAAGTCTTCCACAGACATGTCACCTGGAAAGAAAAGCCGGTTACAATATGCAAAGCTTCAACCAGAGCGGCTACTTTTCGTGCCAGGAAAAAGTTCATCCCTATAGGAGGAATGATTTGCTATGTAAAATGGCCACAGATCACAACCTCAGCGGCCCTGGACATCTATCATCCAATCCCACATTTAGCAGTTCAGTGGTTTTTCAAAGTCAGTTTACCCTACAGAGAAACCCTGTCCAAAATATCTTGGGAAGCTGCTGTTGTGTTGCCTTCTTGGTAGGTCCCCTCCATATGGTCACCTTTAATCACAATGGCGGTGAAATCTCATGACATCTGTCTTCTCTCTCACCCTAGAAAGATGGCTGCCAGTCACCTGACATTCACCCTGGCAGAGTTGCCAACCATCCGTGTGGTTGCCTAAAGATGGTGGCATGCCGCCTGGTTCCTTTAAAATTACCCACACACAGGTTTTTAATTATCAACTCCCAGTGTTACTAGTTTTAACTGTTTTCCTCAGATTTTACAGATTTTTAACCATATCCAACAAAATAAACTTATAAATCTTTTTTTTTTCCTTTCCTTTTTTCAAGACAGGGTTTCTCTGTAGCTTTGGAGCTTGTCCTGGAACTCGCTCTGTAGACCAGGCTGGCCTCGAACTCAGAGATCCACCTGCCTCTGCTTCCTGAGTGCTGGGATTAAAGATGTGCACGACCACCACCCAGCTAAAATAAACTTATAAATATTAAGGTACAGAATGTTCACATAAACTGAATATAATTTTTTCTTCTCCCTGCCACTGTGTCAGGGGCTCGGGCTGACAGAGCAACACAGGGGAAACGGTTCAATAAGCTTGCCTGGGTCTAGCAAAGGGAAGTCCATAATCCAACTCCAGGGTCAGTTTTCCAATAAAGAACAGCATAAAACAATTTTCATGTTACCTACACCAAAAAGACATCTCAACTTCTAACCCAAATCCAGCGACCAGAGAGCTCAGAGATAAATTCTGAGCCCCGGCCATAAACGCAGCCACGTGATCACTGGCAGCTGACACACAGAGGCAGCAAAAATACCTGACCCGTTTCGTCCCAGCTGCATGCTTGCGACACTAGAAAACATGGACAAAACTTTCCAACGAAACAGGGAGACACAACTCTGGACAGAAATAGACAACATTTTCATGGACACACCAGAAAACACAGAAAGACAAAACTTTCCAACAAAACAAACATACAGACCACTCTTGAGAAATAGACAAAACTTTCCATCCAGAACTAGAACCAGACGGGTGGGTGACATCTCACTAAATGCCCTGGACAGGAGAATACTGGGGTCCCGCAGAACCCCCTCCACATCCCCGGTAGGCATCCCACAGAACAGAACCAGACTATCACTCTAGATGCTTGCTGAATTTCTCAGCGAGGCCTCTCACTCTGACAGGCCACAAAATGAACAAACTGGGACCACCTCAAGGCACACGCCTCCTGAAGCGGCCCCTCGACCCTAGAGTTCCAGAGCGAAGGTGCAGTTTCTGAATTTGGGTAGGTGGTCTGAATCTCGTTGGGGACCTCCAGAAAATGTTAACCCCACCGAATGAGAATAAGGCCACTACCACAGTTTAAAGTCAAATTAGAAGCAAGCTTTAGTTAAATACTGACCAGGTGGATGGGATCTGGCCAGGTCCACACCCAGGTTTCTGGGAAATGCCTAGAATCACAGTTTGTAGCAACTTAAGAAGGAAAACCCATAATTCATTGTGTTTCCCATGAGGTCCAATCAGGGGCAAGCATACATCCTGAGGTACCTTCAGCTTGTGATCTTCCCGCCCATGTGGTCAAGCACATCTGGTGAAGATGGGTCAAACAAACTTGTTTAGGGGAGTGAAACACCTGGCTTACTATCTCCCATAAACAACAGCTCCATCCAACATTTCAGGAACTCTCTGTCCTTGGGCAAGGGGCTGGCAGATCAGAGGCATTTTTGCTCCATGAATCTCTTAGGCAGAGTAATTAAAACTTAAAATGTAACTTTGGCTCTCACACTGCCTATTCTGCTTAACTTTGTTTTGTTTATAAAATGAAGACTTGTGTTTGATTCTGTGTATGGATCTGTGCGTGCCCATGGGTGCACGCCTGGGGGCCACCTGATATCAGTGCTGGGAACTGAACTCTGGAAGAGCAACTAGTGCTTTAACCCCTGAGCCATCTCTCCAGCCCCTGGGAAGGGAATCACAATGAGGTATTATCTAGATCATTTTGGCCTATGAACATGTCTGTGTTTTGCTTTGTTAATTGATGCGAGAAGATTGTCCTAATTAGGGTTATCGTTGCTGGGATGAACACCACGACTAGAAGCAGCTCGAGGAGGAAAGGGGTTGATGTCACTCACAGTTCTGTGTAACAGTTCATCATCCCAAAGAGTGAGGGCAGAACCTGGAGGCAGGAGCTGATGCAGAGGCCATGATGGGGTGCTGCTTGCTGGCTTGCTTCTTTCAACTTGCTCAGCTGGCTTCTTAAAGAACCCAGGACCACCAGCCTAGGAATGGCGCCACCCACAATGAACTGGGCCCTCCTCCATCAATCACCAATTAAGAAATGCCCTACAGGCTTGCCTACAGCCTGACCTTAGGGAGACGTTTTCTCCCTTGAGGTTTCCTCTCAGATGACTCTAGTTTGTGTCAAATTGGCACAAAGACCCAGCCCATTGTGGGTGGCACCAGTCCCTATGTAGGAAATCCTGAGTAGTTTAAGAGGGGAGGAAACTAGCTGAGAGCAAACAAGCAAAGATGAAAATATTCTTTTTTGTTTGTTTGTTTGTTTGTTTTTCGAGACAGGGTTTCTCTGTGGCTTTGGAGCCTGTCCTGGAACTAGCTCTGTAGACCAGGCTGGTCTTGAACTCACAGAGATCCGCCTGCCTCTGCCTCCCGAGTGCTGGGATTAAAGGCGTGCGCCACCACCGCCCGGCATGAAAATATTCTTGACTGTGGCTGTGACTTGACGCTTGAGTTCCTACCTTGACATTCCCAGAGCGATGGAACTGTAAACCAAATTAGCCATTTCTTCTCACTACGTTGCTTCCCTCCCCCCCCCCCCCCCGTGATATTTTTGTCACAGTAAAAGAAACCAGGACACTGCCCCCTGCTCCAGAGGGTTCTCCTTCCCTTCTTCCTCTATGACCACCTACTGCGCAAGTAGCCCTCTCCAAAGGGAGCCCACCTGCGGCTCTTCTGGCCCTAAGTGCCGTCAAACTCATTCTCCCACAGAGGCTTGCACAGACACGAACAGATCCTAGAAAGAGGGGTGGTGAGGAGGGTGGAGTGTGACCCTACCTGAAGTGGGAGCTACCTTGGCTTCTTTGGGAACACACAGACTTAGTGAGGACAGTCCCATAAAGAGGCACACACAGGACCATGGTACTTGGTTTGCCAGCTGTCCCGAGGCTTGCTGTTATCCAAGCCTCCCTGCTTTCCCTCTCCCTCCTCATTCTCTCCTTTCTTTTTAGAATAATCCTGGCTGCATACTTTCTCTAAACCAAACCATCTGTTTACTAGATTTTATAAGCAATAATAAAGGCAGTGAGGGCCCAAGAGCCACCAGGGTGTAGACACTTCTTCTGCCTCTGCAGACAGCCCTTGCATGTATCTAGTGTCACAGGACAGGCCTGGAGGCGGCACACCAGCGGACTGTCCTCCTTCGGAGGGGCTTGGCAGGACTTCGTCTGCTTCTCTGCTGCTACCTTTCCTCCCAGCAGCACCAGGGGACCTTTGGGTCACCTGCCTGTGGCAAGTCGCCTGCTCCATCAGGAGCTCATGTGGAACGGCTGGGAAATGAGGCGGCTGCAAGCCCGGCTGAGCAGATGCCAGGAGATCACTCGGAGGGAATGTTCTGAGCCCAGAGCACGGGCGGACCCAGGGAAACAATCCGACAACAATACCGAGTGCCTAGGTGACAGAGGAGAAACGAGGCATCTGTTTGGGAACAGATCTCCGCCTTCACTTCCAAGGCCTTCGTAATCCAAGCGGCAGTGAGCGGAACATTTACTTGGGAAACTATGAAAAGCCATAGAACAATGTTCTCCGCAAAACATCAGCCTGCTGGGTTCCGAGTGCCGTCTGCCACCTAATCATAACCAGAGGCTTGCAGGGCCATCTGGCAGGCAGGCGTTAGCCACTGCCGGTGACTGGGCTCAACCCCACCGTGTGCAGTGCCCTCCATCCCAAGATCTCTGGGTCCGACCACTGGGCCCTGGAAGTCGCTGGTACAGTGTTCCTCTCACACAGGGAGGAAACTGGCGAGGTGTTGCCAGCAGTTTCAGAGGCTGCCCACAGAGAGGTCAGCCAGCAGACGAAAACTCCAGTTCAGTCAGACCTTGCTATAGGGTTATTATTATTATTATTATTATTATTATTATTATTTGTGTGTGTGTGTGTGTGTGTGTAGGCCAGCGGTTGACACTCAGTGTCTTCCTCAATCACTATTACATTTTAAGTTGTATTTTAATGTGTGTGTATGTGTGCTTGTGTCTCAGGCGGAGGAAAAGGGAATGAAGTGAGAGGCCATGTGCCCAAACACCCTGATTTTCCCGGGTCTCAGATCTCGAGCTGTGGTAAAACCCTCAATGTTCCAAGCGAAGAGGCATGAGTTGACCATTGTCATGGGAGGAATGTTCATAGAGAGGGAACAACTCCAGGATTCATGGTCAGCATTCAGTGTCCCAAGAAAAACCAGGAAGTTTCTCTGGGATTTATCTACATGAGACAGAGGAGGGGAGTGTGATATGTGTGTGTGTGTGTGTGTGTGTGTGTGTGTGTGTGTGTGTGTTAGGAGTTAGCCATCCAGGCAGCTGACGGGTCAGGACTAGGGCATAGGGCTCTGGTGTGGGTAGCAGCCACCAAGAGTCCCCGAGAACAACCTCCTCTAGTCTGCCAGGTGGGAGATGGGCAATTTTGGTTGACCGCCTTGTAAAGGAATTTTTGGTGAAAAGTCTCAAGTTGGGTACTGCTGCCCAGTAGCAAGTGGAACCCATGCCAACACAATCGACGGCCAGGTTGGCTCTGTGGTTGCCATCGGCCCTAAACTCCAGCCAGCTCTAGCCGCGGGTACCTGGATTTAACGTCATGGCTTATTTGGAAGACGATTAAAGTGGATTTGAGGAAAGGCAGATGTCTGAGTTTCCCGTGGGGAAGCTGCTTCTGCAGTGTGGCCCCGCCTGGTTTGTCTGTCCGCATATGAAGGTGCCACTGTAGACTCCTCGCTGTCAGGGCGTCTGCTTTGATCTACTGTACTCATGGAAATGCGCCAGATGCCAAGGCTGGAGGTTGGGCGACTCTGTTTATACGAAGTGTCTGGAGCAGGCAAATTCCAAGAAGGAGCAGATTAGCAGCTGCGGGCATCTGGGGAGTGACTGTCAGTGCCAGGGGGCTCCTTTCTTGTATGATAAAAATGTCCTGGACTTCGGTAATGGTTATGGCCAAGGCTATGACTGTACTGAAACCCACTGAGTTGTACCCTTGACAATGGCAACTAAACACAATTTAAATTACATTTCTGTGTGTGTCTGTGTTCAGGAACCTGTGTGCCTGTGGAGGTCAGAGGACGTGAGAGAACCCATTCTCTCCTTCCACCATAAGGGTTCCAGGGCTAGAGCTCAGGTCATCAGGCTTGATGGCAAGCACCTTTACCAGCTGAGCCACCTCTCTGTCCGGACCTCTTTATGTTTTTTGATTTATCACTTACATAAGCAATACTATCATGAATATCTTAGCATACATAGTTTTTTGGAAGTTTTTTTTAAAAAGTTTTTTTTTCTTAATTGTTTGAGGCAGGGTTGAACCTTCTCATGGATCCTAAAGTGATTTTTTAAAATATTTGTTTATTTATTATGTATACAATATTCTGTCTGTGTATATGCCTGCAGGCCAGAAGAGGGCACCAGACCTCATTACAGATGGTTGTGAGCCACCATGTGGTTGCTGGGAATTGAACTCAGGACCTTTGGAAGAGCAGGCAATGCTCTTAACCTCTCTGATCCATCTCTCCAGCCCCCCTAAAGTGATTTTTTATGGCATATAAATTTAATTTAGTTACGATGTTTACCATTAGGGTGTCAGTTCTCAGACTTGTCTAAGAATATGAAATGACAATCAAAATTCCAGGAGCGTTTTCCTTCATCCCTCCTTCCCTCCCTTTTCCCCTCCCTTCTTCCTTCTCTCCCTCCCTCCCTGGGGCACCATGAACCATAAGGTCACAGGCAGGAACCAACAGGTCTCACATGATGCTCTGGACTGCCCAGGTAGGCTGCTTGGTTTGTCAGGTGTAGACAGTGCTCTGGAGTGCCCAGGTAGGCTGCTTGGTTTGTCAGGTGTATACGGTGCACTTTGACTTATGTTTAAGGTGGCATAATTCCCTTCGGGGCAAGGAACATTTGTATCTGTCTGCAAAACAAAAGGCCTTAGGTTCATATCCTGTACCATATAAGAACATTAATTAAAAACAGATCTAGGGGGCTGAAGAGATGGTTCAGGGATTAAGAACACTGGCTACTTTTTCAGAGGACCCTGTTGGGTTCCCAGAACCCACGTGGCAGTGCAGAGCCACCTCTAACTCCAGCGCCAGGGGATCTGACACCCTCTTCTGGCCTCTGCAGGTACCAGGTATGGACGTGGTACACATACATGCAGGCACTCACACCTACACATAAGTTAAAAATCAACATATCTTTACAGTGGCCTCAAGCTCCACTGTAAAAACTTTGATTTAAGTTCAAAGAGATCTCCAAATACAGTTACCTCCTGAGATCCTGGAGGGTTGGGCTTCAACAGAGGGCTTTGTCAATCCACAACAACAGGGTGTAACTGAGTTTGTAGAAACTTCTAGAAAGCTCAAAACATATCTCCAGGAATAGAAAGCAGATTATGGTTGCCTGGAACCAGGGGAGCAGACAGGGTGGAGGAAGGTACCTCAGTGGACACAAAAACATTTGGAGTGACCAATGTGTGTCTTATTGTGATAACAGACCTGTATATGGGTGTGTGTATGTGTCAAGAGTTCTCTGCTTTACATCTTAAACACGTGCTGTTTCCTGCTTGTCAATCACATGCTTGTTGCATCCAAATCAAGGTTTTCAGAGGCACAAATCGGAGTTCAGTACTGGATAGCCATCTCTTCAAAAATTCCCGGGCTTGGCCAGCATTCAGTTCTGCTCTGTTCATAGCTGGCACACTCCCTGTACTTGAGGGAAATCTGGAGACGTCCCTACGCTTGCTTTCTGTGTCATCTCTGAAGGGTGGGGTGGTGTCACAGTGGAGAGGACAGGAAAATGACGAGATCCTGTAGGTCTGGACCTGTCAGAGCAGAGAGTTGTCACTGGCTGGATGCAGAAGAGGAACCCATCGCTGGCTGGATGCAGAAGAGGAACCCATCGCTGGCTGGATGCAGAAGGGGAACCCATCGCTGGCTGGATGCAGAAGGGGAACCCATCGCTGGCTGGATGCAGAAGGGGAACCCATCGCTGGCTGGATGCAGAAGGGGAACCCATCGCTGGCTGGATGCAGAAGGGGAACCCATCGCTGGCTGGATGCAGAAGGGGAACCCATCGCTGGCTGGATGCAGAAGGGGAACCCATCGCTGGCTGGATGCAGAAGAGAAACCCATCGCTGGCTGGATGCAGAAGAGGAACCCATCGCTGGCTGGATGCAGAAGAGGAATCCGTTATTGGCTGGGTGCAGAAGAAGAAGTCAGGGAGGTTTGACTCAAGAGGAGGATTTGAGGTAATCTTGCTGCCTTGAGATGGGGGTGCTAAGGATGAAGGAACGAGAGATCTGTTAGTTGCTAAGGATGAACCTTGCTGACATCCAGCTGGCAAAGGGAGACCCCAGCCCTCCAGCTGCAAGAAGGTGGGTCTGTGCATATTAGAATAGAGGTGGGTCCTTACACAGCTTCGCCCGACAGACCCCCTGCTGGCTGAGACCTGGCACAGACCCCCATTGAGCCCGCTCACCCTTCTGAACTGTCACTGATAGTGACCCATGAAGCTGATACACGGGAGCTTGTATTAGGGTTCTTCAGAGGAACAGAACTGAGGACGAAAATGTTCTATTTATAGGGGATTTATTAGGATGGCTCACAGGCTGTGGTCTGGCTAGTCCAGCCATGCTTGTCTCCTGGCGGAAAGGTAAAAAGCCCAGTAGTTGCTCAGTCCACAAGGCTGGGTGTCTCATCTGGTCCTCAGAACATACTGGGATCCTGAAGAAGTAGGTACTAATACTAGCAAAAGAATACCTCAGCAGCAGGACAGATGGACTTGCCAGCGGGAGTGAAGGCAAGCAGGCAAAAAGCTTCTTCCACATCCTTCCATGTAGGCAGCAACTAGGAGTGTGGTCAAGACTTAGGGTGAGCCTTCTTACCCCAAATGATGCATTAATAAAGTCCCTCACAAGTGTGCCCAGCTGCTAGGGTGTAGTTGGTTGCAGATGTGGTCCAGTTGACAGCCAAGATTGGTCCTTACAGTGTTGTCAAGTTTTACTTGGAGACAAGTTCTCAATATATAGTTCAGGTTGACCTCAGACCCTTCATCTTCCTGTCTCAGCCTTCTGAGTGCTGAGTGTCAATTTTTTATTTTAATTTTCAGTCCTGGGGACCAAACTCTGAACCTTGTGCATGTTAAGCCAGGACTCTGCTAGGGCATCCATTTAAATGGCTGGGTCTGGTTGGCTTTATAGTCGCCAAAACTGATACCCTTTCTTGGAGCCAGACTCAATGGCTATCTCATGGGAAGTGATGGTACCCCGGAATTTTCCCCCAGCCCCTCTTTGGTGCCTTCAAAGCCTCTGCATAGCAGGTCTGCTGCCTCCCAGCTAGAACTGACATTTTCCTAGGGCTGTTTAAATTCTTCCTGGAAAGGTCTAGTAATAATGTTATTTGTACAATGTGACTGGCCAATGCTTAGGGCTCTGGAAGAGTGATGAGAGCCCCAACAGCCTGGCCGTTCCTCCGAAAGTTAAACAGAGCTAGCATCCCAGACTCACACTCCTAGGCATGCATCCAAGGGAAAGACAGCAGACGCCTGAAGGAAACTGTACACAAGTGTTCATAGCAACACTGTTTCATACAATAGCCAGAAATGGTGACAACCTCCATGTCCATCAGCCAATGAAGTAACAAGCTAATGAATTCTATCTATACAGTGGACACTTACTAAACTCTAAAGAGGAAGAGTGGGCACAGGCTATGGCAGGAGTGACATTTAAGGGCATGGCAGTGGAGAGAAGCCAGGCACCAGAGACACAGTCCTAGTCTCCCTTCCGACACCGTGAGAAAGTACCGAGAGGGCCAGGTGTGGTGGCCACTAAAGATAACCAGAATGGAAGCCGTAAAGTAAGATCGCATCACATAAAGTGTGAAGAGTGGGCGGATCCAAGGAGGATGAACTAGTGGTTTCTAGGATGAGTGGAAGGAGAACCAAAGCTGGGTAAAGTTGCAGAATTCCTCCTCGAGGTGATGAAGATGTTCTAAAATGGACAGTCCAAGGTCGCTTAGTTCTGTGCACAGGTACTCTTTGGGGTTTTGCCCCTGCAAACCCACTCAAGTGGAAAACATCGAAAGTAAAAAAGCCCCGACATAGAACACAGCTCAGCACCTGGAGAAAAGCGAGAATTTAAAGTTCAATGAGGTTTCTACCCAATGCAGATTTCTTTTACAGCATCATAGACTTGAAAAATTCTAACTTGGACTATGGTAAGGTAGGGGACTGTTAATCCTTTAATAGGGAGATTTTTATGGCATGTGAATTATTAACTTTTAAAAATGCAGGCTGTAATAGACTAAAACAGTGGGTGTGGACTGGAGACAGCTCACAGGTGCGAGCGCCTGCCACCAAGCCTGATGACCTGAGTTTGGTTCCCAGCATGGTAGGAGAAGAGAATCAACTCTTTTTTTTAAATTTATTTTTTATTTTATGTGCACTAGTTCTTTGCCATTGGGTCGGGTCCCCTGGAACTGGAATTACAGACAGTTGTGAGCTGCCATGTGGGTGCTGGGAATTGAACCCAGGTCCTCTAGAAGAGCAGTCAGTACTCTTAACCACCAAACCATCTCTCCAGTCCCAAGACTTGACTCTTCCAAGCTGTCCCCGACTTGCATGCATGGATGTGTATGCACACATACGATAAATAAATGTGAGTGTGGTGGACTTAGAATCTCAGGATGAAGGACAAGAGGATCCGGAGAGGACAAGAAGCTGTCCCTGAACCTCCACATGGTCTCCCCATCTGTCCTCATCCAGTGTATACACAGGAGGCTAACACTCTCAGAGTTGTGGGGTGCTGTGTTTCCTGATCATAACAGCTGTTCCCATCTTAACCAGAGTAGCTGGCTGAGCCTGTGGACTGTCCCTAACAAAGGGACAGGACAGACATTAGACTGTTACCTGAATGCCAGCCCTTCCCGGCTGTGTATCATTCTGCCCCAGCTTCCTCTTCTCTTCCGAGACGGTAGCATTGATGGGGTGGAAGGTACTGAAGGGGAGACGTCTATGCAGTTTCGGGGAAGTCGTCATCCATGTGCCGCGTGAGCTTCTGTTGGGGCTCTTCGAGTCATCCACGGTCTGTTAAGTACCTTCACTCATGGTCCTGTAAGTAGTCCAATAAACTCATTGCTTCACCAGTCTAGGCTTGAGTGAATGGCAGTGCATCAGGGATGCGTGCAGAGCTCCCGGGGACGTCCTTAGACATCACCCGGGTTATAAAAGGACCATAATATCCCCGTTTTGGCCTTTCAGGCACACTTCTTCTGAGCCCTGGGGAAGTTGGTGTTGGGGGGCAGAAGCCCCAGTCTTCCTCAAGTCTTCAGAACTTCTCCATCTTCTGGGGACTGCTCTGTCATCCTAAGTACTCTTGTTGTGGACGTACGGAGATGTGGTTCAACTCAGAAGCTCCCTGAGGTCTGTGCAGATGCAGCCTGGTGGGAAACCCATGGCCCTGTGGTGATGTCCGGGTAGCCCCCTGTGACTGTGGGCAGTCCCTGGGAACCAGAGGGCTTTAGCTGCCTGACTTTCCTTCCGTCTCATCTTTCTTGGACGGAATCTATATAATGTCTAAGTGGACCCCATCAGCTCCACATGGCTGAAAGCCATGAGCTCTGAGGGACCACAGGAGGAACTAAGAGCCTTGTGCTTTCCGTGGTGGGGCCGGGCGGTCCCTCAGTCCCTCCGAGGGATGCCTGCTGGGTGCATTTAGTCTCACACTCACCAGAGGGCGCCACAACCTTCCTTTATTGCTGTCCTGGCCTCTGAATTTCACAGGCTCAAGGGCTCTTCCTTGAGGTACACCTTCACTGGAGAGCCTCATGATCCCACTACCAGAAAGCCAACCACTAACCCGCACCAGCCCTACCACAGAACCAAACGATCTTATCAGGGACGAATGGCTTTTCTTTGATAAGATGATCCGGTTTTGGGTTTTCCAACAGCTCTGATACCAGTGTACTATGAACGGAACCCCTCTGGATTGCCACTTCAATCTATGGCTAAAGCCAGCACACACACACACACACACACACACACACACACACACACACACATCATACAGCACGGGTCCCGTTACCCTGCGGTGCTGAAGAAACTCCCAGTGAGTCAGGCATGATGGCATATGCCTGGAATCCTAGCAGGCAGAGGCGGGAAGACCAGGAGTTCAAGGTTATTCTCAGCTACATAGCAAGTTTGAGGTCAGCCTGGGCTACATGAGACAAAAAACCACCAAAAATTAAAACAAAACAAAGTCGCCCCCTCTAAACCATGGCTCCTGGAGAAAGCTGCTGGAACCACTTCCAATCAGGCTGCCGATACTGGGGCATCACCTCTCATGAAACAACATGAGATATATTTCTTCTCTGGTCACTGTTAGTGGGTCGGTAGGAGACAATGATTAAGGCTTTCAGTCTAACACAAATGGGGCTTACTCTGCTCTGGTACTGCGCAGGAGAGCGACCAGTGACGGAGTTCCTCCAAATGCGGCTAGCGCACCCACAGGTCTCCATGAGTAAAGAAGGATGCCCAGAAGAGCATTCGGGAGAGCATTTGGGAGAGCTAAGGGAGCTTGATGGGGTAACGGGAACCTGGGGAAGGAGAGGCAGAAAGGTGGAACCCTGTTCCTTCACCAGATGCGTGAGGGGTAGAGATGTCACACACACACACACACACACACACACACACACACACACACACTTGTGTATGTTCGAGTGTGTGGGAAGTGTCAGTGTGTTCATGCATGGGTGTGTAATGAGTGAAACAATCCCACACCTGTTAGGATTTAAAGGGGTATTTATTTTGGGGGATAAAACTCATAAAGCACCAACTGTCAGGAAAGGAGCCTAGTCGCCAGAACAGGAGCTGGAATCAAGCACCGGAACCAAGAGAGCAGGCTGGGGCTTGCTGCTCTGTTTTAAAGATAAATAGACCACGCCCCAATGGGCTGGTATCTTAGCAGCTATTGGCTGAAGGAGCAGAAGGTCCTCCCATAGCAGGTGTGTGCTACAGAGTGGAAGGTTGTGTGTGTGTGTGTGTATGTATGCGTGTGTGTGCATGTGAGTGTGTGTGTATGCGTGTGTGTGTGTGTGTGTGTGTGTGTGTGTGTGTTATTGCCAACTCTCTGGGAGGCCGCTGGCTTGGCTGTACCATCTTCACACATAGCAAATGATGCTACCAGGAAGAGACATCCACCTTTACGATCCCCAGGAGAGGGATGGGTAGGTTCACGGGAGGCCTCACAATCTCCATTCACCTGCCCCTCTCACATGGACCCCTCCTGTTGGTCCTGAAAAGCCAGCTAAGCTTTGGCCACTCCACTGCCTCCTCCCCTCATAGTCCACCATCACCCCGCAGGAGCGGCTGCCTCCCTCGCATTGACTCTTCTGTGTCCCCTTCATTCATGTTGCAGCAACGGAAGGACTGAATGGTTGCTCTCGACTTCCATGATGTGGCTACTCCCAGCCACTGTAAGGACAAGGCCTTACCCTGCCTTGTTCCCAGGGCCCGCTCAGCACCTGGCACTCAGGGGCACCAGCTGAATGAACTGTCTAGGCAGTGAGGATGGGAAATGCTGTCACTAGAGGATCTGAAGCCCTCTCCCCAGCATGGCCAGCACTGGGGGACAGACATCTTCCGGCTCACTTCCCTACAGTTCGCAGTAGAAATAGCTCCCTCTTCCCATATCAGAAAACAGCTGTTCCACTGGCTCCCCCGGCATGTGCCAGCACTATAAATACCCCAGGCCTTGGCACAGGGATCGGGGGAACTTGGGAAGCCGGAGCCCTGAGCTGTGTGGGCAGTGGGAGGGAGAAATATTGCCTAACTTCCCTCCCCTCGGCCTCCAGGCACAGGCTGGCTCTGCTTCCCACGGGCTAGGAAAGCCGGCAGTATTCCTAGGAATCTGGCAGGCAGATGACCAGCGGCCCTCTCGCCCTGGTGGTGGCTACCACACTGTCTAGGGCAGACCAGTCAGCTCCCACTGCCCGGGACAGTGGGAGCCAAGCCTCTGCTCCAGCTGGATTCTTGCAGGATGGGGAATGACCCAGGAGTGGCTGTCGCTCATATTTAAAAAGGATTCCTAGCCAAATGTGGCTGTACTTTAATCCCAACACTTGGGAGACTGAGGCAGGAGGATGGCCTCAAGATAGGGGTTGGATTACATACTGAGCTCTGACCAGCCAAGGCTACATAGGGAAACCCTGTCTCACAAACCAAAACCAAACAGCATGGAAGCACAAAATCCTTCAGAAGGAGCCCAGTAGAGGTAAGAGCTGGGGGTAGCGACACAAACCCGGAATCCCAGAACTGGAGAGGTTGGGGCAGGAGGACCGGGAGTTTAAGGCCAAACTCAGACATGTAGTTCAAGGGCTAGCCTGGGCTATATAAGACCAATCAAACCTAAACAAACAACAATCATATCGTCTGCTCTATGACTCCTAGCATATTCTTTAGCCCCAAATGCCACACGCTACTTTGACATGAGCGTGTAGAACTCTCCAGCGTGACTGAGTGGGAAAGAGGGACCTGGGAGGGGAGCAGGTGTGTGAGGCAGATGTATGGACAGCAGCGGGCTAATTGGAAAGCGGCTAGCCCATCTTCAGAGCATAGTCTGATTGCTTTTCTTAATCATTAAAAAGATGCATGTGTTTGTATGGGCGCTTTGCTTGCCTTGTGTCTGTGCACAAGTATGCAAGGGGCCCAGAGGCCAGAGGAGGGTGGGGCACAGCAGTTGTGAGCTGCTGGGTAGGCAGTGGGAACCAAACTCTGGTCCTCTGCAAGAACAGCATGGGCTCTTACATGTTGAGCATCCAGCCCCAGAAAGCGACTTTCCTTGTGCTTTCTGCCCACTTCCTCCCTCCCACTCCCTAGGCTCCTAGGTTTGCTTAGTGCTTTATCCTGGTGGGCTGCTTGGGTCAGCGCTTCCTCAAGGCCCACAGAAAACACAGCTGCATCCTTTGTCATCCCCACCCCATCCTCTCCCGCTCCCTTCCCCACCCCCGCCAGTCCCTGTGGGTGGGGCTCAGGGCAGCTGCCCTTCACCTTTCTCCTGATTTCAGGACTTCATGATCTTATGAGACCAACATCAGGTGTCTGGCCCCTGTGCTGCCACATCTTCCTGTCGTCTCTTTCTGCTATCTTCTGCAGGACTGAGGCAGGAAGGGAAGAGCTTCAGCATCCACGTCGCCTTGCTACCCTCCACCTATGGGCCGCCACCGGGCACAGACATATCTCGGCCGGCTCTGCTCAAGGGATCTGCAGCTCCATGTTGGAACATCACTGGCTTGCTCTCTACCTCAGGACCTTAGCGAGAATTAAAGGGGGAGCGATTATTCCTTAACATCTTGTTTTGTTTATACTTGCTGAAGGCAGGAAACCGGCAGTTAATTCTAAAGGCACAACATGCCCCCTTTGACTCGCTGGTGTTCTGGGTGTTCCCCACACCCTATAGTGTTACACTTGGGGAGAGAAGGGCTGCAGGTGGAGGTCTTTGTGCACTAGGCTATCAGGGGCTTTAGGTTCACATCGTGGTCATACATGGTTGTTGTTGTTCCGAATAGTGTGCCCATAGTCAAGACAGAACCAGGCAAAAGAGGCTCCTCCAACCTATTTATTCATTTATTTATTTTAGGGGGAGCATGTGTGTAGAGGTCAGAGGTCAACATCCGTGTCTTCCTCAATTAACCTCCACCTTACTTTTTGTGTGTATGGGGTTGTGTGTGCACATGTGTGGGGGTGCATGTTTACACGTGTGCACATGAGTATGGAAGCCAGAGTCAGGATCAGCTCCTCCTGCATCCCTTGCTACCTTATTTTTTGAGCCAGGATCTCTCACTGAACTTGGAGCTCACGATTTGTCTAGAACAGCTGGGCAGCAACTCTACATAGCCTCCAGTTTCTGCCTCCCCAGTGCTGCAATTACAGGCATGTGGGGTTTTTTGGTTCCGGGAGGCTTATATTGGTGCGGCAAATGCTTTAGCGATTGGGTGTCTCTCTAGCCTCCCCCAGTCCATCTTTTCAGGAAGAAGAACCTTTGGTAGGACTCTGCCAGGTGGATTCTCAGTGGGGATGGACAAGGGAGGAGGCAGAGCGATGATGTGCTTGGTTGCTGAGCAACAGGACCATGCCATCGGGCAACCACAGGAACCAGGTTGGAGATGCTCCCTGGACACTCTTCCCATCGTCATTATCACCCTCCTTGTCCTCCTTGCCCGCGGGATGCCGTGGGATGCCACGAACACAAGCAGGTGAGGCTCTGTATCCCTTTCCTCTCACACCTCTGTGCAGACATGTTCATGAGCGTCACTCTTGCCCTGGGTGTTGCTGTGGTGGGATTTCAGCCTTGGCCCCGGAAATCCAGATAGCACTGAGCAATCCACAGGTGTAGGGTGAGGCGTGCAAGATTAGGCATGCCATCAGGACTGGCTTTGAAATACCCGCTGAGTACTTGAGGTCTCTTTGGTGCCAGCTCCCATTTCATGGAAACTGAACTCTAGTTTCGGTTATTCTATGCCGACCTTCCTAGACAGATTTTTTTTGGTAGTTACTGTTTTTGATTTTGATTTTGAGCCACTCAGACTGGCTGCAAACTGACATCCTCCTGCCTCAGCCTTCTAAGTGCTAGAATTACATGTGTGAGCCCCTGCACAGCTCTTCTGACTTCACGCTGGTTCTAACTAATTGATTAATGGATTAATTAGAGATACTGTCTTGCTATGTGACCACTGACAGAACTGGAACTTACTAGGTAGCCCAGGTGGGTTTCAAACTTTTACTCCTCCTTCCTGCTTCAGCTTCTAGGAAGCTAAGGTGACAAGCACGCCCAGCTCTTTCTCATATTGCCAATTAGTAAGTGGCTCTCCTTTCCCCGGGAGCAAAAGGAGAGAGGAAAGGTGGCTCAGTGGGTAGAGGCACTTGCCTTGCAAGCCTGACCTCCTGGACTTGACCTGTATACAGATGGGCAAGAACTAATGAGACCAAGTTGACCTCTGCCCTCCACATGTGTAACTGTGCCCCCAACAATAACAAACAAACCAACAAGTTAAAATAACATAAGAAGGAGAGAGGAGGGAGGGAGGCAGGAAGCTCAGCTTCCCAGCATGAGGCTGTGGTGCTCCACTCTGCCGTTCTTACGGCGAGCACAGCATGGACTTGCACACTGCACATGAGTCAGGCTCCCTCTGTGCCTCTTGGTTTACTTATCGAAGCCAGAGACGGTAATAACAGCCTTCATAGTGATGGCGTTGCTGTGTTCTGAGCCAGTGAGATAGCACGGCTGGTAAAGGTACTGTTGCCAAACCCGAACACCCTTGTTCAGTCTCCAGGATACACGTGGTAGAACTGACTCCTGCAAGGCGTCTTCTGACCTCCACGTGCACACTGTGGCTTGTGGGTGCCCACACACGTACACAAGCACATACACAGTCTCCTAGAATAAATTTTAAAATGTCATTTAAGGGCTGGAGAGATGGCTCAGAGGTTAAGAGCATTGCCTGCTCTTCCAAAGGTCCTGAGTTCAATTCCCAGCAACCACACGGTGGCTCACAACCATCTGTAATGAGATCTGGTGCCCTTTTCTGGCCTGCAGACATACACACAGACAGAATATTGTATACATAACAAATAAATAAATAAATATTTTAAAAAATGTCATTTAAAAGTTATTATATTTAGGCCAAATGTTGTTTTTATTTTATTGCAGCTTTACAATTCCAATATTTAATATTTAAATATATATAATATCAAATTCTTTATTTATAATAAAATAGTTATTATTAATAAATTATGAAACGCATTAAAAATCCAACTTCTTTGTTGTTGTTGTTTTGCTTTACTTTAGGCTCACAGCCACTCGCTCTTAGGGTGAAAACAACGCAGCTCATGGGGGCTGGAGAGATGGCTCAGCGGTTAGGAGCACTGGCTGCTCTCCCAGAGGTCCCGAGTTCAATTCCCAGCCACCACATCTGCAATGAGACCAGTGCCTTCTTGCCAGCAGTACATTGTATGCTTAATAAATAAATAAATCTTAAAAAGAAAGAAAGAAAACAAGCCTGGCTTCTTAGAAATATGTAAAACTTGCTACATCGAGACAATGAATTATTATTCCATGCTACAGCAAAGTCAGAGGTCCAGCCACGAAAAGATGAGGAGGAAGCCAGGTGTGATGGCACCGACCTCTGATCCCAGAACTTGAGAGGCAGAGGAAGGCAGATCTTTGTGATTTCAGAGACAGCCTGGTCTACGTGGTGAGTGCTAGATCCGTCAAGGCTACATAGTGAGACCCTCTCTTAAAAAGAGAGAGGAGGAGGGAAAGAAGACAGAAGACACGTGGTACTAGTGGCGGAAGCCAGTCTGGACAGGCTACCCACAGTCTAATCCCTACTCTGACTTTCTGGAAAAGACACACTGCGGAAACAGATTGGGAGTGGCTAGGGTTGGGATGGAGCCTCGGCTCATGCAATTTATTGGTCATGAAAGCTTCCTTGTAGGCCATAATCAAAGCAGAAGTAAGTTATTCAGGTATTGTGCAACTCTGACTGTGACCCCTGATGTGGCAGAGATTTCAGGTGATAACAGGGTGGCCACATGGTTTCATGGGCAAGGGATGTCCCTGAGGGTGCAGGATGTTGATGGCCAGGAAGGCCATGTGCAGGGTGATTAACTGAAACCTCCACTGTCTGCTCCGCTTGTCTATGACTCGGAAACTGCTCTAGGTGGCAGGCTCAGTTGGTGGAGAGCTGATGAGTTGATGCCATCCCATGGCATCAACCCTGTGTGGTGGCACTGTAATGCTGGCGCTTGGCACTCGGGAGGTCGAGGAAGGAGATCAGAAGTTCAGGATCACCCTCAGCTGTGTATCAAGTTGGAGGTCAGCCTGGGCTACATGAGAACCCTCCCTCCCCTCAAAAAGTAAATCTGGGCCGGGCGGTGGTGGCGCACGCCTTTAATCCCAGCACTCGGGAGGCAGAGGCAGGCGGATCTCTGTGAGTTCGAGACCAGCCTGGTCTACAAGAGCTAGTCCTAGGGCAGGCTCCAAAACCACAGAGAAACCCTGTCTCGAAAAAAGCGCAAAAAAAAAAAAAAGCAAAGTAAATCTGGCTTAAGTTTGCTTGTACACAGATAAGTATAAGTGGAGACAGAGGGCTGGGCACATTTTCTTAGAAAAGTTCCCATTTGTCCCAAGGCCTGCCAGCAAACTTCCTCAGTGTTTGAAGGGGCCTGGGACAGCGGAGGAGGGACGGCACGGGTGTTCTTACTAGGACACCGTTTTCTTGACATCTTCCTCTGGGTATCCAGGCCTGTGGGCAGCCGAAGGCTCCCCTCTCCTCCCACTGGCAGAGGACAGGGCCAGGTCAGCAGCGCACACCAATGCTTAGACACAGGGAGTCTTATTTAGTCTAGAAACTCACAAAGGAAATATCTGCTTGCACGTGAAAAATCTCTGGAATGTCTCTGCGAGACCACCGTGAAGAGCCCGGTGCACAGCCCACAACCACAGGCATCCAGTCAACCTGGTGGCCCTACTGTGTCCCTCAGTCATCCTTGCTCTTCTGAGCCCCCAAGGGTGAGAGACTGAATGGGAAGAGGGAGGCAGAGGAGGGGGGAGCCTCTGAGGTTGGAAGAGAGACCTGGAGAAACGAGGGGAGACCTGGGACGCTGGGCAGGAGTCCTTCACCTCTTAGGACTCTAATTCAGGCCAGAGGGCTCTGCTCCCCCACCCCATCCTCCTCCCTTCCTCTTATTTTGTCTCCCTCCTCCCTTTCTTTCTTCCCTCCCTTTGTTCCAGTTAGACAAGGTCTTCTGTAACCCAGGGTGCAACCCTGCTCAAGTCCAGGGTGACCTTGAACTCCTTGAATCCCTGGTCCTCCTGCCTCCCTTTCTCAGTACCGGAGACATAGGCCGGTGCCACTGTGCACAACCTCCGCCTCCTTTAATTGTTCTCTCCTCCAAGTTTCCTTCTTTTTTTTCCCCCAAGTTTTTAAAAAAAATGTACTTTAGTGTGTGTGTGTGTGTGTGTGTGTGTGTGTGTGTGTGTGCAGAGGTCAGAGGACAGACAACTTGCCGTTGTAGGTGGCAACCAAAGGATAGGTTGTGGGAATTCATTCTCCCCTTCTACTTTGTGGGTCCTGAAATTGAACTCGGACCTCCAGACCATTGGGGGCAGGGGCCTTCATTTGCAGAGCCATTTTGGGGTTCCCTTCCTTTCTCAAGACCTGCTTCTTCAGAGGCCATTGAGGTTATAGACCTGGGTTTACTTAGATAGGCATGCTGGGGTGCAGGGCACTGAGGGAGTGGATATGGTGTTCTCTCTGGGGTGACAATAGGGACACTCTTCATTCAGCTTTCTGGCCCCTCTGTCCCAGCACTCTTTCTAGGGTCATCTAATCTCACGTGAGACCAGTTTCAGCAACAGAGGCAAAAGGCTGTGCCCTTGTTGTTTTTCTAATGGTCTTTCCTTTCCAGTCAGCATGCCGAGTAAAGCTGCCAGGACATGGAAAAGGGGACCTGATGCTGGAAAAGAAGCTCGGGGCTCTAGGGCACCCACTGGAAAACAAGAAACATTCAAGCACCAGGTGTGAGGACTTTAAATAGAATACTGCCTACAGAGCGCTTGGAATAACAGCAGCCGCTCTCTGAGGACCGGCCTCTCTCAGAGCCTAACATTTAACTTCCAGACAGTTCCAGGCAGTCTCAACAGCACATGGGTTTCCTGGGGCAAGCGCAGCCTCGTGGCCCATTCTGTCCACGCATCTCAAATTTCAAATTTCAAGTTTAAGAGTTGATTTCCTAAGGACTATGTTAAAACTCTCACATTCCACCACACACACACAGACACAAACACACACACAGACAGACACACACAGAGAGACAGACAGACACACAGACACACAACAACCACTGTTTTTCAAAATGTTGTCTTACTTGGGAATGTTATGACGTCAAACACTTAAAAATGTGGACAGTTGCCGGGCGATGGTGGCGCACGCCTTTAATCCCAGCACTCGGGAGGCAGAGGCAGGCGGATCTCTGTGAGTTCGAGACCAGCCTGGTCTACAAGAGCTAGTTCCAGGACAGGCTCCAAAGCCACAGAGAAACCCTGTCTCGAAAAACCAAAAAAAAAAAAAAAAAAAAAAAAAAAAAAAAAAATGTGGACAGTTTTGTTTCAAAAGACTTGATGGGGCAAATTTCAGAACTCTTGATTTTTTTCTTTCAAAGTCTTTGCTTTGGGTTCGTTTCTGCAATCAGGCCTGGCAGTGGCTTAGCGGACGTGGCTAAGGTCACATAACGAAGGACTCATAGATGCCGAGTCTGGCCCTGCAGCCATTCAGATCTGGAAATATTTTCCCTTCAAAAACAGAAATCAAGAGGTTACTTTGGGGTCACTCGAAACTCTCAAATGAAGACAGTTGGGTTTTCTTGGAAGAGCTCCTTGGCCCCTTCACGGGTCCAGGTTTTGGGTATTTGTGCTGCTTGAACCCGTGAGGTGGCAGCAAGGGACAAGAGCCTAGGGCTGGTGCAGTCGGGGGGCTTCAGGTGACTAGCCGAGGGGACAGAAGAGACTCTCTGGGCAGGCTCTGGCTGCAGGGTGGCTGGCTCTTTTCCGGTGGATTCTGTGGGGGTGCAGGCTCCAGTAGGGCCGTGTGCATTGCCTTATGGAAGAAGGCAGAGGGCAATAGCCACGAGGTTGAAGAGGGCGAAGGCACAGTTTTGCCTAGAGTGTGCTAGAGCTTGGAACACATCCCCCAAATCATACATTGGAAACTTGATCTTTAATGCAGAAGTGTCGGAGGGCGGGAAACTCCCAAGTTTTGAGACAGGTTCTCGCGATGTAGCCCAGGCTGACCTTAAATGCACCATCCTCCTGGGGTTACCGGAGTGTCTCACCACATACAGTTAGAGGGGGGCTTTTAAGAGTGTGTAGGTCATAAGTGCCCCTCCATCACGGTGGATTAATGCTGTCACTGGGAGAATGGGTCTTTTAAAAAAGGAGTCCGAAGGAATCTGGGGCCAGGCATGGTGGCACACTGGGAAAGCAAAGCTGGTAACTGCCAGTCAGGACTTACTGAGTGAGACCCTGTCCCCCAACCCCCCAAAAAGGCAAGTCTGGACCCTGTCTGTGCGTTTCTGTGACAATTTTATTTAGACAAAGTCTTGAGTATTCTGGGCTGCCTCAAACTTACTGTGTAGTCAACTGAATTTCTGGTCCTCCTGCCTTTGTACTGAGAGCTGGGAATACAGGTTCCATCCCAGGTTTCAAGCCCTTCAGGCAAGTGGGTACCAACTGGGCCACATCCCCAGCCCAATGGGTGTCCTTAAAAGGTACATTTCGAACCTTCAGAGCTTTTCGGTTTGTTCTTGTCTGTGGGAAACAGGCAGAAAAGACACTCTGGCCTGGGGACTTCTTTACCTTTGGAGGTGGCTTCCAAGACACTGAGTCACTCTCATGCCACCCATGTAGAGCTATCCTGGAAAAAAAAAAAACCAAAAGCACTAAAATAAACTTACCCTGCTTCCTGGCAATTCTGCAGCTCATGAGGGGATGGCCAGGAGCACAGCGTGGCAACACCAAAGAGGCAGGTGGTGGAAGGAAGCACAGCCTGTGGGAAACTTGACTGTGATTTCATCCTGTGGAGGCTGCGTCAGGCCGGGGTCTGTTTCTCCAGGGAGCAGACCCCAGAAAACACGCAGGGGTGTGGCTAAACCAGCTGAGCCACAAGCTGGCTGCCCTAAGGCTAACACCCGAGGGTGGATTTGCGACCTGGCCGTGGTCTGCTGACCAATCTCCGCTCCTGAGCCCCAGCTGTGCTGGGAACTGACCTCATTCATGAAGTAAACACTGAATCAGATACCAGTGGGCCTAACCCCGGTGGAGTGGGAACAGCTCAGATCTTTTCACAATTACGAAGCGGCCCATTGCACTTGGCGTGAGCCCCTCGAAAGATGTCAGTCAGAATGAGTTCACAAGCATCTCTTGCCAGCTTCGTCAGAAGCCAGTTGCCTTGCTGTGGCTGAAGTGATCTGTATTAAAATGTACTGACATTCTAGTTCGGACACCTCGGACGTCGTCCTGGGAAGCAGTGAAGGTTAGCAACTGGAAGACGGTACTGGGAATCCACCAGCTGCCGCTGAGGTCTGGACACATCTGGAGCTGGTCTCATGATGATGTGGTCCAGGCTGGGATTGGGGGGCTGGCGTCGGCATGCCCTGCTTTTGGGTCATGGCCGCCGGGTGCAGGTGTACAGGCTCCCCTTGGGTTAGTCAGAGGCTGTGGGCACTCGTGCTTTCATTCCCTTGCTCATTCGTGTGGCTTGTCCAGGAGATGAGAGGTTTGTGCTCCACTGTATCTGGGCCACTTTGCAGGGCACTTTCAGAACCTGGGAGAGAAATCATTTCTTTTGTTTTAAAGATTTATTTTTTTAAAAAATTGTAGGCATGTGTAAGTTACCTCCGAGGCCAGAAGAGGCCACTGAGTCCCTTTGGGTCCAGAGCTATGGGTGGCTGTGAACTGTCCAAATGGGTGCTGGGAACGAAAGTTGGGTCCTCTGCAAGAGCAGCAGTATGAGCCCTTAACCTCTGAGCTGTCTCTCCAGCCGACAAACAATTCCTAATCATTCCTTCCTTAGCCTCATTTACATGTAGAACAGTAGGATGTAGTGCCTGCCACTTGGAGCCAGACTGCTTGAGTTCAAGTCCCAGCTCTACCTCTTATAAGAAGGATGGGTTTGGGAGGGTCACTCCCTTCTGTGCCTCGAGACTAAAGGGTTAATTCCGCGGCACAGCAGGAAATCAACAAGCATTAGCAGCCTTGATCCCAGTTTGCTTGTCCTGGCTGAAACAAAACAAAACCAAAACAAAACAGCACCAACCGAGTAATTCATAAACGTTAGAAATCCATTTCTCCTAGTTCTGCGGGCGGGGAATGGAGGCCACCGTGCAGCATTTGACATCTGGTGAAGCCCTTCCTGCTGCTTCCCAGTGCGACAGCGGGCTGGAGGGAAAGGCCATCTTGCTCAGATCCTCCAGGCCTTCTCTAGAGCATCTCACCTCCCCCCCATAGTGGCAGTCTGGTGACTCAGTCACCTCCCAAAGGCCTAACAACTCTGCAGGGATTCAATTCCACGTGGATTTTAGGGAGGACACCACCCCTCAGGGCAGGGCAACCTTTGTTTTTGTCATTGCCACCAGTAAGCTAGAATAAATAAAAAGGAATTTCGGACGTCTTGTACTGTTACGTACACACGGTGACCAGCAGCACCAGGTATGTCCAGCCTTCGGACATTGCCACATGATGTTGACACCTGCAGCTGAGTCACAAAAACAAACAAGCAAGCAAAAAAATAAATCATAAAAATAGCATGTTGGAGCAAGTTTACAATTGCTTTAGGTGGCACTTCTAGCTACCCTGTGCCACGTGTGGCCTCGGATTGGATATTTCAGTGTGAGCCAATCGCTGCTTTCCAGGGATGGCGATAAGAATCCAAAAGACAGGGCTGGAGAGATGGCTCAGCAGTTCAGACATTGGCGGCTTTCCAGAGGACCCAGGTTCAGTTCTCAGCACCCACGTGGCAGCTCACAACTTTTGTAATTCCAGCTCTAGGGGAGCTGCCTCTCTCACTGGGCTTCTGTGGAAACCAAGGACACACAAAGTATGTGCATACATATACATTTAGGCAAAACATTCATACACATAAAATGGAAATAAATAGTTAAAACAAGAAGCCATGAGGCTAAGGCGATGGTGCCCTTATGTCTGTTAAATCAGGAACCTAATTTCCCCTTTAATTTTCATGTGTTATATGGAGTGAAGGCTTCCTGTTCTTTCCTGCAAATAATTGTGTCTGGCCTCCATACTGAAGTAACTCAGGGTGTAAAACCACTTGGGGGTGACACTAGTGACAGAGAATGACAATAATTTTGTCTCTTGGAGGGCTGTGGGAGCTAGAATGTCAAGGCTTCTTGTGGTTTCCTCTTTCTCCCTGAGAAGAAACCATTTGGCGGGGCTTCACTTTGTAGCCCAGGCTGGCCTTGGACTTACATAAACCTCCTGTTTCAGTCTCCCAAGTGCTAACATACAAACATGAACCACCCCTCCCACTTCCCGCTTCCTTCTGCACCTTCCTCCCATCACCCTGACCCCCATCTGCCTGGAAGAGAGGAGGCTTTCTCACCCGTGATTCGAAAGGGGGAGGGTTAGGATGGACAAGCCTGAGCACCCCTGAGACTTCAGGGTGCTGTGAGGAACCACGAAGGCCAAAGGCGACAAGTTGGATTATTAGGATGTTTGTTTTTGAGGCAGGATCTCATGGATCTCAGGCTGTCTTTGTCAGGTTTCTATTGTGGTGATGACCAAAGCAACTTGGGGAGGAAAAGGTTTATTTGGTTTACATTTCCACACTGTAGTTCACCATGGAAGGAAGTCAGAGCAGGGACTCAACCAGAGCAGGGGAACCTGGAGGCAGGAGCTGGTGCAGAGGCCATGGAGAGGTGCTGCTTACTGGCTTCCTCCTCCTCCTCCTTCTGTTTTTGGGCGGGGAGGGCAGGGTTTCTCTGCTTAACAGCTCTGGTTGTCCTGGAACTTGCTTTGTAGACCAGGCTGGTTTTGAACTTACAGGGATCCGCCTGCCTCTGCCTTCCAAGTGCTGGGATAAAAGTCCTGCACCACCACAACCTGGTTCAGGCTGTTTTCTTTTTTTTTTTTTTTTTTTTTGTTTTTGTTTTTTCGAGACAGGGTTTCTTTGTGGTTTTGGAGCCTGTCCTGGAACTAGCTCTTTTAGACCAGGCTGGTCTCGAACTCACAGAGATCCGCCTGCCTCTGCCTCCCGAGTGCTGGGATTAAAGGCGTGCGCCACCACCGCCCGGCTCAGGCTGTTTTCTTATAGAACTCAGGAGCCCAAGCCCAGGGCTGGCCACACCCACAATGAGCTGGGCCCTTCCACAGCCGTTGCTAAGAAAATCCTCCAAGGCTCTCCCACAGCCTAATCTTGTTGGAGGCGTCTTCTCTCAGGTGACTACAGCTTGTGTCAAATTGACGTAAAACGAGCCAGCACATCCACACAGCTGAAGACAACCCTGGACGTCTGCTCTGCCTGCTTCCACCTCCCCAGCACTCCCATTTTACGCGGTGCTGGGGATCCAACCCAGGGCTTACTGCATGCTGGATAAGCACTCTAGCAACTAAGCCACATCCTCACACAATTTAAAATTTTTAGACTTTAAAATCACGAATGAGACCAATGGAAGGTTGATGAGTTTCAGGTTGATTCTAAGGCAACAGCGGATGGTTAGGCACGTGGCTGGTTGGCCCACGGAAGGTGATGATAGGGTCGATGATGACACCCAAAGGATGCCTTTGATAGTTTTGTTAACAGAATGAACGCCATGAGCACCCATGCTGCTTATAGTTCCACTACTTCTCACAGATTTTCCTGTGGACCAAAAACAGTGACAAAGCCTGCCGAAGTTTGAGGCACGTCTCCCTGGAAGGCGACACCATTTCACACAGCAAATAAGGCCTGAACGGGGAATCTGCGTCCAGGCCTGCCCCATGTCCATGGTAAAGGCTCCTTATGTCACTAGAACTCCAGAGCATGGTCATGTGGAATCCTATCAACAGATGGGGTGCTGTCAGTCCAAAGAATTCTCTAGTGGCGTGCCAAGAAATTCTGTCCTTGGCTTTAATCTCTTCAGCCTTCTATCAACAACTTGGATGGGACCAAAGATAGCTGCTTATCAACTGTGCTAACAGCCCCAGACTGGGAAGGGTGGCCAATCTGTTGGAATTGCAACGCCGAGGTCCAAAATTATCTCAACAGGAAGGAATGTTCAGTTAATCCCAACGAGATAAAATTGAACGGGAATACAGGCAAGGCCCCGCATTTAGCTCTGAAACTTGACTAAAGAAGTGTAGGAAGTGGCTGGAAAGGAGGCCAGTCTCACTGGTAATCAAAGAAATGCAAATGAAAGCAACCCTGAGATAATCAGTTTCCTCTATCAGATTGGCGAGAGTACAAGGAGGAGCATTCCTGGAGTAGCTGGGGCGGGAGAAGACTCCAGGCGATCTTGTAAATTGCCCGTGGGCCTACACATCAGAACACCCTCTCTGGAAGGTAGTTAGGAAACTCAACAGCAGAAATCCTTCTTCCCAGAAGTCTCGTTTATAGAAACGCCTCTAAAGATAAGTCGGGGAGATTTATGTACCAAGATATTCCTCAAAAGTGCCATTAAGAAAGAATAGTCTTTTGGAAGAGGGAGAGACGTGCGGGTTGGGAGCAGAAGACATGGAGGCCATGGAAGGGTACCACATGGCTACTGCCAAATGCTTCACTCCTTGAGGAAACAGACTCAGCATTCCTGTAGAGCACCGGTGTTGGAAGCCAAGCAAGCCCGGTGGGATGTAAGAGACATCTCTTTGGCTGAACACAAAGCACATTCCATCAGTTAATTCTGTCTCCAGTCACTATGATTGTCTTGGACACTTCTCTATCAGGGGAATGGAGGGGACGACGAGAAACATTAATCATGAGTTTTTCTATCAAACACTATACAATTTGTGTTTCTGACCAGGAATTAAAATTTTGGCATATCACCAGGTGGCAGTGGTTCACACCTTTAATTCCAGCACTCTGGAGGCAGATTCAGGTGGATCTCTGAGATTGAGGCCAGTCTGGTCTACAGAGTGAGTTCCAGGACATCCGAGGGCTATACACAGAGAAACCTTGTCTTGAGCCCCCACCCCAAAATAAATAAGAGATATTGTATCTCCCCCACCTGTATGCCAATATTTCTACACCCCTACCCAGGAAAACCTTTGTTCACCAAACTTAAGGGAGCTAAGTAGCCAACCCCTTCCTGCTTCCCTTGTGTACTAATCTTTAAACTAGCCAATCGTGAAGACTGTGAAGTAGGATCCCAGCCAATGGGGAACAAATCCAGCCACCACCTGTAGTCCCAGGGCCTTGCTCTCTGGCTTTTGGGAGTAACAGCACTTCTTGGTTCTGAGTAGATGTGCCTTGTCAAGACACATCACTACCACCTCTCTTTGAGAACCCCCAAACTTATTTTTGATGGGGACAGAGATTGTTTTTGTTTTTTGCCCCATGTAGCTGAGGACGACCTTGATATTCTGATGCTCCTACTGTAGCCTCCTGAATCCTGAATTACAGGCATGCACCCCAACCCCAGATTTATGGGGTGCTTAGGATCAAATTGAGGACTCTGTGCACGGTAGGCAGGCATACCACCAATTGAGCTACATGGGCAGCTCAAGAGTTTCTTGGCCACTGGGCTGAAACGCTTGCATGGTCTTCCACACAGGGATAGGCACCAGGACATTTCTGTGTGAAACTGTTCAAAGTAGAGCTGCTGATCAAGGTGTGGGGCAGAGGAGAGGTTAAGGGTGTTGTAATAGGAGTGGCGGAGCTGCGTCCCTGGCACCCCGGCCACCTGGCTAGCTTATGCCCCAAAATAACTACACACAAACTCTATTCTTTTAAACACTGCCTGGCCCATTAGTTTCAGCCTCTTAACCCATTTCTAATAATCTATGTAGCACCACGAGGTGCGCTTACCAGGAAAGATTCAGCATGTCTGACCTGGTGGCTGGCTGCCTCAGAGAGCAGAGCTATCACATCTGCCCGGGAGAGGGGAGCATGGCGTCTCTCTGAGGCATCTTACCTCACTGTTCTCATTATCATTATCATTTACTTCCTGTCTGGTTGTCCTGCCTGGCTACTGGCCAATTGGCGTTTATTTAAAATGTAATTGACAGAATACAAAATTCTCCCGCACCAGGATATGTTTAGATCTGTTATCCCAGCCTGTCAGGTTGTATCACATGCACATGAACTCATATACACACACTAATAAAAATCTAAAAACTTTAAAAATTAAAATAATAATAAATCAGCAAAGCACCTTCCTGAGTGGCCAGTGATTGGGTGGAGCCCCATGGATGTTTGAGGCGCGTTCCTTGCAGAGGTAGAAGCAAACCTGGCAAACGGCCAGCGTGGCTGTAATTAGAAGAGCAAGGGGGAATCAAGAAGAGAGAGGCCCTTCAGTGTGCTTGGAGACTGGCCGTATAGGACATGGCTGGCTATGACAAAATTTTGACTTTTATTCTAAGCAAGATGGCACCTCTGGGAGGATTTACACGGAGATGGTACAGGATCTGCCTTTGAACACAATTACTGAGGTCATATGAACACACATGGGGGAAGGGACTAGGGGCAATGTAGAAGCAGGGCAGTGATGACTCTCTGGATGAGAGATAAGGGAGGTGTCTTCTAAGACTCTGTCAGAGGAAGTTGACATTTGAAGACTGACCTCTGTGCTGGAGATCAACCCCATAGATTCGTGCATGCCAGGCAAGCGCTCCCCCCAGGACTGTGCTCCAGCCTCTATGTCTGCATCTATTTGGAAGAGACAGCCAATAGGATTTGGTGACGGGTGGGGGTGAAGGAGCAGTCAAGGTTTGGAGCCTGAGAAGCTAGAAGCATGGATGGGCCATTCTCTGAGACAAAGTAGCATTCTGGGCTGGAGGGATGTAGATAAGTAGTCATCAGTATGAAAATGGTTTTTTACCCACCAATGTAGATGAGGCCATCATAAGAGCCAATGAAGAAGGAAGATTCTTCATTGAACAAACATTCAGTGCTATGTGTCTGTCTGATATATGCCACATCAATACATTTACAAGTCAGAAGAAAGAGTCTGAGCCAACAAATGAAACAGGGAAGAAAAACCAGGCATGGAGGAACAAAGTCAGGTGTATGATGCCAAAAGTCAACCACAGAAAGTTCCACAGAGAATTGCTGTGGAATAATCTTTTCTACACTGTAAAGATGTGTTGCTTTCACTGGTTTAATAAAGAACTAAATGGCCCAAAGCTGGGCAGGAAGAGGTTAGGTGGGACTTGCAGACAGGGAGAGAACCCTGGGATGAAGAAGGTGGAGTTGCTGGGAGAAGGAAGATGAGCAATCCGTGTTAAAAAAAAAAAAGTATTGAGCCATGTGGTAGAGTGTAGATAAGAAATATTGGTTAATTTGAGTTGTCAGAGCTAGTTAGTAACAAGCTTAAGCTATTGGCTGAGCATTTATAATTAATAAGTCTCTGTGTAGTTATTTGGGAACTGGCTGGTGGGACAGAAAATTATGCCTACAGAGAATGTTCCTGTAGAAAAGAGAAGACAAGGACTGAGAGGAGACAGAAGAGGATTCAGTCAGGTAGGAGGTGGAAGCTGGGAGAGGAATATAAGAAGTTTCAAGAAGTCATGATAGCCAGGAAAACGAAGATGGGGAGAGAGATGGAGTCACAAAAGAATGCTTTCGGGAGGTAGACGCAGTGCGTTTCCATGCTGAGGGGGAAATCCTGTCAGTGAGTTCAAATAGACTTTGGTAAATCACGAATACAGTATAGTTTTACACCTCAGACTCCCGGCACTTGTCTTCCTGGTCCTTCTTTCTTGTTTTGGGTTGTGTATATTGTATGTGTGTGGGTTTCATTTGTGTATGTGCATGTGTGCCTTCATAAGTGATTTTGGTATTTTTATCCTGGGTCTGTAAGTTGTTGGAATCATCCTTATAACGGCACTAGATACAAGTTAGCATGGAGCCTGAGTAGAATGTGCCCTAGGGCAGTGGTTCTCAACCTTCCTAATGCTGAGACCCTTTTATACAGTTCTTCAAACTGTGGTGACCCCAAGTATAATATTATTATTGTTGCTACTTCATAATTGTAATTTTGCTACTGTTATGAATCATAATGTATGTATGTGTGTGTATATATATATACACATATATGTATATGATATATACATATCATATATATATGCAGGATATGCATATGATATGATATGCAGGATATCTGATGTTTGACTGCCCTCTTAGGGATCAGGACCCACAGGGGGGCCCTAGAGAGAGAGCTTCTACCGGCTTTTTTTTTTTTTTTTTTTTTGAGACAGGGTTTCTCCGTAGCTTTTTAGTTCCTGTCCTGGAACTAGCTCTTGTAGACCAGGCTGGCCTCGAACTCACAGAGATCCACCTGCCTCTGCCTCCCGAGTGCTGGGATTAAAGGCGTGCGCCACCATAGCTCTACCGGCTTTTGAAACCTCAGCCAATCCCTTCTAGGGGGCAGGGTTAGACACTCGCATCATCTCCACGGCAACGACTTTGTCCCTGGCGCTTTCCGATGACGCCATCACCTCACGCTGCTCGGGTGACGTAAGCCCAGTCTCAGGAGCGGGATTCCGTAGGTGTGAAAAAGAGAATGGCTTGGGATACTGCGCATGTGCCACTTCGGGTCTGCCGGCGCTCAGTTTTAGTTTGCAGTCTAGGGCGAGCGTGTCTGCGGAAGGGGAGCCGGTTCGTTTACTCTTAGCCGCAGAAATCACCCGAGATGCTTCAGCTTCTCTCTGGCTTGCTTTGAGCCGCCTGCAGGCGATACCCGATTAGCTGATGAGTGCTGTGCTCACCTTGTCGCTTCTATCTCTTGGCGGGCCTCCATCATGCCTAGCCCGTCTGACTGCTAGACGGATTCACAAATTGCTGTTGCCTTGGCACGCTCTCTTTTGCAGGCCATCTCCCTAACGTGCTCCATAGCTCTGTAGGCTTTATAGTGTCACAGGTAGCATGGACTCGAGAACTTGCGCCAAGTAATGGTCCTGGCAGGAATGAGGATATTCAGACCGGCTGGTGCCTGCCAGAGGGGGCCGTTGACCCCAGAGAGATCTAAGGCCTCTCAGATGTCCTTGCAGAAGAGACTGGAGAGGCTCACGGGTGGGACCACATCTTCTTGGGGACTGCTTATTATACATACCCCGTGCCTCTTGTTTAAAAAGAAATCCTACGTCCAAATCCTCAAGGTGGACTTCAAGGGGCACAGGACCTCCTTGTTCCTTCCCCGATGTGACCACGTTGAATGAATCTCCTTTTTCTGCCTCTCACTATTACTTGTTTCTGTAGCTGGCTCATTGAGGGCAGGATGCTGAGTCTACATTGTCAGGGTTGCCAGGATTCAGGCTCTGCCCCTGACAATGCCAGTAACAACAGAGCATCCTTTCTGCGCTGTGCATTTCTGCAGATATTGTGTGTGTGTGTGTGTGTGTGTGTGTGTCCGTCCGTCCGTCCGTCCGTCCATCTGTCCGTCCAATGCGGATGGCACTGTCTCTGTCACAAATGATAGCGCAGTTGGTGATTAACTCAAGAAGTATTTATTGAGCACCAGCTGTGTGCTGGGCAGCTGGGCAGTTTATGACTACTCATTAAAAGATAAAGCGTAATCCCGGACCTGGCAGGGAGCTAGGGACTGACTCGCATTTGAATCTTAGTCCTACTTATTTCTTTTCCATTAAAAATAGACTTTTTTCATACAATATATTCTGATCTCACTTCCCCTCCCCCGACTCCTTCCAGATCCTACCCATCTACCCAAATCCAAACCTTTTTTCCTCTCATTAGAAAAAACAAAAACAAGTACATAAAAATAAAGTAGAATTAAAACAAACAAACCAGAATAGGACAAAACAAACAAACATAAAAAAGAGCAAAAAACAAAACCCTACAAGAAACATGCACAGATGCAGAGGCACACACATCCGCATACAGAAACGGTATAAAAATACAAAAGCAGAAACTATAATATGTAAGCAATACAGCCTCTCCTCACTTGCTGTGTGATCTCAGGTGAGCTAAGACCCTCTCTGTATGCCAGTGAGGGATTTGTGAACATTTCCAAAGCCTACCTCCTAAGGGTACAAAGACTCAAACCTTATGCTATGATTTTGGGAGTGTTTCCATTTCCTATATGTCTTTCCTTCAAAATATGGAAAGTGTTGTACCTTCGAGGTCAGCCTGGTCTACACAGCAAGTTCCAGGCCAGCTGGAGCTATATAATAAGACCCTGTCTCATAAAAAGAAAGAAAAAAAGGAAAAAAAAGAAGGAAGGGGTGGAGGCCCCAATAAGCCAGTCCTTACCGGGAGACCACCATCACTAATGGGAAATCAGTCCCCTGCTCAGCACAGGGCTTCAGTGGTCACCCACAGATTCCCAAATTACCATAACAGCAGCTTTATCCAGACGCTGCATTTTGCGAGTCTGCACACGAAGGCCAAGTTATATTTAAGCAGAGCCCTCCCACCTCATCTCCAGACAGCGGCTTGAAAAACCACCTATGTCCAGAGTGAAAGGATGCCTTTCCTCTGCTCCTACGGTGACTTGCTGCTGACTACGGTTGGGAGTTGGAAGGTAGCCTGGAGCCCGGGCTGGATCCTGCCTGGGATACTGTCTGAGGAGCAGCCATGTGCTGTCGGGGTCTGGGAGCCAGTGTCTGACTCCTTGTCACCACAAGGCCTGTGGTTTCCAGCTCTGTCTGCATCTGAGTCCCGCTAACCAACAGCAGGAGAGAAAACAGACACGAACACAGGCACCCAGACGTGCGCAGCCTTCAGAGGAAGTGGAGCGCCAGATGTTCGGGGTTTCCTGTTCGATGCTTCCACAGCTGGTTGAGTCTGTGGCTGTGGTTTGTCTGTCTCGGGCTCATGTGAGAGACAAAGGCTGAGCTGACGGGAAACCTGGCCTCATCTCTGACTGATCAGTTACACAGAAATCTGGCAGATCGGAGATTTTTCTGAAACACTCAGACCTGGATTCTCCCTGAAAGACCTCCAATCCCCCTGTTCCCGAGGAGTAGCCACAGGCTGCTGGTTGGCCTTCTTAGGACCTGGGGACAATGGGAAACACTCCAGCTACGCCATTAATTTGGAGGTCCATTCCTGGTGAATAGAAGGAAGCCAAGGCCAGTTTGCCTCAAGCTCCAGTCCATAGCCTGTAATAGAGCAGACAGCCAGAAAACCCTCAAAAGGACAGGCATGGTAGTATTTGCCTGGGTCCCAGTACTCAGAAGGCTGAGACAGGAGGATGGCTGGAGTCCAAGAATTTGAGACAGGTTCCAAACAGCAAGATATTATTTATATGATAGAGCAGGGGCTGGGGAGAGACTTGGTGAGGAAAATGCTGGCAGCACGTGAATGGGAACTGAGTTTTTGTCCCCAGAGCTCTCATAAAGGCTGGGCGTGATGGTGCGCACCTCTGGCCCCAGCATGGGGCTGGTGGCGTGTGTATGGCAGGGGTAGGGAGGATCCTGGGAGCTCACTGGCTACTCAGTCCAGGTGAAATAGTGAGTTTCAGGTTCAGTGAGAGACTGTCTCAATGAGTGATGAATGAGATAGGATGGAGAAGCAACTGAGGAAAGATGTTTCAGTGTTGGCCACCCACACAAGCAAACACACACACACACACACACACACTGCATACCGCACATAGGTTTATGCACTACACCACACACACATGTGCATACCACACAGGTGCATACACTACACCACACACACACACACACACACACACAATGCATACCGCACATAGGTTTATGCACTACACCACACACACATGTGCATACCACACAGGTGCATACACTACACAACACACACACACAAAGTTACAAGTAATAAAACCACTCACCGTCTGAAGGAATAGATGAAGAAGGGCAATGATCTCTGGGAGTCAGTTCTAACCCCCAGCTTAACATGACACTGCATTCGCGGCTTTGGATTTTAACAGGCAAGGGTTTGAAGCAGTGCTGTACCGCTGGTCTCCTGTGTGCAAGTCATTAAAAGCCATGCATCCTATCTTATCTGTACAATAGATCCTGCTTCCTAGGGGTGCCAAGGTCTCTTGAGACATGGCGCCTGTATTTGCTTGACAAAATGGTGCCCATAGCAACCGCTCAGTGATGCTGGCTCCCACTCTCTCCTTGCAATACTGTAGTGTATCTAGGAGGAGGCTACAAAGCAAACAGGGCGGAGCAGGCAACAGCTGGAATGATGGTCGCAGGGCACCTGCCTGCGGAACAGGATGTACAGCATGAGTACTAACGTTTGTGGGGTGTCATTGTGCCATTCGGGGTCTCTAGGCTCGATAAGGAAGCTCCCAGCGATCTCCTCTGGCCAAGGTGAGGTTAGGATGGGATGAGTATGGCTTAGTGTCCTTAATGATCACCAGTGATTGTCTTTAGTCACCACAGCCACTGTCCAGTAAGCTTCGGAACCCAGTGACACAGCCCTTTGCCAAGGGCCCCTCCCCCCAGCAGGCCCATAGGTCTGTACTCCTGTCCAGGATACGAATATCCACAGTTGAGAGCGACCATTAGGCTATAGCCTCGGTGTCACCTCCGGCATTTATCTGTGCAATGTTGGGCAAGTTCACTTCGTCCTTCTCAGCCTCTGTTCTTCCTTTTAGTAAAACAACAACCGAATAGTGGGGAAGCTGGGAAGATGAAGTGAATCTGTCTGAAGCATCCAGACACAGTAGCACGGGAGTATGTGAGCCCAGGGTAAAGGATTAATGACAGCTAATTACCCCAATTGGCTTCACGGAGTTTGAGGCCAACTAGGATCCATGAAACCCTGTTCAAGAAAGACAGAGTAGGTCCTTCCTGCCTGTCCTGTCTCACATCCCCTTGAGCAACATGCTTAATGTTCACCCACAACAGGGAAACATAAAGGAAAGCACAGAACTGGGCCCAGATCTCAGAGTGTTCCAGAAATCATGGGGGCCCTGGACACGATCTGGAAACTACTCTTGGGGTGAAGGCTGCTGGTCAGAAGAGAACCAAGTGGATTGTTTATTTTTCTCATGCAAGTCGGTCTTTCTCTCTCAGTGAATGATGTGGCAGACATCCCAGAGTGTGCCACGAGCCGAATCAGTCAGAGAATGTAAGACAATCCTGCAGTAACAAACAGCCCCTGGGACTGCGTGGCTAGACGCGGTAACAGGCTCTCCCCCTCCCACCCTCACTTCAGGTTATAAGGTCCATTGGGTTAGCAGGCAATTTTCCGCCACCGCCTCACTCAGGGAGACAGCACATGTGTCTGTCACTCTTCCTCAGATGCTGTCCAACTTCAAACAGATACTTCACTTTTTATTTTTGTGTGTTTGGGTGCGTGTGTATGTGCATGTCTGGAGAGCCAGAAGAGGGTGTTGGATGTTCTGGTACTGGAGTTATATAGACAGCTGTGAGCCACCATGTGTGCTAGAAGAGAAGCTGGGCCCTCAGCAGCAAGTGCTCTTCACCACCGAGCCAAATCTCTAGCCTCGGCCTTTTTTTTTTTTTTTTTTTTTTTGAGATAGGTTCTCTAACTATTGAGGGCTCCCCTAATACACTAGGCTGGCCAACCCAAAAGCCCTAGGGCTCTTTCTGCCCTCATCTCCCCAGTACTCAGATTACAAATACATGCCTGACTTTTCCTGTGGGTTCTGGGGATCGAACTCGGGTCCCCATGCTTGCATGACGAGCACTTTGCTGACCGAGTTATCACCCTAGTCCCGGAAGTTATCCCTCGTGGATCAACCTCCATAGGGGCAATGCCTGAGAAAAGACACCAGCAGGCAGGCAGGGCTTTTGAGAACACACATCTCCTGTATTTCCTTGGCCAGACTCTTTACAAACCCCAGCAGGCAACCACAGGGGTGGGGGATATGGAGGGTGGGGAGGGAGTCTTGGACTTTCCCTGGGAGTCATCTTTTCACTCTCAAGATACTTCCAGGAATGAAGAGGACAGTTTTGCTGTGTCCCAGGCTGACCTGGAAATTGCTATGTGGTGTAGGCTGGCTTCTGCTTCAAATTCCTCCTGCTTCAGCCTCCTGAGTGTTGGGACTGCAGGTATATGCCACCACACCTAGATGAAACTCTTGGTCTAGATTTCCAGCTTGGGCACAAGGATGGATGGTTCTTAGAGAGAAGAGGAAACCCTCTCCTTGTATTCTCAGGAGGCTCTAACACATTACTATTTTAACACGTTTGCCTCCTCCTCCTTCCCATTTTTCTTGCATATGGAGAAAAGCCTTCTGTCTCGAGCAGCCAAACAGCTGGTCATCTTGCCTAGGCCTTCCAAGGAAGGGATGAGCGCATTTCTCGGTATGCCAAGAAGTGCTCCAGGCCCTCTGAGCTCCTGTGGGTCTGGGCTAGGAGGCTGCCTGCCAAAAAAGCCCAGGTCGGGGCTACACAGAGCTCAAAGCCTTGTGCCTGGCTGCCCACACCGCCATTGGTCCCAGCGCTCTACAGAGCACAGGCAAAACCAATCCAGATATCTTCGAAAATGGAGAACACCGGACTGGAACCCTGCAATTTGGGGCAGCATTTTTTTTAATGGAGCACATAGCTTGGGAATTTGCCTTAAGAAATCTTTCATTCCTAGATTGTCAGTGGAGAAACGGAACCTATTTGCTTAACCTCGAATCAAGCCGCAGCCCCCACTTCTGGGCTGTTTGTGAAGGGTTGACTTAAAAGAGCTGAGCAAGCTGAAAAGTCTGAGTTGGCTTGCTGGAAGGCTCTGAAGCAAGCAGCCTGGCACAGGAAGTTCTTGATTTTTCCTTAGCATGAGACGGGTAGTGGTTGAGGGCGGGGACTGAAGCATGGGAGAGGAGGTGGGCTGTCAGCAGAGGAAAGTATGGGCCACTCTTAGGCTCCATGTTGGCTGGATTGTCTTTGGTTCAGCCTTGGGTGGACCTGTCTCCTTGACAACTGGGAATGGGAGGGGACCACCATCGAAGGTTTTGTGTGTGTGTGTGTGAGAGAGAGAGAGAGATACATGTTCATGTGTGTGTATGATACAAGTTCATGTAAATGTGCATACATGCACACACACACACACACACACACACACACACACACACATTTGTCAAGGCCAGAGGCTAATGTCCATCACTCCCCATCTCACTGAACTTGGAGCTCATCAGTTTGCTGGACTGGCTGGCCAGTGAGCCCCAGGAATTCCCTCTGTATGGTTGCTTTTCTTTTCTAATTATAGTGAGTGTATGGCTCGTGTGGAGGTCAGAGGACAACTTTCTGGAGTCGCCTAGGTCCTGAAATTGTAAGCTTTTCTTATCAACTGGATACAATCTAGAAGCAATCCAGGAAGAGGGTCTCCATGAGGCTTGTCTAAATCAGGCTGATTTGGGGAGGACTGTCTTGGTTGTTGACTAACGTAGGAAGGACCCAGTCCACTGTGGGCAACATCATTACAGAGTTGGGTCCTGGACTGTGGAAGACTGGTTGGTGATGGGGAGCTGAGCAGTGGGCGTGCCTGCATCCCTTTGTCATTGTTCTTGACTGGCTGTGACAGCTACTCTAAGACCCTCCCACCTTGACTGTGGAGGTGATGAGCTACTCTAAGCCCCTCCCACCTTGACTGTGGAGGTGATGAGCTACTCTAAGCCCCTCCCACCTTGACTGTGGCTGTGACAGCTACTCTAAGCCCCTCCCACCTTGACTGTGGCTGTGACAGCTACTCTAAGCCCCTCCCACCTTGACTGTGGCTGTGACAGCTACTCTAAGCCCCTCCCACCTTGACTGTGGCTGTGACAGCTACTCTAAGCCCCTCCCACCTTGGCTGTGGAGGTGATGAGCTACTCTAAGACCCTCCCATCTTGACTGTGGCTGTGATGATGAATTGGAACCTGGAATTGTGAGTTAAATAAACCCTTTCTCCCCTAAATTTCTTTTTTTAAAAAAAGATTTAACACACACACATACACACATATATATGTATTATGTATATGTACCACACATGTGCCTGGGTCCTTGAGAGGCCATAAAGGGGACAAGGGGATATGAAGTTCTTTGGAGTTGAAGATTTTAGATAGATAGATGATTGTGGGCCATGTGGGTACTGAAACTGTCCTCTGCGAGAAAAGCAAACCCTCTATTGGCAAGCCATCTCTCCTGTTTTCCACCAAGCTGTTTCTGTTGTTTTGGTGCAGGGTATTTTCACCATAGCATGTAAACTGTGATTTTTACCATAGATGAAACTGTGAACCCCATCTCCACAGCCTTGGGATGACAGGTTCCCAGCGCTTCGTCCTACTCTTTACAGTGTTGGGATCTCAACCCAGGTCGACACGTCTGCAAGGGAGACATTTTACCAACGGAGCATCCTCCTAGCCCACAGGATTCGTGTTAACAGCCTCTACAGGTAGCTCCACACTCAGCAGACCCGAGCACCTGTCAGCCTCCATTTTCATGTCCAGCCTCCACCCATCTTCCTCTCTTCCTGTCCAGCCTCCATCTCTAGGTGAGAGGACAGGCTCTTCCCACTCTGCTGGTTTAAGATGAGCTGACTCAAAGTCTGTGAGTTCACAGACGGCTCTGTCAAGTTCCAAATCTCCCATCATGGCCAAACCCTTCACCCACTGCTCTATCACCCACTGGTGGGCACGGGGTTGAGAAGATATGAGAGCATTATGATGGGGATTCTCCCTCATCCAAGGTGTCTTGTTAGACTCTTCTGGCTGTTGGAAAGGACTGGTTCTTTCCTTTAACCTGGCCTACCTAGATAGGATGCTAGTTGAGGATTGCTGGTAGCCATCTTGCTGGCTTTAGAGGAAAGATGTTTGGGAGGGGTGTGTGTGTGTGTGTGTGTGTGTGTATGTGTGTGTGTGTGTACGTGTGTGTAGAGATCATTCATGACATTACTTGAATTCCTGGATCCAGCCATCCCTGAGGCAGGACTATTCCATGGGTTTTACAGTTATACAAACCAATATTTCCATTTTTGCTTAGATGTGAATTCCTGCTGTGTGCCAATTAAAATTCCAAGACTAAAATAAACAGGTTGCCCATGAAGGGAACTAACAAAGAGATTTGATGTTGGCCTTGTGTTGACTTTACAGATGTCTGCATCTTTTAAAAACATAAAACTGGGGCTGGAGAGGTGACTTAATGCTTAGGAATCCTACTGCTCTTTAAAAAGCAGGCAGGTTTCATCCCAGCACCCAGCTGGGTGGCTCACAACTGACTGTAACTCCAATTTCAGGGAATCTGATGCCCTCTTCTGGTCTCCTTGGGCAGCTGCATGCACGTGATATATGTACATACAATCAGGCACACACACATACAAATTAAATAATAAATAAACAAACCCTTAAATGTGCATATAGAAGCCATCTATATGTAATAGTGCCTGCCCGTACTCCCTGCTACTTGGGAGGCCAGGGTAGAAGGACTTGAGTCTGGATGTGTATGACCAGCCTGGGTGACATAGCAAGACCCTGCAGCAATAATAACAATGATAATGATAAAAGAAAAACATGTTTATGCTTATTATGAGCTGAAGTTCTGTGACAAAGCTTTTTTTATATTCAAGAGCCTGCAGCCTGACCTTGGCTGCCTAGAACATCAAGATTAGAGAGAGATGGAATGCTGCAGATAAACAGCCGAAGTAGGTCAGGCCAGCTTCAGTCCCTCCTAATGCCTGTGCTAGTCAGGGTTACCACTGCTGTCTGCAAACGCCACGACGAAAAGCAACTTATGAAGGAAAGGGCTTGTTTCACTCACAGTTCCGCAAAACAGTTGATCATCAAAAGTAGTGAGGGCAGGAACTCACACAGGGCAGGAAGCAGGAGCTGATGCAGAAGCCATGGAGGAGTGCTGCTTACTGACTTGCTCATCAAGGCTTTCTCATAGAACCCAGCACCACAGCCCAGGGATGGCCCCACCCACCATGGACTGAGCCCTCCCACATCAATTACTAACTAAGAAAATGTTCTATAGGCTTGCGTACAACCTGATTTTATGGAGGCATTTTTTTTTCAATTGAGAATCCTTCCTCTCTGATGATCCCAGTGTGTGTCAAGTTGGCATAAGCTGGTCAGGACAATAGACATGCACTGTCACCTCTGTGTCTTGACCCAGCGTGTCTTGACTACTCTTGGAAGGTTTTGCTAAGCCTGACAGACACCTAGTTCCCACCAACCCTGCAGCTGAAACTCACATAAAGATAGCACCTGAGCCTGGATGCACAGGCCTGAAATCCTTCCTCAAGAGGCTGAAGCAGGAGGGCCCTGAGTTCAAGACCAGCTTGGAAAACTTAGTAAGATTCTGCCTCAAAATTAAAACAGTGTTTCAGAAGGAAAAATGAGGGCTGGAGAGATGACTCAATGGCACAGCATGTGATTAGCATGTTAGTGTGTGATTAGCATGTTAGCACGTGATTAGCATGTTAGCATGTGATTAGCATGTTAGCATGTGGCTAATGTGAGCATGCATAAGGCTCTGGGTTCAGTCATCAACAAGGCAAAGCTAACACCTACAAAGGGATTTCCCACCTTTTATAGTTGCCTACCTGGGCTGGAGAGATGGCTCAGTGGTTAAAGGCTAGGCTCACAACCAAAAATATAGTTTTGCCTATCTGACGAACCCATCTCCTTTCTTTACTTTTGATCATAAAGCTCATGCTGCTTTTCCGTGGTGACATGTCCCATGCAGGCGATAAAGCGTGCATTCCCTGGCCCTGGTCATGCATGTTTAGCTCAGAATGAACCATCGCATTTCCTTCAAAGCAATATTTTATGTCAACAAAAGATAAACAAAAGGCCCGGGATGTATAGGTTGGGGTTAGCCTTTATTGTGATGTCCTAGTTAGTGATGTGTACTTAACACAACCCTGGAAGGAAAGCCTCCATTGAGGATTGACCTGTGGGCTTGCTTGTGGGGGACATGTTTATTTATTATTAACTGACGCAGGAGGGCCCAGTTCACAGCGGGAAACACCATTCCCAGGCAGGCAGCCTGGGATGTATAAGAAAACTAGTTAAGTGAGCGTGTGAGTGTCCCAGGTAGCGACCTGTGTTCTGCACGGTTCCTGGTGTGTTTCCTTGGCCGTGAATGAGTTACCTGGTCAGAGGCGATGTGGTATGGGGACAGTAAGCAGTCCTATGGTTAGGTGCAGTCTTAACTTCTCCCAGTGATGGACTGTTACCTGGGAGTATAAGATGAAATAATCCCTTTCCTCCCCAAGTTGCTTTCAGTCAGAGTGTTTTAATATAGCAGCGGAGGCGAATTAGAACATATTCCTAATTCTGCCAGGCAGAGGTACGGATGAGGAAGTACAACAAGAACATGACTGTCTGCCACCATTTCAGACAGTCCTGTGAGGTCTGGCCACTCACACATCTGCTGCCTGTTGCTTAGGGGCATGCAGGCCCGGACAATGTCTAGTTCCTGCACTGCCAACTGCTCCACCTGATGATGCCAAAAGCCCTGGTTCTTCTGCCGTGGGACTCTGGGAGCACCCACCTCACAGCCAGCTTTACAAGCTTGGGCTCAATTTTCCCATTCCTAGACGTTAGCTGCCTGATAATCCCCATGATACACATAAGGAAAACCAGGCACAGAGGGGTTAAACTCCTTGCCAAGAGGCATGGCGGCGTCTCGAACTTAGGACTCTCTGTCCCCAAACCCAGATTTCCTGTCTGTTCAAGGTGGAGAGAGATGCACTTAGATTTCTCATTTAGTGGCACTAAATTTATAATATCCAGCTACAAGGTACTGGTTTAAACTAGTTTGATCAAGACTGTCTTGCTTTTGATTTGGGATTTAAGCCAGGGCTCTGCAGGGTACCAATTAGCTATACCCTCAGCCCGTCAAAGTGAATTTTCAACAACACTGACTGTACAGGAGGCCTGAGGCATCATGGCTGGTGGGACAGGCTTCCCATTTGTGCACAGAGGGCCCAGGCAAGTTGGAGTTGGAGGCTGGACGCTTAATGAATAAAAGGTGAGGAAACGTGGGGATACTCCAAGTGAGCCATTTTCCTCAGACCCACCTGGCACCCCGCTGCTGCTTCCCTCCTGGGTTCCTCCTCATCTCAGTGGCTTGTCTGATGGCTGTGACAAAAGCCACCGAAGGACTGAGAGACCGCTAGGTCAGGAAAGTGTTTGTCGCCCAAGCGCACAAGCAGGGAGACTTGGGTTTATCTACAGCGCCCTCATTTTCAAACGACAACAAAGGCTCTGGGCGTGGCGGTGCGTGCTTGGAATCCCAGCGCTGGGGAGGCAAAGACGCACGGCCCCCGGAGGCTCTCTGGTTAGTCAGCACAGTCTAGTCAGTGCTCACGCTCCAGGCCAAACAAAGGCTCTGTCTCCAACAAGACAAACAAAAACCAAGATAAATATGCCCGAGGAGCTACACAGGAGGTCAACCTCCACACACTCAAACAGACGTGCGTGTGCCTCCACACAGGCCCTTCCCCTCGCGCTTTGATTTGAGGAAGGGTTTACATGGTTCATAGGTGGAGGGAACAGACACAGAGGAGGCGGCGGGCGGCGGGCGGCGGGCGGCGGGCGGCGGGCGGCGGGCAGGCGGCGGGCGGCAGACGAGGGCGGGAAGCAGAGAGAGATTAACCTGGTGCCCAGGTCATTTTCTCATTTCTATACATAGGTCCCCAGCTTACGGGAAGACGCTGCCCACTTTAGGGATGGGCCTGTCCTCTTTAGTTAAAACTTCTCCGGAAAAAACTTCTCTGGAAAAACTTCTCCAGATATGCCCTCATAGACATGCCCAGTGTGAGCCTCCTGGGCAATTCTAGATGCAGTCAAGTGGGCATGCAGTTTGGCTGCCATGCTCTGGATGGGTCGTAGATGCCCACCAGGGATGCAGGCCCCTGCCCTGGGATGGTGCCCTCCACTACCCTGCCAGCGGGAAGCCTGCCCACCCCCAGGAGACAAAATGCTGCTCTCTTCTTGATCTAGGCACAAGTTGCTTATTTCTACAATTCTTACCCCCAGATTGTCCTTAAGTGACTTACAATTCTCTGTACCCACCTATTTGATGTAGACGGAGCTGCGCCACAGGCAAGATGATCTGTGTCGATAAGAAGTAGGCACGCTGTACGAACGTGTCAGAGGCAGGAGAGATCGCATGCCCATCCGTTTCCAAAGAAACCTCCTTATCCCCTTCCTCCCCTCTCATCCTCCTCTTCAGAATAAAACATTGGAGAGATGGAGGGAGAGAGAGAGAGAGAGGCACAGTGCACCTCTGAATGCCAGAGAACAACTTTATAGAGTGTTTTTCCCTTCCACCTTTTTTTTTTTTTTTTTTTTTTTTTTTTTTTTGGTTTTTCGAGACAGGGTTTCTCTGTGGTTTTGGAGCCTGTCCTGGAACTAGCTCTTGTAGACCAGGCTGGTCTCGAACTCACAGAGATCCGCCTGCCTCTGCCTCCCGAGTGCTGGGATTAAAGGCGTGCGCCACCACCGCCCTTCCACCTTTTACATGGGTTGTGGGGATTGCGTTCAGGTCCCCAGGCTTGCAAGTGCCTTGGCCTGCTCAGCCATCTTGATAGCCCCCACATTCTTTTAATAACATTGGGCACGATTAAAAATAGGGACTTTTGTTGTTGTTGTTTTAGACGGGTTCTTGAGATATGGCCCAGGCTGGTCTGGACTGCATGACCCTCTGTCTCAGCCTCCCAAGTGCTGGGATTACAGGCGTGCACAGCCATGCTCAGTCAAGATGGGTCTTGGTTTAGAGTAACTCTGTGTCTTAGTTCATTCTGCTACTGCCATAGAATCCGACTGGCTGCGTAGATTCTAAACACGAGGCATTCCGTTGGCTCCCGGAGACCAGGAAATCACAGATATAGGAAATTGCTTGGTTTGGTCAGGGCCTTTGCACTCTATTGTCCCCTGGGAGAGGGCATAGGATGAGGGAGTGAATGAGGAGGACCGAGTGGAGCTGAAGGTGGCCTTTGATGGAGCCATCTCACCAGTACCCACCTTACACTTTTAGTCACAGGACTTCATTATATTTTAGAACACGTTTTATTTTATGTGTGTGAGTGGTTTGCTTGCGTGTGTGTGTGTGTGTGTGTGTGTGTGTGTGTGTATCATGTGCTTGCTGGCTGCCCACAGATGCCAGAGCAGGCATCAGATCTTCTGGGACTGGGGTTACGATGCCACCACATGGAATTAAACCTGGGTCCTCTCCAAGAGCAGCACGTGTTCTAAACCATGGAGTCTCCAGTCCTCCCCACCTCAGTTTCTAAGACAGGGTTTCTCACTGAACTTGGAGATCACCAGTTCAGCAAGACGAACCCACCAGCGAGCCTCCAGGGTCCTCGTCCCCAAGCCTAGGGTGGCAAGGTGTGCGGGACCCCGCAGGCTTCTCCCGTGGGCGCTGAGGATCCACAGTTAGGCCCGCATTGTGGCAAAGCAAGCATTTTATCCACTGGGCCGTCTCCCCACCTCCCTAGGTAGACATTTTAAGACTGATGGCTTTGTGGTAACAGAAAACTCTGCGAGAACATTAACTACAACAGCAATGCTGAAAAGTACCTCTCTCCGCCCAAGACCCAGGACAGGAAAAAGCGAAAACAAAACAGGGCAGCAAAATGTTCCTGATTAACTGACCCTGGCAGCTGATAACTTCTTTTTTCCACTTTTTAAAATCCCAAATATGAATAACTTCTATCAAGATTAATGATAGTTTAAAAATATTTTTTTTATCTCGAATGTCCTATTTTTGGCAAAAACAATACAAACAAGGGAAAGAAGAAAACAAGCAAGCTAGCATTCGTGTTTCCATCCAGCCCTTCCTGCATGTCTATTTCCACGACTAAAAATAGACAGTCTCTTGACTAGGGAAGAAAAATCCCAAGGAATTTTGGAGTCGCTCTGCCTGGCTCTGAGGTTCCCATTCCCTGGGAGTTCCCTGTGGCCTGGGAAGGCTGGCTCCTAGTCCAGGCTTTAGTGATAGAGTCTGCTGTTAGCTCAGACTCCTGGCCAACATGGGCCCACCACCTCATGACCCTGGGCCAGGATGCTGTCCCCAGGCTCGGCTTCCCCAGCCCAGCCTCAGGCCCTGCTCTGGCCTCTTTTATAATCTCCATGCAATCAGTTTATTAACTACCCCAGACTCTGGCAGACTCTGCCCAGGGACTTTTCTACTCAGCACCTGTTGGCTCCCATGGGAGCTTTATTGTCTGGAATCATTGGGTTGGGTAATCAATAGAAGATCAGGCTGGTTTGGTGGCTCATTCCTGTGATCCCAAGGCAGGCAAGAGAACTGCTGTAAGGCTAACCTGGGCTACAAAGTGAGACTTTATAGAAAGAAAAAAAAGAAAGGAAGGAAGGAAGGAAGGAAAGAAGGAAGGAAGAAAGAAAGAGAAAGAAAGAAAGAAAGTTAGTTAGTTTGGGCCCTAACAAGCATGTGATGGGCTTGCTGGCGCTTGCCCTGTCCAGGTGGGGACAATGCCACAGGCATCTCTCAGAGAATGTGCTGGTACTAGGGGCTCTATTGGGCTACTGACTCATTCGTTCCTTCAGGCCATGGCAGCTCCCCCTCAAGGCCCTGGGATAGCTCCCTTTGATTCCTAAGAAATGCCACTCATTCTGAGGTTGGGGAAGTGGGGACGGGGACTCCCCGTGTCTGTTTCTGCTGGCCTGTCCTCAGTCTACAGCCGTGATGCCCTCGACTCCCATGACTGCCTCTACCCCCAGTGCAGTGCTGTGATTCAGAATTTCTCCATCCCTGCCTGTACCCTGCCTCCTGCCCGCCCCGCCCCCCCGCAGTTCACTGCACCACAGCTGCGTTTCTGTTTTGGTCAGAGGTGAGCATGAATCAGGAGTCAGCAGGGGCTGCCCAGAGTTGCCTGTTTCATTAGAAGGCAAAAACAGGTCAGGATGGCCAGGCCCTCCTTGTTGGGTTGGGGTGAGGACGTGGGTAGGGGAGGGAGGCCGGCCTGGGGACCAGGCCAGGAGTGGGTGGGAAGGGTTGGGAGCTCTAGGATGGCCATCTGAGGAGTCATTGGCAGCACCCACAGGCTAGCCCTTCTCTGCCCTAAATCCCCAGGGGCTGGCACAAAAATATGCTCGGATTTTTTTATTCAGTGATAGCAGAGGCACTTGCTCTCTTCTCTAAACCCAAAATCTACTCCCTGCAAAATAGGGCATCTCCTAGAAACCTTTGCATGTACAATATGCTTTTATTGCTGCTTTTAATTAAAAAATCACCTCTATTATATTTATTTTTATTGTGTGTATGTATGTGTGTGTGAGAGAGGGGAGGGAGATAGAGATAAGACAGGAAAGGGGGAGGGATAGAGGGGGAAGAGAGAGAGAGGGAGAGAGAGAGAGAGGAAGTGAATTTACTTGTACTGGCTCTTGCCTGGGGAAGACAAGTGGGTTTTCCTCAGCTGTACCCCTCACCCCCAACAAGCCTTGGTTTGAAGTCGAGAACACTTTCAAAGTCATGGTTTAGACACCAAGGCCCTACAGAGCTGAAGCTCTACAAGAGTTGCTTGACAAAGAGAAGCCAGTTGGGAAATAAAGGCCCAGCTATTAGTTATAGTTAGATCTCTGGGGCTTCAGGCCCACTCAGGCCTCCTTGGAGACAAGGGAATGGGGCGCTGGAAAGACAAATGTGGGGTGGGGCTCAGCCAATGGGCATCGATGCTTCCGTGAGACTAACCAAGACCCAGTGTCCCTCCCTTTCCTCGTGCCCTTTCAGAAATCGCTGAGACAGACACAGCTATAGCTCTGACTGCAAGTCTGCCTTAGTGAACAAGCTCATGGTGCAGGCTGGCTCACGGAACACTCTCGGGCTGTCGAGCGGAAAGATGGGAGGCTCCTGCTGTGCAGGAAGATGGAGGCCTGGTCTTTATGTCGCTGAGGCTCACCCATTTGTGAGCGGTCCTGAAACAAGCCACGCCGGCAGAAACCCTCCTCCTCCCAGCCTTGTAGCTGCAGAGCTCAGGAGAGGGAGTCAGATCCCCTGGAACCACAGTTACAGGTGGTTGTGAGCCGCCGTGTGGGTGCTGGGAACCGAACCCAGGTCCTCTGCAAGAGCTGCCAGTGCTCTTCATCACTGAGCCATCCTTGCAGCCCCTCAAGCTGAGTTCTTGTACTAGACATGATAATCAGGTGCTGTGGTTTGGTCATAGGTCCCCTCAGCATCTTTACGCTCTCCAACACATTCACACACATCTGCCAGCGGAACCCCGCGTGGTAGATAAGGGCCACCCTGTCCTAGTCTCTTAAACTAGAATCCTTCTGGAACCGTCACAGCAAAAGGGACTTTAAAATATGTGGTTAAAGACTGAGAAAGAAGGATGGGGAAGGAAAGCTCGGGCTGTGTTTGCCTTGCAAATGTGAGGAACTGAGTTTCATCCTAGAACTCATCCTAACAACAAACAAACAAACAATGGTATGATGGCGTGCCCTGGGACCTCCAGTGCAGGAGGCGAAGACAGGCAGAGCCCTAGAGCTTGCTAGCTAAGCAGGATAACCTACCTGAAGAATTTCAGACCAAAAAGAGGCCCTGCCCAGGGAAGGTGGTGAGGGTTGGAAAGCTGAATGGGCAGTTAAGATGCTGGCTGCTCTTCCAGAGGACCAGGGTTCAATTCCCAGCACCCACATGGCAGCTCACAGCCATTAGGAGCTCCAGTTCCCTGGGATCTGATGCTCTCTTCTGTCTCTACAGGCACTGCATGTATGTGGTGCACGGTCATACATGCAGACCAAACACCCTATAAAGGGGATATGATATAGAGATGAATACTTTGCAATGGTATGGATCTTGGTTTATTGATACAAATTTAGAATCAATTTTGTTATATGTTATATTGCTGCTCTTGGTTAAGGTGTTGTGTTTGTGCAGCTCATTTAAAAATGTAATGGATAATTAAGAAATACGGGTTAATAGATAGACATCTATAATAGTCAAGTTCTAAAATCCATGCCCAAACCCAACTTTCTTCTGTCTTGTTTTGTCTGAGATCAAGTCTTACTATATAGACCAAGCTATGCTTAAACTCACAGCAACTCTTGTTAGCTTCCCAAGTGCCAGGATGAGAGGCACAAGCCACCGTGTTGGGCTAATAATGCCAACACCAGGAATGGTGGCTCATGTCCGTCACCCCAGCCCACAGGAGCTCGAGGCAGGCCCCTCTCCATGCTCTAAGCTAGCATGCACTATATAAGACCATGTCTCCAAAACCAACCAGTACTCTACACAAAAATACCTCAAGGAGCTAGAGAGATGACTCAGCACTTAACAGCATCTGCTACTCTCACAGAAGACCTCGTTCAGCTCCCAGCACCCACCTGATGGCTCCCAGCTGCCTCTAACTCCAGCTCCAGCTGAGCCAATGACCTCTTTTGGCTTTTATGGGCACAAGTTACAAATATGGTATACAGACATGCTTGCAAACAAAAGTCATACATATAAAAGAACACAAAACAAATCTAAACAACAGCAAAAATCCTAAGCCAATGATCTTACCTCTTGGAGATTTTGCTCCAGGTGAGGGCGGCATGAAATAGGATCCGGACCTTACTCCCCTGGAGGTCTCAGGCACGTGGCACAATCAGCACCAGCTAAACACACGTCAGACTGTGGAGGAGGGAACAGGTACCTCTGAAACAGGCCATGGCTCCAGGCTGTAGTGATATTTTGTTGTGATCTAACAAATAAAGCTTGCCTGAAGATCAGAGTGCAGAGCTAAGCCACCAGTTAGCCGTAGAGGCCAGGCAGTGGTGGCGCACACCTTTAATCCCAGCACTCGGGGAGACAGAGGCAGAGGAATCTCTGTGAGATCAAGGACTCCCTGGGCTACACAGGATTGATCCAGAAACAGATCCAGGTGGTGGTGGCTCATGCCTTTAATCCCAGCACTAGGGAGGTGGAGACAGGAACGATATGGCTGGGCAGAGAGAGGAAAATAAGGCGGGAGGAGACCGAAACTGAGATACAATCTGAGATGCAGTCTGAGGATTCGTGGAGACAGGATGGCCCCTTCAGTATGAGGATTTGGTAGACGTAAAAGGTCTCTCTAGTGGCCGACTGCGCTGCTTCTCTGATCTCTCAGCTTTCACCCCCTAATATCTGACTCGGCTTTTATTATCGATGGTGGCGCACGCCTTTAATCCCAGCACTCGGGAGGCAGAGGCAGGTGGATCTCTGTGAGTTCGAGACCAGCCTGGTCTACAGAGCTAGTTCCAGGACAGGCTCCAAAGCCACAGAGAAACCCTGTCTTGAAAAACCAAAATAAATAAATAAATAAATAAATAAATAAAATAAAAATAAAAAAAAATAAAAACAATTAGATTTCGAGTTACACCAGGCCCTGCCCATTCCAGGAAAAGCCCCAAGTTCAGGGTTCAAGGCTGGTAAACGAAGTGGCGCAGCCTGCTCTGGCTCTTCCCTGAGCCCTCCCGTTCTCGCCACGCCCGAGTTTCAGACAACATCCCAAGGTCAGCTGTGGCTGTGGCTACTCTGAGCCCCTTCCTCAGCCTGCATCTCCCAGGCATCCGCTCCAGACTGTGTGGTCCCTGACCTTCCTTTCCTGAACATGATGTTGCTTCTTGGCTAGGGGGACTTTGCTCTCCTCCTCCTCCTCCCTGCAGGGAGTGTTTTTGGTCATAAATCAGAGTGGGCAGGTCGGGGGGAGTGCTCAGTTGGTAGAATGCTTCCCTAGTGTTCCTGAAACCCTATTTTTTCCCTTTTAGCACCACAAAAACTGGGTAAGGTAGTGACTGTAATCCCAGCACTCAGGAGGTCAGAACAGGAAGATCAGAAGTTCAAGATCATCCTTGACTATATAGTGAGTTCAAGGCCAGCCTGGGACACATGAGACTGCTTTATTAATCAATCAATCAATGAAGGTAGTCTCTGACCTTGGATATGAATTAACACAGAGATGAATTAATAATCTGGTGGGCTGCTGGGAGGCGATGGAGATTTAGGAAGGTGAACTTACACAAGGAAGCAGGTCCTTCAGTGCTTGTCTGTGGGAGCTATTCACTATCCCCTTGCATCTTCCCTCCTTTCTCTCTGCTCTCTCTCTCTGTCCCCACTCTTTGGCCACCAAGAGGCAATCAGCTTGCTCCCCTCCCTCACACATCTGACGCTCACCTGTATGTGTGTGAGTGTGTGGGGGTATGATCAGAATGCATTATATGTATGTATGACATTCTCAAAGAATCAATACAGATATATTTTAAAAAGGACGAGGTGTGATGGGATTTAGGGGAGGGGCTTATAGAAGAAAGGCAGAGTTCAGGGAACGTGTTCTAGGCAGAAGGACCAGGTCCTGGAAATTCCAGACTAGGCTGGGGTTAGTGATGGAGCTGGAGACTGACAAGCCCCATCACGGAGACAGATCTCAAGATCGCTGGACACAGGGCTAAGCCCCACCAACGAATGTCATAACCGCATGTCCGTTGAGTGAAGAGAATCAGGAGACAGGGAGCCTGCAGCTGACATGTGGGGGAAGCATGGGAAATGCTGGTTGGATGTCTGAGTCTGGCATGAAGGAGCATAGTCTCTCAGAAAAACTGAGCTTCAGAACTTACACTAAGATGGCTGGGGGCATGGCTCAGTGACAATACAAGCATTAGGGACCGATGTTCAAGCTCTAGGGTCCACATAAGAAGCCTGTGCAGCTGTTGTCCTGGCACCCAGAAATCTGAACTTCATGTAAATGACAAGGACGTCTTTAATATACACAAGCACATCTGTCCTTTGCACCGCGGGGTAACTCCATTCCTTAGCCAGCCCGAACTGGCTTCAGGCTGTGGCGCCTCTCCCATGTGCTGAATGGACTGGCTGCTGGCTACCACTGGCTGATACCAGCATGAAAGGAGAGGTCCAGGGTTAGAACGAAAAAAGGAGTGAGTCCAAGATCCAAGCTCCCAAGGATGGAACTGGACTTGACCAAGACTCTTTTTTTTTTTTTTTTTTTGGATTTTCGAGACAAGGTTTCTCCGTAGCTTTTCGAACTCACAGAGATCCGCCTGGCTCTGCCTCCTGAGTGCTGGGATTAAAGGCGTGCGCCACCACTACCCGGCTTGACCAAGACTCTTAACTGCCGCCAATCTTTAGAGGTAAGTTGAGGCCCTCGGAGGATATATGAAGGATCACAGGCTCCAGGTCAAAGTTCTTATCCTGACCCTGCTACTTGTAAACCACGACCCTGGACAGGCACTTGGATCCTTTCTCTGAGTCCCTGTTGTCCTAACTCAACTGAAGAGAATAATATTACATACAGCTGGCTATTTGGGTTACAGAAGGCCCGGGGCCCGGTAGAACGCTGGGTGTTTTGCCAAATGCTCGAGGAACAAATCTATATTTATGCATATGTGCAGAGTTATTTACATTATTATTACCATACTCCTTGTATTGTTTGTGCTTATCTCTCTGGCATCTGAGACGCTGCCTGGAACACAGTAGCTTAATAATCTTTATGTGCTGAGCTAGTAGATGACCTCAGATGAGGTTCAGCTGCAGGTAGCCAGGAAGGGAGCAGATCTTCAGAACCCCCGAGGTAGGCTCGTCTCACTCCTACTTGTCCAAGCTGCTCTCATGACCCTCATGATAGGTGAACAAAATAAATGGGGATGTAGAAAAACCCAGATCGTGGCTTCCGGTCTGTTCCTGTCTTACCTGGGATAGGAGGTGGAGAGCCTCTGGGGAAGTCTATGGATTCTGGCCTTGGATTCAAGTCTGTGGATTCAAGTGCCTTGGGAACAGTGTCCTCATCTATCCCAAGGGGCAGAGCGAGGACTGGGAAATAAGATCAAGATGAGGAAAGGACGCAATCTCTGTCCTCACTGAGCCTTACATCTGGGACATCCCGTGTGCCTGGCTGGCACTGCCAAAGGACGTGGTGCCCCCACAGTCATGTCTGAGGACAGAATTCACACTCCATGGTGCTACAGGCCAACACACCTCCAAATTCCTGGAGCTCTGAGAGGTCCTATTGCTACAGACATTTGGAAGCTGGGCTTTTAAGAACAATTTTTTTTAGCCAATAAGAAGTTAGAGTTAATGGGCCAAGCAGTGTTTTATATAAATAAAAGAACAATTTTATTTATATTTTATTACGGGTGGAGGAGGCACATCCATGAAGTGGAGGTCAGAGAACAGCTTATGGAGTCAGCATTCTGTTTTGACCGTGTGGGTGCCAGACTTGGTGGCCAGCACCTTTAACAGTGAGTCATCTCACTGGCCCTGAGACTTCTGTTCTTGCTAGGGTCATTTCTGTCTTCCTGGGTCTACATCAGAAACCAGAAGTTCTCTGTCCTTCCACATCATCCCTTCTACCTTGTAGATTCTACCTCCTCAGACCTCACAACCATGCTCTGGAGAAGTGAACTATTGTTGTCTGCTGGCCATTTGCAGCCCAAACCTCTTTGCCCTTTCCCTGGCTCAGCTCCAGCAGCTAAGTGAGCCCCTCTCTACTTTGCACAGTGACTTGGGACTCAGCCACGGGCACTTCGCCATCCGTATACCCCTAAGCATTCCAAAGCCATGTGCAGAGTGAGACACCCTCCTTCTTTAACACAGCAAGCACCTTGCAGGATCCAGGGCGGTCTCTTGTACGCCCGGCTTCAGGAATACCAGTTAACACACTCTCCACAATGAATATCTCAACAGCTCCAAAAAACCGAGTCGCTGGCCCTATTTTTGCTTTCAACACAGGTTCCAGCCAGAAGTCCCCAACCCCAGGGCTCGGTGGCTTGTCCCGTTAGTCCTCATTAGCTACTCCAGCAGCCCCAAGCTTCCCCACCAGAGCCCCACGCCTGCTCACTGACATCTTCCCCTCCTGCCACAAGCTCTTGTTAGGAGAGAGGACACGGGCTCAGGCTTGTCACATCCCAGTGTGCCTGGCCCACAGAAAGCCGAACTAATGATGCTTCTGGAGTGGAATGGAGGAGGTGACACAGATCCTGTATGCTCATAATTTCTTTTCCTCTCCTGCTAAAAATTCGTCGTCCTGAAAAGGGGGTGCACTCAGTATGGAGAGCGTGAAGCAGGGAAGGAGGTAGCTAACCTCAGCTAAGTGTCTGTGTTGGGCCACAACATGCATCCCCCCATCACCAACATGGAGGAACAGGGGACTTGAGGTGGGCTGTGGGGACAGTGGAGGCTGGGTACCTTTCTAGCTCTTTCTGCACCAGGACCTCCTGGTGTCACTCACCCTCATGTACCCAGAGATGTGAACTCTCAGAGGGCTGGAGCTTCTGCTTAAAATGGGACCCCAATCTGGGACACAGACACAGCTTTCTGGGTTCTCAGCCTGCAGGGGTCATTCTCTCCCTCAGGATAGCTCATGGATCAGAGGTTCACATGCAGACTAGAGTAACAATGGCCGGGACAGGGTTCTGGGGGGGCAGGAAGGCCCAAACAGCCCTGCGAGACGGAGAGGTCACTTGGTGTCACCAATATTTATTGACACAGCCATGACTGTTCCTGGGACAGCTGTGAATCAGAGGAACTGCCGGGAAAAGCATTCAAAGGCCAGACACACACTGTCTGACCCGTGCCTACCACCCCACCCGCATCCCTGGGGCAGGAACCCGGAAACCCTGGGGCCTGGGATAGCACAGCATAGGTGAGCACGGGACACTGCCTGCTAGCTGTCACTTAGTTTGGCTCTTTAAACATGTATACCGAGAGGCCACTCTACCCCAGACTGAGTTCCATGCATTGACCGTGGTTATATTTAGTTTGGGCACTGACTGTGGATAAGGCATTGCCTAATCTAGATTTTGGATTCAGTTATCTGCTTTTGGTTGATTTGAGAATGCTCAGGTGAGGTACACAGCCAGGCTCTGGCCTCAGGACCTTGGGATCCTTAGCTGTACCAGCCCTGGCTGGGAGCCAGCAGTTCTAGCCCAGAATACAGGTTTCAGCTGTGCCCCCTGTGGGGTAAGACACCACGAATGAACCACCCAGTTTCAGCCCAGGACAGGTGTGCCCCAGCCGGGCTATTCACAAGCCTTGCAGTGAAACTAACTGCTGGGCTCCCTAGCTCCTGAGGGTACCCCCTCCCCATAACAGTGGCCCATGTTGCTAGGAGACGATGTACAAAACATTGCCATCTGCTCTGTGAACCTGGCATAGCCCCTAGCCCCTTCGGCCATTTGAGCAGCCAGTCCTCTAATCAGAACCAGCAGGATTGGCTCACGCCCTCCCCAAACCTAGCCTGACTTCAGTGGCCACAAGCCATGCGAGCTCTTTCCTTGTGTGCTTCTGGGAGATGCTGCCTGTAGGAACCTCACCGGCAAGTCACTTCCTGTGGCTCAAGGCCAGGCAGGTGCAGCGCAGTCATCCAAGGCATGGAGCCCGAGGCTTTCCAAGCAAGCCTGGTGTTCCCAGGCCTGGCACACCAAGTACCAGGAAGATTCCAAGAGCCAGGGCCTGGGCTGCTGCCTCCAAGTGGCTCGGCATCCTTGCCTATTCCCTGCAAAGTCAGCCTCATCTGGACAGCCCCAGGGACCCTCCTGCAGGTGGCTGACCACCAACTGTTTTCCTTGGCTTCTGCAATGTTGGTTCAGACATGCCACGTTGGCCCGATTTTACCTGGCTGCCCCAGGATCCTATAGGGCAGGGTCAGCCAGAGTTGGATCTCTTTCTGCATCTCAGCACCCACCACGCACTTTGCACAAATCTGGGTTGAGGGATTTTTCCAGGAGACTGGATCAGAGCTACCCAAATCCCTCTGAAGCCGGCTCTGGCAGGAAAGAGTCCTTCCCTTTACCATGGGAGCCTGAGATAGCAAAGCCAACGTTTCCCCATTGGACTCCTCAAGGCTGGTATGGTTTAGACCTGTGTTGTCTCTGGCCAGGTGGACCAGGCTGATTCCAGTCATCAGCAACTTCTGGCCCAGTGTGGTCTAAGCTTTCTACCTGGAGAACATCCACATTGCTGAGCTGGCTCTCCAGCCTGGAATCTCTGAGGAACCCCAGCTGTTGGATCTCCAATCCCTGGTGTGAGGGAGCAGCTGGCATAACGCTTCCTGTCCCAGCTTCTGTTCAGGCAGAGATGGAGGTGGCTGGGCACCTTGACATCTTTGATGCCCTCTTACACCTTCGAGGCGACACCAGCGTGCAGATAGTCACTCTCCTAGCCCCGAGATTGGCGCGCAGTGGTTTCTGTCTCAGAGGGCTTTCATCAGCCTCTCCCTGTGCTGGGGCAAGGCAGGGTCCCAGGATGCAGTAACCCTGCTGGGACTCATTGCTCCTGCCAGTTCCTGCCCATGATCTAGCTCCTAACCTGTAGTCTGCTGGTCAAAGTGGTGGGCGGCAACCTTCAGTGTGGGGGAAGCTGAGGAGAGCCAGTGGGTGTTTCCTGAGCCCAGGGTATGCTGGGATTGGTGCTAGACTTTGGGAGAATGAGGGAAGGTGTCAGTATCTTAGAAGCTGCAGGCAGGGACAGGACAGTGGAAGGGGGAGGGGTGAGGAGTGAAGGGAGCACTTCAGTCAAGACCTTGGGCTTCCCTGGATCATCTGGGAACAGGAACCTCAGATACTTCCCTCACACTCAGGGATGGGATCAGCCAGTGTTTCCAGAACACAAGATCTGTGGGGGGGACTGCATCTCTGGAAAGGAGGGCGGGCTGAGGGGAGGAAGTGGTGTCTAGCCTGAGGCTGCAGCTGTATCCTCTGCTTGTCTCTCCACAGCCTCTCCACAGCCACCGTTCACAGGTCTGGGTTGCTTTCCCTCTGTGGTGCCCGGACTGTGACCCTGATAGGGGCTGGGAAAAGGCTCCCTACCCCCACCCACCTGCCTCCTGGTCTCAAATATTCCCGTGTGACTCAGGAGGGTGGAGATGAAGCCTGGAAGCTTCTCAGAATCCTCTGTTGTCCCCTCCCCGGCTAGTGGCCAGATTTCCCCACCTTTTCTGTGGGACCCGGATGGCCTGCCCAGTTGCTCGAGCTCACAGGGCACATGGATCTGAACCTGGCTTCCACTCAGGAAAAACCTGGCTTATCCAAGGGTGTGCCTGGCAGGCCTCAGCCAGGGGCCGCGTGCCAAGAGAGTAGCTCGCAGAGGGCCCTGGCTTGTGCACCGTGTTCAAGGATGCTTTGAGACCCCCTGGCTTAATTGAGAAACATTTAAAGCCTCTGGTCTGGCTGGGCCAAGGTCTGGAGAGAGCACGGGGCTCTGGAATCCCTCCCAAAGAGAAGCTTGAGTGACGACAACCACTCAAGCTTAGGGAAGGCCTCTGTCCACCGGAGCCCAGTTCTACAGGGCTCAGGGAGGCCCTGGGCTTTTGTGACGTTTTGCCTGCAAGATGGTAGGAGATAGAATGACAGCCAGCCTTGGGGACACCAGCACTGCCGGGCATGCTCTTTGCACAGCCCTTGTCTTATGGTCCCCTTCTAGGCAGCTGCTGGGGACATCTCAGGACCTGTCGGCAAGCCTAGCCTCTTGACCACGAGGGCCTCTTCCATACTGTCCAGGGAAGGCGAGGACTACATTGACAGTCGTCAAGGTCCAGTCCCCAGGGTGTATGTCAACCACACAGATGCCAGCTCTGTGCAGGGACCGCCACTCTCCCGCCGCAAGTCAGCTACCTGCTTTTTTTTTTCTCTTCAATTTTTCTCTCCTTCCTTTAATATTTGTTTAGTCTTTTGACACAGGGGCTTCATGTAGCTCAGGGTGACCTTGAATTTGCTATGTGGCTAAAAACCCAGAATTCTGGGATTACAGACATGTATGGGGACAGACATCAGGGTTTTCTCTTTCTTCCTTTTAACCTTGAAACTCTTCACTGGGTCTGGTTGGAATTTACCCCTGAAGTCCACACAAGTGTTGCTAAGGACAGAGGGGGCCTTTTCTCTCTTTTGCAGACAGTGGTTGAAGCAGGGGTCAACAAGGCTGAATTCTTCTGGGGCCTGCGGAGAAAAGAGTTTTCTGGAGTTTTCCAGCTTCTGGAAGCACCTGCATTCCTGGCCTCCCTTGCTGTACCTTCTGGAGGCTTCCCAGGATGCTAGGACAGTGAGCGATCGACAATGACAAAATCCCTCTGTGTTTGGCCTCTGCCCCACCACTCCTGTTGACTTTTGGGGAGGGTTCTCGGTTTGCCATTGAACTGGCTGCAGGGCCCCGTGTGCCCACGTCAAAGGTCAGCTGGAGCATCCTCGACTGCAAGGGGCTGACTGGGCAATGGCCCTGGGAGGAGGCCCGAGAACTGACCCTGAGGAAGGCAGCGCTGCAGCGTAAGTGTGTGGGGCTGACCATGGCGCTAGTTAGAGGGGATGTCACGGGCAGGACAACTGCCCTGTGAGGATGTTTAAGTCATCCTTATGATTCCACAGGGCAAAGGATTCTGAAGATGGTATTAGGGACCTCCAAGTGGTAAGATCAACCTGAATTACCCAGACAGGCCTGGTGTACCAAAGAATCCTTAGAAGCAGACAGGAAGGAGCATCAGAGACAAACCAGAAAGTCAGTCAGAGACAGAGATATAAAATGAGAGAGACAGGAAATGTCAGAGAGAGAGAGAGAGAGAGAGAGAGACATAAACAGGAAGACACGAGACACGCACAGAGGGCCAGGAAGAGACACAGAGATGTTCCCGCCTAGGGTTTTGAAGAAGAGACTGTGTGAGCCTAGGAATAGAGGCATTGCTCAAAGTTAGAAAATGAAAATAAACGTCTTCCCAGGCTCCAGGAGTCAGCTCTTCTGAAACCTGCTTCTATCAGTCTGGCCTCCAGAGCTCTGAGGTCACACACCCATGGGTTCACGGTCATTTCTCAGCTTTGTCGTCACAGGAAACCCACAGGGATGGCCTGGTGTTCCTTCCCCTCCTCCTGTCAGAAGTCCCCCGGTTCTGTTGGAACCCCTGGGTGGCTTTCAGACTGCGCCTTGTCCTTGGTGACCCTATTTTACAGGCAGCCCTTGGCTCCTTTTCAGTGCAGATACAGGCAGGCTCACTCTGCATCCTGCACGTGTGGACGTGACTTGCCCGTCCTGCAGCAACTACAAAGCGCAGACGGATGGCTAGCTCCTAAAAGGAGGAAGCAAACTGTCAAGAACTCGTCAAAATAGACTGGGAACATATGGGCACATGGATGCATTGAAATACCAGGAAGAGCAGGCTAAGAACTTCCTGAACACAGACTGAGGATGCAGCACCCTCACCTGGATCCAGAAAGTGGAGGACACTTACCACTGGTATGGAAACAGTCCCTGCCATTGTCATCTGACCACCCAGGGTGTGTGTCAAAGGACTGATAGGCAGAGGATTCCCTATGGTCCCTGGGACTTCCATTTGTGCCGCACACCGCGCCCCCCATGTCTGTGCTCTGTGCGCTGGCACCCTGTTACTGAGCTTCGGGCAAGGGAGCTGGAGGTTAAAATACACAAACACACACAGACAGAGAGACAGTGACACGGGTCATCCTTGAATTCCCCAAGAATGCCCCTTTATTGTGTTCAGGGGCAGATTATATAGAGATAGCCACGCCCCAGCCAAACCCACCAGAAACCACTCTCCTGCCACCAGGAACTCCTGAAGGTCTCGTGCTCAGAGCAGCTGTAGGCACTCAGATCAGGGGATTACAAGAAATTCAGGATCTGGGGTCTCACTGCTCCCAACACATTTGTCTCCACTGTGGCCTTCACTGTGTCTGTCTGTCCTTCTGTCTAGTCCAAATGGATCCCTATACCCTGCCTTTGTGCTGGAGTTCACATTCCTCCTGCAGATATCCAACCAGACACGAACCCGATGCAGGGCGGGACATGGCTCCATTGGTAAAGCGCTTGCTTTGCAAGCATTGAAACCTTGAGTCCAACCCCCAGAACCCAAGAAGAAAGGCAGGTGTGGTACACACACTTCCTGGTTCTACTTCCATTGCTGCGGGGAGGTAGTGGAGACACGTGGATCCCTGGGGACGGCTGCTCAGCTGACTTCACCCAATTGTTGAGTTCCAGGCTGGTGAAAGACCCTGTGTCCAGAAAGCAAAGTGGATGGTGGCCTGGGGAACAAATGCCAAGGTTTACCTGTGGCTTCCCACGAGTGTATTTCCACTGAAGCACACGCACACGCATGCACACATACATGCACCATGCATTGACGAATCCAAGTGTCCCCATGATGTTTCCCTGGAGAGTGGCTGCAGAACTCTGTTCTTCCTTATGACGCCCCTCTGATGCTGAGCAGGCGGGTGGGGCTCTGAGGAGATCTAGTAGTAGCAGATGCCCACGTGATTGGCATCCAGGAGAGAACAGATCAAGGTGCCAAAATGGTTACATTTTGGCACCAGGAGCATGGTGAGTGCTGCTTACACCAGTGAAGGCAGATCTCCCTATCTTGGTCGGCTGCCTTTGGGACAACAGCTGTCTCCTCTAGTCTTCCTCTGACCCTTCAAGACCTGGCTCCCCCTTTCCCCTGCTTCCTGTCTGGAAACTGTGTTGTGCAGATCACACCAAGAGACTTTCATGCCCTCTGCCTTCAGGCTAGACTCAAGACAGGCCAGAGGGAAGGAGGCCTGCGCCGATTTCCTGGAGCTAATAGCACACGTGCATGCTCTCACAGTTCACTGTCACGTCCCCAAGCCCAGGGCCCTCCCCAGGCTCTGGGAGGATCTGCTTCGGGTGGCTCATCTTCCTGGGCTCGGAGAAGCATCTCCCCCATCTTCACGTCCTTCGTCACATGGCCTTTGGCTCTGTCTATCTGTCCACGTTCTCTTCTGATGGGGATACCCGTTACTGAATGTTGACGTCACCTGACGGTACTTACCTTGTTACATGCACAGAGAGAGGAGGGCCAGCTTTTATGTCAGCTTATACTCTGAGCACTGGGTGGGCATGATGTTTGGGGTTCAGTCCAGACGACTGCCAGACCCTGTGAGCTGGTGAGGTCCATGCGTGAAAGCTGCTGCTGCCTGCAGAGTGGCCTGCTCTTCTGGGTTTCAGCTGTGGGTCACACCATTGTCCTTTGGAACGTGGAGAGAAGGCAGCTTTGCTGTCGCCAGCTCCAGATGTCCTCATTTTCCCCCTTTTTTTCTCTGAGGCCCTACACATACCATGTGAGGAAACCATCTTTGAATTATCCCGAAGGAGCCATCTGTCTCTTGTTGGAACACCGAGATATAGTGCCAACACCGAGCATGTCCGCTGTCTCCCATTCCTCTTCCCACTGAAGAACTGGGGAACTGACCACAGGGGCTGGTCTGAGATAGCTCCCAGAAGGTTGCTAGGAGATCCATCCCGCTACAGGCTTCCCCTGGGAAGCAGGCTTCTTTCCGAGTGATGTTAACAATGGTCTTAGGGAGACGCTGATGGCTAGGGCCACAGACTGGACAGTTAGCTCCCCAAAACTTGAGTGCTGATGAGACTTTTGGAAAGAGTGGTTTTAACCAGGTTGCACAGGAAAGCTTACTGGGTCAACTCTAGTGTTGAGGGAACACAGCAGCTGGGGTTCATCTTCTATAATATAGGGTCAGAAGGGCTAAGGAGAGGGTGATCAGAGGCTGTGGGGATGGGGCAAGTTTCATGCTCTTTGATGTCCCATCGGACTTAGGACACCCTGGGCTGCCACACTTTTATTCTGTCCCAGACATCTCAACACCACAAGCCTTCCCAAGGGATGGTGACTGAGACCCTGAGCAGACGGCAGATCTGGCTGGCATCCTGGGCCCCTCACCAAGGGTCTAACGAAAAGGATCTAACTCATCCTCACTGCCCTTCTCCATCCTGGATCTTGTTACCTTTTTGAAGGGAGACTTTGATGGGCTCCAGAGATGGCCAGGAAGGGCCATGTCCCCATTTCACATCCCCTGGCTCCTGACAGCCACGAGGCCAGGCTTCTGACTTTGGACGTCTCCCTTTGTCCAGCCCAGTCAGCGGCCCCTGAAGGCAGGGTGGCCGGTCCAATGATCCCCTTGTTTGCTCCGTGGCCTCAACAGACCCTTGTTTGGTAAGCTGCCCCACGAAGCTCCGCTCTGAGCAGGGCGGGGAGGGCTCGGATCTCTCCCGGCCATGCACTGAATAAACACGCTTGGTGCCAGCTCAGTGCCAGGCGGTGCGGGACACAGAGGGGCTGAGACGACAGGGCATCAGAGCCATCTCTGTCTGGAATGCTGACTTCGCTCTTGTCAGCTGCGAGGCACACTTGAGTCAAGACTCCCCTCCCTCTGTGCCTCAGTTTACCCTGTAGAGTGATGATGGGAATCCAACCTTCCAGAATCTCACTGGGGTTCAGATAGAATATCCTGGTGCTGCACAGCGGACTTGGGGCACAGACAGCCTGAAGTTCTAGCAGGCCTTTCCTGTTGCCTGTCATACAGATGTTTGCTCATGTCCCGTTATAAAAAGCATCCACGTGTAATTTAGATGGGCTAGAGACGCAGCTCGGTTGGTGGAGTGTTGGCCTGGCAAGCACCAAGTCCCAGGTCACTGTTTAGCGCTGCAGGAACCTGGCAAGCCAGAGCATGTCTGTATTTCCAACCCTAAGGAGGAGACAGTGGAGGGTCAGGAGTCCAGGTCATCCTCTGTTACGTAGTGAGCTAGGACGACTAGCCTGGACTCCAGGAGACTGTATCTCCAAACAGAAACAGAGGAAGGGCTCTGCCTGCTTCCTCACCCGTCCCTTCTGCTCCTTTGTGAGGTGACCAATCACCTAATAAGACACAGGGACCCATCCTGCCCTGGTCCTCTCTAGGTTATCCAATCTTCCATCTCTCCCCCTTGTCCCTTGTTCCTGGAAGGGGCTGATTTCCTTGCTGTCAATGCTTCCTTTTCACATGGACCCCACAGCAATCACGTGTTCCCAGCTGACCCCAGCCCCACCCACCATCTCTCCTGGACTATTTTTAAAAGTCAGGTACGTGCACCAGTGTCCAGAGGATGAGAGCACTGTCACCCTTCCCTGACTTGCTCTGGCCTCTCAGAAGCCTCTGGGTCTCTTTCCTGTAGCCAGAATGGGGGTGTGCCTTAGGGATGACATGGACCAAAGCTGCTTGGCCGCCAAGGGTGAGGGAGGGAACTCCTGGTCTGGTGGCTGGAATCTATCACAAGGACGGTGTTATGTGGGTAACCCCACAGCTTTACTCTTAGGCATCGTTACTGTATCCCCAGCTCAGCGAAATCTCTCCTGATTTTGGACTCTCTGTGGATGTAAGGGGTGGGGAATAAAGAAAGGGAGATGGAGGGGTTGATCTGGGGGAGAAGACGAGAGCAGTGGAGGGAGGGGAAACTGTGATTGGTATGTAATGTACGAGAGAAGAATAAAAGCTCAAAAAAGAAGGGGGCTGGAGAGATGGCTCCGGGGTTAAAAACCACTGGCTGCTCTTCCAGAGGACCCGGGTTCATTTCTCAGCACCCATATGGCAGCTCACAACTGTCTGTAACTCCAGTTCCAGGAGATCTAACACTTTCACACTAATGTACATAAAATAATGTTAAATAAATTAAAAAAAAAAGAAATAAAATAAAAGTTGCCTTTTCTGCTGAGTGTGAGGAACCTGCATGGTGTGGTTTTAGAACTCCTTACTGGGAACTTCAGCTCTAAGACGCCATTTAGAGCAAATAGGTTGACAAAGATGTAAAACAAAAGGACCCCCCAGTCTGCGCTGGCTGTGGCTGGAGGGATGGGGAAGGCCCAGTGCATCATAGGTATGCTATATCTGGGTGCTGCTCTTTCTGCTGTCCCGGGGCCCCATTCCCTGAGAAACCGTATTTTGTGGAGACCTGTGAGCTCAGGATCAGGAAGTCAGCATGGATCTGCCAAGCCCCCGGGGGAAGCTGTGCTCCCAAGAACGGGTGTTTGGTACCTGAGCACTAAGATCTAGTCCCAAGTCTTTAGCAATGAAAACAAGGTCCACCCCATAGGCATGTGTATAACACACAGTGTCGCACTGACATCTGTCTGTGGAATCCAGCCAACGGTCTCCTTCCCACCTCTCCCACCTCCAGCCATACCGAATATCCAGATTCTATTCAAGAACTGTCTTTGTCCTCTTAAATCTCCCATGATACCCCACGGCTCTCCTATCTCCTCGGAGGGGCCGAAAGGAACATGCCACTGACCCAGAGAAGAACCAACGTTTTATTCCAGAGACTTAATTCCCTGGCCTGGGGAAGTGGCATAGGGTAGGCCGTGTACTGCCCAGCCCAGGAGGGCGCTGTTCTCAATGAAGACACCGACTAATCTACACGAGAACAAGAGGATGATTTGGGGACCTGGAACTGTGTCTGGACCTGGAATAGTGGGCTCATTTGCACACCTCTATGCTGGCCTGAACATACTCGTGGACGCTTCTGCACATCCTTGGCACATCTGATCCACGTGGCCGCAGTGACCAGCTCTCTGAACCATGGGGCCCAGTCAGCTCCTCTCAGACCCGAGTCTAGCCCTGCCTTCCTCTGAGTCTCAGGTAGCATTCAAGGAACAAGAGGGAAACAAACCAGCAAATGAACACTCAGCACAGGAAGCAAGGGGACCATGGAGCACACGGATAATAAAGGTGAGGGCTGGGAATTGAAACTTCCAGCTGTACCTGGATTGGTTGGGCTGGTTGGAGGCCTGGGCCTGGGGAGCCGTGGGCAGAGCACAAGCTCTGGAGTTCAAAGTTAAATCAGCAAGTGACTGCCTTGCGTTCACTGACTAAGCGGCCTCTCAGACCACATAGACGGACAGAGCTGAGAGAGCGTCAACGTTCAGCGCCTCCATCCTCCCAGACCATCAGGCCGCTTTCTGCCATCTTGGAGGCCTTAGGTACTCTATTAGACTCCCAGGGTGTTGGGCAGGGGCAGACAGCAGCTGGGTGAGCCCTGTGGCAGCCAGCCCGCTGGGGGCCTGCTCACCCCTCCCTGGGCTCAGGCGCGAGGGAGCCTGGAGCACAAAGCTCCTTTTATTTATGGTGGTGTCGGGGCCAGCCTCTGTCTAGACAGCTGCTGTTATCATTCGAGGCCATCCTGGAATGCGTGTCCTCATCTACTGGGAACAGAGGACAGTGAGCAGATTAAACAGCTCGTAAAAATAAGCTGGCAGCCGACCCAGAGCTCAGGAGACCAGGGTAACCTCGGTCGGGTCAGGTGTCCTCGTTGGTCTTGGACAGAGCAATGTTTATGGAGAAAGCAGGGAGTGATGTGGCCCTGGGGAGGCCAGCCTGGTTGTTTTGGTGCCCCTCTGCAGAGGCGCCCTGGGGAGGCCAGCCTGGTTGTTTTGGTGCCCCTCTGCAGAGGCGCCTTGGGGAGGCCAGCCTGGTTGTTTTGGTGCCCCTCTGCAGAGGCGCCCTTGGGGAGGAAACAGAGCATGCCCTCTGTAAGTGCAGGAGGAAGGGACCACCTTGCCCAGGACAGGTTGTAGAAAACACCCAGGAGACAGTCTGCAGAAAGCTTGGCCTCCCAGACCTGGGAGCCAACAGGCGAAGAGGTCGGAATGGTCCTGTTAGCACTCCCTAAGGCTGTGTGTGCGCGTGTGCCTCTCCGTGTGTTTACGTGTTGGTATGTGTGCACATGTACAAACAGGGACACGTACACTTGTGTGCGTGTGGAGGCTGATAACAAGGCGCCTCCACCTTATTTTCTGATACGGCGTCTCTCACTGAACCTGCACCTCACAGATTCAGCTACATTAGTGGTGCTCACTCTGTAGGACGAGACATCTTTGTGTGTGTGGGGGTCATATATCAGATATTTACACTATGATTCATAACAAAACACAATGACAGTTATGAAGTAGCAACAAAATAATTTTATGGTTGGGGTGGCCACGATGTGAGGAACTGTATTACAGGGTTGCAGTGTTCGGGAGGCTGAGAACCTCTGCGTCAGACTCTTCTGGCCTCTGTGTAGCCTCAGGCTGGGGTTACAGGTGTACTGTCATGCTTGACTTTTTACGTGGGTGCTGAGGATTTGAACCCAGGTCCCCATGCTTGCACAGACACACTGTATCCACTGAGCCATCTTTCTAGTCCTGTGGGGTCAGTCATTCTAAATGCCAAACAGAAATGTTCTAGAATTCTCAGAAAAGGGGAGGAAGAGAAGGCAGAGGAACTGTGACTAAAGCCACTGAGCCCCTCTGAGCTTCTCGTTGCAGCAGCCACCAAGTGATCCTGGGCACAGATGTCCCAATACTGTGGCTGGCCTTGGTCTCTAGTCCAGGCTCTGTGTGTGTGGTGGTAGGGGTCCTCTGGCTTTGCAGGATGCAGGCCTTAAGGCTAGCATCCATGTTTGAACCAACCCCAGCTCCTAATGGGCTCTGGGCCCAGGACCATTTCAGGAAAAAGTTCCCACTGGCTCTTGGCTATGCTTAAGCCTGCTGCGGTCCTGAGCCCACACACCACCACGGGACAACAGCCTTCCTGGCCTAGCTCATGGCTACCCCTCGGATCCCCGATGAGCAAGGGGGCCAGATGCAGAAAAGGGTCAGAATTCAGGGCCTTTCTCAGGACAGTGGCTCTGAAGGGATCAACTCAGAAAAGCCAGAACCTGAAGGGGACTCAGAAGGCCTCAGAGATGACCCTGGCTCCTGAGGGTGTGGGGCTGATATTCTTCAAAGGATTTTCTGTGGGAGGCATTGACATCATGTACTTGGATGACGTCATCATCATCATTGTTGTTGTCAGTGCTACTATTATTAGTTCTGCACTGCCCAAACTCTATTAGCTTACAAAGAACTACTCAGTAACAACCAATTTTATGCAGAAATGTGCATTTGGAAAACTACTACCCATCTTTCCAAATGCCAGGGAGGCATCCCTGCCCAACTGAACGGCAGGGCCCACCCCCCCATCCCTGCTTGTCTGTGTCCTCCCATTGTGCCCAGCTCAGGGTTTCTGAGTCTCTATCTAGTGTCCACATGTGTGTGGCACAGACCCGTGGTGAGGTGTGTCTGTGAGCTGTCTGTCAAATGGCATAATGGAGTCTGGGTCTTTGACAACATTTTTGTAGGCTATTCCGACGGGGACCCCCAGTCTCTGAGGCTGGCATGTTCTCGGGGTGACCCTGGCATGGTGGTTGCACGGCTCCCCTAATCTATCCTTCCAGGAAGTCAGGGTGGGCGATGCTGGAAAGGCCATCAGCTTCCTGGAGGGCTGCTGCAGATCCAGGAGGAAGTGCTGGGCCAGAGGGAGGGGCTGTCTGGGAGTGGTGGGCATTCCTAGGATGTGCCCCTTTCCCACTGTCCCGGAAATCAGGGGTGTGATGATCTCCCGGCTTCAGGGTGTGGGTTTCACGGCTTTTCAGGTCCTATCTCCATATCTACACTGCCTTTGATCTTGGCACTGCTGTGAGCTTGGTTGGAGGTCATCATTATCTCCAAACTATTGAAGGCACAGGCAGGTCCCTGGGAAGCTGACAGGTCCACATGATGGATGCTTTGAGTCCAAACTCAGATCTTAGGTCTGAGTCTCTGTACTTCTGCACTGGCATTGTCCCTGCTGTGGACCAGCCTGAGAGTATCTTAAATTCCGCCATCATTCCAGGGCTGGTAACACAGGTTGTAGGGAGAGACAAATTGTTGGGTATTTCTCTTCCCTTTTTTTCTAATTCTCTGCAGAATTCAGAAGAAAAAACAGGGGCTGGGTAACAGCGCAGAGGGACATTACTGAGCGCTGCAGGCTTGAGGACACCCCTGGGACCTCAGGGAAGAGGGCTCCCCAAACCCTCCAGTCCTCAGCTACATTCCTCTCAGATGGAGCCCTTCCAGGCCTCTCTCTCCCTGAGGCAGAGCCAAATTCTAGCTTAGGCAAAGGGTGTTTTCCTTCCCGGCGGACAAAACATTGCCGGCGCTTTCAGGAGGGGACTGAACAGTCTGTCCACTTTGGCGGCCTCCAGCCAGGATTCCTGGACGGACACAAGCAAGCTTTCACAGCAACAAGATTAATCATGCGTCTCCTTCCTCCTCCCCACCCTTCCCCTGTCACCCACTTAGCTCTGCTGAGCAGCTAAAGTTTCTGGGAAAACGCTTCCTAGTGGCCCCAGGAAGTGATCATGAGCCTGGAGTCTGCACCTCTTGCCTCAGCCTCCCGGACGGGAGGGTGCAGAAATGCAGTCCAACTTCCGGTGACCCCCGACTAGTCTCATGCTGGGGAAGAGCCTGCCCACCCCCTTTAGGGCTATCCAGGCTTGACACAGTTGTCTCTATGAACAGGTTGTAGTCACTAGTACCTCCCTCTCTCTTGCACTACGTGAGGAACCTTCTAGAAGCTCTTGGCTGAGCTGTGGTTCCAGCCTTGGTCCCCTGTGCCTTTGATGTCAGGTGGCCAAAGCGGGAGAGACCAGGATGCAGTACAAGCAGAACAAGCGCCAGACTTGTCGGTACGCGTCTCTCAAGCCACGCCCCACGTGCTTGAGCTCAAACAGAACATTCCAGAGCATTCTTAGAGCTCCTGAGAGACATCCTGAAATCAGACCTGCCATACCTCCTCAGGAAGGTGGGATGCTTTGGAAACTGGGCTCCCAGCCTGGCTCCCCCTCAGAGTCGCAACAGACCTAAACAGGAGGGCGCCTCCAGGCAGCTGAGCGAGGCCTGTGGGGTTGGCGCCAGGGCCCTGAACCCGCTGGGGCCAGCTGAACTCCAGCAGGAGGTGGCTGCTCACCAGTAAGCAAGTTGTAAAACCCGGCTCAGACACAACATCTGGCAGCTGCTTCAAATAGTTTCTGTCTGCAGTCGGAGCTGCTCGCGGCCTCTTGTAAATCAAACCATGTGCACAGAGGAGAACGGTGCCGGCTGACCCACGGCACCCCAGTTTGGCATGGCACCAGCTGTGCCTTCTGTCCCCCAGTAGCCTGGGGCTCACATTCCGTGTCCTTGTAGGATCAACTCAGTGCACAGCCTCGAGGCAAAAGCCGTGGGGATACGTGGCAACCCTGTCCCATCAGATGGAGGGAGATGAGCTCTCAAGGTCCCTACGGGGAACTTGGCACTTGAAGTGTGATGTCTTAGGCTCACCCTCTATTTCTAGAGACTTCTGAGCTGTGGTCATCCTTCCCAACCCATGGTGGCATAGTGGGCTTAAGGGGAAAGAGCCTGGCCCTACAGCTCCTGAGCCTGCCCTGAGCTCTAATCATGGAATACAGATCAAGTATGCAGAAACCCGGTGTCATAGAACTGGCCTAGGAGGTCAGGGAGGGAGGACAATGTGACTATTGATGACTGAGAACCCGAATTGTTTGGCAGCAGCCCCTGTGGGCTAGCCTGGGCTGCATCTCTCACCTGCTGCTGGAAGAGCCCTCCCAGCCATTCCAGTAACTGTCTTTAAGAAGCAGGAGGGTTGAACGGTGGCCCCAAATGATGTGTACAGAATGTGACTTTATTTGGGGAAGGGGAGGGGTCTCAGAAGATGCTACTGAGTTAAGGACTTAAGATAAGTTCACTTGGGTCCCATGACAAATGTTTAAAGAAGCCAGGAATAGAACAGAGAGAAGGGGTAGGGCTAGTTAAGCTGGTGAGGGGGCTAGTTCAGCTGGTGAGGGGGCTAGTTCAGCTGGTGAGGGGGCTAGTTCAGCTGGTGAGAGGTCTCGTTCAGCTGACTAGTTCACCTGGTGGGAGGGCGAATTCAGCTAGTGAAATGCTTGTCTTAGAAGCATGAGGCCCTGTGTTTGAGCCTCAGAACGTAAGTAACCAAAGCCAGGAGTGGGGTACATCCTTGTAGACCCAGAGCTGGGCAGAAACAGGTAGATCTCTGGGGCTCACTGGTCCATTAGCCTTGTCTGCTTAGAGCTCTGTAGGTCTGTGAGAGACTTTTGTTTTGTTTTGTTTTGTTTTTCGAGACAGGGTTTCTCTGTGGTTTTGGAGCCTGTCCTGGAACTATCTCTTGTAGACCAGGCTGGTCTCAAACTCACAGAGATCCGCCTGCCTCTGCCTCCCAAGTGCTGGGATTAAAGGCGTGCGCCACCACCGCCCGGCAAGACTTTGTTTTTTAAAAAGAAACAAACAAGAACTCATGCGGGGCAACAGCCAAGGTTGTGCTCCAGCCTCCACATACGTGCCCACATGTACATGCACACGCATACACACACAAACCAAGTGGAAGTTCATGGGAAGTCTGGAAGCATCTGGAGCTACAGGAGGTCCAAGGAGAGTCCATCCTTGTCTACATCTCGATGCTAGACTTCTGGCCTCCAGAACTGTGGGAGGAAATGTGATATTTTTAGCTATCCAGTGCAGGGCACTTTGTCATATAGCCTGAGGAAATGAATGCAACGTGGAAGCTGGAATCAGAGATACTGAGCAAGGCCCAGAAGCCCTTATCGCCTGGTCCTTTGTTGCCCCTGGCTCCCAGACTATAATTAATTAATTAATTAATGTTAGTCCTCATTTCTTCAAAGAGAAACTGAGGCTCCTGGGTCCTGGCAAGGACCCTGAAAGATGCCGTTCTAGGTAAACACAGCGTGAGCGCAAGGGACTCTGGGTGGCTGGCAACCATGTCGTTAGTCTCCTACATCTAGACTTGCAAGTGTCTGAACAGTCTGTAGATCCTGGCTCATGAATCCCGAAGGGAACCCGAGGAAATGTTGTCCCCTTCTGAGGACCCAGGAGAAAGGAGTAGTCATAAGGGAGGTCGTGGGGGACAAAAGGGACAAAGCCCCTTCACAGGCCATTGGGAAGCAAAAGAAGCCAGACACAAAAGGTCCCACGGTGTCATGAGTCCACTGAACAGAAAATCCACGGAGGCAGAAAGTAGGTGCCCGGTTGCCAGGTACTACAGGCAAGGGGAAACGAGTGATTGAGTGTGGTGTGTGTGTGTGGGTGGGGGGGGGGGGCGGGATAGTAGGTATTTTAGATGGAGGTGGAGGCTAATATTCAACACTGGGAGTGTGCTAAACACCACTGATGTGTGTACCTTAAAATGGTGAATTAATGTCACGTGACCTCAGCTTTATTGCAAAATAAAAGGATAGCTCCTGAGGGGGTCAGTCCTGATAGAAAGGCCTTGCCTGAGCAGAGGCTCGGAGACCTGATAATGTCACCAGGCTCCTGGTGCAGCTTTCCAGGAAGGCATTTCCTGACCTCTGCTCCAGTACTTCCCCACGGATCACTTAACTGTATCCTCAAGACTAGACCTCTGAGCCTGGGTGGGGTGCTGGCATCGCCGCCTTAAGCTTCAGCTCTCTGGGGCTTTGTCAGGAGCCAGGAACAAAGCAGATGGACCTGGCAGAGTCTTCACACAGTAGCTTCTGCACTAGGGGTGTCACCAAGCCCCTTCAGGGCCGTCTGCAGCTTTCTGGAGGACCATGGGGGACTGGCAGAGGAGTCTGCTCAGGTAAAGCTATGTGCAGAATTCTGGGTTCTCAGGGACTCTGGGGCAGTCTTATCAGAATCACCAGATCCTCTGTCTTGGCGTAGCAAGTTTGCTAGGATTCTGTTTTTTTCCAAGTAAGTTCTCCCAGGTGACTCAGATGCAAGGGGGCATCTGGAGACTTTAGCTGACACGCCCTGCTAGGACCTGTTATAATGGGCATATACGAGCCCATAAATATATAGAGACATAAGTCCACCATGAGATGGCATCAGGAGGAAGAAGGGACCTTGAGCCTGCCTTTCTGCCTAGAATATAGACCCAGAAGGGTAGCAGCTGGGCCTGGGCTGGAAGACAGACCTGGGGCAGGTCAGCGCCAAGGATACTTCAGCTAACGGCTAAATTCTAGCCACTGCCCTTAGCCTGTTTTATCGTACTTTATGTTTTAACGGAGAGCATCCCCTCTGCTGAGACCTTCAGGGCAGTGGCAGATCCCTGTGGCCTAGCAAAGCCATAGCAAACAGCTGAAGTGGGTCTAGAAGAGGGTCACGAGCTTGGAGTGCATGGGGAAGATGGACAGGCTTTTCTTTTCCACAGCCCTGGCTTCCCACAGCAGAGTCCTGAGAAGCCCTAGGAGTCATGCGCTGCTTCCTCCGGCTTGCTGGGCCAGGACATCATCTGTTGATCCTCCAGCCTGATCCGAGCTCATGATTTCCTCTCCGGTTGCCATGGCCCCATGCAGAAAACACAGCAAACTCCTGGCCCTGCGCAGTGCATTTATTTCAAATATTCCTTGTGGCTGGAACCCGACCATGTTTGGGTGTCTGGACTGGAACATGAACGAATTGCTCTGTCCTCAGCCCCCTCCCCAGCTTCCCCAGCATAGTTTACGGTTCAGCGGAGTCCACATTCCTCATCCCGCCTAGGAGCGGGAGGGAGGCTGCTGCCCAGGATGGAGACAGAGGCAGCTTCCCAATATGGCCAAGCCAGAGAGCCGGCTACCTGCTCGAAGGCAGGGGATTAATTGCAACCAGATGGGCCAAGTCTGCACAGATGGTTTTATTAAAACCGTTCCCTTCAGCACAAAGGCCGGCTCCCCCAGAAGTCTCCTGGCAGCACAAAGACCCTCATTTTGCCGATGCCTCCCCTACCTCATGCCTGACCCCTGCCATCCTTTCAAGGGAGGCCCAGGTTCCAACTGCAACCCAGACATGAACTCCCGCCTAAAAATAACTCTAGTGCCACCCTCTTCCCTCTGCCTGCATCCGGGGTGGGCGTGGAAGTCTGCCCCAGCATCCACCTTGATTTGTGGCTGACTACCTGAGAAGAAAGACTAATTAGGAGGTTAGATCAGGAATGCTTGGCTTTCCCAGAAACCAAGTCCCACTATAGGAAGCCATAGCTTTCAGGGAACGAGAGTCTCTACAGCGCTTGCTGGCACATGGACTTCAGTGAGGCCAGGCCCTGTTCTGGGAGCCCCATGGCCCCTGGTTACATCTGTGACTGCCATTTTACAGAGGCGCATCTGAGGTTACAACATCAGTGTCAGGACCTCAGTGTGACTGGGATTTCATGTGCTAGTTCCTGGGCCAAGAAGCCGCCACACTGATATGAGTCCCTTTACCTAGCAGCTTTGCAAGAGAAAGCGTGAACACAGTTCCAAAGAGCATTGGCACATCCCTTTTAAGCAAGGTGACCTGGGGAGCGTGGGGGAGTGCAGGTTCCGGGACCTGGTGAAGCCTAGGGGGCCGGGTTGCTGCACTATGCATCCTCCCTCCCTCCCTCTCCCTATCTCTCTCTCTTCTTCTTTTCTTCCCCTTCCCCCGTTTTTTTTTTTTTTGGTGGAGACAGGGTCCCAAGTAGCCCAGGCTGGCCTCAAATCACTGCGTAGCCAAGGATGGCCTTGAACTCTTGCTCTTCTAGCTCCCCCCCAGTCCTGAGATTACAGGGATCTGTCAATATGACAAGCTGTGCTTTGTTTTTACAATTCTAATCGTCGTATGCTTCTTTGCAGGCACCGCAGTGTGCACTGGGAGACTAGAGGACAATGTGAGGCAGTCAGCTTCTTCCACCATATGGGTCCTCGGGACGAAACACTTAGCAGTGAGCATCTTTATCTGCTGGGCCATCATGGAGGCCCATGCTAGATTTTCTATGGTTCTGGGGAATCCAATGCAGGGCTTCATGCATGTCAGGCAAGCAAGCACTCTGCCAACCAAGTTACAACTGCAGCACAGAAACTTGTATTTAACAACACAGGATCTAAGGAAAAAGGGTCGGGAGACTCTCAGAAAGGGACATGCTGAGTGGCTTGTGCCCCCTGACCAGGCACTTCCTACAGCATCCCTAGAGACCAACATGCCCTTCAAGACAAAATCCCCTCGACACGCTTCACATCCTCTCAGCGGTTCTCTGGAAACCAGTTACGACGTATGAGCTCGTTCAGTGAGCTTCTCGAGGCTCACGGTATTGTTCATCGTTCCTCTGAATAAGTCAGAATTCCCTGTTCTTCCCACAGGGCCTCCATCTGCAGCGGCTGGCGAGAGGGACTAGCTGGGCAAGGTTCTTTCAATGCCACTGTGTACTCGATGGGATGTGAGGGACGTAGGCTTAAAATCTTCTGCTAAGTGTTGAGATTGGATTCCATGGGGGCTGTGCTGGCTGCTGCTCGTCCTAACTAGCTCTATTCAACTCTGTGGACTGGACTCGGCGGGTGCTGTGCCGGCTGTTGCTGGTCCTAACTAGCTCCATTCGACTGGGGTACTCCTCCTAGTTCTTGTGCATGAGCTACCTGTGTGCACATATAAGCAGGCAGAGGCTGGAGGCTGACATCACATGTTTTTCTCAGTCACACTCCACCTTAGTTTTTGAGACAGGGTCCTCTCATTGAACCTGGAGCTCATGGATTTGGCACCACCGGCTGGCCTCCAGGGGCTTCCCTCTGCTTCCCTCGTACAGATGCATACCGCTGAGCCCAGCTTTTTAGGCTGGTCCTCCGACCCTAACTTAGGTCCTCGTGCTGTGTGACTGCACTTGACAAGCTGAGCCATCTCCCCAACTCCCACCCTAAGCTTTTAAACAAGGCAATGAGAGGGCCTCAGCGGCAGGTGGAATCACTTCCTATTAGGCTTGCTGAGTTGCTACGGTTACAAGCTTTCTGCAAAAGTGAGGTGTATCCTAGGATGATCCCTGACTCTCTGGCAAGCATCCCACTCTCAGGCCAGGTCAAGGAGTGGCAAGCAACACAGTAGGCAGTATCGCTGGCCAGCCGAGGGCTTAATTATGCCCCTCTCCCCTCCCACAAGGCACAAAGGACTCAATGGTTTCATATTTTAACAAACTTTCCTTTATTAGGTTACTGTTATGAATCACCATAAAATAGAACAGAACGGGGGTTTCAAACTATACATGCCAAGAGGCTTTATGCTGATGGGACAGCAGGGAGGGTGGCGACCTGGGGTGATGGAGCATGGTGGATTCAGGAGAGCCTGGCAATTCACCAGCATCCATCAGGTCCAGCTGGATCAAAATGAGAAGCTGGGATCTGTACAGATGAACATGACCCACTCCAAAATAGGAACAAGTGAAATTTTACAATCTGACAGGCCCCAAAGGAAACAAACAAACAAACAAACAAACAAAAATACTCCAAAACTGCAAAATATGAAGGGAATAATTTACATTCTTTATCTAGTCTTGGCACCAATTTTGTGCTTTAAAAATTAGACTCCACTGGAAGACTGGGGGGAAAAGGTACCTACAGCAGCTGTTTAAAATGATGCTTACAAATATATATATATGTAAATATATTAAACATTTTCAACATAAAGTCATTTATTGTACCTGTGCAGAAATGAGCAAAGCTCAGACTCGATTGGAGTTGGTTTCTTTTCTTTTTCTGTTTTTAAGAGGACAAGTTTCACACAGCCCTGGGCAGCCACCAACTCAGCACGCAGCTGGATTCCTGGTCTTCCCGCCTCCACCTCCTGAGTTCTGGGATCAAGGGTGGTTCACCATGCCTGATTTTCCTTAGTACGGGGGATGGAACCTGAGCTTCCTGCAGGCTAAGCAAGCACGCTACCAACTGGGCTACATTCCCAATTTAGGGAACTGATTTCAAAGTAAAAGAAAGGGCAAGAGATCAGAAGCAGGTGCTGGAATGCTCCAATAAGGTGCTGCTGGGGACAGGCAGCCATCAGCTGCTACCATCTTACACCCCACTCCTGAGACTCAAGGGTGTGTGTGGTGGGGTCATGAGTGCTGCTCCATATGGCTCTTGAGCCTCGAGGCGCGGGGTTTCACAATGCTCCACTCTGCTCTTGGTCTCTTTCATCCTGCTTTGCCTATAGCTTCCCTAGCGGCTGGGCACCCCAAGTCGCCCTGCTTATCCTGATGGCCCTCCAGGCCCGGAGTTCAAGGATGCCCATAGGAAACACCAGAAAAATCAGGTGCGAAATTCAAATCTCACAGAAGACAAGAGACCCAGACACATGCAATGATGTATGAACGACCAAGGTAAGCAGCTACCTGGGGACGTGCGGACTTGCACAGTCTTCTAATTCTCCTTGGGGCCTGATCTCGTGCTGGTGCAGAGCCCTTTGGAAACTGGGTCAAGTGATCTACACAATGACACCCTTGTGTCTGTGCACGCCAGTTCATATGCTAAAGGCATGTCCCAGGAAAAGGGACAGGTGTGGCATACACATTCCTGGGAAGTGGCAGGTGTGTGTGTGTGGGAGCAACAGAACACACAAAGGGAGGTGACCCAACCAGGTTTCCTTTCTAAATGGAATAAATAAATGGTCTTTGTCACTGCTTAAAGAATAAATACAGGGCATGGAGCACCGACAGCTGGCACTGAAGCCGGGCACACATTGGCCCGAGGGAGGTCCAACCTGGGGTCCTGTCTCAGTGTCCATGGTATGTGACATCCTGAGCTTCATCTGAGTGCCTTGTCCTGGCCATTCCTGCTTTGGGAATCTGCCTGGAGCCCTGGCATCTCCCACTAATCTCTCCTCCCAGGACCCCCAGGGGGCTGCAGGGTAGGAGCAGCCCACTCCGTGAGAGCAGTCAGGAGCCTGACAGAGGCTTCCATAGAAGTTTATTCTCTGCATCTGTTCAGGGGAGGGCCTGGATGCTGCTGCTTCAGCCAGTGTTGGGAAGGGAGGAGAGAAGTCCGCTGGCATTGGTCCACCTAGCAGAGGCAGCTGGTAGGATGAGAGGACACATCTGCCCATGGCTGGGGGTGGACATCCATCCCAGGCGCAGGGGTCGGTGGACTCCAACGGCCCGGTGAGTTGGCACCAGGTGGCTGTGGTGTGGTGGTCCTGGGATGTGGGTCACTGGTAGAGGAGGTAGGCCTTGAGCGAGGCAGGTAGCGGCAGAGCGGGGATGGCACCCAGGCGCTCCTTTCCTAGAGCGAGGCGCACCGAGCGCCGACACAGGTCCATGAGTGGCAGGGGCTCAGCTGGGAAAACCAGGAAAGAGAGGGAGAACCTTAGCAAAGTTCAAGAAGGTTCTAGAACAGACAAGACAACCCTTACAGCATGTCCAGGGTTAGCACTGAACTGACTGGATTTTAACAAGCAGATCATTAACAAATGCAATTTTAAATTTTGACTTGTGGTGGTGGCTGCAGAGAAAGCTGCATTAGGCCAGGTAGCCTCAGAAGCCCTCTGCAGACAGGGATTCATCTGCTCTCCCGACAGTGACCAACTACAGCGGAATAACCAGAGAGACCTCTGCTGCTCACGTTCCCTTTACAGAACAGGGACCTGAAAGCATCTAGAGAGCTTGCCTACGCTTGCCCTGCTGGAAAGGATGGGGCTGGACCTGAAGGAGCTGTGCCTGGTCACATGCGGGGCTACCTGTGCCCTGTCTGGACAAAAGGTACCTTCAGTGTGAACGGCTCCAGGGCAAATGAGAGTCTCTTCTCCTTAGCACTCCCTCATTCCAGTGCCAGGGCCCCAGGCAGGATCTGGAAGGGAGGTCCTTGTGTGCCACCTAGCTTCTGCCTTCAGAGCCTCTCAGGTACTGTCCTTGCCTTTGTTTTAAAGCAGAGGACGGTACGGAATAGAAAAGGTAGAGGTTCGGATCCAATTCCGGGCACCCTGTGTTCTGTATTGGCATCCATGTTCTGTATTGCCCAGGACATACAGAGAACTGGCCTGGAGCTAACTCAGTGGATAAAGACTTGTCACCAAGTCTGATGACCCAAGATCAATCTCTGGAGGGTGAACATGGCAGAAGGAGAGTCAAAACCCACATGTTGTCCTCTGACCTTCACATGTGTGCAAAGTACACACATATGTGAAATAAATAAAACAAACGAGCAAACAAAATTATTAAAAAAGAAATGATAGCCAAAGTCATGTGTACCCAGTGGCAGAGCCAAGGTGGTGTTCAGAGTCATGGTGACCAACAGGTCAGAGCTGGAGGAACCCCAGGTCTCTGGGCTTCCTTCAGCCTGACAGGGAAAATTGGAAACACCAGCTTAGCTGCAGCTAGAACACCAAAGTACTTGAGGTCACCTCCCTGCACTGCCCCAAGCATAGTCAGGATGCTTTCCAGTCAGAGCTGTTTCCGGGGTCCAGATTAAAGAGGAGACCGCTGCCCCTCGTGGTCTCCGAGGTCCCTCTGTCCTGCCCGCTGAGAGCGCGTCCTGCAGAGGAGGCCCTGGCCAACTGGCACCCCAGAGAGTTCTTCAGCCTTTCTCCCACATTCTGAACGTCCGGGGGGTGGGCAGACCCTTCTCACTCTGCTTGGGACCAGGCACAAACACACACGTGGGACCGCTCAGTGCTCCCCCAGATTCTGGGGCTAGAAAGAGCACAAACAAATGGACTGTGGTTTGGTCCACACCCACCCCTTGATGGCAAGTCTGTTGTGAGCCAAAAAAAAAAAAAAGCCCAGAACGAAAACTTCCCCTCCATATCTCACTCCATTGAAAAAGTGGGTTCTTTTATCAATGTGTGCACTTATTCTTTTGTGTATACATACATGCTCATCTGTGTGCAGATGAACATGGTGGGGGGCACACATGCATGTGTGTGACAGCCAAAGGGCAGCCTTAGCCAGCATTCCCGAGGACAGAGTCATTGGCCTGAAATTCACCAAGTGGACAGGTTGGCTAGCTAGCCTCAGACATCTGCCTGGTTTTCTGCCTCCCTAGTGCTGGGATTACATGTGCACACATCATACCTGGCTGTCTTATGTGTGTTCTGGGGCAGTAAACTCACGTCCGCATTCTTGCAAGGCACGCATTTTACACAGCCATTTCCGCAACGCTAAGTGCATTCTTCTGAATTTCAACATTCACCAATGTTCCTCAAAACATTAAAAAATAACCCCTCTTTGGGCTGGAGACATAGCCCAGTGGTAGGGCATGTGCTTATTTAGCATGTACAAGGCTCTGGACTCAGACCTCATCACCAAATGAATAAATAACATTAAACATTATTGAAGGTTGGGTTCTCTGTCTGAGAGAACATGGAACCTGCTAACAGGCGTAAGATTCTTTGGGAGTCAGAGAACGGTCTGGCGCTGATTGCAGTGAAGCAACTGGGTGCTTCGGACAAATCAATTAGAATGGTACCTAAGCTGTACCTTACACCAGCTGTTCTGAAAAAGAACAAACTGGGCTGGGGAGATGGCTCAGTCTAGAAGGTGATCGCCATCAAAGAACGAGGCCCTGTTCAGTTTCCAGAGCGCATGAGAAAAGCTAGTCATGGCGGTACATATTCTCAATCCCAGTGCTGGGGAGGCAGACAAGGGAGGATCCCTGGGGCTCACTAGCTAGCTAGTTTAGCCAACTGGGGAGTCCCAGGTCAAGAGAGCAAGGTGGAGAGTACTCAAGGAACGACTCCTGAAGCTGCCCTCTGGCCGCCACATACACGTGCATAAGCACCCACTCACATGTATGTACGTGTATATGCACCCACTCACATACATGTGTGTCCATACGCACCCACCCACACTCACACCCGCCCACAGAATACACCTGAGCTGACGGGATGGCTTGGTGTGTACAACTGCTTGCTGCAAACTTGACGACCGGAGTGTGATCTGGTGGCATGGGTGTGCCAGCACTCATACACATACACACATCACTCATTCGCTCGCACATATGCACGCACGCATGCACGGAAAACTTCAGCCACAGTTTCTCAGGAGAGAAACTCAAGTAGCAATGGTTTTTAACGAGAAGCTTTGAAATAGAGCCTGTCCTAGACAACGCAGCACCACCACCAGGAGCCTGGAGGCAGGAGGATGAAGTAAAGGAGCTCCATGTATCCATGGCCAACTAGGTCCTGAAACCAGAAGGCTTCACTGCAGCCTTTGGCCAGGACCTGGCAGTTACAAGGTAGCCCTCCTGCATGGCACAGTGGGGACCTCTGTGCTTCCTCCTCTGCCTGGGAACGCTACCATCCGGTGTCACTAGGCAAAGGGCCTGGGGCTGCCCACTGTAGTCTGCCTGAAGGATGTGGCTCAGTCCCACTTGGGAGGTAGAGAGGCTTCCCTACAGGTTGGAGGGCTGTTGCGGGAGCACCGGGAGTCACTGAATATGAACCAAGAGCCTCACCAGCCCAGCTGATATTCCCACCATGCAGCCCTTGGCATTGTGATTTCAGGTCACCTCACAGATACCCCCCCGTGAAGAAAATTCCCAAACAAGAGGACTAGGACTCTATAAGACCCTGCTCCAACTCCTGTGTTTCAGGACCGACACTGAAGCTGCCATCACTGCCACCATGGGAGGTGGAGTACATGCTATGGGCCTGGGTAGAGATGGGGAAACAGACATCAGGAGCCCAAGGACAAGGGATCAAGGACTCTGACGGGAGGAGGTAGCCAACTCATTCACCCACGCAGAAAGGAGGCACACGGCGGGTGGGGGTGGGGCGCTCCTGTAATACGGACCAGCTACAGGAAGGGCAGCTAATGGCTGTGGTGATGCATCGAGCTGCAAACACAATCAGAGTGAAACAGGCACTCTATACAAGAACAAGCAGGTCCCATTTCCCTCCCTTGTAGGAGAAGCAGTCCACAGAGCTTGCTCTGGGCAGACAGACACTGGACCAATCTCAGCTGGTCACTACCAGGACCCAAGGAAGTCTTTCCACCTCAGTACTTCTGGCCAAGCTTGCTCCCTGCTCCATCCATAGCCCAGTGTCCACTGCTGTCCCACTGATCTGGTGGGTACGTCTTGCTGGCTGGGGCCTCTGGCCACTTATCTCAGGAGGCCACTGATATTTTTCGTTTATAATAGATAAGGTGAATGTGCAACAGTGACACCGGAAGTAAAACAAATCCATTTCCAGGAGCAGAAGGTCGAGGACCTGGAAGAGCCCACATGCCAACTTCTGCATTTCTAAGAGGAACAGCTTCCTAGTGGCCTAGTCAGATCTGCACTGTCCCAGAGCCCCAAACCTGTGGCTCTTGGGGTACTCTGAAAAAAAACCTGACCCAAGTGAAGCCTCAAAAACACAAGGCTAGCAGGGGAGACGGCTTAAGCAGGAGAAGCACTGTGCAAATGTGAGCCCCAGAATTTGGATCCCCGGGACAAACGCAGTCTGCTTGTAATTCTAGCCTTGGAAGATAGAGACGGGTTCCCCAAGCAAGCTAGAAAGATTAGTCACATCAGTGAGCTCTGAGTTTGACTGAGAAACCTGCCTCAATGATTAAGGTGGAATAGTTATTGAAGATGCTTCCTGATATCAATCGTGGACTTCCATAGGCACATGTACCCCCCCACTTACCCCTGCAGTGCACCCCAATAGATGCACCCCCACAATATATCACTGCACATGCACCACCACCCATGCACCCCCTCAATGCACCACCACCCATGCAGTGCACCCTACAGTGCATGCCCGCACGTGCACCCCTGCACACCCACGCACTCCACACATTAAAGCAGTCATACGCACGTGCACAAATGGGATTTTTAAAGAAAAAGGCAAGTATTGAGTTCCCAGTCCATGACTTTAAGGATCAAGGAAAGTCACATTCAGAGGGGCCTCCAGGTCATGCTGCCCACACCCACGGTACCTATGGCTGACCTGGGGCTCACTCCTATAAGCAGCTGGCAGTGACAATACCCATGGGAATATTCTAGAATGTTCTGAGTGGAAGTAGCCATTGTGCTTATTCAGCACAATGTATTCAGCAGTTCTCACAAGAGGAACCAGGGAAGGACAACTGACATCTCTCCAAGTGATAGAAGTGCTCTTGGTCCCTGTCCTCCAAACCCTGAGTACCTGTTGTCCTCACAAAGCCAGTGTTTCTGAGAGAGTCACTAGAATGTCTCCTGTGAATGGGGTGACTCCCTGAAGGAAGTCCTGGCAGGGCAGGGTAACGTGTCTCCCCAGAGCAAGGAGAAGTCTCCACGGTGGTGGGGCAGCCAGAGCAGCTGCAGAAGAGAGCGGGTACACTGAGAACTGGGCAAGAGCAGAGAGAGGCCGGGAGGGCAGGACAGCTACAGACTGAGTAACAGCAGTCAGGCCTGCTGATGGCAGGGAACTGATTCTCCCCCAGAGCCTCTGAGAGGTCCGAGGACCCCGCTGGACAACTTCATCTTGGACAGCTGGCCTCCTGGACTGTGACAGAATATATCTCTGCTGTTTTAGATGCCTGGCTCAGGGTAATTTGTTCCGGCAGTCCCAGGAAATGAGTATAGCATCCTTCCTCCATCAGGCACCAGGCTGATGCCTGGTGTTGCCAAGACAGCTGCCAGCACTCCTGACCTGCCATTACTTTGTCTTTCTTGAAACCCTTCCTTCCCTTGGCACACAACAGCATCTCCTGGGATGCTCTGCACACATGGCCTGCTTCTCCTGGGCCTCCTGCTTCTAAGAGAGTCCAGCGTCAGCCCTCAGGTCCGGCTCTCCCATCCCTCTGAGTGCTCTCATCCAGGGTCACGGTGTAGTTATTGTTTTAGTGTGCTGGGGATGGAACCCAGAACCTTGTGCATGCTAGGCAAGCTTGTTACCCTTAAGCAACTCCCCCAAACCATCTATATATGGAAGAATGACCAGTGTCTTCAACTCCAGGCTTGTAGGTCCACCTGTCCATGGTCCTCCCTCTAGCTTTGTCCCATCTAGGATATGTCCCATCTTTCCGATTGTAGACATATCCTTCGACCTGCTCAGGCCAAATACCTGGAGTCATATCCTTAGCAAGCTTTCTCATTTCCTACATACAATTTACTGAGGTGCGCATTCTAGAATACGGTTGCCTCTCTCTATCATCACTACAGCTCTTCCCTTGCCTCAAGCCCAGTCATCTCTTACCAGACAACTGTCATGGCAGCCACTCTTGCCTACCATCAGCCAAGGGATCCTCGTAAGGCATGAGTCACCCCTCAACAATGCCCTGAGGTGCCAGTGTAAGCAGGTGCCATCTCTCCCTCCTCTCCCCTGGCATTAGCAGGCCTAATGATAACACGCCACCCTCAGATGTCCTGCTCAGCACCCCAGGAAATGGCCACATCCATGTTCCTATCTGCATCTTCCAGAGTCAAACATACACAACCAGGACTATGGAAAAGGAGAAGCCAAGGGTTTTGGTGCTTTCTGGCACTCAGTTAGGTTGGAGAGCATCCAGAGTGTGATTACTAATCAGGAAGTAACTTGATGTGACGTTCTGAGCCTATCTGAATCTTAGCTGCCATGATGGATGCTCCAGTTCTCACACTCCCACCCGGCCAGTAGGGTTGGAGCTCTGGACTGAAGAAAAAAGAGAAAGCGGGCATTCACCTTCCTCTGCTTCCCGACTATGGATGTAATGTGACTAGCTGTCTCATGCCTTCTCCATGATGGACTGGACCCCTCGAACTGTGAGCCAAGGCTCTTTCCCTCACTTGTACTGCTCGGGTGTTTGTCCCAGCGACAGGGAAAGGAGCTAGCTTGGTGTGCAGCCCCCACACCTGATGCAGAGCTAAACAGAGTTCCATCTGCTCACTGGACATGTGTCTGGGCCTCTGGGATACCACTGCTGAAAATGTCATGTGCACTATGTGTGGCTTGTCGAGGGCAAACCGAGGGCAAACACACCCCAGGCCCCTCCATGCAAAATCCTCAGGGTTCATGAAAACCCTGGCAGGCCTGTTTGTTCCCAAATGACAAGGTTGGGGAGTTCTCATGGAGCCCAGATCCGTCTGGGAGACAACAGGAGCCCGGCAACCCTCCATCTATCATCTGTCAGTCTGCAGTGAAGGAGCATAAACCTCCCTGCGGCGTTACTGACCACTCCTCCACAGGGAGGCGGCGGGCAGGCCCAGAGCCAGGCTTCCCTGAGAACCTCAGCCCAGACACCTGCGCCTAGCAGTCCCAGTCTCCGCCCACCCCTGCAAATTTGGCTGTGGACTTATGCCACCTATTTCTGTAATCGAGGGAGACTGACTCCCAGAACTGGCTCTGCCAGTTCCCGGTCCAGGCCTGAGATGACTTCCTCAGGGAGGTTCCCTTCTAGGTACACGCTGGGCCACTCCGCCAGGAGTGCCATGCCCCTCATGCTGCGCTGCACAGGGAAAGGTGGAGCAGGCGGGGACACTGCACTGCAGACACTTCCACCCAGTGATGGGCTCCCTGTCATCGTCTGGGCAACACGGAAAGGAAGAGTAAGAAGTTTCTGGGTGCTCTCAACATTCCAGTGTCTCCCAAAGGTAGACTTTGGGGATCCTGCAGGGTCAGAGATGACAGGCCAGTCGAGGACTATCTCCTGACATCAGTGAGAGTCACACGTATCACTCACCACAGGCTGGGGCTAGGAATTGAAGGGTCGGGCAAATCTGCCTTAAAACCAGCCATGGGTGGTTGGCGCTTTCTGGCTCACCCCTTCTGGAGATGAAACACACAGACCACAGAGACAACCCTGTAGGAAGTGAGCTCCTAGAGAGGGGGCTTGGCCTGAGGTAGGTGGCTCTGGAGCACCAGGACCCCAGTTAACACAGCTCCGGGTCCCACCCATGCTGTGCCATTACAGACCTGCACCTGCCGCCACCAGCATAGCTATTTCATGCTGCTGCATGCAAGCTACTTCAGCACAGAGAAAGGCCACACCCCTTTCCAAAAGGACAGGCAGAAGTCACTGCTGACTCAGCGCAGTTCCCACTCTGAGACTAAGCAAGTCTTTCTCAGGACTTCCGTGCAAAGGAGTGTCGAGCTCTGGGAGAGAAACTCAGAATCTGGGTCATGACTGAAAAAGGTCCTTGGCTTTCACTTATCTAAGAAGCCAGAGCATCCCCAAGGCTACAAAGCTCACCTTGGTGACACTGGCTACTGGGCTAGAATATGGACAACTACAGTTCAAGGCTGGAAGCATGTTAATCAGAGAATAATAAAAACCATTCATCAATTTATCTGCTCACTACACCATGACATATTCATCCATTCATCTGACCGCTCCATCATCCATGCATCCATCCATTTGTCCATCTGTCCATCCAGCCATCCTCTGCTTATTCATGAAGCACTGCCAGGTACTTCAGCAGGCTCTGGACAGAATTTCTCATTTAGCCAGACATAGGTCAAGAATGGTGTGGTGTTTGAATGTATTTGGTGCCCATAATCTTGTAGAAAGAGGCAATATTAGGAGGTGTAGCTTTGTTGGAGTGTGTATGGCCTTGTTGGAGGAAGGGTGTCACTGTGAGGGTGGGCTTTGATTTTCCAATACTCAGGACACCACCCAGACTTCTTGTTGTCTGTAAGATGTAGGACTTTCAGCTATTCCCTCCAGCACCATGTTTGCCTACACTGCCATGCTCCCCACCATGATTATAATGGATGGAACCTCTGAAACTCTAAGTGAGCCACCCCAGTTAAATGTTTCCTTTCCAAGAGTTGCTGTGGTCCTGGTGTTTCTTCACAGCAATAGAAACTAAGACACACGGCCTGTGTGGATTCACAAACACTGGGCTATTGATTTGAAGACATTCTAAGTCCAATAACTCCATAACTAGCCAGGACCACAGGGATGTGTGGGAGGACACCGCTTTAGACAAGGCAGGGAACACTTACGATCAAGTCCGTTCAAGTAGCGCATGCGGATCTCACAGTGGCCCCAGACGGCGCTCACTACAGGATACAGTTTTTTACCCTTAAGTCCCCGAAAAGCCACTCCCATGTACTGTCCATCCACAATGAAACTCAGGGTCCCATCATCCATGTCCAGGGCCACAAGAAAGGAGTCAGGGACAATGAACGTCTCATCCGGCCCCAGAAAGGCTGGGTACGTTTTACTTGGCTGGTTCTTGCCATCATGGTAGAGACGGTTTCGCCCCAAGTCCCAGCCCCAGGACTCGTGGTTATTTCCTATGAGGGTTGTGTACCCAACAGAGTGCAGAGGGGCGTCCGCTGTGGCCACCCCGACCACAGCATGCGTGCCTCGCTGCCTCATGGCCCATGTGATCTGCCACACATGCAGTCCACGCGTGTACCCAATTTTGCCCCTGATAGCGTCTGTGCTCTGGGCCACCGGATGCCGGTGAAAGATCAACTTGTCATCTTCCTTCACGAAGACATTGAGTGAACGGTCATTATTGTTCCAGGAGTGGAGCAGCTGGACATCATAGGACACGGGGGGCATATCGAGCAGCAGGTCTAGCCGGGTGGGTTTGCAGTAATCCAGACCCTGGAGCTCCTGCTTCAGGGGTCGGTATGTGGGGTCCCGCATGTCCACAGTCTTGATCCCTCCCGTGACCTTCTGACCCATGTTGACCTTTGGTTTCACCTTTTCACTGACTCCCAAGGCAAACTCATCAATCTTGGGGCCTTGACTCCAGATCAGGGCCCGACAGAATTCCTAAGGACGGTTGCTAGGCGATCTCCGAAGGTTGTGAAGCATTCAGTATTGCCTAATGGATGGAAAGAAAAACAGGAGAGTGGGTGAGTGGGGTGCAGAAGGGGAAAGATTAAAGAGGAACACAGAGTTACACACACCAATTCGTCTCAGCAGCTTGGAACCCTGGTGCAGAATGAAATGCCCCCGTCCCTGTGGCTATATTGTCACAAAGGAAAAGGGGCCATCTGCCTCACAGCCTGTGTGGAGAGGTAGAGGTGGGCTTGGGGACTGGAACCTGCACTCAGTGTGCTGGGCCAGTCTGAGACACCATTGGGGCTTCTAGGTGGTGTCTCACAGCCAGAAGGCCAAAGTGGTGACACAGATGCTGGAGTAAGCCTCAACCGGTCAGGACGAGGGCATGCACAGCTTTGCTTCCCTGTGTGGAACCCACAGTGCGGCACAGGCAGATGAGGACACCGAGCGCACCCTCCCCTCTTCTCCAGCGGAGTCATCTCTGATAGGGAGGAAATCCCGACGCAGACAGCAGGTCGGCTGAGAAACTGCGTGCACATACACACTGGGCCAGGTGCTAAGGCCCAGAGGTCCATACCCTACCCAGACTAGCACCATCAACAAGGCTTTCCTCAAGGCCCTCGGCTGGGCCCTGGACTCAGTTGGACATGGAAGGGCAAGGCTCATCCACTCACCCACACGTGGTTCTGGGCTAACTTGCAGATGGTCAACCGCTTTGTTAGAAGTCAGCCTTCACCTAGAGGGCAATGCTTCACGCTTGGGTCTCCCTGCTACAGCACGGTAACAGGGATGCTATGGCAGGGGCCTAACTGCACACTGCCTCTTTCTTTTCTGACTTCATCATCTCCAGGGTCTGTTAACGAGGATGGGGAAGTGGGACCGAGGGGAGCCCTCACAACATCTGTCTACTCAATCTCTAGTGGTGACTGAGAGGAGAAGGAGGCTAAGAGTAGAGCTGACAGCACCTCCTCCACCTGTCCCTGCGCAGCTTGGTATCAGGGAAGACAGCAAAGCAGTTGCATTCCTGGGTCCTCCTCATGAGCAGGTGCTCTTTGCCGCCCAAACCTGGAGGGTTGGAAAGATGGCTCAGAGGCTAAAGGGCCTGCCTCGCAAGTTTGAGGACCAGAGCCTACATAGGAGCTGGTGGTTGTGGCAGCCCCTCCCCGTGACTTTGGTGCACCTGGAAGTGGAGACAGGCTCCCTCCAGAGCAAGCTGGCTGGATCACTAGCTAAAGCAGTGAATTCAGAGAAACACCCTCAACATACAAGGTGGAGAGGTGAGAAAGAACCCACTGCCATCCTCCAGTCTCGAAACACATGTACATACATACACACACACACACACACACACACACACACTGCACATATATTTACAAACCCACAGAACCCTCCTCGGCCTCCAGAAGGGACTTCTGCTCCCCACTTTGAAGAGGAGCCTATGAACAACAGGATAATGAGGGCAGCCTCCTGGCTCCATAATCTAACAGAATGAGCATCAGCCAAGATGGGTGAGGGCCACTGAGACTTGGCAGTTGGGAAACAGGGTCATGCTGAGTCACCTGTCCCAAGGGGCTCTAGGACGCCCGAATAAAGCAGATGAAAGAAGTAGGAAGGAGTCTAGTGTGAGAAGGCTGCGGGGTGCCAGGTTGAGCATCTGGGGACCAGAAAGCACTGGTCCTCGTCAGTGAGCACAGGTCTAGGAGGTGGGACAGGTCTACTACAGGACTAGCATAAGCCGCTGTCCTCTTAGCTGGGAAAGACCGCCATGAGAATGTTGCCTTCAGGGAGGAAAGGTCTCCTGGAGGCTCAGTCCCAGGGGATGGATCTAGGTGGACACGTCTGCCCATTGTGCTTATCCTGTGGCTGTCATTCCTTCTTAGTGCCAGAGAGAGCACACAGCACACCCCACCCTAGCTCCCAATCCCAAGGACACAGACATCTCTACAGGGACAAGGCAGGACCTGTGCCCAAATCTACTTAGACCCGAAATGTCCCTTTGCAGCTGAGGACTACACTGGTTCCACAAAGCCCCGTGGATTCTGTGACCCTACTTCACAGAATGTCTAGGTACAATAATCCTCATTTCTTTCATCTTTCTTTGTGATACCAGGGGATAAACCTATTGCTTTGTAGACTCTGATCCCAGCACTAGGGAGGCAGAGGCAGGTGGATCGCTGTGAGTTTGAGGCCAGCCTGGTCTACAGTGTGAGTTTTAGGACAGCCAGGGCTGTCACATAGATAATCCCTGTCTTGGGAAAAAACAAAAAAAAAAACAAAAAACTAAACAAATCCCATGCTTTGTACACGCTAGGCAAGACTTCTGCCACTGGACGACATCATCAGACCTTTTAAAGACTTTAAATGACTCAGGGTCTCACATTGCTGGCTCCATCATTCATCTGTGGTTTTTTTTGCTTTAAACTCCTCGAGTTACGGCCCTGACATTCCTCAGTGACAGAGCTTTCCTCACCTAAACTGCTTCTGGTCCGAGTGTTTTATCATAGCAGTAGAGATCAAGTGAAAATAACCAGAAATGGCAAATTTTCTGTGTAAAGGCTCCATGCTAACTGTCTTGGGCTTTGTGGGACAGACTACAGCTGTTCAACTTCATCAGAGCACAAAAGCACCTATGAAAGGCAGGCAAACTAATGTCCATGGCTGCATTCCAATAAAACTTTATGTATAAAAACAGGCCAGCCCACAGACTGCCAGTCCCCAGCGAGATTATGGCTCTTACTCTGTTTCTTCTGAATGAAGTTTTGCAAAGGCCGCAGCAGGCAAGCATGCAGCAAGGATGAGAAAGGATGTCCTGGCAGCCTTAGATGAACAATCGAAAGAGTGACCCGAGGGTGGAGCGTCCACAATCTGTCCAGGTCAGTCCCACATGCTCCTCAAGGTCTGTGTAGGGCCCACTGAGTCCACTACCAGCCACTCTGTGCTGAGCTGTGGGAAGGGTGAGAGCCCCAGGCACGGAACGGCTGTGAAGGTGTGTGTCCATGGGAGGGAAGGTGTGGGAAGGAGGAACTGGAGAGGGTAACACCGGGGAAAGTATCCACAGTATTGTGAAATGACCCTGCGAAAGGGCAGGCTAGAGGACACGGTCCAAGCCCTCTGCTGTATGTGCGCCACCATCCCGTCATCTGAGTCACCTTCTGCGTGGTCAGTTGCCATGGCAATCCTCGAGTCACTCCTGACTCATCTTTCCTGTGTGTCCAGGTTGCTGGCTGAAGATGACACTGTCCTATTGTGCATAGCTAGCCACCTCCTAGCCTACACAAGGGTGCCAAAGCCATCCGGCTTCCCTTCTCTCGTCCACTTTAAAACTGCCCATGCAGGGAGCTGGGAAGATGGTTCAAAGGTTAAAAGTACACACTGTTCTTACAGAGGACCCAAGTTCCAATCCCAGCACCCATGCCAGGCAGTTCACAACTGACTGCGGTGCCAGCCTGGTACCTCTGGCCTCCGTGTGGACCTGCACTCACGTGCACATTCCCCGCCCCACACACATACACATAACTTTGAAAAACACTCCGGGCAGACGTACCCTTCCATCCTCACCTTTCCCTGGGCTGTGGCCTGAAGGACATGTCCCCGGCCCATCTCCAAGGCTCCCAAACTCACTCAGGATGACTGTGCCTTGAATATACCAGCTAAGATTCACCCTTGGTTTTGCCAATTTCCCATTTGTTCATTTATAATGTGAATGTCATCTGTGTGTCACATGCTTTTCTGAAACTCCATGGAGACAATGTCCGAGAGAGGGCCTGGCACAACTGGCATATTCCTTTTGATGTTCTAGAATGTGCTCATTCACTGAACAAAGATCACTGTGAGTCGCTCTTCCTGGTTACCGCACCTGGGCCCAACAGATGGACCCTGCCTCAGGCCATGATCTGGGCACTGGAATGCCATCCTACAGAGGACTAAGATGAAGGACTCTACTGAGCCAGGTTCAGTGGGCCTGGTTTGTGAATGGCCAGATGGTAAACATTTTAGGCTTTTCAGACAGTGTGTAAATAAATGGGTGTGTCTATGTCCCAATAAAACTCTAAGAAAACAAAGAGCTGGATTTACCCCACGGCCACAGTTTTCTGACTGACCCCACTTACGAAGCTGTGAAAACCTGCTGACCTGCTCCCCAAAGCACCTGGACATGGAGCTCGGGATGGGGTGGGTGTGTGGCATCCATGGGTGCTGAGTGACAGGAACATGGGTGGGTCTGCAGAGCTGTGATTGACAATGGATGAGACAGGCTTCATTGAGCCAGCAGAGAGTCCAGCAGTGGGTACTATTGGTAGGAAGTGGGGAGCCGGTACAGGTGCCGGCTCTAGGTCACCCCCATTTCCTACTGTTCTAGGAACAAAGCAGAAGCTCAAGGGGTTCAAGTGTGCCACATGAGTGCCAGGGCCTAGGGTTACCAAGAGAGATGGCAGACCTCTATGAAGTGGGAGGACTCAGCCCTAGTCCCTACCCAGGAGACACCAGACTGTGAAGGGAGTGAAGGGAATGGGTATGTGTTTCCTGTCGGCTGAGTAGAGGGCTGAAGGGCTGGACAGCCATCACCTTGTTCCGCCACTCACGGCAGCCATGGATGCCTCCACAGACAGTCATGCATGCTGTACGCACGTGGGCGCCACTGAGTGTAGCGATGGTAATGGTCAGCCAGGCAAGGAGCCAGGACAGAAGCCTGGAAATTGGACACCTACTTGAGTCCCTTAGCAATTCACCTGCTCAGAAAGGAAACTCCGGCATTCACCACCACGCCCTTCACACAGCACCTGCTGGCCATCCTCATAGCCAGCCAACTCCCAAACAAAGTCCTAGCTGGGACCCCTCTCACCCTACGAAACTTTGGCCACCCCAAATAATGAACACATCCTATTGTGCTTAGTCCTCAGGACAGTACCGGCCAGTTGTCAGACAATTACAGTGCTGGTGATTCCCAAGGATCAGGGACACCCCTCAGAGACAGCAGAGGAGGAGACACGCCATGTCGTTACCCCATCCCAGCCAAGGGAGTGTGCACATCTGTGAGTGTGTGTGCTTGTGTTGTGTGTATGTAGGAGCTCTAACTACAGATCTGTCACTCTTACTGGGCAGCGGGGAACATGGCCAGTCATTCTCCTGGCAATGTTTTTCTCCACATAAAATCAGATTAAAGATCAACCAAGGACAGCAGGGAAACCATCACCAGAGGGCAAGCAGGCTGCGCACGAGAGAAAGAATACTCTTCGCAACAACACACTGAGAGCGTACTGAGTCACAGAAGAGAACTCCTTCCTCTGGAGTCAAGACCAGTGACAGGAGCTGTGTGCCATGAAAGCTACCTGGATGACCACTCGGGAAATGCCATGTGAGTAGCCTCACGGGTCACAGCAGGTGAGGCACGCTCCCGCCATTGCCCGTATATTTTACTCTCTTGTTAGGGATGTGTGGCTGAATTTAAGCACACTGAAAAGGGGGCCACAGACTTGGGGTAAACCCCAAGGCTATGGGTGGGATATCCCAGAACTTCACAACTCTGACCCTTCTGCTCCTCATATCCCAGCTTAAGCCACGCCCCACCTGACACAGTATTGGTCACAGCCTGGGAATCCCAATATCAAAGCCAAGCACATGTTGAGACCTTCCTCTCTGACTGGGGGGTGGGGTGGGTAAGAGAAACACAGAAGGAAACCAACATGAGAAGCAGGGTCAGGACCATGGCGAACAAGAGCAAAGGCATTTGCACTCTAAACACTGGCCCTGTGAACTGATATGCGACACTGAGGCCAGTTTACACACACACATGCACACACACACTCATACTTGCCGGTTTACACATGCGCGCGCGCACACACACACACACACACACACACACTTACCAGTTTATACCCACACAGAGGCCCACATATACTTGCCAGTTTATACACAGAGGCCAGTTTACACACACACAGGCCCATTTACACACACACACATACACACACACAGAGGCCAGTTTACACACACACACACACACACACACACACACACACCCAGACTGATTCTATATTTCTTTACGCTAGCGTGAAGCAGAGCAGAAGCGTAGGAGCTAAGGAAGGGGTGTCTGCATCCACCAGACCACACTAAACCTTGTGGTTTTAATTTCTTCCGCCTTCCACTAAGGAAGAACTCCCACCCCTCCCCCCACATCTGCCACACACAGAGTTGGGGTCATCGCTCAGTCCCGGGTTCACTGTGAGAGGCAACAGCAGTTAGGGACAAAGCTTTCAATGCAGACTCCCTACTAGATGCCGGAAGATTAAGTGGCCCGGGACACCAGGAGCCTACCAATGATGGTATTACAGGTGGCATGTGATAGCCGTTCAAACGCACAGCTTGGCTCTAACAAGACGGGAACTTCCTGAAGCCTCAGCTTCCCACAGCAGCCTTCTGTGCTCTTCTTAGTCAAGGACCCCTTGTTGCTATCCACGAAATCACAGAGGACAGAAGAGTTTGGCAGGAAATTATCAGCTAGTGTGATGGACAGACTCCTAAACGGACAACCTTCTTGGCAGGGGCTGTGTAGGGTGGCATGCCTCCAACCAGGTGTCAAATACTCTTTCAGGAGCTTCATCTGTGAGCCCCCCCTTTCCCCCCACATCAAACCAGGCTATACAAAAGAGCCCGCAGTGAAGACATCTCACACAGCGTAAAGTCCAGTTCGTCCATAGTGGGCAGAGGGACAGGCTGAGCAGTCCTGGGACTGAGGCAGCTTAGGACAGGCTGTGAAAATGTCCTGTGAGGCTGTTCCAAAGCAGATCATAAAACATGCAGTGTGTGCTCCCATCTCCAAAGAAACAGAATTTAAACAATCTCTTCACGTATGTGTGTCTGTTTGCAGGCATAAAGAACTACACAGAAGAATAGATACCAGATATTTTACAGTAGTCACCCCGGGGTGCAGCGCTAGCAAATTCATGACACGTTCATTTTAGACCCTTGCTGTCTGTGACTGACAGGAAAGCAGAGGTAAGGCTAAGAATCCTGGTCAAGCTCTAGGCCACTGTACGTGGAACTGGTTCTCCAGGGTGCTGCTTGCACTCTAAGCCACCAATTCACTCTGTCCACCCAGAGTGCGGCAGCTGTCTAGTGCCACTTGCCCCAACGCCACTCCTTTATCCTGCGACTCAGCCAGGTGGGCTCTACTTATGTCCTGCCCATCATGGGCCTCATATTGCTGTTTCATAAAAGCCAGGACTGCTCTGGCCTCAAGAGACCAACTCTAGAAAAGAGGAGAAGGAGGAAGAACGAGAGGGACATCCGAGGGGACAACTTTCAACACTTGAAACAGGCAGGATTTCAGAACTTGCCAGAACCGACCGGGAATCCTATCCTATCCCTTCAGTGAATGGCCCGGCAGACCTCACCGTTCCCCAAAGACCTTCCAATGACTCGGCTCAAGAGTTCCACCTCTGCGAAAAATTATCCTTTTACTGTAGGAGGCACTGCCAAGGTGGGGGGGGGGGCGGCAGTGGATGGGTGTGGACAGAGGAGGGCCACCAGGGAGTAAGCAGACATATGCCCACCTCCTAAAGCTTGGTTCACCCTCACTACCTCTGACCCCAGAACAGTAAAACCATTGTTTTGACACAAGATGGAGAAAGAATGAAATTCAGGATGTGGAACAAGGTGACCTATTTATAAAAGCCTCCTTTCACCTGCAGATCAAACCGGCCCCTCCCTCCTGTGGCCTGCCTGCCCCACACACGGCAGCAGTGGCAGTATAGAGTGTGGCAAGAGCAATATGCCTGGGGCAGAACCGCCTGTTATTCTACCACAGTGCAGCCTCTGCAGGCAGGCTGAGCCGCTGTCTGACCGCCTGCCCCGGGTGAACACAGGTGCTAGGATGGGTTAGGAGGGAGTGCTTGGGGCATGCACAACAAGCTGGGTGACTGGGCGAAGTTGCCATCCCCATCTGGACTCCTGCCATGTGGCTGTAATCTCCCGCTCCACCCAATCTCCCGCTTGAGGGGACTTCTCAGGCAGGGATGTAAAATTAAGTCTGACTCTAGAACCATCAGAGTATCAGGCCCTTCTGGGAAGTTCTGATGGGCGATTTTGGAAAGAAAATCCCACATAGTCCAGAGCTCTAGCCTCTGGCCTCAAAAAGAGCAAAAACGCACCTGCCGCAAACTCCTACGGAAGGACCCAGATTACTCACGGCTCTTTCAGAAAGGGCTCACAGCAGTTGCACTGTGCCCCTGGGAAACCAAGGAGACATTCATACAGAGACCAAAAATTAAAATAACAGTTAGCTTGTAGTCTAGTTAGAGCTGGAGGGCTAGTCTGCGGCTCACTCAGAGAGGCTCCGCTGCAGGAGGGGCAGCCATACCCTGTCATGTGCACCTTTAGGGGTGGTGGGGACAGTCTAGACTCTGGGCTACTGGTCCATATGGCCCAGGGAAGTCAGTCACAGACTGGGCTGCTACTGCTGGTGCAGAGGGGGCTGAGTGCCTCCAATCCAGCCTCAGAGAAGCAGGGGGAGCCCAGAGAATGCCTGGCTGCCCCTTACTCATCCATCCCCTTACCAGCTCCAGAGGAAGGCAGGGAATGGGGTACTGAGGTAAGTGCCTACAGTCCCCAAGTAGGTTGGGTGGCTCCAAAGAGCCTATATACCCTTGTGAGAAGGCTCCCCAGGGGAACAATCCCTAGGCTCCCTCTTGCCTGGCTCTCCACCAGGCTGGCTCCAGGGCTGCCTGATCTGAGAAGAGGTTAACACAGCTCTGAGATAGGTTGCAGGCTTACAGCAAAGACAACTCAGCTTTTGGGGCCCAAGACCTAGTACAGGAGCGGGTGATACCTTGACCTCTTCCTTTGGAAAAGGTTATCTAGCACACAGCAGAAGCATCATACATACAATGTCCTGCCTCCTCCCAGCTCTCTTTACTAAGAGATCCCTAAAAACAAGGAACCTGAAAGCCAAGTGCAGGGGTTCATGGAAAGTCACAGGTCCATGGTTCACACAGATAACTCTAGTTGCCCAGCTCTCAAGAAGGTGTCTCAGAGGGAAGACACAAGAGGTGAGACCCTGCACAGGGCATGCAAAAAGCAAGGAGGCTGAAGGACCCCTCACATAACACCCCCTTTGCTTCCCCTGAATTCAGTCAGTCACATGAACCCCTTAGATCAAGAACAGCAGCAGTGGGAGTCACCCCCAAAAGAGGCTGTATGGTTGCTCCCTGTAATTATGTATGTGAGGGGGCTCTCAAAGTGAGGTATCAGCTATGGTAGACTCTGGGAACCGTACAGATTCCCAGTTCTCCCGAATGCTGGGATTAAAGCTGTGCGTGCACCATCAAACTTGAATATCCAGTCCATCTCAATGGACTGGCTCTATGGTTTGCATGTATTCAAGTATGTCCCCCCCCCTCTGTGTGTATGTGTGTGTGCCATCCCTTTGTGTGTGCAGGGTCTCTCTCACTGAACCTGGACCTCACTGACTTGGCTACGGTAGCCAATGTGCAGGAGTACCCTGTCTTCACCTCCCACGCACTGGGGTTACAGGGAGTAACTATGATCTGAACTTCAGTTCTCATGATAGTGTAGCAAGCACTTTATCCACTGAGCCATCTCTCCCCAACTCCTTTCACTTTCTAGAAAACTCTCGTTCTACCTTGATATGAATGAACTATTTCAAATGTCACATATAAGAAGTCATAAGACATGTATATCTGCCTTCTGGACCATTCTAGAATGCAGATACAATGATAGTCATTTACAACCAAAGGTCAAACCACACCCAGCACACGGGTTGTTTTTCCTAGTCGTATCTTAGTTCTTTCATTGGTTTTATGTGTTAATGGTTGTATAAACAACCCTTTGTAGATGCTTATCACGTCTGAGTGATACCTAGGTTCTTTGTAAGGATGGTCACATATACAGTTAAGATTTTTTTCTTTAACAGAGTGACCTGGAAGGATTTCCTTTAGTTCACTCTCACCCTCAAAATCTTGGCTCTCAGAACCCCCATTTCACAGCCATCATTTGTAGAAGACATTAAAGATGCCCAACTTGCCTAGAGGTTTCCTGGTCTCTGGACTGCAGGGTGGCAGGCTCAAGATGCTGGAGAGTTTCTGTTGAGCTAGTCTGTCAAACAGACTTCTAATAGGCTGCTTCCGACAAACTAGTTAAGGATCCTAAACGGTAGCAGCCGCAGCACCAGTCCACAGAACTGAACAGGAGGCCTCGGAGAGGCAAGTCCCTGATCTCAAGGGCACTGGGAAAAGCAACAACTTTAACTTCTCAGTTCCTATGGCCTCCAGGAACATCTTACGTGTCCTGTCCTTCCTGCTCCAAGACCATTCATTAGCCTGGAAAGACCTTGACCTCTAGAGGAGAGGCCCCAGCAGTCCAAAGGTGGTAAACGAATGAATCTGGCGCTTCAGACAAGGTTCTGGGGAGCAAATGTCCATGCACCAGCTTATCCCATGCAGAATGGAGCAAGGAGGGAGACAAATGACCTCTTGCCCAGTGCATGGGCAGACTATTCATCACCTGTCAGAAACACTGGTCCCAAGTGCCCATCAACAGATGACGAGGTTTACTAACTGCAGTTCACACATACAATAGAACGCTATTTGGCCATGAAAGAACAGTGTCTTGGTGTATGTTACCCTGTGACTAGACCTTGAAAACTTTAGGCTAAGTGAAAGCAGCCAGACACAAACCATCACACAGCCTATAGTTCCATCTTATGGAATGACCAGAGTGGGAGAATCCATATAGACCAAAGCAGATTGTAGAGGCCAGTAAATGTTTGGGGACTAAGTGGGATGCGGGGTGTGTGTGTGTATGTGTGTGTACACAAGATACCACTGAATTGTGCTTTCTAAAAAGATTAACAATGGGTTGGCAAGATGGCATAGTATGTAAAGGCACTTGCCACCAAACCTGATGACCTGAGTTTGGTCATGGGACCCATATGGTGGAGAGAACTGACTCCAAGTTGTCCTCTGATCTCCACCTGTACATACCATAGTGCACACATAGGCACACACATGTACATGTACACACACATTTTTAAAAATACAGGTTAACGTGGGCTGGGGAGAAAGCTCAGTTCCTAAAGTGCTTGGCGAACAAGCATAAAGACCCTCATCCAACCCCAAGCACCATGGACAAAGCCAAGCTCTGCAGACGTGGAACAAGGAAGAAAGAGCCCTGGGGATCCAGGGGCCAGCCAGTCTAGGCTGACCAGTTAGTCCCAAGGCCATGGGACAGCCAGTCCAGTCTGATCAGTTGGTCCCAGGGAGAGACCCTGACTCCAAAAGCAAAGCAGCTAACTCCTGATAATACCACAACAGACTGACTTGTGTCTTCCACACATACACGTGTACTCTGCCACGCATGTACGCACACACACACAGGTTAATGTTAGGCTATCTGAAGCATACTAAATGAAAGCATGCTACATTGCATGCTCACGATCACAGGAGGAGGGTAGGTCAGAGCTGCAAGGCTGAAGGACACCCAGAACCTACAGGGGACCTGGCTGACCAAGCACTGGCTTGCAGCCAATGCTTCAAACCAGCCACAGCTAATGGGCTAATGGTATAAGATGTGGGAGTTAAGAGCCTTCTAGAGCCTGCCTGCTGTGATCCTCTGGCCCTGCACCCACACACTTTTCTCTCTGCAAAAGAAAAGAGCACCGGGCTTGGCTGCCAGCTTTGCATCCTTGAGCAGGCACCGGTGAATCAAGCTTCTCTGGTGGAATCCGGAATGTGTACCTGTGTCTCCCGCCTGTGCTCAAACAGAGGACTCGGGAGTGGTGACCAGCACAGCCAAACTACAACAGTGTGGTGATGCTGGCATGGGATGTATCAGGAAATCACTCTGGCTACTCAGCTTCTGCTTGCTCCCCTGCTGCTAATGTCTTAGCCTGGCCAGCAAAACTACACCACAGAATTGCCACACCCACGCTCAGACGAACCAGGCTTGTTCCCACACGCAAACTCATTCTAATGGACAAAGTGATGTGTTCTTGGACCATTACCACCAAGAGCCTGAGCACAGCCCAGGCACCTCGCACAGGTACCGTCACTTCCCAGAGGCCCTTTCCAGCTGGGCTGGGCTCACATCAAACATGAAAGCTGGCTGCAAAACAGGGTCAACCAAGGGAGAAGGTTTAGCCAAGTGCCTGTCAAACCATAGAGGCCATGTGTGCAGTCTAGGGCTGGGCTGTCAAGTACCAACTTCTGAGTGGCCTTATTTCCTCACCTCTCTGTGCTCTGGGTCCCCCATGCACCGAAGTGAAGGCAATGATGCTCCAACCTCACTGGCTGCTTAGAGGGTAAAATGTGGATCTCATGGGAAGTTCAGCATGAAATGAGTGTCCAGGGCCAAAGAGATGGCTCAGGGGGTATAGAGGCTTGCTACCAAGCTCAAGGACCTGAGTCCTTGGATTCCTGGGACCCGCATGGTAGGAAATACCTCCCGGTAACTTTTCCTGGGACCTCCAAGCATGCTCTGTAGTCTTGTTGTGTAGCCGTTTCCTCCAGAGATGAAAACATTCCACCCTGCAGGGAAGCTCCTTAAGCAGGAAGGGAAACAACTCAAAACAGCTTCAGGAAGTCCTTGAAACTGATCAGATTCACTAGGCCCCCTGAGAGTCCCTCCCAGAGGGGCAAAGCCAAGCTGCAAGGAAGACTCTGAGAGCAGAGCAGCTGCCTGGCAGGAACAGAAGCCAGCAGAGCTGCCTGGAAGAGCTTTAGACCAACGGAGGGAGGCACCTGGAAAGAAGGCTCTCCAGCCTGCTGAGCTGCCTGCAGACTGTGCTGTGTGCTTCAGGTTCCCAGCTTTGTGAGCTGTAACCCTATGGGTGGGCTTTGGGGATGCAGCTGGGTCTCTTCTGCTCCTGAAAGTGACTCCTCACCTATATTTCTGCCAGTAACCCAATAAAGCTCATTAGTTCACGGAGCTGGACTCTGGTGGTGTCCACAGTTTGGTCTGTCATGGGTTTCCTGTCTGGGGTGATTGCGTCTCCCCAGTAAAAGTTTTGTCACACAATAGGCATGTACATGCCTGTATACACACACACACACACACACACACGTAAAAACAGCTAAATAGCTAACATTGGAGATGTATTTGGATTTAGTGAGGAAAAAGAAGAGAGGAGGGTTATGTCTCCTGAGATAGGGTTTCAACACAGACATGCAAATTCAAAACCAACTCCTACCCCAAACTCAGCCATCTTGGCAAAGAGCAGCAGCCCTAAACTGCTGACTTAGCTCTGTGTTACTCTGGGCCATCTCAGGTTGGGTAACAGCCACAGAGCCCCTGGGGACTTCACCCAGTGTCTGGTGAATTAAATTTTCATCTCTGGAGGAAACTGCTACACAGCAGTGTCACAAAGCATGCGTGGAGGTCCAAGGAAAAGTTACGGGGAGGTATTTCTCTTCTACCATGCGGGTCCCAGGAATCAAACCCAGGTCCTCGGGCTTGGTAGCAAGCCCCTGTAGCCCCTGAGCCATCTCTTTGGCCCGGGATGCTCATTTCATGCTTCCTCTGCTCCCTGACGCCAGGAAGTCAAGGACTGAGCACAAGGAAAGTTTCTCAGGAAAGCAGTTTGGATCTGGGGCCTGTCTATTCCAGTTCTCAAATCATGAGAGCACAAAGGGGAATGGGGAGAAGGTGGCCAGAGCGTCATTTAATGGGTCAACCCAGGGTAACAACTGGTGCAGAGGAGAGCACTCACTCGTCCCAGCAACCAGCTCAGCCTTGGGAAGGCCCAGCTCCTGCCGCCCCAGGCATACTCTGCCCCTGCTGGCAGAGAGCTCTGGAAGCAGCAAGGCCTAACTTCTGACAGGTACATCTGCAGTCGGCTGGAGTTCCCATGACACAAGACAACAGCATGCATGTCACTAAGCAGGCACAAGCAGGAAGGCCTGGCACACCCCAGCTGGGCAGCTGCCACCAGACCAATTGTGGGAAGACCCCTCCTCAGGCCCTCCCTGCAGGCCTTCCTGCCAGACTCAGGTTCCCACAGCTGGAGCTGGACCGCAATCCCTGCTCCTACCGAAGGCACTGCCGAGCTCTCCTGCTGTCTGAGTTTCTGTTCCCATATCAAAAGCAGTTCTTTTCTGCTGAGGCGACAGGACCTGCCAACAAAACAAGCCGCTGGGACCTGCGTTTTCATAACACAGTGCACTACAATGAATCACTGAGGCTTAATGGTATTGGCAGCTGGGCTGGTGGCAGGAACCCGTGTGAAAGTTGCAAAGCCTCCTCCCTGCACTCATCTCTCCTGATTGACAGCACCCTCTCCAGGCCCCCAAACAGAAAACCAGACAGTATAGAGATTCTGCACGTGGACCAGTCTGACTCTTAGGATACAACACAGGCACACTGTCCCTTTAAAAAGGAGAAGGGGACCAGTCACCTGGCACATCCTGCATCTTGTGACACCCAGCAAAGCCCATATGCATGCCAAGAGCTCCATGAAAATGCATAGCCAAGGTCCCACAGAGGGGACCTGCAACAGACAGACCTCAGGTGACATGAGCTCAGGTGGCTTGGGACTGTTAGTGTGGGCTCTTTGGGAGGGGGAAGCTTGGATGGCTTCATCTTCCTCCAGGAAGCTGGTCCTGAAACAACTGACCATGTGACAGAGGTGGCAGACAATGTTCCCTGTCCTGGGTCAGAGATGCCAGCCCTTTTGCAAGACCCATAGAGGTAGACAGGGTAGGGCACAGACTGTGTTCCTAGACGTTACAGAAGGCAGTGGGAGGACAGTCGTGGTGACGCCACCCTGAGGCTCCTCCCCTATTCACGGTCCAGTCTCCCTCTGCCCACCCTTCAAGCTTCAGCTGTCCGTTCAGGTCCTCCTACTTCAGATATCCCTTAGATTCCTGTGGGCGAGGTAGACCCTGGGACTTCTCAGCACCACAACTGCTAGAAAGTCTTTGCCCTTAAATGGCCTGCAAGTCAGCTGAAGCTCATCTCTCAGGTCTACACTGGCTGCCTCCTCCATAGAGCCTTCCCTGGTTGGCCTCCACGGTTGCCTCACCGCCATCTCCTCCAAACTCTGCCTGGGATTACCTCAGGACCCTGGGCCTGCAGAAACCTAGGCATGTGGTCAGTCACAACCCTGTATCTTGGCTGAAGTCCATGAGCCTGTCCAAGACCCGCCCACATGTGGCCAGCCAGCAAGTGGCCTCACAGTCTCCCAACACCTACCACAAAATCCAGAGTTCTGGAATGTTCCAGGCAAGTGCCTTGGGAAAAAGCCAGGAGAAAAGTCTTGTGGGTCTTCACCCCAGGGGGTGGGGGAGAGAATTAGAGAGCAAAATGGAAGCAGCATCAGGCGGCTAAAACCTGGGGATCCTTCTGAACGTGGCTGCCCCACAGGGCCCCCCGGCCTGGCCTGCCGTGCTGAGCTGCTTGATCACTCCTGGCCAGAGCCAGTTCCACCGTCACCAAGGGGAAACAGCCCTTGGTTACCACTGGCCTAACACAGAAGGCAAAACAAACACCAAGGCCTAGCAGGCCTCCCTCCTCACTGCTGGGAACAATTACAGGGGAATCGGCTCAGCAGTTTAAGGGCCCTCCAAAACTGGAGGCTGCAAGCCAGTGGGAGGCCAGTAGGTAACTCATTCCCTTTCTATGCCTCTGAATATTTCCCAAGACCTGGGGACCCTGTGTCATCCCACTTAGGAAGACAGGGAAACACACAGAACCCCAGTAACTGCAGAGTCCCGGCCAACACAGGCCACGGCACAGAGCACTGAGCCAAGTCCACAACACCATTTTCCACCAGTAAGCTTGGCAGGTGCAGAGGTGATGCCCCCATCCATCAGACCTCAAGAAGGGACTCACCAGAAATATCAGCCCAGGCAGGGGCAGGCTGAGGACCGGCACAGTTCTCGCACAGCCTGCCAGCCATGACCAATCCTCTCACCCCCCCACCCACCTCCCACCCCTGGCCAAGCAGCTTGCCATCCGATGAGTAAACTCACCACCAGAGGAGCAAAGGCACTTTTCACCAGGCTCTAGCTGAACTTGGCAGGGGAGCAGCCAGGACTGCACCAGGGCTCGGCACTGTCCTCAGAGGTTGGGCAGTAGGGTTTCAGGTGCAGCCAGCACAGTCAGGGCGCTGGTCCCCAATCTCCTCCTGTCCTAGCACATCCAGAACCTTCCCTTCAGAATCAGCCTCTCCTAGGGCATGCTCTCTCCCATGTAGGGACACCCCACTGCCAGGATCTTAAGACACCGTAAGTAGACCCTGGAGGGAAGCTCAAGCAGAAAAGGCGCGAGAAAGAGCTGGGTGACACACCTCATCCCTCCTCAGACCCTCTCTCCAAGTCTCCAGGCTCCCTGCAGCAGAGTAGCATGCAGGGAGAAGCATCTGTCCTTCCTCCACCCGATTCCTTACTACGTTCCGGGCACCCATGCTAGTGAGCCATGCTTTCTCTTCCCCACACTTTGACTTGGAAGGCAGAATAGCCCTATTCACCGCCTAGTGTTGGGGGTATAGGGGCTCTAACCTTGGACAAGGTCCAAATTCTTGTCATATAGGAGCCACCAAACACCTGGAAGATGCTCTTAAATATTCCCTCAGTCCATCTTCAGGCTCACTTGGGTCCCCTACTCCGTAGCCTCCCTGAAGCTGCATTTTTCTCTGACCAGAACAGTACCTTGCTCTGGGTTCAGGGATTTGCCCAGGGGAGAGACAGAGCACAGGGAACGGGAAACAGAATGAAGGTGGGGGCAGAGAGGTTGGAGGATGCACAGGGTGTCCGCGGCCTCCCAGTGTACGCGGAGCTAGACCCCCATCCTGAGCATAGTAAGGAAATGATCCTCAAAACCGAGGGGGCAGGGCCAGTGGCGGGAGTACTTAAGTCCAAGTCTGGTGGGACTGAGGTCAGCGCCTTTCGCGCGCTCCCCTCTCAGCTCCATCCTACTCTCTCATCCTCCAGATGGTTTGTGCCCATGACCCACGACCCATGACCCAGGGAGGGCTCAGGGCACAAGCGAGCCACTGCCTTTACCAGTCACGCTGGGGGTCTGCCTCAGAGAAAGCAGAGGCCGTACCTCACTGAAAGATTGCTTAAGTCTTTGAACTCAACCCTGGTCCTCGTTTGTCTCAGAGCAGGGAGTTCTCGACCTTCCTACTGCTGCGACCCTTTAGTACAGTTCCTCATGTTGTGGTGATCCCAACCATAAAATTATTTTGTTTCAACTCCGTAACTGTAATTTTGTTATGAATAATAATGTAAATATCTGTGTTTTCCGATGGTCTTAGGCAACTCCTATGCAAGGGTGGTTAGACCCCCCCCAAAGGGGTCATGGCCTATATGCTGAGAACTGCTACTTTAGAGGGACTTGAGGATCCACTGCCCCCTCATCCTGCCCCAGTCACAGACAGGAAGGCCACTGAACTTAAGAGCGGGCGGAGGGGGGGAGATCAGAGTTTAGATTTTGATACGGTTGTGCTAAAAATTTAAACAGCACATTCCCAGGACAACCAGCCAGAAGCTACCAGAAACCCCCTGGAGAAGTTGCAAGAATATGAAACCCTGTCTGGAGCCCAGTGGCAAGGACATTGGGCCTCATCACAGCAGGAAGCAGGGACTGGACATCGGGCAGTGAGCCAGGGAGTGGCAGGGAAGACAGCGCCCAGCACAAAGTCCACTAGTACATTCGCTCCCCTGGGCTTCTGGGTGGGAACCAGAAAGCAGAACTCTGGAGAACCATGTCCTCTCCCCACAGAGCGGTTAGAGTCACACTCCCTGTTGCAAAGGGCAGGGCAGGGCAGCAGGTCCATAAACATGGCAGCTGGGACCTGCCAGCCAGCCATCGAGCTCACATATTGAGACTGGTACTCTGACCTGTCCCTGAGAAGCCATCACAAACAGCTGATGTGCCACCTTCCTCTCCCTTTCCTTTTCTATTTTCCTTCTTTTATGCTTTGGGGAAAGGAGGTTAAGAACCAAGAGGGGGCTAGGGAGACACTTAGTTGGTAAAGTGCTTGCCCTCCAAGCAGGAAGACTTGATTTGATGCCCACAGCCCACATTTAAAAGCCGGGCATGGCAACATGTGTTTGTCATCCCAGCCCTGGGAAGGCAGAGACAGGAGGATCCCCGGGGCTTTTTAGCTGGCCACTTAGCCCACGCGAGGAGAGCTCCAGGCTAGTCAGGGAACTTATCTCAATAGAGAAGGTGGGCTGGCAAGATGGCTCAGTGGATAAAGGCACTTACTGCCAACCCCAACAACACAAATTCAAGTGCTGGATCCCACAGGTAGGAGGAGGGAAGTGACTTCTGCAAGCTGAACTCTGACCTCCACACATGCACAGTGGCATGCATGTGTCCATAAACATACACACACAAAATAAATGACCAAAACAAAACAAAAAACACCACCGAGCATGGTGGTGCTCACCTTCCATCCCAGTGTTTGCAAGGCAGGGGCAGCTACATCAGAGAGGCCTTAAGAAACAAAACAAAAAACACAAGGTAGCTGACCACTGAGGAACCACCTGAGTTTGTCCTCTGGCCTCCACACACATGGACACACACACGAGCCAGGAAAGATGAATTAGAAAGTGTCTTTCAGGTGAACAGTCTGAGAGTGAGGGTCCTCATCAGCAGCTCAGCCTCATTTTTTACCTGCGAAAGTAAGATGAACTCCCAGCCCCTGCAGGCTGCTGAGGTAACCAGAGGACATGGCGAATGCACAGGGGTCCGACAACTCCCAGCACAGAGTAGGTCTTCCAGCGGTGCCACAGGCTCAGACAGCTCTCTGCGTGGCCAGTTTGGAGCATTAATCTGTGACGTGTGTTTGTGCGTGAGGTGGTAGCTACCGTTATTTACCGGGCATCCACGTGGCTAGGTCTTAGTGCAAACTACTTGGCAGGATAGGAACAGTACTGTCTTAGAGCACAAAGCTGCCTCACCGTCTGTCAGACCGTGGGCTGGAGAGATGGCTCAGAGATGAAGAGAAAGCACTGCTCTTGCAGAGGACGTGAGTTCAGTTTCTAGCACCCATGTCTGGTGGCTCACGCCAGCTCCAGGGGGGAGGGGGTGGCGCCCTCTTTGACACCCATGGATCCTACATACATGTGCATACTCATATGCACAATTTTAAAAAAATCATCTTTTTAAAGGCTCATCTATTTAGAATGCTTTGCTTTGTATAATGCAGTTGTGGTGGGAAACACTATGGAGGTTCATTAGAAACCTCAAGATAGAATGACCATGGTCTCTAGCAATTCCATGTGGGGCACACATCGCTACTGGCTACAGTTAGTTCTCACCACTGGGGCAAAACACCTGAGGACAGGAACATAAGGAAGTTTGAAGGTGCCAGCCACTGTGGCAGAGGAGGCGTGGTGGCAGGAGCATGAGACAGCGTCACACTGCGTCTGCAGTCAGGAAGCAGAGAGAGGAATGCCGGTGCTCAGCTCACTTCTCCTTTTTTTAAAAAAAATTATTTATTTATCATTCTATGTGGGTGGGGGAGGACGAGAGAGGAAGAGGGAGGGAGGGGAAGAGAAATGTTGGGTTAGGTTATGGGTCCATGCATCGCAGCACACATGATGAGGTCGGAGGACAGCTCTGTGGAGTCAGTTCTCTCCTACCTTTGGGCAGGTCCTGGGGACTGAGCTAAGTCTCTCAGGCTTCTGTGTTGAGTACTTCTACCCATGGGGACATCTCCTAAGCACCTTGCTTTCTCTCCTTATTCAGTCTGGGACTCCTGTCCATGGGATAGTGGCACCCACATTCAGGGAAGACTTTCCTTTCTTGGTTAAACCTTCCTGGAAATACCCTCATTCACAGAGCCAGAGGTGTGTCCCCACAGTGAGTCTAACCCAGCCAAGTTTACAATGATGATTAATCAATACAACTTTACCCTTTGCCCACACAGCGCCCAGGAGCATCACTATTAAGCCATGCTCGTCCATCCCCGACAATGTCTCATCTTCATCTTATAATGTGAAATGAACTTAGTCTATTCCTAAAAGTCCCCATAGTCTTTAATGGCGCCAACACCATTCAAAAATCCAAAACCTCACGCCGGGCGATGGTGGCGCACGCCTTTAATCCCAGCACTCGGGAGGCAGAGGCAGGTGGATCTCTGTGAGTTCGAGACCAGCCTGGTCTACAGAGCTAGTTCCAGGACAGGCTCCAAAGCCACAGAGAAACCCTGTCTTGAAAAACCAAAAAAAAAAAAAAAAAAAAAAAAAAAAAAAAAAAAAAATCCAAAACCTCTTCTAAGACCCAAGGCTGTTTCCCATCTATAAAATCAAAAGGCAAGTTATATATCGTCCACTACAGAGTGGCAGAGAACAAACATTCCTGCTCTAAAGGGAGGAAGGAGAGTAGGATGGACATCCCAGACCAAAGCAGACTAAGACTCAGAAGGGCAAACGCCTATTTCTGCGGCTCCGCGTTTGACATCTGGAGCTGATGAGGTCATCATTCCCTCCTACCGTTCTGCGGCACACCGACTCTCGGACCAGCTCTACTCCATGCCTGCAGCTTTCCTTGGCAGATGTCCTATGATCTTAGCGCTCCAACACACTTGGGGTCTCCTTTGCAACCTAGGCTTCACCTTTTCAGGTCTGCAATGAGCTCCAGAGGTCTCCTGCAAGGACTCTAAGCCTGCCACGCACTGCCTAGCTTCGGCAGCTTTCTGGAACCTCGGTGCAAATCCCTATGACCACCTTCTCAAATCTTCCGTGACTGCAAAACCAACACCAGCCGGATGACGGTGCCAGGCTCTGCTGTCAGTCCAAGGCGTAGCCTAACCCCCTCGGACCACAAACACAATAGCCTCTGCGTGCCTTCAAGGCTGAGTCTAGGATAGTGCTTGCCTAGGTGGCCGATTTGGAGCAGAAAACCCTTTCTCTGCATTCTCACTTCAGGGTCTCTCCTTTCAAATGTATCTGTGCTGTGACAACATGAGGGCTCGATGTGCAAGGGGTGGCGGCGGCGTCTCCACCTAAGGCCAGTTTCCACTTGTCCCAGCGCAGAACATGTAGTCAGTCGTCGATGGCAGTCATCTCTGTCACAACTAAAGCTGCCTCCTCTCCCCACCCTCCCTGCACACATCTTTATACTCTCTCACACACCTTTCTGAGCCAATCCACACATTTCCCCCACCTTTCTGTTCCACTTGCTGCTCCCTGCCACCCGCAGACCGAATGAGAGCGGTGAAGTAATAACCACGCCACAGTGTAAAGATGCTAACCTTTCTTGAAATTTCTTCTGCCAGATAAACTGGCTCACTAAGTCTCAGTCAGGTTCTCAGGACACAGGTACAATGCAGAAACAACTTTAGTTGCCAGGGTAAGATACGAATGGCTTCAGGCCTACTTCCCAACAGAGTATCTGTTCCTCTCTGAAACCTCCTAATGCAGGTCTCCACCGCCCACATTTCTCTCTGCATTCTTCCAAACCCCCACAAGGACAGTACTGCTTACAGCATGCTGGCCCACGGCTCCAAACTCTTCCGCATTTCCCTGCGCACTAGTTCTCACGTCCTGTGAAGCACCCAACCGGGTGCATAAGAGCAGCAGCCCACTGAATTAGGTGCTCTTCTTGTTGCTGTGCCAGCATGCCCAACAAACCCAGCTTCTCGAACCCAGCTTCATTCCGGCTCACAGATTGGGGTACAGTGGCAGAAAGCACGGTGGCGGGAACGTGAGGTGGCCAGTCACATCACATCTACAGTCAGGAAACTAAAAGAGACAAATGCTCGGGCTCAGCTCACCTCCTTTTACTAAGATCGGGACCACGGCCCACGGGATGGTGCTACTGCACTCAGGGTGGGTCTCCCTCCTCAGTTAGCTCTTCTGAAGATGCGTTCGTGGACATGCTCAGCATGTGTTTCCATGGCAACTCTAAATCCAGTCAAGTTGACAATGAAGATGAACCATCACGGTGTCCAAAGAACTGAAAGTCGTGCTCAAGGCATTGCTACTCATCAGAGCCAAGGGTGGGAGCAACCCGTATGTCTACCGATGATGGACGCATGGATGGACAACTGCAATCTGTACAGTGAGTTACAATTCAGACTTAGAAGGGCAGGGAATTCTACATCTGCTCAAAGACGAACCTTGAGGATATTTTGGAAAATGAAATAAGTCACAAAAAGACAAATGTAGTATGTTTTCACTTCTACATGGCCCTCATAGAGGGTGAATTCAGAGACTGATCTAGATTGGTGGGTGTTGGGGCTCAGGGTGGGGTGGTGAAGATGGAGAGTGAGGGCTGCCTGGGACAGACTTTCAATGGGGACCATGAGAAGGTTCTGGAGCTGCAATGGTGACAGATGCATGATGACATGCACAATACTGCTCCCACTGAACTTAGCCCGCACACACACATTTGTTTGTTAGTGTATTGTATGGGGCTGTCATGCCAAGGCAGGCCTGTGAAGGTCAGCAGACATTGTGGGAAACAGTTCTCCCCTTTCACCGCATGGTTCTGGGTACTGAGCTCAGGCGATCAGGCTTGGGGGTCAAATGCCTTCGTCCACTGAGCTATCTCACCAGCCTGAGCTTACTCTTTAAAATGGCTAGGGGCTGGAGATGGGGTTCAGGGGTAGAGCACTTGCCTGGGACGCATGTGGCATCGGGTTTGAGCCTGGGATTCAAACAGTAAATTTTAGGTCATCTATCTTTGCCACAATAAACACTTATTTTATTTTATATGAATTTTATATTTTCATATTTTATATGAAAATAAAATAAAGGAGAACTTGTGGCATAGAAATCTAAAAGCAATGGAGAAAGAGCTCTTTAATCCTGGTATTCCTGGGACAGATGCTCAAAACTGCTAAGAAATGTGCCCCTGGCAGTGCCCTCTGTCTCTTTAAGCTGACCATTGGCCAACATTGTCTGTCCTCCCAAGAGCAGCCGTGCTGAAAAGGACAGGAGGCTAAGCACAGAGGGAAGGGCACCATTCACCTGGTGACCAGTTCCCCGGGGCTCTCTGCACCCTCCTTTCCTTCCAGTCACGGTTCCCAGACTGCATCTGGGTCCAATCTGGGCCACTCTGGGCAGCCCATGTGCAGGTGCAGGTCTCACTAAACAGGCAAGGAGACAGAAGTGGCAGGAGGTAGAAGCCAGTTCAAAAAAAGCAGATTGAGACACTGAAAATCAAGCCTCAAGTAGTGAAAAGCTCACATCTCTCCTGAGCTCAGGGCTCCTTTGTCGGGGAGACACTGGACCACATAAGGAAAGCAGCTTGGAGACACCTGGGTGCTGCTGGTGCCCAATACACCCACTTGTTGGAGAGAATTAAACTGAAGCTAAGTGTGGTGGCCATAATCCTAGCACTTGGGGTAGGCTGAGGCAGAATGGACGGGAGTTTGAAGCCAGCTCCCACTATGTAGAGAGTTCAAGGCAAGGCAGGGTTACAAGAGACCCTGTTTCATAAAACAAAACAAACAGACAAATCATTGATGTCAAGTCTGAGGCAGAGCGCCCAGGAGGGAGCTGTGAGTGCCAATGTTATTCTGGCTCCCAGTGCCCTCTCCTGCTGCCCACACTTCCTGTGGCCTCTGTTCCCATCCACACTCAGCCTACAGAAGCAGGCTACTCAGGCCCAGTCCAGCTGTCCTTCAAGGTCATGGATTCCTAATCAATACATTGAACGGCCTAAGAAAAGCTTCCGCTATACTTCTCAACCTCATCTGGAACTCTTGCCATGTCCTTGACACAGACGCTGTACTCTCCGTGACGCACACCCTCGCTGCCCAGTGCCCCACCCCAGCAATGCTGCAGGCCTCTGCTGCCCTTCTGTTTTGGTGGCTCCATATCTACCCACAAACAATATCTCTCATAAGGACTCAATCAGACACGTCCTGCCCTCCCAGTCTCTATGTATCTGTCAGTTTCTGTCCTCAACCCCTGACTCACCTTAGTCCTAACACAGAGGTTTTCCTTGCTGGGCATCCCTCCCACCACAGGCCAGGGGTCAAGTTCCCTCTGACACTACAGTTCAAATTGGTCCCCTTTGCCCGCCTGAGTCCTCGCTTGTGAAATTACTGCAGGGGGTGGCTCTTGGTACACAGAGACATGGTATGGCCAGAGGATGTGGATAGTCCACTCAAAAACAAAAACAAAACAAATGGCAAACAGACTCCAGACTTGCTTGAAAAGATATTCAAACTCAAGTTGACAGGTATTGTGGGATATTTGCACTGTGTGAAGATATATGGCTGTGCTTGGTTTAATAAAGAGCGGAACAGCCAAAAGCTAGGCAGGAGGTATAGGCAGGACTTCCAGGCAGAGAGGGGAAATAGGGGGAGGAAATCTAGGGGCCAGAGAGAGGTGCAAGGAGACATGGAGAGGAAACGGGATATGCACGGTGGGAGAGAGGTAATGCCATATGGCAGAACATAGATTAATGGAAATGAGTTAATTTAAGTTAGAAGAGCTGGTTAGGAACAAGCCTAAGCTATAAGCTGAGCTTTCATAATTAATAAGAAGTCTCATTATTTGGGAGCTGGCTGATGGGACAGAGAAAGACTTGTTACAGACAGGGGAACCCCAAATTAAAATGAGACATCACTGTGCACACACCAGATTTCTTGCAGGCAGAGATCCTGCTTCCTCTGGGCAGTACAGGAGCCAGCACTGCATGGTTTGAACAGGGAACTAAACCAGTCAACACTGTTCGACTCCAGGTACTTGTGCTGTAAGAATGAAGCCCCAGAAGGCAGGGTGTCTGGGGATCTACTGGTAACAAAGTGCTGCCCTCGGCAGTGGACCACCATTGCCAAGCCAGTCTCTAAGTTGCTGGCCCTTGAGTGAGATGGCCAAACTTTCGCCCAAACTTGGGTCTTCCAGGCCCAGACTCAAGTGGGAGGACCAGCTACATTGGCAGAGAAGTGTGGCATCTAGCTGTTTGTCACTCTGTCCATAGACTCCCTTCTCTTGGTCCGGCTTCCCTTGCCCAGAAGAAGCATCTCCCCAAATTTCTTAGGCCACTCACAGCACCCATTCCTTTCATTACCCAGAGCCTCTTTTGCACCAGAATCCACCATGTTTTCCAGTTTTTATACCTATGTGACAAAGTGTCCATTTTTAAACAATTACTCCCAAAACACACACACAGATGATATAGACTAATACATATACTATGGTCACAATAATGCTACATTGACAGAGTCCAAACATCATGAAACACGCACACACACATACACACCCCAGAAACTTAAACTGGCACAGTTTATTTATACAGAAATAAAGCTGTATTTTCTTCCCCACCCCCATGGGTCATCCTGTGAGGGCTATTCAGGAGGGCACAGAAGGTCACCCAGCCTGTCTGATCCACTACACATGTGTACAAGGGCCATGCTAGACTCTCAGCTAAGAAACAACAGCAGAGTCCTCTAAACACAAGAAACCACCCCATTACCCAGCCCTGAAACACCAATACCAAAGCAAAGACCCTCAGATGGGGAAAGGGATGCCTTTGGGACATGGTACCTCCTAGAGAGCTGGCCAGGGCAGCAGGCAGAAAAGGCTTAGAGAATGTTCTAGTTGTCCCCTCCCTCCAACACCCTCTTCCCTCACAGCCAACAATCTCTATAATGCATCCAGGGGGATTTTTAATGTTTTGACTCAAAAGCAATACATCTTTGAAATAAACCAAAGTAGACTAAACTTTAGGAATGAAGAAAGCCCCTTGGAAAGTCGGGCTTGCTGTGTCTGCTCGGCTACACCAGGGTGCTGTTTATCTCCAGGGGGTGAATGTGCAGGGTGCCTCTGGCCAGCAGCTCTCTCTGGGTAAGTAGATACAGCTGCTGCAGCAGGGCCGTGTGGGTATCCCAACTCCTTAAAACTCTTAGATTTTTCCCGCAGCTCCTGTGCCGGATCTCCACAGCCCTCCAAGGAGGCCATTCACAGAGCTATCTAGGCCAAGCTCCTCCTACCTCTGCATCTATTCTGATCATGTCTCTGACCCCCATGCAAAGCACAATGGAGCGGACTGTGCGACACTATTCCGGACTCTTCTTGGCAGGGTGTGTGTGTGCGCCTCCAGTGGTTTGAGAATTTGTGCAGGGTGGAATCTCAGTGGCTCATGGGTGTCTCTGTGGCAGGGGAGACTTTAGTCTCTTGGCGGTGTTCTGAGTAGATTCTGATCACCATTAGGGGACTCTCTTCCCATGAGCACCAGAGGCCCAACAATTCAATAGCAGAGAATAGCAAATTCTGCCCTGCATGGGAACACTCCCACCTGATGTCAGCCGCTGGCCCTGTCATGCTCTTGGGGACAGCTGGGACAATGGCAGTATAAGACTGGGCCAGTTATCTGACTCAGATCTTTCTGGTTGGACTTGAGATACTCTGTCTCTGACACCACTCTTTGATACATTGACCTTTAACCCTGACAAATCAAGCACTCTGCGATGAGATGTATACGGTTGGTTTTCCCAGCATCACAACAGACATCTTCCTTGAGGAGCCAGGAATGCCAAGGAGAGCCAGCTCTAACTTCCCTCCAGGATTTATGGAGAAACAAAATTCAATGGCAGGTCAGAAAGTAAAACACCCAAGTGACAACGCAGCTCAGCTTTCAGAAACATGCCCTGCTCATCCTCCATGAACTATGTCAAAGTTAAAACCAGGTGTGACCTCTCCAGGATGCTGAGACTGCGGGGACATGCTAATGGCAGGTTCCATTCTGCCACCCAAAATGATGCAGGTAGCTTCACATGGAGACGGGTGTCAGGAGGGGGCAGAGACTAAACCGGCTTTCGGGGTGTAGACTGTGCTGAGCCCTTCTCTTGAGGTCCTCCCAGACCCTCCCAAACAGCCCCCAGAACTCAGCATCTTCGTGGTGCAGTCTCCTATGTCCCTATGTTAAACTGTCTGGCGGTCACCCATGAAGTATGTAGATCACCTTTGTAAGTCTGCCAGGGACGGGTCACTTCAAGGACAGTGGTCAACAGTAATTTGTGACATCCTTCTATCCCTTTTAGATTCCTTCCTTCCTCCCTTCATGACTACCCTATGAGAATGATCTATGTCCCCAACACTTAGCTGGGGGTAGAGCATCTGATGTCTTTGCCCAGAACCTGCTTTGTCTCACTTTGGTGATATGCCTCAGTTCTGATTTTGAAGACTCTCCTGTCCCTAGTCACAATGTAGGCCTTGATTGACTGCTGGGCCCTGGGAGTTGGGACATGACCCCAAACTGCTGCATCAGGAGATTTACATGGCCCTAGAACAGTGAAGATAGGGGACCAGTCAAAACAATCCTGGGGCTTTTGCCTAAATGACCTTCTGAGAAAGAGGTCAAAAGGAATGAAATTAGATGTTTAAATAGCAAGGGATACAGTTGCTGATGCCAGGGCTGGAACCCCTGGGCTCAGATTCTTCCTCCTTGTTTTTTCTTTTTCTTCTTTTTTAAGTAACTTTACAGTTTACCAAAGCAATTTTTCCCCCTTTTTAGATTTTATCTTCTGATACGGAAAAGTCCCTGCTGACAAGCAGGTTAAGCTTTGGGGTGTGTCCCCGTGTGTGTATGTATGTGTGTCCACGTGGAGGCCAGAGGTCAACCTTGAGCATCTTCCTTACTCACTCCTTAAGGCAGGGTTTCCTTCTGAACCTGGAGCTCAGTGACTGAGCCTGCCTGGCTGGCTACAAGCCCCAGGGCTCCTCCTGTCTCTACCTCCCCAGCACTGGGGACTGCAGGTGCATGCTGTGAGTTCTGAGGGATTAAGCTCAGCCTCTTGTGTGTGCATGGCAAGCTCTTTAACATCTGAGCCATTTTCCCAGGTTGAGGGCTTTCAGTTTGTTTGCTTATGAATATTTTAAACTATTTATTTATGGTGCTGGGAACTGAGCACAGGGCCACTGGCATGCTGAGTGAGAACTCTTCCATGGTTCCAAGCTGAACTTGACAAAGACTACTTTCTGGCCCACGCAGTTTCTTCCACCAGGCACATCTTGTTTCCTCATAGAATTTTGCCTCAGAGAGCCTTTGACAGTGGAAAGTCTTACAGCGTCTCCCCGTGTGACACCGCTCCTGTGCCTTCGTGGGCTTTTGCAAACTTTCTGTCATTGACCTGTTTCGCATCATCCCGTCTGTGCTGAGCCGTGGACCCTGTCCCCTGGTGCCTGCTTCAGCACAGCAGCGGAGTGCAGTAACTGCTGGTACTAAACCTTCTCAAAGTTAGTGCCAGGCACATAGCATATGTCAGACAATCATCCGGATGGAGCACCTGCCACCTGGTGACCCTTATTTGATGTCACATCATGTGTAAGTTTGAAGGCAGAAATCTGGTCAGTCTAGGAAGAACCAGGTTGTTATCCCCACCTCTGCTCCTTCTAAGGGCCAGCATGGGTCCCTCACGCCACAGTCCTTCTGTGTGGCTCCTACACCAGATCTTGTCTTTCCATCGCCCACACTCTCCCGTGGCTGCCTTCAGGCGTGACCGGGTGTCTCACAGGGCCTGTAGGTCTTCTATTTGGGCCGCATCACCTGCTCTTCCTCACCCGCCACACCTCATCCAGTCTCTGCACCACCAAGGGTTGTCCTTCATTCAGAGGGCTCTCCCTCTCCCATCAGGCCTCACTCTGAGGGCAATACACCACAGAGGCCTGCCAGCCATCACCTGGGATTGCCGGTACGTCTGCCCCAGTCCTCCTACCTCAGGAGCTCGGCCCGTGCTTCTCCAGAAACATGTTCACGGAGACAGCAGCCTGAGACAGTCTTCACCAGAATAGGAACTCCACGAGGGCAGGAAGTTCATCTTGCCCACCACATCCCAGGATCTGGAATAGTGCCTGGAGTGGTAATAAAACATGCCTGTGGGGTGAATGAGAGGCTCTTTCTGTCTGATACACTGTGCTCCCCCAAAATACTGCACAATACTCCCAGGAAAGCAGGGTCTAGCACCTCCCTAAGATATACCACTGTCCTGAAGGGCTCTCTCTGCATTCCTCTGTCTGTCCCCAACTGACTGGCTGTAAACGCCGCTTTAGCCCCAGCTTGCCTTCCAGGCCCCCCATTTCTAGAGACTCAGACTCAATTCTCTGCAGCCAAAACTATCTCTAGTGGGGAGACCTGGTTGTGCCTAGGAAGCAGGCAGCAGCTTCGGTTCCTCGCTCCCTGACTCCTCCCTGGCCCAGAACCAAGAGTGTCAGCTGAGGGCTGGACAACAGAGTGTGGTCCTTCTGGGCACCCTGTCCCAGCTTGGAGAATCCACATCTACACTGGGCACAGAAGAGGCCCAATATATCCCCTCCATCCACACAAACCTTCTCTTTGGGAGCAACAGCCAGCAAGTACTCTCCTTCCAGACAGGACAGCCAACCGCGGCACCTGCACCTGACCGCCTTCCCATCCACCAGCTGGAGAGGCCAGTGCCCCTGCCTTCTCAGAAAGAAGAACGCATCTGCGCTGGATCCGGCCACACAGCTCCCCCCCCCCCACCTCCACTCCCCACAGAGAAAACAGACCTCTTGTCTCAAACATGACCGCCTAGCCTGGTGTCAGCTCTGAGAAATTAAGGGTCACAGAATTATCGCCATGGTACATGCACCATGGCTTCAAGGCTGCCACACCCATTCCAGAGTCTCTGGTCATTAGGAGACACTGACCAGCGGCTGCCTCCCACCAGGAGCCAAACACAAAGTTCTCTTTATGGGAAGACAGGATGGCCACTGGCTAATCCAGGGTCAGGAAAAGCCAGGTTTGGCCTTTCTCCAAGGACACAATAGGTTTTTATCTTGACTCCTACCCCACACCCACCCATCCAGCTTCCCCAGCAGGTACAGTCCAAGACCCCCTAGGCTGCCCCACCTCCTCATAAAGACACTGAGGATAGACAAGCATATGCAGCCAGCACTAGGCATCTCCACACTCCCTAGAAGCTTACTGAGGACCTACTATGTGCTGAGCAGAGCCTGCACACAGCAGAGCAGACAGAACGACACTGCTGGCCACTGAAAATGTCATTCACGGCTTCCATAGGCTTGCTTCACAGTGGGTGCACACGGTGATGAGGACAAGCCTGCTCACTTGGGGTCTGGTCCAGCTGTATCATGGGGGGCCAGACTGGTTGACTGAGAAAAATATAGGGATGAGATTATCGGAAGTTAGTGTCCCTTGGCCTGGGGATGGAACTCGGCTGGTAGGGGCTTAAGCTAGCATGCATGAAGCCCTGAAACTCACACCATAGCACGTGAGAACCAACCCCCCCCCCCCCCGCAAATTGTCCTCCAACCTCCACATTCAAGCTATTACACACACACACACACACACACACACACACACACACGCACACGCACACACTCCACAAGCTGAGACAGTCTGGGGAGGGATAAATAAAAGTCCTAATAGAGCTACATAAAACAGGTAGGAACTAGAAGAAGGGAAGAGAAGTAGCCTAGAAAACAGAAAAATCATGACCAAGATGGAGCCACCAGATACCCTGGGAGGAATCCTGTGGCTCAGATAAAGTAACCCCCTCCTTGGGGTTCATACCTCAGTTTTCCTTGCTAGAAGAAAGCCCCCTGAGCTTTCTCTCTGGTCCTCAGGAACTAGGACCAGAGAGAGAGGCAGGGGAAGGTCTATGGTTCCAAGAATGGTCTCTGCCATCCATGGGCTGATCTCCTAAAGCCCCAGCCAAAAGGCCTGGGGGTTGGGGGACTGAGAAAGCAAGCCAGGGAGAAATGGAAAACCCCAGGATTCTGTGGGAGGCAAAGGGGTAGGGGGCCAGAGAGGGGCCATATCAAGCCCCAGCAACCCTTGGCTTCGGCTCAGCAGGAACTGTTTCATCCAGAGACTGGGAGCCGCCAGCCCAGCCAGGGCTCTCATGAGAGCGGAAGAGGTCAAGGCTGGATTTCCCCTTTCCAATATGGCAGAGGGGAGGAGGGGCTGACTGAAGGAGCATGCAGAGTGCTGTGGCTGAGATGACAAAGTCTTCAAAGGCCAAAGCTGGGAAGAGATGGCCACCTGACCCCTCCACTGCCAGCATCAAAGAGTGACACTCAGACAGAGACACGGGGCAGGTCACATCTAGGTCAGTGCTGGCTACACGGGAAGGGAGTGACCTATTTCTAAGGTCCCTCATCAGGAACCTCCCTGGGAGCCCAGACGTCTGTCAGAGCCAGACAACAAAAGGTGTCTGGGAAGAGCCTTGGGAAGGGTGTGGTGAGGGAGAGAGGCTGCTGTGTCTGGTGACTTAAGCCAGAGCTGCCCTCCAGGCCAAGGACCTCTGCCTTCTGCTAGCTGTCAGAGTCACCAAAGTCAGGTTCAACATCATAAACCACTGTCCCTCTATAATACCTGGACCCGCGTGTGGCTCCTCGCGGCCCTCCAAAATAATCCACTAATTTTCAACCACAATGGAACCAGCAGGTGCCCTGACTGCCTCGGAACCCCTGAGCACAGTACTCCCCAGTCCCCCTTTACACTCTGTCTTCCTAGCTTACTAGCACAGCCCCTCGGTCCTGTTCACAGATGTTTCCTCTTGGTCAGTTTTCAGTGGGGGCTTCCAATCCTACCCGCTAATAGCTGGTGAACACACCATACAGAGGGGCCAGCTAATGGATAGTTCTCCAAACAGGAACAGATAAGAGTCTGTGGGAAATTTGCCAATTATCAGAAAGACTCATGAACTTTAAAATTTTCAGTGTGCTCTGCAACCCTAGGTCAGCTATAACCTGTGATATTGTGGGCCTCAGTTTCCCCTTTCTGAAAACTAGATAGCAGCCCCTGTCTTATAGGAATGACTTGAATATTGGATGAAACAATGCGGGCACCCACTGAGTCCTGAGCCTGGTGTGTACTAGGAGCTGATGAGAGACAAGCCACTGGGACAGGACGGGTTAAGACTTCATCTCCAGGGCTAAACCCAGGGGCTCAGGGGGTAATAAAGACCCTTTGTGCCTCCTACAGGATGGGAGTTCAGAGGGAGGCATTTCACCAGTCTGTCCAACATGAGCCGGCTGTGTATTTCCCAAGGACAGATGGACAGCTTTTTCCCATGTATAAAACAGATACCAGACAGGCTCCTTCATAGGATAAGAGGCCAGAGGGGTGCATCATAGGTGGCACATTGCTCCTGTGGCTGTCATCCTCTCTGGCCACCACTGGAGACACCCAGCTCTGCAGCCCCATGCCTACGACAGTTTCTTGCCTACAGTGGAAGGAACTCTATCTCTTGACCCAGAGCAGAGGTGGTTGATAGTCTTCCTCCACAGTCCATAAAATCCTTCCCCATGACCTTGGCCTGTCCAGCACCACCCACCTGTCTAACATGCCCATCTCCCCCCCCCCCCCAACTCCGTCATGGGACCTGCATCTTACTGTCTCTGCCATCAGACTGGTCCTGAAGACAATGGCACCTTACAGTGACCATCAGGTGACTCCAACCCTAATGGCCTTTGATGTGATAGGACAGGAACAACACTGTGTCTGTCTCCCACTGCTCGTTACTTCCCCAAAGCCTCTCACCCCTTCTCAGCTGTGCCCCCCAACACACAGTGAACGTGCTATAAGGGTCTGAAGGCCCAACTAGGCGACATGTCTCTCTCTAGCACAAGAGTGCGTTTCCATGGTCTTGGTGCTGAAGGAGGCCACCCATGCCTTGCAGGATATTTGAAATTCCAACACACACACACACACACACACACACACACACACACACACACACACTTTCTTTGTAAGGAGCTCTGACTCCATCTTGGTGGACCACTAACCCAGAAACTCTACACCCAAAGAGCCAGCTAAGCCCCAGGAATGCAAATGTTTAAGCTGCCCGCCCCCTCCACGGCCCTTCCCAACCAACCACGCAGACTAAACTAGGGAGGTTTAAGAATTCTTTCGGCTTGGTGTTTTGGGGAAGTTTTTGTTTTGTTTTGATTTCGTTTTTATTTTTTTAATTTTCTTCTAGTGGGACAGAGAAGGCCGGCCGAGAGGAAATAAGATTACTTCCAGTAACAGCAATTACTTTGCTGCCTCCATCCCTAGAATCATGGCCAAGGTTACTCCCCTTGCTGTAGCCTAGCGGGTGGGAGTGGGGATCTCAGGAATTCAGACATTTGAACAGTTCATAGGAATTGGGGGGCTGTTTTTAGAGGGGGGGGGCTTTCCCCTGAAACCTGGTAAAGCTTGGTTCCTCCTGCCTCACTGAACTTGTACAGTGAGAGTCTACTGGAACTCCGTCCCTCTCATTTCACCCCAGGATGTACGTACGGTCTCCAAACCACCAGCGAGATAAACAAAAAGTCCCACATGAAGAAGTAAGACACACAGCGGCCCTGCAGGAGGAAGATGGTCAGCCTGTGTGGGGAGAGCCGAGCAGGGATCCTCCCTCAGTCCACCTTCAGGAGGAGGGTGGGGATGTGTGTGTGTGGAGAGGCCAGTTTTGGGGAGGAAGGAGACAGACCTGATCCTTCTGGGGCAACGCAAAGGCTAGAGAGCCAAGGCAACCTTGTCCATCGTACTAGGTCGAGGGACTCAATCCCACGGTAAGCCAGACACTGTTTTAGACACAGCAGCTTCAGAACATGATGGGTGGAGCACCTGAGAGCCAGTCAGTGGACATTCATAAAGCATGACCTGGCTAGATCAAAGGTGCTAGCTCCTCCATCATCAGTGAAGAGATGGCCTTGCTCACTCACTCGCTCAGCCCTTCATTTCCATTTCTACCATGTACCCACCATGTGCAGCCGCCATGTCCCAGCTACTGTATAACATGGGCAACTCTGACAGTGCTTAAGCCATGTCTGAACCTGAAATGTACTCTGGCCCTTCCTTCGGCGCCTCGGGGCAGATACTGAGGGACAGTGATCAACAGCCCTAGCTGGGTCTTCTCGGCTCCTCCAGGGTCTTACTGTGCCACTGAATACAACACTCAGAGATGGAAGGAGTGGGGACTTACTTCTCGATGTTATAAGGACTAACTGAGGCATGCCAAACAAACTGATCATGCCTGAGGACAAAGGGGCTCCTGTGGCCACCCCACACCCATACGCACCTGAGGTGAGGCAGAGGTGGGAGGAACCTGAGAGAGGAGGCAAAATCTTCTAGGGAACTAAGCCTCTGGCTTGGCTACCAAACCAGTGGATGTGTCTAACATGCAGAGGGCAGACCTGTCCCGAGAGACGGCGATGGCTAATCATGACCCTCTAGTCTTTCTCCCAGAGTGCTCCCCACACTGCTGCAAAGAACAACACAGAGCAGTAGTGGATCTCCACACCTATCTGTAGGAGGAAGTTCTTGCCGTGAAAGATCAGGAAGGAGGCAAAGAAACTGTAGTAGATGCAACCTGGACATCTAGTCTCTATGCCTTGTCCCCAGAAAGCCTGAGCCACATGATCCAGGGGGCCCCTACACCTCCTTATATCAACTTAGCTTCAAAAGAGAGCAGGGGGTCTGCACTCCAATATCCGAGTGGTGGGGTTAGCTTGAAGGGAGCTGGTGTTGCGGGGCTATGAAGTCAGGTGATCAGTGGCCTGGGAGACTTACATAGGTCCACCCACTGCTGCCCCGCAGACTCTGCCTCTGCAGCTCCTGACTCCTCATTAGGACCTGTTCTAGGGCACCACTGCAGGCTGGGCTCCTGCCAGGGTGGCTTCTGCACAGTTATACTGTGTTCTAATCACCAGCTCATATGACTGTCCCCACCAGGGAAGGCCAATCCTTAGGGCCAAGAACCCTGCCTTGTCCAGCTGTGCATCTGGAATCTGGCAGAGCAACTCACAAAGGTACAATTGTCTGAACGATGGTACAGTGGCCCACAGGCATCAGCCACACATCTGTGTCTATGCTCAGTCCAGCTGTGGTTCTGCAGAAGGCAGGGCTCAAAGCAGCACAGACACTTGTCCAGGATCCAGGTGAGAAGCCAGAACCAAAGCTCACAGTGTTTTCAGGACACGGGAAGGCGGGGCGGGGCGGGGGGGGGGGGGGGGAGACGAAGAAGAGCATGGCAGAGAACGGCTACACCAGTACTTCAATTCTCTCCTGCCTGCTACTCAGAGAGCTTGCAAACACTGCCTCTCAGGCAGGACTTATGCTGCCAAGGGAGAAAGCAAGAAAGCCAGAGAGAAGGCACAGTAATAGGCATGGGTGTGGGGGGAATCTATCACCATCAGCCACCCCCTTAGCTGAGGGTCTGGCAGGGCACTATAAGCCTCCAATGCCCACGCCCACCTCCAGCCCTAGCCTCAGCCCTAAGGCACCACCCTCACTGGCCACAGGAAACCCAGGCGCTGTCCAAGTTGAGCTTCCCAGAACAATCACCATGCTTCCCTAACCTGCCCGGAAACGGGGAAAGAGTGCAGCTGCTTCCTGTCTCCACCTGGCTTGTCACTGCCCACAACTGTCCACTCTGCTTCCTATGGCTGGGGAGGGGACTGGTTCATGGCCAAGTCTGGCACACAGACACCCTTAATATGCAGTGTGATAAATGGGAGGTCGGAGAAGAATAAAAAGCTCAGAACCGAGGAACCAATCGACCTGTAGGGGGAAGGGAAAGACAAAGACGGACATACAGACATGACACACACATTCACACCCACACACACGCACGTACCTCCCAAGTATCAAATTGAAAATCCAGGCATCATAGTGCCTTTTCCGATGACATTTCTCAGGCACCAATTATCCAAGTCCTAGGTACACCCCTGAAGATTTTGCATATACACGGCCCTCACTCAGCCCTCTCAGACCTAAGACCCAGTGTCAGAGACACGGCCCCCACATAGCTTTCCCATAGTCACCTGAGTAAATCCTGACTGCCATTAAAATTCAACTCAAACCCTGCTGGTCCCTTTGCCCTTACCACCTCCACTAGTGTTATATTTGGGGAGAGTTATCTGGATACCCGCCCTCTTTATGATAAGCTGCCTCATTCCATAGGCAGGGCACCCCCAGGCAACTCACCTACATGTATCATCCCATTCCATGGGGCATTCTGACACTCCCACTTCGCAGGGGGAAACTGGAGGCTCAGAGGAGTGACCAGCACACTCAGGTCACAGAAGCAGGAAGTGCCAACGCTAGAATGCAGTCATCTCTCTGACTCCCAGCCAAGCTCAAAACAGCATCAACCTCCTCCACACACAGACTAAACCCAGCTTCCCCTGTGGCCTCATCCAGACAAGAGGCTGCCACCCTGGAGAAGAGCAACTATCCGCTGCACTCGGAGCGGCCCCTGTGCGGCCTGTTTATGCCCGTGTTCTAAGACAGGGACACACAGGTGCTACAGGGTACCAAACCTCCCATGTCTGCCGCCCAAGCAATCAGTCTCTGCCGTCACTTGTGCTCCCTCACTGTAGGGCGACTAAAAGGGGCTCTATCTTTAGTTTAGGACATAGCAGAGGCTCCTTGCATCCTGCCAATACCAGCATCGAAGTAGGCTCTGCTTTGATAGTGCCTGGACCCAACCAGGTGTAGTGATGCCATGGATGAAGCTATGTGGAAATATCCATGTGGACACACACACACACACACACACACACACACACACACGAGTCTCTCCTGGAACTGCCTTGTACACTCTCCAGCAGAACCTAAGCAGCCTAGGCACGCCCCCCCCCCCCCCCCCCCGCGCGGTCTCCAAACTACTCCAACAGCAGTAGGCAGCTGGCCTGCATCAGCTGAGCGCATCTTCTCGCCAGGCTACCTCCCTTGGGAGTGCCATGAGCCCCAAGGGTCAGGGTGGCTGTCTCACCTGCCACCTTCTTCTTTGCCCAGTTCTCCTCCTGCAGTCTGGGGCAGGGCTGAGCGGGAGGGAGCACCCAGCTGTTATGGTTCCTTGGGCAGGGCAGGACCTCTTGTGCACCACAGCCCCTCCACCTCCCTGACCTCCCCGCACCTGGATCCGCTTGCAAATGACTAAGCGATTTCTCCCTGGAGCGGGCTGCCAAGAGGCCCTGCTGGCTGCAGAAATGCACCAGGATGCCCCGAGCCACCGAGTCCTCTTCTTGGGAAAGAAAACCCCTCCATGTTTTGTTTTGTTTCATTTTCCCCTTCAGTGAAACAAATCCACCCACGTGGTTACTGGAAGTGCAAGCCTGTGAAACAACCCTTTGCAAAGAGAATTAGTCAGCAGCCCTCAGAGGTGGGGCAGCCTGTGTACCCTAGGTTCCCAACAGGAGAGGAGCGAGGGGGGCCTCAACCTCCAATCCCAGTGCTCTTCAAGTGGTGGGTGATGATGCCTGCCAGTGGATATAATTAGAATGCAGCCATGGCCCAGGGGCAAGGTCATTGGCACCAGACTGAGTACTGCGTACTTATTTAACAGGCCGACAGGGGAATCAGACTTGTACACAAATCCCACCCACCAGAGGGGGTGGAGCCTCAGCAGGTCACAGCTTGCTTATCTGCAATGTAAAGATAATGGATTATCTACCAGGGGTGTGCATTAGATCCCCAAAACTGAGAGAACCCGACCTGAGAGGCTCTGTGCAGGGTACCCAGGAAGATAATCACACAAACACCATCTCTTCATGAGTAGGCAGCTGTCCCCTCAGTGCCAGCATGCAGCTCTTGCAGGAGGATCTGCTGAGTCAGTTCTCAGTTTTACCCACAATGCAACCTGGGCAAGTGGGCAGGGGCTGGACCAGGTGCAGAAACAGTTCCCATCTCAGCTGCCCTGGACCCTAACTGTGTGACCCCATGGGCTCCCCAGTCTTGTCCTCCATCTCATCGTAGAGACTGTATTTCCAACCAGGGCAGTTTGGGCACTTCTCAAACAAAACTCGCTGAATCATCTGTGTCAAAGTTTCTATTAAAAAAAAAAAATCAAATCTAGACTCTTGGCAACGCTGCCTCACCGACTGGGCTCTACTGTCAAGCTACTCCTTAGCCAGGACACACACTTCTTTGCCTCAGTCTTCCCGACGCCCTGCTGCCTCCCTTCCCAGCCTCTGGGAGCATGTGAGCTTATGACCCAGTTAAAACCCTAATTTTATTTAGGAGCTCAGTCTCAGCCACTCATCACTAGAAATATCCACAGGAAGCGCCCCTCGGGAAGGTAATTAAAGCCTGACGCTCAGGGCTGGTTTTTCTCAGAGAAAGACGTGGCACTAACAAGGGAAGCCCAGCGGCGAGGCCTCCATCTTCTCAGTTTTGTTTTAATGTGAATTCTTAGACAAAGAGCAGAAGTAAGTGTGAGAACCCTGCTCCCTCCCCCACTTCCCTCTACCTCCTGGTTACCAACTCAAGTCCTCATCACCTCTGGCTGATGTCCCTGTAGACACGTAGAAGACAGGCAGAAGAGTAAATCACTGATGTCAGCTCCCAGCTCTGGACGGAGGGTAGCTGTGAGAAGCCTTCCAGCTTTCCCAGCCGGCAGCTGCTCTAGGTATTCGTGAGAATGTGGAAGATTCGCTGGACGTGGCTGGATCTGCTGACAGCCCAGCAGAACCACTAAACATGTCCAGGGCTGTCTGGGGAAAGTGCAAGCCTCGGGATCTTTTCTTTGCCCCTCTGAGATGCTGGTGTCGCTCACGTGGCCACCACCAACATCTGCTGAGGGCCACACACTGGGGATCGGGAGTGGGTGAGCTGAACCCGCTGCTACTCACTCTCCCACCTCCTCCTTAACCTGGGCCCAGTCATGTGCATCATCCATCCCTTTGCCTCCCTCCGCCAGAAACTCTCCCTACACAGCTCGGCACATCCCACTGCAGGGCTGTGCTGTGGTTCTGTAGTGACTGAGTCTCACCACCCCCATCCTGACTGGCTTCCAGCTCAGTGGTAGGCAGAGGGTTAGGACACACTGGGGGGCTGGGGAAGATGGCTTAGGGGGGACGGGGGAGTATGAGGATCAGAGCCTGGGTCCCCAAAACCACATACATGCCAGATGGGCATGGTGGCCCACCTGTCATGGCATCCTCAGAAGGGGACAACAGGGAGTCCCTGGAACAAGTGGGCTAGCAAGACTAGCCAGATTGGTGCAGTCTGGGCTTGACCAGGAAACTGACTTAGGAATAACGTGGAAGAGTGATGGAGGATGGCTCCCAACATCAGCCCGAGGCTTCTACACGCATACATACTCGCGAGTGCACACCTGAACACGCAAACACACATGTGTGCGTGCGCAATAAAAATGCATTCACAACACATACACAGAAAAAATGAAAAAAAAACATACAACAAAACAGCGACTGCTTGCATCCACATCACTGTGTCAGCATGAATTCTTATGTGACTCCATTAAGCTTTCGACTTTGATTTTTTTTTCCTTTTCTTTGACAACAGGATCACTATGTAGTCCACGCTGGCCTAGAATTTACAATTCTCCTGCCTCAGCTTCTCAAGTCCTGGAATGACAGGCATGCAATGCACCTCCATGTGCAGCACTTGGCTGGTTTTTAGCTGTCTGTGAACAGACTGAAGAGTCTGCATCTTGTGTTTAGTGGGAAGACTTAGAAGGAAATCAGACACAGATGCTCCCTCTGCACCAAAGAACTGGACTCCTTCCTAAACCCAGGAAGGAAATAAGTGATTCACACCCAGGACCACCCCAAACTCACAATGGGTCTAGCGTGGACAATCTTCACATGCCACCCTTGGTCACATCCTGGGGACAGCTTTCCCTGGGGGCTTTCCAAAGCCGTGCCACTTTTACAGGATGAGTCAAAGTGATACTGTTCAAGTGACGTGAAATTTAGTTCATAAGTGGCTTGTCCAAGAAATCACATTAGTGCCCACCTGGACCGCAGCCAGCGGCCAAGCACCCTGAGAGAACTGTCTCCCCCGACTCTCCTCGCTCGCAAGGATGCTGCCATTGTGAGGAGAAACCGGACTCATAAATGTTAATGAAGCCAGGTGCAGTGATGCACACCTGTAATCCAAGCACTGGGAGGCAGAGACAGGTGGATCTCTGTGAGTTCAAGGCCAGTCTGGTCTACAGAGCTAGTTATAGGGTAGCCATAGCCACAGAGAGACCCTGTCTCTATCACAGACACACACACACACACACACACAGAGAGAGAGAGAGAGAGAGAGAGAGAGAGAGAGAGAGAGAGAGAGAGAGCGCATCAATGGCTACCCACCTGTGTACTATGTCTTAAAAATCAACGTGGACACTTAGAGCAGGCAAACTGTGCCTCATAAATCACACCACAGTTAAGACCTGAGAACCACGGCTTGCACTACGTCCTACTGCATATACTGGGCCCTGTGAGATGGTGGCATGTGCTAACAGCATGCGCTGTGCACATTATAAAATATTCAGAAAGACAGCAGGGAACCAGCTACACCAACAGGAAGTCTGATCCTCCTGAAGGGTTGTGAGTCGCAACTCACACTGACAGGCTTAGGAGAGAGAAATAGAGCCCTGGTTTCTACCAGGTCTAAGTACAGCTGCTTCACCTGGCTGGAGGGGAAGGACAGACGGCTCAGTACCAAAGAGAAAGCTCTTTTTCCTCGGGTTACTCTAAACCCACCTTCTCAGGAAGAAACAGACATAGCACCCCATGCACCCTCAAATCACACCAGGTGAAGTCATGTGTCACACCTGACACCCAGCAACTTGCAGAAACAGCAGGGCACTGCCTGGCTGGCCCTGGTATCATTTGCGTCTATTGATTCCTGCCAGGTTCCTGGAAGCATTTCAGACAGAAGACAGAGACAGAGAAGGGGGGAGAAGGCTTCTCAGAGTCGGCTTCTCTGGGGATGGACTCCAAATCCATGCTGAACAGAGCAAACTACCATTCAAATAAAAAAAAAAAAAGGAATTCATCTTGTAGAGACCCCTAAACTGCTCAAGTACCCCCCTCCAGTTCAAATGGCCCCAAGACTCTGTAGGAACTGGGGAAAAGTGTCCAAAAACGCAGGTTCAGGGGATGCTAGGTGTAAACCTCCAAGGCCCCAGAGCCCTTCTGATCTTTCAGAACCCCAGTGCTATTCCTGAACCTGATGGCCTTCCTAGAAGGATGACCATGCCTGCTGAAGAAGGGAGTGAGCAGGAGTCCTGGACACTGGTGTCAGGGCAGGGGACTAAAGGTATCTGTGGCTGCCAGTCTCCGAGGTGAACATCTGACCGAAATGCAAACCTCAGCTGTGGCAAGACCATTACAGGGAAGACAGAGAGCCAGTCATGCGGGCTCGGCTCAGACGCGACCTCCGGGTTAGCTCTGTCTGGGCATCTCCCTCGGTCCAGACACCAGGACGGCCTGGACAGAGCAGGCATTCAGGAGACAGTGGTTGAATGATGAAGGAATTTTTAAAGGGGTTCATTTTATCTTGAGCTTTCCAGACAGTCCTGAAAGCAGGTTGGTGGCAGGAAGGCTGGCTTTGAGGGACCTTAGAGGGCAAATGGTGTGTGTGTGTGTGGGGGGGGGTGATCATAGGAGTCAACACATAGGACAGAGCAATGATCATTACTCTGAGGAAAGTCTTTTCAAAGGAACCCTGACACACATATATAACCTATAGGTAATTACCATAAACTGAACACTGCTGCATGTCTTTAGGAAGCTCTCCCCTCCCCCATTTCCATGTATCCCAGACAAACACAGCCAACCGTTCTTGTGAGCCCTAAAATTGCCCAACTGAGGAGAGCTTGGGATCCGGAAAGCATGTGATGGTCTCCCTCCTTTGCAGAGGACTCAAGCGACATGACTCCGTTTCTGCGGGCTTTCTGCCTGTCTCCAGGGCTCATTCAGAAACCCCTGAAGGGTTTCACAGAACAAAGGACAGGTAGGGCTCACTCCTCACGAAGTTTAGCACTCGCTGACTCCTGTGTTAATTTTGGGTCTGCAGGTTTTCTGTGATCCCCTAACAAACGAACCCCTGACAGCTGGTTTCCTCTGTGGCCGCCCACAACAGCTGCAGGAGTATCTTATCATCACAGACGCCACAAGAGAAAGACTTGAGGCAAGAGTGACACCTACGCCTTGGTCGGCGGACGGACGGCAGCGCTGCCAAGGGGGCGTTGATGACCTGACTCGGAAAGTCAGCCAGTTGGAAGGAGCAGGGATTTGAATTTGGGTCTTCTGAGAGACACTGTCCAGGATCCCCACTTGCTATGTTTTATTTTATATGCAAGGTAAAACAGGCAAGTTGAGAAAGAAAAAAAAAAACTCCATCAATCAACACATCTCAGAAACAACTTGAGGTGAGATGGTGAAAGACGGGTACAAGAGCACCCACAAACGACCTGAGCCTGACAGAGAATGCCACCTTGCTATACAGTAATGCAGCCGCTTCTAAGACTTCTCCATGAGGGCCAGCTTCCCTGCGCCAACCAAGAAAACTCCCCAGCCTGGCAGGACCCTCCTCATGGGCACATGTGTCGTGTCTGGGCTCCACATATTCCTGGAGTCCACACTCAGGGAACATCTCTGTACTTCGCTCTTCTCATCCATAAACAGGGCAGCAGTATCTACCTCCCAGGGCCATTGGAGGGAGGCAAGCAGAGAGCCCAGCAGAGGCACCTGACAAGGATTCCGACTTCTAGCAGAACCATCTCTAGAGAAGCCGGGACTTCAGACAGCCCACACTGAATGCCAGACTGAGTAGGGAAAGAATGCAAGAAGCTGTCAGGAAGAAACAGAAAGAGGATGGTGTAGCCGTCCGCACGCCAGTCTCTGCGTTTCCCAGCGGCTGTGAGGTGTGCACTTTTGCTCGTCAAATGCCCTACTGCTCATGAGAGGTGCAAATTCACACGGGCCCAGAAGCAGCAGAGCTGAGTGACCATGGACTACAAAATCTGAAACCACCAGCCCCAAACCCATCTGTCTTTTTCTGGGTTGTTTCTCACACATAGCTGTCACAGCAACCAAAAGCCAGTTGATGAACAGGAAGGTCTCAGGGTCGGGGCTCGGTGCCAGGCAGCAGTGATGCAAACAGGGTCTGGTAGCAGCAGGAGAGACCCAAGGGCAAGGGTACCCCCAAATGTGTGGGTCATGGGGACAGGTCATTGGTGACCTCTGCTGAGTAGGTCTATTAACAAGGGTGCTGGATCAGGCTTAGGGGGGTTAGGACGGTAAAGGAAGTTAGGAGGCAGAGGCCAGAGTGTTGACCACAGTCCAGAGACCTTTGAATGGAGGCAGGGCCATGACTGGTGTTACTCCTCTCGTTCCAGGACCAGTCTGGAGAGGCGCTTAAAGGCCAAGAAGTCAGAGCCATATCTCTCTGGCACCCAGACTTGTGGACCACAAAGCCACCTTCCCCCTGGCTGGAGACTTAGCCCAGCTGGTAGAGTACTGGTCCAGCATACACAAAGACTTGGGTTCTATTTCTACATCATACAAACTGAGCATACCTGTAACTCCAGCACCCTGGAAGCTGAGGCTGGAGGATCACAAGTTCCAGGTCAATCTAAACTAAAACAAGACTCTGTCTCAAAAACCCAGGGGCTGAAAGTGTGGCTCAGTGGTAGAACTTTTCCCCAGCACGCACAAGGCTCTGGGTTCAATCCCCAAGACTGGAAAAAAGAAATGTTAAGATGGTCAATTTTAGAGTTTTCTCTCAAAATTTTAAAAATGGAAACAGAAGCATAAAGCCATAAACAGAAAGGTTTTCCAGAGGGTTCTCGGACACTCTGATACTCATCTTAGAGGCCCCGACACACATCAGGTAGCAAGTACCTGCTGATGTTCAAGGGTGGTCACTCCCCAGACATGGAGTACCAAGTAGGAGCACCAGGAGGGAACACCCAGCCTGAGAAGCCACCACAGGTCTGCCCAGTTCTGGAAGAAGATGCCCAACATGACTCCATCTCCCCATGGCATCTCACCTCATGCCATGCAATCTATTTGCAGAGAAACCTCCTTACAAAGAAGCTCTGGTTCCTAGCTGCTAGTCCAGGCCTCTCTCTAACCCCAAGTCTTCCTGTCTATGTGGACAGGTCTACTTGGGCCATGTTCACCAGGACAGGATAAAAAGGCCTCTGTGGACCTAGTCTCTAGACCTTGCTCTAGGCTCTGGATCCGCTATGACCTAATTAGCCGGGTTTCTCGGAAACAACTATAGCTCTTCAGCCTTCTTTAACATTCCATGTCCAATGAGCTCCCAAAGTCTGCCCACTGTACCCCAGAAGTGCTGCCAGCTCACCTCCCAACTGGCAGGTCTGGGTTAGACAGCTACCTCCCCTGACCTTCCAGCTTCAGCCTCCTCACCAGACACCGTGTGTGTTCGTTCGTGCGTGTGTGCGTGTGTGCACTTTCATGGATATATGTGTGCATGCATGCATGTCTGTGCATGCAGAGCTAGCGGTCAACCTCACATGTCATTCCTCAGGAGCTGACAGCCCCTTTCACCAGGCAGAAACAAACCATGAACGCATGTTACATACATAATTCCCAAGCGTCAGTTTCTCTGTTTCTCACGCAGCGTTCTTCTTTGGCACCACGGCTACTCTAGGACATCATTGGGCAATAGGAAAGAAGCTGGCCAGTTATCTTCAAAACAAATCATCCCTGTCCACTTGAACACTAACATCCCCTTTACTGAGATCATCTTTTAGGGGCCATTTACCTGGACACATATATCTAGCTATATGTCTTCCGTCTACTCAGACACACACTTGAGCCTTCAGCACCGCGCAGGTTCATATAAATACCTTTTGCTGGATCATAGACTGCTCCCATGTACATATCCATCGTGATGGCTTAGGGTGGTCTAATAACACCAGCTCATATGCGTAGCTCCGATCAAATGACAAAGTGGTGGCCCATGGTCAAAGGTTGGCTTTCCAGTAAGACCCAGCAGCATGCCAAGGGAGGCTCAAAAGGAGAGTAGTGATTTGGGGATAGCAGCTGGGCCATGCTCCAAAATCCCAAACACTTGTGCAGTGATTCACATGTGGAGCTGCCAAGGGCTCCAAATAGCATCCTTATCTACCACCACACCTCAAGGATCGCTGGAGCTTCTGGATCATGCAGCCCAAACACAAAAGCAGTCGGTAGGGGAGCCTGGATCTGTTGCAGAGCCTTCTCCCAGTCTGGTCCCGCTCAAATCCAGCAGCTTGAAGAGTCCCTCAATAGATGGGCCAGAGTAACACACCCAACCGAGGAATGTACTATCTCCAAAGTCCAAAACGTCTGCTTGCTAGCATTATGCTCCTTTCTGGGTTGGAGACAGGGCCAGGCACAACAACTTATTCTTTGCCTAGGAAGGGGTGTTCTGGCATGCCTCAAACCACTAACTCATACAAACTTCATTGATGCAAAGGGCCCCTAAACTTCAGTAGGTCTTATTTCCAACTTCTTTCATGAAGCTGTCTTACCAGTAATCCAGGGTGGTTTTCACCTCTTGCTCTGTCAATCCAATCAGCATCATATTATCAACACCATTACCAGGTGGGATGTATGGAAGAAGGGAAAGGTAAGCAGGACTGTCCCCAGGAAAGAAACTGTGCCACAGCACAGGGGAGCTGACTGCCCCTCAGATGGAACCATGCATTGTATTACTGGCCTTGCCCACTGAAAAGTCTGGAAGGTCTTATGGACTGGTCTGGAGAAAAAGGCATTTGCCAGGTCAATAGCCATATACCAGGTACCAGATGTGTGCATTTGCTTAAACAAGAAGGTCACATCTGTAATGGCAGCTGAGCTGGAGTGGACATTTGGTCCAGTTAATGGTGGGCAGTATTATTCTCTGAGACCCATATGTGTTTTGCATAGGCTGTATGTCCTTTGTTGAGTTGAATGGGGATCTGGGTGGAGAGACCGTCACCCTTGGCATCTCTCAAACCCTTGATGGGGGTGCTCATCTCTGAAATCCCCCTAAAGGGGATGGCATTGCTTCCAATGTATGATCTCCCTGGGCGGGCACATATCTAAAGGATTCCATTTGACTTTGGTCACTGTAGCGGGCCCTGACTCCGCAGGTCAGAGAGTCAATGTGATGATTCTGCCAGCTGCTATACTTTCTGCTCCAATTACATTCTGGGGTTGGGAAAAAAATAACCACAGGATATGTTCAGGGACCCACAGCACCCTCCGAGTTGGATCTAAACTGAAAATCCATGAATCACATGACTTCCATCAGCCCCTGTCGGAAGGGAGGACCACAATGACAATTCCAGTCTCCTGGACTCAAGTTAGCTCACGGCGACATCCAGGAGGCCCGGGGTACTCTGTTCCTTTCTCCCAGTGCACAGTCATCCTGCTCAAAGGGCCTCCGGGAGGCCTGGCCAAAAGATTAACAGTATAAGTTTTCGCGAGTGATACTGGGTATACTCAGGTAGGCCTGGCCTCCCTGTCATTGAGCTCAGGGCCTGAAAACTGGTTCAAGCTGGAAACGAGTGGAGGAGCCACGCTTCCGTTGTTATGATTTGGGCCTGTCTTCAGTTCACCCACCCCAGAGGCTTTCTGCTTGCACGGTCAAGAATGCAGCAGGCTTCCCATCTATTTCACTTCTAGGAACATGGTGATTAACTCGCCAGCCCCATAAGTCTGCACGAGCCAGACGCCTGTGATTGCTGCTCTGCCCGCCTCCATTACCATAATTACTGATTACACCCACCTGGGCTTTGGAGGCTGCGAGCCACCACTCGGCCTCCTTCTGCCCCATCCAATTACTCCCACTGATCTCAGAGTTCTCAGGCTTCCAAGTAAGGCCTGAGAAGAGCAACCAGCACTTCAGGAGTGGTGGATCTCTTCTCCCAAATCCATTTCCGAGAGTACTGGTGGGAAGTTCATCTTTTGGACCGTCCCAGGATGGGCGGTGAGGTTTAAGTGGGAGATCTGCCTGCCCCTCTGGAATTCCAATCTTTCCAGCTGCTGACTCTTTCCTCCATTAAACCCAGGGAGATTTGGCATCTCCTTTCCAACACAGAGTGCCAGCTTTTCATGTTTCAGCCAGCCAGTCAACCTGTTAGCGTCCTTCATAACTCTCAGAACTGCAATAATAAATGAAAACTCTCAGCACCAATCAGTTCAGCAGACCCAACTCTGTGCCCCCTGCCACCATGGCCCCATACCCACAAAGTCCGTCCCCAGAGGCTTGTGGGTTCTTTCCAGCGAACATAAGTTGTTCTGGAGGGCAGGTCACCTTGCACAGGTAAGGTGACCCAAAGGGCAAGAGCCTTTGCTCCTTAGGGATGGGGTGAGAAGCAGACACAGATGTTCATAAGATAGGGGTGCTATGATATTTAGTTTGCCTCGTCAACTTAATGGGATTTAGACTCACCTAGGAGACGCTCCTCTGGGTGTGCCGTGAGGGTATTTCAAAAGAGGTATAGCTGAAGCTGGAAACCCACCTTGAGTGTGCGTGGCAATGTCTGGGATGCTCCTGGGCTGAAGAAATACGAGAAAGCGAGCTGAGTCTCAGCACCGTCTTTGCCTGTTTTCTGACTGTGACCACCACAGGACCAGACACCTCAGGCTTCTGCGCCACACCTTCCCCAAAATGACGAAATAACCCTTTCTTTAAGCTGCTTTTGTCCGGTATTCTGTCTTAGCAACAAGAAAAATAACTCAGAAAGCTGTAACTTTACCCACCAAGGTGGCCCAAAACATAGCCAGCAGCTTCAGGTAACCTGGTAAGCAGGGTTCACAGTGAGGGGCAGACTGGAGACCTTGTCACGGGCAGGGCTCTCCAACCTTGAGTCGCTGGAGTCCCACTCTGCTGTCCTTTTCTGAGTGTGAAGTCACATCCCAATCTCCTCCACGCTTAGCCCTGCCGGCCCAGAGCTCCCTTTCTTTTCCCGGACGTTGCATGGAGGAAGCAGAGGCCCCCAGACCCCCTCCATCCACGGACGGCACTGCCAGCTGAAGAGCTAAGCTTGGGTTGAGGTCTGGTCCAGAATTTGTTGACAAATCATTTCTCTTACCCTGACACCCGAGCCCGCCATGACCCCCGGCACCAGCATTGCACAAGGCCTGGGCCTCCACAGCAGGCAGAGCTGGCTGTGCCTCGGCGGCTTCTCTTGCCCAACTCTTCAGGGAGGCCGAGGGAGCCTAAGCCGATGTGGTTTGCCTCATGACCCTCAGACTCATTCTTTTTAATATTAGGCAACGCGCAGAACATTTACAAGGCTAAATAAGCAAGATGCTGCCCAGAGGCCCTGACTGGCTGTGCAGTCCTCTTGACCAGAATATACGTAAGTGTCAACGTCACCTTCACACTGACCCAAATCTTACCCTCATAAGGAGTGACACGGTGTCTTATAAAACCGATTCTCCCCCTTAAGTTCGTCTTAAAAGGTAGCTACAGGTAAACTGACAACATAGTTCTGCTTCAGAATATCCCAACATGTATGTATACATTCATGTGTTCAAACGGGCATCCATGTAGGGCCTGTGTTGGTCCTTGAAACTGGTGAGGGAATGTGGGGACCTATTCAGTATATTTTCCTTTCCACTGATGCATGCTTGGATTTTTTATTTTTATAACAACAAAATAAATCATTAAAAAAATTAACAAGGCGTCAAGATGTTTCAGCAGACAAGGCTTAACAGCCTGAGTTTGATCCCCAGCACCTACATAATGTAGAGAGAAGAGATTCTCCAAGGTTGTCCTCTGACCTCTGCACACACACACGCGCACACACACACACCATATACACATAAACATGCAATAATAAGAACTGTAAAAGTTAACACAAACTTGCTGAGGGGACAGGAAAGGCAGAACAGAGAGACGCCATTCTGGTGACTAAAGTCTGGAATTTTGACTTCACCATTCAACGGCAAACAGATCTTGACTACGTAACCTGCCAGCTGGGGCAAAGAGGGATGGAAGGAGGGAGAGCCCACAGTCCAGGGCTCCCGGGAAGTGTAGACAAGTTAACGTGTCAAAGGCTTCAATCAGAGTACCAGGACATCGCTCAAGCCACTGCCCACTAAGAGTAAGACAAAGGCTCGTATCAGAGCCCTGGCAGCATGGGCATCACTCAGACTCTCCGATGGAGAGGATGCCAATGGGGGAAGGGGTGCACGGAAAGCCCTAGATGTCAGACAGCCATGTGCTCTGTGCTCACTGACCTGGCCTGCAGTGAATGCAGGGTCTGTGCACTTAACACCTAGACAGACTGAGGCACACCTGTCACGTGTTTCACACCCTAACACGAGGATGAATCAATTCACGCATACCGGCCACACCCTGTTTCCGAAAGGGAGTGGTGTGAAATTCCTAGACTAAACTTGGAACCCGGTGAAAAGCAAAGACTTGGTCAAAGTGAAGATACCTCTGCCTGCAAGCTTCATCCGCCCAGGAAGGAGAAGATGGCAGGTTCTAGAAGGGTACACCCACATCTCCGTGAGCTGCAGCACCTCCTAGGAGCAAGGAGAATTCAACATCTATGCTGATTCCGAGGGGCCCAGTTTCACATAGTAGCCGTGAGGAACCCATTGAAGGGTGTGTCCATCCTGGCTGGCACAACCTCACACTCAGGGAGCCTCATTTACCCCCTAAGTGACCTCACCCAGGGCCCCAGGCAAGACCACTCCTTCCTGAGACTCTAACAGCTGAGGCTTCTCCCCAGGGCTTGGTCTGGCTGATTTAAGTGGGATCTAGGCTAAGTCAGAAAAAGACTTGTAAAGTTTCTGGATTCAGCAACTCCACACCTCCCATCCAGATAACCTCCATCTACTGGAAGAGCTCCCTGCAGAAATGGTTCAAATGATCTAATCCAGTTCATCACTCCGCAGCTGCCTGGCCTATGACCTCAGTGCCGGGGACACTAACCAAAAACAGCCAGGACAGGACTTGGAGCTTGGTCCATAGCCCTTTGGGTAAGCCACCCAACCTCTCCACTGGGCTTCTACTGGGAAAGGGCTGGTCTAGCTGGATATTCTCTAAGTGATGTAGTGTTTTTCCCCGACTCCATGATTCCTTCTGTCTGTGCCACTAATGTTGGCGTAATGATTTCTACCTCCCAGGGATGGAAGTTAGAAAAGCCGTCTACTCTCCTCAGATCTAACAAATACGAAGAAAGCTAACTCCCTCCAAGCCATCCTACCTCAGTGTGTACACACACACACACACACATCTTCAAGGACACCAAGCCTTCGCATGGGGGACAGCACTGTTCCTATAAACACCTGTTAGAACTCAGCTCATGAGCAGCTTCTGATGCTCCTAACTAGAGTATTTAATTAAATATTACTCACTCAGGAAGCAGCCTCTGCCAGCTCACCACTACACTGCACAGTTTACTTTCAGAGAAAAAGAGAGGAAGAGAGAAAGAAGAGCCAGAGTCCTGGTCAGATGGCACTCACGGGCTTCCCTGGATGGGTGCCAGCTAACACTCCAGCAATACCCCACTTACCAGAACCAAACAAGCAAGGGGGTCACACTCCACAGCCTGGAGAGCCAATGGCCAGCCCCACTGGTTACCCCAGATGGCACACACGCACGCGCGCGCGCGTACACACACACACACACACACATGCTCATGCCACAGAAATATGTGAACACGCAAGAACACTTAGAAAACACATATTCACAAGGATACACTGACAGACACTCACACAAACACACGAGGACACACGCCCATACTCAAAAGCACACAACTTCCTGGCCGGCCAGCATCTTTAAAGGCAACATTTGACGAACATTCAGAGCCTTTGCCATCGCACATTGGTAAACTTGGAAACTAACGACTCTTTACACACTCGGCAGGAGCGGGGCAATCCATCCCGCTGCTCCACCAGCGACTCAGGCTGCTCCTGTTTCTCTGTTTCCATCGATTTCCTGACATAACCTCGGTTGCCGGGAGAAGCATCGGCGGCTCCGGGGTGGCTGGCGCCGAGCGCAGTGACACCAGGCGGTCTCCCATAGAGAGGCGCTACGGGGCCGCAGCAAGAGGGGGACCGGGACAGCGGTAACCGCTGCAAATAAGAACCCAGACTGGCGGGAAAAGCGAAACTAACTCAGCAGGGTAGCGATGCTCGGTGCAGAAGGGGTCCACTCTACTTGGGCAACCAAAGTCAGCCTCGAGAACAGAACCTTAGGGCGCTCGGAGACTATCGCGCGCCCCAGGCTTCTTTCCGTTCTGCAGCCGCCGCGGCTCATCCCCGCGGCGCGACAGTCCCCGCTCCACTGAGGCCCCCGCCCAGTGCCGCCCCCGCAGGTGGGACCCTGGAGCCTCCAGGAGCCGCCTTCAGCAGCACAGGCAGCAGCGCGCTGGGCGGCGCCCGGCCCCTCTCCAGGGACCCAAGCGAACAGGGCTCCAGAGCCAGCGCTTCGCGCCGGGTGCCCACCCTATACCCACGCTCTGCCCCGCGCCCACCCTCTCAGTTCCCATAGCGCGGCGGCCCCCACGTTGCCTCCTCCTCGGGTCCCAGAGGCCCACCGTGCGCCCACCCACCCGGTCTTCGGCGTCCCGCGCCACCTACCGCGCAGAGAGGCCGCAGCCCCTGGAGCTCTGGACGCTAGCGGGGCTCCGGGCCGCGCCCGCTGCTGCAGAGAGCGAAATCGTTTCCTTCCCGCGGCCCCGGCGCCAGCGCCTGGAGCTGGTTCCTGCAGCAAGCGCGCGGGCCGCTCGAGCGCGACTCGTGCACTGAGAAGAAAAACCAACCGACCGCTCTAAAGTGGGGGGGTGGAGGGACAGAGGGACGTGCCAGGGGCGGGGTTTGTACGCCCCGCCACGCCCCTTGTCGAGTCCCTTACACCACGCCCTCCCTCGGGTTACGCCCTTTACCCCCGCCCTCTCGTCTTCTGCCAGCCACGCCCATGCCGTGCCCCGCCCCTTCTCCCCGCCCGGCCCCTCTACTCTCCGGGCCAGGTCGTGGGTTTCCCAGTGCTGAGCGCTGCGAGGCGCCCGAGAGCGCAGGGCGCACAGGGTGCTGAGGCGGGGCGGGGCGGGGCGGGGCGGCGGGCGGGCGAGCTCTGCAGCCCCCGCCCCCGCCCTCTTGCGGAGGCTCCCTGGGGTGGTGGAGGCTGCAGCCAGGCATCTCTGCCCTGGCGTCTGCAGCAACAGCTTCGATCCCTCTGGAGGAGTTTTTGGGAAAGGCTGGGCCTGAAGCCGGGATTGTAATAACGGAAAGCCTGCAGAGGGCTGCTGTAGTGCCAGGCCCTGCATTGGGGAGTTGAGGTTCATTAATGGGGGCGGGGGCACGTTTGGCAGGGTGAGGTTATAACAATAATCACAGGAGCAAAACCTTGCTTAATTCGTTTGAAACGCTGAGATTTAAAAAAAAATTTTTTTTAGAGGCTGGGTTTCTCTGTGTAGCCCTGACTGTCCTGGAAATCACTCTGTAGACCATGCTGGCCTCAAACTCACAGAGATCTACCTGCCTCTGCCTCCCAAGTGCTGGGATTAAATGCGCGCGCCACCACCGCCCTAAACTCCGAGTTTTAAGGTTCTGTAATGCCTACGTGCAAACGGGCAGTATATGAATCAATTCGTGATCCGACTGGACTGTTCTCACTCTTTATGCACCCATCGGGCCAGGCAGGCATCGCAAGATTTCCAAACCCCCAGGGGCTGGTTACATGGGTATCCACAGTACCCCTAGCTTAGGACCGCATGAGCGACAGGCAGACCTTTATGAACCTCTAGTCTGGAAGGAATCTTTCTTTCCCTCACTGTGCACAAGAGAGTGGTCACAGGTGACTGGGGGGATTTCACATTCCTGTCTGGACGAAATCCCCCTAAGATTTCCCCACTCTTCACCTGTGGGTGGTAGGGAAGTGCCAGGGGAGGTGCTATAAATACTGTGGCCACTCTCGTTATTCAATCACGGTAAAGATGCAACCCTAAGGGCCAGAGGAATTATGTTGCAGATAAGTTTAGTTTTGTTTGAAAATCACAGATGCTTCCACCTGCTATGGACAAGGTGGGCCTGCGGGGGGAAATGTGGCCGCTCTGGGGCCCTATAGGTTTAAGTCCACAACTATTTAGGGGGGCAGCCTTGTCGGTGCCTCGGGGGTGTTTGCCCTTGGCTGATCATCATGGCTCTCTCCCATCAGCCCTTTCACAGTTTGACGACTTGTAGCATTCTGGAGTGATCACAGCAGCCACCTACCTCCTCCATGGGGGCGGGGTGCAAGACCACGTTATTGAACACGGTGCTGGTTCAGCATCACATGTTATTGAACAGTGACACCTGCTGGCAGAATGTGAGATTGCAGTATAGCTCTATCAAACATTCAGAGAAAAGTTTCCGTTAAACTATGCCAGGTTTTGGGTAGTACCCAGGCTTGAAGAGTTCCTAAGACTCTGAGAAGGTGTTGATAGAGAAACAATCATTCAGTGCAACTGGGATTCAGCTCAGTTGGCAGAGTGCTTAGCATCACATAAACCTGGCCTTGCTGGCATAATACCTGTAAACCCAGCACTTGGGAGGTAGAGGCAGGAAGATCTGAAGTTCAAGGTCAGAATCCTTTACATAATGAGTTCAAGGCCAGCTTGGGCTACATAAAATCCTAAAGAGATGAGGAATAGAGTGTAGGGTCTGAGGAGATGCTGAAGGAAGACCCCAGACTCAAATAGTATGTAAGAGCAAAGAGCGCTTATTAATATCCCAGCGTGCATGTGGGGTCGTTCACCAGTACAAAACGGCAAGAATCCTGAGGGGAACATGCAGATTCTTTTTAAGCACAGCTAAGGGGAGTTCCGGGAACAGTTAGGTCATCTCAAATATGATTAGTTAACAAACAGAGTTATATTAGTATATTTTTAAATGACTGAGGTTTCGTCTTATCATTTTTGGACATACTTGCACAAAATTGAGCAAGTTTGGATGTGACTCAGAAGGGGCTGCTAGATTTGTTCTTGCGACAATGTGAGGCTGGCTCAGGCTTTGTCCCTGAATACAAGGGCATCGTGGATAAATGGCTCTTTGTGGGAGAGACACCTGTTCTGCCCTTCTCTGAGAACTGAAACCTAAATTCAGTTGTGAGAATAGGAATTTAACCCCTTCTGGGGGAATCCTGGGACAATAGTTATTGCAATGTTTGTTTTTTACAGAACCAGAAATGAGTTCCTTCTTGAGGAAAAGGCCTCGGGTCCAAACAGAAAGCAGTGGTTACTACTCTAAGCTTGGTGCCACTTTGCACCAGTAGGCACACCTTACCTGACAGGCCAGTATTGTAACTTCAGGATCCATCACACTGGGTAAGACCAGTGCTTTTTCACCTCAGCCCTGCACAGAACCTTCTTGTGCTGTTCTGCACACTGGTAAGTGGTAAACAAAACAGAACAAGTCCCTGGCTTTAGAGAGTTTCCATGTAAACGGGAAAGGCTGCAATGGGATCATTCAGGGCTGGGGTGCTGGATCATTTGGTCAAATGAAGACCTGGTAAGAAAGGGGCCATAGTGGCACACCTGTACCCCAGAGCTGGAGATGTAGAGACGGGAGGATCCTGAGGCTCCTGCCGGCCAGGCACGTTGATCAGCGAGCTCTGGGTTCAGTGAGAGACCCTGTCTCAAAATATAAGATAGAGATTTAAAATAACACACAATGTTGACTTCTGGCCTCTACACACAAGTTACACACATCTGAGCACACACCACACACACGTGTGGGCAGGCACACACACACACAGGTGTACAAATACACAGAGCAAGTAGCATCATTCAGACAGTAGGAGAGAGAATGAAGACTCACTTCATGGGACTGGAGAGATGGTTGAGTGGTTAAGACCAGGTTTGGTCTGCAGCACCCAGGTGGTGGCTCATGGCTATCCATAATTCTAGGTTCAGGGATAATGCCTTATTCTGACCTCTGAAGGCACCAGGATTGACCATTGTGTTCAGACATACAGGCAACACACACACGAATCTTTTTTATTTTTTTTTAATTTAATTTAATTTTATTTTATTGGGTTTTTTTTTTTGAGACAGGGTTTCTTGTTAGTTTTGGAGCCTGACCTAGAACTAGCTCTTGTAGACCATGCTAGCCTCCAACTCACAGAGATCTGCCTGGCTCTGCCTCCCGAGTGCTGGGATTAAAGGCGTGCGCCACCACTGCCCAGCTGTATCTTTTTTATTAAGTCATTTTTTAAAAAAAGACTCATTTTAGGTGTATTCGTTCAATGGTCTGTTTTTCTTTCTCTTAGAAGCTTGGGGCGAGAACACCTCTATTCAGGACTCTGGCTCAGAATTTTAAGACTCTGTATCAGTGCTTCTTATCCTATGGGTCACAACCCCTGTGGGGGTTGAATGACCCTTTTCACAGTGACCTCTTAAGACAACTGGAAACACAGATATTTACATTACAATTTGTAACATTAGCAAAATTACAGTTAGTAAATAACAACAAAAATAATGTTATGGTTGGGGGTCACCGCAGCATGAAGAACTGTACTGAACACAGCATTAGGAAGGTTGAGAACCATTGCTCCATATAAAGAATCTAGAAAAGCCACTCTGTGGTCTCCAGACGATAAGACACCTCTGGCAGCTAGCGACTCGATCTCTCTCCAGTCCCCACCACAGAGTTTGCTGTGTTTGGTAGGTATCTTGATCATGAGCCCAGACCCCCAGATCTGGACTTTTTTTCATCCTCACACGTAACAAGAATCAGTTTCCTCATTCACTCAGCACTGGTACTTATTGGGCATGAGCCATAGGCCCTGCTGCATGCTGGGAGCTTGTTGGATGGAGCAAGAGGAGAAGGATGGAAGATGAAACTGAGTCAGCTCCGGTTCTACCCCACACCAAGAGCTCGAAGCATTGGTCCCATCACCCTCTGCACACAGCCTAGAACATTCTAGAATGTTCCTTGAAGATAGCCTGAATCTTCCCAGAGAAGATCAGCATGGAAGAAGAGTAATTAAAATGTCCAGATTCATCAAATCTCTTTCTAGCTACACTTGTTATATGCTTACCACCTCCAGGAATTACGTGTGTTACCTGTATCCTCCCACAGGGCCCTCCCAGGAAGTACATGCTGTGATTTTCTCTGTTTTGTCATGAAGCTAAAGAAACCCAAACTGTCAATATTCATGGGGTTGGAAGTGGCAAGGAAGGAATATTTCTAGAGCCTGAGACAGCCTTGCTTTTGGCCCTGACAGGAAACTAGTATGCATGCCCTCCTCACCCCTCAGCTGTCTGGTGCTGGCTCTTCATTCTCCTTCCTTTGGGAACTCAGTCCTTCAATCACTCAGCAATAGAAATGGTCTCTGCAATGCCAACTTCCACAGTCCCACTCTGTTATTAACATGGAGCCAAAGGCAGTCAGGATGGCTCAGCAGGTGAAGTGCTTGGTGCCAAGCTTGAGGCCTGGGTTTGATCCCCGGAACTCACATGGTGGAAGGAGAGAACAGATTCCCTCAGGTTGTCCTCCATATTCATTGCACAGAATGCATGAATGTGTGGGCATGCACACACACACACACACCTCACAATCAATCAATATTTTTAAAACAGACTTCTTCCAGAGGTCCTGAGTTCAATCCCCAGCAACCACATGGTGACTCACAGTCATCTGTACTAAAATCTGTGCCCTCTTCTGGCCTCTTCTGCCTACACACAGGCAGAAAGCTGTATATATAATTAATAAATAAACCTTTAAAAAAATCAATCAATATTTTTAAAACAGAGTCCCAAAATCTGACCATGTCCACAAGGCCCTCGATGGCTGGCCTTCTGTCCCCTCTGCACCTGGCACCCTCTCGCCATCTCTCCAGCCCCACCACTCTTCCCTTCATGTCTTCATCCTCCTGCTTCCTCCCATCACGACAGCCACGGGCCTCTCTCCAGGAGCATCCCCTCCTTTCCTGCTCTGCTCTGGCTCCCAGCTCCCATCTGCCCTTCTTGGCTTGATCACACCCGATTCCACGCTCTCCCACCCGGCCCTCCCTCACAACACCTGTCAGAGAGGCAATCTCTGATGAACCCCAATCTCATCGGACTCTTACATGAGGGGCTATGTTGCCCTCCCACAAATGCCCAAGGCTCATCTGGGTCCAAGTGTGACACATGATATCTCTGTCATTGCCATGAAACACACCACCCCCAAACCCAGCCGCTAAAGCAATAAGAGCAATCGTTTATTCTGTCACGTGTGCTGACTGGCTGGGGATGAGCTGGTTCTCCTGGCCTTGGGCTCCAGGGTTATCTGAGCCTGACTCACGGATGAGCAACCCTGGACCTGAGTTGAAAGGGCAGCGGAACCCTGTGTAAGTCCTGATGGCAGAAAACCTGGAAGGACAACCTGGAGCTTGTATGCCTTTTAAGTCTCTGATCTGCTCCCTTCCAGAACAAGAGGAAGTCACAGGGTGGAGGACGAAGATGCCCCAGTGGGTGGGACTGAGGGAACAGTGACTCTTTCCTTAACAATCTCAGTTCCACTGTACTCAAAGAGTATTGGATGAATTAATGAAGACGTTCAACTGAATAAGCTTAGTCTACAAAGGGACAGCCAGGCAAAGAAGGAAGGGAGCAGCCTGACGTCATCAGTGTGACATCTCCATGCCCAGTACTCCCGAGGCAGCTTCTGGGCTGTGGCATGTTTAAAGCCTTGGTTGAAGTTCCCAGGTTCTTCCCAGTTAGAATAAATGAATTTTTAAAGAAAAACCTTGTTTAAAGGGCCAGCCACTGCAACCTGGCAATCCCAGACAGTGGGAATCAGAGGCAGGAGGATCAGCAGTTCAAGACTGCCTCAAACAAAACAAAAGGAAACCTCATTTGGTTAACCCTCACAGGAGTCTTCTGGTGTGGATGCGGAAATGGGAGGCACAGACAAAATCACTAGCGTAGCCACGAGTCAAGTTACTGACAAACTTATAGTGTGGCTTCGAACCCAGCACCTAGCTTCAAATTCAGCACAGACACTGAAAACTTTTCTTATGCCTATGAGTAAAATACCTCACAGAAGCAATGCGTGGGAGGAAAGGTTGGTTTGGGCTCCCAGTCTCGGTGGCTCTCCCAGTGGAGAAGGCAGGACTGTAGGATCGGTTGGTTCCCGGCTGGCAAGAGCTTATATGGAGGCTGTCTCGGTGGGACAAGAGGCAGAGAGCTCAGGCTAGAAGCGGAAGCAGATACCAGCTTCAAGGCTCCTACCCAATAACCCATTTCTGCCAGGCAGGCCACTGCCCCATCGATACCACAACCTCCAAAAAGAGAGAGAGAGAGAGAGAGAGAGAGAGAGAGAAAAGGCTCCATGAGGGCACTTCACATCCCAGCTGTTGGCAGCACCTCATCCTGGTCTCTACCTGAGATCTAATGTCAAAAACAAAAATGTGGGGCTGGAGAGACGGCTCAGCAGTTAAGAGCATGCGCGGACTGTTCCTCCGCTCCCAGCACCCGGCATCAAGTGCTCACCATCACCTGTCATTCCAGTTCCAGGGGATCTGATGCCTCCTGTGGCCTCCTCAAAAACGTTACTCAGGCTTGCACACACAAAATAAATAAAATAAAAAAACCTTATGAAGGAGCAATCAAGGAAGACTATTGAAAAATATGAGAGTAAATAACAGAACAAAAAAAAATTCTAGTAGCCACCCTTGGGTGTAGCAACTGGGTTTGGGGGTGGGCAGGGAACCACTGAGGAGGGGTGCTGTTTTGCTTGTATCTTTTTCATATTTAAAAAAGTATTTGTACCGGGCGGTGGTGACACATGCCTTTAATCCCAGCACTCGGGAGGCAGAGGCAGGTGGATCTCTGTGAGTTCGAGGCCAGCCTGGTCTACAAGAGCTAGTTCCAGGACAGGAACCAAAAGCTACGGAGAAACCCTGTCTTGAAAATCCAAAAAATAAATAAATAAATAAATATAAATAAATAAATAAGTATTTGTGACTAGGAACATAGCCCAGTGTTAGGTCGTGTTCCTAGTGGCCCCGTGTCTGATACCTGGGATTGTAGAATCAAATAAATGAATAAACGACTTGCATGCATTTTAAATAGTTCATGTCTATAATAAAACACCACAGGGATTTCCTCCCCAGAGTTCTGGAGGCTGGAAGGACTGGGAGGAAGTCCAAATCGCCCTGTCTGGGGAAGGCCCGTGTCTCATTTTGTTTTCTACAGCTGTGATCAACACCTTGAACAAAAGCAGTGTCGGGAGGAAAGGGTTTAACTGGCCTACAGGTTAGAATCATCACTGAGGGAAGTCAGGGCAGGAACCTGGAGGCAGGAACTGAGGCAGAGGCTGTGAAGGAACGCTGCTTACTGGTTTGCTCTCTGTGACTCTTCCGGCTTGCTGTCTTAATCAGCCCAGAACCACCTGTCTAGGGGTGGCATTGCCCACAGTGGGCTGGACCCTCCCACATCTGTCCCACAGACTAGTCTTCAGGCTAATCTTATAGAGTTGTTTCCTCAGCTGTGGGTCCCTCTTCTCAGACGACCCCAGCTCATGACACGGTGGCAAACACTTAACAAACACAGCATGCTTGCCAGACAGTTGTAACCTCCTATGTGACCTGCCTGCACAGTGGAAGAGTGTGCGAAGTCTCTCGGGCCTCTCTTATAGGGACACTAATTTCATTCATGAGGGTACCACCCATCTGTGAGGACACAAACATTCAGATAGCAACAGCCCGCGTTGTCCTGCTTACAGCACAAATCAAGAAAAGTTAACTCCAACCGTCCCCTTCCCCAGAGGTGGCCTTCTCATGGTCACCTGGACATTCCCCAGGGAGCAGCAGGCCTTCTGTGTGCTCTGCTGGAGGGGCCACAAGCCATATACTGGCCTCCTGCTCTTCCTCCTAACCACTGACCATGGAGCTGGCTCCAGTCAGGGGATAGAGGCACTGTTGGGGCTCAGAATTGAGGGTTCCCAGCTATCATGGCCCCTGGTTGGCTCTTCCTCCAAAAAAAAAAAAAATCCCTTGGTCTCTCCTGCCAGGCAGAGCTCAGAACCCAGGGCACGGCTAGAGCTCAGAACCCAGGGCACGGCTTCCTGGCTCTCCCTGGCACCGCAAGAAGCAGACAACCCTGGACAAGGCTCCCATAAGCACATCGGCTGCTCTGTCCCCTTTCCATTGTCACAGCCCTCCCCCCCCAATCCTGAACCCTTGCCTCTCACCTGTGCTATGGGATGCCCTGGGCTTTGAAATAGGGCTGCTCTGGTACATGATGCTCTGGGATGCCGGGGAAATCAAACACCAGTCTACCCTGTACTATCCAACCAGTTCTTAGGAGTGGACCAGCCACAGAACCACGACTCACCCCACCCGACCCTGCTCCATCTCTGAGCCATGGCAGCACAGCGTGGGGACCGCTGAATCTGGCTGAGGTCTCGGGCGCCCACCCAGAATGGAGAAGGCGGAGGCTGGCAGGGATCAAGCTGAAGGGCCTTTCTATTTAAGGGGAAAACACAAGGCAATATTTTTAGGTGCCCGCTAAGCTGTCTGCTGTGTGGCTTAGTGGTGGAGGCCCCGTCTGCAGCGAGGACTGCAGCGGAGAAGAGGTGAGCTGGCGCCTCCTGTCTCTGAGTGGCTCGGGAGAGATTCTGACATCTGGTTTTAAGTGTGGGGTCTGTTTTTTTTCCTGTTCAACTGGTAGGTTTGCCTGGAGCCCTAGAAAAAAAATCTTTCAGGAAATTGGTGGCAATCTGAACCCAGATCCTCTGGCCTCTGGGTCCCTGACACTAGACCACCCAGGATCTGGAACGTTCCATGAGTGGGCTGAACCTTTTCCGGTGGCTGCATCCAGAAGCCACTCTGCAGCTGTTGGGGGGTGGGGGGTGGGGGCTGCACTGGTTCCAGGATGTCAGCCTGCCCTCCTCAGGTCTGGGCTTCACAGGGTTCCTGCTCCCTGAGGGGCCAATGGCACAAAGAGACACCAAGCCCTTCTGTGGTTAGGCAGGGCCACACCGGCTTGGGAAGACATGAGAGCTACAGCTAAGGCTGGAAGAGAAGCTGCGCCTCCCGTAGGAAATCCGGTGCCACTGTCGCCTGACCGGATCAACTGCTTGGGGCTAGGTGCCTCCGTCATGAACCTGCTTCCACAAGCCAGCTCTCTGCGTCAGAGCGCTCTCTGAAGGCACTGGCTCTCAGAGTGAGCCTGAGATGTGGTGGTGCATGCCCCTAACCCCAGCACTTAGAAAGAGGAGGCAGGAGAATCAGGACTTCAACACCAGCTTCCTAGCGGGTTTGAGGACTCTATGAGAGCCTGTCTCAAAAACAAAAACTATCCCAGTTCACAGAGGAGGAAAGCGGACCTCAGAGTGGTCACGTGACCCCGTGACATTCACTGCTAGGGAGTGGAGCTGGGATCTGAACTCTGACCTTTCACGTTTAGAATCTCACCAGGTGTTATCGCCTTAACAGGTTGCGAACAGGGGTCCCACATCCTTGTTCCTGGCTTCCGATGGAGAGCGTAGAAAGTGTGTCACGGCCGAGGCTGATCCTCCCTTGTGGACCTGGGAAGAGGAAATCACTGTTGGCAGGAGCTGGAGAAGGGGTGTGTGGGCGGAGTGCCAACAGCCCAGCATGAGCCAGACCGCTACTGAGCAAGCCCATGGGAAGGAAATGTTCGTGGGAAGGGCAGCATGGTGGTCTGGCCCAAAGGCCTGACTCACTTTCTGAGTGGCCAACGGCACACCAGGGAGGTTATGTGACAAGAAACAGCAGGCCTTTGCCCCTAACTGGGGAGATTTGTCACAATGTGGCAAAGAAACGGAGGGCCTGGCCCGCTTCCTCAAAGCCAGGGACCCAGCATCTGCCATTGCGCCTGAACCGAAGAGTTCCAGGGGGAGGAATCCATGAATGAGTGAATAAAAGGTGTGTTGATGGGCAGATCACTCGCCCCTGGATCCCGGAGCATTCGTACAGCAGCTGCATGGGCTGGACCCCTGGTGTAAGCGAGCCGTGCCCCAAACATCCCCAAACATGTTTGTATCTTCCTACAATGTCGCAATAAATTCAACCAGTTCTCTTGAGTCATGCTCCTTCAGCCCCAAGGAGAAGATGCTCATGAACCCAGCTAGAGGGGTGCTGGCGGCCCACAGAGCTGCTGGGGGTCCACCTCAGAGTGGAGTTGAGCTGCAGAGGATCGGACTGTGGGCATGAGACACAGAAACAAGACGGGATAGAGGGCGGCAATGTGGTGACCCAGCAGACAGACTCAAGCAGGGGGACTGAGCTGAGCTGGAGCCCTGGGGACAGTAGGAAGTTCTCTGCCTCTTAGTCCCTTGACACGCATCAGGGGTGAGATCACAGGTCAGGGGGACCACCCATCTCAGTGTCAAGTGTCCAGGGAGGCTACATCATCCCTTCACACATGTGGCGTGTTCGGCAAGTTCTCAGGCTGGTTTTTCTGATACAGTTTTTGTATTTTACTTTTTATTATTTGCATGTGCGGAGGTCAGAGGACAGATTTGTGGGGTCAGTTCTCTCCTTCCACCTTTCCACGAGTTCCAGAGAGGGAACACAACACTGTCAGGTTTGACCGATGGTGAGCCTTCTTACCAGGCCTATTTGAATTTCATTTGCCGCTCTAGCACTGTTTTAGGGCAAAGTCATTTCTAACCACTCTGGATACGGTTTTTGTCTGGGAGACGGTCCCCCATCCCTTGTACATTCATGTCTCCAAGCCTATGGGTGAGACCCGGTCAGAGAGGACTGAACAGCCTTCAAGGCTGTATGGGTCTGTCCTCTCTCAGCCTCCGTAGCCCAAGCTGCCCACCTGGAACCACCCTGTCTAGCAGTTCGGGACCTCAGGGGTCTTCAGAACACAACCTTTCTTTCCCCTCTTCCTTCTGGTGGCCAGCGCCCTGCTTTGGGATCACCATATCATTGGACTTTTTTTTTTTTTTTTTCGAGACAGGGTTTCTCCATAGCTTTTTGGTTCCTGTCCTGGAACTAGCTCTTGTAGACCAGGCTGGCCTCGAACTCACAGAGATCCGCCTGCCTCTGCCTCCCGAGTGCTGGGATTAAAGGCGTGCGCCACCACCGCCCGGCTATCATTGGACTTCTAAGACAGAAACTAGAATCCTGTTTTTCCGTGTCTAGAGATACAGCTCAGTTGGCAGAATGCTTGCCCAACAGGCTAGAAGCCTTGGGTTTAATCCACAACGCTGCATAAACAAGAGTGGTTGCCTGTGTCTATGATGTGTACTCTGAAAATGGTGAGTTCAAGACCAGCCTGAGCTGTGTGAGACCCTGTCTGAAAAGCAAACAATAACAACAAATCTGTTTTTCTCTATGCACACAGCCTTGGGGTTAACCCCTAACCCTGCAAAAATAAAATAAATAAATAAATACATAAACTCAATGTAATATGGATATGAAGAACCCTAAGTCCCGAACATTCTCCTGTGTCTTGGTGGTGTTGCTCTGGGCTGGGGATATGTTCTGTTCTGTGTCTGTCTGCTCTATTGTCCAGGGGTTCTTTCCTTAGGAGTGAAAAAATCCAGTTCAAAGCAGTTTAAGCTGGGAAAGAAGCCGGACGGATTGGTTTACAGGCAAGGGAAGGCGTGGGCAGAGCCTTGGGCACCAAAGGCTGGCTGGAGACCTCAGGCCCCCTGTCTGCTGGGCTTCCTTCTCTGGGCCCAGCAATCAATGGGGGAGAAAAGAGACTGCCTGCCTGCTCTTCAGGCTTGAAACACGGGACCAGCTCTTAGTCAAAAAGAGAAATGTGCTTTCCCTCCCAACTCCGGGTAGAAAATGCCAGGGGACAGTGCTCAGTCCTGGCCCCAGCCTTTGGCACAGGCCTCATAGGAATGCCCTGGTGGGTGGGAGTCTGGTGGGCGGGAGTGCTGGGGCCTCTTATTCTCCTTTCTGAAATAAAGGAAAGGACCTGCAGGGAGCAGACTTGCACGGGACGGATGCCCACCGATGGCTCAAACCTTGTTTAGGGCCAAGGACTGTTTGTGGGATCAGCTTCCCTCAGATCCAGTTGAGACAGGATGGAGGGAAAGTTACTGGGCAGGGCAGGGCAGGGCAGGACACCCATGGAGGCTAAGCAGCCTGCTGCTACCCCCTCTCCCTGGGTATCTGTGGTCAGGGGAGAAGATCCAAATATAACTGGCCTAGGGCTTCCACCCTATTGAGAAGGGCTCAGAGTTGAAATCAGGGGAGAGAAAGGGGGCCGGGAAGTCAAAGCCATGGCCACTATACTCCCTGACACAAGGCTTCTCTTCCTGTCTGTAGTGCTATCCTTTCTCTCTCTTCCTTCATCTTCACTCAAGGCAGATAAATAAGTCAAAGGGATGAATGAGGCAATCTCAACGCCTGGCACTCAGGACACTGTAGGGCATGGACTCAGATTTGGGGAGAGCCAGAGGGTGTGTTCTTCTGTTCTCTTATATACTCACTAAAACTGTAATTTTAAAAAATGGCACAAGAGAGAAACACGTATACCATATGATGGAACTCACATGGAGGGGTTTTTATTGGAGGAAAGGGAATGGGAAAAAGGCTGGGAGTAAGGGGAGGGGAGGTGAAGGAAGGGAGGGGAGGGGAGGGGGGAGATCAGCCTCTGGTGACAGGAACAGAAGAAATGGAGGAGAAGGAGGAGGAGGAGGAGGAGGGAGGGAGGGAGAGGGAGAGGGAGAGGGAGGGAGAGGGAGGGAGAGGGAGAGAGAGGGAGAGAGAGAGAGAGAGAGAGAGAGAGAGAGAGAGAGCAAGGCCTACCTTTTAAAGGGGAACATAATAAACGTGCGCTTAGTGACTACAGCTGAGGACATATCCTGTCAGGACCCCAAGGGCAGTCCAGTGCAGATGCCTGAACACTAACACTAACTCCTGGGGCAGGGGCAGAAGACCCAGGTACCCTGAGGGAGCTGACTGGTACCTGGGGACACATCCTTATAGGAAGCCACTGAGTGACATTTGGGGTGAGAAGAGAAGAGAGATAGGACACCTGGAGACTGCAGATGGGCAAGGGGGAGGGGGAGCTGAGGGAAGAGCAAGAAATGATTGAGGGGAAGCCCGTTTGTCTGTCCCTGGAACATCCTTTCTTGGACACTCCCCACAGTGGGGCTGTGTGAAGGGGCACCGTCTGCCTCTGTCACTCGAGGTCGGGCTCCAGGAGCTCCTACGTCTCACACCTGCACTGGCCAGCTCGCCCTGTCGCTTACACCTAAGACACCCATAGCCTGCCCCCCCCCCCCCCCAGGCATCTTAGGGTTTTGTGAAGCTCCTCTACCGCAGCACATGAAGACACACAGCTATAAGAAATCAAAGTGGGTAAGAGCAGAGCGGCTGTGGCAGCCGTGGAATTTTTGAGCTACCAGAAGGCATTTAAGCATTTGGCCTTAGAGACTAAGGAAAACATCAGACCGGGCTGGATGACTTGGTGGGTATTTGCCTAATGGTTTGAGTTCAATTCTTGGGACTCATATGGTGGAAGGAGAGAACCAGGTTTCCATGAGTTGTCTTCACACTTTGTGTTCCTTCACACACACACACACACACACACACACACACACACACTGAAAACTTCAACATATTGGGAAGGAAACCAAAGCTGGGGATGGTAGCCTTTAATTCCAGCACTCTGGAGGCAGAAGTAGACAGATCTCTAGGACTTCATAAAGAGGTCCTATCTCAAAACAAAACAAAAAAGGAAAAGTGAGAAAAGAAACCAACGAAGTAGAAACTGGATAATGGAAACACTACCTACGGTTCTGGATTGGCAGTGTTAATGTAATGAAAATGGCTCTACTCCCAAAATTAACCTAGATCGTTATAGCGGGTACAGAAGTCCTGTGCTCATAGTTAAGCACCAGGCGAACCGGGAATGTTGCTTGTGGCAGGGTTGTTCCTTCCAAGTAATGGATGCATACTCTGTTATCCACCCAGAAGGCTGGGAGTGGATGTGGTTTAAATAGCTTGGTGACCTTTGCTCTCTCTGTGTGGCCAAGACCACACTGAAACCTCCCAGATCCTTATGGTGAGCTTGGTTTCTCTCCCCCAGTCAATCTATAGAACCTATCTTTATGGCCGGTGTCCCACGTACTTCACAAAGAGTTTCGATGTAGTCATGTCTGGTCTTTATTTAGCCTACTTTGTTCGTCAGAGATTTATGTGTACATGTGAGGCTAAGTTAATTAGCACCAGAAAAGTTTTCACCAAATTGTGCTGTGCTTAAATACGCCTAAAATAAACCACTAGGGGTCAGATTTCTGAAGTCTGAACCCAAACTGGTTATTTGGTCATGTTGAACCAAACTGCTTTCTTGCCCATCCCACAGACTGTCACTCTGCTAGCCACGGAGGCTGCAGAGACTGCAGCAGACATTCAATGCAGTACTCATTAAAATTCTGACAACGTTTCTTTTTCCGAGACATAGTTTCTCTGTGTAACCCTGGCTGTCCTGGAACTCGCTCTGTGTTCTGTAGACCGGGCTGGCCTCGAACTCAGAGATCCACCTGCCTCTGCCTCCCAAGTGCTGGGATTAAAGAGGTGTGCCTCCATGCCTGGCTCTGACAACATTCTCCACACATCTAGAAAAAAAAGCCTAAGAATTCATGTAGAACCACAAAAAAATCACAAAGAGCCAAAGCAATCCTTAGCGGTAAGAACATAGCTGGTTATATCACAATACTTGATCTCAAATTATACTACAGAGCTACAGTGACAAACACAATTTGATTTGGCATGAAACAGGCATTTAGACCAATAGAATAGAACAGAAGATGTCAAAATCAAGCCACAAAGCTATGGGAACCTAATTTTGGACAAAGGAGGTCAAACGTGGGGTGGTGGGGAAGGAGACGCGCTAATCAAGAGGAAATGCCGGTAAAGCTGGGTTTCCACCCACGGAAAACTGAAATCATATTCATGTCTTTTACTTTGTGTAAAGATGAACGTGAGGTGATTAAAGACCTTAATTTAAAACTTGAAATGCTAGACATTCTGGAAGAAAACATAAGGACTATTTCTCAAGGCACTGGGGTAGGCAAGAACTGCCCGAATAGAACAGGAACAGCCAGGAACCAGCCTTAAGCATCAACACACAGGACAATGTGAAAACAAGTTCCTGCACGGCAAAGGCAATGGCCAGCCGAGCAGTCACACAGCCCACTGCATGGGGAAAACCCTCGGTCAGCTGGACCTCGGGTGAGGCTCCTATCCAGAGTTTATCAAGGACTGCAGAGAGGAAACATCAAGGAAATAAAACGGCGGAACAACAGATGAGCTAATGAATGAGCAGATTGTAAACAGAAGAAACACACACAGAAACAAGAACTACTTTAAAGGGCTCACCATCCCCAGTCACTGGAGAAATGCAAATTAAAATTACTCCAAGACCACCTCATCCCACTCAACATGGCTGTCGCCAAGAAAGCCCACAACTTTGTCTTAGTTAGGATTGCTACTTCTGTGTGATGCAACACCATCACCAAAAGCAGACTGGGGACGAGAAAGGGTTCATTTGGCACACACTTCCATATCACAGTTTATCATTGGAGGAAGTCAGGACAGGAACTCAAGCAGGGCAGGAACCTGAAGGCAGCAGCTGATGCAGAGGCCACAGAGGAGTGCTGCTTACTGGCTTGCTCCTGGTGACTGCTCTACCTGCTGTCTTATAGAACCCAGGACCACCATTCTAAGGTTGATCCCACTCACCTGGGCTGGGCCTTCCCCGGGCAATCTCTAATGGAGAAAATGCCCTCCAGGCTTGCCTACAACTCAATCTCATGGAGGTATTTTCTCAATAGATGCTCATTCCTCTCTGATGACTCTGGTTTGTTGACTTAAAACTGGCCAGTACACACTCCCAACTGTTGGCTTCTGGGGAACGGAGACCCAGTTTTCTTTAAGGGTGTGGCCACTAGTAGGTTGACCATGGCCTAGTGGATGACCCCACCCATGAGTATTTAGGAGCACAAATTGGACTCAGTGAGTTATTAAAAAAAAAAAAAAAGGATACAAGGGCTGGAGAGATGGCTCAGCAGTGAAAAACACTGGCTGCTCTTCCAGAGGATGGGTTCAACTCTCAGTACCCACACAGTCGCTCATAATGGTTTGTAATGCCAGACCCAGAAGATCAGATGCCCTCTTCTGGCCTTCTTGGGTATTACACACATGGGTACACAGAAATACAGGCAGGCAACTACTACAAACAAATTTAAAAATAATTTTTCAAAAGATACAAAGTTGGGAGAGGTGGAGAGGTAGATGTGGAGTCAGGGGCAAGTTAGGGGTGGATTCCATCAAAATACATGTGTGGAGTTCACAAAGAATTAATAAAAATATCATTTATAAAAGAAGTCTGACAACAAATGCTGGGAAGGGTGTGGGGAAAGGGAACCTTTATTCACTGCTGGGGTGCAAATCAATGCAGCCAGTGTGGAAATCAGCTTGGAGGTGCCTGAAGAAGGACGCCTAAAAGAAATCCCACACTAGCTCAGAATTGGGTATAATAGAGGGTTATAGCAGGTCACAATCCTCTGCTAGAATGGGGAACAGCAACTGAATCCTGCAGCCAGAAAAGAGGCCAGACGAGCACTTTACATTGGCATAAATAGTATAAGAGACCACACCCAAGTGGGCAGGTAACTTAAAGGCTACTGGTGATAGGAATTCCTATAACACCTCCCCCTTTTGTTTAAATAAGAAGGTTCTAAGCCTAATACAAAGTTATATACAATAAGAACAAATATCAGGTATAAAAATGAGAATTACAACCAGCATAAACAATAGCAAGCAAGAAACATATGATAAGTGTTTCAATAATTATCCTAATGAGTTTAAGTCTTGTATATAAATAACTCAGCCAAGTCATGAGAGAAAAGTAACTACAACTATCTAGTCTTCAACCCCAATGAAGACCCTAGAAGGGAAATGATATTACTTTAATAAGCAGAAAGTGCAATCAAGCAACTTCCAAAATGTGCAACAAATGACAGAGACAACTGGATACCTGGGCAATCACCCAACGTCACATTTGCAACATTGGAGCAACTAACTTTGGCTAAGGCCTAGAGTAACTGACAGACCATTTTCAGAGGCAGGAAAATTTTCAAAACCATCTTACCCTGTCTGCTGCCTCCCACTACAGGTTCCTCCAAAACTGCAGAACTGACCTATGGCCCACCCATCACACTCTGGGCATTGACCAACAATCTCCACGCTCCATCGCAAAAATGTTTGCGCGTTCGTGTTTACTGCTGAACTAGTCACAGAGCAAGGCCATGGAACCAGAACAGATGTCCATCAACAGATGGATGGATGATGCAAATGGGGTGTATTTATACACAGAACGCTACTCAAGCAGTTTACAAATGAAATTGTGAGCTGTGTTCAGGAAAATGGGTAGAGCTGGAAAGTGTAACACTACACAAGGTGATCCAACCCCAAAACATGTTCTGTCACATTCCAATCACAGCCGGCAATGCATTCATGCGCATGTGTAAAAGGAGTCGCTCCATACAGCCTACAATTTAAAAAGGAGATCAAGAGAATATTAGGTGATAAGAAAGGGTGGAATGTAGGCCAAAGGTCACAGGAGGCATGAGAGAGGAGCATGTTTTTTAGTTTCAATTCTGTCATAGTGGTTTTGCATGGTGGATATGTAAAGTCAATTGTGTTCTGAGTAGCATGTTTTGCATTCCAAAAGAATACATTTTTTAAAAAGTTGTTTATGGCCAGGCGGTGGTGGCACATGCCTTTAATCCCAGCACTCAGGAGGCAGAGGCAGGTGGATCTCTGAGTTCGAGGCCAGCCTGGTCCACAAGAGCAGTTCCAAGACAGTCAGGGATGTACAGAGAAGCACTGTCTCAGAAAAAAAAAATCATTTATGTATATGAATGTGTGTATGTATTGTGTGTGTCTGTGTGTGCACACCTGCATGTGTGTGTGCATGTGTGTCTGTGAGCATGGAGGTGCCCCAGGGAACCACAACATGGTCTCTCTCTTCCCAGGGAACTCTAGCCTGCGTCTGGTTAGCAAGCACTAACCAGCAATATCTTTGCCCCATGTCCCCTCCCGTCACATGAGCCTGGCTCACACCCTCTTCACTCCATGCCCCAAAGGAAGAAACTTGAAATTTGGCATATAAACAAGTTTATTGTTAAAAAAGAAAACAATGTGACATTTGATACAGAGAAAGACATAAAGGGTCTCAGCTGTTTAAAAAGGCATTTGTTCTGATGTCTCCTGTTCTCTGGGACAGGTGCCAGTCTCCATAAGATGGAGGCAGTTTCCCCCGGGGGTGGGGGAACCCCACATTCTTGCTCCTGGACATTCCCTCTGCCATTCCTACCTGACAAAGACTGAGACCCCCAAGTTCCTCTCTATAGGACAGAGAGTGAGGACATACCCAAGTCACAAGCCCTGGCCTGGGCCCTCAGCGTGGCAGTGGCTTGACCTTCTGTGATGCTGTGTGTGGAGTCTGTCTGCAGACTCGGGCACTGGGGGCTGGGTTGCCAGCTGGTGGCCTTTGAGGAACTGTGTCCTGAAGGCTCTCACATCATGATGCCTTAATCCCTTGGTGACTTTATAATAAGAGCATTCTCCGAGGTGGGAGGAGGAGGTCAGTCTTCACTGGAGAAAGCAGGTTCCCCAGAGTGTGCTTTTGAAGGCCGTGTTTTGTCTCTTGCCCCTTCCCTGCCTATTTAATCCCACTTCTGGGTCACCATGCTCCTGCCCTGACGTTCTGTCTCAGTTCTGGCCCACAAACAACACCGTCAAGTGACCTTGGGCTAAAATGATCTATGAGCCAAAATAAACCCTTACTCCATTGGGGCTTATCACAGTGACTCAGAAGTCTAACTGTCCCTGGGGACTCAGGCTCCTCACTCAGGCATGGGTGGGCAACAGAAGCCGTGGTGATTACTGGAGTCCCCTTACCCGGCTCTCCCAAGTGGATGGTGCCGGACTCCCAGGACAGGGGAACAGCTTGGGGGTTCTCACTCCTGCCTAACCCAGCCCTTACCTTCTGCACTCACAAGGCAACAGGATCTCACCTATCCCAGGCTGGTTTGATCTTGTCATGTAGCCAAGGATAGCCTTGAGTTCTTGGTCCTCCTGCCTCCACCTTCTAAGTGTTAGGATTACAGATGTGTTCCACCATTCCCAGCTTATGTGGCACTGGGCATGGAACCCGGGGCTTTTGCACGGTGGGCAAATGCTCTAGCAGTTGAGCTACAGTCCCATAATGCACCATAATCAGCCTGTGGAGGCCTCTGTGATGCTCAGCCAAAGACCACACATACACACACACACGCGCGCGCACACACACACGCACGGTACACCTGCACTCTCAATGGCAACTCCCAGCTGTTCATATGGACTCAATGGTGTTTAACAAATATAGATCTTTGCCACTCAACAGAAAGGGACAAAAAGATATATAGACTTCCCTTAAAATCCCAGGCATTGAAACAACACAGGGCTTGAACAAGCTCACCCTTAGAGGTCAAAGAACGAACAGAGTGTCATTAATTTGGGGTCCTGTCCATGGTCACACACAGACATGGCCATTGCCTGGGATGCAAATAAATATACCCACAACGTTGGTTGGCTGGAGGGACAGAACATCTGAGCCATCCCCACCCCCATGGCTTGTTAGATCACAGTGAAGCATACGCAGATCACTTGCCAGGATGTCTTGTTGGTGACAGCAGTGGTGAACTGACATCTTGCTCAGCTAGGAGCTGAAGAATTCTCGGGGTTCCTCACACCCATCTCTAAGTGTGAGGAGCCTGCAGTCGGCGTGAACAGCCTGCAGAAGGCAGGATTTGGTATTCCTGGAAGACATCTGCCCCTTACATCTTCCAGGAACACATTGATTCCTGCTTCCCTTCCCAGAGGCCGCATCGTTGCAAGGAATCTTTAGATACCTGGAGGGCCAGCTCTGCTGTGTGGTGGGAAGGGCCGGAAGCAAGGCAGCTGTGTGTCTAGAGAGCACACATGGGATGCGGCATGAAGAAAACAAAAGATACGTGTGCCACCAACTGAATGGCGGTGCAGCTAAGTTAGCCCGGTTCTGAAGGGCTCAAGGTAAGTGCAGCCAGGGCTGAGTCTGGAACAGATGACTCTCATCTGCAGCTGCGCATCCCTGGCCGCTGCAATTAAACTGGGCCCAGACAGGGCAGTGCAGACCCACCCTGACTAACTGCCGGCTCGGGTTGGGTTCTGACTAACTCCTGAATGCAATCCTTTCCCTCATGGATATGCTGCCAAACCAAGCCTTGAGCATGTCTTCAAGTGCCAAGGTCCCTGGTCAACAGCGCAACCTTGGGGACTGAGGCTCTGGTGCAGAACTGCCTGCCTCAGGAGCGTTGGGAGCTGGAGGGCGGGAGAGCAGAAAGTGGAGGGGCCTGTTTCCTCCAGTTTGGCCAGCAGACAGCCTCATGACCCATGCAATCTGTGACACCTGGGACAGCAGTTTGTTCAGGCCCTTGGTTCCTCTGGAGAATCATTCCCAGGGCAGGCAGGTGCTGACCACTTTGGCCAACTAATGTGACTTCATTCCACAACTGTGGCTCATCCCCTGACACTGGATGTTGCCAGGTGGTTTTTTTCTACCAACGGACTGAGACCTGTGGGAGCCCCAGATGTTTAAGATAAAAACACAGCTGGGGATCTGCTGCACATCCACTCTGTGGTGTCTGCACATACTCTGTGGGGCTGCACACACTCTGTGGGGCTGCACACACTCTCTGGTGTCTGCACACACTCTGTGGGGCTGCACACACTCTGTGGGGCTGCACACACTCTGTGGGGCTGCACACACTCTCTGGTGTCTGCACATACTCTGTGGGGGCTGCACACACTCTGTGGGGGCTGCACACACTCTGTGGGGCTGCACACACTCTGTGGGGCTGCACACACTCTGTGGTGTCTGCACACACTCTCTGGTGTCTGCACACACTCTGTGGGGGCTGCACACACTCTCTGGTGTCTGCACACACTCTGTGGGGCTGCACACACTCTGTAGGAGACAAAAAACAAAATTCCTGAAAGTGAAATTCCAAGAAATAGCCCCAGTTAGGTTTTCTGGAAGCTTCTTCATTCCCTTCTCCACCACACACCCCTGGCCCAAGGTCAGGATGGGGGAAGAAGGGAAGTAGGCAACCAAGAACAGGGAGATCAAGCCCTTGGGAGAAAGGGCCAAGGTACTGGTCCAAGAACAGGGAGCTCTGAGTACACTGAGAATTTGGGGACCAAAGTGAGAAGAGGGTTTTATGGAGCGAGGAGAAGCCGGGAATATGGGCTGGAGAGATGGCTCAGTGGTTAAGAGCACTGTCTGCTCTTCCAGAGGACCCAGGTTCAATTCCCAACACCCACATGGCAGCTCACAACTGTCTGTAACTAGTTCCAAGGGATCTGACACCCTCATACAGACACATATGCAGGCAAAACACCAATGCATGTAAAATAAGGAAAAAATCATAAAAAGAAGCAGAAGATTAAGAGGATGGGACCATTTAAATGCAATCAATTAGCAGGAACATTTGCCCAGGACTGGAAATCAGAATCCAGCTTGCGACACCCAGAAGCCCATCTCAAGCATCAGTGTTTGGCTGGAAATGCTAACTGGCATGTCACCCCAAGGGCTCCTTCTGCCATTCATATGTCCCTATGTCCTCCCCACGAAGGGCTCATTCAGGGAGCCTGACTTTGCCATGGGATGCCCTTGTGGGTCCCCTGAAAACAAACAAACAAAAATCAGGTTCCCAGGGTGCTGGGAACAGGTTCTAGAATCTAACAGTTTCTGGTTGCCACTGGACTTATTTCAAATCATCAGTCACTGAGGTCCCACCGGCAGCAAAGTGGGTTGTCACCAGGAAAAGGTGTGACCTGCACGGAGTTTAGTATCTGCTTGTCCGCAGGAGACACCTGAGAGCCACCCAAGCAAGAGGCAGGCTTCCGCTTCTGCTGTTTCATCCCCCCCCCCGTCCCCCCCCCCCCCAGTCTCCGTCCCCTATCCCCGTGGGAACGATGGGGATGCAGGCAGCAGCAGTCACTGGCTCTGAGCCAGCCCAGGGAGAATGCCTACAAGGTCAGAGGTCCCCACGGTGGCGGTGGCGGCAGGGACCTTACTTCACTGGGGGTGCCTGAAGGAAGGAAGGCTGTGTCCCACACACAAGTGATCATACTTCCCCTTTCCCCAGAGACCTCTCTTCCCAGCCTCAGATTCCCACGTCCAGACAGGCAGGAAACTGGCCGAGGCTGTCTTCTTCACACTGTAATCAACTCAACGTGAGTCGTTTGCAAGCAACAATTTCTTTTAATGGAAAATAGAAAATTCAGGATATCCCAGGTCCCAAGGCTGAGAACTCCTTCCTGAGACACTGCTTGCCGTGGACAATGGTCCACAAGGTCTGAAGAGCAGTCCTGACTCTGAGCTTCACTCCTTCCTAACCCCGAGGCAGAAGGGGAAAGGGCAGCACAGGTGCAAGCCAAAGGACACTGACAATGTCTCCCGCCAGCCTTCCCAAGACGATTTTATTAGCGCTTGCTTCCGGAAAGAAAATCTTTGGTATTTCCCCACACTGGCCTCCCCTGTGCAAACTCCCCACAGATAGAGGCGAGTCATTCTTCTGGGTAAGAACAGGACATTCTAGGCTCAGGCTGGGCAGTGACTCACTGTTATTCAGAACGGTGACACAAAGCCTGTTCACCCTCTCTCCCGAGTCATGCAAGGCCTTCGGAGGGCTGAGTCCTAAAGAACAGAAGAGAACGCACTGGGGCTAAGAAGCCAGAGAGGCAGACCAAAAAAACAAAGGAACATTTGGCACTAAACTTGCCGCCTGGGTGGAATGTGAGTGGTGGCCCGTGGGCTCCCCCACATGGCCAAAGGTGGAAGCTCACCCGCAACTACCAGTGACGCCAGCCAGAAAAGGACCCCAGGGCATTCAGTGTGTGAACTTTCTGCCCAGGGTAGCTCTCTCGCAATAGAGGTGTTCTGTCAGTCTGGGTCACTGGAGGCCAGAGAAAGCAGAATTTTAACAAGAGTGCCTTTCATACAGAGCCCCCAGCTCAAGCTACACTGTGCACGCATCTTTAGTGAAAGTGAGGGTCTTTTCCATGTTCTGCCTGGGAGAAAAGTACGATCAATCAAAAGTAGAGAAACAGATTTCCTGATGCTCCTCATCAAACGAAAGCCCCTCTCTGGGAAAGTTCTGAAAGACACCGAGACTGTGTGACTGACACAGCGTGGCTGTGACACAGGGGCCATGGTAGCCCTTCTATGCCCTCCCTTGTCCACGTGACCAAACCGGAGGCTTGTGCCCTGAGAAGGTTGCTCTACATTGTCGGCTTTCTTTTAAAAAAAAAAAAAAATTAAAAATTCGGAGGCCCCGGAGGAGGCTGGATTTAGGAGCTGCCTATCCTGTTCCCAGTGGTACCAGGTTAAGGATGAAGAGAGGTGGAGGAGACACAGGCAGAGTCAGTTGCCAGGCTTGGAGCCCAAGAGAGGTAGCGTGAGAAGGCCTAGATGCAGCCTGCCCCCTAGTGTGGGGAATTGGCTATACATGCCCCAGAAAGAAGCTGTGAGCTGTAATCCTCACCCCCAGGAGCAGACAGAGAGCCCTATCTAATAGATCAGAAACACCTGATGGCCCAGTGATGGCAGAACAGTCCTTGTTGGGGGAAAGGGAGCCCGGGTCTTTAGATTTTGGAGGGGGAGACCTTTCTGACATGGCAGTGTCTGTAGCTGCCCCCCTTAGTGTATAGGGGGAGGTGAGGGCAGCAGGGAATGCAGAGGGCAGTGGCTATCAGGCACAGAGCAGGCAGACGCTGCCTGAAGGAGGACCAGGCAGATGCTGCCTGAAGGAGGACCAGGCGTCAGCTAGATGCACGGAGGGATGAAGGGATTCCAGAAGAGGCAGACTGCCGGAGGGAGCAGTCTCAGGACTGGTTCTACTCTTCTTGCCTGGCTCAGAACACTGCATTCTCCAGGAGTCTCTCCACCAACTCTGGCCCCTCTTCCTGCAGGAACCAGTGAAAGGATCGCTGTCTTATTCTGTGTTGTAGATAGTGATGAGGGTCTCTTTCCTGATGGGTTTGAAGGCATCTCCACAGCAGAGGTCCGAGTTCTGCCTTGTTTTTGTGTCTAGGCACCATAATTACACAGAACCAGGGGGCCCAGGAAGCGGGGAAGAATTCTGTCCTCCCTTCGCTGGGGCCTGATTCTGGCACCAGGCTCTGGAGAGCTGGGGCACATTGAGCGGGTGACAGAAAGCTGGAGAGTGACCTAGGCCAGGGTGATCCTGTCATCCCAGAAAGGCCTCGTAATCCATGTACCAAACCAGCTGCCCGGAAAGAGGCAGCACGCCTGAGATGGGCCATTTCTTGGGCTCATGGCCCACACGGCTCACCAGCGTGGTGATCTCACGTTTTGTCCTCCCCATGACCAGGACAGCTACCTTCTTGGCACGATTGATGAGGGGCAGGCTGAGGCTCATGCGCTGGTGGGGCCTGAACGGGCTCTCCGTCAGCACCACCAGCTGATCGCCATCCAGGCCAGCGGGGGACTGCGGAAAAAGGGAGGCCGTGTGCCCATCGGTGCCCATGCCCAGCAGTACCAGGTCAAAGCTGCTGTTAGCCACCAGGGCTGAGATCTCCCTGGCGTAAGACTGGGCGCCCTGGTCCTCTTCAGCACAGAGCCGCTGGTGCAGGTGCACCGGCATGGGGTGTATGTTGTAGTAGGGAACCCTGACATGCTGCAGCAGGTGAGCCTGCAGGCCCTGGAAGTTGGACTCTGGGTCTGAGAGCGGGACACAGCGCTCGTCAACCAGCCACAGGTGTGTGTGGGCCCAGGGGAAGCTGTAGTGCCCCATGGCCAGCTGCTGGAAGAGGGCGATGGGGCTTGACCCGCCTGACAATGCCAGGTGGAACTTACCAAAGAGCCTTACGGACTGCACTGCAGTGGCTTCGATGTCACTGGCTAGCCTCGAGATCAGCTCCTCTGGCCAAGCAGTGACCAGCGGGCTCTGTCTGTACTGGGCCCTGAGGACCTGGAAGTCACTGGGCTTTGGGACTGACCCTAACTCTGGCATCAGCACCTCTAGCTGCTGCTGGGAGAAGGACAGCTGGCCACCACTGAACTCAAAATCCAACAGATGGCCATTCTCTGCTCCCCCTGGGTAGAGGCGTGGCACTTCGAGGGCCAGGCTGTCCAGTAAGGGGGTCCAGAAGATCCAGGAGGCCAGCAGATTCTCTGTGGTGATGAAGGACTCCTTTCGGCCATGGAAGATGTGAGACAAGAGGGTGGAGTAGGCATCTTGCTCCCGCACAGGTCTGTAGGCATAGTAATCAGACAGAGGACGGCCGAAAAGGTGGAGCCCAGGCTCGCCGTGCACCTCCTTCCAGCTCTGGGTAGGTAGATGGGGCTTGAACAGGTTCTGGCTGACCAAGATGGTGGGGTGGCCCAGCTCTCCATGTCCAATGTAGAAGACAATCTGCTGGGGCAGGCACCGACTCTGCTCCGACGCCCAGCGTCTCTCGCTCTGGGTGCAGTACGCCCGGTTCTTAAACAAGATCCGAACATAGCCCACTCTCTCATCCAAGGCCTTGCCAGACATCAGGATGAAAGGCACACCCTCCCAGCGCAGGTTATCAATGTAGACGAGGACACCTGGTGTGGGGAGAGAGCAGACAGTGCTACCACAGCCTGGAGCCCGCAAAGCCGCCCACCCTGCTTCCCGGGCCCCTGCCCAGCCTGTCTTGCTGGGCCTTCAGCCTTCTGCTATCTCTTCTTCCCAGGCAGGGATGGAAACAGCCAGTGGCGTTCCTTCTACGGTCATAACACCAGCTCTCTGAGGTCTCTCTGAGAGACCTGGTCTAACCAGGCTTGGAGCCTGCCATGGAAGGCTCTCTGGTGGGACAGAAGAGGTGAGAGGCAGGTTGGATCTTGATGGGGAAGGGCAGTTCCCTTTGCATGAGGCCCCCAGAATGCCAAACAAAGTCATGCGTGAGGGGAAGCTAGGTGGGCAGGGGAGGGTAAAAAGGAGTTTGTAGAGTGGGAGTGCATGTGTGTGCGTGTGTGTGTGTGTGTGTGCGTGTGTGTGCATGCATGTGTGTGCATGTGTGTGTGCGTGTGTGTGCATGCATGTGTGTGCGTGCCACAGTCACAGATGCCGGGCGCAGATATACTACACACGAATTCAAGCCTGACCGAGGCTTTGCCTTTTTGCCTCCCCTCTTGTATCCTCACTGAGGACAACACTGTGCCTGCCTCCAGGGTGTGTGAGTGCTGAGTGAGAAGAGGCACACCCACAGCCTGGAACATCAAACAGCCTATATACAGGGGCTGTCCCATGGCCATAGTCTCTTCCTACCAGGAGCCAGCCGCTCTCCCCAAAAGCTTCTGGAACTTTCCAGGTGGCTCTAGCAGGTATCTGCTGGCCAATGTGGTGTCTGTCTACACGGACATTCCCTGGCTGTAGCTGGATAAAGGTTTGCCATATTATGGAAGCCATATACACAGCCCATGAAGGTGGCACCTATCTGAGCCCTCAGGAGACCTTTCTGGAACTGAATGGGGGCTGATGTGGGTGACCTGAAGCTTTAAAATGGAGAAGGCCTGGGGGTGGTAATCACCACACACTGAGTACTCTTGTAAAGATTCTTGATTAGTCCGAACTACCACGCTTCAAAGGACACTGGGTGGGACAGCTGCTTCCTGCTGTTGGTGGACCCACAGCTGGTGGTGGCCTCGTGGTTGATGGCCCCACTGCTGAAGGCTCTAATGCCTACCTGCAAAGGTTGGTGTCAGGCTCTGGTAGCTGTCTGGCTTCTGCAGCTCCTGGCGCACCTGCCCACTGTAGGCCTGGTACTGGCCCAGGATGGCGCTGTTCTTCTGCAGCCCCCGCAGGGCCTGGAAGGCCTGGAGCTTGTGCTGCAGCACAGCAGCCGAGCTGCTGATGTTGTGGGGCAGCTCCATGGCCACCAGCGTGAGGATCTCCGTCAGATGGTTCTGCAGCGTGTCACGGATGACGCCGTACTCCTCGTAGAAGCTGGCTCGGCCTGAGTGACAAGGGGGCTGTCAGCAGGGTCCTCATGGTGGTGAGACACTACAGTCCCCTGTCACTCGTTCTCATACCTCATTCCTTCATCTGAAGAACCTACGACAAGGTGTGCCGCTGCAACCTCAACTTGAGACAGCAAAGGGGACAGCTGGGGAAACGTCCCTCCATCAAGAACCACTCTCAGAAAAGGGATCATCCCACTGGGCTGTTCTAGTCTCAGGGCTAGGCAGAAAACATCTGTGTATCTTGGCTGGCCTCCTTGCCGCCCTCCCTCCCTGGGCACTGACCAACAGCGGAGGGGGGTAACCTGGCCAGGACGAGAGGAGGGTAGGATGGCAGAGAACAGACTAGGATGGCTCTGACATCCTCTTCCGAGTGTGCGTTGCTTAGTTAACTGGTTGGGTATCTGACCACTAGACAGAAACAAAAACACCACCCATGATCCACTGCTAGAGTCCACTAAGCCAGGGCATGTGGGAAAGTGAAGAAGTGGGAGAGAAGAACGAGGAAATAAAACCGTTAGGTATGATAGAGGATCATGGAAGGCTCCCCTGAGACCAGAGCACTGCAGGTGAAGAGACCCTCAGGTGCACAGCTCTGAGGCAGAAGAGACGGAGCCTGCTGGGGCTGGACACGAGAAACAAGGAGATGGCAGAGACGAGGCTGGAGCGGAGTTAGGTCCTGTGGGATGAGGGAAGCCCCTGGACGACCCCAGTGGAGCAGGCCTGAGTCACATGAGAGCGGGATCCTGGCCTGCTGTGTGGCAAGACTGTGGAGGCCGGAAGATGGAAGGGAGGGCCAGGCTTCCGCTAGAGCAGTGGCCCAGGAGCTAGAGTCATTTCCGTCTGGAACTGACTGCACTGGCCAACAGAAGAGGACAGCATGAGTGACAGGAGGCAAGGAGGGGGCAAAGGCAGACCCTCAGACTGGGCCTAAGCAACAGGGGGGCCGGCGGTAACACTCGCGGCGATGGGAGGATGCTAACTGATTCCTGTGTACTCTCAGCCCCTAGGGGCTTGGGCCTCCAATACTGCAGGCCTGCCTTCTCCAGCCCACCTGATGCTGGCCGTTCAGGTCTGCACCTGAGGCCCACAGTGGGGACAGAGTTGTCGTGTGCCTGCTACTTCAGCTATTGCCTCCTTCACACGAGAGACCGTGGAAGGGATGAATGCACACATCCTGGCCCATGGTATCACAAGAAGACAGCATTGCTTTGATTGAGAAGGAACTTATTTGGAGAGGATCTAGGGACTGAAAAGATGGGTCAGTAGTTAAGGGGATCAGAGTTCAATTCCTGATACCCACAGCAGTCGGCTCACACCTGCCTGTAACGCTAGCTTCAGGGGTTGCACCTGGCAGCACCTTCTTCTGGCCTCTGAGGGTAGCAGCACAATCATGTGTGTACACAGACGTGAGTGCAAACATATGTACACACACACACAAAAGTCAAGTCATAATAAATAAATAAACAGGCTATGAACTGGCCCACACGGGCAGGATCTCAATAAGCAATCATCACTGACGTAGGGGTTAATTACAGATCAGAAGGGGCCGGGAGAGTCGGAGTAGAAGAGACACGTGATGCTGCAAAGCGGGGCAGGATGAGAGCTGAAAGGAAGGCTGGGTGGAGCCTGGCAGCAGAATCTTACCCAGCACACATGGGGCCCTGGGCTCCAACCTCAGCACCACAAAGAAGAAACAAACAAAAGTTGCTGTACCGCGTGTGACTCCGCACTAAAATCTAGCAGTGCATTGTTTAAGGACACGGACATCCATGACAGGAGTAAGGAGAACTGAGGGCTGGCTGAGGTGGGGAAGATGACTCAGCGACATGCGTGTCATGTACACATGAGTATCTCTGTTCAGATTCCCGGCACCCATGTAAGAAGCTGGGCATGGCAGTTCACACCTGCATCTCCAGCCCTGAGGAGGTGGAGGCAGGGGAGTCCTAGTAGCAGCTGGTTGGTCACAAAGAGACCCTAACTCAAATTAAGTCCTGTGGGGAATGACTGAGGAAGACACTTGGCTCCCCGCAAGTATACATATGTACACACACGCGTACTTACAAAGATGTACAAACATACAAACAGATGTAAGCACACTCACAGTTGGGACCAACAGAGAACAGGAATAGGACAGAGTCCAAGGACACAGACCCAAGGGCTGTTACCGCGCTTTTAACTGGGGGGAGGCTGTAAGAGTGACCCGTGGAGACGGGGGCCTGCAGACAGCCTGGCAACCCGAGTTCATTCCACAGGTCCCAGAAGATGGAAAGTTGTCATCTGACCTTCACATGTGTGCCACGGCATGCACACACCCATACGCGCACATAAATAAGTAATAAGTGTACTAAAGGGTTTCTGAAGTATAGAACTAGTAGGAAGGAGTTTGGATGTGGAGCAGTGGTAGGATGTTTATTTATCATGCTCGAGGCTCCAGGCTCATTCCCAGGAGGGCAAAATAAAAAATTTAAATTAAAACCCGTTTGCATTGCTTATTACAGAGTTATATTTACCTTACATGTATTTTCTGAGCACTATTTTACCTGGAATCTAGTTAATATTTAATGCAAACAGAGAGGGGAGGCAATCCCAGGTTAGACTTCTGGAGCTGAGCATGCTCGTCCTGAGCAGGTTCCCTGAGTCAGCAGAACCTGCCCTGCTGGAGAGACACGGTGACCATTGGGAACTGAAAAGGGCAGCTTGGGGGCTAAAGAGGTGGTCAGAGGCTAAGAGCACTTGCTACTCTTCCAGAAGATCTGAGTTCAGTTCCCACACCCTCAACCATCTAAACTCCAGCATCAGGGGATCTGATGCCCTTTTCTGGGCTCCACAGACATTGTACTCCCCCCCCCTCTCTCTCTCTCTCACACACACACACACACACACACACACACACACACACACACACACACTTAAAAGTAAAAATAGAGACTAGCAGTGGTGGCCCAACCTTTAATCCCAGCACTCGGGAGGCAAACTTCTGTGAGTTTGAGGCCAGCCTGGTGTACATAGTGAGCTCCAGGACAGCCAGGGTTACATATTGAGACCCTCTCTTGAAAAGAAAAAACAACCCAAAAAATAAAAGTAGAAGCCTTTAAAGAGATGCGTGTCTTTTAAAAATGATAGTTTCAGGGAGCTGGAGATGGCAGAATTCGTAGCTCTTACAGAGGACCAGGGTTCAGTTCCCAGCACCCACATGGCGGCTGACAACTATGTTCCAGTTCCAGGGGTCTGTCCCGTTTTCTGACTCCCACAGGCACCAGGCATTCATGCAATGCACAGACATATATTTAAGCAAGATGCTTATATGCATACAATAGAAACAAATAATTTTTTAAAAGGTACTTGGCATTTTACGAGAACTGCCCATTTAAAATCGCTGGTTCTGGAGAGTGCTGGCATGGCTTCTGGTGGCCGTCCCTGAAGGGTCACTGGAGGTACAGGTGAGGCAACAACAGACTTCGCCAAGCCTGAGATTCGAACCCTGCTAATTATAGCCTCAGGAAGAAGCTGGCTGCTGGCTCAGCCTGGCACCCTCGATGGCAAGCCCAGCTTCAGAGATGCTCAAACATGAAAACCCGTACCTGATAAAATCAATGAATTAGAGCAGATTGAAGCAGAGAGAGGGTGGTTACGGCTTTAAGAACGATGCATTTTTGATGGAGAGAGAGCACCGGCGTCCTTAAAAGCCCGCTTTCTGCTTACTATTCATTAATTTCCTAAACCCCTGAGTGGCCCCTTTCCTATTTTTATCCACCCACTGCTGGATTCTGGGAGATTGTTTGCCTGGGGTTCACTACCTGCCGAGTGGAAGAGAGCTGTCTTTATTTCTTCATTGCAGACTCAGGGGTGTGCTTGTGTTAGCACAACCCATAGACTTGTGGTCTTGTGTCTCTGCTCCCAGCGTGGTCATCTATGAAGGAGCAGGGCTATGGCCTGAGCCACACATGAACAAGAAAGAGACCGTGTTCGGGGCTCAGCAGCTGAGCAGCAGGTGAAAAGCCAGACACTGGCGCTCCCATGGTTCTCAGTGTGCTGACTTGTCCAGGAACTGCCGGTTGTTGGGGACTGATGTTTCTTTCCCCTAAAGGGGGTGTGTACTGGCTTCATGCACCCTTTTCCTAGGTTAAAGGTCGCCAGCTAACATCCACATTGTTGAGAAGAGAAAGGGCAAGCAGTATGGCCAACTCAAAGAAAGACCCCGTGAACTCAGCTCCTAACTGCGAGTCCAGAGTGGATCATGACTTTGCCCTCTGTCATCCTGCTCAGTCTAAGGGAAGGAAGATGGCTCCAAACTGCTCACCATCCTGGGAGCCCCACTGTGGAGATATATACCAGAGGAGAAATAGTTAAGATCATAAGTGTTCTAGAAGTCGAGGTGAGCTGCGCAATATTGCAAAGTACTAAAACATACTGAGTCACAAAGTTTAAGTTGTGAATTTTACAGAGTGTGAATCTGATTTCAGAAAAAAAAAATTCAGAAAGTACTGTTTAAAATAGCAAAAACTGAAAACAACCAAAATGCCTAGTTATAGAATTTAAACTACATATTCTGTGATATAAATAGAACTGAACAAAATATAGAGCTGTTAAAAATATATTACTCAGATTATCAATATATGGAAAGGTAGATGGGGCTCACTAAGAAAGGACAAAGGGCATTCTAGACCAATCGCAGGTTGTCACACATCAAGCCAACCTTGGTGGGAACAGGCATTTTAAGATCGCTCCTCTCCTGGTAAACTTGGAGAGCATCTCTATTTGTTAATTACGCCCATGGATATCATCTAATTTAATACAGAGAATCACCCAGAGAACATTACCAGGCTTCTTCGCACTATAAAAGGTGAGCTAGGGGTCAAGCCTCCAGAAATGATCTAATACCCACTCCCATTGCTTTGGTGCTTTGGGAGAGCTGGGTTTCCCAGCTAAAATAGATACTTTAACGAAACAAAGGAAAAATTACTAAAAGCCAGCAGCAGTCCCTATCAATGTCTTCTGGGACCGCTAAAAATAAAGACGGTGAGAGCGGAGCAGCGGAGAGACTGTCTGACTGCAGGCTGCTTCTTCCCTTCTCCCCATCGCCCTCCCTCTGCACAGGAGGATGCAGCCACCCCAGCTCAGCATGCAGACAGCACAGCAGATGGGTCACATGGGTGAAGGAAAGCAGGACAACTGGTGTTACCTGGGAGGACCCTGGCTGTTCTGGTCCCTTGGTGAGAGGCACAGGGCAGTCACTCTAACTCACGATCCTTTCCCTAGAGCCTGGATAGAGACCCTGCCTAGGAGAGACAGCCTCAGGGAGTGCCCTGTGCAGAGGGACGCTGGGTTGGTAAGGAGTGCCCAAAAATACAAGGTAGTGAGGGAGGCCAATTCCTGAGACCTGGGCACTGAGAGGATGAGGAACACAATGACTAGAGGCTTGGGTTCTGATGATCCAGAGGCTGCTTCAAACCCAGAGCACACACTACTGAACCTCTGCTGTTAAAGACAGGATTCCTCACCAAGGTCACATCCACAGCCCATGCAGCCCTGAAGGCCCCAGGGCATCTGTGACTGGGGGAAGGGGTCAGGGCCTCCTGCGGGTTGAACCCAGGTCAGACACTGCAGGGTTACTGCTGGCTCCTTCTTTTCTCCTCCAGTGTGCCCCCAGCCTGTGCTGCAGCCTCTGCAGCAAGCTCCACTGAGCCAAAGGCTGCGGCAGAAGCCGTGGAGGGGAGGGAGCTGGGGAGCTGCTGCCGTCCAGGTGGGTGGGGTGGGAGAGAAAGAGCCAAATGACCTTGCAGTTCAAAAGTTCCTTTCTGGCTACTGCAGTGGCCGGGCAAGGGGAGAACAGGCCTGGGTAGTGGCTCCTCCCCTCCCAGAAGGCAGGGTACATCTACCCCTAGGTAGGAATAATGCAGGAGGCAGTGGACAGGGAATGGCTTGTGACCTTGGTCTTTTTGCTTAAAATTCAAACTGTAGGACTCAGCCCTGGAAACATTGAGCCCACACTGAGGCCAACAGGAACCGTCACTCATCGAAGCCCACCATGGCCACCAGATGTTGGCACCTGGGTGGATCTGCAGTTCCTGTCCAGAAGGTGGGGGAGGGAACTGTACTCGAGTCACAGAGCTTCTGTGGGCACCTCCTGAGGGTGCCAATAAGACTGCCCTCCCAGCACTCACATGTGCTCATCCTATGGCCAAAGTGGCCCATGGCAGAGGCCCTCCTGCTGGGCTAGAGGTTTGGTGGCAGAATTTCCCGTTTTTCTCTGGGCCTGTACCCAGCAGGGCAGCAGCCCCGCCAGCCAGCTACACAACTGACACCAGAAAAACGAAGTGGTAGCTTGTGTCTATATCCCAGCACTTGGGAGCCTGAGGCAGGAGGATTTCTGTGAGTTCAAGGCCAGCCTGAACAATATTATAAGATGGAGGCCAGCCTAGGCTATACTGAGAGGCACTGTGTCGAACCAAACAATGGGTAAAGGAAGCAAGCCCAGAGAGCAGGCCAGTCCCACACAGCAGCCTCTATTGTTACTAGGTGTAGGGCCTTGGAACAAGGGGGGAGCCTGGCTGCCTGGCCTCCCACTGAGAGGGAGAGTTTCGTGCTGGAGGCTTAGGAACAGTGGACTCTACCTGCTACAGCAGCCTTGTGGCCAGAGCCCTGACCAGTCCCTAGGCACAACCACCCCGGTAGCAGCTGCTGCTTAGACCACGCTGTCACTGCTGCAGGCTCAACTCAGCAAGTCCACCTGCCCAGGCACCCACCTGGATTCTGTCTGTTCTCTGGCTTCTACGCCCTAACTGTCAAAGGCACCTTTGCTGTAGCCTGTCTGGCCCCTGTCTCCACAGAGACCCTAGCGTCCATAGAGGATGTGTAGGATATGGAGGAGGAAATGGGCAGAAGGTTGAGGTGAGAGGACCATAGCCAACTCCACACATGGAACTCTTCCCTGCCCCATGGTGAGCACAGGGAAGAACGTCAGGCAGAGGGAGCAAGACCCAGCCTCCCAGCCTAGGCAGAAACAGACCAAGTCCAGAGAGCAGAAGCAGGGGTAGATGCTGCTGCTGGTCCGCTCAAGAGTGGTCGCTGCACCTCCCACTGGATCCCCACTCTCGGGACCAGATCTGCAGCTCAGCTCTGCAGATAAAGCAAGAACGAGGTGCAGCATACACTCCTGCTTGGACATCAGACACTTGAAAGGGCTCCAGTGACTTCCTGAGACCCAGGTGAAGTCACCATAAGGGGCTCGTACCTGTTCTCTGCCATGGATCCTGGAGGAGGGGGAGCCAGGACCTCTTGATGGAGAGATGCTTGCTGAAGCCTGGCTGGGAAGCCCTGTCTAGCCTCCTGCCCCTCACTCCTCCACCATCCAGCACAGTCTGCCTGCAGCCTCCATACTGGAGTTTCTCACCCCCACCCCAGCCTCCCAGGGGCTGGGTCTCACCTCTCTGACCCTACCACCCACCGGGCCCAGAGCTCCCAGCACTAACTACACACGCCAAGAAAGGAGAAAAGCCAGAGTTCCCGAGGGGAAGAGAAAGACGGAGCAGAATGGACAGACGGAGGAGAGAAGAGGACAGGCCTCTACCCATCTTTGGTCGAGGAGCTTGGAGACCTCTCCTCTAGCCAAGTCATACATTGGGGTATGAGGGGTGGGCCCTGGGAATTCCTACAGCTGCAGAAGGTGGGCATACATCTGTGTGGGGTGGTGGCTCTGTGCAGTGTGTCAAGTGTGAGAGCTAGGGCCACAGTGCTGGCCTAGAGGCAGACTCCTTCACTCCAGCCAAGGACTGGACAGGGAACCATCCACTTCCTTTAGAGAAGGAAGTAATTGGCCAGGGATTGTCCCATCTCATACGGCTACTGGGGACATAGCAACAGTTAGCTGTTTAAATTATTATTATATGATTGTTATTATATGATGATGTAAGAACCCATGTTGTAAATGCAGTGATCAAAATTTTTAATAACAGGGGCTGGAGAGATTTTAACCCCAGGCTCAGTAGTTAAAAACACTTACTGCTCTTGCCGAGGATCTGCACTGAGTTCCCAGCACCCGCGTGGTGATGCACAACTGTCTGGGTCTCCAGTCCCAGGGGACCCAGCGTCCTCTTCTGATCTCCCTGGGCAAAATGCTAATACACATAACATAATGACTTAAATATAAAAATACTTTTAATTATAACAGGACCAGAAAGTTGGCTTGGTGAGCAATGTGCTGGCCACCAAGCCTGATGATCTGAGTTCAACATCTAGGAGACACACAGAGGAAGAACTGACTCCAAAGACTGCCCTCTAACCTCCACAAGATCACAAGACTCTTATGTGTATGCAGTGCATGTGCGCGTGCGCACAAACACACACTTCTAAAAATTTTGTACTAACATTGGAGAATGTCAAAGCTCAAAGCCACCTTATCTGTCATCACCTGCAAAACCTACTCTTGCAAGAGATGTAAAAGTGACACACTGAGGTCACCTCGCTAGAGGCAGAGACAAGTGTAACACTGTCTCCTGACCCCGGACTGACACCATTCACAGGGCACTTTGTAAGATGGGTGCCCTCCTGGCACCCACAAGCATGTGAGAGACACAGCGAGGCCAGCACCGGAGAAGAGAGGCCCTGCAGAGAGCAATGGAAGTCTGTGGCTTCCAGAAGGAGTGGCCAGTAAAGGCCCCTATGCAGGAAGAGCAAGGGCGCTAGAGGTCACCTGAGAGGGAGGAGGGCATAGGAGTGGCCGCCACCTCCCAGGCGGTGGCATCACTCACGCAAGCACAAAACCTCACAGCTGCAATGACCCACATTACAGTAGCGCAAAGCCCACATTAGCTGGCTGCGGCAGCATAGCGCATCCCCAGAGTCCAGCACCAGGAAAGCAGAGGCGAACAGACCGGAAGTTCAAGGTCATCCCTGGCTATGTAGCAATTTGGAGGCCGGCCTGGGCTACAAGACTCTGTCTCAGAAAAATACACACACACATACAGACAGACAGACAGACTTACATAGACACACACACGCCTGGAGTAACCTCCAGCACTGACTTCTTGTCAGCAGTTTCAAGGGTCTGCACCAGGTGCATGTCACTGCACCAAATGCCTCCTATGGCATCACTGAAAATTTGGGCTTTGCCACCAGGTCCCTGCAGGTCAGCTCCTGCAGCACACAGCAGGAGGCCTGGAGGGAGGTTACATACCAACAGAAATTCTCCCTCCAAGCAGAGCTGGCCATGGTGCACAGGCGTGGCTGGCACTCCAGACTGCAGAGCCTGGCATGCCACCGAATACCAGGCAGGCAAGGCTGAGGAGCCGTGGGCACCAGAGCTCTCACGCACCTTCCGCATCCACCATCTCCTTCAGGACAATCTCCACCCGCTCCACATGGTGCCTGTCCCAGAGGCCGTCCAGGGCCTTGCGGTTCTGATCTCGGAAGGGCAGGATCTGAGCCACGGCCTGTCAGGGAGGAAGACTGGTCATCCCAGGTTCTTGGGTGAAAGAGGCCTAGCTCTCGAGCCCAGGGAGAAAGTCGTCTGTGGACACCAGCTCCTAGACCTCAGGATGCACAGCTCCATGGAAATGCTCAAAACTAAATGACCTAAACGGTTCCCAGCCAAGAAAGAGCATGCTTAAACTGACTGTCTTCCTGTGCTGTAGCCCAGTGGTGGGTGCTGGCCTCACATGCATGAGACCCTAGGTTCAATCTACAGTACAAAGAGGGTGGAAAAGGAAAAAATGAACCCTCTCTTTTAAGACTATCAATTTTTAATAAAATCATTTAATGACAAAATTGTAACATGAAAAACTTTAAACTGTATACATTTAATACTATTCCTTTCCATTTCCAGGCCAATGAAACCTTATCAAGCCTGGCCCTGGTCTGGGGACTGCAATCTGAGACTATCTCCACGACAGAAGCAAAGGGTTGGATGGAAAATGAAGCACCTGCCTGGGTAGTTAGCTCTCTACCCAGTATGTGGCCCAGCGCAGCAGTCTGGGTACCAAAGAGTACAGGTGCACTGCGGTCTACACTGGCGATGCTGGCGCTTGATGAGCGGAGTGGACTGATGCTGCCCTCTATCTCCAGGGGATCCTCCAAGTTCCTGTCTACGCTTCACTGAAGTGCGTGAACTCAGGGTCCACTTCCCTGTCTCAGGTCTAAGTTGTTATCAGCTTTGTGCCTCAAGACAGAATTCAAGACGACAAAGATTTTTATTTTAAAAAGGCAGATGGGTGAGTGTAGTGATATTTCATTTGTATTTTAATAAGCGAAGTTTGCCTGAAGTTTAGAGAGTAAAACAGCCATATTAGTCAGCCTTACTGTAGACCAGGCAGTGGTGACACACACTTTAAATCCCAGTAGCCACACTAGTTTGCCAAAGAAACCGGGTGGTAATGGTACACACCTTTAATCCCAGCACTAAAGAGGATTATAAAACGGGAGGAGGCAGCTCTCAGACACAGTCTCATTCTGAGATTCCTGGAGACAGAACCACCATTTTGGACTGAGGTAGAGGTAAGAGCCAGTGGCTGGCTGTTTTGCTTTTCTGACCTTCAAATTGAACTCCAATTTCTGTCTCTGGGTTTTTATTAATCGTGCTACAGGTGAGGGACTTAAGCTAACTCTAATTCCCACAGCATTCCCAATGAAAGCCAGTTCCAGACATCAGAGTCCCTGGACCACTTCTGCAGAGAAGGCAGGCCAATACAGAGGAATGAGAATGCACTCTCTCTCTGGGAAGCCAAGACAAGGAGACAGAAAGTGGTCTTGCCTGCTATTCACTGGCTCCCCTGCTTCCACATCTCCCGTCTCCCTTCGGGGAGACCATGGGTGCCAAGGGATCCCAACACCCTAACCCAATTCTACATTCGATAGTAAGTCCTTGATGTCAGCCCCATGGTACCCCACATAGCACAGCCATGCCAGGCTCCAAGCTGCAGCTCACCTGCTTGCCCAGGTAATGGTCTACTCGATACATCTCCTCTTCCTGGAAAAAGCTCCCAAGCTCTGAAGCCAGCTGCTGGGCTGAGAGGTGGTCATGGCCAAAGGGTTTTTCAAGAACAACCCGTAGCCAGGCGCCTGGGTGCGGTCGGCAGCTGCTGTTGATGTTGCGGGCAATGTCTGCATAGGCAAAGGGAGGCACAGAGAAGTAGAAGATCCTGCCAGCTTCCCAGAGCCCATCCTGCTGGACCTGGGTCTCAATGTCCTTGTTCAGGGTCTGATAGTCCTCAGCTGTCTTCAGCTGGCGGTACTGGCTCAGCTGCAGAAACTGACCCTTGAGTTCATCACAGTGACTGAGTGCCAAGTCCTTGGGGCAGGAGAGGGATTCCAAGGCCTTGTCCATGAGCTTCTGGCCCTGCTCGGGGGCTGTCAGGGCGGCCCCATGGAAGCTGAAACTATGGCCCTTCCCAGCCTCGTCCAGGTACAGCTGGAACAGGCCCTGCCACAGGTACTTCTTAGCAAGGTCCCCAGTTGCTCCCAGCAGGATTATGGAAACATGCCCCTTGAATTCCTGGGCTTGCAGGCAGCCCAGAAGGGCCAAGCACATTGCTGCTACGAGCATCTTCCAAATTTTTGGGTACCTGGGAAGAACAGACAAGGAACGAGGAAGCATCAGACATGGCTCAGGAGGTTAGAATGTGGAAATAACACAGCTAGGGCATCAAACATTTCCTGCCTGGCAAGAAACAACCACATGTTACTCGGAGAAACATTATAGTCACTCAGCATTCCCTCCCTCCCGAGCAGCCTGGCTTCTGTGCCAGGAAGTCGGTGTTTAGGAGCTTGCTCTGCAAGCAGGAAATGTACCCAGGAAAGTCCTAAGCCATGTGATGGAACCAGGGCATTTTGCTGCTAGGAGCACCAGAGAGGCCCCCAGTGCTGAGAGAGGAGTGGACCCCTTCACAGCCACAACCAGCCTCTGCCATGAGCACAGGCTAGCTGGACAGCAGGGGAACCCTAACCCAGGAAGAGCAGCAGGCGAGAGGGCACGACCACCTTCTCGCACCCACCACTCAGCTCTTTCCCCTGTCTACTGGACTCCACGCACAAAATCCCAACTGCTCGGGGGGGGGGGGCAGCAAGACGGTTCAGTGTGAAAATACACCCACCCCGCCCCCCCGCCCCGGCAATCCAAGTCCATCCCCTGGGACCTGCATGGTGGAAGGAGAGAATCAGCTCCTGTAAGCTGTCCTCTGACCTCCTCCATGTATATGCACGCAGGTTTGTAGCAAGAATAAAATAAACCCCACATTTCCGCGATGCTTAGGGGAGCACCTGCTGCCTTTCAGCCACTGTTTACAGGAGAGCTGATGCATAAACATAATTTGCAGTGGCATTCACTTGATTTTAACAAACAAAGCTTGCCAAAGTTACGTGTTACTTAGTAGGTTTTTTTAATTTTCAGGGGTGTTATATGTGCTACTTGGTTTTTCATTTATTCTTTGTGTCTTTCACATCATGCCTTCCAATCCCACCCATCTCCCTCTTACCCCTCCATAGTAAAACAAAATAAAATTAAAAAGAAGGGGAAAAAGGGAGATCAGAGAGTCAAACAGCCACACTGGTCAGCCTCACAGACCAGGCAGTGGTGACACACACCTTTAATCCCAGTAGCCACACTAGTTTGCCATAGAAACCGGGCGGTAATGTTGCATGCCTTTAATCACAGCCCTAGAGAGGAATATAAAATGGGAGGAGACAGCTCTCACACACAGTCACAGTCTCATTCTGAGATTCCTGGAGGCAGGGTCGCCATTTTGGACTGAGGTAGAGATAAGAGCCAATAACCGGCTGTTTTGCTTTTCTGACCTTCAGGCTGAACTCTAATATCTGTCTCTGGGTTTTGATTAGAAGTGCTAACATATGTGTCAATCACAAACCCAAACGCTCTCAGTCCGGTCTTATTGGACCCAGACCAGGCCCTGAGGACCCATACAGGACAGTTTAACTACAGTCCCCTTTGCACGTGGAAAGGCTCATGTGCTGTGGGATGAAGCTTCCATGGTGACAGAGTGGCAAGTTGGGTCCTTGCAATTGCTTACCTGGCCTTCCACAGGCAAACATGCCTTCCTGGCCAGCTTTTCCAGCCTGACTTGTGTCAACTGGCATATCTAAGAGGCAAGAGGCCTGGATCAAGTCACAAGAGCACCTGGGTATTTACTAGGTTGGTTTTCTGTTCTGGCCCAGCGCTGTGTTTATATCACCATAGTCCTCAGGGTCTCTACTGAAGCTGGGCTTTGGGAAAGGGCGGAAGGAATCAAAGAGGACCCACAGCTATGGGAAGTAAAGGTGGAAACAGGGCGTAGTACAGAGGTGTAAAGGTGAAGGCAATGACAGAAACTGGCTGAACACCATTCATAAACCAGACAGCATGAACAGAATAAACACGGCCACACAGATGGGAGACTGGAGTTTACAGAGATCATCGAACATATAAAAGCTCCCAGAGTTGACCAGCCTACCAGCACTGTGCAGTGGATATTAAATTTACCTCTGTTTATTTGATTGCTGTTGCTATTATATGAAACAGGGTCTTACTTTGTAGCCCAGGCTGGCCTCACACTCATGGCAATCCCCCTGCCTCATTCTCTGAAGTGCTGGGATTACAGCCATGCACCTGCTTTTATCTGGTCCTAGTCTTCCTTCCTCATCTCTCTGGGGACCCGCCGCCATGATGGCTCTAGTGACACCCAAGGAAGACAAAGGTTCAATAACAGTTTCCGTGCCAGCATCCACTTTCCTCCGCTCAAAGGGCCTGAGCAGCTCCAGCCTTCCTCTCCTGCTCACCCTGGATCTCTGCTAGTTCTCAAACACCAGACGGACTACAGGGCATTCCATTTTTCTCTGCTTCCCAATTCCTGTCCTTGGCACCTGAGCCTTTCTTTCTCCACTGGCAACAGCTCTGCCCCGGGGGAAGGAAAAGCTGCAAGGTCAGTGCAGGAGAAATCTGAAGCCCAGAGAACAGCCTGGAGAAGGAGGAGGCGCCAGCTGGCAAGCGGCTCGCCAAACTCCTGATCCGGTCCTGGGAGCCAGGGCTCGGGATGTGCTGGTACAGAGAGAAGCTGGGGAGTCTTGCAGGGGCTGGCAGGTGGGGGAGCCCAAGGCCGCCTCTCTGAGGACAATGGGAATGGATGGCACCTGAACCACACTGCCTTCTGACCCTCAACGACACCGGTTTCCTCTGACGGGTGTGTTCTGGACCTAATGCCCAGGTAAACCAGTCTTCTCTCTGGCATTCCAGAACTCCTGAAGCAGCAACACTGGGAATTACGACAGCATGTTTGCAGAGTGGTTACTAAAACACCTACACAACTACTCTTGCTGAAAGCAGCCTTATGTGTTGCTTAGTTTTTTAACTTTCAGGGGTGTTATATGTGTTACTTGGTTTTTTAACTTTCTTTTTATCTATTCTTTGTGTCTTTCACATCATGCCTCCCAATCCCACCCATCTCCCACCCAACCCTCCAGAATAAAACAAAATAAAATTTAAGAGAAAAGGAAAAGAAGGTGAGAAAGGGAAAATCTTGACCTGGAAGCTGCGGTGTGGCACGGCAGTCAAGCAGTCAATCCTTTATCCACACATTTTTACACGCAGGCGTTCATCGCAAAGGATCATTGGTCTGATCCCCTGGTTTGTGCTATACCATCAATGCTGGGCCCTCTCTGGAACTCTTCCTGGATATCCTGTTGCTACCACCGACCCCACCCCCACTCCTCACTCCTGTCCATCAGATCACAGAGAGGGTGGATGTTGGGGTGGGCCAACACAGAACCCTGGCTCTGGGCCTGGGTAGTTGCAGGGTTGGTCAGCCCACCAGCTCCCCTCTGTCCTCACCACCAGGGTGAGCTCTCCTGCAGTGCCCTGGCCAGTTCACCCCTCGCTGAGGGGATAAGTAAGGGGCGGGGCCATTTCTCTGGCTTTTGCATCTTCAGGGTCAGTTCTTCCACACCTAACCTTCCAGGACAGCTCTACTGTTGCCCAGGTGAGATGTGGGGGCCACTCTCCCGAGTGCTACAGCTGGTGAAGGGCAGGGACAGCTCCCCCACTCTTAGGACCTCGGGGCATGCTCTTCCAACTGCCTCAGGCTTTGATGGGAGTGCTGCTGCCACAAGACAGATGAGTACTGGGGACAGCTCCCCCATGCTCACAACTAGGGGCTGGCTCACCCACATGTCCACCAATATGGTCAGCTCTACTGTGCTGCCCAGGCGAGGTGCAGAGCCTGCTCTCTCGAATGTTACAGCTGTTGGAGGCAGGGACATGTATCCTGCTCTTCTGACCTCAGGTGTTGATGGGGAGGGGGCGTGTTACTTATTTTTACTATGACCCTGTTTTTTAACCTTAACAGCATAGCTCAAGCTGTAGTGTGTGCTTGAGTTCCCTGGGGAACTGTTTAAGATGCAGATTCTGATGGAGAGGCCAAAGCTGCCAGGTTCCAGAACACTGAGCACAAGAGGCATCTACACCCAAACAGACAAGCCTGAGAGTCCACTGGGTGGCGAAGAGCACTAGTTGCTTCCAAAGTTAGATCCCCACCACCCACAAGGCAGGTCACAACTCTAACTCCAGTCCCAGGGGTTCCAATGCCCTTTCTAGCCTCTGCAGACGCAAGGCAGGCACATGGTGCATGTGAAACACCCATACACACAAAAGGAAAAAATAAAATACGCACACGCCTGGCCTCCTATTCTCATCACACGTCAGAGATGCTCGAGCTCCACCTGAGACGCTTTAGTTGACATAAATGGCTTTGACTAGGTCCTGTGTTGACTGTGGAAGCCAACATGAACTGGGTGAGCCAGCTGTACGGCCTCAGCCACTGGTTCTGACATGATTCTCATACTACAGTTGAGGAGACTAGGAGGAATGAATTACGAACCATAAAGCTCACGCTACCACGCTAACCCTCTTTCTTAGTCAATCACGGCATGGAGGTTCCAAGCACTGGCCTTCACCCTCCTAGCCGCAGGACCCTCGGAAACAACTTAATCCATTTTGGTCCTGACTTCTTCACCTATAAAACATGGCGGAAACCAGGCATGATGGATCGTGTCTACGGTCCTAGTCCTTTGAGCAGGAGAGTCAAAAGTTCAAGGCCAGCTTGGGCTACAGATGGGAGTTTGAGGTCAGTCTGAACTACTTAGAGAGACCCTGTCTCAAAAGTAAGAGTGGGAAAGGACTGAAGAACTCAGTCGGTGACAGAGCATCTGTCTATCGGGAGTGAGGCCTGGGTTCATGACAGATTCTGCTGACCTGAGGGGGGGGGGGTTAGAAAGACTGACAGAGATGTGATGTGACCCAAAGCAAAGCAAAACAAAACAAAAACATGCACAGCCATGACCTGGGCACCTGCCTGTCATCCCAACAGTCAGAAGACCAAGGCCTTCTGAATTACCAAATTACTAAAAGTTCAAGGCAGCCTAGGCTACATAGTAAGACTCTCTCCAAACCAAAGCTGAACAATATAACACACACCCACACCCACACACACACACACACACAATCTCTCGCTCCTTCCTTCACCCTCTTTCTCTCACTCACCCACCCCCCAGGTGGATGAGATGGCTCAGCGGGTAAAGGCACTTGCTGCTGAGAAGCATGATGACCCAATTGCCCCTGGAACCAGCATGGCAGAAAGAGAAATTTCACTCCACGGATTTGTTTTCTGACCTCCCCCCACACATCCAAGCCATGGCAAGTATATGCATGTGCATATGTGTAACACACACTAAAGAGTAATAAAAAGTCTTTTAAAAATGATACTAGCCAGGCGGTGGTGGTGCACACCTTTAATCCTTGCACTCAGAAGCAGAGGCAGGGGGATCTTTGTTGAGTTCAAGGCCAGCCTGGTCTACAAAGCAAAAGCAAGTTCGGCTGTTACACAAAGAAACCATGTCTTGAAAAACCAGAGAGAGAGAGAGAGAGAATACTAGACAAATGTTAACTAATTAGACCATTAGACCACTTATATAGGCCAGGTATGGCAATGTGCCCCTGTAACCCAGCACCTGGAAGGTGAAATCAGGATGGTCAGAAATGCAAAGCCAGCCTGCAATATAAGTGGTTGGAAACCCTGTCTCAGGGAGAAAAAAAAGGAAAGAAAGTTAATTGACTATAAAGTGACTCCCTGCCCTAGAGCGGCACAGCACTGCTGGGAGATACTGGGCCACTGCCCTCACCTCTAGGCTGCAGAGCCAACCCTGCCAAGCACCCTGCAGAGCAAAGCCTGCTCCAATCTCACAGCCAGCTCAGCCTCTCAGGACAGGACAGTGAGGCCTGGGCTCAGCTCTCCTCCCTGAGGCTGCGCCCGAGGAGGTTTACACAAGCACTCCTCCCTCTGGGCTCTGGGCTCTGCACCGACTGAGAGGAAAGGCCTATGAGATGAACCTGCCAGAGCTGAGCACACGACACTAGAAGTTGGTCACGAGGCAGGACAAAGCCCACTTAGGACTTTGCTTCTCCCTTGCTTTCTTTGTTGTCTAATTAAGCAATCAGTCAGGAAACCATCACTCAACAGGCTGAGAAGCTGGAGGAGAGGACAGAGATGTCAACAGGGACACTGGAAAATGTCGTTCTCAGGCACATTCTTGCCTTCATCCTAAACAACCACACAACAGTGAAGAAGGCATTTAATCTGCAAAAGCCTCAGCCTCCTCCCCTGGGAAATGAACTAAGTGGGTCCAGGTACTTTACCAGCCCTTGGTCCCATGCTTTGCCAGGGAGGTCCTGCCCTACTATCAAGGAGACGCTACATAGACAGGGAAGTGCTAGGGGAGACCTCTGTAAGGGGTCACAGGGCCAAGAAATATAAATCCAAGTCTACAACCTGGTCTACAGAGTGAGTTCTAGGACAGCCAGGAGAAACAAAACAAAAAGAGTATAGAGCCGGGCGGTGGTGCGCACGCCTTTAATCCCAGCACTCTGGAGGCAGAGGCAGGCGGATCTCTGTGAGTTCGAGGCCAGCCTGGTCTACAAGAGCTAGTTCCAGGACAGGAACCAAAAGCTACGGAGAAACCCTATCTCGAAAAATCAAAAAAAAAAAAAAAAAAGAAACAAAAAGAGTATAGAGAAGACAATTTCATATATATATATATTTTTTTATTCAAGAAACAGAACAGGACATGACAACTCACATACAATCTCAGTCCTTGGGAGTCAGGAGGATTGTGAGTTCAGGGTTAGCCTGGGCTACACAGCAACCCCATATCAAAAGAAAGAAAAGTAAGGAAGAAGAGAGAGGGTAGAGGCTGGAGAGATGGCTCAGCAGTTTAGAGCACTTGTTGTTCTTGCAGAGGGTCCGTTCCCAGCACCCACATGATGGCTCACAACCATCCTAAACTCCAGTTCCAGGGAAGCCTACACGAAGCATGCACACGGTGCACATACGGACATGCAGGCAAAGCACTCTACACACAAAATAAAATAAGTAAAAAGGAGGTGGAGTCAGCAAGCAGGAAGACAGGCGGCCTCCTCTGGGCGACAATACATGGCTCTGACTGAGTGTGCACACAGGGATCTGATTCCAACACCCTTGGCTCTCCAAGCCCAACTAAGGGAGGTCATTAGAGCGTCTGCCCATTTAGACAAAGGCCCTGCTCACACTGCAAAAGGCGAAAGGCAGACTTGGCCAGCCATGGTGAACAGGGGCAGTGTCCAGCTCCATCTTCCGTTTACCCTCACACGCAAGGGGGAAAAGGCCAGCCAGCCCACAGCTGTCCCTGCTCAGGCCAGCAGAGAGAGGGAAAATCAGGGGTCATACCTACCTCCATTCCCTTTTCTAGCTCCCACAGATGCCACTGACAGAGCTGACTCCTGGGGATGGAGCTAGAAGAGGGGACGCGCCTCAAATCACAGCCCAGAAAGCTGGACTTTGTAAAAGAAGCGGGAAGGAAACAAGATTTCAAATGAAAGGACACTTAGAGAATTGCCCTTATCAACCAAAGATCCCCTCTAGTTCTGAGGCCCTGACGCCAGACTCACCAGAGCAGGCAAAGACAGAACCTGTGGCATCCAACCTTGATCTGCATTTGGTCCACTGCGGCCAATCTGAGGACCAGGGCTTCCAGATCGAGCTCTTTCCAAAGAGCCCTTTCCCTGGCCTCCTCTGAGGGTAGCTAGAAGCAGTGATGAAACCCAAAGCCCCTTTGGACCGGTCTCCAAGGTTCGATTGCTCAATTTCCGGGTATTTTCACAACTGATTGTCAAGCACAGTTATTACTAAATCTGAGTTTACATTACTGAATAACCAGCTGAATTCTATAAAGAGCAAACAAAGGTCACCACACACTCAGAACAGCGTCTCCTAGCCATGAGACCACTTTTTTGCTATGTGCCCTTGATTGGCTGAGCAGAGGACATCTGTAACGTGGAGATTGGCAAAGATCTTAAATCCGGTTCCCCAGCCCCATCCCTGCCTCCTACACAGCAGCTGTTCGAAGTTGACCAGCCAGTTGCTCTCTGTGCGGCCAAGCCTGTGTGTCCAGTTTGGACCCTCCCACCTCACCTCTAGAGTAATCAACCAACCTACACTCAAATCATCTGATCCCACTAGCTGAATGCTGCCTAGGCTTAACCACATCAGCATCCACCTGGCTTCTTTACCCCAAATCTCCTCTCTTCCTTTTCCTTCCCTCCCCTCCTTTAGCTTTTCCTCCCTCCCCTCCTTCAGGTCTGTGTTTCTTTATTTTGAGACAAGGCATCTCTCTGTACCCCAGGCTGGCCTCAACTCTTATCCTCCAGCCTCATCCTCCGGGGTTACAGGCGTTACCACCACACCTCTCAACCTACTTCAAATGCGGCTTCCACAAGTCCCAGCAAACACACACATGTTCAGATTATAAACCTTAAGAGGTGTCTGGTCTGTTGGAAAATACCAGTATCGACCTTCAAATTATATCTGGGGGCAGCTATAGGCACCTGTCACCAAGACTGATAACCTGAACTCAATTCACAGGCCGGAAGGGGAACTCCAACTCCAGTACTTGCTCTATGACCTCCATGTGTGTACACACATAGGCACACACATGTGTATACAGGAATGCACACACAAACACAATAATAGTCACAGAGGTTTGGAGTACAGTATTTCCCACTGTCCTCGTCTATTCTGCTGGCGCCTCTGCCTGGATTACAACAGAACGCCCTTCCTCCCTCCTATGTCTCCCTCGGGCCCTGCACAATTGAGTCTAGCACAGGGGCCAGCATGACCCTCCCAGCGGTGGTAGGATCATGTCCCCAGGTCTACACATTCTAGCTTCTCACTATCATTTCTTTACCTCTTATACTATTCTGCGCATCCTCCTGCCTCAGAACCTCTGTACTGGCTCTTCTCTCTGTCTGACCTACTTTCCCCGCATGGTGCATTCCTTCTCTAACTTCAGCAAGACCACTTTCTCAGTCAGGATTTCTCAGACAACTCCACAAAATACTAGAACTGCCACCTCCACTTCATGCCTCCTCCCTCCTCCCCACTCTATTCTCTCTGGATCTCTCCTTCCTTCCTTCCTTCCTTCCTTCCTTCTTTTTGTCCTCTCTTCCCTTCCTTTTCTTCCTTCCCAGCTTCCTGTATCCTAGGCTGCCCTCAAACTTGATATATAGTTGGGGATTACCTTGACTTTCCTTGTTTTATTTGATGCGTGTGGGTGTTGTGTGTGATTGTGTGCTACATGCATGCTGGTGCCTGGAGAGGCCAGAACAAGGCTTCAGGTGCCCTGGAATGAAAGTTACAAACAGTTGTGAGCTGCCATGTGAGTGCTGGGAATTGAACCCAGGTCCTCTGGAAGAGCAGACAGTATTCTTAACTGCTGAGCTATCACTCCAGACCCATGGACTTCTGTTCTTCCCTCCTCTATCTCCTGAACGCTAGGATGACAGGAATGAGTCACCATGTTTACTTTTGTGCCATGTTGATATGTTATGTATGCTAGGCAAGCATGCCACCAAATGAGCCACATCCCCAGCCCTATATCTGTAGGATGATGACGTCCAGCCTGAGGCAGGGAGAGGTATGCTCCCTTCAGTGCAGTGTCTCTGGCATCCCAAACAGGGCCAAGCACTCAGCAAGCTCCGTGTGACATTTGCCAATGATCAAATAAATACCATTTGCACAGGATCACTGTAACCTCATGAACAAGGTGCCCAGGACTGAATATTGGCATGGAAACAATGCGTTGTAACGGCCACGTCAGGCGCCGTGCCGCTGCAACCCACCAGCAGCTGCTTCTTGCGTATGACAACACTTGAGTAGTGTGAGCTATTTATGGTGCAAATGCCATCTGCCAAACGCTAGGCGTGGAGCCTGACAAGTGACGAACCCTTGCACTCTTGCTACTGTTCTGTGAGGCAGGTGCTGCCATCAACCATTTCAGAGCAGTGAACTAAGACACGGGAAGGTAAACTATCTTGCTGATGGCCAGACAACCTCAGAGGTGACAGGCCTGGTGGTGGAGCTAACTACCGATGCCACTATAAAGTGTGTGGCTAAAGGCTGGAGGAGGCTCAGCAATTAAGAGCAGTTGCTGTTCTTGCAGAGGACACAGGTTCAGCTCCCAGCACCCACCATGATGGCTTATAACCATCTGTGACTCCAGTTCCAGAGAACTCAGTGACCTCTTTTGACCTCTGCAGGCACCGTACACACGTGGTATTCATACATATATGCAGACAAAAACTCATACCTGGAAATAAAAATAATAAACCTTAAAAAAAGAGAAAAAAGAATTCCCAAACAACGAAATGGCAAATAGCAGCATGGTGTGCCATTACTGGTTTTCCTGACAGTGGCTGCTCACATAAACCAGCTGGCCAGGAACTGCTCTAAGCTGCCACATTACCCTGAACACTAGAGGCCTCTCACTGGTCTCTGCTAAGGCCCCATTCCACTTGCCTAATAGTGACTCAAATGCCCTCCTTCTGATATAGGAAGACATGGAGTCGATATCCAAGTGAACCCGAAGAGCCCTGTGGGCGAAGACACTGATTATACATCTGGAATTGTGTACTGCAGGCCTCTCTGCAGCAGGGTGAGCTGAGGCAATGTCTAACCTGTGTTCTCAACCACAAAACAGAAAAGCAAGTCCGTCACACGCACACACGAAGACGATCCATGTAAGGCACTCTGGCGCCACGCTTGACAAGCTGTAGGCTCTCCCAAAATGCTAGCTTCTGCCACTGAACATGAGCGTCATGAAGGTGGCTCCCACCAAGCCTTGGAAGCGACGAACCACCTTGCCACAGGAAACTTGCAAGGCATGGTTCCATCTGACCACACTGACGAAACGCTGAAGAGCTACAGGGCTGCCATGGCCCCTTCTCAGCTCTTGAGAAGTCTACCACCCAGCCAGAAAAACAGAGTATGACAGCCGGGTGTCGCAGTACCTGTCCACAACCCCGGAACCCAAGAAGCTGAGGGTAAGGGCTGCGAGCTTGAGACCAGCCTGGGATACAAAACAAGACCCTGTTCCCAAAACACACAGCAGGGCTGGAGAGATGACTCGGCAGTTATGAGTACCTGCTGCTCTTGCAGAGGACCTGAATTCAGTTCCCAGCATGTACGTGGCAGCTCACAAACCATCTGTAACTCCAGCCCTCGCCTGGCCTATGGGGTTCAAGGCACACGTGTGGCATACAGATATGGATGGAGATAAAACACCCAACCACACACACAAAATAAATAAATAAGATAAAAACAAAACAAACTGGGGTGGGGGGGGGGGGAGGACGACCTAGAGAATTTGCTCAGCGGTTAATAGCACTTGCTGTTCTGGTAGAAGACTGAGATTCGGTTCCTAGCACTGCAACTCCCTCTTCCGTTCTCCACAGGCATGTGAACATGCACACACGTACACACGCACATACAAATAAAATAAATGAGGCTGGAGAGACGGCTGAGTGGTTAAAAGCTCTTGCAGAGGACTCAGGTTTGATTCCCCACATTCACACGGCCGCTCATAACCACAACTCCAGTTCTAAGAGAGCCCATACCCTCTTTTAGCTGAACACGGCACACACATGGATGGTATGCTTATACACATGCAGGCGAAATACTCATATGCACAAATTTTTAAAAAAAATCTTTTAAAAATAACATATTTGCAAAGGAGTATGAGCTGGGGCTGTAGCCAAAGGTCTGGGGCTTGCCTAGTGCGTACGATGTTGTAGGTGGAAAACAATGGCCCCAGTGGGAAGTGAGGCTGAGGTTGTGCAGCCCTAACCCCTGGCTTACTTCTGGATTACCTTCCCTGCTGTAAAATGGGGATAAACGACCTCATTTTAGTGGCTGGCCAGAAGAAACCGGATCAGGGAACAAAACGTACTTCGTGAGGATATGGTGTAAGGGGTTTTCCTTACTTTACAGCCCAGGACAGCTGCTCCAGGCAGCTCTGGAGCACTGGGCCACTGATAGCCAAAGCAATCGTCCTAGTTCTCCTTTACAGTTTTGTTTTGTTTTGAGAAAAGAGTGTGGCCAGGTAGCCGAGGCTGGCCTGGGCTGGACATTCTTCTGCCTCGGTCTCGGAAATGCTGGGATAATGGATGGGCCCCACCACTCCGGCTTTTCTTTCTCTTTAAAATGGCCCCTGATCTACCCAAACAGCCAATAGTAATCTGTTGCTTTCTGTTAAATCACCTTGTATTTAAAATTTATTGTTGTTGTTAAATACAAAACTCTTTAAAAAATGAGCCGTGCTCAAGTCAAACACAGTATTTTTTTTAAGGTAGGGTCTCACTGTGTGGCTAGCATAGAACGCTAATTGCAGAAAAGGCTACTAGCTTCAATCTCAAAGATCTTCCCACCTCTGCCCCCCTTCCACCAAGTGCTGGGATTAGAGATGTACACTACTATGCCCCTCTTAAACAGCCGCTTTTCTGGGATGTGCTCCCAAAATAAGGATTAGCCTCATCAATTCAAAAGATTCGGCCAGTCATGCATCACGGCAGAGACTATAGGAGTCCTGGTTTTCCAACTGGTTACCTTTCAAGGGCCACGATAGAGGGGTGGACTAGCTACTGTATCAGCCATATGGAATTTTCAGTTTTTACTTCCGGCTAAGCATTCAAGGCTGGGGAAGCCGGCTTTCAGAGGCCCCGTGTCCCTGGAAAAGAATTTGCTGGGTCGGTATGCAGGAAACGCTCACGCGATAGCAGCTGCCAAAGTTTAAGCATTGGGAAATCACCGGCTCGCTTTCTGCGGCACGTTCCGGGAAGCCTAGGGACAAGGGCGCGCTGGGCCCCCAGGGCTGCCGGGGAAGGGGCCTGGCCGCCTCCTACTGGCCCATCACCTAACTGCACCGCATCCCCAGGCCCTGCAGAGGTGGAGTGGGGTGGGGTAGGGTGATGATGCCTTTATTCCGCGGAAGGAGGAGCGTGCGGGTGAAGGTTCGGTGACTCGGGCGAGCACCGTGGGACCGGAGCCATCTCCATGGCCGGCTGGCTAGCCTGCCGTTGGATGCAAGAAGTGCGCAGCGCAGAGCAAGCAGGGGGGGTGCAGCTTACTTCATCTCGCTCCTCCGGGAAGTGGCCCGGGCTGGCTAGTACGACTGGCAGCTGGGGTCAGGGAGTGGGGGGGAACCTGCGACCCCCTGCCCGCGCTTCGTCTTCGGCAGGTGCTCACTTCACTCGGGGCCGCGCTTCGGTCCTCCGAGAGCGCCCGGGCGCGAGGCCAAATTCAACCCAGGTTGCCGCAGTATTTCAGGCTGCGTAGCGACAGGGCCTAGCGGGCAGGCCTCTGGCCACCGCGGCCCCGCGCTGCGGTCACCCGGGCGCCAGGAGCGCGCGCAGTGGGGCCTAGGGCGAAGCGCGCGCGGGAGGCGGAGCCTCGGACCTGGGCACGCCCCCTATCTCGCGGGCGCGGTAGAGGAGGCGGAGCCTCCGAGTGCTTCCTAAAGTCCAGCTGCTACACTTGGGCTCTTTCTTGCCTTGCTTCCGTGGTCCTTTCTGCTATCCGGGTCATACTCTCAATGGCAGGGCTGCCCTGCTGCGCGGGAAAACGCGTGTGCCCCTAAAGTTTTCTAGGGGTGGAGATAGTGGATGTGTTGTTGAGAAAATTCAGAGGATGAGCAGTGTCTCTGACTTGTCGTTTGGAAGCTGGAACATGTTTCCTGCTGTCCCCAGGCCTCATGGTCCCCCACCTGTAGAGTACCCAGAGGAGTGAGTTAAAAAACGCCGGGAGTGTACACCCTTCCCACACCTTCGCCAGCCGGCTGCAGATCTCTGACGCCCCCTAACTGTAAGGGGCTTGGGACTCTCTCTGTGTTCTGATGAGGGTTATCTTGTGCCTGCGAGGCCTTAAGTAAGACAGGAAATAAACAGCGCTTTATGAAGAGTAGCAGCTGTGTAAAAGACATCTCAGCTCTTGGCTCCACCCACCTCCTATCCATTTTGGTGCACTGTTCCCAACCTCGTGCCCATTTCAATGCTAACCCTACAGTGTCCCCGTGATCCTGACGCTGAAGATGAAGCTGCTTCTTCCCTCCGTGAGCCTCAAGCAACTTCGGGCTAACGAAGGCAGGGATGGCACTGCACCAACGGCAGGATGCCCTTGGACCTCTCCTGGATGAGGGTGCCCATCTTTACTTTTGGAGCATCATTGCTCTGTTCCTTCTTCAGAGGTTCCTCCGAGCCACCACACAGGCAGAAAGGCTGCATGGCCACCTCTGAGCCACTGGAAAGCCTCCTGGTGTGAGAGAAAACGCAAACCAGTCTGGTGAAAAGTCACAACCGTTGCTCTCCGTCCGCATAGCACTAGCAGGGGAATTTGGCAGGACCAGAAGGACCAAGTGAGGCCAACAGGCTTGATTTCCATGACTGCCATGGTCTATCTGCCTTACTTATATTCCAGGCCATTGACCACTGTGTCTGGCCTTTTTATGTGGGTGCTAGGCATCCAAACTTGGGTCCTCATACCCGCACAGCAGTCTCTGTACCCACAGACCCATCTACCCTGCGTCTTCTTGTTTGATCTGAACAATTTATTAAATTTCTTCAGAGAATCAATCCATTTATGTCAAAAATCCAATAGTTTAGGTAGAAGACCACTGCCTCCCCAAATCAGCCCTGGGAACCTTGTCTGTGCCTGCCGTGGGATTGGTTCCAGTGCCTTTGCCTGCCTGGAGTTTCTCATCTCTGTGCTAGCAGCTACTACCCACTCCAAACCTTATGGCAAAGGTGTGCTGTCAGTAGGAAGGTGGGGCTGGGGAGGAAAGTGCCTCTGGGGGAAAGGCTTCAAGGCAGATCGCATCAGGTTTATCTTGCCCTGGGTAAGGAAGTCACCAGGGGCTCTGCCTATGGAGCACAGTGGTGGGGACTTTGCTTCCTCATCACAGAGCATACTGGATAAACAGAAGACGGGGGTTAACTCAACCTGCCTTGCAGACACAGAAAGTGAAACCCGGAGAGATGAATGACTCACAGACATGTCTATGGAGTTAGAAATAAAATCACGTTGCAGTTTCTATTTTCAGGCACCGTGCCCCTAGTCGGCTCTACTTGCTGGCTCCTTGCTTCTCACAGGGGAGGGGAGGGAGGGAGGGAACAGGTGTCGTACGTTTTTCAGCCATGGGTAGACATTTTCGTACCCAGATGAGAAACCTCCAAATGACTTGTTATGTTTTAAGATTGGCTCTGTAAAGTAGCATTTATTTCATTCCCTTTTGCTGCCATAATAGGGTACCACATTTAAACAGCATAGAGCTGTCATCTTACCGCTCGCTGGCTTGGGTCTGGCTGGGCTACAGGGCTCAAGGCTCGGGTCCTTTGTAGAGAAGCCATTTTCTTGCTCGGTCTTGCTCCATCCATCCATCATCTTCTGCTCGTGGCACATCTCGGTGCCTTGTGATCTAAGGAGTCCCCAGTTTCCCTCCTGATTTCACTGATGACTGTTCTCAGTTTGAAATTTCTTTGGCCTGGGAACTTTCTTATCTTCAAGGTTTAGATAAAAAATTGAGAATTGAAAATTTCTCTTACTCTATCAGGGTGCAATTTCTGACTCAGCCAGGAAAGGGCATCTGATTTAAGGGTTCGTGATACAAAACTAGAAGGGGGGACACTTGTATAATCCCAAGTTATAATATTTCTCATTTTAGATTTTCCATATTTGGGGGGAGGGGCTGAAACTGTCTATGTAGACCAGGCTGTCCTTGAACTCACAGAGATCTACCAGCCTCTGTCTCCTCAAGTAATGGGATTAAAGCTGTGTGCACCACCATGGTTTATTACTATTATTTATTAGCGTTATGTGCATGGGTGCTTTGCCTGCGTGGTGCCTGTGTTCCACATGCACACCTGGTGCCCTTAGAGGTCAGAAGAGGCCATCACAGCCCCGGAACTGGAGTTACAGATGGTTGGGAGCCACCATACGGAGCTGGGACCCAAACCTGGATTCTCTGCATGAGCGGGCAGTGCCCTTAACCACTGAGCCGTTTCTCTAGTCCCCCAAAAGTATTTTTAAGATTATTTTTACTTATGTGTATGTATATACATGTGTGTACAAGTACCTGAAGAGGCTAGAAGAGGGTACAGGATGCCCTGGAACTGGAGTTATGTATGGGCTGTGCGGGCAACCCAATATGTGTGCTGGTGTCTTAGTTGGGGTCCTTATTGCTGTGAAGAGACACTAGGACCACAGGAACTCTTACAAAGGAAACATTTAATTGGGGCGGCTTGCTTGCAGTTTCAGGGGCTCAGTCCATTATCATCATGGCGGGGAGCACAGCCATGTACAGGCAGATGTGGTGCGGAAGTAGCAGCTGAGAGCCCTACATCTTTCAGGCAACAAGAAGTCGACTGAGGTGCTGGGCAGTATCCTGAGCGTAGGAAACCTCAAAGCCCACCCCCACAGTGACACACTTCCTCCAGCAAAGCCACACCTCCCTGTGAGATTATGGGGGCCTATTACATTCAAACCACCACAGTTGAGACCCAAACTCCAGCCCACTTCAGGAGTGAGCACCAAGCTCCCTTGACCACTAAACCAGTTCTTCAGTTCCCAGTAAATAATGTTTAATTGCATGGGTGTGCTTTGTTTTGTTGATGCCGACATCATTATTAGACAGATATTTGGATTATTTCTGCTTTTTGGCTCTTGAGAACAAGGTAGTTATGAACATGTGTGCATGTCTTAATGTAAACACAGCTTTTGTTTGACTTGGGTGTATACTCGTGGTGGAACGGCAGGGTCACAGGGCAGTTCTGTGTATGACCTTTGAGGACCTGACCCACTGTTTTCCTAAACGGTTTGTACTTTTCCCCAAACCCTGCAATGCACCAAGGCTTGTGCTTGTCTGGATCTGGATTGTAGCCATCCATTCTCGAGGCCACAAAGGGGGGCTACTCGTGCTTGTTTGCATTTTCTCTAGTAGCTCATGATGCTGAAGACCACTGTCTGTCTTACTTTATCATCTGTTTCCTGAGGAAATGTCTAGCTAGATTCTTTGCCCACTTTGGTCTTGTGTGTATCTGTTTGGGTACTTGAGGAGAAGCCAGAGGCTTCAGATCCATGGAGCTAAAGTTACAGGTTGTTGTGAGCCATCTGGTGTGGGTGCCAGGAATGGACCTCGGGTCCTCTGGGAGAGCAGTAGGCAAGCTGAACTGCTGAGCTGTCTCTCCAGCCTGAGGTTTTAAAATGTTCTAAGTACAAATCCCTCGCCAGGTAAGTTATTTGCATTTTTTGTGAGAACTAGGTGTCTTAGTTTGCTTTCTTCCGCTGTGACAAAAACTATGACCAAAACAACTTCGGGAAGAGAAGATTTATTTCAGCTTCTATTTCCTAATCCAAGATTAACTCAAAGCAGGAACCTGGAGACAGGAACTGAATCAGAAACCATGAAGGAAAGTCCCTCACTGACTTCTCCATGGCTTGCTCAACCTGCTTTTTTATACAACCCAGGACCATCTGCCCAGAGACAGCACCATCTACAGTGAGCGGGCCCTCCCATACCAACCACTATTCAGGAAAGTGCCCCCGCAGGCTTGCTTATGGGTCAGTCAGATTAACCAGCACAGGGCCTCGACTTCACCACGTAGCTGAGGCTGGCCTCAACTTTACCACATAGCTAAGGCTGGCCTCAACTTCACCATGCAGCTGAGGATGATTCTGAGCTTCTGAACCTCCTGCCTTCATTTCTAGAATACTGGGATTACAGGTGAACACCAGCAGGCTTTGTTTATGAAGACTGGAGACAGAACCCGGGGTCCGTGCACGCTAGGCAAGCGCTTTATTACCTGAGCTGTGTCGCCCCAGCCCCAATTGCAAATGTTCTCCCTCGTTTTGTTAGTCATCTCTTCATTTTCCTGATGGTGTCCTTTAAGACATAAAAGTTTTTAATTCTGATGATGTCCACTTTATCTATTTTTACATTTGCTGTCTTTGCTCTTAGTGTCCTGTCTAAGAAGGCTTACTTAGGCTAACCCGATATTATAAAGAGTGTGTGTGTGTGTGTGTGTGTGTGTGTGTGTGTGTGTGTGTGGTATTGTGGAGGAAATCCGGGGCCTCGTGCACACTAAAGCAAGTGTTCTGCCTGCCACGGAGTCACACCACGGAGCCACAGCACAGTGCCACACCACTGAACACACACACTATCGAGCCACGCCACTGACCACACCACAGAGCCACACAGCACAGTCTTGCCAGGGAAATGCGTGCTGCACATTCGGTCCTAGAAGTAAATCTTTCCGGCTCCTGTATTTAGGTTTGTTTGCTGTCTTTGTCTTCTTCATTACTGGGGACAAAACCCCGGATGTTGAGCTTATGACAAGAGCAGTCTACCCCTGAGTTACACCCCTGGCCTGACACACACTTCAGGTCATTTTCGGTTAACGTCTGTGGCATGTGGGTAACTGCCAGTCTCAGGATGCGCACCGTGCACCTTTGAAACATCCGCTCACAGATGGACAACACACGCATGATCAAAATGCCTGTCCCATCCCGTGAGGCTGACCCAGGAAACCGGGGCCTAACAAATAAAATACCCTCAAGACAACTGCCCACAGAGAGAGGGTTTGCTGAGGAGTCAGAGTTACCAAGCCCAGGTGCTGGGGGGGACGGGGGTTCCTTTGCTCTGCAAGTGGCCGTGAAGACGGAGAGGATGTTTGTCTACAGAGCACTGCGACGCATTTGGACAGAAGGGGCACAAGAACAATGCGGTCCTTGCTGGAGTCAGATGGGGGGGTAGAGAATCCCTAGGGGTTGGGAGCAAAGGGTTAGGCAGACAGAGATCAGGAGCAGCTGGCCTGGGTGTAAGCCAGGGCAGGACCTTGGGTAGGAGAAGAGAAGCACCTGTCCTCAAGGCTGCCATCCCTTGCCTTGAGCTTGGGGGGTGGGGGTGGGGGTGGGAAGAGGACGAGCTCTCAGTTGGCAAACACAACAAAAAGATAAAAGTGTTGGCGGCCGTCCCAGACATCACTGCACCAACAAGAGCTGCATCGTAGCCTGTGGGCCAAGAGAAGACACAGCCCAGCTATGGTCAAGCGACTGGCAAGCCTAGGGTCCTGGGGGAAGGACAAGGCATCCTTGTAGGGGAAATGTGATGGTCAGCAGGACCTCATGAGACAGCGGCTTCTCCAGGAAGCAGGCTCTGTCTGCCTTTCCCCAGACTGCCACTGCAGTGGCCTGGTCTGGGGCCAAGAGTTTGAAAGCCGCTGGTGAGCCAGCAGTTCCCAAGTGGCTGCAGGGTCACAGCGGGAGACAGGTCCCCATTCAAGGACTCCTTGTGTTCTTCCTGTGCTGGATCTGCAGGTAAGACTCCCCCAAGACACCCTCATCCCTTCAGTCAGTAGAACCTGCCAAGCTGTGCCAGGCTCAGGGACACAGCGAAGGGCCCTGTTCTCAGGCAGCCTCTAGTCTGTTCTCGGTCTGCATAAGGAACAGACAGAAATCCAATGGAGAATCAGAGTGTGGCCAGGGCCAGGAAGGAAAGACAACTGAGCGGTGGGTTGGGTTTCACTGGGTGCTTAGAGATGAGATCTCTGGGAGGAGACCCTGGACAGCGGCTGGAGAGAGAGAAGCTGGTACCCAAAAGCTGGAGAAAAATGTCCCAGGAAAACACACACAAAAGCGTCCCGTGGGATCAGCTCAGCACCTCTGAAGAGCTAAAAGGCAGTGAGCATCATCTGGTCTCTTAGCAGAGGCTTCCTGGGGGCAGGGTCCGAGATGCACGGGACCTGGGAAGCTACACATGGGGTTGATGCCAGTTGCCAGCAGAGGACTCTGTGGGGTTTCAAATGGCAGAGTGACACAACTGGGGTTCATTTTAGAACCTTTGTAGATGTGGCTTGGGGGAGACGGGGGACTGGAGAAGGCAGAGTTCAAGGCCGTCTCGGGCTACATAGTGAGCTCAATGTGAACCTGGGATACAGAGTTCAGGCTCTGTCTCAAAACAAGTAAATGAATAAGGGCTAGGAATGGTGTTCAGTTGGTAGAGGGCCGCCTTACCTTCAGGAAGCCCTGGGTTTGATACCCAGTACCTCGTAAACTAGGTGTGGTGGCACATATCTGTAATGCCAGTGCTAGGGAGGTGACTACAGGAAGACCAGAAATTCAGAGTCATCCTTAGCCACCTGAGGTCAGCCCATGCTTTATAGGACCCTGCCTCACAAATAAATAAACAGGAAGCAAGATGTAAACAGAGATTGCTCATTTGTTCCCAGCCACCCATACCTGAGTAATCACACAATTACAACACTGTTTGACCAATAGCTTAGGCATATTCCTAGCTAGCTCTCATATCTTAAATTCACCCATTTCGATTATTCTGTGTATCACCACAAAGCTGTGACCTACGGATATGGTTCCAGCATCTGTCTCCTTTGGCAGCTACATGGTATCTCTCTGACTCTGCCTACTCTCTCTCTATATATATATATCTTCCAGTCTGGCTATATTCTGCCCCGCCATAGGCCAAAGCAACTTTATTCACTAACCAATAAGAGCAACACATATACAGAAGGACATCCCACATCAACAAGATGTTTTAGATTCTTGGATTATAGAAAAGCGTGTTGGGTAGAACTCATAGCAGGGTCATTCAAGCTAGCTGCACAGCTCTAAGGTGCATTGTCTGGGCATGGTGTCGCATGTCTTCAGTCCTAGCACTTGAGGAGGCAGAAGCTGGTGGGGCTCTCTGAGTTCAGGGCCAGCCTGGTTTACATAGTGAGTTCCAGGCCAGCCAAAATGACATAGAAAGACCCTCTCTCTAACAAACTAATAAACAAGCCAGTGTAAGTTTGGGGCTGGAAACGTAGTTCCACAATAGAATGCTTGATTACGTAGCGTGGATGAGGCCCTTGGTTTCGATCTCCAGGACGGAAGAAGGGTTCTGCCGATTCTTCATATTCCAGCAGGGCAAGGAAACAGAGGCAGGGACTACTGACATGGAAAGACAGCTATTGTTTTCAAAGTCCCCCAACAAGGGGGAGAGAGGACACCACACAAGGAAGTGTCCGGATTTCTCAGGAGGCAAAGCAAGCAAGAGAACAATGTGCGTGGTTTCTGCGATGAGGAATAGTGGCTCCGGGTCTATGAATGGATAGTGTTCTAGGCAGGAAAGACCCATTAGCCCATTTCTGTCACTTCGGTGAAATACCTGAGACCCGTCCTTTATAATGAAAACAGACTTATTTGCTTCATAGTGTCGTCTTTATTGGGGGGGGGGGGGCAAGGGTGTTTGTTTCTGTATTTGTTGTTTTTGCTTCTGTCCCAGAACTCACTCTGTAGACCAGGTTGACCTCAAACTCACAGAGTTCCGCCTGTCTCTGCCTCCAGAGTGTTGGGATTAAAGGCGTGTGCCACCCCACCCACACAGTACATAATTTTCAAAGGATCAAGAACACGGCGATCCTTTGGCCACATCAAACAGTAGTATCCAGCATCATTGCAGAATCATGTATGAGGGTAACAGATCCCAGAGAGATGGGAAGTTAGGAAATGCAAGAGGCCGGCTTTTCTTTGACAACAAACTGCCTTTGCAAGAATAACCAGGAGCCCATGAGAAGCCCTTTCATTCCCTCTGAGGGCAGAGGCCAAGCACTCACAGGCCCCACCTCCCTCCCAACATCACCACCCTGAGGACCATGCTTCCAACACACATACTTGCATAACCCAGCCTGCCCCTCTGCTGTCCATACTCGGCTCTGGGGTGATGAAGGCAGAGGCATGATGGTCTTGGGGTGGTGTGGGGCTCTAGGCTGCTCAATGTGCATATAAAAAGCTCCCAGGCAAACTCTTGTTAACCTCTATTAACTAACTTGACCTGAGGCTCAGGGCCGTCTGCATCAGCAGGGCCTCAGACATCAGAACACCGGAAACACACAGTATAAACAAGACTCCTGAGTCCTATGGAATGGCCCTAGGGAAGAGAAATTAACAGAACTGACTGATAGACAGACACCAACCAGGGAAGAGGAGAACCCAAAGACAGTGCCTGCAAGTGAATCTCCTGGTCCTGTTTTTGACTTTGTTTTAAACATCTTTTAAGGGGACTGGAGAGATGGCTCAGGGGTTAAGTGCACTGACTGTTCTTCCAGAGGACCAGGGTTCAATTCCCAGCACCCATATGGTAACTCACACTGTCTGTAACTCCAGTTCTAGAGAATCCAGTTCCCTCTTCTGGCCTCTGTGGGCATCAGACATACATGTGGTGCACAGACACACATGCAGGCAGAACACCTATATATGTAAAATGAATAATTTAGAAACACACATGTAGCAGACTCTCCTGACTGTGTAAATAATTGCTTTCTAACTTTTTTGCTTTATTAGAGCTCATTTTATTGAATTTAATTTTATATATATATGTAAATGCCTGTAACTATTTTTTTAAGACAAAGTATAGTTATGTAGCCCAGGCTAGCCTCCTGCTGCCTCAGCCTCCCACAGTGCTGGGATTACACATATGTGTCACACCTAAGCATGTCATTCTTATTTGTTTGCTTATTTATTAAGAAGCAGGGTCTCGCTATGTAGCCCAGGCTAGACTCGAACTTGCGAGCATCCGTTTCTGCAGTAGCTGTAATTACAGGTATACACTACCACACCTAGCTGTTATTCTCCTTTAAGGAAATAGAGCCCCCATAGGAAATAAAATAAGTGCTAAAAAAAAGGAAGTTCTCTGGCTTTTGACGGCCCAGCCCCCTTGGAAGGAAGGGCAGGTGATGTTTTTGTGCCTGATTGGTCGGGTTTGCTGTCTATTGACACAATCTAGAGTCCCCTGGGAAGAGGGAACCTTAATTAAAGAAGTGTTCAGATCTGAGAGATTGTCTTGATTGATGGCTGCTGTGGGCGGGCCCAGCCCACTGTGGGCGGCGGCATCCCTAAGCAAGTTGGCCCGGGCTGTGTTAAGGAATCCAGCTGGGCCTGAGCCAGAGAGTGGGGCCATAAGCAACATTCTCCCACCATTTCTGCTTCATTTCGGCCTGAGCTTTCTTCCTGACTTCCCTCGGTGATGGGCTGTGACCTAGAAGAGTAAACCAGCGAAATCTTTCCCTTTCTGAAGTTGCTTTGGTCATGGTGTTGATTGCAGCAACGGAAGGGCAAACTAGGATTCCTCTAGAACACGACCTTGACCTGGTGAGAGACTCAACGAGGCGGGGTGTCACAACACCTGGCATCAATGCTCGCTGATCTAGATGTCCCTCAGCATCTGCCATGTGGGTGGAATCTTGATTCTTGGTGAGAAATTGGATTGTGTGGTTTAGGACCGATGAAGGACTCAGGTGGCTTTTGTGACACTGGAGCCTCCCCTCACACCAGCTGACGGATGCATGCGTAGAGGTGACCATGTGGCACCTTCAAGCTTCATTGTTTACGGGAGAGAAAATATAATCGCAGTGGGTTGCAGCCTTCTCGTGTTAACCAGACTGTAAACACTTTGCAGGCAAGGTGTCCAGTGCTCCCAGCCTTACCTGGCGCTCCCTCACCCCACCAAGGCTCTTCTTATCTACGTTGGTTGGTTCCACGCGTGAATTAATGAGCGGAGCATAGTTGTTAGCGGACTGGATCTTTGTCAGATAAATGTCTGCTTTTCATGTATGGAAAAACTCTCACTTGGTTGCGTTTCAAAGCATTAGAGCAGGAGCGTGAAAGAGCAGAGAGGGGAAGATGGCTCAGTGGATCAAGTCTTTGCTGAGCAAGCTTGGGGACCAGGACCCCAGAACTCAGGGAAAGCTGGCCTAGGACGTAGCATGGGTCTGTATCCTAGAGCTCTTACTGTGAGGTGAGAAGCCTAAGGGCCAGTTGGTCCAGAACACAGCAACAACAAGAGACCTCGCCCCAAACAAAGTGGTAGGTGAGACACAGGAGCCGAGATTGTCCTCTGACCTCCACACACGTCATGGTGTGCACACACACACACACACACACACACACGAGCGCACAGTGTAGACCAGGCTGTCCTCACGCTCACAGAGTTCTGGGATTAAAGGTGTCCACTGCCACACCCAGCACCAAAGATTTTTCTACAGAGTGAAGAAGCAGAATGGGAGGAGGTGTTTGGAAACAGTATCTCTGCTGAAAAAATTAACATTCAAAATTCATAAAGGCCTCTGGCACCGTAATAACAGTAACTTCCACGGAGAAATATCAAACAGTCCTGGGCTTGCCCAATCAGAAGGAAGGAGGAAGGGAAGAGGGAAGGGAGAGGAAATTGGAATGCCCTCCTGTTAAAGAGCCTTGAATGTTCCTTCAGTGTGTCCCGACTGAAAAAGTAGTTTTATGTTGGGGCATCGGACCCCAACACTTTAGACACCTGTCTGTTCCTGTGTCATCCGCAGAAGGAGGCAAAAGTGCAACCAGGAGGAGGGGACAACAGTGGAAAGACACAGGGTGTGTGGGGAGGGGCTATGACTTTGGGGTTGCAGATCCTCTGTGCCACTGGGGAAGGGGCCAAGAGGTCCAGGGCCTATCCTTAGATGCCATTCAAGGGGCACAGGAGCCATTTTTATGGACTGGGCTCCCCATGAGTTCCACTTGCTCAGTGCGGGAAGCTACAGGCGAAGGTTTTAGAAATGCCTACCGAGGACTCATCTCACCTGGCAGCTAAGGCAATTAGCACATGTTTTAATGAGGGCTGTTGTTTGTACTGCCTGCCTCACCTCTGCCGGCTTTCTGCAGACCAGACAGCGCTGGCTCCAAACCTGCATTCATTAGCGTTCTGTGATGGGATTTCTTCAAGAGGCAGAGCCCAAAGCTAGCAGGTGAGGTCCAGCATCCTGGAATTTAGTAGAGGGAAGCAGGTTCAGGTCAGGCCTCATCCAGGGACTGCTTGAGTCAGAAGAGAAGCATCCTGCTAGCTTCTTGAGCCCCTTCAAGGGAGGAAGCGTTTCAGTGGCCTCAACCTAGATTGGGGTTCCTTTCTTCCTTCTTCCCTTCCCTTCCCTTCCCTTCCCTTCCCTTCCTTTCTTTCTTTCCTTTTCAGACAGAATCTCACGTAGCCCAGGCTATCCTCAATATGTAGCCAAAGGCGACCTTGAGCTCCCCATTCTCCTGCCCTCCCTTCCCCAGTGCTGGGATTATGGGCATGAGCTGCCACCCCAGGTTTATCCCATGCTGGGGATGAAACCCAGGGCTTCCAGCAAGCTCACCGGCTGCCCCTCAATGCCTTGCCTGTGGAGAAGTGGACTCTCAACACCCTTCCTGAGTTTGGGACTAAGGAGAGCTGCCTGGCTAACCACCTTCTGCATGAAAATGCAGATGATTGGGAGCTGAAGAAATGGCAGCAGTTAAGAGCGCTGGATGCTCTTCCAGCCAATCAGGGTTCGGGTCCCAGCACCTACATGTCAACTCATAGCCATTTGTAATTCCAGTTTCAGGGGCTCACATAGCCTTTTCTGGTCGCTATGGGCCCAGGAACATATGTGGTACATAGACATACATGCAGACAAAACCACCCATGCACATTAAAAAAAAGATTTTTTTAAATTGCAACTGGACAAGGCTTTTTCCAGGCATTGAGAGGGACACGGGCATTGGAATGGGGCCTTCGGAAAGATTACTGTTCTTGCTGTGCTGATACAGAGTCTGTCCCAGCTGTGATAAGCGCCTGCCGTGGGGATAAACGCTCCATGTCTCGGTTCCACTCCACACAAGTGCAGCCATCCGGCGACTCAGCCTAGGGGGAGGAAAGCCTGCTGTATGTGACGCTGTAGCTGCCCAGGGTTTCTCAGTTTCTAACTCGCAGGACACAACTAATGTGATACCTTTCCCCTCGTTTTCAGCAATTAAAAAGCTTGCTTACTGTAAGTTCACGTTTTGGAAGTGTTAAGTCACTGTTTGTAGTGCTGAGTGACTCTCCCCAGCATTCCCCCCAAAACGCTTCCATCTCCTGCAACAAAACCGTCCCCATTAAACACCAGTTCACAGTATGTAGGGGCTTTGGTGACTGGCTTCTTCCATTTAATTTAATGTTCCCCCAGTTCGATCATGTGGAAGAAATTGCCAGTATTCCTTTCCTTTTGATGGCTGAGTAATATTCCACTCAGTAATATGCGGATATGCCATATTTGTTGATCTGTTCATTTGTCTATAGACACTCGGGTTCTTTCCACATCTTGGTTATTGCATGCCTGTGTATCCAATCCTTGGTAGGTTGAAATAGGAGGAATGTGAGTTTCAGGCTACCCTGGACTACATAGCAAGACCCTGTCTCAAAAGAAGGAAAAAGGAGAAAAATAAAACAAAACAGGACCTGGGTGTTTTGGGTGTGCATCTCAGCAGTAGAAGGCTGCTCAGCTGTACCAAGCCCTGGATTTAACCCTAACATCAACAATAGTAATAATTTAATAGTTTTGAGTCATGCAAAATCTAAACTGTGAAAAATTGTCAGCGGACTCAAGGGACCCATGTGAATCACCAAACAATTTACCGAGGCCCAGGAAGGACACTGTTCAAGGACAAGTCACCACCAAGAGCCCTCATTCTGAGGCTCCACCACACTGCAGCCCCGAGTCTTCTTCCTCCACAAATACTGAAGGCCCCCCAACCACCCTCCTTCCTCTCAGCTCTACAGCATGGGTATGGCCTCCTCACCTGCCTTAATTACGAAGGGGCCGAGGCTGGAGACACACCATCTGGGTGAGCGGGTACAGCACCGACAGGCAGGCCACCTTAGTCCCAGTCCCTTCCTAGGATCAGGATGAGGTGAGGGGGCACAGAGACCAGGAATCTTACTCTTCAAGGAGCTCTCTCTTCTCTTTAAAAACAGCCTTTTAATTAGATTCTAGTCATAGAAAATTCAATCTGCTTTCTTTTTATTACTCTTCTGCTATTTGAGATTGTGCCCTTGGTGCCTGAGAATGGTGATGAGCAGAAGCCAACAGATGTTCAAAGAGACTGTGTTAGAACGAAAGAAAGAAAGAAAGAAAGAAAGAAAGAAAGAAAGAAAGAAAGAAAGAGAAAAGGAAAGAAAGCCCCTGATCCCCCCGCCCCAGAAGGCTGGGATTCCTTGCAGACTTGGCAGTCCCTGGAGGCCACTGGCCCACCCAATGCTTGACTGCCCTTTCCCTAGTGACAGACCCTTGTTTTTCTTCTGTGTGGCAATGTTCATAGTTGTACCACTGCTTTCCCAAGCTTCTTTTGCAGCTGGGTACGACCACATGTCTACGTTCTGAACAACAAAGTGCAAACAAAATTGATCAAGTAGAATTATGAAGAGGACTTGACTTTTGGCCCCTGGTTTTCTCTTCCCTTGTCTCTTCTTGTTTGAAATGTTGATGGCGCTCCAGCCTCTCTTCTGGCTCAGGCTGAGGATAACAGAAGAGAAGGGTGGGGGAGCCAGAGTCTCTCTCTGGTGACACAGAGGGGCTACCATAAGCTACAAAGAATGGTTAAAATATTTTTGATCTCTACAATACTTTTTAAGTTAAAGAGTCAGAAAATTTCTGTGTCTATTTGGGGACCAGGAACCCGGAACTGCACATGCGCCAATGATACATGCCTGAAGTCAGGGGTCAACTTGTAGGAGTGGGTTCTCTCCTCAAACACTGTGTGGGTCCCGGGGAATGGAAGCATCAAGCACCTCTAATCGACTGAGCCATCTCACTGGCCCCTCAACAGCATTTTAAGTGAAATAGAAATTAGTTCATGTTGTGCTGAGCTCACCCAGAGGCCCTAACCCTAAGTTTCTCTCCACGCTGCCAATCTGCAGACAAGGAGAGACCAGCTTTAAAGAGGTGTATTTGCTCACACGAGGTCCTTAGGATAGGCCTGACCTCTTGCCACTGCTGTCTTATACAGTCTTGAATAAAGAGACCAGGACAGACAGAGGGACATCCCCCAGAGCACATTCTACCTTCAAGTCAACAGAGAAGCTTCAGGAGGAAACAGCCTCACCAACACCTTCCTCTGGAACTCCCAAACCCCCAGAGCTGTGGAAAGAAGCGATTTCGGCCGTTTCCGCTGTCCGGTCTGTGGTACGCTGATAAAGCAGAGGGAACGGAGGAACAGACAGACAGGGGAATCGGGAGAGAAGAGGGTGGGAAGAAGCCAGCAGCTGGCCAGCAGGGAAGCAGCCAGGCTAAGTCTATGATTGTCGTTGTTTGTTGAGGGGCAGCTCTCTCTGACTGGAATTTCCCGGTGGAGAAACTTCAGGGCTTGTGTCTACACAATGGTGCCACCCCACTGAGAAAAGACAGAGCCATGCTTGAGCCAGGGAACCAGGGAACCCAGGGCAGCAGCAGCTGCCAGACTGCAGGGACTATAGCAAATGGCATGAGGAGCAGAGATAGGGAAAGAGCTTGGGGGTGGGGAGAGTGTGGAGACCATCAGCGGAGAGTGTGAAGGCTAGCCTTTGGCCTTGGCAGGGTTGCAGAGTTCAGGCTGCAGGAACCAGTTCTCCCAGCTCATACAAGGACAAGGCAGGGGCGACCTCTATGTCTGTGACCAGTAGCTGTGACACAGGGGGGGGGGGGGGTGTAAGAAGCAGTTTTCACTTACAGTGCCACGAGAGAATTTTACAAGTAGTGTGGGGGACACAGATTGGCCTGGAAGTGAGCAGTTTGACTCAGCCACCTAGGGAAGAGCAGAAGTCGGCTTCCCCACTTACTCACAAACCCAATGGATCCTATTGTGCTCCTGGCTGTTGCTGGGGGCTCAGCAGGGATGAAGCAACTGTCCCACATCTTGTCCCATGACAGGGACCCCGTGAGAGAACCTGTCAGCAAAAGGCAGGTTCGGGGGACGTTTCTGGTACAGCTGAAGAAATGCAGGCACATGCGCAGGAAAGTACTCGAGGGTCCTGGAAGGCTGCCTTGTGATAAAAATAGCTTCCATTTGGCTACTGGGGCCTGAAGATGCACCCACATTCCTTTTGTAGTTAAAGTGTCTTTGTTCTTCTGTTAAACACAAACTCCCTTGAGGAGAAGGCTCCCAGAAGCCAGCTAACTACCTTAGTGAAACAGTTTAACCCGCGAGGAGATGCAAGCTAAACCTGGTTGACTTGAAACCAGGGAGACAGCGGTGGAGACTCTCGGTGGGCTATATTTCTCCTCTGCTTTGCACACAGACGGCACCTGCCTGATATAAACAGCGAGCAAGCGAGGGACCTCAACAATGTGGGCACAAGCTGCTCTTTGGACATGCATGCGTAAATACATCAAGAGCTGTCCGTGGCTGGAGATAGAGGAACACTCAGGGTAGGTGGGGGTCTCACCAAGGATGTGATGCATTCGACTCTGTCACCCGGGTGTCCTTGGAGCAGAAGGGTCCCCACATGAGGTCATCAACATCAGTGACATAAGGGACCCAGAATGAGAAAACCTTCATCCTTTGCTGACCACGGCCACCTTGTTCCCCTTCCGGGTGACTGTGGTTTGGTGTTGGTGGGGGAAAAGCTTAGGATGTTGAGGTCATCCGAGGCTTTGCTCAGCAGGAAGGGAAAGCTGTGGTCCATTTTACTTTTTCCGCTCCCAATCCAGACATGTGGTAATCCACAGGCCAGGGTACTTTTTATGATTTAATGACAAGAGAATCTAGGGATGTTCTTGACTTCCGATGGTGCTAGCCCTGGGCTACCGCACCGTGAGAGCCTGCTTCATCCTTAAAAGGAGCAGCCCAGCCATTGACTCTGAGTGTATATTAGAGAGAGACCTCCCACCAGAACTTCCCCTAGCTTTAACCTAGTTTTCCCCCAACGTTACTGAAAATATAAGCAACAGTAGGATTGGTGCCCCACACGTGGCCATGACCTCCTTGAGCCCATGTGTGCCTGAACCTCCCTGTCCTGTTGCCCTAGACTCCCAAGCAGGAGTGAAATAGCACACATACTTTGTCTTCTTTTCAAGGGCCAAGTTAACTGACCATTTCTGTGGCAAAGCTCAAAGATTTGGGGGCCAAGGAGAAGTCTAGTACAACTCATTTACAACTGTCCAAATGACTGTCATTGCCCTAAGTGTCCGTTCGTTTTTATTTCAAAGGCAATGATTGGGGCTGGGAGATACAGTTCAGTGGTCGGCTGCTTGCTTAGGCTGGGAGAAGGCCCGTGTTCCACCACCAGCGTTACAAAAACGGGAGGGACAGAGACGGAGGAAGATGAGGGCTGGAGGAAGAGAAGGAAGAAGAGGAGAAACAGAAGGGGGACTAAGAGGAGGGAAAGAGGGAGGAGAAGGAGGAAGAAGAGGAGAAACAGTAGGAGGACTAAGAGGAGGGAAAGAAGGAGGAGAAGAAGGAAGAAGAGGAGAAGGGGTGAGCATGGCTTGTCCCGTCTGGCTCAGTACCACCCAGCTAGTGTTGTGCTAACACATTCACATGGGATTCTGGGTCTTGTTAATCACAGCTGACCAAGTTCGGCGGGCAGCGACAGCTCTCCTCCATTCTCAGTCTCAGCATGACCTTGGGCACTGTGCCGTCACCTATCTGTAAAAAACGCACCAGAAGCATGCCCACTGAGGACACCAGATGAAGAGGCCCTCTGTGAGGCCAGCTCAGAGCGCACATCCCAAAATGGCCGGTGAAAGACGTGTGTCGGAGCCAGCTGAAAATCAACGGCATAAATAGAGACAGGAGCATTTGCAGCCAGGGTGTAGTGAGGCAGTAGTGTGGGCAAGAGTCAAATGGCTTCAAGCCTGCCATTATTACCTGTATGGCCCACACCTCTTTGTGCCTTGGTTTCCCTTTCTGTAAAGTGGGCTGGTGGTAGCTCCTATGCAGAGGGCTGTAGGAGTCAAAGGAGTCGATACTAAAAACACAAGGACGACCACAGGGGCCACTGTCACTGCCCTCCTGAGGACTGTGACGGGTGTGTGTGTGTGTGTGTGTGTGTGTGTGTGTGTGTGTGGTGGGGGGGCGGTTAGGTCCATCCCTTTCATTGACTGCTGCTCTTCTCGGGAGAGAGTTTATTGCAAGGTGCAGAGGTAAATTATGGCTGGGCAAAGAGAGCTCTAGCTAGACCCTGTGAATGTGTCCTGGCTGGGGAAAGGGGTCTCTGCAGATATGATTAAACTAAGGACCAGAGAGGGGCTGGAGAGATGGCTCAGTGGTTAAAAGTGCTTACTGCTCTTGGAAAGGAACTGGGTTCTGTTCCCAGATCCTACTTGGTGAAGGTGGGGGAAGACAAGCCAGGAGGGCTGTGTTAATGAGCTGGAGAGGACCACAGGGCTGGAGAGAGGCTGGACTTCAGTCTACTCAAGACTCCTGAGCCAAGCTACCCTATTCACCCCTCCATTTCAGATTTTGGCTTCTTGAAATGGGGGATCATATATTTTTGTGTGTCAGGCAAGCGCTCTACCACTGAGCCACTTCCACGGCACCTATGGACCATATGTTTTTGTTGCCGTATGCCTCCAGGTTGTGGTCAGTTTTAGGGAAACCTAAAGAAACTGATGTAGACAACACTGTATGCTTCTTATGTGGTAGGAAGGAAAGAAATGCTGATTTGGGTCCCCATGTGTCTCGCCACCTTCAGTCGTAGAACCAATACTCTTTCCTGCTTTCAAAGAGCTGGAATTCTTGGCTCTTTGCTTGTCGTTGATCACAACATTTACAGGAGGAATCTGCATAGCAGAGCGGAGGGGAATGTCAAGGTCATTTGAGGTCACAGTCAAAGCAGATCAAGGGTCTGATGATAGGAGTAGCAAGAATTTTTACAGGACCAAGAACCCAAAGACCCAGGATCTAATTCAGGCTGCAATTCACTGGCCAAGTGACCTTGAGGGTATCCTCCCAATTCTCAGGTGTCAGATTTCCTACTTACAAAAGGGGAAAGGTTTGGTTATGTATTTTCTGGGTCCCTTCTGCTATGACAGGTACCTCAGGTATGATACGACAGGCATCTCAGGGGTCTCTACAGCTTTCCTCCCCTCAGCCAGGAAGGAGTGCCGTGAGGAAGAAGAGGACGGGCCAGTCTGGTTGTGGGTGGTCCTGGGCTCTATCCCCCACCTCCCCCAGCATAGCTCATTCTGTACAAAGCCCACAGGTTAGGAAGGTGGGCGAGGGCGCTGGCACAAGGTGGTGCCCGTTGGCCATGGAGCACTGCAGCAGTACGGCAGTGTCCCAGGAGGGCTGCGGGCTGCAGAGGAGCCCCTCCTGGTCTCTTACCTTGGGACTGAAGAAGACACAGAATTGGTGCAATTTTTCCTCCTGCAGGCTATTTAAAGGGGGGGTTTTGCTTTACCTTTTTGTGCGAATACATGTGTGTGCATGTGTGCACACGCACACAGACAGACATACACATATGTGCACTTTCTCCTTCGCTGTCCTTTCTCATATTCTTGAGTTTATAATAAATTCAAAACCTGAGAATACCTACATCCCCCTCACCCTCTGCCATCTCTCGGTGTGTCTGTTCTGAGCAATCCCCTGTGGGTTATAGCGGAATGAGCTATTTAACCATATCTGCATTTAAAGTGCATTCTCTCCTGGAACTTTCTCAATTAAATATCTGCCTCGATCTTAGATGATATCGACTTACACAGAGGTGGGAGCACAAACTTTAGGAACCGAAGACACCTCAGGATAAAACTAACACTCCGTGGTCTCCATCTACATTTCATGTCTGCATGTTTTGAAATTTTTCTTTTTAGCCGAAATGCAAAAACAGGTGCCTTCCAAACTGTTGAGGATTTGCTGGTGTGCAGAGAGGAGCTGTCCCCTTTCTCACTGTCCTAACCCTATCTTTCTAGAGAAAGCTCCTATCTGAATTCCAGCAGACTAGTTAGTACCTTTGCCTCAACCCTATCCAGCACGCTTTAATTCTGAAACAAGTCCCACCTTCCCTGAAAATCCCAGCTTCAGGATTCTAAAGAGCCCCCCTTCCCCGCACCCACTCATCACCAGGTGAGCAAACCTAGCTGGTAGAACAAAGCCCCAGTCCTGGCATGAGGGGAGGAGAAGGCTCTGGAGATGTGCCTCCAGGAGTGGGCATCCTGCAGTGTCAGGGTTTAAATTGGGGAGGGATGTGTGCGGGCAGCACCGCCTGCAGCCCTCTACTCCCCGCACCCAGCTGACACTTTGGTTTTGGTCCGGCCCCTCCGGCGGCAGTCTGCAACTTGCCAGCCATCCGGACAGTTCAGCAGCGACAACTGAGCAGGAGAGAGAGGTAACTTTTCGGGCATAGGTGTGCTGCCGCGGGGTGCTCGTTACATCTTTTGTGTCCCTTTGGGTTTTCAAAAAGCCTTCTCCCCTAAGGAGCTGGAGTCCTCTGTCCCTGCACTTTGCAGAAACTCTGGCTTCAATGAACTCCATCCAAGCGCTTTCCTGCATGACTTGCCAGCCGAGCAGCATAGGGAAAGCTGAGTCAGTCGCTCGCGGGAGTCAATTTAAAAATAATTTTAAATGCTATTTAAATTCTTTGGGGTGAAAAAAGCAGGGGGTGTTCTTTCTCCTGTGGGCTTCACGTGTGTGCATCTTGTGTTTTAATTAGCTGCAGAAAATGTAAGTTTGTGGAGGAAATCACGATGGGGGTTTATGATTTAAAAAAAAAAAAAAACTACTCCATTGCAGTCTCCGCTGCAGTCCCAGCAACCTGGTTTAACTGCGGAGGCTCTCGGCGGCAGTCTCCTCTCTCTTTACCCTTGCCAGAGTCTGGGCGTTTGGTCCCCACCTGCAGGGCTGCTCCAAGCTTCACCTCAACAGGCTCATCCCCTAGCCCACCCACCCTCTGCAGAGGACCGGGGTAAGTAAGCTGATGTCGGGGACAGCTGGGCTTTGAAGGAGAATTTGGACACTGCAGCTTTAAGAATGCCGTACTGCGAAATCTTTCTCCTTCAAGTGACTGCAGAACCTCGGCGGTGGCTGCAGTGGGAGGAGGTGGCTGGAGGTGGGGTTGGGGGAGAGAAAGGGGTGCCCACTCTTGGATGGGTCAGCTCGTCGGGTACCTTGACCTGCGATGCACTCAGCCCCACGCAAACCCAAAGCGTTAGTTTCTTTCCCACACGCTGGGGGCGGGGACCCTGTGGACTTCCTGATGAGTTTGGGCTCAGTCCTGCCTGGGTGCGTGTCTTCTTCTGCCTCGTGCATGAGTGTGGCTCGCTGGCTCTTTAAGACATGTGCAGTAGCGCTGGAGCAGACTGGTCTAAGCCCCACTTGCACCCCACCCCGGGGATGCAGAGGCAGCCTTCATGGCCTCTTCTCAGAGGGGGCAGGTTTTATTTTTCCTGGATTTACTGAGAGGAGCGTTGGAGGGAAACTCAAACAGAACGATTTACTCTTCCTGGGGCAGAGGCTTACATGTGAAAGAGAGGACGAAACCCCTTTGGTTGGCAGCTAGGGCTGAATGGTGGGTCCTCCGGAGTGGGGGAGGGGGCCCCATGAAGAGTTCCCTGAGACGGACTCACCTGCACAGAAACTGGGACGAAATGCATTCTGGTTATGGGCTCTTTCTGGGGGAGGTCCAAGCACCCTGAGGCACCAGAGCTGTGTCTCTGGTACCCAGACTTCTGTGCGCCCAGCCAGAGCGCCACCCCAAAGCTGAGGTGCCAGCTGGCAGAGTTCCAGGCTGGTACTGCTGGCATGGCATCCCAGACACACAGTACTTGGGTCCAGGTCTGCACTGGGGGTGACATCTGTCCGGCACTGAAGGACTCAGTTTCTTGTGATTCCTCTTTTGACCAAGAGGAAAAATCCTAGGTCTCATCAAACTTCAGTTTAAAAGCTATGCAGCAAAACCTCTTAGATACAAATTATCCAGGTAGCCTCTAAAACGGCTGTCGGGCTGCGCGGATGGAGGGGAGTGACCTCCATGAGTGTCTGCATGATATTCTGGGTCTGCACTCTGCAGGGGGCTGCTGGCAGGCACCCTGCTCACGCCACACACTGCAGTCTTCAGGGAAATGGGCACCTTTAGACAAGTATTTTATGGGATGTTGGACCACATGCTTATTTTGCCTGGAAAAGCACTGGGGGGCGGGGGTGTGAAATAGGGGTTGAATGCCTATTGGCTTTGCACACATTCCTTGTTTCCTTACAGACCACTTTCTTGGTCCATTTTTCAAAATGCATTCCCAGTATATTCAAAAGTGTCTTTGATTTCTGCCCATTAATCAACGACTTTAATTCATCAGGCTAATATCTTTGGTGCAACCGTTTCTGAGCCAGCCCAGTGCATCTGTCCATGTCATCAGAGTCCCCCACACCAGGGTCTTTTGAGGCCAGCATCCTGGGCTGCCTAAGGTGGACCTCACTTATATATCACTAGGCCCAGTTCTAGCTCATCCCGGCTCCGCCCCACAACCCCAGAAGCTGTCGGGGCGTGTCATTTGGCTCTGGACTGATCATTTCTCCTCATCAGCGAGATGAGCATCTCTGTGACCTCACCAGTGGCAGGGGGTGGAGGGGTAACGGAATGGAGCAGGTGTGCCCAGGCAAACAGTTCTCCGTTCTGTACCTTCCTGCAGCATGGACGACAAATGAGTGTTCTTGCCATGGTAATTAGCCACCAGTGGGCCCACTGGCCTCCTGAAGGGACGGCAGATGAGACAAAGTTCTGAGTGGGAGCAGGTGACCCCAGTGCTCAGCAATCCCAGTACCCAAACAGTACATACTGCCAGTTTGAAATGAACAATGGGGCAGCCACCTAGCTTCCCCAAGTGTCTCACTGCAAGAGGTCCTTGCCTTAGACGGTGTCAGGGCCGAAGTGACTACCACCATCCTGGCTGAGGGGAGATGTTGCAGAGGGTGACACAGCACCTTCAGAGCCAGGCAGGGTCTGGGGCTGCTTAGCCCCTGCAGCTTGGGACACTTCATCTCCCAGCAGCAGGGCCAGGGAGCCACTGCTGAGAGCAGGGATGGTCCTGAGAGGCCTGTGTCTCCCAGGTTTCTCAGACAGAAAATCCAGTGCAGGTGGTGACAGCCTCCACGCCACCCAGTGACCCTTTTGAGAGACGGATTGGTGTGGGGCTGTCTCAGATCTCATGGCCTGGTGCTTCACCCAGTGGTCCAGGTGGAGACTTAGATGGGTCTGAGTAGAACTGGAAAGGTCTCTTTCTGTGTCCCTTTCTCTCTGTGTGCCTCTGTGTGTGTGTCTATCCCTGTGTCTTTCTGTGTCTCTCTGTCTGTTTCTCTCTGCCACTCTGTCTGTCTCTGTCTCTCAATGTGTGTCTCTTTCTGTCTCTCTGTCTCTCTCTGCATCATCCAGAGTCCCCAGAACAGAGAATTATAGTACAGCAACGCTAATGAGGGGAAATGAGGCTAGCACAGTTTCCCTGAATCAGGTGGGGGTGGGTGCAGTAGGATGCTGAAGGCTATACACTCTGGTCCCAGGTCAGGGGGAGCCATCCATCCTGTGCACAGGCTCCTGGGACACCTCAACTGCACCAGCGCTGACTCAGGGCCCTTTTCTCCAGTTCTTCTACCCCAGCCTTGGCCAGCCAAGCCCTTGAAGCTAGACTCTCCCAAGCTCCTTGCGCAGGGGCAGTTGGAGCCCAGGCTGCTGCAGGCCCTCCCCCCCCCCACCCCCCGCCCTCTCCTCCTGGGCCAAGTCAGCAGTGCTGACGGCTGCGGGGCTGCAGCAGCGGAGGCGATGCAGAGACCCTGCACCATTGCTCAGGGCGGGCGCAGAGCTCTGCCCGCACCCGCGTCCCGACGGCCACCTCCTGGCGGCTGCGCGCAGCCCGCGCCGGGTAGACCCGACCGGACGGCGGCGCTGATTGGTGCAGCGAGTGAGTCCCTGGCTTTATTTAGACCACCTTTTCTGGAAGACAATACTTCACTAGAGTCGAGGGCTGGGGGCAGGAGGCAACCCTCCCCGGCGACGGGAGAATGATAAATGAGCAGTTCTGCGCCTGGTGGCTTTTAAATCCAATGGCTTTGCGCATCCTCGGACCGACCAATCCCACAGCTGCTTTGGGACTGCACACCCAAGTGCGGGTGTGCTTTGAGGGAACTCCAGTCGAGAACAAGACAGATCCTCAGAAGGGACAGGAGGGCTTGGGACCAGACCAGGGAAGCTGTGTCCGGCCACCGGCTCTGGATCTTCTGTTCGGAGACGCCAGCTTGGAAGACAAGGTTGCCTTCTTTCTGGGGGGTAAGGAGAGGGTATCCAACTCAGGCATCTGATAGGTGAGGTGAAGGGACCTACTGAGACCCTATCCTTGAATGTTCTTCTTTGGCATTTCTGGGACAGTCTGTGGTGAGAAAGGCTTGGAAGTGGTGGGGGAAAGGATCGCTCACCCTGTGGCGTGTAGGCTGTTTGCAGAAGGCTGAACTTGGATATGAAGTCCGGCTTCCCCTGCAGAGGAACAGCAACCCAGTGAATGTGGGTGGGGTCTTGCAGCTGCTGGTCCTCTTGGGTGATGGAATGGGCTTCAGTGGCAGGAACCAAGGGCCTGGAAACAGAGAGGGAAACCTCCGAGGTTCAGGCAGCATCTTCTACCCAGAGTAGCGGATGGTGGGAAAAGTCTCTAATCGAGCAGATAGCATGAAACTGTCACCCAGGAGCCCATTCCTGGCAAAAGTCTGATCTCCCAGCCAATATGGGAAGTCATAGCATGCTGCACACCAGACAGCTGGCTTTTGTGGGATCACAGTTATGAGATTCTTCAGAGACTGGGCCTCTCGCGGTCCAGGACCCTGAACTTAATGCTGCCGGAGCTGCTGCCCTGTGACTGCCTTTTCCTGCGCTGAGTTGAGTGTGTCTCCATCTCACAGGTTGTCCTTGAGGCCTGCACTGCACTCGGGGGAGGAGGGAAGTTGGGGAGAAGGTACCGGGATAGCTGGAGTAGCAGAGCCAGCAGACCCTGCTCTTTCCGTTGCTGATGTCATCAGTTTTAGGGACTGCCCAGGATTGTGGCTGTCCCAAGAACTGACACCTGGAACCCTCTTGTTCAGTCCAGGACAGCACAGCATTGCGGCTGTGTCTCCCTGCCAAGGACACAGGGTGAGGTGGTTTCTCCAGAAGAGCTGCACCCTTCAGGCAGAGCCAAGTGGTCACTCCAGGGACTGTAGTGTAAGAAAGAGCAGGGGTGCTACACGAGGTTGGCCTCCAGCAGGCAATGGGGTGCTGGTAGATGTTACCTGGTGAAGAGGCAGCACGCAGACTCCGGGAGTTAGGCGAGATTACCAAGTTACTAGTGGGATCCAAGGCCCGAAGCAGGACATCCTCTCCTCTGCACATCGTCCTCCCCAATACTGCTTTGTCTCCACTGGGGTCAGCAGTGTCCCCACTGTCCCTCCTCTGCAGATCTGATAAAGCATCAGGCCTTGTCATTCCTCTTATGCACTTAAACTTTAACCCTGAGGCCCAAAGCACAGTAACTTTGCAGACAAAACCATAAGATCTCTGGGTATTATCCACCCAAGCCCTGAGCTGAACTTGGAGCTGAAGACAGCAAGGCCAGAGGAGAACTGACTTTCCCAAGGACACAGAAGGCTCAGGGCTGACCTGGGATCCCCTAGGACATGTTCCAACCTGGCATATGGGGTAAAGATGAGATCATCAGTGCCGGACCCACCAGGTGCCCCGATGGTGAAATAGGACAAGGTAAAGAAATTGGGGAACTGGAGGGAGCTCAGGCCTGGGATCCTAAGCGTGGTGAGCAAAACCCGGTGGAACGAGATAATTCTGCTTCACTCCCTTCGAGCGCCTCTGCAGCGCCCCTGGTTTACAACTGTCACCGGGCAACGCGCCAAGGGGAGAAGCCATTCTGCTGCTTTTATAGTTCCTCCTCTGCGATTCTGGAAAATCAGGGCCACTTGGGTCTGGCGGCTCTCTGTCTGATTATCAGTGCTGTAATTCAGACTTTATCCAGCAGGTGGCTCCCAAGAACACGGGAAGGAAATGAAGCGGGCACTCAGCTTGGCAAAGCGGCTTGCAAGAAAGGGGTTTTCGCTTTTCCATGGTCGGGTGAGTTGAAGCAGACAATTTTTCAAATTTTTCTTTCGATTAATAAGAACAAGAAGTTTGCTTAGAATTGTCCAGAGCAGTTTGGTGTCTGTTATCTGAGCCCACCCTCGTCTTATTTTTACAATACAGAGGGTTTATTTGTGGGAATTTCACAGCCTCTTCTCATTTCTTAGAGCTGATCCAACCTGTCATTTGTATAGCAACAATTACTGGAAATTTAACAATATTCCCAAAAAAGGTTCATCATTCTATAGCGTGGCCAAAGCATGTTCTGAACTCAGCTTCTGGTGATTCCCCTCTCCGGGGCTCAGTTTACCCCAGGCTAGCAGAATATAACCAAAGACAGACAAGCACAGATGCGGACACCACAGGAATCTGCCCCGGGCTTTGCTATCATTTTTATCTCATCAACCTCTGCCTCAAGGGTCTTTCTTTCCGGCTTTGGGAGCTTGTGTTGGGAGTCTCAGCTCACTTTTGTATCCAGAGAGGTCCCTGTTCCTTCTCAAATGGTCCCTTGTGGTCCATGCCCCTTGATGATCTTCAGTTGTGCAGAGGTGACTGACAGCGATTCTCTAGGAACCCGCCCATTTGCTTAGGTCGGACTGTCTTGCTTCTGTGTGGTGAAACACACTTTATAGACTGGTCACGTCTTGGTCACTTCCGGTTTAGTCCCGGTGGGTGTCAGTCCCAAGGCAGCCTGCGAGCTCTGCAGAATGGGAGAGCTGCCAGACCCCTGCTGAGATCTGGGTGTCATTTAGGTGACCTTGACAGTGTTGCAGAGAAGAGACCGAGAAACTTGAACAGAACAGAGTCACCTTAAATGGAACCAATAAGTGAATCGCAGTTTTGAGTTGTTTTAATTTTTTTAACTCCCTTTAACAATATATTTTTATTCATTGTTTGAGTGGGGATACCCACGCATAGAAGTTAGAAGATAACCAGCAGGAGTTAGTTCTGGCCCGCTTTCTAGCCAGTGGGTGCTGTTCTGGGGTTCGAACTCAAGTCCTCAGGTATAGTGGCAAGCCCTTTAAGCCATCTCTCTGGCCCAGTTAGTCTCACTGACGGTGCTAAATCATTACATCTTCCACGGAATCTTTGAGATGGGGTTTCATACTGTAGCAGAAAAAGCCTCGTGATTTAGAAAGCATATATCTCCCAAGTGCTGGAATCACGGGCATGAGCCACCAATGCTCAACTGTACCTTCCGAGCAACTCAGTTTAGCACAGAGAATAGGCTGGGAGCTGAGGTTGCTCCTCTATAGGAGAACACTTACCCAGCATGCACTAGGCCTTGGGTTCAACGCCCAGCACTAAAGAAGAGAAGAAAGAGCAATGGATTGTGTATCGTGGTTGTGAGATTCACGGGAAGATGCGTGGAAGGCAAGGTCTCCATGCCTTTAGAAATCAACACGAAGGGGTGGCCCAGCAGAGAAAGATGCTTGCGACCAAGCCTGTTGTCCTGTGTTTAACCTCCAAGACCCCAGTGGTGGAAGGAAAGTACTGGACTCCCACAAGGGATCCTCTGACCTCCACTCTCCCGGCATAGCAATGCCATCACACTCAATAAACTAACCAATGAATAAACGTTTACATCAATGCAGGGAAGAAGACTGGGACATAGCTCAGCTGATAGTGTTTCTCTAGGATCAACAGGGATGGAGAGAGATTGGTTGGCCCTTCCTGTAAGCCTAGCATTTGTGAGGCGAAGGCAGGGAAGGTTGGCGGTGCCTCCCCGAGGTCAGCAGTCACTGTCACTGAGCTCCATCCCCAGAGCTCTGTTTATTTCTTCTTTTTTATATTTCAGAGAGTATCTAGCTAAATGGCCAGACTGAACTCACTGTGTAGCCTAGGCAAGCCTTGGGCCATGGTTCTCCTGCCTCAGCTCCCTGAACAGCTGGGATTACAGGCTTGAACCATCACACCTGGCAAGATTGTGAGTCTGAGACCAACCCGGCCTTACATAGAAGTTCAAGACTGCTGGACGGTGATGGCACACACTTTTTATTCCAGCGCTTGGGAGGCAGAGACAGGTGAATCTCTGTGAGTTCGAGGCCAGCCTGGTCTACAGAGTGAGCTCCAAGCCAGGCTCCAAAGTTACAGAGAAACCTCGTTGTTTTTTTTTTTTTTAAATAAGTTCAAGGCCATTATGAGCTGCACAGTGAGACTTGCTAAGAGCAAAAAAAGCAAGCAAGTCAGCGACAAGCTGAGTGTTCTACTGTTTGTCTAGCGTGTCCAAGGCTTGGGGATCCACCCCCAGCTCAAAGTTTGTGTGTGTGTGTGTGTGTGTGTGTGTGTGTGTGTGTGTAAGAATCAATAGCATTGCACTTTATTACAAGAAGGGGACGAAAGACCAAGTCTGCTCTGGATGCTAGAGTTGGGGTAGCTCCTGCCCACTCCTTGATCCATATCCTGGGTAGGCAGCGTTGCTGGTAGACAGGTCCAATCCGGAGCTCAGCTCCCCTTTGCACAGCTGCGCCTATCCCTGTGGCTTGTGCTGTCTGCTGGGGGTGGGGCTGTTCTCCTGGGCCAGGTGTGCTTTATAGGGCTCTGAGTTAACAGAACGATTACTGTGCTTCAGCTAGATGGGAGGAAAGCAGTCCATTTCAATGTTTAAATCAGGCGGGGTTTCCAATGCTGTTTTGACATCTCTTTCTTTGGTAACAACATCTCAAGTCCCCTAAGATTTGGCGGTGGCCTCAATGCCTCATGTCATCTGAAATACTGTGCTCCCTCCCCATATCCCATTTGTGATCTAAAAGTTACCTTGTCCTGCAGCCCAAATCTTGTAAATAGCCCATGCAAAGTCTCCAAGAGTCTTGGCTTCCCCTGCACAATAGGATTTTTGGTTTTTGGGGGGCTGTTTGTTCGTTTGTTTGTTTAAGACAGGGTCACGATATGTAGTTTCTAGCTTGGAACTCACTAGGCAGACCAGGCTGGTCTTGAACTCACAGACATCTATCTGCCCCTCCCTCCGAAGTGCTGAGATTAAAGGCGTGTGAAACCATATAGGGCAAATTTTGGTTATTTCACATCAATAACCAGCATAAATGCATAAGTAATTTTCTTTTCCTTTTTTTTTTTTTTTTTGGCTTTTTTCAAGACGGGGTTTCTCTGTAGCTTTGGAGCCTGTCCTGAAGCTAACTTTTGTAGACCAGGCTGACCTCAAATTCTAGAGATCCACCTTCTCTGCCTCCTGAGTGCTGGGATTAAAGGCATGCACCACCACCACCTGGCGTAATTTCTTCTAAATACACAATCTTGCCTTTTCTTCCAAACGGGAATCAGATAGGTCCAGCTCATGATAAAATTGCATAAGGGAGCTGATGCGTGCCTTACGCCACCCAAGAGGTTCAGAAGGAATCCAGCTGACCTTACTGAGCACCTCTGCTCAGCTTAGTGTCCCTAGAGCCACGCTTGGGTCACCTCGGATCCACCTCTCTCTACAAGTTGGCACGTCTGTCTGTCGGGGACACCGGTATTCATATGTTGTTGTTAAGAAGCAGGGTCCTCCAGGGACATCCCAAGACTGCCACCCCTTCTCTGAAAGGAGGGAGGGCATTCCTCCTTGGGAGGGAAGGTGGAGAGGTATGCTCCTAGGAGCCCCAAAGACAGCCACCTTGGAACTGGGTTCACCTTTCTAACTGCACTGTCTTTTTGCTTCTTTAGGTCCTCGTCGCCCCAAGTGGCTTCTGTCCCAACGCGTTCCTGTAGAGCCAGAGAGGAGCAGCCTGGTGAGTGCTCTTATCTAACCGGGAATCTGGACGCTTTCTGAGTGCGGTTTCCACAGTACAGCCCCATTAACAGTCTTCCGACGACGGGGCGCGGCTAAGCCTGCAGCTTCCTGCATCCCCACAACTCTGCAGGTTTGTCTGTCAGCAGACAGGATGGTAGGGCAGGCAGGACAGAAGGACCTTGTCATGGGGAATTGTGGGAGCCTTTCCTGGTGGTTTCGTGTTGGAAGTATTCCATCCTAGGAGCTGGTGCTGTCATCTCTGGCTTGCTCTTTGGAGTAGATTTACCTTGGGTGGGCAATCTTAGAGGACCTCTATTTAGTGAGTATCCTGTTTCTATCCTAGGCACCCCTATAGCATCTCCCTCCTCCCCCGACTCTGGGGCCTCAATGCCAGGGTGTCACCCTCCGTTCTGCAGAATAACCCCAAGTCCCTCTTGGCATGGTCCCCCTTCCATTCCCTGATGAATGGATGGAATCCTCAGGGAACATGCATGAGAGATCAGCTGTCTGTACTGATGCTTCATTTAAGAGAGAACTGTTTCAGGGGTGTACAGGGCTGGGGTAGGGCGGGGTGTACAGGGCTGGGGTAGGGCGGGGTGTACAGGGCTGGGGTAGGGCGGGGTGTACAGGGCTGGGGTAGGGCGGGGTGTACAGGGCTGGGGTAGGGTGGGGTGTACAGGGCTGGGGTAGGGTGGGGTGTACAGGGCTGGGGTAGGGTAGGGTGTACAGGGTTGGGGTAGGGTGGGGTGTACAGGGTTGGGGTAGGGTGGGGTGTACAGGGCTGGGGTAGGGTGGGGTGTACAGGGCTGGGGTAGGGCGGGGTGTACAGGGCTGGGGTAGGGCAGGGTGTACAGGGCTGGGGTAGGGTGGGGTGTACAGGGCTGGGGTAGGGTGGGGTGTACAGGGCTGGGGTAGGGTGGGGTGTACAGGGCTGGGGTAGGGTGGGGTGTACAGGGCTGGGGTAGGGTGGGGTGTACAGGGCTGGGGTAGGGTGGGGTGTACAGGGCTGGGGTAGGGTGGGGTGTACAGGGCTGGGGTAGGGCGGGGTGTACAGGGCTGGGGTAGGGCGGGGTGTACAGGGCTGGGGTAGGGCGGGGTGTACAGGGCTGGGGTAGGGTGGGGTGTACAGGGCTGGGGTAGGGTGGGGTGTACAGGGCTGGGGTAAGGTGGGGTGTACAGGGCTGGGGTAGGGTGGGGACTGGGATGCAGCTAGGCTGACAGAGCACTTACCTAGGCTTGTGCAGAGTCATGGGTTCTATCACCAGCACTGGCTCAACCTGTATAGAGGTACTCAAAAGCAGAACCAGAAGGGTCAGAAGTTTAAAGTCAACCTCAATTACATAGTGAGCTCAAGGTCAGGTCAGTCTGGACCACTGAGACCACGTCCTCAAAAAAAAAAAAAAAAGACAGGCAGAGGCAGAAGGGTCTCAGTGAGTTCAGGCCAGCCTGGTCTACATTTTCAGCTCCAGGATAGTCACTACCACAAAGAGTGGCCCCTGTCTTAAAACAAAACAAACAAAAACAAAAAGAAAAGGAAAATCTGAGATCAGTGAGATGCTTCAGTCTGTAAGAGTGCTTGGTGCAGGTTAGAAAGATGTTAAAAGCATTGCCTGCTATTCTAAAGGTCCTGAGTTCAATTCCCAGCAACCACATGGTGGCTCACAACCATCTGTAATGAGGTCTGGTGCCCTTCTCTGGCCTGCAGGCATATACACAGACAGAATATTGTATACATGATAAATAAATAAATTTTTTTAAAAAAGAGTGCTTGGCACCAGGGCTGGAGAGATGGCTCAGTGGTCAAGAGCACTGGCTGCTCTTCCAGAGGACCTGGGTTCAATTCCCAGCACCCACGTGGCAGCTCTCAACTGTCTGTAATTGCAACTCCAGGAGTTCTAACACCTTCACACAGGCACACATGCAGACAAAAACACCAACACACATTTAAAAAAAGAAAAGTGCTTGCCCACAAACATGATGACCTGAGTTCAGGTCCCAGAACCCATGTGATCATGGGGGGCTTCATAAATGATCATTTATGTGAGGGACTGCGCTGCTGCAGCTGTCACTCTCTCCATAGTGCAGAGTCCCTGAGGACCGAGGAGGAACCTGCTCTAGGGTAGCCACTGTGGTGGCAGCGAGACAGCTGTCCATTCAGGGAGGGCTCCATACCGTGGAATATATATATCCTTCTATAGTGTGATAGAAGGCTGATGTTACACACACATCACGTTGCTCATGTTACAAATGAGGAAAGAGAGGTTCAGGGAGAGTAAATAGATGTTTCAAAGGTCACGTGAGGCACCTAAGTGGGCAGAAGCAGAGAACTGACTTCCAAAAGACGTTCTCTGATTGCCACATACATTTGCAAGTTGTCCTCTGACCCCCGCCCCCCAACACACACCATAAAAATAAACAAATAAATGTAAGAAGAAAAAAGAGAGGAAGGAAGGCAAACATGTATGGTGGCGCCTGTCTGCAATCCCAGCTCTTGGGATGCAGAGGCAGGATGATCAGGAGTTCAAGGTCATCCTCAGCTACACGGTGCTTTATAAAGAGAAAAAAGGAAGAAAGAAGGCAAGAAAGAAAGAGAGAAAGAAAGAAAGAGAGAGAGAAAGAAAGAGAGAAAGAAAACGAAAAGGCTTGGAGTGAGTTGGGGGCAAGTTCATTCAGGTTTTGACTCTCAGTGAAATGAGGGACCACAGGAAGGTTTTCCAGACATGAGTGATGTGAGCTGCCCCCCTTTTATATAATTCACTCCTGGACGCTTGCTGTGTCAAACTTGGACTCTGGTGAGCAAGGGTCGAGTGAAACCAGGTAGGACACCATGGCAGTCACACAAGCAGGAGCACTGAGCGACTTGGAAGAGATCTGTAAATGAGTGTGTCAGGAAGGTGGAGAAGCCCTGACAGCAGTGTGCTTCGGCTGGGAGCAACAGGCTTGGCTGGTGGATGGGGTGGCCTGTGGCGTGTGTGCATGCTTGGTGGTGTGTGTGTGCGTGTGTGTGTGATCGATCTGAGGTGGTGTGTGTGTGCGTGTGTGTGTGATCGATCTGAGGTGGTGTGTGTGTGCGTGTGTGTGTGATCGATCTGAGGTGGTGTGTGTGTGCGTGTGTGTGTGATAGATCTGAGGTGGTGTGTGTGTGATCGATCTGAGGTGGTGTGTGTGTGCGTGTGTGTGTGATCGATCTGAGGTGGTGTGTGTGTGTGATCGATCTGAGGTTGTGTGTGTGTGATGGATTTGAGGTTTTGTATGTGTGTGTGTGTCTGTGTGTGTAATGGATCTGAGGGTGTGTGTGTGTGTGTGTAACTCTATAAGGAGGCAGTTGCCATCCTCAGAGCTGGGATGACCCCAGGGGAGCACTGTGTATAGGCAGGCAGGGTGCTGCTGGGATCTAAGCTTTGTGTGTGATTCCTGTACACATCCTGGGACTTTGCATTAATATTTGTTGGAGTTGGAGGATAGGGTGGGACTTTAGGTGTCCGTCTACCATGTGCGATCTAGGGACCAAACTCAGTTCATCCAGCTTTGCAGCAAGCACCTTTACCCACCCAGCCATCTTGTCAGCCCAGATCTGGGGACTGCATGGAGCTGGGGTGGGAACAAATGTGATGCAGACACAGAATGGTCTTGGCCAGTGAGGTTTATGTAGCTGTACGTTTATTGATGAAATAGCTGCCCATCTAGCTACTGACCGAAAATCGATTCCGTCCTTGGTCCCTGATCAGAGAAAGGTTGACCTGACTCAGGAACCACAAGGCAGCTTTAGGGTCTGGCAAACTGGCAGGACCTTCGGGCTGCTGAGTCCAGGTATCCAGTAAACAGTGCTGGGGGCACGGCCAACACCACTGAAGCTGGCGCAGTGTGCCGGCTGCTTTCGGTCTTTAATCCGGTGTGATCTGTTTGCCAAGCCAAGTCAAGATGGCTTTGTTAGCAGAGGCAAAGCCTGGAGAATTGTACTTGATGGTGGCCATGGGTCTCTACGTGCCCTGTAGGGTCCTTGGAGCTCCTCTCGCTGTGCCACGCGGACACATGCATGCACACGTAGGCAAACACAAGTATGACCTTGTGTGTCTCCAACAGTACTCTGATGTGAGGCAGTTGTGAAGAAAACCCCTCTCCCACGTCACTGGCCTTCCGCGGGGTCCAGTTTGGGGTAGTATCCCTGGAGTCCTGTCTGGGGGAAGCGAAGAAACAGGCTACCTGGCTCTCTGTTGACTCGGGGCCTCAGATCAGGGGCAGCCACAGAATGCCTGATTCCCTGTCCCCTACCAACAGATGAGAGCCAATGCATCACTTCGCTAGCACTGAAGCAAGCACAGTGAGCACCCATTTCTCCCTTGAGCACAGGGCAGGGTCAGAGGCTTCATGGGTTGCTTACCTGGCCTGTGGGCCAGAAGGACCAGAGAAAGAGAAACCTGATGCACGGTTGAAATCCCGCTGTGGTCCCATAAACGCAAGGCTAGGGGCAGCACTTGCTCTTGTTTCAACCTGTGTAGCACGAATAATAAAATCCCAGAGACAGATATTGGGGTTCAACCTGAAGGTCAGAAAAGCAAAACAGCCAGCCACTGGCTCTTACCCAGTCCGAAATGGCGACCCTGCCTCCAGGAATCCTCAGAATGAGACTGAGATCTGTCTCCTCCCGTTTTATAATCCTCTCTAAGGCTGAGATTATGGGTGGTTTCTGTGGCAAACTAGTGTGGCTACTGGGATTGAAGGTGTGTGTCTTCACTGCCTGCTCTGTAAGCCTGACCAGGGCAGCTGTTTTACTCTCTGACCTTCAGGCAAGCTTTGTTTATGAAAATACAAATGAAATATCACTACGAACCTGAAAAACTGCAACTGAAAGTAGGGAAAGCGCATTATTGGCTTGGATTTCCGCTACATAAACTTGGAAGCCGTCGGAAATGCCTGGAAACAAGAGGCTTGCCGAATCACTCGAGTTTTGCTTAAGGCATTTTAGGGGAAAATAGTATAGGGGAGTGGGTAAACTTTCAGGGAACCAGTTGTGTCGGGAAGAAATAATGCAAAGATGGCTTTGTCCCCCTTCTTCTTTTGATGCTAGGGAAAGAATATGGGGCCTCCTGATGCTGGACAAGCAAACTGCTGCTAAGGCCCCTTCACTTGTTCCTTTTCAATCTTGTGTGTGTGTGCGTGCGTGCGTGCGTGCGTGCGTGTGTGTGTGGCAACCTGAGGCCCTCACCTCCCACCTTGCTTGAGACATGGCCTCTTGTTTTTAGCCCAAGAACTTACAGGGATTCCTCTGTCTCCATCTCCCACCTCACCATAGGAACACTAAAATTACAGATGTGTGCAACCTCCCCAAACAATGCTACTAACTGGTGACCAAGCCCTCAAATGCCCCAGACTATGGGGAATATCACATCCAAACCGCTACCTCATACAGCCATCGTGTTCTAGAACATTTCGAACATTCTAGAATGTTCTAGAACATTTCGAACACTTTTGAAAATCTCTCCCTTCCTACACCATATCTTCACAGTATTCCTTGGCTTCCTGGATGACTTAGATCTAGAAACATCGGGCCCTCACTATAGATCATGTTAGAGAGGAAAGCAAGCAGTAGCCATAAGCACTTCTGGCATCAGGGGTCATATAGAAGACACCAAGTTTTCCTGGAGCACCACGTGACAGCTGTGTCTGGGGACATGGCCCGGTGTTCCTGGGCTCAGCTGACATTTTTCATGCTTTTCTGAAATTCATCTCTCTAAAGACCTCTTATGTCGCCTGGAGGCCAGGTGCGGGGCTCCAACTGTGCATTGATTATTGTAAGGTTCTTTTTTTTTTAATTTTTTTTATATTTATTTATTTATTATATATACAATAGTCTGTCTGTGTGTATGCCTGAAGGCCAGAAGAGGGCGCCAGACCTCTTTACAGATGGTTGTGAGCCACCATGTGGTTGCTGGGAATTGAACTCAGGACCTTTGGAAGAGCAGGCAATGCTCTTAACCACTGAGCCATCTCTCCAGCCCTGTAAGGTTCTTGTAGGACTGAGCTTGTCTGTCAGAGAGGCCTCCCTAAAACAGTCATTAGTCGGGTATCAAAGCCCATCTCTGTCAATCCAGCAAGCAAGGAGCCGAGGTAGGAGGATTATGAGTTTAAGGCTAGCCTGTGCTACATAGCCTCAAAAACAAAACAAAATCGAGAGCTTGGGATCTGCTTCTTAGCAGGAACAAGGCCCCGGGTGTGTTCCCGACATTGAGGGGGGGAACTTTAGTTCTACAGTGACGTCATTAAGAAGAGAAGGGGGTCTAGACTGATGCTGCTTCCGAGGATGGGGGAGTGAGTACGAATTGGGCGTTTTAGTTTCCTCTTGTTGGAATCTGCTATCTAGACAGTGTGTCTATCTTACCGCTAGCTTCTCACATCCAGGCATTTTGGTAGTTCTCGGAGAAAACTAGGGTACAGAAAAGCCAGTGGGGATGCAGCACCCAGATATGAGTGCTCCCATGGGTCTGTCCCTAAGGAGAAGAGATGGAGGGTGCTCTTCAAGTCCGTGACATAGTAGGTGCTCCCCAGAGGCTCTTAGATGAGCAGAGAACTGCATGGCAATGTCCTCTGTATGCCAACACTTACTGTTGTCCTTATGACCCTTCGCCCATCCCAGGGAGGGCTCGTGTGGTCATTCATTCTCTCCCCGACTGCCACAAGGGCAAGTTTTACCAGGGTTATCTCAAAAAGAGTCTTTGAAAACCTGACCAAAATCTCCAGGAAAGAGCTAAGATAATGCCTAGTGCTACAAGAACCTACATGGGGGAAAGTGTGTGTGTGTGTGTGTGTGTGTTAGTTTCTTAGTGCTGAAGGTTGCACAGTGAGTCAGAAAGGGAACCCACTTTGCCTGTCCACTTGCCCTAGCTGCATGTGGTAGAACACCCATTTAATCTCAGTGCTCAAGAGGCAGAGGCAGGCAGATCTCTGTGCATTTGAAGTCAACCTGGTCTACAGAGTGAGTTCCAAGCCAGCCAGGTTCCATAGAGAGACCCTGTCTTAAAAGACAGCCATCTCATTGAGTGCTGCCTCCATGGCCCACCAGCCTCTTTTTATAGGGGCGCTGAAGACCTTCACAGAAGGTGACAATGGGAGTGTGGAATTCCTACCCTGCAATGGCTGGGCCTGCTCGGCCACCATTCACCTGTGCCTGGCATCTGTCCTGAGTGTCTGGGCTCACTCTAGGTCTCTTGAGATGTCCCAGATACTAGAAGCTTGGGAAAATAGAACGCCCAGACTCATCCCAATGCGCTCAGTATACTCCTCTGTAAAATCCTTGTATGCCTGGGCAGTGTTTTCTCTCTTCCCTAGAGCCCCTTTTCCTCCCATGTAGGAGGAATGGGGTCTCTCCCTCTTTCTACAGAGGGCTTTTCTCTGACGACCGGGGGATAGCTTCGGTCTCAGTGTCCTGTGCTCATAGAGCCGGGCTGAAGTGTGAATTCCAAGTGTGTGTAGGGCTGGAGGTGGTGTGCATGGGTGTGGATCTGCAAGGAGGATCTGCAGTTGCCTAAGGGGTTTCTGTCATGTGACCACCCAAAACTGAGGTTTTTATAGCAGGAGTCACTGTGAGCCTGTGGCTTTAGTACCCAATGGTCAGTTTGTCTCTGGAGCATCCAGGCTGAGTCTGGGATGTTTAATGGCTGGGGGCAGGATGAGAGGTGGAGTTCCCCTTCCCACGGGTCTTCGGGACTGTCCATTCTGGGCCTCTCTACCAACTTCAAGGGTGTCCTGTGTCATAGACCCTGGATAGAGAAGAAACCGTGCGAAATGGGAGGCGCGTGCCTGGCGCGCTGCCCAGACTCCTCCCTGCAGCTCTCAGCTCTGTACTTCAATCTGAGTTCCTACAAAAGCCCTGCCCCACTAGTGGTCTCTCGCCCTGCGCTCCCAGCTCAAGAGCGCCATGCACCCGGTGCGGCGCGCCTTCTTCACTCCTGGGACCAGCTCGCAGAGCTAGGAGGTGAGCTGGGTTACCCCAGCGTCTGACGGTGCGAGAACTTGGCGCACGGTGAGTGGGACAGGACGCAGGCAGGTCAAACGGGAGGTGTCCTCAGCAGGGTGTTTGTTCCTGGCCTTAGAATCTGGGGCTGCGTAGGACGTCTTAGCTGACAATGTCGCAGAGAGGACGCTTCCATACTTTAGTGACATGGACGTGAGACTCTTCTGCCCTCTTCCCGGGGAGCTACCCCGCGAGCTGGGCATTGTGGCGAGTGTCCTCGTGGTTTCTGTTTACTTGTTATAGACTCACTCGGGCTTCGGTCTCAACACAGAGAGGCGAGGGGTCCCCGGAAGAATAGTGATGGCCGGGGTACACACTGGTATCGGCCCTAAGGTGGCACGCCCTGGGACTGAGCAGTGAGATGAGGAGAGGGGCGCTGCGCAAACTCTGAGCTCTTGCTGGGGAAGAGTCAACCCCGGCAGAGCTGCAGAGCCGCAGAGGAGCGGAGGCGGAGGCCCGGAACTCAATGTCTGCAACTCGCGCAATAGGACCCCAGCCCGGTTGCTTGGTCTCTCTGCAGTGTCCGGCCACCTCTCCCCCGGCCTGGCCAGCACACAGACCAGCGTGACCCCGGCGCCCCGCAGTGCCTTCCGGGGGGGGGGGGGGGCGGGAGGCAGCGCTCGCTAGCACCGCCCTCGCGCGCCCTGCTTTTGGCCCACCTTGCCCCCTTTATTTTTTCATGTGATGGAGATGTGGCTGCACCAACTATCTGGAGCGACCCCCAACTCACGTGATGCCGGGCTAGAGAGATGTCTTCCATCCCGGGATCCTCGCGGTGCCTGTAGGAGGATTGAGCAGGGGCTGTGCCTGGGCTTGCCTGGGCTTGTTCGGAGCGGGGCTGCTCCCCTCTGTGACTGCAGTTGGGGGCTTTGGGAGACGTTGCCAGAGTTTGGAGCCAAGGCCGGGGCTACAGGGGCCCAGGGGCTGCGCACCTGCTCGTCGCGGAGCTCAGGTAGCTACTGAGCTGGTTGGTGCTCCTGTCTGTGTGAAAGTGTGCGAAGGAGGCAGGAACTAGGCCGAATACTTTAGTGATAATTACAGAAAACTGCTGGGTTGTGTAGCCCTTGGAAGGCGAAGAACTTCCAAGAAGTAACAAAATGTCCTTTGCTATCATCTTCTCTGGAAAGAAAAAATTTCTTTGGGGGAGTTTCGCTTGGGGCAATCTTTTTTTTCTCCTTTGATCTGTCTCAAGCGTGAGAAAGGCTTTGGTGCCCCTGTGTTAACCAGCCTGGGAGCTAAAGCCGGTGACTCCAAGGTCCTCTTCCCCACCCACAAGTGGGGCATTGACTGGCACTGACTCGGTCTCCCAGAATTGTACTGAGAATTTTATTAGGGAAAGAAAAAAAATGTTTGGGTCTCTAAAGTTGTATTCTATATGAGGTTTAGTCTTTAGACAGCGTGTGTGTGTGTGTGTGTGTGTGTGTGTGTGTGTGTGTATTACTTTGTAGCCTAAGCTGGTCTTGAATTCAAGGCATCTTCCTGTCTCAGCCTCCTGCGTGTAGATTAATGTTCTAATGTTGAAACAGGGGCATTTTAGCCTCCATCCCCAGTCCCCCACAGGAATGTGAGTGCTCCTGCTGGGAAGAGCACTGCCAAGCCCACAGCCCCCAATACAGGGCTCTTTTGTTCCTTAATGCTGCCTGCCTGTTCTGTTCCCAGAGCAGTAGGGCCAAGTTCGCAGGTGATCCCCTTCCGTGGACTAGCACTAAAGGTTTCCCTTTTGGGTTCTTAGTGTCGTTAATAAATGAATTTAAGAATGAACTCAGAAGGCAGCCCAAGGACGATTTTATTAGAATGTGAGAGAAATCAACAGGGCAAGCAAGCTGAAAGTCTTGACGGGTCCCAGAAGGAGGGAGAAGCAGAAGAGAAAGCCATGCCTTTTGCACTGGAGGTGGCCAGTAGTTGCGTGGCAGTAGTGGAGGGTTTCAGAGAGAGAGAGAGATGGGGGGAGCGAGATCCCAGGGTGCTGGTGAGAAAAAGGAGGCCTGCTTTCCTGCGGTAGGATCAGAGCAGCTGACTCTAGTGCTTCTCCCAGAAGCTGTGTAAGATGGAAGCTCAGCCAGAGACTTCACGGAGGAAGGCACTTCCAGGAAGGGCAGTGCATCATCTCCTTAAGGGATAACTCTTTCTCCCTTCTTCTTAGTGTGTCTTCTGGAGAATCAGGTTTCCTGGATATGGGGGGGATGGCGAGGGGGGTAGACTTCAGGCCAGGCAATCGACATGCCCCATTGGATTAACTCTTTAGAAAAGGAGGAGACAAGCCGGGCGGTGGTGGCGCACGCCTTTAATCCCAGCACTCAGGAGGCAGAGGCAGGCTGATCTTTGTGAGTTCAAGGCCAGCCTGGTCTACAGAGGGAGTTCCAGGACAGGCTCCAAAGCTACAGAGAAACCCTGTCTCGAAAAAAAAGAAGAAGACGAAGAAGAAGAAGAAGAAGAAGAAGAAGAAGAAGAAGAAGAAGAAGAAGAAAAGAAAAGAAAAGAAAAGGAGGAGACAAGACTATCAAGACTATGCCATGTTTTGGGGTAGCTTACGATGTCAGAGCTCCATCACCAGCCAGGGGTGGAACTTCTATTCTGTTGACCAGGAGGAATTAGCTTTCCCTTAATGAGCCTCAAGAAAGCCAAGGTTCCTTCACCCTTTTATTTGGTGTTTTTCAACTTAAGGGGGTAATTAAATGTTTCCATTTGTAGCGTTATCAGGGAAACAGGAAGGAGGGGTTCATCCTCAGCGGCCAATAAGCCCCCTTATATTTAGCTGCCTAACATTAGATGACCATCTAGCAGCACCTATGGGATGTATGCTGCCAGGCCTCCCCTCCCCCACCCCATGTCTGGCAGGCTACAGGAGCAGGGCTCTGCAGAGACCTGTAGTAGGAGCCCGCTTGTTTGTTCCCGGGTGCTCAGCCCTGAAATAATCACACAGAAACCATATTATTTGCAATACTGTTTGGCCAATAGCTTAAGCATATTTCTGCCTAACTCATATCTTAAATTAACTCATCCCCATTAATCTATGTATCACCATTCAGGCTTACCAGGTATGGTTCCAGCGCTGTCTCTGATGGGGCTTCTCTGACTCCGCCTTCTTCCTCCCAGCATTCAATTTAGTTTTCCTCACCTAGCTCTGTTCTGCCTTGCTCTGCTATAGGCTCAAAGCAGTTTCTTTATTCACTAATGGTATTCACAGCATACAGAGGGGAATCCCATATCATGTGGCCTCTTGACAATCTATGCTTGGGCTCATGATCCTTGACATGACTGGGCCTCTTGTATAAAATGTCACATCCAGGTACAAATTGGTACAGCGTAGGCTATGTGCAGCCAGTCCTGCCTCTGTCTGCAGTTCTGAGAGAACTCAGGGCAGATGGCTGCTCCTTGAGCCACAAAACTCCACAGTAACAGCCAGCATGCTATGCTAGGGAAGTATATGCATTTGAATATTAACCTTGAAGGTTCATCTGGAGTGTTTAGGATAGGATCAACTGGGTCAGATGTTGAGTATTAGTGACTGGCCATTTTGGCAGCCATGAGGATGTGTTTGCATCTCACCCTGAATCCTTGGTACATATTACCAACTAATAATGCTAAACCTAGACAAGTCCCTGGATTGTCTCCTGATAGCATCCAGGCAACGCCTCCTAGTAATTCGGTACCCTCTTGTCATACTGTGACACCTTGGTGAGTGGCCTAGACGGTGTAGCACGATGCCAGTGTGAAAAGAGGCCCCTGTGGTTAAAGGACACATGACCTCTGACTTAAGCAGATCAGGTGGATACACCAGAAAATAGGCAGGCAGGACTCACTCACTTCTCCACCAGACAGTCACTATGTGCAGGAAGTCACTCAGGACAGAGAGGAAGGTGGGAGTTCCACAGACAGAGGGCCAGCGTGGGCAAAGACCCTGCATCTAGTGGATTTGAGAAACATGAAGGATGATGTGAGACTGGAGGTGGATGCATGACACCCAGTAACAAACACCGGAAGGAAAGATGGACGCAATTAGACACACCAGCCATGACTGATAGACCCACTCCTCCCAGAGAGCACAGCTCAGCCCTGCAGGCTCAAGAGTTCAACAGATCTGTGGAGCACTGTTTTACTGGAAGCCTGGGAGGTAGCGCCATGCAGGTACCATTTTTCTCTCCTTTGGAGCCCTAGCATCCCGGTCTAGACGTTACTTTAGGCCCAAGGACCTGTCACATCTCTCCTTCCCATCCCTGTCATTAGCTTTGTGAATCTGGAAATAGAAACTGACCTTCTTGGGTTTTCATGGAATCAGGCTTAAGGGCTAGGTGTGGTTCCACGTGCCTGTAATCCCAGTACTCGGGAGCTGAGACTGGAGGACCAAGAGTCAGAAGCTGAAGCAGGCTGCAGAGTGAGACCTGATTCAGAGGGAAGGAGAGAAGATATATTGGGCTTATTTTAGGATGTACTGTGTTAGAGGTAGCCACCAAGCAGGATGCCCCTGCAGGTGTGGGCGGGGCCTCAGTGGTAAAGCTCTTGGTGTGTCCGTATTCAATGCATTCAATGCATCTGACTAAGACAGAGGAAGCCTCCTCGCTGATAGAATGCAGTACATTGGAGGGTGTTTTTGTTTGTTTGTTTATTTGATTGATGGATGGATGTTTTTTAAAATTTTGTGTTGCAAATATTTCTCTCTTCCCCTTCCTAAGATTTACTGCTTTAGTTGTTTTTAGATGTAGTTCTGTAGATATTTAAATGAAGTAAAATGCCCTGAGTCGGGGGAAGGGGGAGGGAGGGAGGACTGAGAAGGGTCTATAGAGAGACCCTTTGCCTGTGTGGAGTTAGGAGCCCAGTGGTACTTGACCTTTGAACCATGTTCATTCTTTGGCTTGTTCTTTTATAAGATAATTGGCTTTGATTTTATTGCTTATGGCCATGTGTGTGTGTCATGTAGTCATGTATTTGAACATGTGTGCACACATGCCTGTGTGAGCTTCTAGTGCCCAGAAAAGGCCCTTGGGTCTCCTCTACTATCACTCTCCCTTGAGACAGGGTTTCTCACCTACCCTGGAGCTAGCCTGTCAGCCAGCAAACACTGGGAGCTTGCAGATGAGGGTAGCCGAGCATTCTTATGCCCTGAACCATCTCCCTAGTTCCCTGGTTGATTATTTTCTTCTTTTTCTTTCTTTCTCCTTTCTTTTTTGAGACTGAGTCTCTCTATGTAGTAGTCATGACTACCCTGGAACTCATTATGTAGACCAGGCTAGCCCCAAATCACAAGGATCCATCTGTCTCTGCCTTCCGAATTCTAGGATTAAAGGTGTGCACCATACCTGTCTTGATTCTTAATCCCAGTGTTAAGCTTCCTCAGGTGGCCATCTCATCTTGCAACATTATTAATTAAAATGGATTGGAACGACAGCGGGCAAGATGGCCGCTTCCACTCTGCTCTTGTAAAGGCAGCATACCCTCCACCATCCCACAACACAACCATCCCATAAAGCGAGTTTAGGATCTGGGATCATCTGGCCCCACTGGTCCCCACAGTCACAGTGAAGGTCTGCAGACGCTTTTATCCCTACCTCATCTCCACTGCAGGAGTCAGGGCCTCACACATACTGGGCAAGTACTCTGTCACCAAGCTACACCCCCTACATGCCCTCTTTTTGCTTTTTATCATTTATTTTTCTTTTTAATTTTTACATGCATGCATAAATGCATGTGTAGGTATATATCTGTTTGCATATATAGGAGCACACATGGGGGTGTATATGCATGTGGAAGTCGTCCTCAATGGCTCATCCATCTTTAGTCAGTGGGCAGGGTCTCTCGATCAACCTTAGAGCTCTCCCACACACTTCAGCCCCCAAGCTTTCTCTCTTCACGCTCTAAGCACCAATACCATCTCTTTAGTCCTCTAAGCTTTGTTTTGAGACAGGGTCTCTCCAAGTTCTCCGTGCTGGCCTTGAACTTTCCATCCTCTGACCTCTGACTCCTGGGTAGCTAGGGTTACAGACACGTCCATACTATCTTCCTGGCCAGAGGATGGGTTCTTGAGAACTTGCAGCCCAGGACTGTGCTGAAAGTACAGTCAGGTCCTCTTCTGCTCTCTCTGCTCTGCGTATAGAAGGACCCCGCAGAGTTAGAACTAAGACAGTTGCGATGGCCTTTCAAGAATCAGGTAGTGGCTGTTTGGTCCTGTCTCTTTGGTTCTTACATGTAAAGTTCCTTGTCCACTGCCCCAGCTGCCCTGTTGGGCACTGTAGCTCTGCAGGAACCACACTTTGGCATTTGCTGAGGATTTTGTTGTGCCCTCAAAAACCACTTAGGGGCTGGAATTTGATAGATAGATAGATAGATAGATAGATAGATAGATAGACAGAGTACTTGCCTGGCATGCACAAAGCCTTGGATTCAGTTGATCCCTAACCCTGCATAAGCTGGACATGGTGGCACGGACCTATAATCCAGGACTCAGGAGGTAGAGGCAGAAGGGTCAGGAGTTCAAGGTCATTTTTTCTTTATCTTTCTTTCTTTTCCTTCCTTCCTTCCTTCCTCTCTTCTCTCTCTGTCTCTCTCTGTCTCTCTCTCCTTTTTTTTCTTTTGAGACAAGGTCTCACTCTGTAACCCTAGCTAGGCTGGAACTCTCTATGTAGACAAGGCTGGCCTAAACACACAGAGATGTAACTACCTCTACTTCCCCAGTGCTGATGTAGCCACCGTGCCCATTCGTCAAGGTCATTCCTGAGTGTATAACAAATTCCAGACCAGCCAGAGCTAGAAACTACATCCAAAAATTAAAATTAGCCAGATGCGGTAGCTCACATCTTTAATTCCGATACTCTAGAGGCAGAGGCAGGTGGATTTCTGTGAGTTCCAGACCAGCCTGATACCCCCCCCCAGCCCCACGTGTGTGTGTGTGTGTGTGTGTGTGTGTACATGCACGTGCACACATACATGTGCGCGCACATAAAAAAGAAAACATTTAACAGACTGAGTCGTAGCTCAGTGATAGCGTGTGCAAGGCTTTGTGTTCAACCCCTAGGACTATGGAAACCCCCAGGACAGCAACATTTCCATTCTCTTGAAGACACTCACAAGCTATATCACCCCACCCTGCTGACGGGGTGAGGACAAGCCCTGCCTGCCCCTGTCATTCATTCTCGCTCCCTCTCTCTCTGTCTGAAGGATCACGCCTCTCCAAAGTGTCCAGAAATGCACCCTCAGACAGCCCACTTACACTGCTAATGATTTTCGTTCTCGTAGGTTGTTTTCAGTACTAATGACTGTACTGGGGCCAACACGTCTGTTCCTCCACAGATATGTGCCATATTACCTCAAGTCTGTGGAATAAGCTAAAAGCACACCGTCTGGGTATGAGATTGTACCCCATTGTACCTCCTCGTTTCCTCAGTATTCCCGGGCCAGAGTTCAACATCTCTCGATTCATCTTGCAATGATTCCTTCCCATCTGGTCTCCCTCTCGAAGTTGCTAGTAGGTTCTAATGAGGAGGGCTACTCATGCCCAGATACCCCATCCGCCCACATCCAAGGCTTTGTGCTCCAGGTTCCCAAAAAGCAAGACATTGTGTGTGTGCCTCACAAACTTTAGAACGTGGTCAGATGGACAGAGGGTGAAGTATGCATGAAGAGCAAGCACTTCTTGAGCTCCTTAACGCTGTCAAGCGTGTTGCAGATATTACCTTATTTAATGCAGCTGTCATGTTCTCAAGTCCCTAATGTGTCCTGAGGACACTGAGAGGTAGGTAGGCTACATCGTCAGGAATAAGTGTGGTCATAGTAATCCTGGCTTGGCTTTGTGTCACATTCAGTGAAGGAACCTTAGGCCTCGTAATTGGTGGAGACTACCGTCACTTGCCGTCTGTTGTCACGGCGTCTGTGTTAGTTTTCTGTCGCTGGTTATCAGGTCACCACCAATTCTGTGGCGTTAAAAACACATCTTGTCACCTCACTCCTCTAGGTCAGGAGTGCTGGCACAGCTTCACCAGGTCCAGCTCTGGGCTGTCAGCGAGGTCTTATCTACCGACTGGGACTCACGGGGGGGGGGGGGGGGGGGGGGTGTGTGTGTGTCAAGGTCACTCAGCTGCTTGGCTGCTTTCACCCACTCAGTTGTGCGGGAGCCACTAGCTTCCCCGATCAGGGCTTTCTTCAGCTTCCGGAGGCCTCTGACCCTATGCAGCCCCTTCCCTCTCAAAAATCAGTGCTCCTTTCTTTAAAGTGGACAAGGAGAAGGTGTTAGCATCTGTCTTCCAGCAAGGGAGGGAGCTGTTGCTTGTTTTGAGATTGGAGTTTGCCGAACTCAGATGCAATCTGCTGCCTCAGACCCCTGAAGGTGGAAATCCCAGACATTTACCACAAGAGGCTGTCCTTGTTTGGTCCTGGCAGTGCTGGGGGAGGGGTCCCTAGCCTCTTAAATGCTTTGGGTGTGATGCCTCATGCCCATGATCTGAGCAATTGGATGGTTTGGGCAGGAAGATTACCACAAGTTCAAGGGCATCTTAGACTACACAATAGATTCAGGCCAGCCTGGGCTACAGAATATGAAGACTATCTCCAAAAAGGAGATGAGGGGTGGAACTGGGATGTAGCTAAGTTTGTAGCGTGCTTGTCTAGTCTGAGCAGGTCCTGGGGTTTAATCCCCAGCACCACGTAAGGCAGACGTGATGGTGCACAGTTATAATCCCAGGATGAGGAGAGGGAAGTGGGAGGATCAGAATTCAAGGCCATCCTGGGCTATATATTGAATTTTAGGCCATCCTGGGCTACTTTGAACCCTATCTCCAAAAAGCCAAACTAAACAAAAGAATTCTATTAGGTTAAAGAGAAAGTCACCTCTTCTCCCCTAGCCAGACTGAGCACGAGCTGCTCACAGGGCTAAGGCCTGGCTGTGGGTCACGGAGCTTTGTACACACACCCACGTGTGTTCAGAACATCTTCATTGCTTCCATTGATCTCACCTTTGCATTCGTCTCCTCCTGGGTCTCAAAGTGAATGTGATTTCGGTGGCCCTCTTCTTCCCTTTTGCGGCTGCCTGATTCACTGGGGGTCAGCACTTCCCAGGTGGGTTGCCGCTGAGTGTGAAGTCACCTGCAGTGTCAGGAAGAGGCAGGCTCAGCTGCACACAAGGCTGGCTTTCATTCCTCAACTGCGCGTGCTCCGTGGGAGGCGCATTATTTACTCCTCGTCGAGGGTCAGCTAACTGCAGAGTTGGCAAGAATGGAGTGTGTTTGTCCACGAAGAGAACCGATAGCAGAAACCTTGTGGGGGTGACGACACTCTGAGGTAAGGCAGGAACGGAAGTTTGGGCTGACCAGAGACTCTCTCCTGCCTCACACACCCGTCTCCATCACTGCAGTTGTTAAACGAACTCGTTCTTGGCTTCAGGAGTGTGTTCGGACAAATGACCAAACCTGACAGTTAAAGCAAGAGAAATGTGTTCTCTCCCAGTCCTGGACGCCTTAAGTCTGAAACAGCAGAGTCTGCTCCCTCTGCGGTGTCTTGGGAAGGGTCTTGCCTGGGTCATAGATGCATCAACCAGTGCTATGTGCCTGCCTTGATCTGTCCTAATCTTGCCTGTCCACAAGGACACTTGTTACTGGATTGGCTCCAGTTGTCCTACACAGGCTCTAGGGTCTTTGGGAATGATTGGTTGTTGGTGGTGGTTGGTTTATTTGGTTTTGTTTTGTTGCTGTTTTCTATATACGGGTGTTCCTGTTTGGTTGTGCACCACATGCATGCAGTTCCTGTGGGAGCCAAAAGATGGCGTCAGATCTCCTGGGACTGAAGATGGTTGTGAGCTGCCATGTGGGTGCTGGGAATCAAACCCTGGTCCTTCGCTCTTAAGTATGCTTAACTATGCTCTCTCTCTCTCTCTGGCCTCCTACACTGTGTCATTTGAAAGTGGCCTCTTTAGGCCCGTACAATTGTGTTTCTTGATGTACTATTGATGTTAGGGTGACAGAAGCCCTGCTTATTGACAGAGCTCACGCAGAGCTGACCCATGCATCAGCCTCCCAGCTCTGACCCTGCCTCTGAATACCTGGACAGGTGGGCAGCTGAGAGGCTATCTATGTGTTTTCCCACACTGCCTATGGGTAACCAAGCAAGGAGAGGGCCCCTGAGCTCCCCTGATGTCTGCCTGAACCACAGAATCACTGGTAAAGCATGAAGTCTGAACCTGGGGTGAGAGCATGGGTAGAAAGGCGGGGGTTGGGTTTGGAATGTGGCAGCAAGTCTGACAATTGTCAACAGGGGTGTGTGAGGGAATCTATCTTCCTGTATTGTGAGAGCAGACTGGCTGGCACGGAGGCACCAAGGGTCTGGTGGGCAGAGCATGGTGGCCGTGTGTCATTCTTGTCACCAACCTTGGAGGCGAGCAGGGCATCTAGGACCTCACAAGGCTTCCTCTGTGCAGGTGGCTCGGAATGCAAGCCACTGGGAGTGGTTTATCTCATTCCTGAGTCTCAGCTCCTGCCTCCCTGCCTTGGCTACTAAGGCCTCCCTGATTTGCCTGCACCCCAAAAAGGAACTTCAGGGCCTGTTGCTCAGGCTTGGTGGAGACTGGGCTTTCCCCACTCGGATGCCCTCTTGCTGAAAGTTCTTGATCTGAGGGAACAGGCGGTGGTGGCAGGCTACTTGCTCACAGGAGATGTGGGGGATGCTGAGTGGCCAGTGTCCCCCTCTCCCAGGTGTCCTTCCGTGGTGTATAGGTCCACTTTAGCTAGAGATAGAGGACTTCTCTGCTCCAGGCTCTATTTTTTTATCCCTTCTGCCTTTGGTCCTCTCAGAGTCTCATTTAAGGGCAGTTTTCTAGGATCCGATGACCAGGATCAACAATGCAGATTTTCTCAGCCGAAACACCCATGGGGACTTTCCTAAGCAAGTGAAGTCTGGTTTCCCAGGATGGAATAGCCCTTGTTACTTTATTTCTAATGTGTGTGTTGAGGGGGTATTTTGCCTACATGGATGTCTGTGCACCTGTCTGCATGCAATGTCCATGAAGACCGGCAGAGGACCTTGTATATGCCGGAACTAGAGTTACAGACAGTTGTGAGTCTCCATGTGGGTGCCTGGAATCAAACCTAAGTCCTCCGGAAGAGCAGCTGCTTCTCTTAACCTCTGAGGCGTCTCTCCAGTTCCCCCTTCTGATATCTTGTTAAAATTATAGAACCAATTACAGTACTAGTAAAAAAAAAAAAATCAGCTCAGGCTGGGAGGTGCAGTTTAGAGTGATCCCACAGGTGCAGGCAGGAGGGTGAGAAGTTCAAGGTCATTCTCCGACCCACAGAGTAAATTAGAGGTCGAGGCCAGCCTGTGCTACCAGAGACAGAAAAACAAGAATCAGGAGATTCAGTTGTAAATGAAGGTCACAGGTTGGACCCATTTCTGCCCCAAGTGCCCAAGCCCACTGTCTATCCCAGATGTCTGTCCTTCCTATCCATAGGTCTAGCTTTTGTGTGCCTTTGCAGAGCCTTTGGTGACTCAGGCAGACCTCCAGGGGGCGTGGCGTGCATCTTGGGTTTCTAAACCTCAGTTTCAGTAAGACCTGTCTCCCACTAGAGAGCTAGGCCCCCATGGCAGGGGCCTGCCACAGACACTTCGGAGCTCCATCTACCCTGATCCACAGACAGGCTGCCGTTGTCTCTGCCCAGTTCTGTGCTTTGAGGGTTCTCGAGGGCAGTATGACTCTAAGCACCCGTGCCTCCTCCTAGCCCTGCCATAGGCTGTCCCTACAGGTCCTGGAGATTGCTCAACCCCCTGTTTTCTTCCCACACTGTCTCTAACTTCTGTGAACGCAGACACGGTAGGAATTGCAAGGGTCAGAAGTGAGTAAGAAGAAATGCACACGTCTCTTCCTTAAGACAAAGAATGAGTGTTCCTTGTCTCCTGGGGTGTGTCTGCCAGCTGTGGGGTCACTAGTGTGTTGGTAGTGAGTGCCATGGATCCTCAGAATTGGGTGACAGGAGGTAAGTTGGCCTGGCAGATCATCCCAGGATGGGGGCTGCTCCCTTCTGGAGACACTGAGCCCACAGGCCTGGTCTTGCTACAGGGAGGAGCTCTTACCACGAAGGACCCACCTAACTGAGAGTCACATGAGTAACTGTAGGTGAATTCTACAGAAGGGAAGGGGTTTTCAGAGGATCAGGGCAGTTTCTCCACCACAGGGCTGTTGACATTTAGATCGTAGTCCTTGTTTGTGTGGGACTGTCCCGCGTGCTAGGATGCTGAACATCTCCAGCCCCCACCCAGAGCAGCAAACACATTTTCCAGCATTGCCAAAGCCCCTGAGGGGACAAACTATCTTGTGCTGGACAACTCTGGATCCGAGGCTTCAGCAGTGAGCTTTCTGGGACCACTGCTCAGTGCCTGAAGTAGCCACTCACTTGGTCCAGCTTCCTTTGTCCTTCCCAAAAAGCTGAACTCATTGCCTCAGTGGGTGTCTCTTGACTCACCAGCTGTAACCACAAGCAGCCTTCCTACTTGGGGAGATCCCAGATGACTTATCATGGGACTCGGTATGTAAATACCTAATTCTAGTTTTTGCTAAATTGAAATCTAGTAATCACCCCCCAACACACACACACACACACACACACACACACACACACACACACACTTCTTTTTTAGCCTAGCCTGGTTAGTGTTTCCTTACCCCATTAAGGGCATGTTGCGTTGCACCTTTGCCTTGAGGTTTTCTGCAGGCAATAAGCATTTTGTTCTCACTGGTTTGGGCCCTAGCCCCGGGGCTGGTGGATGATGTAAGAGCCAGAAAAGTCTGAAGTTGGTAGTGATTGTGGGTTTTCTTTTAGACCTTTGATCCTGGGTGTGGCGTGAGATGAAGGCAGAAGCCAGACTATGAGAAAAGAGGGGTCAGAATCCCAGATGGACCACCGGGACTCTGTCCGGAATACTGACCCAGTGTGGACCACTGACTCCTTGAACGAGGCTTGGTACATTTGTCAGTTCCTCTTGGGGCAGCAGAGCCAAGGTGTTGGCTTTAGTTGAGGCTTTGTAAAGTGTTCTTTGGAAGGCAGGCACACCCTGAGTGAGGTCTGAGACCTGTGGGGCCACACCCAGCAGCAGGCAGCTGCCTCCCGTTGCCAGGGCTCTGTGGATTCCATCAGTGCTCCTCTCTGCATCTTCCTCATCCTCTGCTATCTTAGGAAAATGGGGTCTGCTTTTCCGGTTTGAGTCTTACAGTTTGGAACCCACCCTGCATCCAGTGGCAAACCCTGCGTGTGTCTACAGCTTCCCCACTGGGCGCTCGCTGTTTCCCTTCTACTGTGACTCTCAAAGGCTTCCCTTCCATGGCCAGCTCAGAAGCACATGCTCAGAACCCAGGAGTCAGATGCCCAGCTGGCTTCATTGTAGACACTGTGTCTGTGACCTTCCACCCAGACGGGGCTGTGTGTTCAGATGCTCCCATTGACTTGCCAGGCATAGGGGCCAGAGGGCAAACGGGAAGAGAAGCAAAATCTGCCTGCTCAGGCCTCTTGGTCTTGGGTAACAAGGAAATTGTCAGTGATGCTACCAGCCCCAGGCCCCCGCCCTCGGCTATGCCCATCAGCACCCTGGTGAATCCATGAGATGTACCCATGCCTGTAACAAACCAGCAGTACTTAAGAACCCAGGCATTCTTATTGAAGGCTAGGAGCAGAGTCTGGGGGAGGAACCCGGCATAGCTAACAGTGGCTGGGTGCTCCTGGAGTCAGCTGCCTCTGCCTTTCCGCCATGGACAGCTCCAAGTCCTGTGGATTCCAGTGTTTGGGGTAGGTGGAGTCAACCCACATAGGGAAGGTGAAACTGCTCTCTTCAAACAGAGAAAGAGATAAAGAAGACCTGAGATCTGGCCTTGACCACGGCCAGGCACTGCTCCAGCCCCACCCAGCCTCACCCCCCCACCACCACCAACTGGACAGGCGGGCTGAGGTGTCAACACTGGGGATTTTCCTTCCTCTCCCTCCTTCCCCCTTTCCCTTTGTTCTGTTCTTTCTCTGCCAGCTTTTGGGTTAGCTTCTAGATGACTCATGGGAGGTGTTCTAGGGCCTGCTTCCCTGGACACAGAAGCAATGGGGGAAGGGACAAGGGACAGGTGAGTGCACACCTCTGGAGGGGCCCAGGGAGCTCCTGGCAGCAGGCCCAGCTCCTAGCAGCTGTGCCAGGCCTGAGGGGGCAGTGAGCTGAGCAGGTCAGACAGGTGGAGCCTGCCGGCCTGGCTGCCCATCCCCAGCAGCCCAGGGCCTCTGCTGGTTTATTGAAGAGAGAACTACCCTTTTCTTTCTTCTGCCTTAGCTCCCTGGCCCCTTCAGGGACCATTTATAGCATCTGAACAGGATGTTGGGGGGGGGGGGGGGAATGGACCATGAATTTGCTTGGAGAGACGCTGGTTGAGTTCAATTGTGGACAGTGGTCTTGGCCTTGGAGAAGCACTTGTGGTTCCCTCGGTTCTGATGCAGATGTCACAAGCAGCCCGAATGTTGAGTGACAAATTGAGGCCACAGGTCTGGAAGCCTTAGGGAGATTTGTCTCTGGGAGAGAACTTATGGGTGCGTTATTGGGTGGTGTGGGCTTTTCCTTCTGTGGGGGCTGCCTCTGCTCAGCACCAGCACCTGGCTTTGTGGGGTGACACTCTTGGGTTCCTGTGGGGGGAAGGGCTAGACTTCCTCGAACACAAACATAAATTACAGACCCTTACTGGGGTGGATCCCTCTTTGCCATTGTTTCAGGTGGTGGTATCCCCTTTTCTGTGACTCCACTCTCTCCTCGCTGAAGGCCGAATCTCAGCCTATCCTGCTTCTCCAGACATCTCTGGTGATGTCCGGCTGAGGATGGGGGTGGGAGTTAGTTTCAATAGAAAGCTAGCTCCTGGTGCCTCCCCAGGAACAATGGCCATGTCTGCCTGGGAATCCTGCACTGGGACTGTGTTGATGGTCTCTTAGCGGCTCACATCCTCTTTGCCAGTCTTGTGGGGCATCCACAGGCCAAGCTGTGAGGGAGAACAGCCTCTTTGATGTAATATGTAACACTAAAAACAGGCGTTGGGCTTTGTGTTGTTGTTATTTGATGAGTTGCCATTTTTCTGAGTTCTTTTGAGGACAGGGTCTTACTTTGTAGCTCAGGCTGGTTTGGAACTCACTCAGTAGCCTAGGCTAGCCTTGAGCTTGTGCTAGCCTTCCTGTCTCAGTCTCCCAGGAGTCCGAATCAGAGGTGTGCAGAACTGTCAGCGCGTGCAGAGATGATCACACCTTACCGAGCATAGTCATGCTGTAGACAGGGACAGCGGCGGGTTTTGCGTTTTGCTTTGTTGTTCTGCTAACCAAGCTCCCTGTGATGAAGCTTTGCTGACCAAGTGGTCTATCTTGTTAGGTTTGGGGTTTTTTTTGAAGTGGGGTTCAAACTGGTCAATCCTCCTGCTTTAGCCTCCAAAATAGCTGCATGGTAAGTAGGCAGGCGTCATCATTGTCCTCGCTATAAACCAGTCTCTCTCTCACCCACCACCACCAACCGAAGGCCTCAGGGGTGCTAGCTCAGTCACTGAACCACACTCCCGGCCTACACATGAATTTCAGAAAACAGGCCCAAAAGTAGGGCAACTTTGTGATGGCTTCCTCGAGACATCTTCAGTTCCATCCTCTACTCCTGCCGGCCTACCTCGCCCAGGTCTGTTTTCTCTCTGTCGATAGGTCTCTCTTTCCCCAAAGTCCAAAGACTTTTCATTCATCTCCTTGGCTAGAATTACGTTTCACGCCAGCCCCATGCCTGTCAGCATGGAGAGAAGGTGCTCCCATAGTTCTCTGACCAGTGTGAGTGCGGGTACAGAGGCAGTGGAGAAGGTGCGGATCTGCCCGGGCTTCGGTTACTGGTGGTTGTAAACTGCTTGACATCAGAGCTGGGAACCGAACTTGGGTCCTCTAAGAAGAGCAGCAAATGCCCTTAACCACTGAGCCCTTGCATTTTGTGTTTTGATTAGCTGTTTAAGTCAGCACACAAGGGGACTTTGCTCACTACGCATTGTCCCTATGTGTCTTTCTATTCTATTCTCGTTCTCTCCCCTCCCCACTTCCCCCAGCTCTTGGTTTCCCTCCTTTCCCAGCCAGCCCCTTCTGCTTTCCTGCATTGCATGCTCCATGGCTACCTCTATTTCTCTCTTAAGATCTCTTCGTCCCTTACGATCCCCTTCCCAGCTTTGGGGACCCCCTCCCCCAACACACACACATAGACTGATGTATTTTAAAGATAGGTTCTTCACCTACAAAGCATACAGGACTTGTCTGCGTCTGGCTGGTCTTGCTTAATGATTTTCAGTTGCATCCCTGTTCCTGCCAATGTCACGATTTTGTCTTTCTTGATGGCTGCACAAAATCATTCTGTAAAGCCAGGTGTAGGCCAGCACCTTTAATCCAGGACTCGGGAGGTAGGCAGGAGGATCTGTGACTCTGATCTCTCTGATTTCTCTTTCCATCTTTCTCTTTCTTTCTTTCCTTCCTTCTTTCTTTCCTCCCTCCCTCCCTCCTCCTCCTCCTCTTCTTCCTGCTCCTCCTCCTTCTCTCTCTCTCTCTCTCTCTCTCTCTCTTTCTTTCTTTTTTCTTTCTTATTGTTGTTCTTTGGTCTTCCAAGACAGGGTTTCTCTGTGTACGCTTGGCTGTCCTGGAACTCACATTTTCTTTATCCATTTATTTCTCTCTGCATGGACATCTATTCTGGCCCCTCTGCCCACTGTGAATGGGCAGGAATGACTGTGGATGTGCAAATGTCTCTCTGATAGGGTAGAGTCCTTTGGGCAATACCCTCTGGGTATGTATCTGGGTCACATGGGACCTCTATTTTTAGCTTTTTGAGGAACCTCCATGCTGATTTCCATTGTGGCAGCTCCCTCTTCATGTGATATTCTTAATCTTTCACTGTGCAGAGAGACCTTTCCCTCTTCCTCTCCTTTCTCCTCCTCCCTCCTTTCCTTTGCTTCTGCTTTCCCTTTGAATAACCATCCAGTGTTGGCTGCTTAATACTCCGCCTCTAAGACCCAGCACGGGCTGAGGCTGGAGAGCTGGCTCAGTGGTTAAGAATGCTTGTTGCTCTTGCACAGGACCTGGATTTGGTTCCCAGAACCCATATGGCAGCTTACAGTGATCTGTAAGTCCAGTTCCAGAGAGTCCAGGTCTTCTGGGCTCCCCAGAACTGCACGGACATGGTACACGTACACGCACTCATGCAAACACTCAACGCGCTAAAATGTTTGGAAAAAAGTCAGTAAAGGGAACACAAAATCCTAAAGAGTAAGGAGGTTGGCGACTGGGTGCCCAGCTCCCCTAGAGAAGGGGCCACAAGCTGATGGCTAGCAGCCCCCAAAGCCAGGAAGTTGTCTGCCATTTACCAGGGCCTGCCGTAGGGACCAGAGGAGTGGCAAGTGTTCACCACCTTGCTCTTTTCTCCTGGGAAGCACAGACAGCTGTACCTCCTTTGGGCAGCAGGCAATGGTGCCTCCTCAGAGGGCTCATTCCAGAAAGCAAACCTGAGGGTCTTGGTTGTTTCCACATGGGTCTCCTGGCCTGCCTGGAGCTCCCTGTGTAGTCCAAGGTGTCCTTGAACTTGCCTTGATCACCCTGCTCTCCCATCCCCGTTTGTTCTGAGTGTTGTCTCTATATGCTTGGGTGTAGGGTCATTCGCTGGAGCACAGGCAACCTCTCGGGGACTGTATCCCTGAAGGACCTGATACCCCACCCTGCATCCTCAGCAGCCACCCATTACCAGTAACTCCTCAGCTGGAGGGGGGGGGTCTTCATGAGCCCCTCCCCCGTCCATGCTGGGTTTTGGGTGGCTATCCTTGTTCAGGACTTGTGAATGTAGTCATAGCCACTGAGTTCGTTTGTGCGTGCAATGACCCTGTTATGTCCTGCAGACACCGTTTCGCCACCTCCGACTCTTACAGTCTTCTTGCCCCACTCCCTTCTGCGATGATCCCTGAGCCTGTGATATGGATGTCACGTTTAAGAGTTGAACACCAAGCCGGGCGGTGGTGGCGCATGCCTTTAATCCCAGCACTTGGGAGGCAGAGGCAGGAGGGTCTTTGAGTTCGAGGCCAGCCTGGTCTACAAGAGCTAGTTCCAGGACAGGCTCCAAAGCTACAGAGAAACCCTGTCTCGAAAAACAAAAAACAAACAAACAAACAAAAAAAAAAGAGTTGAACACCCCACAACCTTATTCTCTGCACAGGGCCCAGTCGTGTGTCTCTGTGTTAATTTCCATCGACCACAAAAGGCGGATTCTCTGATGGAGGTTGAAAGATTCACTAATCTGGGCCTTTTTTGTTTGCAGTGCTGGTGATGAATCCCAAGGTTTCAAACCTGCCAAACAAGGGCTCCACCAACTCATCGACTGCCCTGGCCCAGTCACTGGCTCTGAAGGCGGCCCGAAGGTCATGGTCAGTTTTCTGTGGAACTGGAGGCTGGAGTCCCAGGTGATCCACTCCAAGGCCGCCCTAGGAGTGGCTGTGGAGGACTCCAGCTTCCTGAGTCACGGCCTTGAAGTAAGGGTATCTTCTACCCTCTGACTGTGGGCAGGGCGTCATCTAATCGGTTAAGGAGTGTATGAGGTTTCCCTGGAGAAGAATCACTTCCCATTGACCCCAGGTCAGCTCTTCAGGCCTGACCAGCCACACTGGTTATTTGGGTTTGGTTGGGGGAAGGTTGCTATTGTTTTACGTTTCTTTGTTTGTTTGATTTTGGAGGGTAGGGGTGGGTAAGGTGGGGTGGATGCATGCACATGCCATAGCGCGCGCGCGCGCGTGTGCGTGTGTGTGTGTGTGTGTGTGTGTGTGTGTGTGTGCGCGCGCGTGCGCTCTCCTGTCATATGGGTTCTGGGAATCAACCTCAGGTCTTCCTGTTTGGTAGTGAGTGCCCTTACCCCGCTGACCTATCTCACTGGCCCTGGTTAATGTGTATAACTCTCCTGATAGATGTATGCTGTGTGTGTGCCTGGTGCCCCCGGAGGCCAGAAGAGGGCGTCAGACTCCCTGTACCACAGTCACAGATGGCTATGAGCTGTCACGTGGGGGAATCAAAGCTGAACCTGGGTCGTCTGCAAGAGCAGTAGGTGCTCTTAACCACCGAGCCTCCTGTTTGTTTCCTTTAGTCTGCCCAGACTGGTGTCGAACTCCTGAACTCAAAGGAACCTCCTGACTCAGCCTACTAGTGGAAGCAGGAAGGAGTCTCTGATGATCTCCTGGTGCTGCTGGCCCTCAGGCTGAACTCAGACTAGTCAGTGTGTCCTCTGTGGACTTCAAAGTGCTGGGGGAGCGTGCTGTGCTTTGCAGGATCTATTGCACACAGCTTTCTCCACAGCCTCCCCATCCATCCTCCTGCAGCTTTGGGCCTGTTGGCGGATCTTCACTCCCTGCTGCCTGTCCGCGGGTCCTCACTCCGTGCCGCCGTCCACAGACCACCAGCCTGGCCGGTCGGCTGTGAGTGCTTCTTTGGCAGTGTCTTAGCTGGTTGTTGTGAGTAATAGCGAAGGAAGCAATCAGCAAGTATACTGCCCTAGAAGTGCTGCACGCTATAGCCCGAGAAAGAAGAAGAAGGTGAGAGAGGCCCAGATCTTCGAGAGGCGCCAGGACTTTGGAAGCCGGTGGGTAAGGGCCTCTGTGGGGGGGGGGGGGGGGGGGGCTGGCTTTAGCACCCCAGGAGAAGCATGTTTAGGGATGTTGAGTGGCAGGAGGCGGCACAGGGACCGGGGTGTAAGCCATTTCTGGCTGAGAGACACTTGCATGTAGAGGCAAGAATTACAGCATTTATGGGGCATGTGTATTGTATGTTTATCCTCCTAGCCAAGCAGCTGCCATCTTGGGGAATTCAGCTGCACCCCCTTGCAAAAGGATTATTCCAGCTGGGCTTGTTGATTGTCTGCACTTCCACAGCTGAGGAGGGTCACAAGACCCTCACCTGGGTATCCATCTGCTCCCTTCCACCTGCTCTATGCAACTCGATCTTGGGTGCACATGGCCTCAGGAAGGGGCTAGGCTCTATAGGCTGGGGAAGACTAGGGGAGCAGGCGGCCATTTGTGTGGCTACAGGGAAGTCCTCATCCCTGCTGGGGAGGCAACCCCCACTCAGTGTCAGCGTCAGCAACAGTAGCCGCCTGCCTCTGTGGCCAAAGCAGTTGCGCCGTCACTTGTCGCCAGGAGCCTTTCCTCCATCAGCTGTTCCTTCCACATGGGCACCCCTTAAAGGTGCTTGCTCTCTCTGTCTCTCTTGCCTCTTGCTTTTCTTGTCTCTTGTTCCTCTTCCCTCTTCTCTACCTGCTTGTCTGCCTCATTCATGATGCCCCCACCCCAACACAGCCTTTCGCTCTCCCCCTCCCCCAATAAACCTCTTGCACTAACTCTGTTGCACGTGGCGTGTTTGCTTAATTTGCTTACCTTGGTGAGGGCCTACCAAAAGGTACCCCCTCCGCCATTTCATTTCAGGCTCTGTAGCTTTGGAGCCTGTCCTGGCACTAGCTCTTGTAGACCAAGCTGGTCTCGAACTCACAGAGATCTGCCTGCCTCTGCCTCCCGAGTGCTGGGATTAAAGGCGTGTGCCACCACCGCCCGGCACGCCATTTCTTTCTTGATCATTACACACACCCCTGTAAGTCTCCCCTCATCTATGTACCCAATGAACCTATTGGTTCCCAGAGTCAACACTGGCACAGTAGTGCCTCAGTTTATCTCTGTGACCTTAGGGGTAGATGTTTGCAGTAATAGACTAACCATGAAGTCCATGCCGAGGGTCTGCTGTGATCTGATCTTTTTTTTTTCTTATATTTATTTATTATGTATACAATATTCTTTCTGCGTGTATGCCTGCAGGCCAGAAGAGGGCACCAGACCTCATTACAGATGGTTGTGAGCCGCCATGTGGTTGCCGGGAATTGAACTCAGGACCTTTGGAAGAGCAGGCAATGCTCTTAACCACTGAGCCATCTCTCCAGCCCCGTGATCTGATCTTACAGAGCATCCCAGAACGTCTAAACAGGAAGGGTGGCTAAGGATGTGGGTCACAGTGCGGGACTGAGTATAGAACCTAAGCCTCCTGTCCCTGGAGATGGGTCCGTGGCTCAGATCTGCCCTGCTGAATGAACCCACGTGGTCTCCTCTCATGGGCATGCGTATTCAAGATGCATCTCAGAAAACCTACTTGAATCAGGTGGCGTGGCTTAGGCCGGCAATCCCAGCTTTTCTCTCTGTAGAGAAATCACTAGTTTAAGGCCAGCCTGAACTAGTGTGAAACCCTCAAAAATAAAAGGGGGGGGGTACCTGGTGCAAGTTTTTCTTTGCTGATGGCCTTGAGGCCCCTGGGGTAACCTCTGCCATTTGGGGTCTAACCTTAGACTGGACACCCTCTGAAGACAGCTACCCCTCTCATCTCTGTTTCTTTCTCTTATGTGCGTATGGGGAGGTGAGCATGCGCCATGGCTCCTGGGTGGAGGTCAGAGGGCTAGAGGGCTGCTGTATGGACTAAGTTTTCTCCTTTCACCTTTAGGTGGGTTCCAGACCAGTCGGCAGGCTGGTCAGGCTTGTGTGGCAAGAACCTTTACCCACTGAGCCATCCCCCGTGGATCTCTGGTTTCTAGAGGCAGGTCTCACTGCGTACCCCGAACCAACCCCATGTCTCTCTGGTTCCAAAGTTAGGCTGCAACTTGTCATGCAGACCAGGCTGGCCTCAAACTTGAAGCAATCCTCCTGTCTCAGCCTCCTGAGTGCTAGGATTGCAGGCACAGGTCATCAAGGGGGAGGTGTGCAGCCACACTCTTCGGCAAGCCCCTCTCCACAGGAATTGTTCTTGTCCCTAAAGAGTCCTTTAGAGAGAGCGCCTTTGTAATGAGGCCTTTGGGTGGACCATGCACCGTGCCCACCCCACCACACATGCCCTTGGCCCCCCACATGGACCGTCCACCACACCCACCCCAACACACACGCCCTCAGCTCCCCAACCCTGGGGAACCTGGCGTGGGCTGAAGTGGGCCCTGCTGAAATGCCAGGAATGCCGGGCAGTGAGGGAGAAGCTCGGAGTCCTCCAGGAGGTTTGCCTGCAGCCACACAGGAAAGAGCCTCCGAGTACAATCTTCACATTTTTGCAGTTTTCCCGCAGAAGTCAAGAATGTCTGACCTCCCCCTCCTCCCCAGCAATCGACTGGCCTGGAACTTGTAAATTAAAGGGGCCACAATCTGTATTATCTTGAATTCAAGTGAGGTCATTTTCAAAAAACTTTTTTTTTTCCCAACCCAGCTTGGTTTTTATCTGTGTCAATAGAACAATAAGAAAAATTGTCCCTTTTAGGGAGAATTCACCTGCAAAAAAAAGTCTGGATTGTTGGCCGTGTTGACACGAGCCTTTAATCACAACCACTGGGGGCAGAAGCAGGTGGATCTCTGTGAGTTCAAGGCCTGTCTGAACAATGTATCGGAGCTCCAGGCCTGCCCGAGCTAGAGTGAGACCCTGTCTAAATAAATACGAAAGTTTCCTAAATGTCTAGATAATGAATTCAGAAATGGCAGCTTGGTGGAGCAGTTCGTACCAGGAATTCCAACACTTGAGGGGGTGGAGGCAGGAGGATCGGTGCAAGGCCAACTCAGAAAACAGGAAAAGTGGACCTGGGTAGTGGCTCAGTGGTTACTGTTTGTCCCGAGCACCTGGGTTCAATTGCCAGCACCCACATGGTGGTTCATCCGACACCCTCTTCTGGCCTCCATGAATATAGCATGCATGTGTGCACAGACACACAAGCAGAAAAAAACTCATGCACATAAAACCATAAAGTAGTCATTAAAAAGTTTTTTTTTTTAAAAAAAATAATGAAAAAGTAATCTGCTAGTGTTAGTTTGTTTAGTGCTGGTGCTGAGTCCAGGGCCTCAGTCACGCTAAGTAGCTCTGCACCTTTCTGTGCAAAGTTCCCAGCCCCGGTACAGCATCTTTTTATTTTATTTATTCCTTTTTGGTGCCTGTAGGGAGCATCTTCATTTTGAGACATAGTTGGTGCTGGTGTAAGGTCACAGTAGAGGAAGCTGGGCAGAAGGCAGGTGTGCAATTCTGTACTTTCTTTGTTCTGTCTAAGAGTATTCCAAAATAAAATGTTTATTAAAAGAAAAAATAAGTATCTATGCATTTGTGAACATACATATTTATACTTGAATACATATAGATTCCTTGGGTTCTTAAAAAATTCATTTTTAAAAAATTCCTCTTGAGTTTGAGGCCAGCCTGGTCTACATAGTGAGTTCCAGGCCAGAGAAGGTTCTTTGGTGCTGGAGAGATGGCTCAGCAGTCAACAGCACTGGCTGCTCTTCCAGAGGACAGGGGTTCAATTCCAGCACCCACATGGAAGCTCAGAACTGTCTGTAACTCCAGTTCCAGATCTGACACCCTTACACAGATATACATGCAGGCAAAACACTAATGCACATAAATAAATAATTTTTAAAAATATACTCCAGGTGGTGGTGCATGCCTTTAATCCCAGCACTCAGGAGGCAGAGACATGCGGATCTCTGTGAGTTAGAGACCACCCTGATCTTCAGAGTGAGTTCCAGAATAGGCTCCAAAACTACACAGAGAAAACCTGTCTCAAAAAAAAAAAAAAAAAAAAAAAGGAAAAAAAATTACATTAAACAAGTAAAATCTTTTTTTTTTTTTTAAGGCAAAAACAAAACAAAGCAGAACAGCAGTTAAATAGAAGCCTGCCCCAATGACCTCATTTTAATCTAATCACCTCTTGAAAAGCTCCAGTCACACTGGGAGGCAGAAGCCAGCATCTCAGCTATGGCTTAGAGAGCAGCGTGTGTTGAAGACAAGCCCCGTCCACACAAGATCTTTCTGGACACTTCATAGACTAGTTAGAATATCTCCACAGAATGCTCCCGGTCTGAGGCCAGATGCCAACCCAGGGCCTGTCTCCTACTCCAGGAAGAGGCCTTGGTGAGTCTGTGTCACAGACAATAGTGGGTCCCAAGGGCCTGAGGCTGCCGAAATTCATCCTGGCTTTCGGATGCCACCGGAAGAGAGCCCGGAGAGTGCCAGTCAGCTGCTTTCTCATTCCTGAGGGGCGGAGCTAGAGGAAATGAGTGGGCAGCGGAGGATTCCGGTCAGACAAGGACAATGGGCAGGCTTGGATGCAGAGGGAGACTTTGGGATCACGCTGGGACCCTTGTGTGGAGGTCTGGGAGGCCTGACCAGGCTTAGGAGGCGCGCTGTCGGATCCTGAGCCTACCTGACCCTGGACAGCAGGAGTGCTCAACAGGCAGGGTGTAGATTGGTTCTTGGCTCCCTGGGGCTCATATGCTTTGTACATGCGTGAAATTCCCATAACATCTATTTTTACAAAATGAAAAAATGATCCAGGCGCCCAGCTCTCCTCCCCGCCCCCCAGGAGGGTAGTGATCGGTGTCCTCTGACATGGGGGAAGCGTCGCCACCTGCTGGTCACTAGTGGGCATTGCCAGCACAAAAGAGAGACCTAGCCTTGGCACCCAGCAAGGGTTACTAGCGCCATGCTCCTTCCTAGGGCTGCACCGAGGGAAGGGAAGCAGGTCCCTCACAGCAAGATCCCTTTTTCTTTTTTTTTTTTTCTACTCTCCTCTCCTGGCCGGGCGGTGGTGGCGCACGCCTTTAATCCCAGCACTAGGGAGGCAGAGAAGGGCAGATCTCTGTGAGTTCAAGGTCAGCCTGGTCTATAGAGGAATTTCCAGGACAGGCTGCAAAGCTACAGAGAACCCTGTCTCAAAAAACTAAAAGCAAAAGAAAGCAAGAAAAAAAAAAACCCAGGTTCTTACTGTGTAACCCTCTCTGGTCTCAATATCATGATTCTTCTGCCTCAGTCTCCTGAGTATTAGAATTACAGACACCCACTACCATGCCAAATTTCAAAGTAATAATCATATTTTCTCTCTCTCTCTCCCTCCCTCTCCCTCTTTCCCTCTCTCCCTCTCCCCCTCTCTCTCCTGAGATGGGATCTCTATTTGTCCCCTTGGCTGACCTGGGACTCCTTGCTCTCCTGGTCCTCCTCCCATCACCTCCCAAGTTCTAGGATCACAGGCCTTTGCCATTGCGCCTGGCCTGAGCCAACTCACACCCTTGGCTTTATTTCACGCCCCTCTGCTGGCCTAGCAAAGCCCATGGGCCCTTGAAACCAGTGTCAGGTACACAGGAAGCCAGGTGTGGTGGTGCAGTCCTGTGGGAGCCTGAGACCACAGGACAGCAAGTTCAGGGCCAGTCCAAGCAATTTAGTGAGACTCTATTATAAGATTTATAATACGTTACAGAACCTGTGGAATGGGATGACCCGTGTGGTGGAGGGACAAAGCAGACTCCCAAGACATGTTCTCTGACCTCCGTGTGCACACATAATCGCATACATACACATACACAAATTAATAAATAAATTCATGGTGGTGCGTGTCTTTAATCCCAGCACTCAAAGGCAGAGGCAGGCAGGTCTCTCTAAGTTCCCGGCTGCCTAAGGCCACATAGTGAGACCCTGTGTCAAAATCAACCGCAAACCAAAACAACAAAATCCCAAGATGATAGATGAAAATAAAAAAAGAAAAGAAATATATTGCACACCTTGGCCTTTGGCTAAGACCAAGGGTAAAAGAAAAGGTAAAAAGGGATGGCTGGGCCGTGGAGGGCTTGCTTAATACAGGCGAGGCTCTGGGTTCGATGCCCAGAACAAAAAAAAAAATACCCGGGATGGCACAACTGGGCACCTACAGTGATCACGAGCACTCAGACACATGCTGAAAGTAGCTGTGGTGTGAGCGGCAGGTGTGTGTCTTACCGACACGCTGCTCGCCAGATAGCAGCCTAACAACGATGAGTCAGCGACACTTGGCACGTGGGGAGGCAGGAGGATCAGGAATTCTTGGCTACATAGTGAGTTCCAGATCAGCCTGGACCACGTGAGATTCTGTTTCAAAAACAGCATCACCCCAACACTCAGGAGGCAGAGGCAGGCAGATCTCTGTGAGTTCGAGGCCAGCCTGGTCTATAAGAGCTAGTTCCAAGATAGGCTCCAAAGCTACAGAGAAACCCTGCCTTGAAAAACCTATATATATAGTGTCTATTGCTTTTTTAAAATTTTTATGCATACTTTAAAGGAATTGCCCAGGCTAACTCCACCTGTAAGGCAAGCTATCCTCCTGGCTCAACCTCTGAAGAGGCTGGGACTACAGGCACGCACCACTGCGCTCAGCTTAGGGTGGCTGTTACTAACATAACTGTAAGTATTGCTAAAATACAAAGAAAAAATGTGTTGCTAAAGACAGGAAGTGTTCCATGCCTATGAGCCTTGGTAAAAGCATGTGGCCATCCTCCAGGCTGCTGGACTGGTCTGGCTGCCCCACATTGGCCATTTACCCCATAGGTGCTGGTACGGGGCCAACTGACCTAGACCATCGAGGTTGCTGCCTCTGTCAACTGACCATTCAGCACAGCAGGCACGAAAACACACAGAACGGGTTCTACAAACCGAACATGCAGGCGAAAGGATCCGAGCGGATATCCTATGTGCTATGTAACAATGTATGGGGCATAATTAACTATAATTCTTATAGCTGAAGGTTTTTGTTCAATCCCATTTGCTTTAAAGCCAAGGATTTGGACCTAGTTTAGCATATGTTGTTGGGGTTCTTTTGTATAAGACACACACACACGCATGCACACACACACATGTGCACACATGAACACAAGCACAAAACCCCCCCACATTCTCAGTTTTTTTTCTTTATTTTTTTTCACTACCTATATTAAAGAGCTAGGCTGGGTGTAGTGTCCTGGAATCCCAGCATTTGAGAGGATCAGAAGTTCAAAACCAGTCTGAGCTACAAGAGTCTGAAGAAACTGAGGAGTGTCTGTCCATCCGTGCACGGCGGTCCTCTCTGCACAGTGGCGCATCTCTGGAGATCCAGCTACCCAGGAGAACGAGGCAAGAATTAATCCCTGAGATTCAAGCCAGCCTGGGCCACATAGTAATACTTCATCTTAAAACCAACCAAACAGCTGGGCGATGGTGGCACGTGCCTTTAATCCCAGCACTCGGGAGGCAGATCTCTGTGAGTTTGAGGCCAGCCTGGTCTACAGAGCTAGTTCCAGGACAGGCTCCAAAGCCACAGAGAAACCCTGTCTCGAAAAACCAAAAAAAAAAAAAAAAAAACCAACCAAACAGCTGGGTGCTGATGGCACACACCTTTAATCCCAGCTCTTGGAAGGCAGAGGCAGGTGGATCTCTGTGAGTTCAAGGTCAGCCTGGTCTACAAAGTGAGTTCCAAGACAGGCTCCAAAGCTACACAGAGAAACCTTGTCTTGAAAAACCAAAAAGAGAAAAGCAAAACAAACAAATGAAAGCTCCCATAAAGAAAATGTGATCTTGTCATACATTATAATGTTGTTTGGCCACAAAAGGGCACAAGATTCTGACATGTGCCACAGAAGGGATGAGCCTGAAGACCTGATGTGATGAAGAAAGCCAGAGGTCACAGGGCAAATGTTACAGAAAGTCAAGCAGGGGAAGGATGGTGGAGCGCTGTTGCTTAAGGCCCATAAAGCTTCTGTTGGGAGTGATGAAAGCATTTTGGAAATAGATGGTGGTGATCATTGCCCAACGCTGACTGCCACTGCACGAAACGCCTCGGCACTGTGTGTTGAAGAATCGTTACATTAAAGAACAGGGTGGGTGTGATGGATGGTGCACAGGCGTAATCTCAGTGCTTGGATGGTAGAGGCAGGAAGATCAAGGTCATCTTCACCTACGGAGCCAGTTTGAGCCCAGCAAGGGACGTGCGAGAGTCTGTCTCAAAATAAACAAGTCAAATAGTAGCAGATTGTGTGTGTGTGTGTGTGTGTGTGTATGTGTGTGTAGTTTGTTTGTTTGTTTGTTTGAGACAGGGTTCCTCTGTGTAGCCCTGACTATCCTGGAACTTATTCTGCAGACCAGGCTGACCTCAAACTGCCTCTGCCTTCTGAGTGCTATCACACCTGACATATTCCTTCAAATTTCTATTGATAGATTTTTTATTTTAAGTGTATGAGTATTTTGCATATGCATGTGTATACCATAGGTGCCCCTGGTACCCACAGAGGTTAGAAGAGAGCATTGGATCCCCTGGAACTGAATACCAAGGGGCAGTGGTTGTGAATTGCCATATCGGTGCTGGGAACTGAACTCAGGTCCTCTGTGAGAGCAAGCGCTCTTAACCACCGAGGCATAGCTCCAGCCCTTTACAGACCGTCCTGATGCCGGCTGTTCACTGCCAGAGCTCTAGCTGAGAAGGGAGGTCCCCCATCCCCTTCATTCCCCCCACTCCTGTCTCCCCAGCACTCCATACCCCTCCCCTGGAGCTGCAGACACCACCCCTTTGCCTTGTCGACTAGAACTCTAATGTTTCTGACCTGTTAAACCTGCTCTCTTGAACTGGGCATTTGGCAAACCCTGCAGTCCTAGCATTGCAATCCCAGACATCTAGAACCTTCTCCCTTCATGCATCCTGGGCTTATACTCACAAATTATCCTTATAAATCTTATCACCTCCTGAGTACAGCCTCCCACATTCATGCTTGACTGAATAATCAGGATTGCAGGCTTGGGGCGGGTTGGATCTCTAAAATCCTGCCCACCAAACATGGCCAGCACAGAGGGGTGGGGTCAGAGCTGGAGTCTTCCTCCACACACTTAAACGACAGTTTCTTTGGCTACCGACTGTATCTTAAGGCGGTTTTACCTGGAAGAACGAGACCCTGAATAGAGGAGCAATGTTCCCCTTAGGTGGTTTGGCTGATTTTTAATTTGGCCAGCTCTCCTTGGCCCACATTGAGGTAGTGGCCACTCCCTGGGAGGACCAGGGTCTATGTGCAGGCAAGTATATTGATACTTAGCAAGGTGGGAGCAATGGCCTTAAGAGAAGGGTAGAGATAAGGATAGCATTGGGTGCTGGGGGTGGTATACACCCTGGCCTCCCATCAGCCTCTGGCTGCTGCTCCTTAAAGATCAGGGTCCCCAGTTCTAGAAATGCAATGGCCAGGGTTGGCATCTGCACTGGGGATGCTGGAGGCAGAGGAGAGGGCAGGAGGCTGTAGGTCCTGTTTCCTCTTCCTGAGGTGAGGCACGGGAGTAGAGGCAAAGAAACAACTGCTCAGCGTAGGGCCTGTGTCCTGCTCATCTTCAAATAGGGAAGTGGGACAGGTGGCCATGGTGGCTTTTTCCAGGAGCACAAGGAAAGTCCCTCTCTGTTCTGGTTTTGAGAACCACACACGTGGCCTGTTGTATCAGAACAGGCCTCAGAAATGTCACTGGGCTCCTCCGACTTAGAGGTCCTGAGCGCTCTCTCTCTCTCTCTCTCTCTCTCTCTCTCTCTCTCACACACACACACACACACACTCATGATACACGCATGCGCATGCACACACACCACACACTCATGATACACGCATGCGCACGCACACACACGCACACACACACACACACACACCCACACACCCTGCTGCACTGGAGGCAGAGACTACTGAGCCCCTTCTCGGGATGAGATGAGTGAGAAAGTGCAAAGGGCAGCTGGCCTCAGTGATAGGGCTTCTCTGGGTCTGGGACTCCAGCCCTCAAGCCAGACAATGGGATCCAAGGAGCTGGTGAGAGGATGTGGTAGGACATTGGTCGTGGCCCCTGAGGACACTGGAGGCAGAGCAATGGACAGCTGTCTGCTGGCTCAGCACCGCCACTGGAGAAACACCTTAGGGTCAAGTCTAAGTGTCTCCATGACAAGAGAAGGTAGGGTCTGATAAACTGACCAGAGGTAAGTCCCCAACGCGGTGACAGTGAGCCCGCCCACCAAGGATTGGGACTGACTGCGGAAGCAGCTGCAAGTCTGTGGCTTCTCTTAGTATGCTATTCTGGAACCACAGCCCCTGCAGAGGAGAAGCAGAACCTCAGGAGCGCGGGTCGTTAGTTCCTGGCTCTTGGGCGGAGGCCACACTCATGGCTTGCCATCACCCAGCAAGCTGGGAGCCAGGATCCTCGCTGGATGTAAGCATCAGTGAGTCTGAAAGGAGATTTGGCGTCAGGCTCAGCAGATGAAAGCCACACAGTGGCACATCTCAGCAATTTTCCCTACGAAGAGAGTGGTTGGCCTGCTCTTTCCCGAGACAATCAAGCAGCCTCCTGATCCAAAGGGCCAGCTGCGTCCTCAAGGTATCACACCTCCATAACCCAGGAAGGATGCAGCCAGCACGGATCGATCTCCTGCCCTCCCTAGTGCCATGGCACAGTACTGGTTGCAAAACTATTCACACCAGTAAAAACAGCAACGACAACGACTAAGGGGATTCAACGATTCAACAGCCACTCCTAGCCAGATTCTGTGATTCTGTGACAAGGAACGTTCATGGGGGGTTAGGAGACTTTTGAACAATTCAGAGTGACTGGGAAGGACAGCAGCTGTTCTTGGGCTCTCTGCAGAGCAAGCTCCATAAATAGGTTTGCTGACACTACTAAAAATTGCTTTTAGTAACTTTTTTGCATTCTGAAAGAATATACGCTCATTCTCTCTTAAAGTAGCTAAACTTTGGAAACAACCCAAATGTCCTAAACCAACTGTGTATCATTTGTCTTAGTCAGGGTTTCTATTGCTGTGAAGAGACACCACGACCATGGCAACTCATACAAAGAAAATGTATTAGGGTGTAATTAGGGTGGTGTAAGCACAGTTTCAGAGGTTCAGTCCACTATCATGGCGGGGAGCATGGCTGCGTGCAGGCAGATGTGGTGCAGGCTACATCTTGATATGTAGGCCACAGGAAGTCGACTGTCACACTGGGCAGTATCCTGAGCATACTTCACAGCCCGTCCGGACAAGGCCATATCCATTCCAACAAAGCCACACCTCCTAATAGTGCCACTCCCTATGAGATTATGAGGACCAATTACATTCAAACTACCACCAGCCTCTCCTGGGCTCCCTTTACGGTGTCGACCCTCAGCTTCTCAGCCTGACCCGTTTCATCAACTGCTGCTGAGGCCGCACGATCACCATCGGTCTCCCCTGGCCTCTCACAGTACCATGCCTCAGCTGCTCTCCATGACCTCCTCATGCGTTCAAAACCAGTACCACCTGGGGGACTCTTACACGACCACATCTGGCTGCCAGCTCAAGTTATAGCCTAGGCTGCATTTAGAACACTTTCTGAGTTCTGACCCTGAGGAGACAGCTCCCAGAAGATTTCACCTCCACGATGCTGGTCTCTTAATCACGGCTAATTTCTTAGCTCCAGCTAACTAGCGTCAATTGTCCCAGCAAGTTGAAGCAAAGCAAAATAATATCACAAATATTAAATCAAATAAGGTAAAGAGCTATATTTGCCATAAACAAATAAACAAATCAATAAGAAAATGTTTTATCTTAGTGGTTCTGTTCTCCTGTCAATCACAGCTGATTCCTCAGCTCCAGCTGACCAGACACTACAGATTTTTACACAGATAACCCGGTAGAGTCTTTGCTTCCCTCGGAGATGTCACAAGCCAGGTTTCCATTGGCTGCACTGCTCTCAACGTTCTTATCTCCCAAGCTCCTACAAAACAGCCCGCTGAGCTCTCCACACTCAGTGGTTCTTCTAGCCCAAAGTTCCATGATCCTCCCCGAGACAACATGATCGGCTCTGTCACAGCAATCCCCGACTTTTCTGTACCAATTTCTGCCCTAGTTTGGGTTACTATTTCTGCAGTGAAACACCATGACCAGAGAAGGGTTCTTTTCAGTTTCTACTTCCATCACTGAGGGAAGTCAGGAAGGGAACTCAAACAGAGCTGGAACCTGGGGCAGGAGCCTGGAGGCAGGAGCTGATGCAGAGGCCATAGAGGGGTGCCGCTTACTGGCTTGCCTCCCATGGCTTGCTCAGCCTGCTTTCTTAGAGCACCCAGGACCATCAGCCCAGGGATGGCATCACCCACAGTGGACTGGGCCCTCCCCCATCAATCACTATTTAAGAAAATGCCTTACAGCTGGATCTTAGGAGGCATTCTTCTCAATTGGCATCTCCTCCTCAGATGACTCTATTGTGCCAAGCTGACATAAAATTAGCCAGCTAGCTAGCTAAATAAATAGATGTTTGTTTTCTTTTTTAAAGAAAGGGCTCCGTGACGCAAATCTGTAATCTTAGCATCCAGAAGGAGGAGAAGAAACTCAAGGTCAGATGTCTTCAAGGCCAGCCTGAGCTGCACACGGACCTCTCCAAAAACAATATACTGTCCCTGTCCCTCCTTCACTGGTGGTGAAGGTCATGCGAACACTTTGGACAGAGACCACGCTTTCCTCACAAAGGCAAATGCAGCTCTTTACCTTACCACCCGGCAATTCCACGCCAAGGTACACGCCCAAGAGAACCGAAAACATCTGTCCACATAGCATTTCCACCTGCGTTTCACAGCAGCTCATTCGACCCAGCCAGAAGGTGTTCCCACCCGCCGGTGACTGGATCCACAGGAGAATGTGATTGCCCACAGTAAGGAAAGGGCACATCACGGGGAAGGAATCTTGGTGATTGCCCACAGGAAGAAAGGAATGCAGACACGTTACGGGGAAGGGATCTTGCAAACACAGCAAGGGAAAGACGGCAGACACCGAAGACCATGCGCTACACCGTCCCCTATACCGTCCCCCTCATAGGAGATACCCAGAGTAGATAAATCCAGACTATGATGAAAATCAGTGGTTGACCAATTTCACAAGAACTTTAAAGTGGCCATTTAGTAGTTTTGTTTTTTTTTTTTTTTTTTTTTTTTTTTTTTTTTTTTTTTGGATTTTCAAGACAGGGTTTCTCCGTAGCTTTTGGTTCCTGTCTTGGAACTAGCTCTTGTAGACCAGGCTGGCCTCGAACTCACAGAGATCCGCCTGCCTCTGCCTCCCGAGTGCTGGGATTAAAGGTGTGCGCCACCACCGCCCGGCCATTTAGAAGTTTTGAATATCAATAGAGAATAATTTCTTGGCTTTCCAAATATTTACCATAAAATTCTTTTTTTTTTTCGAGACAGGGTTTCTCTGTAGCTTTGGAGCCTGTCCTGGAACTCCCTTTGTAGACCAGGCTGGCCTTGAACTCACAGAGATCCGCCTGCCTCTGCCTCCCGAATGCTGGGATTAAAGGCGTGTGCCACCACCGCCCGGCTCGTAAAATTCTTTTTATTGAAAATAGATTTTTCTCCTACAATAATCCTGTTTCCTTTCCCTCTACGTCTAGCTCCTTTCCACCTCCCCTCCCATCCAGATCCACTCCCTTTCTGTTCCTCCTTAGAAGAGAACAGGATTTGTTCTGTGGTTTTTGTTTATTTGTTTTGTTTTTGTTTATTGAGACAGGGCTTCTCTCTGTAACAGTCCTAGCTGTCCTGGAACTGGCTCTTGTAGACCAGGCTGGCCTTGAACTCACAGAGACCCACCTGTCTCTGCCTCTTGAGTGCAGGGATTAAAGGATTAAAGGCGTGCGCCACCACCACCCGGCTGTTCTGTGTATTCTGTGTGTATGAGAGTGTGCCTGCATGAGTGCGTGCATGTACACCCTGTGTGTGCAGTGCTGGAGGAGTCCAGAAGAGGGCATCCAATCCCCAGTTACTGGAGCTACAGCCGTGTGTGTGTGTGTGTGTGTGTGTGTGTGTGTGTGCTGGGTCCTGAACTCAAGCCCTCTGCGGGAGCACAGGTGCTCTTAACTGGGGCTCAATCTTTGTAGCCCAAGTCCTTGAGGGTGAGCAAATGCTGTAGAACAAGATAATTACTGTGGTTGCACAAACTTGCAAATGTACTAAAACCCAGTGACTTTTAGACTTAGGACAATTACAAATGCAGACTTTTTAAAAATGATTTTTATTACTTTTAATTATGTGGGTGTGTGAGTACAGTGCCTCAGAGACAGGGAAATGGGATGCGCTCAGAACAGGACTATGCGTGGTCCTGGGAGCTGGTAATGAAAACTGGGTCCTCTATAGAGGATTTCCATCCCTGAAAAATACAAAATGTTCCAACAGGAAAAGGAAGGACTCTGCAAAGCGGGAACTGATATTTCATTTATTTTTTTTTCACTTTTACATTTTTTTTTAGATTAGAGTACATTTTTTTATGTGTCCAGCAGGGATGGGGAGAAGCGTGGTAGAATAACTAGGAACTAAAAGTATACAGTTCAGTAGGCGAACACTTTATTGGGATGTGTGAAGCCCTGAGTTCCATTCCCAACTCCACAAAAACAATACGTTCATTATAACAAAAGTCAGAAACTTCTCCAAATCACCACCTCAGATCTTGGGAACACTTCAAGTAACCCAGGTTTCAGGAATGTGGGTCACGCTCTGGACCTGTTTTTGCCACCATCGGAAAGAATGTCTCCAACAAACGCGCCTCCCCGCCCCAACACACACGTAAGCTGGCCTGGCTGACCCCAAGGAAAGTAACTTTAGCCCTAAAAATGTCCTTCTCACCTCCCCGCCAGAACGGGACGTCCTAGCCGGTTGCTAGCCTTCTAGAGTAGCTTCGGGAGGCGGAAGGCAGAGGCGAAAGGCAGAGACGGGGACCAGGACCGGGAGTAACTGGGGTGGAGAGAGGTGTAGGGGCGCAGAGGCGTGGGGCAGCACGTGAGCGTGGTGCTGAATGAGCATCAGGGGTGGAGCAGTTCGCGAGTGGGGGTCATAGGAGGAACTTGGAAGGGACTGGGCGGTGCCCTGGAGCCACGGGGCGGAGCGTTGGAGCTCCGGGGCGGAGCGCTGGAGCTCCGGAGCGCCGTGTGTTAGTGCGCAGGGGCGGAGCGCGGGCGAGAGCGCTCAGCGTTACAGAGGCGGAGCGTGGAGGGCTCGGGGGCGGGACGCAGGAGCTGGGCTCTGGAGATTGGGGTGGGAGAAGGGGAGAATTTAGGAGCAAGGTGTAGGGGCTGATTCTGAGCAAGGAGATCGCAGGAGCGGGCGTCAGGGCTGGGTGCTGAGGCTACTCGGGCGGAGTGTGGACAGCGCTGAGACAGGAGCATAGCGCGGGAGGCAGACACAAGGCGTGGAGAGCTCAGGGGCGGGGATTAGGGAAATCAGGGAGGGGTGTGGGGGCGCAGAGTAGGAACGGGGAGAGCTCAGGGGCGGGATTAGAGAGCGCAGGGGTGGACCCGGGAGAGCTCAGAGACCGGTAGCAGAGAGCACAGGGGTGGGGTGGACGTTGAGAGCCTTGGGATGAGACGGCGGTGGCTTGGTCTGTAGCCTGGGCGGGGCTGGGACGCAGGCGGGACCCGTGGGTACTCGAGCCCCGGGCGTCTAGATGCCCAGACAGAGGCGACCGCGGGCTCGACTTGGCCTCGACCTCTCTGCACCTTTGTCCCTGTGCACCCTGGCCGTCTGCCCTTCGTCCCTAGCCGGCCATGCCATCCCCCGCACCTCCCACCGTGCTGCTGCCGTGGGAGCGCGCCGTGGTACTGCTGTCGTGCGTGCTGTCAGCGCTGGGCTCAGGCCTCTTGGTGGTCACGCACGCCCTGTGGCCTGACCTGCGTAGCCGGGCGCGGCGCCTGCTACTCTTCCTGTCGCTAGCGGACCTGCTCTCGGCTGCCTCGTACTTCTACGGGGTGCTGCAGGACTTTGCGGGGCCTTCGTGGGACTGCGTGCTGCAGGGCGCGCTCTCTACTTTCGCCAACACCAGCTCCTTCTTCTGGACTGTGGCCATCGCTCTCTACCTGTACCTCAGCATCGTCCGAGATGCGCGCGGGCCCAGCACGGACCATCTGCTCTGGGCTTTTCATCTCATCAGGTGAGTGGGAGACGCTGCTTTGCCTCCAGGCCCCAGACCCAGGCTTACTGGTCCCTGGCCTTGCTTACTGCACTGTGGCCCTCGTGCGTCCTCTATCTAGGTGGCAAGGTGGCTTGTTCTACTGATGGTCATGCCCCCCCCCGGGCATCCCGGAAGCATGGAAGGATGCCCTGCTTGCCCAAGAGATTGGAGTCAACGTGTTAGAGCATCTCTGAAGCGGGTGGTCGGTGGTGTCTGCCCCAATTGGAACCTTCAGGCAAGGTGGGGGTGGGTGCAGAGCTTGCCCACAGGGGTGAGCCCTGCCATTTAGAAAGGAACTGGGAACAACGACACTGTGCCTTTGCCTCCTTCTTCACCGTGACTTGGCAGTCTCTGCTGCCTGTGGAGAGAAACCCCGATACGTAGGCTGGGAGATGATTAGGTGTCTGTCCTGGCGGAAGAGCCCACAACTTCCAATTCTCTACCACAGTGGGTGTGGTACATCCAGCCACTCCCAGACCACAGTGTCTCAACCATAAAACACACAAGTGTATGCTTTTTAAGTTTTTCATGCCGTTTATAGACTTTGGGCCCCAGTCACTAGAATTTTTATTCTAAGGTTTTTTAAAGATTTATTAATTTTATTTTATGTGTGAGTATTGACTGCATGTATGTATGTGCATCACATGTATGTAGGTGTACTTGGTGCCCTTGAAGGTCAGAAGAGGGCATCAGCCCCTCCCCCAACTAGAGTTACAGGTGGTTGTGAACCATCATGTGGGGGCTGGGAATTGAACCTAGGTCCTCTATAAGAGCAACAAGTGCTTTTAACCACCAAACTTCCTGTCTAGTCCCTCCTAGGAGGACTTGACTGCCTAGAATTATTCAGGATCTTCAAAACTGAGGTCAGTGGCAAAGGGCTGGTCAGGATCAGGGCTGTCAGCCACCTGGAGTCTCTGAGAGCGAGGAAACGAAGGCCTTTGCCGGCCTGTCTTGCCCTGTCCTGCCGTGCTTTCAAGCATGTCAGCAAAAAAGCTGTACCCAGAGGCCAGCTTCACCTGTGTCTTTTCAGAGTTCCAAACTCCTGGTGTCCTGTGCTGAACCCAAGGCAGGAATCCTAAGGCCGTTTCCTTGTCTCTTTGCCTGAGCGCAAGGCCCTGGAGTCTGCCCTAATTATAGGTCCTTTCTAAAACTTTGAGTGCTTTCCAAGGGCTAAGAGGGTAGTCAGCGCTTCAGTAGAGACAGGTCACCTGGTTGTCACACGCTGAGACAAGCTGGGAAGAGTCACTTGACCTGCTGCTCTTGCAACTGTTGGAAGGAGACCAGCTGGTCCCAAAGAAATGAAAGAGCCCACTTCTCAGCTGCTCAGGCAAAATCTTTGTACCATGTCATTCCCAGTGGGGGGGACCTACTGCAAAGGGGACTCGGTTTCTCTGCCCTCCAACACACATCAAATACCAACTATGTCAGAGACCAGAAGTCTTCCATGGTAGGATTGGAGTCTGAACACAGTTGGTCATTGGCACCTGAAAAGGGGCCCAAGTTGGACCTCTCTTTGCAAGAAGTTCTCCTGACTGCACTCTTTCCAAACTGATGAATACGATCTATTTTTTAAGCAAAGGAACAGGGCCTTCTCTGTAGCCCCTACAGCCTGATTTTCCTAGCCAGCCTGAGCTGGGAGTGCCCTGCTCAGTTCTCATCAGCGACCCTCTAGGAAGGTTCTGGGATGCTTGGGGAAGTTTTCTAGGGAAGGCCTGTGTTCCAGAGACTCGCTGGAACCTGCTCAACAGGTTCAGTTATGACCCAGATCCTGCCACACTGGTTGCTAAGGCCTCTCCGCTCTATAGCCTTGGAATATTTGGTCATTGCTGCCGAAGGATCTGTGATATGAAGAATCCTCCTCCCTGGACACAGGCTACCTGACTACCTACTCTGTGTTTGTTGAGTTATTAGGCAAGGCCTCCCTGTAACCCTGGCTGGCCTGGAACCTCCTATCTCTGCCTCCCACAGGTGCTGAGATTAAAGGTGTGCGCTGCCACGCCCATCGATGATCCATTCCCCCTCATCCCCTGGCTCACTACTAAAACTCAAGCCTCTTCTTCAAGTCTTCCAGCCTTGGAAAGGATTTTAATTTTTTTTAATTTTCTTTTTTTTTTAAAAAAGATTTATTTATTTAGTATATATACAACATTCCTTCCATATGTGCTTGCAAGCCAGAAGAGGGCACCAGATCAAATTATAGATGGCCGTGAGCCACCATGTGGTTGCTGGGAATTGAACTCAGGACCTCTGGAAGAGCTGTCAGTGTTCTTAACCTCTAAGCCATCTCTCCAGCCCCTTTTTTCTATTTTTTTTCTTTTTCTTTTCGAGACAGGGTTTCTCTGTAGGTTTTGGTGCTTGTCCTGAACTAGCTCTTGTAGACCAGGCTGGCCTTGAACTCACAGAGATCCGCCTGCCTCTGCCTCCCAAGTGCTTGGATTAAAGGCGTGCACCACCACCGCCCGGCAGAATTTTAAAATGATAACAGTACACGTGGTGGCTATCTCTCCGTGAAGGGTTCTGAAGAACAGTCGGGGTTGATGGCACATTCCTGGAACCCAGAGGAGGTAGAGGCGGGAGAGTCAGGAGCTCAAAACCTGCTTCAGTGCTATTTAAACGTCAGGTCAGTCCGCCATGCTGGGCTGCACAGGATCCTGTCCCCACCCACCCACCCACCCCCAAACAGTAGTTACTGGGAATTGATCATATAACAGGGTGGCATTTTCTCATTAAATTAGAACAAGAAATAGTAAGAATCAGAAGTAATTTCATTGTTCAGCAGTAAGGGAAGCAGTAAGTTAAGGGACTTCCTCTCCTTCCTCCCCAAAATGCCACCCAGCTGGTGATGCTGGTGGCCTGTGCTCTAACTCATGTGTTTAATGGCATGATAGCATGTGGTACGGAAAAGGAATCTTGATGGCTCGTTTTCTGGAAATGCCAGGGACTGAAGCTGGTGCTACCTCCCCAGACCTGAGAAATCCCATCTCTAAAAACAGCTACAGGCATGAAACACAGAATCCCAGAGAGGCCGTGCACACACAAGTTCCCAGGAAAGCAACCATGAGGCCCCAGTGCCTTCCTCTTAGTACTCAACAGGGTCCCATCCCCGGGGACCTTTCTCTGTGACTGGAGGAGGACAGCTGAGACCCCATCATCTGGCTCCCGAAGCCTTCACAAAGAGCTGCCCCATTATTAGATCACCCATGCTCCAGCCAGATGGGCGGGGCCATCACCCACCACTCACAGAAGACAGATGGCCCAAGCCACAGAGCTAGGAAGTCGGGGGGCGGGGGGGGGGGGGCGCAGGGGTAGATGCTAATTCTGACCCTGAGTCTGTGCGTTTCATGACTCTACCTGGCTGGGATAACAATGACTTTAAGAAAACTTATTTATGCTGTGCAGGTTTCCCAGTTGTTAGCATTTTGTGTTCTCCCATTATTTTTCTTGAGTAGACGCGATGTCACCCCGTGTGTATGCTTATGTTTGTGGCTTTCCCGCAGACGCACACATACCAACACATAACCGGCAGGGTGGCACTGCCACCTGATTGGTGGACTTCGTCGCTGAGGAAAATTCTGAATTACACGTTAACCTATTTTCCATGTCTTCTTATCCCCTTGCAAATCTTCCGTTTCCCCATCTGTCTTCTTTATAACTCTGACTTTAAATTTTATTTTTACTTATTGCTTAGGGGGGCTGTGTGTGTCATGGCACCTGTGTGTAGAGGTCAGAAGGCAAACAACTTTGTGGACTTCGCTCTCGCCTCCCACCTTTTTGTGGATTCAAGGGATTGAGTCACCAGGCTTTACGCCTGAGTCATCTTGCTAGCCCAACCTTGGCTATTTTGTTCACTTACTTTTGTTTCTGTTTCTGAGTCCGGTCCTCCTGCCCCACCTCCCTAGTGCTGTGATTAGAGGGATGAGTGCCTCTCTACCCGTTCTCTGCAGTGCCGAGGGTCGGGATGAGACCCAGGCAAGTGCTCTACCAACAGAGCTAAACCCCAGCTCATAGTTATGTTTTGTTTAGGCGGGGCCTTCGTGTGTAGTCTAGGCTGGCCTGAAATTCACCATGTAGCCCAGGTAGCTTCAGACTCAGCCTCCTGAGTGCTGAGGTTACAGACACGTGTCACTGTCCTGGCTCATGACGTTGGCGTTGGGGAGAGTACAGCATGGTAGCTTGTAGGATGCCCTCAGTTTTTGTATGCCCGATGCTTCTTCACAGGGCTTAAAGTCTGCACTCTGGCAGGTTTCAGAAGCACTTTGGTGTTGACTTGGCTAAGGTCACATCTGTCAGGCATGGTGCAGTTATTTCCCTCTCTCTCACTCTCTGTTTGGATGTTTTGCCTGCATGTATGTTTGTACCACATGTGTGCAGTGCTCAAGGAGGCCAGAAGAGGGAATTGGAACTCCTGGGTCTGGAGTTACAGACAGCTTGGAGCCACATGTGGGAGCTGGGAATTGAACCCTGGTCGTCCGGAAGAGCAGCCAGTGCTCTTAACCATCTCTCCAGCTCTGCTTTTGCCTTGTCATTCCTTTAGTGCATCCGTGTGAATGTGTCTCTGTGGTCATTTATTTAGGGTACCCACCCCAGGCCAGGGCTGGAGTTGCCTGTATGGGCAATTTCCTATTCTTCCTCTATAGCAACTGTCTCCACCCTCAGCAGGGGCCAGCTAGCCACCCTCACCCCTGCCCCTGTTCTACCAGATCAGTTCTAGAGTCCTTGAAAAGGGCTGGGAGGTAGGGTGTTGTCTCTTGGGGTCAGAGGTAAGGGTCCTGACTGAGCTGGTCACCAGCAGTCTGGACTTCTGGCTCCACTTCTGGGTGTGACTGAATGCGGAACAGCTGTATTGCGCTCTCTCTCTCTCTCTCTCTCTCTCTCTCTCTCCACACACACACACACACACACACACACACACACACACACACACCCCTCTGGAGCTCCCTTGCATTTATGGAGGAAGAAAGAGTCTTATGTCCCAAGCTGACCCCAAGACTCTGCTGTGTGGGGAGTGGGAAGTTACACCATAGTGAAAAAGAAGCAAAGATAGGGTCTAGCCAAGCCTAGTGGTATCCGACTGAAATCCCAGGCTGAGGCAGAGAAATTGCCATGAGTTCAAGGGCAGAGCTGGATTTCGGGGTTCTTCCTGCCGTGTCTCAGTGTTCTCTCCAAGACCCATGCCGGAGAGGGGGACCAGGGGAGATAATGAATTCATTTGTGTTTTTAGAGGCAGAGTCTCAGCTGAGCCTGGCCTCAACCTTGTTCTGTAGCCCAGTATTCTCTCAGACTCTTGACCTTCCTGTCACACTTCCCCAGAGCAAGGATTACAGGCGCCATACCCCATGCCTACCTTGGCATTTGTTTTAGACAAGGTTTCCTATGGTAGCCCAGACTAGCCTAGAACTCACTGTGTAGCCCAGGAGACTGGCTTTGCTTTAAGGTCAGCCGTCCTTGCCTCCCGGGCACCATGCCCACCTCATGCTCAGTTGCTGTTGTAGGGGTCTGAGACTGGGGGCTTTTAGAGCCAGCCAGTAAATGCTGATAAAGGAGGGGGAGCCTCCACGAAAGGATGCAAGACCTCCACATTTTCTTTCCTGTGGCTTGTTTTTTTGTTTGGTTGGGGTTTTTTTTGTTTTGTTTTGTTTGGTTGGTTTTTTTTTTAGAGATAGTTCTCTACGTAGTCTTGGCTGGCCTGGAACTCACTACATAGATCAAGCTAGGCTTGAACTCATAGAGAAACCTGCATGTCTCTTGCCTTTCTTGGCCTCCTAAGTGCTGGGATTTAAGCCATGTGTCACCATGCCCTGCTCATTATTAAGTATTTTAAACAACAAAGATTCTTTCCAGGTTTGGTAGAGAGATGTTGAGGGAGGAGGATTGCTGGTGAAACATCCTTTGGTTCCACCAGCCACTCATGGTGGGGTTGGGGGGATTGGGGGCAGATGGGGAGATGGGGGGGCTGGTATAGGCCATTCAACAGCAATCCACAGGACAAAGGGAATTCCTTTATAGACTTTAGAGTGGGGGTCTCTGTGCTTAGAAGGGAGCAGTCTCTGAGTTTAGCCATTCTGTGAACCTGCTCAGAAAGTGAGTCCTATTGCCCCACCCTGTCTTGGGGCTGCTGCTGCTGAATGCTAGGAGTTTAGCTGCTTAGGGAAGAGCCTAGATGGCAGGTAAGGCTGCTATGGTTTCCTCCACAGTCCACAGGGTGGCCTCTGATCTAACACTGGGCAGGCAGTCTCTTGAGCAGCACTCCAGGGCACCAGTGCCCCCCACATTGGAGCTGGTTTCCATCTATTCTACTCAGTGTCTTTCCCCAAGATTATATGGTAAGATCTTACAGTGGGAAACCCAGGGCAAGAGCCTCAGGGACAGCAGAGGTTACTCTTGATTCTTCTGGGAGTATCAAACTGCTTCTCTTCCTCCAGGACCTAGGTGGGCAGGGGCATCTGCTGAGGGCTACAGTGTCATCAGGTGGGTCCTGCATTGCACAGGATACCCCTCCCCCTCCCACAGCTGAATTCACAGAATGACCTCATGGTGACCTCCTAGAGACTGACCCCCTGAACCTCTCCCACGTCCTAGCTCTGCCCCACGAGAGGGACAGTGAGTAACCATTGTCCTGGGGAAGCTGCCTCTGCATCCTGGCTCTGTTCCGCTGGGCTTCCCTCTGGCTCCTCTGGCTCCTCCCCAGAGCTGTTCTAAACGGGAGCGTTGTTGCCGGGCAGTCTCCTCTACCCCCTCCCCCGTTCTGTTAACACTTTAAGGCTGTCTATAACCACTGGTCTTAAACCAGGAATTGCCATTTGGCGCACAGAGAGGGTAAAGGAAGACCCCTCCCACACTTTGTTTCCTACCCAGAAGTTGCCAGTCTCCAAGGATCAGAAGGAACCGAGAAACACAGGATGCCTGGAACCCACTTCCAACCGGGGCCCTTCGTGGGACGGACTGGGGCCCGGGCTAATGGTTCAAATGCTCTTTGGAAAGCAGTGGGCAGCTTTTCCACTGGACCCTGCGAAGGGGGAGGAGTGCCCCCACTCTATAACAGAACGTCCCCAGATGGGCAGAGCTGGGATCCCCAAGGGGCCTGCTTCCAGTGGTCATCCAACACGTTGCTATTCTGGGGACAGCCACCTGCCTGAGGCCATCACAGGAACGCCAGGGGATTCCTAGTATGAGGGTGGCTTGCTTCTTTCCTGTGTGACTGCTTCCAGTTTCGCTTCCCTGGGGATTTAAAGCTAGAATGGTAAAGAGTCCCCAGAGGGGCTTGACTGGAGAAAGCCAAGAGGCTTTGCTTTAGTTTTCTCTTCCCTAAGTTCTTCCAGTTCATTCCTTTGACTCTGGAGCTCAGCTCCGCGGGGGCTGGGGTAGTGACTCCTCTGTCCTGCATGGGGTGTCAACAACAGCCCGCTAGAAGCTCAAGGTGTGGGCCAGGAGATGGTTGGCTCATAGATGGTGCTGACTTCCTGGACCCTCACAAGTTGTCGCTCTGTGCTTGTCGGAGTCAAAATCCGCTCCTATCAGATGCCTGCTCTTGGGGGTGGACCCACTGGCGGCCACCTTGTCTCCAAACAGTCATTTTCTCAGGTTCTGAGGGTCAGGACTTCAAGAGACAGACCTGGAATGGAGCACGGTTTGGTCTGTAACTGCTTGAGAAGGGAGGAAGCCTATGCAGAGCCTGACCTTGGGTTCCAGGTGAACAGGAACTAGGAGACCAGGCTCTGCCAGGAGGTGCTGTTGTTGCCACTCCAGGTGAGGGATCGGCTCGGGGTGTGGTGTGCTAACTTTCTTCCCCCTGGACAGACCCTAATCCATGAGGTCCCCTGCTTCAGAATCAGAGGTTTGGAGAGCCGAGGTGGCACCCAGTCTTGTCAGCCTGGCCCACATGAGACTCTGTCTCAAAAAAACTTAAGCCATGGAGGTAACTTTAATAATACCATGAACTGTGGGGCAGAGGCAGCTGAAGAGATGGTTCCGCGGTTAAGAGTACTTGCTGCTCTTGCAGAGGACCTGGGTTTGGTTCCCAGCACCCACACAGCTGCTCACAACCGCCTGAAACTCCCGTTCTGGGGGATATGACTCTCTCTTCTGGCCTCTGGGTGATATGCATACATACATGCAGGCAAAACACGCTCACATCCATGAAATAAATAGATCTTTAAAACATAAAGAGTAAAAGTGTCACCAACCCCAAATTGAAGCCGAGACAGTGCCCTGTGGGGGCAGACAGGAAGCTGAGTGTCCAGCGGGGAGGCCGCGAGAAGAATGGGGGTGGAAGGAACAAGGAAGCATTCGAGCAACCTGGGAGCACCGTGCTTCGTCTGGCCAAGAAGTCTCTTAGTCATGGTCTAGTGAACTTACAGTCTGTGTCGTATTCTCTGTGTTTTCTGTTTCTTCAGAGAGGGTCTCACTCTGCAGCCCAAGCTGGCTTCAGACTCCTGGCAATCCCCCTGCTTCAGCTTCCCTAGTGCTGGGGTTACAGGGCCTAGCTTTCACTTTCTTCTTAGATGCTACAGAAAATGAAAGTTAGGAGCTCAATTTGTGTGACGGGATCAGTCTAAATTCCTGAGCATGACTGGTCGGGCAGAGTGGGGCTCCCCAGAAGCATCCCTGGAGATTCTATCAGCTGTATGGGCTTGACACATACTTGGTATAAAAACATGAATATGTGCTTTTGCTTGTAGACCTTTTAAAATTACATTTATTTATTTTTGAGGGGCGGGCACGAATTGCCATGGCACACATGTGGAGGTCAGAGGGCAAGTTCCGCCTCGTGGGTCCCAGGGACGGAACTCAGGTCATCAGGTTTAGTACTTTTACCCACTGAGCTGTCCCAGCAGCCCCAAGAACTGAATACTTTCGTATCACGTACAGGCTGCTGTTGTGATTGTCCTCTGAGCCTACTTCTCCCAGCCGGGCCTGCTGACCGTTAGCATTCCCTCATGAGGAGGTCGAGAGGTCACAAGACCCTCACCTGAGTGTCCAGCTGCTTCCTGCCACCTGTTGTTTGTCCCTCTGCCTTACTTGCGTGTGTCCTTGGGGAAGGGATGGAGCACATAGGAAGACTAAGGGGTGGGGGCCTCCATCTAGGTGACCCATGGGGAAGTCCTCATCTCTGCTAGCTAAAGGAACAGTTTTCTGATACGGCCTTTTAGGAAGGAGCTTCCACACCCCTATAAGTAACCCCCCACCTATGAGCTGTAAGGAACGCCCAATAAATTCATTGGTTCTCCAGAGGGAACTTCAGCAGAAATGTTCTCAGTTTGGGACCTTAGGGGAAGGAGTAGACATTGCTTATGTACCCTCGTGCCAAGGAATTTTAGCTAGAGCTGTGTGCTTCCCATCCTCCTGTCAGTGACAGGTATGATAAATGTATGTATTGTGTATGTATGTATGTTTGTTTGTATGTGTGTATGTATATATGCATGTGTATTATGTATGTGTGTATGTATGTACCTATGTGTGTATGTATGTATGTGTGTATATATATATGTATGTATGTGTATATATATGTATGTATGTGTGTATACACACGCCACACATCCACCTGCTTTATTCTGATGAACACTGAAACATTACAGCAGATGGGGTCTCACCTCAGAGCCCAGGCCTCCCGAGCATCTACCTTCCCAGTGCTGGGATTACAGGCGTGTACGGCCAAGCGTGCCTCTAATCACAGTCTTCCTGGCAGCTGGCACATGTGTGGCTGCCTGGGCTTGTGGGAGCCGCATGGATGCTCATCTGGCTTTCCTCAGGTGGTGCCATCATCACCCCCACCCTGTGGAGATGCTGGCGTGCCGAAGCTAAGCAGCTTGCCTAAGTGGCCACAGAGTGGTAGTTTGGACCCAGCCCATTGCATCAAAGTCGGAGCACTCAACCCCTGTGTCACCTCCACAAGAGGCGTCCCTTTGATAAGGTGTCTTGGAAGGAGACTGGGCAGGGATTCTTGGAAAGGAGACTTGGGGCTTGGACCTAATTCCAGTTGTGTTGTGGTGGGGGTGTTCTCCAAATGGCGGAGCCAGGTAGGGTCCCCAGTGGTGCACCACCTGACCAGATGTTCTAGACGGTCACTTTGACCCTTACCAGGCTACACTTGCTCCGTGTGAGAAAGGAGGCTTCAGAGCCAAGGGGATTTGCCTACACATAGCCCACGATTCTAGACCCTGGATTCTCCCAATTCCTGAAACCCAAGATCCCGCAGGTTGCCTGGGGACTGACTGAGGGTGTGAATGTTGAAGCCTAGACTCGCAGGCTGAAGTTGGCGTACTGGACCACACCCCTGTGGGTGCAGGGAGAGGAGCCAGCTGGGGCGTGTAAGAGCTGGATCTGTCTGGCCACACCCCTCTCTGAGGAGCACTGGACCTTTATTTTTCAATTATTTTATTTTTCTATACAAGTATTTGCCTGCATTGGTATCCAGGTCTAAGTACTCACAACCTCAGTCAGTCCCCTGGCAACCTAGGAGAGCTTGGGGTACAGAAGTTGGGAGTGGATTCTCTGGGCCTGGATGGGAGATCATAGGCCATGGGCAGGCAAGTGCCCTTGGCCCCAGATGGTTGTGAGGTACCAAACCCGCATCTTTTGCAGGTTGTGTCATTTAGGAGATTGTTTTGAGAGTGTCTCAGTCTGTAGCTCAGGCTAGCATTTTACTGTGTAGTCCAGGCTAGCCTGAAACTTTCTGTGATCTATCTGCTTCCACCTCCCAAGCACTGAGGTTATAGGCATATGCCACTGTGCCCGGTTTCTGCGGCACGAGAGATTGAACCCAGAGCTTCATCCATACTACACAATCAATCCAATCGCTCTTCTGACCAAGCCACAAAGTCCTGAAATTCTAAATCAGAACAGGCTCCCCTTTGCCCTTCCTGCCCTCCCTTGATTTACAGGAACACTGTAACACTATCTGATGCTGGTTTGGGGAGCACTGTTCTCTGCAGGGATAACACTGCAGGACTAGGGGCTAACCTTGGCACCCCTCTTTTCGTGTATTCTTCAGCTGGGGTGTCCCGCTGGCCATCACAGTGGCCGCTGTCTCTTTGAAGAAGATAGGCTACGATGCCTCTGACGTGTCCGTGGGCTGGTGCTGGGTGAACCTGGAGGCTGAGGACCGTGTCATGTGGATGCTCCTGACTGGGAAGCTGTGGGAGATGCTGGCTTATGTCTTACTGCCTCTACTGTACCTTCTGGTCAGAAAACACATCAACAGAGCGGTAGGTGTCTGATGTGCTGGCCCTTCGGGGACAGACTAATTCTCTAAGGGACTAAACTAGTGCCAGGCCATAGGAACTCTGTGCTTGGACTGAATACGGGATCGTGAATAGGCTTGTTGGCTAGTCCTGGTATAGGTGAGACCGAAGTAGCTGGACCACAGAGCTGCGTTCTCAACCGCGGTCCTGCACTGCCACCGTGTGGCCATCCCAGTATTACACTAAGGAGTTCAAAGTCAAGGATGGTGGCCACAGCTAACTTTGACCCTTGGTGGTCAAAATTGTGTCCCAAGTGTCAGCCTTTTCAGGAGATCATAAGTCAATAGGACTGTCCAGAAAGGGAGCCTAAGCGATCAAGGTCAAAGATAAACTGATGGTGGCAGAAGCAGTCATAGTTTGCCCTGAATTTGGAATTCACTATACTGTCAAGAATGACCTTAAGTTTCTGTTCAATCCTTGGGTACTAGGATTGCAGGTGTGCACCACCAGGCCAGTTTCTGCAGTGCTGGAAATTGAACCCAGGGCTTTATACGTGATGTGAGCGCTCTATCAAATGTATTGTATCCCTTTGCCCTGGACACAGACACGGGGTCTGATGTGGCCCAGACTGGCCTAGACTTTGTAACCGAGGACAGCTGTAAACTTCTGATCCTCCTGCCTCTGCTTCTCACGGAGTGAAACTATAAGCATCCCTGGCTTATTTTTTTCCCCAAATCGTACTGGGATGTTTTGTTTTGTGTTATTAGAGACTGAACTCAGGACCTCTGCTTGCTTAAATACTCTTATCCCTCAGCCACACCCATAGGCATGGGTTCTTCTGACTTAGCAGTTAGTTTCCTTTGTACTTTTTTTTTCTTTCTTTCTTCTTCCCTCCCTCCCTTCCTTCCTTCCTTTCTTTTAGACAGTCTCACCGCATAGCACTGGCTGGCCTTGAACTCCCACAGAGATCCACCTGCCTCTGCCTCCCCAGTGCTGGGATTAAAGACCCACACCTGGCCCTGAGCAGCCACTCCTGAGTTAGGATGCTCCTTGCGGGCATCTGTGTTCTTGGGACACCTCATCCTGGCACAGCACCTACACCTCTGTCTGCTGAGACTCCAGTTCTCCGATTTTCACCTGCCCTGTGTCCTCGCTGGGCCCTGGACTGGACTCCAGTCTGGAGTCCTGACTGGAGAGCAGAGCTACCAGTACGTTCCCACACAGACAACCTCTTCTGCATGCTCTTCTTCCCACTGACCTGGGAAGATGGGGGCTGCTCCTGGAGAATAAAGTCCCCCACGCCCCCTGCAGCTCTACCAGGCTCTACCCCGGTGTGTGTGCTTTTTGTCCTTCCTAGATCAGCCCCCTGCTTGCCAGGCTGGCCCTGGCATGTGACAATTAGCTCTTGCGATTTGTCAAGGGTTTTCAGAAAAGCAAAGGTATGAAGTGGTTAGGGAGGTGAGGACATAGTCATTCTCTGCCTGGAGATGGGGAGGGGAGCTGAGAATGAATGGGGAGGCAAGCTTGGTTCTTGAGGAGCAGCCAAGTGGTCCAGCTTCTCCAGGCTGCACCACCTCCCGCTGACCTCTCTGCCCTGTCCTCCCTATCTGTGGGAGACGGGCACTTAGTGCCCTGGGCTGCTGTCATGGACCCTTAGGGGAGGAGGTGGGTTTTTTAATCAGGTATGCTGTTGAAGCTTACCACCTGGATGCCGGGCATATGGTTAGTCCCTCACCAGGCTTCAGTGTCCTCAACACATGGCCAGCCTCAAGCCTCTCATTGGCCAGTTTATTTGGCTTTACCAATTTGATTGTGATTTGAAATCGAGCATCCTTCCTGCCGTGACCAACGTCCCTCAGGAATGCAAGAGCCAAGGCTTGCCCCTTCCTTTCCTTGGCCCCAGGGATCTCGTGTTGTGGAGGGGGAGGGGAATAGCAGTGAGAAGCTGAGCATTAAGGGTGAGCGACGTCAGGGATGGAGGTGGGGAAGAACGGTTGGCTGGAATGGGCTCAGGGCTGTTTGCAAAATGGCTGTCTGTGAGCTTTACCCACAATGTGACCCTGGGGAAGGACTTGAAGCTGAGGGAACTGCAAGTGATGAGCACTCCAGATGCAAAGACCAGCTAAGACCTGGGGCTGGAGGAGACCCAGAGCAAGGGAGAGAATGGGACTGAGGTCCAGACTGAGCGGGCTCACCCTTATGGGCTAGTATAAGGAAGGGTTGGAGTGGAGCCGCCAAGAGCTTGGCGTCACGGGCTCGTCAGACCTGCCATATGCCCTCTGAGAACTTGCCTCCTGCTTTGGGGACGACCTGCCGTGGGAAGGAGGAGACCAAGTAGACATAGTGACCATGCCTGGCCCATGCTGTGGTGGTGGGTCAGAGTATCTAGTTTCTGGGTCCGTTCTGCAGGTGTGGCCTTTACGACTTGCCTATAGGTCAGGTGTGCCTGGGGAAGAAAGGACTAAAAGACGATGCCCAAGTCACACAGGTGACAGGAAGGATGAAGTGTCATTGGCTGAAATGAGGGTGCAGTGGACCCGAGGGTTGAGATGACTTGTTTATCCTGGGCAGGGTTTATGACATCTCAGAGACACTCCTGTAGAGATATGGAGTAGGCAGGGGGTCCGATCTGAGAGTTGGAGGTTGTGGGGGATGACTTCTGGTTTATCTGATAGACTCCAGACCTCCTCAGTGTCCAAGTGGAAAAGGCCACAGTGCCCCCTCTCTTGCCTTCCCGGGCTGGTGGGTTGTGTGGACCTGTGGATGTACGTGGGTGGTTGCGGGCAGGGGCCGCCTGGCTCAGGTCTTTGCTCCCTGTCCTTCTTCACACAGCACCAGGCCCTCTCTGAGTACCGGCCCATCTGTGAGGCGCGCCAGCTGCAGCGAGGCTCCTCCGCCTCCATGGCTGATAAGAAACTGATCCTGATTCCGCTCATATTCATCTGTCTCCGGGTCTGGAGCACTGTGCGCTTCGTCCTGACCCTCTGCGGCTCCCCAGCTGTCAAGTCTCCTGTGCTGGTTGTTTTGCACGTATGTCTGTCCCCGTGGGCCCTGCTACCCCACTGTGGCATGGCCAGATCCCTTCCCTACAGACTGATACATCTAAGGTCCCAGGATGGGCCTAGGGGAAGCGGGGTAGCTCAGTGTCCTTTCCCTGTCCCCAAACAAGCATGGCTTTGCAGTTAGGGATGGGGAGAAATCTGTGTGGTTGTTCTGAGCAGCCTAGAGAAGCCATTGTAGAGTTAACTGATCCCGGATCCTTCTCACTGCAGAAGGCCTAAATGCAAGTCTGGCTAGGTGGCCAGCCACTTCTGGCCTGTCCAGAACTCTGCTTAAGGCCATGTATCTGAGCTCATCCCGCCACAATGTAGAGGCTGGGACTGGAAAGGTCATAGGATTCGTAGAGCCCACTGAGTCCCGTCGACTGTATTTCTGGAATACTCCCAGCCCCGTGTTTATGACTCTCCCCTTCCACCAGGGCATTGGGAACACTTTCCAGGGAGGGGCCAACTGCATCATGTTCGCCCTCTGCACCCGCGCAGTCCGCTCAAGGCTCTTGTCTCTCTTCTGCTGCCGCTGCTGTCCTCAGCCCTCTACCCAGAACCCTCTTGGGGCTCCTACTCCCCCCAGGATGAGAGAATCTCAGGAATCCAGACGGACTCCAGAAGTTCCCAGCACCTGATTGGTGGACTTCTCTCCTTGTTCTCACCGCTGCTGCCTTCCTGGTGCCTGCTGCTGCCCCACCAGGTACAGGGTCGCCCACCGGAAGCCTTGACTAGGGAAGCTCCGCCCCGTGAAGGACCGGCCATCAGGGCAGCCTCTTCTACCTCCTAGACTCTCAGGGCTGCTGTGCGTTCCCTGCACACCCGTGTCCTGGTTCAGTGGGGTTTGTTTGTGTAAGCCCAAAGATGTGGGATGCAGGGAAGCCAGCAATGCAGGATCCCTTCAGGGCACTGGTTCTCAGTCCTGAAGCCACCAGCACTGTTTACAGTTTGAGGGACCCATACCTATGGACCCCTCGGAGAGATGCACCCCGACCCAGACATCACAGTATGGGGTCCGGGTTTGCCACGGTGTTGAGATTCACAGAGAACCTGGAGAAGTCAGAGCTCAACAGCAGAGCCATTTCCCTTAAACCAGGTCCCAAGTCCGCTACGATCACGGAGACGCCGTCATTGACCCAAACCACCCAGGCACACAGCCATGGGCATCTCACGGATTCTCTGCTTGGCTCATCAACCCTCAATATTTATTGCATTTGAATTTCAGCACAGGCCAGAGTCCAGAGTCCTGCCCATGAGTCAATCACACAACACTCAGGTCCTTTCTGGGACCAAGACAGAAGGCAGCTCAGCTCCAGTCCCTAAGGACGACATACGGTTTCTACCTGCTGTTTTCGTACAACTTTTGTTCTCAGTGATTATTACAGGGGTGAGTCAGGAGGGTGTCTGGCTCGGCGCCTTGTTTAGTTAGTTTTGGTTTGCTTGTTTGGTTGTTTTGTTTTGTGGTCAGGGGGTTGGTGAATGGTCCAAACACTGACTCCTCCCCAAAGGAGTCAGCCTTTGGAGATTCAGTCTTGGGCTGGGATATAGCCCACTGTGCTTCCACGTTGGTCCCTGTACCAAAAATATTTAAAAAGCTTTTTTTTCTTGGTAGTTATTTATGGGATATAGAAAGAGGATTCCGAGGTGATTACATTTTATTTAATTTATTTGAGATAGGGTCTCATTATATAGCCCTGGCTGGTCTGGAACTTGCTGTGTAGACCAAGCTGGCCTCGAACTCACAGAGATCCACTTGCCTCTGCCTCCCGATAATAACATTTTTTTAAAAAGGTTTTGTTTGTTTTGTTTTGTGCTTCCTGTACTAGGGCCTTGCTCTGCCACTGGGTTCTACCCCAACCCTTCCTTTTGTTCCTTTTGTTTTGAGCAGAGTCTCACTAAGTTGCCTCGACTGGCCTTGAACTCTCTCTCAGCCAGGCTAGACTTGAACTTGCGTTTTTCCTACCTCAACCTCCCAGAAAGCTAGTACTAAAGCCTCGGGGCAGTGTGCCCAATCAAAGAAGGGCATAAGAGAGCTGTGTTTCCGCTTCCACTCAGCGGCTCTTCTAGCAAGCCTTCCCTCATTTCAGAGAGCTAGGTACTCCGCGTCTCAGGCCCGCCACCTTGCAGGCAAGTCGAGGAAATGTTCTACTATGCCTGTAGACAGTGCCCTTGGGTTCTGTCCGTACCCCACGAAGCAGAGCGGATTCACAGAGCTGGTAAAGGGGCTGAGGATGAGGAGGACAGAGCCACACTGGGCCGTCGATTCCCATTTTGTTCTCAAACAACATCTCTCTCAGAAAAGGACTCGTCAGAGGACTGTGTCCATATGCTCCTTTTCTGGTTTCCTTGGGAAGTGTTTCTTTAGGAAAATCTACACGAGGTGGGTTCCCTCATGGGCATCAAAGAAAGCTCCTCAGCTGGGGGCTGTCTGTTTACAGAAACAGCCTACATCAGGCTTAGGGCGTCAGGCACAGGGCCTGCTGAGGTCCTGGGAAGACATTACAGCCGATTGTGCACTGTCAGCATGCTGCCAGTAATGATCTCCTGGCTTCTAAAATGGAACGGAAATTCTAGGAACTGTTTCCTGCAGAGAGAAAATGATCTACAGAATACCACAGAGGAAATGATGTGGGAACAAACCCAGCTGGGCAGGGCTTTGGGGAGCCCTGGCTGTTGGAGGTCCAGGAGCCTGGGGCTCACTCTAGCTCTCTCTGATGACTGATGCCATTGGTCAGGATTGCTGTCTGTAAGTCCCTCCGCAAAATAAACACTTTGGCTCTTTCCACCTGTTTCCCATACTGCCCCGTTGCTGCAGGGGAATGGCGGCAACCACAGGCTTGGTACCTTGCCTCTAGCCCCGTGAGCGCACAAGCTGATCTCAACCTTAGCGCTTCTCAGAGCTGGTGACCAAGTGGTTTCAGAACTGAAAACAAAAGGAAGGTGAGCCTTCAGTGAGTCCCAAGAGGAGGCCCTAGAGGCTGCCAGCTCCCATTACGCCTTGTTCAGCCTGGTGGCTTTTTATCTCTTAGCGTTACTCTATTTATCTCCCCATGCCCCCTTGGTCACCAAAATGTGACCTCAGCCTTAACGGGAGCTACAGCCTTTGCTCCCCCTTCTTCAGCACTTTGTGGTTCTTGTTCTCCCAATCAGTTGTCACCTGCTTCCTGCCTCTGTCCGTCTGGACACACACACACACACAGACACACGTTAGTTTTGGAGATACCAGGGGATTAAACCTAGGCCCTTGTGCAAACTAGACAAGTGTTTAGCATTCAGCTATTCCCTCAGTCCTTTTATTTTCTGTATTTTGAAGCAAGGTATTCTCACTAGTTGTCCAGGCAGGCCTTGAACTTGAGAGCCTCCCGTCTCAGTTTCACGGTTTCTGGAATTACAGACCCGTGCCTTGGTTTCCCGGCTGCCCAGACCAGAATAATCACACAGAAAAGCCAGGAAATGAATGAGCGGTCTCTGTTTACACAGGCTTCTGCCACCAAACTCAGCCAACTTTCGGAAGCCTCGGTTCGTTCTTTCTGTCTCTCTCTTAAAAGAATAAAGGAAACCCTTCATTTGTCTTCACTCTGTTTTTATGTGTGTGATTGCTCTTGTGTGTGTAAGCGCACCATATGTGTGCAGCACACTTGGAGGCCAGAAGGGAGTCTGAGCCCCAGAACCTGGGGTTACAGGTGGTTGTGGGCAGCAGATAAAAGGAACTTAAACCTGAGTCCTCTGCAAGAACAGGAAATGCTCTTAGCTGCTGAGCCACCTCCCAGCACCCTCTTCTTTTGTTTTTGGAACTCACAGTTGTGGAATAATGAAGCCTAGCGTGAGATATTTTTTTTGGAAGCATGATTTTTTTTGGCTGCGTGAAAGTCCAAAAACTCTTTGCTGCTTTAAATTAGATGAATCATTTTATTTTCTCCTGTGTGCTTGCTAAACTAATTAGCACTGAATTGGGGAAGGGTAGATGGCCTGAGGCCTGGAAAACCCTTGCTTTTAAGGTATGTAGCCACGGGTCACATGCCTGGGCTTCGCAGATAGACACTTGAGAAGGTGTAGGTACCTGTTTTTCTTGGCTGCAGCCTCCTACCCTCTTGTCTAGCTTCTCTCCTTAAGTCCTGGGCAAGCTGCACTCTGTAATTCTGGATCATACACCCCCTCTTCCATCCATCAGAACCTTCTACCTTTGCTAGTTAGTTCTCATACACACTGTTTTCTACCTTATCTCACCCTCCACAGCCCCCCATGACATTCTCTGACCCTTGACAACCCTTCCTGACTGTCCATGACCCTCCCTGACCCTCCACAACCTTCCCTGACCCTCCACAACCTTCCCTGGCCCTCCATGACCTTCCCTGGCACACTATGACCCTCCATGGCCCTCCACAGCCCTCCCTAACCTTCCATGACCCTCCCTGACCCTCCACAACCTTCCATGACCTTCCCTGACGCTCCACGGCCTTCCCTGACCCTCCATGACCTTCCCTAACCTTCCATGACCCTCCCTGGCCCTCCATGGCCCACACTGGTCCTCCACAACCTTCCATGACCTTCCCTGACCCTCCACGACCCTCCCTGGCCCTCCATGACCCTCCACTCTTCACTGTGCGGTGCCTCTCTCCCTTTCTGTCCATTCCTCCTGCCTGACCTGACTGCCAGCCTCACTCTGATGCTACCTCTGTCTTCTTTTCCTGTTCAGGAAGTCCTCTGAAGCACCCAACTCCATCTAGACCATAAGTCCAAACCTCAGCTTCACATTGCTGGGATCACAGGCCTTGCACGTCAGTGCCGTGATTTACTGGGGTTTGTTTATGAAAGCACAAAGAGGTGGGCTCCAGGGAAAACAGACATGCAGGAGCCACGCATCCAGCCCCTGGTTGTGAGAAACCAGACATGCAGGAGCCATGCATCCAGCCCCTGGTTGTGGGAAACCAGTCATGCAGGAGCAATGCATGCATCCAGCCCCTGGTTGTGGGAAGTCAGCTGTGCAGGGTCCATGCATCCACCCCCTGGCTGTGGCATTCCAGGCTCCCCTTACCTGGCACTTTCCCCTGTCTCCCAATCTCTCTCTGACCTTCTCCCTGCAGGAAATGCAGCTTGCTGCTTCTCCCTGCTCCACACTGTCCCTTTGCTTGGTGGCCTCTTTCTGCCTCTATCCAATGAACACCTAACAGGGTGACCTCTTGTTCTCACAGATTTCCCAGCAGACCTCTAAATACTACTCCTTTAAGCCCAGTGCCTGGGTGGTAGAGGCAGGTGGTTCTCTGGGAGTTCAAGACCAGCCTTGTCTACATAGAGAGTTGTAGGCAAGCCATGGCTACATAGTGTCTCCAGAAAACAACAAAAAGCAACATAGGAAAATGGTTTATTTTAACTGACAATTCAGATTACAGATAGTCTATCATTTCAGGAGGCTCACAGCTGCAGAAACTCAAAGCAGCTGCTTATAGCACAACCACAGAATAGCAGAGAGCTATGCTTACAAGCATGCTTAATAATCTCAGACAGTCAGGGTGCTGCTCGCTTTCAGGTTAGGGCTCCTGTGTCTTTTAAGGCAAGCAAGATAATTCCCCATAGACATGCTGTCTCAGTGGGCAAATCACTCAGTGCTTGCTGAGTGATTATGGGGACCAGCATTCAAGTTCCAGCACCCACTGAAAAAGTAAAGCATATTGGTGTGTGTTGATAATCCCAGCACTAGGGAGGCGGAGACAGAAGGACTCCTGGGGCTTACTGGACAGCCAGTCTAATCAGCGAGGGCCAGGTCCCAGTGAGAAACCCTTTCTCTTTTATTTTTTAATATTTATTTATTTATTATGTATACAATGTTCTGTCTGTATGCCTGCAGGCCAGAAGAGGGCACCAGACCCCATTACAGATGGTTGTGAGCCACCATGTTGTTGCTGGGAATTGAACTCAGGACCTTTGGAAGAGCAGGCAATGCTCTTAACCTCTGAGCCATCTCTCCAGCCTGAGAGACCCTTTCTCAAAAGAGCGAGGTGGCTAGCACTGGAGAAATGATACCTGATGTTGTCCTCCACTCCTACATGTGGACACACACATACACACCACACACACGAGCACCCACGTGTGCACACACATGCACACACACACACGAGCACCCACGTGTACACACACATGCACACACACGAGCACCCACGTGTACACACACGCGCATACACACACGAGCACCCACGTGTACACACACATGCACACACACACGAGCACCCACGTGTACACACACATGCACACACACGAGCACCCACGTGTACACACACGCGCGCACACACACGAGCACCCACGTGTACACACACGCGCGCACACACACGAGCACCCACGTGTGCACACACATGCACACACACACGAGCACCCACGTGTACACATGCGCACACACGAGCACCCACGTGTGCACACACACACACGAGCACCCACGTGTGCACACACACACACGAGCACCCACATGTATACACACATGCACCCCCACACACGAGCACCCACGTGTGCACACACGCACACACACACACAAGCACCCACGTGTACGCGCGCACACACACACACACACGAGCACCCACATGTACACACACACAAAGAAGCAAGCGAGGGCTGGCGGTGTGGCTAGAGCAGGGTATTTTCCTTGAGTGCATGTTTGCAGGGCCCAGGCCACTGATAAAGAAAAGAGAAAAGAGGTTTGTGAGCCTCCAGCTCTGGAGAGAGACCACACTCCAATCACAGTCTCCCTCCTGCTAATATTAGATCACTGTGTATCAGTGCTGGCCTCCCAAGCTTAGATGTTGTAACTAGGTAACAGTGAGACCAAACTGATTCCAGGACATCACTCAAAGACACCTGGAGAAAGTCTGTGACCCAAGATGTCACCTGGCTGTTACTCAGCCTGTCTTGGGCAATTGAAGTCATCCTGAAGATTCCAGTTCCTGCCGCACCCTGACAGAAGACATCACAGTTAAGAGCCCAGGAACAGCTGCGGGCATCAGTGGTGACCCCAAAGAGACAATTTTTTTCTCCTCCTGGAACAAGGTGTTGTCATTTATAAAGACATGGCGGACTGGAGGCCGGTGCCACGAGGGGCAGCAACTGGTCACCGAGGTCTCCCAGGGTCCCCTTGGTGGGTGGGAGACTTCAGCAGGTGAGAGACAGATGCGCCATGCAGAGAGAGTCTGGGTATAGAGTTTATTTAGTGGGTTATGGAGGGGAAAGGGAAAGGGGGAAAGGGGAGAAAAGGAGGGAGAAGGGAGAGAGGCAAAAGCTGCCTCTCCAAAAGAAGGAGAGAGAGAGAGAGAGAGAGAGAGAGAGAGAGAGAGAGAGAGAGGCAGTCCACTTGCCAGAATGGGGGAGGTTTGGAGTGGGTGGAACTTGTCTCTTAAAGGGTCAGGGTACCCAGGTGACAGACCAGGCCAGCAGATTATAACACAAGGTCTCACTCTGTAGCTTTAACTGTCTTGAAACTCGCTCTGTAGACCAGGCTGACCTCAAACTCGCAGAGATCTGCCTGCCTCCCGAGTCCTGGGTTTAAAGGTTGGTATCACCACACCTGGCTAATTAAAATATTTTATTTACGTATCTGTGTTTTGCCTGCTTGTATGACCATGTGCATACCAGGCACTCTTGGAGGTCAGAAGAGGGGTCAGATCCCTGGAATTGGATTTACAGGAAGTTGTGAGCCACCATGTGGGTGCTCAGAACTGAGCCTGGGTCCCCTGGAAGAATAACCAGTGCTCTAATATCTGAGCCATCTTCCCAAGCTCCAACAAAGGCCTCTTTTTACATTTTAATTATTTATTTTTATGTGTATGGTATTTTGCCCGCATGTGTGTCTGTGCACCATTGCACACCTCTGCCAAGGAGACCAGAATAAGGCATTGGATCCCCGGAGTCTGGAGCTAAAGAGAGTTGTGAGCTGCCATGAGGGTGCTGGGAATTGAACCTGGGTCCTCTGGAAGAGCAGTCAGTGCTTTTAACCACTGAGCCCTCTCTCCAGCCTAATACTTACTGTTGTTGGTGCCTCTTTTTATGCAAGAATTCCCGGCAATTTCTTATACCCATGCTGCCAGAGGAGGAGGCAGGCCCTCCCACTCTCTGGTCCTCCCTATCACTTTTCTTCCTGGCAGACAGCGGAGCTTGCCTGAGCACATTGCGTCAGGGTATAGTCACCAAAGTTAAAAGATTCCAAGGTTTGCTAGAACAAGCTGACAAAGACAAATTTGTTACAGAATATACAAACTTACTACATCAGAAAGGCAATCCGTGAAATTACCCATTAGGCCAGCATAATTCAGAACTTGTGTATTTCTGTTTGTGTAGGGGAGAACAGGAATGTAGACAAATTTCAGGAGTGAAACTGGTTGTGGGGGGATAGTGACCCCGGAGGCAGGAGTTAGCTTGTAAACACTGTATCTGTGGCGCATCTAGGGCTGGTGTTATGGATGGACTCCAGGGCCTCCCATGCTGGGCAAGTGCTCTCTGAGCCACACCCCAGACCCGGGCTACTTTGTTCCGTTTGCTGAGGTTTTGTTTTGGTAATTCAGCAGACCACAGACCTTAGCACCACGGTTTCCATGATGGAACTACCATTCAGGATATAATAGCACACAGACAGCACTACTTGCCACAATGAGAACAAAAAGCTAATCCATCAAAGTCCATAGTTCTGCGAAGTCTCTAAATGTAGCTTGCTTTTTGGCTTCTGCAGCTCAGAGTCGGGCTAACTGCTCTTGTTCACTGAAGTGTGTCAACCCACAACATGGTTTTTGTACTTAAAAGCTCACCCTGAGAAAGACTCAGTGCTCCGTGAGGATCCGGAACACCAGTGTAATCGAGAACTGGCTAATAAAGGCTTTATCGGCTTACACCTGTGCCCAAGTAGCGCACTTGGGTGGATACCTCCCACTGTAGCGGTCCTGATTAGTTACTTTGTTTCGTTTGTGTGTTTTACCAACTTGACACAGGCTAGTGCCATGTGGGAAGAGGGAACCTCAACTGAGAAAACGCCTCCATCAGATCTGCTGTTAGGCAAGCCCTGCAGTATTTTCTTGATTAATGATTGATATGGGAGGGTCCAGCTCAAGTGTAGGCGGTGCCAACCCCCAGTGGGCGGTCCTGAGTTTAGGAAAGCCAAGGGAGCAGCTAAGTGGTCTCTGCCTTAGCTCCTGATGCCCCAGGTTCCTGCCTTGAGACTCTGCCCTGGTGTCCCACCACGATGGACTGTAAGCTGAGACGTGAAATAGACCTTTCCTCCCCAAAACGCTTTTGGTCAGTGTTTGTCAAGCAAACTAAGACACGGTTATTGGGACAGGCTCTCATGTAGCCCAGGCTGGCCTCAAACTCACTATATAGCTAAGGATGGCCTTGAACTCATGCTCCCTCTGCCTCTGCCTCCCCAGAGCTAAGATTACAGGTGTGCACCACTATCCCCAGATGACTTTTTTTTTTTCATTGTGTTGTCTGGACTTTAATCACGTTTCAGAATCAAGTATCCTCCTGCTTCTGTGGCTGGGATTGCAGGCATGTATATTCCACTGCCCCCCAGCCTCTGGCAGCCTTCCTTTGTGTGGACCATGAGAGCTCAGGTACAAGGCGGTCATGTTTCCTCACTCGGGGCGGCCTTTCTGAAGACAAGATGCCAGAGAGAGCCACTCACTGGGGCTCTCCCCTTCATCACCCCGTTAGCTACCATCCCAGGAGGAAGCGCAGACCTGCCTGAGAGTCCTCGTATAATCGGCTGAAGAAACATCTAGGGGAGCTTTGAGGGTGAGTTGCCCGCAGGCTGGGCATAGACATGGGAAGAACTGTTGTGGATGTTTTGAGTCAGGTCCTCATTCTGTAGACTTCAGGCAGGCCTAACTCTAAGTTACCCAGGTTGGCCTGGAACTCATCCTGTAGTCCACCCACACAGGACCAGAACTTGTTTGATCCTCCTTCCTCAGCCTCCCAAGGGGTTAAAGGTGTGCATCGCTCTGCTCAGCTACAAGACTGCCTTTCCTACAATCCCCTGCGCTGGTATAGCCCACAGACTCAACTGCCTGGGGGAACTTCCACCTCCCAGAGCCCTAAGCGTGTGGGCTGTTGCTCATAGTCTAGATGCAAGGGGGAGCCGTGTAGCCCCACAATGCCTATGGCTTCTGCAATACAATCCCCAGGCTGTGAAGGTGGGAAAGGGAAGTATCTGGCTGGCTGTAGCTCTGTCCTGTGCTGGTGGATGACACACCGCTCGGCAAGGCTGTAGGCTGCAGTGCTCGCTGATCAAAGTACTCTAGGGGATGTGTAGCGCTTCCTGTCTTGCCCTCCCACGGCTTGAAGCACACAGTGTCTCACCGTAGTTAACTGAAGTTCTCATGTAGTGCTGTGAGGACCTCTTCCCTGAAGGGATGCAAACTGTGTCTACCTCCTCCTCCTAAGGTCCCACTTAAATCATGTGACAGCCTTCTAGGTGGATTTTTTTTTTTACTTAGCATTATGCTTTTATAAAATATGTTTTTTTTAAATATTTATTTATTTATTATGTATACACTATTCTGTCTGTGTGCATGTATGAAGCCAGAAGAGGGCACCAGACCTCTTTACAGATGGTTGTGAGCCACCATGTGGTTACCGGGAATTGAACTCAGGACCTTTGGAAGAACAGGCAATGCTCTCAACCACTGAGCCATCTCTCCAGCCCTATAAAATATGTTTTTATTGAAACAGAATTATGTCAATTTCCCCCTTCCTTTCTTCCCTCCAGGCCCTCCCAGATACCCTCTCTCCAACAGCAAATAATGGTGATTTGCTGCTTGCTTGGAAATGCTGGGGATCGAATCTGGGCAACACGAAATGCTTAGTAAGTGCTTTGCCACTGGGCAGCATCCCCGCCCCTGAGATGAACCCACTAAAGGGGCTAAGATGGGGCCACATTGCCAGCTCAGAGGGTTAGAGCACTGGCTGCTCTTTTAGAGGACCCTGGTTCCATTACCAGCACACGGCAGCTCACAACCATCGATAACTCCAGTTCCAGGGGATCCAGGACCCTTCTTCTGACCTCCTCAGATATATACTTACACGACACACAGATAGACATGCAGACAAAACACCCTTACACATAAAAAAATGTATAAAGTGTTTTAAAATGGATGAGGTGATACAACCTGCTATCCCAACATTGAGGAAACACACCAGGCTGGGGTACATCCTGAGGCCCTGGCTCAAAACACCAAAAACAGCAGCTATATCCCAGAGACAGAACACTTGCTTAAACATGCCCAAGGCAGTCCTAGGTTCTATCCCCCAGCATAGCCATAAGAAGGCTAAAGGGCGAGAGTCATTAAGCTCATCTTGCCAGCACAAGTACCCAAGTTCAATCCACAGAGCTCCTGTTAAAAAACTGGGGAGGTGGAGACAGGAGGATTGCTGGGGTGGCTAGCCGGCCTGTCTAGTCTAAGTTGTGAGCTCCAGGCCCCAGGGAGATGCTTCCCCTCAAAGGAGGTGGGCGGTGCTTCTGAGAATGACAGCCCAGGTTGTCTTCTGGCCTCTGCGGGCGTGTGTACACACATGCACGCGCACCACACACGCATCCAAATAAAAAAGGAAATAAATAAATTAAGTAAATAAATAATAACCCTTACGTATTTTTTTAACCACAGATTGAAAAGTGATGACCTTGGGAGGGAGGGACGGCTAGCGAGATGGGTCCCATAGTTAAAAGTATTTCCTGTCCTTCCAGAGACTCCGAGCTGGGTTCCTAACACCCACGTCTGGCATCTCTCAGCAATTTGTAACTTCAGCTCCAAAGCGAAGCTGATATCTCTGGCATCCAAGGGCACCTGCACACACATGACGTATGCACAAGCACACACAAATAAAACTAAAAATAGTAAATCTTAAACAGTTATCTATAACAAAGAGGCTGTGCTTAATCATCAGAAAACATGCTGGTTGCTGAGGAACAATGACAACATGGCTGTCATGCCCCAGGCCCGTGGTTCTGAGGAACGCACCCTTCTATACTGTCCACTGAACTCTGGGATAGATGAGGTCAAATTCTGTTCTTGGTAGAGAAAGAACAGAGCAAGCTGATCGAGACTTGGGAACTTCCCCTCCAGGGGCTGAGTCAGAGCGTGGACGGCAGCCTCCCTGCTTCTGAGACATTGGTCAGAAGCGTGGACAGGTGCTGAGTGTTTAGACCAGACTCCTGTTCCGGCCTTTCTCCTCCCTCACTGCTCAGCATTTTGGCCTTGGGTTCTCCTGGCCAGGGGACACACCCCTGCTAGGTAGAGCTCGGGGCAGGGCACAAGTGAGGAGATGCCTGAGGCAGGCCTTGGACTTTAGACATCTTGTGTCAACCCCTCTCTAGACAAGGTGCAACCCAACAGCACTGCTGAAGAGCAAGTGTGCTTGATTGGACCTCGCCACTATCATTTCCTTATCGTGACGGCTGCCTGACCCACCAACCGCTGCCCGTCCTTGCCTCAGAGCAACCCCCGGCACATGCCCACCCACCTCAGTTTGTATCCAGCGCTTTCCACAACACTGTGTGTACATGAATAACCTGCCATGCCGCCCCTTGACATAGAAAGACTACAGGAGAGATGTTCGTGCTCACTAGAATACTATATATAATTTGAATGTAAACAAAAGAGATTGCAATTGTGATAAGGTAGGAGCCGGCAAACCTCCAGCGGCATCCAGCGGCATGCTGGGGTCCTCAGACCACCCACTGCCAGGGGAAGACTATACCACTGGCTTTAAATTTTGCAGGGGTGGGGGGCTGGAGAGATGGCTCAGAGGTTAAGGGCACTGACTGCTCTTCCTGAGGTCCTGAGTTCAATTCTCAGCAACTACATGGTGGCTCACAACCAGCATCTGTAATGAGATCTGGTGCCCTCTCTGGCGAGTAGGCATATATGAAGACAGAACACTGTATACATAATAAATAAAAATATTTTTAAAAAAAATTTTAAAAAAAATTTGCAGGGGTGGCAGTGTGGCACAGTGGTAAGAGCTGTGGCTACCTTCACAGGCATGGAAAATAAAACCAAACCCGATCGCATCTCTTCCCACCTCCTCCAGTTAGTTGAGACAGGCAATCCCAGCATTCTGTGGTGGAGGCAGAGGGACCAGGAGTTTAAGGTCATCTTCACTACATATGGTGTTTTAGGCCAACCTGGGTGACATGCAGTAGCCAACCACCAAGGGACTGGAGGCATGACTCCAAAGGACTCGGGGCCAGTTCCCAGCACCCCCATGGTGGCTCACAGCCACCTTTAACTCCTGTCTGAAGGGTCTGATGTCCTCTTCTTGGCTCCTTCAGGCACCAGGCATGCACGTGGTGCACATACATACATGCAGGCATAAAAGTTAAATAAAAATTAAGTTGTTGTTTTTTTTTTTCAAAAGAACAACCTCCACTCAAGGTCACATGTTGAATTATTTTATTAAATGCTTTCTTTCCCCTTTGCAGTGCTGCAGGGGAACCCAGGGCCTTCTTCACGGTGGGCATCTGAACTTCATGCCCGTTCCTTTCCCAAATGTTCCTCTTGGAGACCAAGTCTCAGGATAAAGTTCAGACTGGCTGCTACTCAGATCTTCCCACCTCAGCATTCCCAGTCTTGGGATATATAAATAGCATATATATGGATATTTGTTACAAAGCCCAGTGTGATGGGTAGTTTTAAATGTCAACTGTGTCAACGTAGAACCATCTGAGGCAAGAGCCTCGGCTAAAGAAGTGCTCAGATCAGGCCTGTGGGCATGCCTTTAGGGGACTGTCTTGATTGTTGATTGACAAGTCCCAGTCCATTGTGGGCAGGAGCTCCTGCACTATAGATACCGAACAAGAAAAGGCTACCTGAGAGCAGCAGACGGCTTCAGTGCGCTTGTTCCTTTCTGCTTTTGACCATGACTATGATGTGGCTGACTACTGACTGAGTGCCTGCCCTGATCTCCCCTCATGATGTACTGTGACCCAGAAGTGGAAGCCAAATAAATCCTTCCTCCCCCAAGTTGCATTTGGTCTGGAGTTTTTAACACAGCAACAGAAAGGAAACCAGGACTCCCAGCTTCTCCAAAGTCTTAATTCCTTCCCTATGTTCCTATCGAGAAGCAAGCTCCTGAACTCAGGAGGCAAAGGCAGCTGGATCTCTGTTAGTTTGAGGCCAGCCTCATCTACATAGATTCTGGAGAGTCAGGGCTGTGTAGAGAGACCCTGTCTTAAAAACAAACACAAACACAAAACAAAACAAAAAGGTCCAGAAAGCAAGGCTACAAGCCCCACAGTTGTCTGCCTGCCCGTCTTGCCAGTCTCCTCCTGTTCCCTTTTTGCACTTCAGACAACTTGATTTTGCAATTCCTTCTTTGCGACACACACGCTTAGTGTGTTACCAATAGCTTAGTACATACTGTCCCCTTTCCAGTACCCACCGCCACCAGAGAACTCTTCACCTTCCCCTACTTACAGCTCAACTCCTACCCCGACTTCCCCACCCCTGCCAAGGGCCATTAACAGCCCTGAGTTGCTCAACGTGTTGACGTGACTATACTCGGTATGTGACCACGCTCAGTACGTGACTATGCTCAGTACGCTGCTTTGTTTCTTGTCAGTTGACGTGGGAAGAGTGGCCTCAAATGAGAGACCGCCTTCATGGCTTGTGGGCAAATCTCTGGGGCATTTTCTTGAAGAGTGATTGATGCTGGGAGGGCCCAGCCCATTATAGGTGGTGCCACCTTTGGGGTGGTGGTCCTGGGATGGATAAAAGAAGCTAGCCATGGAGACCAGACAGTAACCAACCATGCTCCTCCATGGTCTCTGCTCGGTTCCTTTTCTACTTTTCACCTTGACTCTCTGCCTAGGCTTCCCTCAAGGGCACTGGTTTCAGGAGGTGTAAGATGAAATAACCCCTTTCCTTCCTAAGTTGCTTTTGGTTGAGGTCTTTATCACAGCACTAGGAAGTAAAGTAGGACATTCTGTTTCCCCAGTGAGAGTCCGAGCCCCAAGAGCCAAGCATATTTTTTGTACACATTACCTCTCCTCTCTGCTGTAACAAAAGGCCCAGTAAACACCAGCACTGACTTAAAGGAAAATCGTACGTAAACTCACAGCCCAGGAAAAGTAGCTCCAAAATTCTAAGTTTTCCTTCTCCACCCCTGTCCTGCTCCTTCGTTTCCTTTCTTGCTTCCTTTTTGTTTTAGATCTTGGTGTGGGAGAATTGTCTGTATTCTGTCAATCTTGTTTTAAATAAACGCTGATTGGCCAGGTAGGAAATATAGGCGGGAAAACCAGACAGGAAGTAGAAATGATACTAGGAGAACAAGAGAATTCTGGGAAGGAGGAAATTGATTCCTACCTCTCCTGCCCAGATCACTGAAGCAGCAGGATATGATCTGCTCCACTGAAAAAGGTACTGAGCCACATGGCTAACATAGATCAGAAAAATGGGTTAATCAAGATGTGAGAGTTAGCCAGTGAGAGGCTAGAGCTAATGGGCCAATCAGCTTATAATTCATGGAGACCTATGTGTGATTTTCTTTGAGGCTAAAGAGTTGTGGGGTACTGGGCAGGACAAAAACCCCAACAAACAAGGAGCCAGCCCCTCATGTTACAAGATCTGGTCTTCACAGCTGTCTATCCAAAGATGACCTTGATCTGATGACCTGCCTCCACCTCCCAAGTGCTGGGGTTACAGCTGTGACCACACCAGGCAAGACCTACTCTACAACTGTGCTCTGGCAGTTTCCGGGTTGTCTTACTAATCATGATTTTGGAATTGAGATCCGAGACCTGCAGCTTCATCCCAGAACTCTTGGCAAAGTTCTTTCCCCATTTAGAAGCAACTTGAGGGGCTGGGAGGTAGCTCAGCAGTTAAGAGCACTTGCTCTTCTTGCGGAAGAGCCAGGTTTGGTTCCCAGCACCCACAGGGTGGCTCCTAACCTTCTGGAACCTAGTTCCAGGGGATCTGTCTCCCTCTTCTGACCTGAGCAGGCACCAAGCACACACGTGGTACACACACATACATGAAGGCAAAACATTCACACACATAAAATGAAATAAATCTTTTAGAACATTTTGGAGACAGAAGCAAGGGCAGGATGGCCAGGGAAGGCTCCATCGGCCACTGATCATGGAAGTGGGGTGGGGGGAGAGACAATAAGAGGGGCAATCTGAAAACTGTGAAGATCCACACACTCCCCAGCCAGAAGCATCTAGGGTGCTGTGTCCCCAAGAGTGCCCACTGCCCTCCTCCCACCCCTAGAGACTGTTAACTGTGGCATTGCTGGTTCCTGACACTCAGGACAGGTCTTCAGGGAACACAAAGGACAGGACTATAGAACGGCCTCCGGGAGTAGCTCGAAGTGGCCTTGGGGCAATGGCCGTGGTTTCTGTGCTGCAGGTAGGTTGCGTTTGTTGGGAGAAGGACGGTTTAGAATGAAGAGGGCGAGACAGAAGTGCGGCTCCATCCAGGGGACACAGGGTCCCGCGCAGCTGCGCTCCTCTCTTCCCAGGCTCAGCTTGGCCTCCGCCGCGAGCCCTTGGGACTGAGGATGAGCGTTGGTTACGCAGAACTGCGACTGCGCAGGAACTAGATACCCGCTGGATATTCTCTCAGGGTCTGAACACAGGCCTGTCCGTGCCCTGTTGGGGAAGTCAAGGCAGGGATTGAACCCTCAGCTTTCAGATCCCTTCTTACCGCAAAACGGACAGAGAAAAGTGAAATAAGTGGGGGGGGGGGGGGGCTAAGGCTAAGAAGCCGGTCTCAGGCCTCTGCATGTCCCAGATGGCAAACTTGACCTTTCTTTTAGTTCCTATACCCCCACTTCTTACTCCCCAAGTAAGTGACACCGCCAACCATCCTCAATTTTCGTGCATTTTTTTTTGGCGGGGGAGGGGTGTCTTTTTCAAACTCTGTGATATACACGGAAAGCTCTGGTCCTGCCACGCCTTAGTTGGAGACCCTTGTGTTGGAGTTGTGTGGGAAGAAAACAGTGAAGTTTTGCTGAAGGGAGATATCCCCCCCACTCCGTCGCCACCTGAGAGGATCTACATTCCTGGACTCATAGTGGGCACCGAATAAACTGCTGAAGGGGAAGGAGATTGGACTTGAGCCTCAGCAATAGATCAAAGAACATGTCTGACAAGGACGAAAATCTGCGGGCCTGGTGGGACTTTGCTCTGGGTTTTGGCCACTTGGCCTGCTCAGCGCCCTGGCAACCGCACACGTGTTGAGCGCAGGAGCGGGCAGTGGTCAGGCTGTGGGCAGACTGCTGGGCCCAGACCCGCCTGTGGAGACTTACCCTGCCCTGCTTTCCCCATAGTGATGAGCGCACCTCTCTGGGCCACTCAAGGTTCCTTAAAAAGACAAAATAAAAATTTCTCCTCAAAAAGTGTTCCTTGGGGCCAGGACATAGCCCAGCATTAGAGTTCTTGCGTTCAGCTTGGTCTCCAGCACCAATAATAATAGTAATATTAAGATGATAATAATAATAGTTTGGGCATGGTTCCTTGGGCAATCACTGACTCTCCACTAGGGACACTCGACTGTAGACCTCGTCCTGGGGACCACTCTGCTAAGTCTCTACGGCCCCATCTGTCGCCCATTAGCTAACGTTAAGTATACTGGGCTGGTGACAGCTGCTTGGGTCCTTGTGCTCCAGACAGAAATAACCTCTCTAGTCACTCTGGGAGAACATGACTGGTGGAAACCTGAGCGGTGAAAACACACTGAGGGCTGTTTCCTCCGGGTCCCAGGCTCAGCCCGCAGTTTCAGGAGACAGACACACTGGTTTAGCCAAACTCTAGAGGTTTTACTCAAAAAGCAGAAGTGAAAGGAAGGGCCAGTTTCTCGGTGCCCGAAAGGGTTATTCTGATTTAGACTGGCAATAAAAATGCAATTGGCTGGGAGTTGGCATGACCAAAGTGCATTCTAAATGTCTTCCCTCCGCACACGGCACAGCTGGCACTTTGAGGAGCTGAGCTGCAGGCTGCCCTTGCGGAGCAACGATGGAGAAAGAAGAGCAAGAGAAGAAGGAAGGGGTGAGTGTGTGGCTGCCGGCAGCCAGAGCTGTGGGCCTGCCCAGCTGTCCTTGAGACTCCCCGGGGCTCTGGTGTTACAGGTCCAGCCTTCAGCGGGATGGTCTCTCTCTGGAAGAGGACGCTCGCTCAGAAGCCTGACCAACAGCTGGGCTTTTATAGTAGGAGGCGTGATTGGTGTTAATAGACAGATGCCTGTTAGGAATCATGCCCCTGGAACAGCTGTTGAGAAAGCACCAGGAATTGGGCTGCCGGGGAGGGGGGAGGTGGGGAGTGGACTTCAACTTGCAGAGTGCTTGCCTAGGATGCGTGAAGTCTGAGGTCTAACCAGGTGTGGCGGCACACGCTTATGTCTTCGCAGTCAGGAGGTAGAAGTAGGAAGACAAGGAGTTTGAGGTTAACCTCAGCTACAAAGGGAATTCAAAGCCAGCTTAGGATAGAGACCCTGTCACAAAATAGGGTTTTGGGTTTTTTTTGGTTTTTGTTTGTTTGTTTTGTTTTGTTTTGTTTTTCTGTTCCAAACGCACACAGTACAGCTGGAGGTTAGGTGTAGATTTCTTTGACTGAAGAAAATCCACTGTGCCAAGAAGGTGACATGAATCAGAGAATACTTTCAAGGAATTTGCATTTTAATCCTTCCAGGAGCATTTGCTCCTAAGTGGGTGAGAAACATGCATTTGTGCCAAATAGTGTTTATTGAGGTCCTTAAGACATACAGTCAGGAAGCCTGGCCTGCAGCATAGAAAGTGGGAGTGGGCTTGGGAGGGAGAAGTGTCTGTTATTGAGGCCAGCTCCTTCCCATCTGAGCTGTGGCTAAGACTTTGGCAAGATATTTAATTGTAGTAATTTAGTTATTGAGATAGTTAGTACAACCGAGGCTGGCCTCAAACTCCTGGTCCCCCTGCCTCTACCTCTTAAGGGCTAGGAATGTAGGTGCGTGTCATCTCACCTCGCTTAACTCTTTCAGTGTCTTCTCGCCTATCAAATGCCCTGATAGTCACCCCCTCTCCTGGGTGCCAGAACAGATAATGCATGGGAAGTGTCTGGCCAGGAGGAAAGGCCCCTCTTGATATTACTGCTCGGTTTATCCTATGGAGTCAGTGACCTCACTATTGACACTGGGCACCAGGTATCTCTGTCTAGAGCTATGGGGGACCATCGGGGCCTCTGACTCACTTTATTTCAGGTATGATAAACAAATGTCCTCTAGGGGGCAGAATCAACCCCTCCGCGCACCTAGGGACCTCACTTGGATTATCTTGTTTTGTTGTTGTTGTTTATTTGTTGATTTCCCAGTGCTGGGGACTTAACCCAGAGACTCACACATGCTAGGCAAGTGCTCTCCCACTGAACTACACCCCCAGTCATTTTCTCACTTTCAATTTAAAATAGGGGCTCTCTAAATTGCCCAAACTGGCCTTGAATTTGCCTCCCAGACGGCTGAGATTCCAGGCCTGTGCTGCCACCACGCAAACTTCACTGGAATTGTCAGGGCTGAGAAAGGGTTTGACAAATGCCATCACCTGTAGTTGATAGGAAGGCACCTGAGGCTAAGAACTTGAAATGTTCAGGGTCACAGAGACGCTGTGCCCACTGCTCAAGGAGAAAGGAAAAGAATGGGGGTGTCCGCGTGTGGTGCACTCTGCAGATGTACGCTCGGTGGAGGGAGACAGCTCAGAGAGCCCCTACCACGGGGCATGGGTTGACCTCAACTGCCCGCACCCCATTGTCCAGGCCTAAAGCCAGGCATGGAGCCTGGGGATTAGGAGAAACCAGGGAGGCAGAGGCTGCACGATCTTCTGGGAAGATGCCAGGCAGCAGTTGGGCCCAGCTGTCCCTCGGGAGCTGTGCAGCTCAGGCCTCAAAACTACTTCAGAACTGTTGAGTACAATTTCCTCTTTTCCCTACAAAGCAGCACTTTGGACAATGAAGACGTGTTCTGTGATGTGTCTCTGACACGGCTGCGTTTCTGTCCTCCCCAGGTCCTCCCTGTTGTCTTGTTATTAACTCACTAATAAGCTCACCCACATGAGGCAATTACTATATATAGATCAGCTGGGTCGCGGGGCGGGGGGCTTTTTGCCTTCCCTCTACTCTTGAATCGCACCCAACAGGGCCAACCCCAATGAAGGTTATTTTACTGAAGCCTCGAGATGTTTCCCCAGTAATTTGGTAAGAGTGGGGTGCGGAGGAGGGCTCCGCGAGTGCCCTGTCACTGAGCCACGTCCTAGTCCCAAATTCTTTTTCCTCCCTTACCTTGAAAGGAGGAAAAGAGAGAAAGAGAAAGTTGAGGTGAGACTGTAACTCGCGTTACACAGGATTCAACCACGTAAAGATACGCAGTTAATCGCTCTCAAAAGACGGAGGAGTCCCACTGCTTTGCAGCCTGGATGCTAAGTGGCAGAGGCAAGAATAGAAAGACACAAGCTGCATTATCAGACTCGGGCGCTAACCCCAAGAGCCGTTGCCAGGGGCCTGGGGAAGAGGTACCGGGCAGGCGATGCCGCTCAAGAGTACAAAGTTTCTGTTGGGATGCGGGAGCCCTGGAGCTGCAGGCCGGGCCTGTGGTTGCAGCGGAGTGTCGCGGTGATGGGCAGCACGCTGACCGTGTTGATTGGAGCTAGTCCTCCTTGGTTGCTTGAGATTCACTGAGTACATTTTACACGCCTTCACCACACACAGACACAAAGATAACGACGTGAGGTGGCGAGCGTACTGATAAGCTAAACGGTGCTAATCGTTTCACAAAGCGTGCGCAAACACCATGGTACACACTGTAAAGCAGCAGGCCAGACCTACCTGCTGCTTGGAAGTGAGGGGGGGGGGGATGCACAAGGAACACAAATTCCGTGGAAGACCGGGCTGCAGAGAGAATTCAAGTCAGCTCAGTCAGCCTAGACAACTTAATGAAACCCTCCCTCCATCTAAAAAAAAAATATTAAAAGGTAAAGGGGGGGTTAATTTGTAAATCTTTCCCCCACTACTATTTTTGATCAAGAATAAAAGCCTCTTTCATTGTTAGTTGGTGCTCAGTCTTTTTGGCCCTATAGTTCCAGGAGGGGAAGGAGAAAGGACCCAGCTTGGGGGCAAAAACTGGTCAGTTTTGTTATTGGAGGTGGGATGTAGCCTCATGAGCCATACTCCTCATCAGAGGATCAAAAAGCTGCTGAAGAGATAGCTCAGCATTAAGAGTGCTTGCTGCCCTTCCAAAGGACACAAGTTCAATTCCCAGCACCCACACTGGGCAGCTCACAGCTGTCAGTAAGTCCAGTTCCAGCAGCTCTGACCTCTGGCCTCTTGGAGCGCCTGTATTCACGTGCACATAATTAAACCAATCTAATTTTTAATTTTTTTTTTTTAGACAGGGCTTCTCTGTGTAGCCCTGGCTGTCCTGGAACTCACTTTGTAGACTGACCTCAAACTCACAGAGACCTGCCTGCCTCTGCCTCCCGAGTGCTGGGACTAGAGGTGTGCTCTAGCACCGCCCAGCTGTAAATCTAGTTTTTAAACACTGCAGGTCAGCAGTGAAAGAATGCTCATGGGGCTGATTCAGTAACTTGTTCTGTTGGTTAGTGGCATCCACTGTTAGGCAGGGACTATTGGGGACCCCCCTCTGCTGTGAGGGCCCCCAGCCCGTGCAGCTCTCTTCTTGGAGATTGAGAGAAATCTCTGGAGCTGGAGAGATGCATGAAAGCCTAGAACTCTTCTAAGAGCTACTCCATCATCAGGACCTGTTCTTGACAGCTCGCGGATTAAGTGTGGTGGCGCACGCCTTTAATCCCAACACTGCAGAGGGAGAGGCAGACAGATCTCTGTGAGTTCAAGGCCAGCCTGGTCCACATAGTAGAGAGACTCTGTCTGAGAGAGGGGGAGAGAGAGAGAGAGAGAGAGAGAGAGAGAGAGAGCAAGCTAGCCAGCCAGGCACGTAGCTCACACCTCACACATCTACAATGCTAGAATCCAGGGAGACTAAGGCAAGATGATCAAAAATTCAAGGCCTGGGCAACTTAACAAGACCTGCCTCAAAACACAACAACAAAAACAAAAAACAAACCTAAATGATGGTGGAAAGCTTGATTAGCATGTACAAGAACCAGTCAATGTCTAATACACCTATCAATCTACTCGTTCACCCAGCCATCCAGACATCTACCCATCCATCCACCCATCTATCACCCAGTGCCCATCCATTCATCCATTCACCCATCCACCAATCCACCAAGCCGTCCATCCACCCATCCATCCACCCATCGACCCACCCACCCACCCATCCATCCATCCATCCACCCACCCACCCATCCATCCACCCATCCATCCATCCATCCACCCACCCATCCATCCACCCATCGACCCACCCACCCATCCATCTATCCATCCACCCACCCAACTAGCAACTAATTGTAGCATGAAAAATAAAAGCCCGCCGGGCGATGGTGGCGCACGCCTTTAATCCCAGCACTCGGGAGGCAGAGGCAGGCGGATCTCTGTGAGTTCGAGACCAGCCTGGTCTACAGAGCTAGTTCCAGGACAGGCTCCAAAGCCACAGAGAAACCCTGTCTTGAAAAACCCCCCCAAAAAAAAGAAAAAAGAAAAGAAAAATAAAAGCCCAAAGACAGATATCAGGAGTAAAGCTAACCATGCAGGAGCCGGGTGGGACTAAAAGCAGGCCTGCCCGCAGCTCCTTCTACACATGCTAGAAGTACAGCAGACCTCCCATGTCTGCTCCCTGACATCCTCCCTGCCTCTCACAGAAATTGACCCTGGTGCTGGCCCTCGCAACATTGATAGCTGCCTTCGGTTCATCTTTCCAATATGGGTACAACGTGTCTGTTGTCAACTCACCATCAGAGGTAGGTAAGCCACTGTAGTAAGTGAGTCACAGCTGCGGACAGAGGGAGGGGCTTAGAGATGCATGTGGTCCCCAGAGAGCAAACACAGCCTACCCCTTAAGGACCCTTGGCCGTCAGGACCCAGGCCAAGCCAGTGACCAAGTCCTCAGACCTCAGGTTCTCATGAAGATACCTTCTGGGATGGCAGTGTGTGGAGTCACCTGGAGGGCAGTGGCCACACCATTTGGATGACCGCAGCCATTCCAGGTGTGAGAAATACTGCAGGGGTTGGTCTGTCAGAGTTCTTCCCATGGATGTTCCAACCCACGCACTAGCCAGGCAGCTCTGGCCCTGTCTCCATCTGGCTAAACACCTCCATTAATTCTTTCTGCAAAAAGAATTCATCTGGTTCTATGCTCTCTGCCCCCAGTTCATGCAACAATTTTACAACAACACCCACAACGAAAGAACCGGGGATTTCTTTGATTCCTTCACCCTGACGCTTCTGTGGTCCGTGACAGTGTCCATGTTCCCCTTTGGGGGCTTCATAGGCTCTCTCCTGGTTGGACCCTTGGTAGATAAATTGGGCAGGTAAGAGATGAGTAGGTTGTCTTGGGCTACGTGTGCATACCTGTGAACATGTGTGTGTGCATGTGTGCATACATGTATGTGTTATGGTGTATGTACTTACTGGTGTTGGTGTGTGCATGTAAGCATAGTTGTGCAAGTGCAAACATGTATGTGTGCTTGAGGAAGCTAGCAGTAAATGTTGACTGTCTTTCCTCTATTGAGTTCCCCTTTTAGAAAAAATATTGGTTTTGTTTTTTTTTTTTATGTGTGTGAGTGTTCTGCCTGCATGTATGTATGTGCACTGCTTGTGTGCCTGGTGCCTGATAAAGCCAGAAGAGGGTGCTGGATCCCCTGGAACTGGAGTTAAGGACTGCTGTGTGAGCTGCCATGGGAGTGTTAGGAAGGGAACCCCAGGTCCTCTGTGTAAATTGAAGTTTCTGTCCCATCCGGTCCTGTAGCTGCTCAGTTTCAAAGAAACACACAGAGGCTTATATTAATTATAAACCATTTGGCCTATTAGCTCAGTCTTATTATAACTAGCTCTTACAACTTAAATTAATCCATAATTCTTTTTTTGCTTTTTTATTGATTTTTATTGCTCCCCTCCCTGCCTCCCCCCTCCCCCCTAATCCATAATTCTTATCTATGTTTAGTCATGTGATTTGGTATCTTTTATCAGTGAGACATTCTCATCTTGCTTCCTCTGTGTCTGGCTGATAACTGCCTCTCTACCCTTCCTCTTCCCAGAATTCTCCTAGTCTGGTCACCCCACTCATACTTCCTGCCTGGCTACTGACCAAACAGTGTTTTATTAAACCAATATGAGTGACAAATCTTTACAGGGTACAGAGCCTTATCCCACAGCACCTCTGCAAGAGCAGCAAGGATTCTTAACCACTAGGCTATCTATTCATCCTCTTCCCCATCTTTTTTTAAAAGATAGGATCTCACTATATAGCCCAGGCTGACCTCAAACTCACAGACATCCCCCTGTGGCTACTCCCCAAGTGCTGGGATTACAGGCTTTCTTCCACAACAGCCCCACCTTTGTTCACCTCCCTGAATCTCGAGGCTGCCGGATTCGGTTTAGCTGGCTGCTCAGTGTATGTCAGAACTCTGCCAGTTTTCCTGCCTCCTCTTCCCTGTGGCCCCTGCCCCCATCCCTTCTACCTCCATTGCTGGGGCCACAGCTACGTGCCACTGTCCCTAGCTTTTTGAATGTGTTCTGGAGATCAGAATGCAGGTCTCCACGTTTGTCCAGCAGGCCCTTCACTGGCTGGGCCACTCACTGTGTAGTCAAGGGTGATCTTGAGCTCCTGATCCATGGGACTACAGTCATGTGCCAGCATGCCCCATCAGGGCAGATAGATTTTTATTACCCCAAACTTATAGATATTTATCATCAGCTTTTCCCTTTTGAATATTATCTTTTATTGTTAGATAATCCATTTCATCAGTCACATTCCATTGACTTTTCTTCATATCTTTTTATTTAAAAAATTAACTTTCCATTTTACATACCAACCCAAGTTCCCCCTTCCTACCCTTCTCTTGCCCCCCACCTCCCTCTTCCCATCCTTCATCCACTCCTCAGAGTAGAGGTAAGGCCTTCCTTGGGGAGTTAGCAAGGTGTAGGATACCAACTTGAGGCAGGACCAAGCCCTTCCCACATATATCAAGGCTGAGCAAAGTATCCCACCATAAGGGATGGGCTCCAAAAAGCCAGTTCATGTCCCTGGGATCGGTCCTGGTGTTTTTAAACACGGGCCTAAAACTGAAGGCCTTGTCATGAGAGGAAGGTAGTGACCAGGATAGCAAATCTTATCTTCTTTGGGGGTTATTCAAATAACTAATGTTTGGGAACCCAGACAAGAGACTTTGGTCCCGGCGATGGCTGGGGACACCCCCAGGAATGAGCATTGTGTGCCAGAGAAGAAACAAGTCAGGTCCTTTGACTCACTTAAACCAAAAACTACTTCCTCATTGAGAAGCCACCTAGATTTTTATACTCCTAGAATATTCCAGTTTTACTTTTTTGTCTTTTATCTTATTGAATTACTATTTGTGAAGGATACAAAATCTGTGTCTAGATTCATTTTTTATTGTTTGTTTGTTTAATTTTTGTTCTTCATTTTATTTTATGTGTCTGGGTATTTTCCCTGAATGTGAATCTGATGCCCAAGGGGACCAGAAGAGGGTATCAGTTCCTCTGGAACTGGAGGTACAGACAGTTGTGAGCCACCATGTCGGTGCTGGGAATTGAACTCGGGTCCTCTGCAAGAGCAGAACGGTCTTAACTATGGCGCCATCTCTCCAGTCCGCATGTTCTGTTTTTGGTGTTTTGGTTGTTATGCTGGAACTCAATCAGGGCCTCAGCACAGGCTCGGCAGCTACTCTCCCGCCCGAGCCACACCCCCAAGACTCGCTTGTTTTTGAGACAATCTCCACAATGTGCCACCAGGTTTGGTCTGAACCACTGGGCTCCGGGGATCCACGACTGCAGCCCACTGACGTCATAGCAGACTGATTTTACTGTATCTTAGGACAAGTCTGTTCCCCTCTGTTCCCGTCACCGATGCCCTCTGTCCTCGGCTCCCACAGCAGGATTGTTCTGTTAGTCTCAGGTCCCAGGAAGCTCACTGCCGTCACCAGGGGCCACTGCTCTGAGCAGACACTGAGTGTGTGTTGACTGCGTGAATTCACGAGGAGGATGTGAATGAATGAGTCCTCACGCTGACCTGCCTTCTTTCACACTCACTACAGAAAGGGGGCCCTGCTCTTCAACAATATATTCTCCATCATCCCAGCCATCCTAATGGGTTGCAGCAAAGTTGCCAAAACCTATGAGCTTATCATTGCTTCCAGACTTCTGGTTGGAATATGTGCAGGTAAGGAGCCCTGACCCGCAGTGCCGTTCAGCACGGGGGAGGTGGAGCCAGCTCCCAGGAATTTGTTGCAGTCTGGGGCTTCCGGAACACAGAGACTGAAATGGACCCTACACAGGCACCTGAGTCTGTGCCTCGTCCTCATGAGTGGGCACTGGGCATACCCTCACTGTAATGCTTCCTGCAAGGAACGCTGTCTTTGGCTTGTTTTTCCAAGGCAAGGATTGAACCCAGGGCCGTGAGAGCTAGATGAGCACTCTATCCCTGAGCCACAATTCCCAGCCAAAGAAAGCTTTCTCTGTAAGAAAAAAACTACAAAGCCTGAGTTTAGAATGGTCCTTCCAGTCTCGTCCCTTTATCAGAATCTCAGCATCGGCTATGACAATGGTCAGACGGAGGGTAGTACTGGTCAGAGGGTAGTGTCTGTTGGAGGGTAGTGTCAGCCAGAGGGTAGTGTCTGTCAGAGGGTAGTGTCAGTCAGAGGGTAGTGTCTGTCAGAGGGTAGTGTCAGTCAGAGGGTGGTGTCAGTCGGAGGGTAGTGTCAGTCGGAGGGTAGTGTCTGTCGGAGGGTAGTGTCAGTCGGAGGGTAGTGTCAGTCGGAGGGTAGTGTCGGCCAGAGGGTAGTGTCTGTCGGAGGGTAGTGTCAGTCAGAGGGTAGTGTCAGTCGGAGGGTAGTGTCAGTCGGAGGTTAGTGTCTGTCGGAGGGTAGTGTCAGTCAGAGGGTAGTGTCAGCCGGAGGGTAGTGTCTGTCGGAGAATAGTGTCGGCCGGAGGGTAGTGTCAGTCAGAGGGTAGTGTCGGCCAGAGGGTAGTGTTGGGTGAGGGTAGTGTTGGGCGAGGGTAGTGCCGTCTACTTAGTGAGCAGCTCCTTTATTTGAGAATAGACCGTCCTACATCACGAGAACAGAAAGGGCTAATGAAATTTTGTTTCAGTCGTTGCTCATCTGTGCATCTGTGGGAGAACCAAGTTGAACAATAGATTTCTGTTTTTTTTTTTTTTAACTATAGTTAAATATAGTTTTAAAAAGTTGTGGAACTTGGGCTGGGCAATGGTGGTGCATGCCTTTAAACCCAGCACTCAGGAGGCAGGGACAGGACAGTCAGGCTTAGACATAGAAACCCTCTTGGAGGGTGTGGGGGCGGTGTTTGAAACTGGCTTATGGCTGCCTGGGATCTGCTACATTGGTTCCAGAAAGTTCTTCCCTAACTGTCTAGAAATGGAGACACTTTTAGAACATTTGAAAGCCACACTTGCCAGTTTCCCCAACCGTCAGCCTTTCCCAGTGCCCAGTCAGGAGTGGCTTTGCCAATTCTCAGGGTCCTTCAGAAGCAGGGTGGGCACCCCCTGAACTCCGCCCTCAGCCATCTCCTTCCAGAGGGTCTCAGAGTAAACTTTCCTTCCCGATGTGGGGTAGGGATGGCTGACCTAGGAAAATCCCTGCAGCTCCTCAGCAGGCAGAGAAGGCCACAGGCTGGTGAGGCAGAGGTGGTGCACCTTTGATTCAAGAGCTTGGGAGGCGGAGACAGATGGATCTCTGTGAATTTGAGACCAGCCTGATGTACAAAACTTAGCTCAGGCTAGCCAGAGTGAAGAACGGCCAGACAGTGGGGGGGGGGGAGAAATAGCCACATTAGGAGAAAACTAGCCATGGGGCAAACTTCACTCAGCACTGAGTTCTTGCTCCTCATCCCCCCAACCCCTATCCCTGAGAGTACCCGGGGAAGCCATCCCTGCCATCATGGCCTCACCTGACTTGGCTCTGTCTTTGGTTTTCCCTGCAGAAACTTCTAGACGTTGTCAGCTGTAAGCTAGTGCAGTCTCTTTCCCACTGATCATAAGTATCCAGGATGGGTTTCCAAAAATAATAAGAAAATATTAAAAACACTAATCAATAAATCACAGCTAAAAATGCAAACCTAGGACTGGTAAAGATGGCTCACCAAGTGGAGGCAACTGGGCACCAAGCCTGACCACCTGAGTTCTATCCCAGGAACTCGCGTGATGGAAACCTAGCTCCCCAAAAGCACACACACACACACACACACACACACACACACAAATGTAATTTTAAAATGTTAACCTAAGCTGGACCTGGTGGCATGTACCTATGATTTCAGCCACCTAATAGGCAAATGTAAGAGGATTTCAGGTTTAAGATCTGCTTGGGCTACAGAATAAGGTCTCAATTAGCTCACACATACCCTGTCTCAAAATGAAACAAAATATAAAAGATCACAGGGAATACAGCTCAGTGGTAGAACACTTGCCTGGCAAGATCAAGGGCCTGGCTTCATTCACAGCACACACACAAATAAATTCCAGCCTGTGGAGATGGGGTCTCCTCACTATACTCTAACACTTGACATGCTGAGGCAGGAGGATTACCAGTTTGAGGTAGCCTGGACTGTGTATGTGTAGCAAGACCTCAATTGTTTTCTTTCATTTGTTCATATTTGCTTTTGAGACAAGGTCTCCTCTGTAGCCCATGATGACTTCAGACTTTCAGCAATCCTCCTGCACCAAGCTCGGAAGTACTGGGATTATTAGGCGTGTACCAGCACACAAGTTTTGTAAGAAGAAAGGCTTGCTCCACATGTTCACACTTCCCTTTAATGTCTTAACAGCAGACAGTTGGATTTTCTTTTTGTTTTCATGAGACACATGATATTTATACAGGAAATAAGTCAGCAAAAGTACAAACCCGACCACCATCCCTAGGACCAAGAAACATCTCATGATTTCCTCTGGGGAGTTCTGGAAGGGCATGGTGGCATGGGCACACACACGGCAATGGCCAGAGGCCTTGCGACCAGTGCAATGGGTAACAGAGATGTGTGCGGTTGGCCCATGGGAGGAAGGAGCCCAGTGGCCGTGGGATGGGGCCACAGTCAGAAGGCCTCTTGTAATCCGCTGCCTAATCACAGGCCCAGCTGGATTTTCAAGTCCGCCCCTGTTCAGTTAGTGGTGACAGTAGATGGCTGCAGTTTCCAGGAAACCCCACACTGTGTTCCAAGATGTAAAAGGGTAAAGAACACCTCGAGACAGTAGGAAAAGTAGTTACAACCTCAGAGACACCCTGGGAAGGTTCTCAGCTCACACTTGGACCCAGTGGTATGGTACTGCTCTGTTTGGGCTCCGCTTCTCGCTCACACCTGGACGTCAGTCAGGTGATCAGGCGTCCTGCCCCTTGGACCACCCGCACCAAGCACATAGCTCACTGAGAATGAAGTACACAGCCCTGCTGTGGGTGAGGAGCAAAGGTAGCTGAGCCTTGGTTCCGGAGGCTCACGGATCAAGGGTTCGTTGTTGATCAACCCCTTGACAAGAAGACCGAATGAAGGCTTTCCCTGGCCAGAAGGAATGAACGCAGACATTGCAAACCCCCAGCTCCAACTCTAGGGTCTTCCCAGCTCGGTCTGGAGAGTCTGCCCCAATAGAGCTAGCCATGGGCTATCCCTGTCTTTTTAGCGCTGGGTGCCTGAGGCAGAAGGAGCTCTAGTTTGAGGTTAGCATGGGCTACACAGCAAGACCCCTTCCCCCCAGAATACACAAAGTAGAGATTGCTTCCCACCTTGTAAGTGTCCTTAATGGAGACACACCTGCCCGACTTCAGTTTGTTTTCACTTTGTTGCTTTTATTTTTTTATTTATTTATTTTTTTGGTTTTTCGAGACAGGGTTTCTCTGTAGCTTTGGAGCCTGTCCTGGAACTCCCTTTGTAGACCAGGCTGGCCTCGAACTCACAGAGATCCTCCTGCCTCTGCCTCCTAAGTGCTGGGATTAAAGGCGTGCGCCACCACCGCCCGGCGTTGCTTTTATTTTTTACATTTATTTATTGAGTGTGTATTATGTGGATGTGAGGGGCACGCGTATACCACTCCAAGTCTGTGAAGGGGTCATTTCTCCCTTTCCACCATATGGTACCCAGGAAGCAAATTCAGGTTGTTAGATTTTGCATCAAGTGTCTTTACCCAATGAATCATCTTGTCGGCCCTCCTTTAGCTTTTGTGACAGGGTTTGCTACATGGTCCTGGCTGACCTGGAACTTGCTATATGGACCAGACTGGCTTAGAACTTGCAGTAATTCTCCTGCTCAAGTGCTGAAGTAGAGGTGTACACCGCAGTTTTGGGCAAATTTATAAACCTACTTACTTTCCAAGACCTTGTGCAGATCAGTAGGCACTCTACCACTGAACTATACTCCCCTCATTCCAGCCAGTCTTTTTTGTTTAATATTCATTTTTATTTTATGTGCATTGGTGTTTTGCCTGCATGTGTGTCTGTGTGAAGGTGTCATGTCAGATCTTGAAGTTACAGACAGTTGTTAGTTGTTGTGTGGGTGCTGGGAATTGAACCCAGGTCCTCTGGACAGTCAATCAGTGCTCTTAACCACTGAGCCATCTCTCCAATCCCCCACCTATGCTTTTAATATTTAATTTATTATTGAGTGGAGGGGCTAGGGGCTGGCTCTGTGTACATGAGTGCAGGTGCCTGCAGAGGCCAGAAGAGGGCGTCAGATCTAATGGAGCTGGAGCTACAGGCTGCGAGCTGCCTGGTGAGGGTGCTGGGAACAGAACTCGGGTTCTCCGCAAGAGCAACCAGTTCTCTTTACTGCCAAGCCACCATTTTTTAATTTCTCAGGGAGATTATATATATAATTTATTTATTTTGCTCTGCACATGGCTTTTTGAGACAAGGTCTTTCATTGAACCAGGCTGGCTGGCCTGCAAGTTCTGCGATCTGCCTGCCTCCCTAGCCCCCTGCACTGGGATTACCAGTATAGATCCCCATATCCAGCTTTATGTGGGAATTGAACTCAGGTCGTCATTCTTGCACAGCAAGTACCAGCCGAGTTCTCCCCCATTTTAAGGGAGGGCTAGGCTAGAGAGCATGCTTGGTAAGGTAGGACGGGTCCTTAAAGACTAAATCTGTCTCCCCGACTCTTTCCTGGTTAAATTCTTATCTCAATTCTCCTTCAGGTGTATCTTCCAATGTGGTTCCTATGTACTTAGGGGAACTGGCCCCTAAAAACCTGCGAGGGGCTCTTGGGGTGGTGCCCCAGCTCTTCATCACCGTTGGCATCCTTGTGGCCCAGCTGTTTGGCTTTCGGGATCTCTTAGCCAATGAGGAAGGTGAGAACAGAGCCCTGCCCCCGCCCTCTGCTCCTCCACCCCAAAACTACTGACTTTGCTGACTTCCCTGCTCTGTCCAGGAAGACAGTGCTTGGTGCCACGCTCTGTCCATAGCCTGCCATGCACTTTGTGGGCCCTGAACAAGCATGTGGCGACACATTCCTTTTAGGAGACAGCAAGGTGTCTTGACTGAACAGGAAGGGCCTATGTCCCTTGAACTACTAAGTGACTGTCCACATGCTCAGAAGCACACAATAACTTATAAATGACCTCATTACCTCCTCTTTCTCTGCCTTGAGTCTTGAGCCACTTTTTTTGTTTTTGAGGCACAGTCTCATGTAACCCAGGCTGTCCTCGAACTCATTGTAGTCAAAGACGACCTGGAACTCCTCATCTCCTCGTCTCCACAAGTACTGAGATTACGGGTGTGCAAAACCACAGCTGTTTTATGCAGTTCTGAAGACCAAATCCAGAGATCTCTACCAACAGAGCCCAGCCCAACTCCCTCTCCTCTCCTCTCCTCTCCTCTCCTCTCCTCTCCTCTCTTCTCCTCTCTTCCCTTTCCTCCTCTCCCCTCCTTTTTCTCCTCTTACTGTCTCTTCTCTTCCTATCTCTTCTCTTCTTCCCTTTCCTTCTTGTCTTTTTTTCTGATTCTTGGGCTTCTAAGAGGGAGACCAGTCTCACTGATCACACCAGTCAGAACGTGGTGTTTGCTTGCGATGGTCCCAGACACCATGTCTCCTGCAGTAGCTCATTTGTTCCTCCCAGTAGCCCATGAGATCATGGACTTTAAATGCGCCCACTTTACAGATACAGACCCGAGACTCAGTGGATTGGAAACTTGTCCAATGTCCTGGGCCTGGCTCTGGGTTGCACTGCCACCCCCTCCTATCTTTCCATCAGTCCTGTGTGTGTCCAGAACACCCCTGTCAAGGGGCCACATTCTCCCTAGGAGCTGAGATCCCAGATGAATGGACTCAGGTGGAGTCTCAGATCACCACAGCCAGCAGGACTCAAAGCCAGGAGCCAACGTCTGCACTGCACAGCATTGACAGAAGGGCGGGGACAGTCCTATCCAAGGAGGGAACATTCTAGACCTGGGCAGAGACACCAAAGGTGTCAAAAATCCATTTTACTCTTAGGGGACTTCAAAAGGGTGGCATCCTAGCCCTCCGCCCTTCTCTGTGACCCTACTGTAGTGCAAGGCTGGGTCTTGACCATCCCCACTTTATCGTCCTCCGTCTGATCCCTGGCATAGAGCAGCTGCTTTGCTCAAACAGGGATGGCGAGCAGGCGTGAAGTCAGAGGAGGCGCAGGAAGAGGCACCCCAGTATCAAGGCTGCACAGTCGGATCTGGATTACTGTCTGGGGATCTTTGGTGACTCCGTACAGAGAGCTGCAGCGTAGGGCCTGGGAGGAAGGGCCCAGAGGCTGGTGACTATGGCTCGCACGGGAGACAGGACAGCAGCACTTGCTGCAGACAGGGCAGGGGGATAGGCACAGGGTCCCAGGATCATCTGGGGCCTGGTTCTGATCAAGGGGCAGCGGAGGGATGGTGGGAGGAGATGTTCCAGCCTAGAAAATGATGAGGCTGAAGCTGAACTTACCGTTGGATGGAATTCGTAGTCTAGAAGCTAGAAGCCAATTTCCTGGCTAGGAGCAATGGATTTGGGATGGGGCGAAGGTTCAGAGTTTCCCACGTGTCTTGAGGAAGATTGCAGCTAAATGAGGGTGCCTCGAACCTGTTTCTCTTCTATGGAATCAACTACTAAGAACCCAGGGAAGTTAGAGCTAATGGTACATGTCTGTAATCCCAGAACTCAGAAGGTAGAGGAAGGAGGCCCAGGAATTTAAAATCAGCTTGAGATACAGAGTAAGCCTGAAGCCAGCCTGAGTTACATTCTATTTTCTTAAAAAAAAAAATTCAGTAGTTAGAGGCACTTGTTGCAAAATCGATGACCAGAGGACCCACATGGTAGAGGAAGAGAAACAAGTTCAGCCTTAGCCTCTAACCTCACCACTGTCTAGGCCGGAGCCTCTCCTCCCGCCATCCCTCTCTGCGCCTTGTAACACATCTTAAACATACAACTCCAGTTCCAGGGCTCTCATGGCCTCTTCTGGTTTCTACAGGCACCAGGCGTACACATGGTGCACAGACAGACATACATGTAGGCAAAACACCTATGTGCTTAGAACGAAATAAGAATAAGTGATTGAAAAAGCAAGCAAACAATTCTGTCCCCTGCTTGAGTATGCTGTTGTTTCTCTCTTGAGTATGTGTGTTGTGACACCATGTGGCTGCCAGAAACTGTACCAGGCTTTTTGTTTCAGGCCACCAACCAGCTCCCAAATCATGACACAGAGACTTCTTAGTTATGAATGTTCAGCCTGGCTTAGGCTCTTTTCTGGCTAGCTCTTTTAACTTAAATTAACCTGTTTCTCTTTATCTACCTTGCAGGCAGCGTTTGCCTCGGGGCTTTTTACCTTTCTTACTTCTGTATGCCTTACTTTTCACTGCTTCTCATGTCTGGGGGGCATCTCCCTCCTTCTCTCCCTTCCTCTCTTGTTCCTCTCTCTTTCCACTCCTCCTGTTTACTCTCTCTGCCTGCCAGCCCGGCCTATCCTTCTGCCTGGCTATTGGCCGTTCAGCTCTTTATTAGACCAGTCAGGTGCCTCAGGCAAGGTGAAACACATGCATCCCATCCTTACATAATTAGACACACATCCTTACATTCCTAAAGATATGCAGCAGAAACAAACGTAAAGCGTCTTTGTCCAGAATAATATTCCACAACAAGAAACTGAATCCAGATCTCTGCAAGAGCAGCAAGTTCCCTTAACCACTGAGCCATCCCGTGACCCCTTTATTTAGTTATTTTTATTATGAACATATCATGTATGATTCCCAGTAAACATAAAGGAGAAAGAAACCAGACACCATGACCATTCTGCAGGTCAAGAGAGAGCTATCAGACCCATCAATCACATCTCCCTTCCCAGAAGCGGGGTGTGGGGAACGGGCTGACATACACCCTTCTTTTCTTTCTTTGCGTCTAGGCTCCTCTCCTTTGGAGACAGTAGGGTTGATTTATCTGCTTCTGAACTTGATGTAAGGGCATTGAACGTTAAGTTTTTCTGCTCCATGTCACACTGCATAGCTGTTTCCCGGTCACCGCTGTTTCTGTTGCAATGCTGAAGAACATTCTAGAAACACAGAATGCTGCTGTGTCCATTCTATGAGGACTATAATGGGTATCTGCACTGTTGCTGGTTTTGTGTCTGAGTTTATCGGGGCTGCTTTGGCCACCCCAGTTGAGGCGTCCTTGTGTCCCCTGCACAAGCCTCTCTGGACATACACCTGGGGTGGATTCACAGTGTTAGCCTCAGTCCGCTCTGGCCAGCTGGTCCCTGAAGGACAATGCATACCCTCAGGGTGATGGTATGGACTGCCAGGCACCGTGTAAGGGGCCGAGGCAGAGGGCACAGGCCCCAGGCTTCTGTGACAGGAGACCTTTGCTTGCAGGCTGGCCGATCCTCCTGGGGCTGACTGGGGTGCCTGCAGCCTTGCAGCTCATTCTCCTGCCCTTCTTCCCCGAGAGCCCCCGCTACCTGCTGATTCAGAAGCAAGACGAATCAGCTGCTGAGAAAGGTGAGGGCTGCTGTGGTTTCCTCTTGACCCCTGATCCCCAGGCTCCTCAGCCCTGAGCTCACGCCCTGTCCGTCTCTCCCTCAGCCCTGCAGAGGCTTCGAGGTTGGGAAGACGTGCAGTGGGAAATAGAGGAGATTCGGAAGGAGGACGAGGCCGAGAAGGCCGCAGGCTTCATCTCCGTGTGGAAGTTGTTCAAGATGCGGTCCCTGCGCTGGCAGCTCATCTCCATCATTGCCCTCATGGCCGGGCAGCAGCTGTCAGGAGTGAACGCGGTACGGTACCGGTGGGCATCCCGCAGGCGTAGGGGCAGCAGCAGGCAGTGTGTGACCTTGCCTATGGCTCTGAGGAGTTGGGGTGCGGTGGGTCACTGGCCACCCTCCACCAAACCCATGGTTGCCTTCCAGATCTACTACTATGCTGACGAGATCTACCTCGGCGCAGGTGTGAAAAGCAACGACGTCCAGTTTGTGACAGCTGGGACAGGGGCAGTCAATGTGTTCATGACCATTGTCACGGTGAGTGTCCGTGAGTCTGCAGTCCCATCAGCCTCCGGGGTGGGGGGAGCAATATCTGGGGACTGAAGAAGGTCCCAGCCTTGGAGAGAGCTGGGGCCTGAGGTATGCAACGTGCCCCTTGGGCTCTGAGGCCTCAGCCTCAAAGTTCTGGCATGAGGCTGTGCCTGACTCCCATGGGGAGCAGCCATGGATTCCTAGAAGCAGAGGCCCAAACCCAACTCCAGACGCTCCCACTGTGTTCCGTGACTCTGACCTCTTAGGGCTGGGGCTGCGGAGCACAGCAGAAATGGGGCGGGTCTCTGCACAGGGCGACACAGTGGCCCTGCAAGGGGCTATTGCCCATGACTCACTTCTTAGGTAGTACCGGAGAGAGACTTGTCCTCCTGTTCAGAGGAGCCAGCCAGGCCTCCACAAGGGCAGGGTCTCTCAAGTTTACCCCAATGCCTGGCTCCTTCCTTGCAGAAGGCCTGAGGCTTAGAGCCATGGGACTGAGGCCCTTAAGTTGGGCTCTCATTTACGAGTGGACATCTGGAGCCCTACTGACTCAGCTGGACCACCCAAAGACACATGCTCTGTGCATGCGTGTACGATTGTGTACATACCAGTGGTTTGGCACACATTCCTCCTGACCCCTCAAAAGTTGATTGAGGGATAGTGAGGTTTCCCACGATGGCAGCCCCAGGCAGGGGTTCTCTGTCCCACAAAAACACTGGGCACTGGCTCAAGCACCTCACTTCCTCCCTCCCACACCTTTAGGTATTTGTGGTAGAGCTTTGGGGACGGCGACTTCTGCTTCTCCTTGGCTTCTCCACCTGCCTCACCGCCTGTATCGTGGTGACGGTCGCACTGGCGCTGCAGGTAAGGAACGCTGCAATTCTTACCACTTAAAGAAGCCTCAGAGAAGGCACTAAAACACACTGGTGTCGCATCAAGAAATGACGAGGGGGCGGGGACTTCCTCTTGGTATGCTTTGAACTAAGAGTGAAACCCAAATTTGAATTCTCCACTTCTCTCCCTGTGTCTTGTACCTGTGATCTCTGTGTGTCTGATGTCTGTCCCTAACATAGCCCTGGCTGTCCTGGAACTCACTATGTAGACCAGGCTGACCTCAAACTCCCAAGTGCTGGGATGAAAGATGTGCACCACCACCACCTGGCTATTTTACAGAAAATTTTATTATTTACTTACCCCAACTGGCCCAGAATAGCATTCAAAGTCACACGTAAATATTATCCACCTTTATCCACGTTACTTCCTACACGTGGGATATTTGTTGTTCAAGTGTGCTTGCTGGCTACTTTCAGTAAGTAATTACCAACACACACACACACACACACACACACACACACACACTGCTCGTATGGACATGCAAGGTCATGGAAAGACAAGGCATGGAAGATTAAAGCTATGCATTTAACATAGGTTGAAAGAGCTGATTGTATAGGAAGTCAAGGTATAGTCAGGTCTGTGAAATGGCTATATTAATGGAAAAATAAGCTTTTACAGGCTGAACACACAGTAGGAGAGCAGCTTAGCCACCAAGGATCTCAAGACCTGTTAGTAACTTAGCTGCAGGGTATGTTCAGAAAAAGACCACCACAGCAGCTACCAGCCATGCTGGTGGCCCCGCTCAGGAACAACACCGTATTGTTCCGCACCTGTGTTCTCACCATAGTAAAGGCACTAGATACCAAAAAATGAACTTACTTTAACAAGTATAGTCTGTCAGATGTCTCGGGACTGTGTGTCCCTCCCTCAGCAGATCCAGCCTCTCTCAGACAACTTCTAAAATCTCATCAAGTGGCATAGCAGAGTCACCGCTGGCTCCTTGCAGACCCAGCAGTACCACCTCTGCTCTGAGGTCCCCAAGGCCCCTGGTCCCAGCAGGTCTCTGCTTTGCCAAGACCTGCTTCTTCTTCTTCTCACTGTCTTCTCACCCCTACAGAACACCGTCACCTGGATGCCTTATGTCAGCATCGTCTGTGTCATCGTCTACGTCATCGGACATGCCGTGGGGCCCAGTACGTATCCCTAAACTGGTTTCATAGTTTCAGTGCCCCACATCCTGGTCCTCCGTGAGCTTCTCTGAGAATCCCCAGGGATGGTGGGTGCATCCCAAGTGGCTTCTCCCTTGCTCCTTTTAGCCCAGAATGGAAGGGGCTGCAATTAGCACAACAGGTTGAAGGCGCTGCCATGTTAGTCTGGCAGAGTGAGTGCCACAGGCAGCCTCTGCCATCCACCACACCCGACATCCAAAGTCCTGTGCCTTAGAGATACGTACTGCCCCCGTGGCCAGGTAACCAGGGTGCCAAAACACTCATGGGCTCGAGGATCCTTTGTGAGTCATTCTGCCTTCAGGGAGTGTGTCTCCCTATAACCTAGCTGTCATCCTCCCTCTTCTCTCCCTCATCCCTCTATCTTCCCTCCCTCAGGTCCCATCCCTGCCCTGTTCATCACCGAGATCTTCCTACAATCCTCCAGGCCAGCTGCCTACATGATCGGGGGCAGCGTCCACTGGCTCTCCAACTTCGCCGTGGGGCTTATCTTCCCATTCATTCAAGTGAGTGGCACCCGAATCCCCAAGCTGCCAGGCCTGAACCTTCCAGCACCTCCTAATGTGTATAACCTCCCCCGCTGGTCCCTCCTCCCCACAGGTGGGTCTCGGTGCCTACAGCTTCATCATCTTCGCGGTAATCTGTCTCCTCACCACCATTTACATCTTCATGGTCATCCCTGAGACCAAGGGCAAGTCATTCATTGAGATCAACCAGATTTTCGCCAAGAAGAACAAGGTGTCGGACGTCCACCCAGACAAGGAGGAACTCCAAGACCTCCCACCTGCCATGGTTCAGTAGCAGCCGAGCCCACAGAGCTGGTCTGCGTGGACCTTTCTCCTGGACTTTGGTTCTGGCTTCTTGTTGTCTGTGACATTGGAAGTGAGATGAGCCTGGCGGGGAATGCCAGCCCCGTCACCAGCCTCCATCTAGTGGGGACATCTGACCTCTCTCTCCTTTTGTGCTTTTCTGATGTCTCTAAGCATAGAGGCCAGTCACAGGCTCTCGTCACCCTCAATGCCGTCCCTCCTCTTTGCTGAGCTGACTGTGGTGGGGGTCCTGTAACATAGCCTTCCTAACAAAAACAGATGTGAGGGTCACATTATACCAGCAAGGTGACCCTTCTGTGGCCCCCATGTGCCTCGGGGGTCACTGGCCTTTGCTCGGGAGTGAAGTCATCCTTTCTCCTGACCCAGCGTTGTCACCGAGCTTGGGAAGAGACCACGGGAAGAGACTCACTGAGCATGAGTTGTTAACTATAAATGATAGTATTAGTGGAACATGGTGTCACCTCCATATAGCCAATAAAACACATCTGATCACTTTTCACCAAGACATACCAATTCTCTGTTGAGCAAAAGAGGGCTGTAGGGGAGACCCCCGCCGCTGAGGGTGGCTGGTCTCTCAAGTGCAGGATCGGGCAAAGAGAGGCTCTTGGACACTCTCTGCTGAAGGGTAAGAGCTGCAAAGCTGTGGGATGTTTTGTATAAAATCGGGGGAGGGGCTCTGCCTGTCCACAGTCACAGGGTGAATGCCAAGGAGGCCTAATGCTGCAGGAAGGGGACATGGGAAGGATGGGCTGCCCCTTACATCAACACGTCAGAACTGGAGTCTTGGTGACATGGGTGTGTGTGTGTGTGCGTGTATGCGCACCTGTGTGTGTGTGTGTGTTACACAAGTATAGAGAGAGCCTTGAGGTGTGGGGAAGGAAGTGCTGAATGGGCTATGGGCTGTTGTGCAACAGTCAGAATGGCAGGGAACGGCTATGGGAGGCAGAAGCAGTTTTTACAGACATGGAATAGGGATTCTACTGGCATTGAGTCTTGCAACCGGCAAGAGCAGTCTTGACACACAGGCAGTACATGCTCTGATTGAGCCATCCTTGACCTACCACAACATATGAGCAACACAGAAAGACAGATTCCATATATGCTGAGGAGTGGTGACGTCAGAACTAGGAGGTGAGGACTGAGGACTGTTGTGAACTCGGTTCACAGGAACAGTACCTGGAGCCAGGGGAGCCCTGAATCCACTCTCTGGTCCAAACCTTGGTTCTTCCATTTATCATTCACGCAAAATGCCAAGTTCCTTAGCCTTTCTGCACTTCAAGTAAAAGCAGAACCAACAGGACATGTCCCGAGTGGCTGCCGCAGGAATTAAATGACTTCATATGTCTGTAGCCTGGAGGCTGCATGCTTGGTACTCTCTGCTATGTTGATGTGCTTGGGAATGAACCTTCATCTCGAGACAACAGAAACCCACGCTTGGAAGCCACTGGGAGAGAACAATTGCATAAGTGGGTGGCAGACAGTGAGAGTCGTTCGGCTGTGGTCGTGGGGAAAGGACAGGTGGGATCCTGGGGTACGCCATGTGGCAATAGATTCGAGACCTTGCTGTCAGCTCACAGCACTTTAAGACTCGCACAGTTATACCTAGAAATGTCTAGAATTCTGCTTGCGTGGGTGTGTTATATAGCAAGAGGTATGAGGCCTGGACGTAGGGTGGTAAAGACTTAGAAAATATGAAGGATTCTCCAATTAGTGAGGAGTCAATAAAAGTCGGACATTCTGTTCAGAGGAGCCCTCAGCAGTTTGGTCTAGAAGGAAACCCAGGAAGTTAAGGCCTATACAAGAACCTAGAAATCTCTTTGAGGAGGGGACTGGGTCTCACTATATATCCCTGACTAGATTGGAACTCGCTTTGTAGACCAGGCTGGCCTTGAACTCACAGAGGTTTGCCTGCCTCTGCCTCCTGAGGACTGGGATTAAATGGGTGCTCTGCCATACTCAGTGACCCTTTAGTCTTGAGAGCCGCTCTGATAAGAACCTGGTTCCAGGCTGAGTATGTAGCTCAGTGGTAGGACCTAGCATACGTGAGGCCCTGGGTTCCATCCCCAGCACTGCAAAGCGATCAAGGTAACTTTGGTGCTGGAGGAACAGAGTTTCCAGCAGTTCCAGGTGGGGCTGGAGAAGGTTAGTGAGACAGACAGAGTGGGTGACAGGGAGGAGGGAAGAGAGGCCCCTGAACACTTAGGGAGGACTCGAGGGTGATGGGCAGTCCATGGGCTGTGCAGGCAAGATCCCCAGGCTGGTTGACTGCCCCACAGAAGAGTTTGGGAGCCCTGGAGGAAGCTAGTCCCCCGAGCTTTTCTGATACTGAGTTCAGACTTCATTTGTGTGAGAGTGCCTTGGATGTTTACAGAAGTTAGGGGTTGTGTGGAAGCCACAAGGAAGATCCAGTGACCACTCTGCCATCTGCTGGGGCGAGAGGAAGAGGCTCCTTGGATTTGGTGGCCAGTGACCCCAAGGGGCACAGTTTGTTGGGGGTGAGGGCAGAGAGTAAGTCCTTAGGTTAAGGACTGTTCCAAAGGCATGAATGGTCACAACAGCCACCTTTTCCTGCCCTCTGTCTCCCTGTCCTCCGTCTGTCTCCCTGTTCTCCGTCTGTCTCCCTGTCCTCTGTCTGTCTGCCTATCCTCCGTCTGTCTCCCTGTCCTCCATCTGTCTCCCTGTCCTCTGACTCCCCTCCTTTAGCTCCCTGTCCTCAGGTTTCCTGCCCTTCGTCTGTCTCCTTATCCTTGGTCTGTCTCCCTGTCCTCCACCTCTCTGTCCTCTGTCTGTCTGTCTGTCCTCCACCTCTCTGTCCTCTGTCTGTCTGTCTGTCCTCCACCTCTCTGTCCTCTGTCTGTCTGTCCTCCACCTCTCTGTCCTCTGTCTGTCTGTCTGTCCTCCACCTCTCTGTCCTCTGTCTGTCTGTCTGTCCTCCACCTCTCTGTCCTCTGTCTGTCTGTCCTCCACCTCTCTGTCCTCTGTCTGTCTCCCTGTCCTCCACCTCTCTGTCCTCTGTCTGTCTCCCTGTCCTCCACCTCTCTGTCCTCTGTCTGTCTCCCTGTCCTCCATCTGTCTCTCTGTCCTCCACCTCTCTGTCCTCTGTCTGTCTGTCTGTCCTCCATCTGTCTCTCTGTCCTCTGGCTTGAGTGCTTTCTCACAGGTATCAGAGTGGTGTGGTCAGAGCTTACGGGAAATAAATATCCACAGACTGTAGAGGTTTGAAGTCAAACCCTTCCGAAGGCTAAGCCAGGCGTGGTAGCAAATGTCTGACGCTAGCGCTCGTGAGGTGGAAGAAGGATTAGGAGTTCAAAGTCATCCTTGGCTTCATAATGAACTCCAGGTTAGCCTGGGATACATGAGAATCTATCTCCAAAATCCAAATCAATCCCCTCCCCTAGAAATGGCATTTTGTGAATCAGAACGAAAATGTATTGGGAGTAGTGAGTTCCAGGTGCTGCCAACAGAGGTAGGAAAGGCAGGCCTGGGAAATGTGTCCCCAAACCAGACACATTGGAGCCCAAATCTGGCCTCGAATCTCCTCTGGCCAGAAATTTCTACACTGTTTCATGGACCAAAATGTAGACTAACCTTGGTCACCTGCTTAGAAGGTGTGGCCTTGTTGGAAGAAGCATGTCACTGTGGGTGGGCTTTGAGGTTGTAAAGCCCAAGCAGGCCCAGTGACTATGGATCAGGACATAATTCTCAGCCCCAGCCCCAGCACCTGTCTGAATGAACCCTTGGTGATTGCTGTGGGATATTTTGATCACACTCTTGACACTCTCAAGACTGCTCATTGTATCTGGAGGTTTCTCTCCTGCCCATCAGTTCCAGAATAACCACTCTGAGGCTTAATATTAATTACAAACTATTTGGCCTATTAGCTCAGGCTTCTTATTAACTAGCTCTTACAACTGAATTAACCCATTTCTATTACTCTGTATTTTACCATGAGGCTTGTGGCTTACTATCTCACATCTTGCTTCTCTGGCAGCTGCTGGTGTCTCCCTCAATCCTCCCTTCTTTCCCCTGTATCTCTTTTTGGATTTTCCCCTGGCTCTATGTTGCCTAGCTATTGACCATGTCAGTTTCTTTATTAACTTATGGCAATAAAACATATTCACAACATACAGAGGGACATCCTACATCAGTCAATAAAGTTTACTTTGAATCAGAGAGTAGAGCTAGCTACTAGCTGACCAAAATTACCCATAAATGTTTTGGAGAACCAAGGACATATAGAGAGACAAAGGAAGCAGTATGGAGGGGCTTAGAAAGATTTTTGGCTCTTTTGGATAAAGGAAAGAGAAAGACAGGTCACTAGTCACTTCTCTGCCATGTCTCTGATCAATCTGGTTCTTACTCCAATATCTGACTCTCGAGTTTTTATTGATAGAGAATTAGATAAACATTCATTTGGCATCCAACATAAACGAGTCACCCCCATGGCAGGCTTTCCCTCCTTCCCCCAAGGCCTCCATAAGAGTCTGGGGGTTTCCCATTGCAGCCTTTCTACAGCAGCCTCCAGCTGCTGCCCATCCCCAGCTGGGCCCCAAATGCTGCCAGTGTTAGCTACCCACCACCAGGAAGCTCTGTCATTCAGGAAGCCCCCATGCCCTCGTTTCCTGCCACACAAACTTCTTCAGCACAGCTTTCTGTGTCCACGGTTTATGTGACTTGATGTGGGATTCCCCTCTGTATGCTGTGAATACCATTGGTTAATAAAGGAATTGGCTTGGCCTGATAGGGTAGAACAGAACTAGGCAGGGACACACACACACACACACACACACACACACACACACGCTAAACTGGAGGCTGAGAGAAAGAAGGGTGGAGTCAGGGAGAAGCTATGGAGTTGTGGCCAGAGATAAACATGCTGAAACCTTGCCGGCAGGCCACAACCCTCATAGTAAAATATAAAATAATGGAGCTGGGTTAATTCTAGATGTAAGAGCTAGCTAGCAATACACTTGATTGGCCAAGCAGTGATTTAATTAATACAGTTTCTGTGTGGTTATTTTGGGAGTCTGAGTAGCCAGAACAAGCGGAGGATGGCCAGGAACACACTAGCAGCCTTCTCCTTTCCAAAAGACTAAAAGCATCCAATTAGGGAACCTGAAGAATATGGAATAAATAAAACATTCAGAGAAAATGTCTCAAGAAAAAGAGTCAGTTGGTCTATTCATACGTCATATTTCCAACAGGATAAAATTTCATAAATCTTCCCAAATATTTGTTTATTCTGGTCTCCATAGATATAAGGAAAATAGTCCTTTTTTTGCAGACCCAGTGCAGTTAAAGATTAAAACTGGCTTTGTAGTTAGAGTGTGCCTCTCTCCTTCTCTAAACCCAAACGTGCTTGTTAAAGGAAAATCCAAAATCCCTGTATCAGAAGAGCCACCTGGTAAAACAGGAGAAAAACCAAAATTAAGGGACTATTCTGTAGTGATATTTTATTTATATTTTAATAAATAATGCTTGCTCGAAGATCAAATTGCAAAACTAAGCCACTAGAGGCCAGGGAATGGTGGCAAACACCTTTAATCCCAGGACTCAGGAGACAGAGGCAGATGGATTTATGTCAGTTCAAGGCTACCCTGGGCTATACAAAATCAATCCAGAAACAGATCCCGGTGGCGATGGCTCACGCCTTTAATCCCAGCACTAAGGTGGTGGAGACAGGAGATATGGCTCTCTCTTCCTTCCTTTTCTCCCTCCTTTCCTTTTCTAACAGAGATAATTCTAACATGAATATCATTCTGTTATTCAATGTTTTAATAACTTATTAAACATGTGCATTAATCAGCTTTCACCATCCTGATAAAGAGGATCCGTTCTCTCCCTCCATCACGTGGGTTCCTGGGATTGAACTCAAACCACCAGACATGGCAGTACACACCTACACCCTCTGCGCCGTTTGCCAGGCCCATAACCAACTTTAAAACAGGCATGCAGACATGTGCTTGTTTCTGTTTGGGATCCGTCACTGGATGGTCAGTTTGTCCTTTTGCTTTTGTGTCTTGAGTCAGCATGTCATGATGAGAACACACTCTTTCACCTCATACCCAGGAAGAGAAGGGAAAGGAAGACACAAGTGATGGGGGAGAGTCTTCAGTTTTGTGTTAATTTCATTGGTTAAATAAAGAGACTGCCTTGGCCCTTTAATAGACAGAAGATTAGGTAGGCGGAGTAAACAGAACAGAAGCCGAGTCAGGCAGTCGCCATGATTCTCCCACTCCAGACAGATGCAGGTTAAGATCTTTCCTGGTAAGCCACCTTGTGGTGTTACACAGATTATTAGAAATGGGTTAGTTCTGCTTTCATCTCCCAATGAAAGTTAATCTCCAGGAGGGTGACTATATGTCTTTCTTTGCGTTCACCTTCTCATTTAGCTTCTCTAGGATCACGAATTATAGGCTCAATGTCCTTTATTTATAGCTAGAAACCAGATATGAGTGAGTACATCCCATGTTCCTCTTTTTGGGTCTGGCTTACCTCACTCAAGATAGTGTTTTCTATTTCCGTCCATTTGCATGCAAAATTCAAGAAGTCATTGTTTTTTACTGCTGAGTAGTACTCTAATATGTATATATTCCATACTTTCTTCATCCATTCTTCCGTTGAAGGGCATCTAGGTTGTTTCCAGGTTCTGGCTATTACAAACAATGCTGCTATGAACATAGTTGAGCATATACTTTTGTTGTATGATAGGGCATCTCTTGGGTATATTCCCAAGAGTGGTATTGCTGGGTCCAGGGTTAGGTTGATCCCGAATTTCCTGAGAAACCACCACACTGCTTTCCAAAGTGGTTGCACAAATCTGAATTCCCACCAGCAATGGATGAGTGTACCCCTTACTCCACAACCTCTCCAGCAAAGGCTATCATTGGTGTTTTTGATTTTAGCCATTCTGGCAGGTGTAAGATGGTATCTTAAAGTTGTCTTGATTTGCATTTCCCTGATTGCTAAGGAAGTTGAGCATGACCTTAAGTGTCTTTTGGCCATTTGAACTTCATCTGTTGAGAATTCTCTGTTCAGCTCAGTGCCCCATTTTATAATTGGGTTGATTAGTTTTTTACAGTCTAGTTTCTTGAGTTCTTTATATATTTTGGAAATCAGACCTTTGTCAGTTGTGGGGTTGGTGAAGATCTTCTCCCAGTCAGTGGGTTGCCTTTTTGTTTTAGTGACAGTGTCCTTTGCTTTACAGAAGCTTCTCAGTCTCAGGAGGTCCCATTTATTCCATGTTGCCCTTAATGTTTGTGCTGCTGGGGTTATACGTAGGAAGTGGTCTCCTGTGCCCATGTGTTGTAGAGTACTTCCCACTTTCTCTTCTACCTGGTTCAGTGTGTTCGGACTGATATTGAGGTCTTTAATCCATTTGGACTTGAGTTTTGTGCATGGTGATAGATATGGATCTATTTTCATTCTTCTACAGATTGACATCCAGTTATGCCAGCACACTTTGTTGAAGATGCTCTCTTTTTTCCATTGTATATTTTTAGCTCCTTTATCAAAAATCAGGTGTTCATAGGTTTGTGGATTAAAGTTCGGGTCTTCTATTCGATTCCATTGGTCAACTTCTCTGTTTTTATGCCAATACCATATGGCGATGAAGGCAGATAGAGACAGAGACCCAAATTGGAACACCAGACTGAAATCCCAAGGTCCAAATCAGGAGCAGAAGGAGAGAGAGCATGAGCAAGGAACTCAGGACCGCGAGGGGTGCACCCACACACTGAGACGATGGGGATGTTCTATCGGGAACTCAACAAGGCCAGCTGGACTGGGTCTGAAAAAGCATGGGATAAAACCGGACTTGCTGAACGTAGCAGACAATGAGGACTGCTGAGAAGTCAAGAACAAGGACACTGGGTTTTGATCCTACTGCACGTATTGGCTTTGTAGGAGCCTAGGCAGTTTGGATGCTCACCTTACTAGACCTGGAAGGAGGTGGGAGGTCCTTGGACTTCCCACAAGGCAGGGAACCTGGACAGCTCTTCTGGCTGATGAGGGAGGGGGACTTGATTGGGGGAGGGGGAGGGATATGGGAGGCGGTGGAGGAGAGGAGGCAGAAATCTTAAATAAATAAATAAATAAATAAATAAATAAATAAATAAGAAAAAAAAGAAATGGGTTAGTTCAACATGTAAGAGCTAGCCAATAAGAGGCTGGAACTAGTGGGCCAAGCAGTGTTTAAAAGAATACAGTTTCCATGTAATTATTTCAGTTAAAGCTAGCCGGGTGGCTGGGAAGAGGCCCGCTCTACTTACAACACACAGGCATCCCACAATCCTCTCCAAGAGCACACCCCAATAACCCAACACTTCCCACCTGCAACAAGCTGGGAACACAGGTTTTGGGGTACCCAAACCCAAACCACAGCAATTACAATTATTTACTAATTACTTGTAGTCATTATTCCTAATACTTTAATTTCTCCTTGTAATTAGAAATAATAAGGCTGTAGGCTAGGGGAGATGGCTCAATCAGTAAATGCTTGCTACACTGAGTTCTAACCCATGTCACAGCTGGACATGTAGCCTGGATCTGAATCTTAGTGCTCCTTTATCAAGGTGGGGGCAGAGACAGGAAAGTTCCCAGAAGCTGGCAGCCCCTAACCTAGCAGACGAAGCACCACACTGTCATAGACCCTATCTCAAATAAGGTAGAAGCCGACAACAGATCCTGAAGGTGTCCTGAGACCTCCATGTGCATGTCTGAAGTCACACATTCACATCGCTCACACACGTGCGCACACACACACACACACGCACACACACACATACACACACACATGCACACACACGAGCACACACAAACACACACACATGCACACACACGAGCACACACACATACACACACGCACACACACGCACATATACACACACACGCACACACACATATACACACACACACATACACACACGCACACATACACACACACATACACACACACACATGCACACATACACACACACACACACACATACACACGCACACACACACCATAGTGCTTTGAATGAGAAATGTCCCCTGAGGCTCCAGTATTTGCACACCTGGTATCACTGAGTGGGCTGTGAGAGAAGGTATCCTCCCCCGACTTCTAATTTACCCTCTCTGCTCTAGACCCCCTGTTCCGCAGCCTGCCTCGTGCTGCTGTCTCCCCACCTTGATGGACTCTCATCCCTCTGGAACCATAGTCCAAACAGTCTCTCTCTGCTTTAAGTGGCCATCATGTTTTATCACAAAGACAGCAGAGTAACTAATACACACACAGAGAACCAAACACAGAAGGCCCAGGAGCGGCTCAGCTGGGAAAGACACTTGTCAAGGCCGACAACCTCGGTTCCAGCCCAGTGACCAACACGGTGGCAGGAGAGAACTGTCCCCAGCAGGTGGTCCTCTGACCTTCACCTGTGCTCCATGACACATGCAAACTCAACAATAATCATGATATTAATAATAATTAATTAAATAAAAATGTAAATTATTAAGGTTGCCTTGTCTTGGTTTCAATGTTGGGGATGGAATCCAGAGTCTGTTTATGTTCTGTTTTGGGGGTTTTTTTTTGTTTTTTGTTTTTTTTTTTTTTGAGACAGGGTTTCTCCATGTAGCCCTGGCTATCCCAGAACCTGCTCTGTAGAGTAGACCAGGCTGGCCTTGAACTCATAGAGATCCTCCTGCCTCTGCCTCCTGAGAGCTGAGATTAAGGGTGTGTGCCACCACTGCCTGGCTGAAATCCAGAGTTTTATACACACAAGCAGCTGATCGATTGCCTCTGAGCCACCTCCTCAGTCTTTGGATTTTGTTTTTTGTTCTTTTAATACAAGGCCTTATTGTATTTCCTGGAGTGACCTCAAACCCATGGTTCTCCTTTCCCTTCCCCCCAAGTGCTGAGATTATAGGAGTTTGCCACTCTGGCCAGCAAAGTTGCACTAGAAAAAACTGGGGTGCTTTCCCCTAATAGACAATTAGCCCAGGGCATGAGGAGGCACATCTGGAGAAGGAACACAAGAGACGTCTGTGAGGTTGAAGTTGCAGCTTGCTTTGATTTCCACAACTCATTTCAGAGGACCAAGCAGCGTCTTTTCTCTCCCTGTGTGGCTGGGAGCTGTAGGATGCAAACCCATAGCCCCTCTGCACGTGGATGCCACTGGCAAAGCGTCAACATATATCTTATCAAAGAGAATGGGTTCCTGTAGAAAGCAATTAAGGTCCAGAGGGCAGGAGGATCATATGCTAAGTCAGCCTTGGGGAAACTCAGCAGATCAGCTGGCAGCCAGAACAGAGGCAGAGTGTGCCTGCTCGCCTACCTGATGAAGATGGAAAACAAGGGGACAGAGACACCTCTGCCCAAGCTACACACGAAAGGAGTAAGTGCCAATTTTGGAAACTGCCTGTCCCACCAATCCGGAGACCTTTGTATGTAGATGAGGGACTTGGAATCAGTCTATCAAGGAGAGGTTGGAGGGGAGATTGCCTACACAGAAGGTCGCAAGGGGACTGCCACACCCAAATGCCGTGGCTCAGAGCAAGCACGCTCCGGCAAAGCTTTGGGGAGGCCAGATGGTGCTGCTTCATAATCCTCATCTACCCTGTCCCTTCACCCTCAAGGGCAAAGGCAGGAGAAACGTGGGCCCGGAAACAGAAAGGGAGGCCCCAGCTCTGGCAGCACCTGCTTGGGTGGCCTCCTCCAGCTCCCATCCAGACCTTCCTTTCCATCAAGGAGGAAATGGAGGCCTAGCCTCCCTGCCCCGCCCCCCATCCTAGAAGCTTCAGGAACCAACCATCCCAGAGACCCTAATCTTGGAAATCTCTCCTGCAGCGCCTCCAGCCCACACTGATCCTGACTACGCTAAGTGCAGCCTTTGGCTCAGCCTTCCAATATGGCTACAACATCTCTGTGATCAACACACCTCACAAGGTGGGCACAAGGCGGGTCTCATGGGTAAAAGTCAGCTGCTGTTTCACTTCTGCAAACCTCCATCTTCTCCTAGGACTCCTCTAGACACCCACCTCTGAGGACCAGAGGCAACTAGAGGCATTTTCCCCAGAAATATCATCTTTTTTTAAACATACCAACCCCAGTTCCCCCTCCCTCCTTCCCTCCCACTTCCCCATCTTCCCCCAACCGCATCCTCATCCGCTCCTCTGAGAGGATAAGGCTTCCCTTGGGAAGTCAATTAAGTCTGTCCCATCACCTCTTTAAGGCAGGAACAAGCCCTGGCCCCGGCCCCACCCCCAGCTGTACCGAGCTGAGCAAGGTATCTCTCCATAGAGAGTGGGCTCCGCCAAATCACCTCATGCATTAGGGTTAGATCCTGGTCCCTGCCAGGGTAGACTGCTGGGAGACTTGAGGTCCAGAGGGAGAGACCAAGGAAGCAGGACTCCCAAGGACCGATGTAGAAAGGATGTCCCTAGAGGGGCAAAGGGGACAAGCGCCTTGGTTGGCATGGTCTATTCACTTAAGTGTGTAAATTCACAGTATTTTTTAAGACTCAGTGTCACAGGAGGCAGGCACAGCAAGGCTCTCCTATCATCCCAGACGCTGAGGATGAGAAGTAGTATAGCATTGCTTATAGGAAGGAAAGCAAGCAGTTCCCCACAGTATATATACATAGGTGAATCTGTATGCATATGGACTGCATTTATATACACTATATATTATCATTGATGGAGCATCTTTGATCTTATGAAGGTTTTGATGGTATTTTATTTTGCAATATTGAGAATCAAACCCAGGGCCTCAGGCACACCAGAAAAGTGCTCCACCACAGAGCAACATCCCCAGCCAGGGGATTTTTTTTTAAATATTTTATTTCACCAGACATAGTGGTGAACACCTCTCATCTCAGCACTGGAAAGGCAGAGGCAGAAGGATGTCTTGTGAGTTCAAGGCTAGCCTGGTCTACACAGAAAGCTCCAGTACAGCCATGACTACGTAGAGAAACCCTGTCTCAAAAGAACAAAAGGGAAAACACGCACATGTATAATCACATTTATTTATTTATATTTATCCAGTCTGTCTGGAGTGTGTCTGAGGATGTGTGGGCATGTACTTGCCACAGCGAGTGTGTGAACTCAGAAGACAGCTCACAGGAATACTCTCTCTGCTTCTACCTTGAGGGTCTGGCTCAGGTCATCTGCTTTGGCACTGACCACTGAGCCACCTCACCGGTCCCAGTCCTAGGTTTATTGAGATATTTTATACATTAAGCTGGCCCCGAACCATCCTCCTGCCACAACCTCTCCAGTGTGGTGATTAAAGGCATGAACCACTGCGGGTGGCCCTGTCAGAGAAGCAAGAGGTAGTAACTGAAGCTCCAGGTGTCAGCCCACCAGGAAGAGAAAATCCCTGATGGGTGACTCTCCAATAGGCAAGGCCCCATGACCACAGACTCCAGAATGTCTTTGGCTTCTGCTTTGCCTTTACAGATTGGCTGCTGCCATCTTTCTCTGGTATCTGGCATGGTGTGAATGGGTGTGGGGAGAGTTTATCTCATTGAAATATCACGTTCTACTGGGCATTTTTACTTGTGGATTTTTATGAATGTGATTTCTAGCTAATCTGTGATGTCTAATTAATAATTTAATGTTATTATGAAGATGATTTCTTCCTAATCTGTGCTATCTGATTAATAATAACAATAATGTTAGTTTAAATAGAATTCTGATGATTGAAAATAAATACAACAAAACACCACACAGCTAGGGCCTTAGAGTTTTACTTAAGGAGCTGCATAGATGTTAAGGATTAAGTTAAGTTCAGGTTAATGATTAAGGAAAACAACTGAGTCCCAGGAGCCAGCTTGGCTCAAATTCTTTAAACCTTAATGTTGAAAGACATAGTCACAGTTTTCAGAGTGCATCACAGCCGAAACAAAGCTGAAACCAGCCTCAGGGCAGGTTGAGATGTTTTGATAATCGCTTTGAGACGAAAAACCATAGAAAACCATCGAAAGCTCACAAGGACACAGAACTGAGGGATGTATTAGGCTAGGGGTCAAATCACAAAGCAGCCCAATTATTACTCCTTAATGCACTTTCTGTGCTAAAACTGATCAGTGCCCAAAGACGACGATTAAGTCCTTGTACCCATTTCTGCCCTCAGTCTCCTAGCATAAAAGGCCATCGCGGAGCGAGTATGGACCCTAAAGATTTAAAGTAGAGCTGACTGGTTTTCATGCATAAAAGTTTAGGTTTGCGATTTCTTTAAGATTCCTTATAAAATTACCTTTCAAGATACAAAATCAAGCGATTGATTCTTTCTTCAAAATGGAAATATGCAGCCTGCCAGCAAAAGAACCGGCTGAGAAAAATACCCTGCTTGCTCACACTCTGTTAATCTATAACAAGGGCTCGGGTCCAAGTGAAAGGATAAGCGGATGAACGTGGGTTCTTTGGACAGCTTGTTTTTCACCTGCAATACATAAAGTGTTTAATTGTATAAGAAAAACATGCTGTTTTTTACTTGTATTCATTGTAATCATTCACTTGAAAAATACAATGAAACTACATTGAAATTTTTACATTGCTTGAAAGATTTTGCTGGGGTCTATAAGCTGTAACAGAAAAAAATAAAGTGAGTTAGAAGGAAGACATCAAGACAGAGGGACATTTCTGGATAGAGATAAGAATGCAGAATGGGGAACACAGAATGGAAGAAGAGTGTGTGAGTGTTTTACCCCTCAGATAAAAATGTCATAGGCCTACTGGGGGATCCTTTTAGAGCCTTGCCCTGCTGGAGGCTGGCTCCCTGGCAGCAGAAAAATCTCTTTGTCCAGTATTGTGGCTTATTGGTTTGTTTTTGTGGTGTCCAGAATTAAACCCAGGGCCTGGAAGGATAAGCAAGTGCTCCACCACTGAGCTACACCCCCGGTTTGGGATCCGATTTGTTTTGTTTTTTAAATCTCTCTGTGTGCGCCCCAATAGTGGCTAGAAGCGTCTCTGAAGCAGGTGGTTGTGAGCCACCTGACATGGGTGTCACCTGACGCGGGTGTCACCTGACATGGGCGCTAGGAACCAAACTCCAGTCCTCTGCAAGAGCTGCAAGTGCTCTTAACTGCTACCATCTCTCCAGCCTCCCCTCTCCACACCACATTTTAAGGCAGAATCTTATACATAGCTGAAGCTGACCTTGAAGTTCTGATCCTCCTGCCTCTACCTCCCCCAAGTGCTGAGATTACAAGTGTGCACCACCGTAGCTGATCTTACCCAGGGTTGGAGATGGAACCAGGGCTTTGTGCGCACTGGGTAAGTGCTCCACTCTCTGAGCTGCATGCCCAGCCCTGAACATCTCCTCTAAGTACCACACAGGCTAAGTGCTGTCACTAACATAATTAATGTGCTGGCCAGTTTTATGTCAACTTGATACAAGCTAGAGTTACTTTGGAAGATGGTGTAGAGTATTATTTTAAGGTGTGTTGCTTTTGTTTATGCTGGATTTGTTTAACTCCGTGAAGCTGTGGTTCTTTGCATGTCTAAAACACCTGATGGTCTAATAAAGAGCTGAACAGCCAATAGCAAGGCAGGAGAAAGGATAGGCGGGGCTGGTAGGCAGAGAGAATAAATACAAGGAGAAATCTGGAAGAAAGAATTAGCCAGAGAAGGAGGAGGACTCCGGGGGAGGGGGGCTACCCAGCTACCCAGCTACCCAGCTACCCAGCTACCCAGCTACCCAGCTACCCAGCTACCCAGCTACCCAGCTACCCAGCAAACCATGGAGTAAGAAACAAAATAAAGATATACAGGAATAGAAAAGGAAAAGCCCAGAGGTAAAAGATAGATGGCTAATTTAAGAAAAGATGGCAAAGGCCAGGCGGTGGTGGCGCACGCCTTTAATCCTAGTACTGGGGAGGCAGAGGCAGGAGGATCTCTGTGAGTTCAAGGCCAGCCTGGTCTACAAGACCTAGCTCCAGGACAGGCTCCAAAGCTACAGAGAAACCCTGTCTCAAAGAAAAAAGAAAAAAAAGAAAAGAAAAGAAAAGATGTCAAGAAACAAGCTAAGCCAGGCCTTTATAATTACGAATAAGCCTCAGTGTATGGTTTATTTGGGAGTTTTTACCCCCAAAAGAGTAAAAACAACATCAGGAAGAGGGAACATAACTTGAGAAAATACTTCCATTAGACATTAGATTGGCCTGTGGGTGAACGTGTTCTTGATTAAGGATGGACGTGAGAGAACACAGCCCTGGGCAGGTGGTCCAGGGTGCTTAGAAGAAAGGCTGAGCAAGCCAGTGAGCAGGGTTCCTCCATGGCCTCTGCTTCAGTTCCCTCCCTGACTTCCCTCGGTGATGAGGTGTGACCCGAGAGCTGTAGGATGAAATCAGTCTTTTCTTCCCAAGCTGCTCCAGGTGTTCTGTCGTAGCTATGGAAGCCTGTCTCAAACAGAAGCAGATGCTCTGTGGAACTGGTGAGGAGATGAAGGCTCTGGAGGTCCACTCGCTGCCCAAGGTCACCCAGTTAGTGTGACTCTTTCCCGCATTGCCTCCGGCAGAATAAGACTCTGAAAGGGAATTTTTAGCAATTTTTGTTGAGTCCAGCTTCCCATCTCTACCCCTCACACAGAGTTTGATTTTGCTCTCAGACACCAACAGAGCACTACAAGGTTCCACTGTGTCCTGTGGGTACTGGCAGGAGCAGTACTCTATGAGACAGCCAGGGACAGCTAAGAACACTTGTGTCGCCGTTTCTGTGAGTGGCACAGTAGCTTGAGCAACGGATGGGGTCCTGTCTTTCAGGTCTTCAAGTCGTTTTACAACGACACGCACTTTGAGCGGTATGGAACGTTCATGGACGAGAATTCCCTGCTGCTCCTGTGGTCCTGTACGGTCTCCATGTTCCCTCTGGGAGGCTTGTTGGGGTCCTTGATTGTTGGCCCAATGGTCGATAAGTGGGGCAGGTAAGTAGTAGATGTTATTCCCAAACTTGAAGCTCATCACAAGCCACAGGCTCTCCTGAGACTGAGCTCCTGCTGAGTAGCTGAGACACCCCGAAATCAGATCTGCAAGCAAGCTTCGGCACAGCTGCAGACATCAGGGCTCGAGCTAGCCCGGCAGATGCCTAGGAGAAGCCCCAGAGGGCTGCATCCTCTGAGGGGAAGGTTCCGATGGAGCTTAGCTGAGTGCCTCCCTGTAAGCCCTGTGGCAAGAGCGCAAAAAGGCCACCCCAGGAGATTCATTCTGGGTTCAGAGGGCTTCCCGTCCTAACAGCGCTCTTCACGTGGGCTCTGCAGGTGTCCTGAAGTTGGGAGCAGGCTGAGTGAATCACCACGCGGGCCTTGCTAGGTCTCAAATCTCCAATGGAAGTGAAGCCCATATCTGTGCACTTTGCTTGACTGCTCACTGGCCCAGGTTGCAGAGGCGTAACTGAAGATAAGGAGGGCACACAGGTCAAGGTCCCCCCAGGGAGGTGAAGTCTGAGTTGAGGTCACTGGGTGGGGCACAGATGCCTTCTGCTTGGGCAGGCTGTGCTCATTGGAACTTGTCACACACCGAGTTAGGCTGTGTGAGGATGGGAGTGGAGAACCCATAATGAAAAACAGCTCTAAGAAATAGTGATTTCCTTCCCACGCGTTAGACAGTTGGAAACTCTGTTTATGAAAACTGGACACAGAAGCGTCTCCTTGCAAATATTGGTGGAGAGTGAACTTGTCCTTTCTTGTGCAGTTGAGTGAAGAAAGAATTCAAGGGCTTCTAACCAATCATGCTGCTGGTCAGGCTGGCAGGCTATGCACGCTTATTGCCTGGTCAACTCGTATTTAGGTTGTTCTAGAAACCCAAGCTTTCTTCCTCCTCCTCCTCAGTTATGAAACTTTGACTGTAGAGGAAACTTAAAAACCTTTTTTTTTAAAATATTTATTTATTTATTTACTATGTATACAATATTCTGTCTGTGTGCATGTCTGCAGACCAGAAGAGGGCATCTGACCTCTTTACAGATGGTTGTGAGCCACCATGTGGTTGCCGGGAATTGAACTCAGGACCTTTGGAAGAGCAGGCAATGTTCTTAACCACTGAGCCATCTCTCCAGCCCAAACCTTTTGTTTTGTTTTGAGATAGTGTCTCACTATGTAGACCAGGCTGGCCTGTCACTCACAGAGATCCACCTGCCTCAGCCTCCCAGGAGCTAAGATCACACCCATGAGAAACCAGGAGATGGAGTGGGGTCAGTAGGGGCCCATCAGCCCCAGCCTCCCTGAGGCCCGCAGACTTTTGGGGATCAGGATATAGGACTGCTATGTGCTGTTTATCCTCCTGGGTCTTCAGAGGCTCCAGGGGGAAGCTGCGGGCTATGGCTAGAGAGAAAAGCGGCCAGAGAAATCCAGAGTGCACACCTGTGTGTTGACTACCAGAGGACATTTTCGTTAGGACCCTATCAGCCCTGCTGCACCTACAACAGTCAGGAGCTGGGCCCCCCAAACAGGTCTGAGCTGGGGAGCCATTAGCAGCCCCTGGAGGGGTGTGGCCGGACACAGCTGTAATCTAGCCCTCTGGAGGCAGAGGCCAGAGCACTAGCTACAAAGCAAATCTAAGGCAGGTCGGGGATACAGGAGGCCCTATTTCAAAGAAACTAAAGCAAGCAAGCCACAAAAGGTGGCTTCTGGGGCCTGGCGGGCAGGCACCCAGCTTGGTGCTACTGTACAGGCCTCCCCTCCCCCTTTACAGACCACTGGGTTTCGTGGTAGACGTCATCTAGTCTCATTCCGCTCCCCGTCTGTTATGGGAATCTATCTGGTCAACATCCCTGACCAGCAGCAGAGATGCTAGACATCACCAGTAGGCTTGACTACCCCCAGCCCCCTCAAGCTCGAACCCAGGGCAGCTGCCCTGTTGGAAACACACCGCCCCCTCCTGCTAGTGAGCCCTCTGCTCCTAGAACTTTGACACACACTCCCTTGACTGCTCTTCCATTCTCGGTCAGCTTGAGCTTTCTTCAGTAAACGTGGAGAGAGCATCATGTATTATAAGAGCACTAGTCTGGTCGTGAGGAGTACCCCTCCAACGACCCAGTCATCTGAAGGCCCTGAGGGGCAGGGATCGCTACACACGCACGACCCTGGGGGACACTCCGGGGCCCAGCCCTCCTCAGGCACAGTGTAGGTCCTTTGCAGGGAACAGCCTGGAACACTGGGTTTGATGTGAAAAACCTGTGCTGGTCACCCCTGTCCCCTGCTGTCTTGCAGAAAAGGAACTCTGCTGATCAACAATGTCTTCGCTATCACCCCTGCCATCCTGATGGGGGTCAGCAAACTGGCCCGGGCTTTTGAGCTGATCATCTTCTCTCGAGTGCTGGTGGGAATCTGTGCAGGTACCAAGAGTGGCCAGCTCAGTCCCTGGGCTGGAGAAGTTTAGCATAGGAGAGGGCACAGGACGGCCAGGAGGACCCTGTAACAAGCTGGGATGCTGGGAGAACCTGGCAGCCAGAGTCTGCCTTGATATGTTAAATAGGCACCTCAGTCATTTCTCCAGGGTTTGAGACCTAACTATCAGAAGAGCTAGTCTGGAAAGAAAGGAAGGAGGGAAGGGTGAGGGAGGGAGGAGGGAGGGAGAGAGAGAGAGAGAATATATAACAACCCAGTTTTGCAGGTATCTTCTAAGGAGGATGAATGACTTCAAAGGAAAAGACTACAAAATCCAGTGTCTCTGTCTCAGGCAACAGTTAGGATTTCCCCCCTCACCCCCCTCCCCAAGACAGGGTTTCTCTGCTGGCAATGTGGTTGAGTGGTAGAGTGCTTACCTTGTATATATACAAAGCCCTGGGTCCAACCCCCAGAACCACACCCACAGGAAATAACAAAAGAAAGGGCTGAGCATAGCTCAGTGGTAGAGGACTTGCCTTGTGTGCATATATACCACAAGCAAGACAAAACAAAAAAAAAAGGCTTTGTAAGTGATGTGTGCATAAGAAATAATAGAAATCAACCAAAATAAGACTTGAGTATTTAAGTTCACATAAAGAGTGACCACACATCATAGACCCCTTCACTCAACAGTAGTCTGGCCCAGAAGCCGGGAAGGTAACAGTATCATTTTTGAATGCTGCCATAAAGAAACCAAAATAGCTACTCTGGGGGTGAAAAGGAAAGTTTACTCCAAACTGCCAAGGCTTTCTTTCAGGGAAAGCAGAGAGAAGCAACTGGGGGGGGGGGGGGGATGATGGTGATGGCAGCAGCCACAGCAGTAGGAGTGTAGGTGTAGATGGTGGTGTAGGTAGTAGTGGGTACTGGTGGGGGGTGATGGTGGTGAGTGGAGGTGGGGGTGAGATATTTCTAGGGTTTTAATGGAACAGGTACCTGACCTGGGGTGGAGGGGAGCCTGTGAGCTGGTGTGGAGGGCATTGAAGTATCATAGCAGGTACTTGTGTGTAAGGATTGATGGAACCTAGAGGCCAGCAGAGACCCTGATATGCTGATAGGTATAGGTTAATGGAAGAGCCATAGGTCCTGGTTGCCAGAGAAGAAGAATCACTCCTTTTAGTGGGTAGGGACTATTTTCTCATGCTCCGGAGGGACTGCTGGCTTTTGTCTAAATGCCAGACTTTGGAGAAAGGGGTTTCCTGGCAGACAGCTTTCACGCTCTAGCAGGGCTGAAGGGGGATGGTTGGGAGAGGCGGTGGTAGCAGGTTCAGACTGAACGATCAACATCACCCTCTTCCCATCCCAGTGAGACTCAAGGATTGAGAGATGGGTCGAGTCAGCCTTAAGCACGGGGTTCTGAGAGCCTGGGAACGGCTCCTGGTGACCCCAATTCCCGTGTTGTCTGAACCAGGCATCTCCTACAGCGCTCTTCCCATGTACCTGGGAGAACTGGCTCCCAAGAACCTGAGGGGCACCTTAGGGACAATGACTGAGGTATTCGTCATCATTGGAGTCCTCATGGCGCAGATCTTCAGTCTGCAGGCCTTCCTGGGCAATACCACAGGTAACCAGCAGCATGTGGGGTGTGGTGGGGAGCGGTAAATGGTAAGCACGTGTGTGCAGCCCTGGCTCATTTGAGCCCAAACTTACCCACGGTCCAAACAGGTTGGGTTTTGGTGACCTTTAGGTCAGCTTGTGGATATAAGACCTTGCCCAGGGCAGTGTTGCTGAGCCCTAGAGATGAAGCAGAAGGCTCAGACGTAAGTGAGGCTAGGCTGGCCAGTCAATGAGCTCCCTGGATCTGCTTGTCACAGCTCCTCCACCCCAACCCCAACCGCCAGCAGGAATGTTGGGGTCACGGTCATACACAGACACAGTTTTTGGGTTTTTTTTTTAAGATTTATTTATTAATTATGTATACAGTATTCTCTCTGCAAGCCAGAAGAGGGCAGCAGACCTCATTACAGATGGTTGTGAGCCACCATGTGGTTGCTGGGAATTGAACTCAGGACCTTTGGAAGAACAAGCAGTGCTCTTAACCACTGAGCCATCTCTCCAGCCCCCCAGACACAGTTTTTTAGGTAGGTGCTGGGGAGGCAGCTGGGGTCTTCATGCAAGTGTTCTTACCCACCAAGCACTCTCCTCTAACAGGTATGCCCTTTGTGGGCAGCCACATTTTGGCAAGGACTAGGTGCCCACTACCCTCGCTTATCACCTGGTTGGGCAAAGTGGAGGCCGAGACAGGAGGGGAAACATCTGTGCCCCTGTGGGACCCCTGCAGCAGATTCAAATCTGAAGCGTTGGTGTTTATCCTGTCCAGGTTGGCCTATCCTCTTGGCTCTCACCGGGGTCCCAGCACTGATACAACTTCTCTCGCTGCCCTTCTTCCCCGAGAGCCCCCGTTACACTCTGATTGAGAAAGGAGACGAAGAGACAGCAAGGCAAGGTACTGGGACACTGGTAATGGGGGCTACTCACCCACAGCCCCCAGTGCACAAAACGGCACGAAATGGGCAGATGCCATCTGGCAAGATCGTGATCGGGGTCAGGGTCACGGTGGACGGGATTTGAGAGCTGAGAGCGTGTGCTGGGTGGACAGAGCGATTGGGGCGAGGCCTGGGCTCTGGAGAAGGGCCTGGCTGCGGTACAATAATAGCAGAGGGTGGATGTGGCATGCTACCTCTCTGCCCTGTAGCTCTAAGGAGGCTACGAGGCTCCAGCTACGACGTGGAGGCCGAGATGGAAGAAATGCGTGAGGAGGAGCGCAAGGAGCAAGCAGAGGGTCGCCTATCAGTGCTCAACCTCTTCACCTTTCGGCCCTTGCGCTGGCAGCTGATCTCCATCATCATGCTCATGGCGGGTCAGCAGCTGTCCGGGATCAACGCGGTGCGCGGGACCACCTCTCCCAGAGTCTGGGTCCCCTTGGGTCTTTTTAAAAGGAATTCACAGAAGGCTCAAGAGTAATATTTTGCATTTTGACGCCTGTGAAACTCAGTCTGACCCTCAGGAGGGATGAGCTGCCAAGTTGAGGCTGGGTGGAGGGGTTCAGGGAGCACAGTGCATGTTATTACTCTGGGTGTTTCCTGTGCGAGACACAGGACCTAGGCTGCAAGGCAGTTCAGTGTTAAGGCTCTTGCTGCCAAGAGTGACGACCTGAGTTTGGTCCCTGGGACTCACACAGCGGAATGAGAGAAACAACTCCTCTGACCTCCACTCAAATGCCATAGAATGTGTGTAGACTGCTGCCTGCTGCCTGCTGCTGCAACCCTGATTCCTGCTGCTACCCTGCTGCCCGCCGCTGCCCTGTTGCCTGCACACGCGCACACACACACACACACACACACACACACACACAGGATGGCAGCAAAGGGAGGGAGAGAGAATAAATGAATACAATAAAGATGGAGAAACTTGGCCAAGCTGCTTACCAGAGCACAGTGGCCTGTAAGCCGACAGCGACAAGACTCCAAGGTCGGCTCTTGTCCACTGCCGAGCTAACAGCAGAAGATAGAACCAAGCATTATGAGCTGGACCAAGAGAAATATGAATGGTTCATGATAACGAGAAGGTCATCTGCTGGGGGACAGTGCGTGGGCACCTCCAAACTCATGTAGAGGTTTCTCCTGGGTGGATATGTTTTGACTCCATATAAGCACACAGCCACAGTACACAGAACACGATCTTGCGAGCCACAGTACACAGAACACGATCTTGCGGACTTCTGGGATACAGCAGACCAGGAGCAATTCCAGAGCTTACATGCCTTCTCCTACCCCAAGGTTCACGCCTGCACAGGGTCTTTGATGTCTAGAGGAAAATCACCTAGAAGAACCTGGGTACCTGGTATGCAGAACTTCAGGAGCTCAGGCTGGAGATCCCATGCAACCTGGTGGCCAATAAAACTGATGCAGACGTGGAGACGATTCAAATGAACTTCAGTTTTGCCGAGACGTTCTCCTTGCCCCTGTACTTTGCCTCAACTGCCGCCGGTACTAGTGTCGTGAAGCTCTTCAATGATGTTACTTGATGAGCCGTGGTTTACAAAGAAAGTCCTGGGGGATTTCGTGGATGAGGTCAAGCAGGAGCTGAAGAATTCCAAGTAGAGCAGAAATAAGAGACAACACCAGACAGTGCAGAGCGGCATGATCAAGAGCACATCTTCGTTTTGTTTTGTTTTTTCGAGGCAGGACTTTCTGTGTAACCCTGGCTGTCCCAGAACTTGCTCTGTGAACCAGGCTGATCTCCAGCTCACAGAGACCCACCTGCTTTTGCCTCCTGAGTGCTGGGATTAAAGGAGTGTGCCGCCATCACCCATCCCTGTCTCCTTGATCAGAAGACATCCACCTATGGCTAAGTTGGGGAGTCTGGGAGTCATTTGCAGTACCCTATGTCTGGAGAACCTTTCCAGGTTACCCCTGCTCAACTTCCTGCAAACCCACCGTTCTGTGGTCCATGATGAGGTGACCACAAACATGCTAGACAGGTGTGACACCCACCGACCTCCCGCAGCAGAATGAGGATCCATGTCCTTCACATCTCCCCAGCCCACCCGCAGCCTGGCAATGTAGACTCAGTGCACATGTTCGTGTCTTCTTAGTAGACATTTAATGTTTGCTGTCATCCAAATTGACCTTAGGGACTCTGCCTTGAGCTCCTGCTGATGCAATGACTGCTACCCCCTACCTTCTGCTCTGTGTTCTGCAGAATCCGTGACACCTCTGACCCTTTTCCTTCTGAGTCTCCCAGCCAACCTTTTCAACAATATTTTTGACAGACAACAGTGAAAATTCCGGGGGTTGTCCGTTTGTTTTGTGTTGTTTGAGGAGCTCTTCTAGATCGGGGTGAGAGCACAGGAGCAGGACTCTGTTGCAGGAAAACACCACAAGTCTGGCTACATTTGGTCACACACACATTTCTATCCCCCACCAAATGAACAACAGCCTCTTTTAAAGCCTCCACCTCAGGCAAGTTAAACCTGCATCTTCTGTGAGTGACAGAAAATGGAAGAGGAAGAGCTACCCGGCTGCCCACCGCTGCCCCGCTGCCTGCCGCTGCCCCACTGCCCGCCGCTGCCCTGTTTCCTGCTGCCCCCTTGCCCACTGCTGCCCCGCAGCCCGCTGCCATCCCACTGCCCCGCTGCCCTGTTTCCTGCTGCCTCCTTGCCCACTGCTGCCCCACAGCCCGCTGCCATCCCACTGCCCCGCTGCCCTGTTTCCTGCTGCCTCCTTGCCCACTGCTGCCCCGCAGCCCGCTGCCATCCCACTGCCCCGCTGCCCTGTTTCCTGCTGCCAGTCTGCTTTTCTGATGGTCTTAAACATCATCTGCTTTGTCTTTGTTGTTTTGTTCGTATCGTTTCCTTTTCTACAACGGAGATTAAATTTCATAAACAAAAACAAAAGAAAGATGGATAAACAGATAGATGTAGACAGCTCATCAGCTAAGACCACTGGTTCCATTCCCAGCACCCACGTGGTTACTTACAACCATCTGTATGTCTAGTTCCAGGCAGATCCAACACCCTCTTCTGGATGCCATGGGCACCACAGGCACACAGAGCACAGACACATACATGCAGGCTAAACACCTATGAACATAAGATAAAAATAAGTACATCTTTTTTTTTTTTTTTTTTTTTGATTTTTCGAGACAGGGTTTCTCCGTAGCTTTTTGGTTCCTGTCCTGGAACTAGCTCTTGTAGACCAGGCTGGCCTCAAACTCACAGAGATCTGCCTGCCTCTGCCTCCCGAGTGCTGGGATTAAAGGTGTGCGCCACCACCGCCCGGCTATAAGTACATCTTTTAAAAAGAGAGAAGAGAGAGAGGAAACAAAATCAGACCTTATTTACAAAACTGGGGTCTGCACTAAGGAAGGTCAGCCACATGCGTGGTCCTGGGAGCTGGGACAGGACATCCAGGGTGAAGAGGCAGCTCAGACACTCGGCCTCTCCCTACCCTTTACATTTTTCTTGCTATATACCTTTTCTCTTTGCTTCTTAGTCCCCAAAGAAAATCTCCTGCCTGCAGTTCTTTTTGTTTTTGTTTTTGTTTTGGTTTGGTTTTTAGCCCTCTCCATAAGAGACTGGCAGAGAAGTGCCTGGCCTCTGGTCCCAGTAAAGGTCATAGATTGGTCCATCCTGGGTCAGGAGGTCCTGGTGGGCTCATTTGCTGTGGAACTATGATATCATGTTCTGTGGATGCTGTTTTCGCTCTCTCTGTGGATGGGCAAATACCTGGAGAATGGCAAATGTCTATTCTGGACCTGTTGGAGAAAGGACAGGTGACCCTGCTGGTGTCTAAGAGAAGTAACAGGAAGAGGTGACACCTGGTCTTCAAGAGTTGAATTGTTTAGCAAATGATCTTGGGAGTCACCCAGTGGGGACCCTCCCAGGACTGGGCTAGGGTTGGCCCCAAACAAGGGAGAACCTGAGTTTGCAGGGTGTAAAGTCACGTGGGGAAAGATGCCTGATTTCACTGGTACCTTCTGCCTCCATCCTAAACCAGACTCCCCACCTAGTCTTCCCTACCCAAGCTCCCCAAACTGTTCACCATTCAAAGCAAGAGCAGTAGCCCAGTGACAAGTCTCAGGCCTCTGATCGCAGCCCTGTCTGTGTTTTAGATCAACTACTACGCAGACACCATCTACACATCGGTTGGCGTGGATCCCACCCAGTCCCAGTATGTGACAGTGGGCTCTGGTGTGATCAACTTAGTGATGACTATCGTCTCGGTGAGTTACTGGAGAGAAGCCTCTCTCTCATTGCAGGGTCTCCAAACAGCTCCCTAGCTGGAATACAGAACCTCAGGCCAGTTAGCATGCAGGTGACCCTAGTCCTGGAGGCACTATTTGAGTACCTGTGGTCAAGGGTTGGGGTATAGCTCAGTTGGTAGAGTGCTTGCCTAGCATGTGCAAGTTCCTGGGTTCAATCCCCAGCACCACTGTCAAACTGCACACGATGGCTCAGACTTAACAGCTCAACACTTGGGAGGTGAAGGCAGGAGGATCAGAAGTTCAAAGTCATCCTTAATGATATCATGAGTTCAGTCCCAGCCTGGGCAACATGAGACTCAGAAGCTAACAAATGCTCCAAAGCCAGCTATGATGGCAATTCTTGGCCCTTGACTACCTTTGGAATTAACTAAAACCCAAGCAAATCAGCACGTGTGAAGGATTTTTTTCTTAATTAAATCATTTGAAATCATTTGAAGGGAAAACCTTTTTTGTTTGTTTTGTTTTTCGGTTTTGCTGTTATTGTTTTGTTTGTTTGTTTTTGGGGTTTTGTTTTTGATTTTGGAGTTTTTTGTTTGTTTGGTTTGGGGGGTTTTTTGTGGGTTTTGGTTTTTCAAGACAGGGTTTCCTACTAGCAATGGAGCCAGTTCTGGAACTTGCTCTGTAGATCAGGCTAGCCTTTAACTCACAGAGATCATCTCTGCCTCCGGAGTGCTGAGATTAATGGCATACGCCACCACTGCCAGGCTGGAAAACCCACCTTTAATTCCGATCTTTTGAGTCAGGAAGGTCTGCCTCTAATCTGGGCCACATCTCTGCTGGCAGCCTATGTAAGGGGCACTGAAGAAGGAAACTTGCTCGCTCTGCCTGCTCGCTCTCACTCTTGCTGCCAAGTCCATTCCTTTCCTGGCATTAGAGCCGACTTCTTCGGGACCCCAGCATAGGCTGAAGACCAGCTGAGGCATCCAGCCTTGTGTACTGAACAACTGCTGGATTCTTGGACCTTCTGTTGGTAGACAGTCGTTGTTGGACAAGCTGGACCACAGCCTGTGAGATTATTCTAATAAATCCATATTCTAGAGAGCCCTGTTCTTCCAGAAAACCCTGACTAATATAGACTTTGGTACCAGAAGTAGGGTATTGATATGACAGACCTAAGGACTTTGGGACTTTGGGCTCGGAAGGCCGCTGAGTGTTCAAAGCTTGGTGAGCTGTGTGGGAGCTCGGGCGATAAGAACATTGAGAGCAGAGCAGATGACGGAGGCCTGGCTCGTGCATTTCCAGAGGGAAGCTTGAGAGTCGCTTACTGACTCAGAGTTGCTGGCTATTTTGGGTTGAGAATCTGCAGTTCTGGTCAGCTGAACCAATCAGCTGTGGTTAAGGAAAGACCAGCATCAACGTGGTGAAGGTCTTCTGGGAAGTGCTTCCTCAATGTCAGCACACAGAGGCTGTGTTCCACAGGTGGCCAAGGTTGTACCTCCTGCTGGCAGCTGAAGTTGTTAAGAGTCACGCAGTGGTACTGGTTTTGAAGGCACGAGGGGGTCATGGAAAGCAGCTGAGGCGTGGCACTGGGAGAGTTCAGGAGAAGCCAATGGCAATAGTGCTGCCTCAGTAGCAGCTGGAGGCCCAGAACTGAAGCGGTCATGCAGAGAAGTCGAGGCTTGGCACCATGAGGAGAGCCCGGGAGAGGCTGCTGGTGATGGCACAGCCCAGTGGCAGCAGAGATCCCAGCGTTTTGGAGGCACCAGTACCGTCGTGTGATTGCCAAGGACAGGATAGCTGTGGAGTGAGGCCTGCCCAAGCTTAGAAGACAGGCTGTGTGTTCTGCAGAGGCTGAGACAGAGAAGCGACCAAGTCCTATGGAGGAGCCGGAAGGTTATGAGTAAATCTCAGCTATTAGACACTGGGTTATTTACAGTGCTGGAGTTGGGGGTGCTTTGTTTAGATGGAGACAGCGACCTGCTTCTTTCTTTTTGAAGGAATAAAGTACTTCATTTATTTCTTTATTTTACTCTACCCCGTAGTTGAAAGACTTTAAACTTTAAAAAAAAAAAAAAAAAAAAGACATTTTGGAGTTTTACAGAGACTTTGAGTTCTAAAAGAGACTGGATATGTGTTTGTTTTTGTTTTTTTTGAGGCAGGGTTTCTCTATGTAGTCCAGCTGTCCTGCAATTCACGCTACAGACCAGGCCAGCCTTGAACTCACAGAGATTCACCTGCCTCTGCGTCCTGACTGCTGGGATTAAAGACGCCTCACACCACACCTGGCTGAGACTGGATATTTTGGTCTCGAGATGACTCAGCATTTACGCTGCGCTAGCACAGGGACGCTCACAGCCCACTGTAGCTCTAGTTCCAGGAACTCCAGCTCCCTCTTCTGTCCTCTGCGGGTACTGCATGCACATAGAGTACATTGTAAGTCAAGCAGGCTCACACATCCACATAAAAACACAATGTGGTTATAAGGACAGCGTAGATATCCAGGGGTCTGCAAATGACAAAGACAGTGTTGTGGAATCCCAAGGTGTAGCTTACACCAAATAGTTCACCTGATGTAGCAGGGGTGAATAAGAAGAACCTAAGGAGGGCCATGCAGGAGAGGGTGGAGGTTCGGGGTTGGGGTCAATCCTTAGTACTAAGAGCCTCCTCCTCATCCACTCCCCTGCAGGCAGTTGCTGTAGAGCGTCTGGGGCGGCGGATTCTCCTGCTGTCTGGCTATGGCATCTGTGGCTTGGCCTGCGTGGTGCTGACCGTGGCTCTCCTCCTCCAGGTCTGTTCTCAGGTCCTGCCCTGTGGGCTGGGGTGTCACCATAGGGTTTCAAGGTCCCAACTGCAGGGGCGAATCTCAGTGCTTTCCAGCTGCCTCCTTTCATGGACAACTGCTTCATAAAACCCATTCCCAATGTGAAGTTCATGAAGGATTTTGCTCTACGGGGCCCGCAAATACAGGTGTGTAACTCAGTATGATGCTAGAACCGCAGACAGTTGGGAGCCACCTGATAGATGCTGGGAACTGAACGAGAGTCTTCTAGAAGAACAACAACAGTTCTTAACCACTGAGCAATCTCTGTAGTCCCTGGACTCTGATTTATAAATGCGGTCTTGAGGTAATCCTCTGCAATGGGGACAGCTGAGCCCAGATCCCCTCTTGGAATCCTGCCAGATGTCAAGAGCGCCAAATCCCAGTGTTCAAAATATCTTGAAGACTAGAGCTGGATAAACCTGGAAAGGAAACAGTTATAACAGGGGCTATAAAATACTTAGGGATGCCAGGCAGTGGTGGCGCAGGCCTTAATCCCAGCACTTAGGCAACAAAGGCAAGTGGATCTCTGTGAGTTCAAGGCCAGCCTGGTCTACAAAACAAGTTCCAGGACAGCCAGGGCTACACAGAGAAATTCTGTCTCAAAAAACATAAAAAGAATATAAATAATAAATAAACAAATACTTGGGGACTATGTTGCCCTGGCTGGCCAGGAACTCATATAAACCAGAAGGAAGTAATAAAAGGGAAAAGATTATGTCCCTCTGTCAGAAGCCCTGGCAACTGTCCATCTTCTGACCCTCCATGGTATCCTACCCCGGCATCAGTGGCTCCCTCAGCATCCATCCTACCCTGCCATCAGTGGCTCCCTCAGCATCCATCCTACCCCGCCATCAGTGGCTCCCTCAGCATCCATCCTACCCCACCATCAGTGGCTCCCTCAGCATCCATCCTACCCCGCCATCAGTGGTCCCTTCAGCATCCATCCTAATTCTCACTAGCTAGCCACTTAGCTTGGAGCCTGCCATATAGTTCAGTTTAAGCCTGTTAACCTGGTTTTGTCTTGGTCATAGAGAGCAGGGAACAGAGAGCAGGTCTGGGACTCCCTTGTCTTTGGGACCCCTAGAAGGATTCTCCCCAGACAATGTCAAATAAGTTGAAATCCCCACTCAGTCACCTCAAGACTGTGACCACTGTTGCTATGTCCCTGCAGGACTGAGGTTCTCCTGGTCTGTGTTCAGGGATCTATGGGCTCCGAGTCCATATTGGTGGCATAGAAACAGTGTTAACCACACTCATAGAGGGCAACATGAAGATTTGTGGGATAGAAATAAAGTTATCCACACTCAGGGTGACAAGAAGATTTGTGGGACACAAACAGTGCTAACCACACTCAAAGAGGGCGACATGAAGATAAAACATAAAGCCGCCTGACTCAAACATGACAGAAAGGCAGCTCTCCCCTCAACCCCACCGCTATCAGGTAAGGCTGTGGAAACCTTGATGAACGGGAACGTTCTGGTTCCATCCTATCTTTGTGGCCTCTGTGGGGCTCAGAATTCGTGCAGCAGGAGGGTAGGAGTCACAGGTGAACTCAGCTTCCTGTGAGGCTCTTGGCTTGAGGCCCACAGCGCTGCTTCTCTTACAGAGCACGGTCCCTGAGCTGTCTTACCTTGGCATCGTTTGTGTCTTTGCCTACATCGTGGGACATTCCATAGGGCCCAGTGAGTTCTTGCCCACCTCGATGGGGGACATTCTATAGGATGCTCTTGCACACCTCGATGGGGGGCATTCCATAGGGCCCAGTGAGATCTTGCACACCTCGATGGGGGGCCAATATGGAGCAAGGGCTGGAGAGGGTTTGCACTGTGAAGTTTCCATCTGCTGGGTTGCTACAAACCTTCACTAGCATCCAATTGAAGAAATAGCGCCAGCTATCACCCCCTACTCTCCAACCCTCTGCCGTAATTTGAGGATAAAATGGGGTTTCTTTTCAGCCCCCAGTCCCAGCAAGGGTGATCCACACAGGGAGGTAAGGTGCTCCGAGGGTCTGAGGTTCAAAGTGAGGTCCTAGGAGCATTCAGGGCCATCTGAACCTTCCTTCCATCCAGGTCCTGTCCCCTCGGTGGTGAGGACAGAGATCGTCCTGCAGTCCTCTCGGACGGCTGCGTTCACGGTAGATGGGGCCGTGCACTGGTTCACCAACTTCATCGTCGGCTTGGCGTTCCCATCCATCCAGGTGAGTGGCCCTTCGTGCCGTCCTTGGCCACCCTGCCTTACCTCAAGACGATGAGTAGTTCCTCCTTTCTGAAAAGTACCTCCTGGGGCTGGGAATGAAGTTCAGTTTCTGCTGAGTTTGCCAAAAGGCTTTGGGTTGGATCCCAGCACAACATATCCTGCTTACGGTGGTACAGGGCTGTAAAACCAACCCTTGGAAGGTGGATACGGGAGCATCAGACGTTCAGAGCCGTCCTTAACTACATAGAGAGTTTGAGGCCCACCTGGGATATGTGAACTCTCAAAGCAGCGACAATCCCCCCAGCATCTACCAACTCAAAGCTACCACAAGGAGCTCTCAAGTGCTCGGTGTGAGATTCGCTTCAGCCCGGTTCTTTTTATTTGCTTGTTTTCCTGGGCTGGCGATTCAACCCAGAACCTACCATGCCTCCCCACTGCATGGTATCCTCAGCCTGGAACTCTTAGTCCCCCTGCCTCAGCACCCATAGTACTGGAATTATAAGCGCACACCGCGGCACCCAATTCAAAATCCTTTAGTATGCCATGCCCCTCTTACAGAGGGGATTGCCCCTCAGAGTTGGAAATGGTTCTTTGTTAAAGATCAAAAATGGCAGTTCCAGAAGAGGAGCAAACCCCTGCTGCTTCCCTCCCCTGGGTCAACCAGACCTTGGCTTCCAGTGCAGGAAGGACCCAGAGCCTGTGAAGTCCATGGGAGCCCAACACTAAAGGTCCCTTTTGGAGGTTAGGGATGGGCCCAGTTTGCCCGCTGTTTTCCCCTCTAGGAGTGGAATAAAAGTGACCGTGAAGAAAATCCCTGTGACTCGCAGAGGCACCAAGTGTGTTGTCTGAAGGGTCTCCCCCCTCGTCCCCTCTCTGTTCTAGGTGGCCATCGGGGCCTACAGTTTTCTCATCTTCGCTGCCCTCTGCCTCCTCACCGCTGTTTACATCTACACGGTAATTCCTGAGACCAAGGGCAAGACATTTGTGGAGATCAACTGTGCCTTCGCCAAGAGAAACGGAGTGGAGCTTCCAGAAGAGAAAGGAGGAGCGACGGCCGAGCCTCACACACCCTCTCTGCCCGACAAGCAGACGTCCTTTTGATGGCTCTGCAGGCCCACACGTACTCAGCTTCTCTCTTGGAGAAGGACACTTGGGGACAGGCCTTCTGAGGCTTTGGTGTTCCCTTGGCAACTGGAAGACTTTGGAAGACACAGCACTGATTTACTCGACAAGCGGTTAGTTTCCAAGACCAGCCATGAGAGGGCGGTGTAGACAGGTCGGAGCTGATTCTCTGATTCTACAATGAGGTAGGGATGCTAAGGCTTCACAACAAGTTCTGGGTCTTAGCTTCATATTACTGTAACAAAATAACTGGGCCAACTAGCTGATTTGGAAAAAAAAAATGATTTGGGCTCTTGTTTCTCAAGACTGGGCAGACCCCACAGCTTTAGGCCTCTGGCAAACACAACACATCACGGTGGAAGGGTGTAGCAGAACAGACTGCTTACGTCATCATGATCCAGGAAGTGGAGAGCCACAGAGTCCCCTTCCAGAACACAACACAATATTCTGAGATCCCCTACTAGCTCCGCCTCTCAGGAGTTCTGCTACCCACCCCCCAACAGCCAGCGCGTGGGCTGAAGACCAAGCTTTCAACACATAAACCTTTGGGGACATTCATCCAAACCATAGTCTTCAGTGTGCTATGGAGGGGTGGGAGATGGCTCAGTCAGCGACGCGCATGCTATGCAAGCCTAAGACCCTCTGCATCCCTGGAGCTGGGCCCTGAGCATGGCTCACAGAGCTGGTGGTGAGCGTACCTCTACCATGTTGGATGGGGTGAAGCCAACAGGCAAAGTCAGCAGCATTAGTTCTAGCCATGGCTCTGCTTGCCTCTAGCAAATCCTACTAGCTCAGTCAACAGAGCATGAGATTCTTAATCTCAGGGTCATAGGTTCGAGACCAACATTGGGTGCCAATTAAATAAAAACTCAGAAAATGAAATTGGGGTTCAACTTGAAGATCCAAAATACAAAACAGCCATCCACTGATAAAGTGGAATTCCCTTCTGTATGCTGTGAATACCATTGGTTAACAAAGAAACTGGCTTGGCTTGTGATAGGACAAAAGAGTAGAGCTAGGTGGGGAAAACTAAAGTGAATGCTGGGAAGAGGAAGGCAGAATGAAAAGAAGCCATGGAGCCGCCACCAGAGACAGAGATGCTGAAACCTTGCTGGTAGGCCACAAGCCTCATGGTAAAATATAAAATAATGGAGATGGGTTAATTCTAGATGTAAGAGCTAGCTAGCAATATGCTTAAGTAATTGGTCAAGCAGTGATTTAATTAATATAGTTTCTGTGTGGTTATTTTGGGAGTCTGAGTAGCCAGAACAAGCAGAGGATGGCCAGGAACACACTAGCAGCCTCTTACTACACACTGGCTCTTACCTCTACCTCAGTCCAAAATGGCGATCCTGCCTCCAGGAATCTCAGAATGAGACTGAGAGCTGTCTCCTCCAGTCTTTTTTTTTTTTTTTGGTTTTTCGAGACAGGGTTTCTCTGTGGCTTTGGAGCCTGTCCTGGAACTAGCTCTTGTAGACCAGGCTGGTCTCAAACTCACAGAGATCCGCCTGCCTCTGCCTCCCGAGTGCTGGGATTAAAGGCATGCGCCACCACCGCCCGGCCTCCTCCAGTCTTATAATCCTCTCTAGGGCTGGGATTAAAGGCATGCACTGCCCAGTTTCTATGGCAACTAGTGTGACTACTAGGATTAAAGGTGTGTGTCACCACTGCCTGGTCTGTGAGACTGACCAGTGCAGCTGTTTTAATCTCTGACCTTCACGTGGGGTTTATTTATTATAATACAAATGAAATGCCACTACAACTAGCCACCACTGCTCCTTTCTTAGACACATTCCTTTGTTACAAGGAGCTGAACACTCAGACACAGTGAACAGCAAGTGAAAGTCTTCGTTCTAGCCAGCAGGGACCTCACCCACTGAGGTGTGGCTCTGGAGTCTTTAAGGGCAGAGACTTTGTCCAAGCAGCTGCAGGGGGAGTTCACTGAGTAAGCAGTTTGAAGCTGAGATTAGTGGTTATCCAGCTGTAGGGAGTTTCTCACGAACAGAAAGCTAAGATAAACAGCCAGAGGGCAGTCTGCACAACTGGTTAGCTGAGCTGAGTTGGGTTAGCTAGGACGTCCTGACCTTTGATTCCTAGAATAAAGTCGGTAGTTCTCCACAGGTTTCTGCAGCACTGATTGGTCTTATCAGTAAAAACCCAGAGTCAGCTATTAGGGGGTGATGATGAAAGATCAGAGAAGCAGAGCAACCAGGCCCTAGAGGCAAGGCACTCCTGCCCAGTGGCTAACTTTTGCCACAAAGAAAGCAAACTCCCTGTGTACTTTCTTCGATGCCCATTATCTTCTCTGAAGTAGATTGGTGCCACCAAGAGCAGACATATCTTCCTGTTGTAACAACAACAACCAAAAAAAAAAAAACTATGTTATTAAAACATCTTAAATGCCATATTCTGTAGATCTCTGAAGTGTTTGAAGACCACTTGTCTACCTAATATATGTCTGTTTGACCTTGAAAACATACCTAATGTGACTACAACATTAATTGTTATAGGTGACTAACTATTAACCTCCATTTCTTTATTTTCCTAAATAGGTTATAATAATACCTTTTGAGGGCTAGAAATTTGCATTGCATTGTTAAATGAACTGTATAGGTATAATAGTTTAACAAAATTAGAAATGTTGTACAGTATATTTTAGCAAAAATAACCTGACATTTGTATCAATATACAAAAATCCATATTGTCTTTCGGCGGTTTCATCTAATTCAAAGATGGAGGATGCTGGAAACAAGGAGACTGAATTAGAGAACATTCCTGACACACCAAGAGAGGTCAGGGTGAAGATGCGTCGGAAAAAAATTGAAGACGGAGACGGAGGAGGGACAAGAGTCTTTTTCTCAGGTGATAGTGCCTCTTGAAGTGGTCCCTGTACCCGAGGAGCAGATGCCCGCCCTTAATGAACCTCCTGTCCTCTATGAAGAGGTCAGCACAACGGTTGTGACCACAACCGCCTCTGAGGCAGTGTTGGCATCTTGGTCGAGGATTGCAGCCAATGCTAACAAGACCGAGGCCCTGCAGTTCATTACAACACCCGAGACATACGGGGATCTGTGGTGTGTGGTTCATGGGAGAAGCCTTCCAGCAGACTCAAGAGGTTGGGTTCAGCTTCAGTTCCACGCTGGACAAGCCTGGGTACCTGAGAAGAAGGGGAAAGTGATTGCCCTCTTCCTGCTGCCAGCCTGCACCTTTCCGCCCCCACACCTGGAGGACAACATGCTGTGCCCCACATGTGTTCACAAGAACAGGGTCCTAAAGAAGACCCAAGGATAAAGGGAATCTCAGGTGTGAGTAGCTGCTGTCATTACCTACTCCTTGGAGTGAGATACAGAACTGCAGCCAAGACTGAGACTGATGGGAATTCACACCTGTGCCCTTGAAGGTGCCCGGATCAGCCAGAAGCCATGAGGCCTTGTTTGTTATTTGTTGCTGTAGTACTAGCAGCTTGGAAAAAGAGCCAGTGAAGCCACCAAAACGCAGCAGGTCCACCTCTTCCTTGTGAGGACTGCATACTCTTAAGTGACTATGCCTTTTACTTTTGTGTGAAAATAAGGTTTTGCTGGGGTGGGAACTGGCATCTCCAGATATAGTACTTGCTTGTACTGCCACCGCCACAACAGGGTCATAGGCAGTTCTGTGGTCCCCTATAAAGATTTAGCTTATGACTGTAGCTTCTGCATGTCCCCTTTCCCGGGTTGTAGTATGTTTGTTAGTGTGTAGTGCTTGGGTTTGTTTTCTATTGTTGCAATATTAAACCAAATCTGGTTTTTGGCAAAAAAAAAAAAAACCATATCAATGTAAAATATTTAAGACTATTAAGTACCTTTTTGTTTAAAAGTAGATTCAACAATCTACTCTTATACCCTGTTATAACTATATAGCCCCCTTTTTTCTTTTCAAAACAAGAATTCTGAATCTAATCTTTGTTTTTACCTGATCATTACCAATAACAACTTGTAACCAACTCCCCTGAACTATGACAAATATCCATAACCCACTGAACGACCAAAACCCACCACCCCACCTCTTGGGAATGTGGGCCTTGTGTTCTTAAATTTACTTACTATGTCTGGGGGTGATAGCATCTTCAGGGGATCCTTAATAGAAAATTTTAAGTTAATTGTCAAGTCCTAGGAGAGGTAGCTGTATCATTTGTGTCTGGTGTCTGTGTAATGGGGAAGTGCAGGGTTTGTCTCATGTCCTGGCTAGAGTAGTCTGTGAAGCTGGATGGGCTTAGCCAGACACCTTGAAACTGTCCTGAGCAGTTTGTAGTCCAAAGCCAATCTTTAGGTGATATTTGTCTGCTTAGTGGTGTTGTCACAGTCCTGGTGGAATTGTCATTGTGGGGCCCCGTCCTTCTTTGGAGTCTTCAAAGGTCACCATTAGACTTGGTCTTGGTTCACTACAGAAAACTTAAACATTTTAAAAGTCATATGTGCAGATCTCAACAAGGTTAAAGGATCAATATTTGCCAGGGACATCCATGGTACACAAACTTAATTCCTAGTTACCTGATAGAGACTCAAGCCTGAAATCATGTGCAGGGAGATAGATAAAGCCTTTCTCTAGAATTAGTATATATTAGTATATAATCATTAATATCTTGATACAAAGTTTAAATATATATATATTAAGGTTTAAAATATATATTAATCACAAATTTTGAGATAATATTCATACCTTATGAAAAAAATTTAAAAATCTAAATATAACCAAAGAATTATGAGATAGTGGCAATAGAATAATCCCTAATTTTGGTTTTTCTTCTGTCTCATATCAGGATTCTCCATCAAGGAGATTAGATTCTAGCTCAGACATTCTCAACCTGGGGGTCTCAACCCCTTTGGGAGTCAAATGACCCTTTTATAGGGATCAAATATCAGATATCCAGATATTTACATTTGATTCATAACAATATCAAAATTACAGTGATGAAGTAGTGATGGAAATGGTTTTACTGTTGGGGTCAACGCAACACAAGGGACTGTATTAAAGGGCTACGACGTGAGGAAGGCTGATATCCTAGTTAAACTGAATTGACCTCAGCAAGAATACAAGATGGCCCAGCGGTGGTGGTGCACACCCAGCAGAGACAGGAAGATTTCTGTGAGTTCAAGGCCAGCCTAGTCTACAGAGCTAGTTCCAGGACAGCTAGGGCTGTTACACAGAGAGACCCTATCTCGAAAAAAAAAATACAAATACCTTTGCACTGTCTTGCCTCGTCACACCTTAGCCCCTCACTTTTACATCCTTCCCTTCCCAGAAATCTCACTGCACCTCTGGGACATTATACACTGCCCTGTCACCTAATAGTGACATACCTATCATCCCTGAACTCAGGAGGTAGAGGCAGGAAGATCAAGAGTTCAAGGCTAACCTGAGCAGCATAGCAAGACTGTCTCAAAACACAAGGCTTCCTCCTTGGTGTTCAGTTTGTTTTGGTATCCAGAGAGATTCCACCGCTTCAGCCACCACCAGTCTCTAGGGTCTGGTCCTCAGCTGTGCCCTGGTGCAGAAAGGGACCTGCTGATCAATGGTACCTCCACAGTCAACCTCACTCTCTGGTGTTTGGCTGGAGTTCTGCTCATGGGCACTGCGTAGTCCAGGCTAGCCTAGAACTCACTATGTAGCCCAAGGATGACCTCTGCTCTGATCTAGAAGCCCCTGTCTCCCAAGCGCTAGGATCACAGGTGTGCATCATCGAAACTTCAGAATTTGCTGAAAGATTTTTCATGACTAAGAATCTTATGATGTATATTTTAAAATAAAAACATGTTTTGAATATCAATAGTATCTGTATTAAACATCTCAAATCTTTGGTTATTTCTAATATCATCAGAAGTTCACAGTGGCTCCCCAAGAAAGTCATGTGATTGCACTTGCCAGACACCAGGAGGTGCCATTGAGCTGAGTTTTTCTTTTCCTGAGGATGCGAGAGGGAGAGGAAAGGAGAGGGAGAACTATGTAGCTATATGAGCTTAAATCCGGAAGCCAGAGGAAGGCCAGCTGTTGCTTATGACTGCTTGAGAGCCCCCTTGTCCTGGCTCAGTCTGTCATTGAGACGGATGGTCCTGATGGCGGCTGAGGGTCTATAGAGTTCAATAACAGAACTCAATAATAGCCTGCATGACGCTCTAGATCCCATTCCTAGTATACATAGGTTTTAGAAAATCAGACCAAGTCAAAATAACAAAAGCAGCATCCATTAGAAAGCAGCCTTTAGCAATGCAGGGCTCCCACAATGGGCTAGGCCATCTCACTCCCTGAGACCCGCTTCAGGGACCCCAGCAGGTAGAAGGGCTTCCACAATGGGCTAGACCATCTCACTCCCTGAGACCCGCTTCAGGGGCCCCAGCAGGTAGAAGTCTCTGTGCCAATTTTTTCTTCCATTCTAAGCTGAGCTCTCCGGCAGACAGGAGGGGACCTCGTCTCTGAGGACAGGCTAGGGTGCTGGGATCAGCCGTCCTGAGGCCAGACCTCATGAGGTTTTCAGCTATGGCCATCAGTGGGTTCGCTATGCTATATACTCTGTCCCATATGGCAGATTTATTTTGGTTGATTTGGCTTGATGGGGGGTGGGATGTGTCCCTCATGTGCCGCACCTGAGGATAGATTATTTTTGGTCTCTATCTCTTAGCAGCACAGCCTAGCTTTGACTTGCTGGGTTAAGAAATATTTTATCTGAGTCTTTTGCACCCCAAACTCTAGCTCTTGGGAGGCTAGCAGGAGGATCACTTGAGATCAAGTAAGAGTTCATCTGAGCCGGGCATGGTGGTGCGGGCCTTTAATCCCAACACTCAGGAGGCTGAGGCAGGAGGATCTCTGAGTTCAAGGTCAGCCTGGTCTATAGAGCAAGTTCTGGGACAGCTAGGGCTACACAGAGAAACCCTATCTCCAGAAAAATAAAACAGAAGCTGGGTCTAGAGACACCTCAGCAATCAAGAGCACAGGCTGCTCTTCCCTTCCATGGGACCCAGGTTTGAATCCCAGCTGCCACATGGCAGTCTGTAACTCCAGTTCCAGGGGATCTGATGCCCTCTTCTGGCCTCAGCAGACACCGCACATATGTGGTGAACAGAACAAAGAACCTGCATACATGAAATAAAGATAAATCTCCAAAACTACGTATATTTAATGTCTGTTTATAGAAACGGAAAACCCGGATCAAGGCTGAGGTGTAGTCAGTGGTGGACACATGTGCCAGGTTCTCCAGAAGATAGGACTGAGGCAGAGCCGGTCCCGCTGGCTCTCCCTGGGGCTGAGCGGGATGGTGAGTGTCAACCAGGGAGAAACACACACAGAGCCGGGAGTCTGTCAAAGCAGGATCTCACTTTATTGCATCAGGGCAGGAACTTACATAGGGCTGAGGTAGTGGGTGGAGTCTTGGGATGGGGTGAGGTGGAGTGAGGAATAAGGGCCAATAATATCCTGCTACAGTAGACAGAGGCGGGCCTTAGTCAGGCTGTGCTGAGTCACTCCCCTCCAAACTCAAGTTAGGCCCAGGAAGTTACACTGGGCCTCATGAGGCCCAACACACATGGAGACCATGATAAGGTCCTGGGTTCTGTCCCCAGAGCCAAAGCATCAACAGCATTTGTGGGATTGTTTGCCTGGGTGTGGCCGCTAATATCAGTGTGATTGTTTGTGACACATTCTTGGTTGCCAACTCAACACATCTGCAAAGAGGGAGCCTCGTTTAAGATCCCCTCTCATCGGCCTAGGGACTTGTCTGTGGGGAATGTGTTTGCTTACTGAGGGAGGAGGACCTGACCGGCTGTTGGTGGTGCCACCTTGGGCACGTGGCCCTGGGTTGTAAAAAGAATCTGAGCTGAGCGGAAGCAAGAAGTGAGGAAGTATGCGTGTTCCCCTACGCTTCCTGCTTCCAGCTCCTGCCTTGCTTTCTCTTGATGAACTGTACCTTGTAAGCCAAATAAACCCTCTCCTCCCATAGCTGGTTTTAGTCCTAACGTTTAACCCAGCAACAGAAAGCTAACCGGGACAGTGTTTGGAGAGGCTGAAGCAGGAAGCTCACTTCCCCTGTGGCAGGCAGTACCTGAGAAATTCCCCTGGGGTTTTGGGGACCTCAGCTCAGGCTGAACTGGTATTTGTGGTTTGAGTACAGAAAAGAACTTTAGATCTATCTACTTTATGAAGTGGGGTTGGGTCCTAATGATGATATTTTAATATAAGCTTGGGTGTGAGGGCGAAGAGAAAGAAGGGGAGACACAGCATGCGTTGGAGGGCATGGGTGTGGACTCCCCAGAGGCGCTCTCTGGCTGTCTGCGTGTACAGTGGTCGTGGGCAGGGTTTGGCACAGTGTGAGGATACTGTGTGGTTAAGAAGGCTGAGGTCACTGTGGTGGCACCTGAGGGGCCCCTGGGAGTACTGCAGCTGACATTAAGAGTCTAGCCATGGGGGTACTAGAAGATAGGGTTTTTTTTTGTTTGTTTGTTTGTTTGTTTGTTTTGGTTTTTCGAGACAGGGTTTCTCTGTGGCTTTGGAGCCTGTCCTGGAACTAGCTCTGTAGACCAGGATGGTCTCGAACTCACAGAGATCCGCCTGTCTCTGCCTCCCGAGTGCTGGGATTAAAGGCGTGCGCCACCATCGCCCGGCTGAAGATAGTGTTTTTTATTAAGTTTTGCCTGAGATTCTGACTCCTTGTCTGGGAAAGTAAACAATGCCCTAGACCCTAAACACCTTAAACACAGTCCTTGTTACTTTAACATAAAATAGCTCTCTATGAGAATATTAAGACTATGTTTGGAGCAAACGCCGGGTTGTTTTGAATTTTATCTGTTTGCCCTGTGTGTGAGTGTACCACAGTTCAAGTGTGGAGGTTAGGGAACAGTATACAGAAGCCAGTTCTCTCGGTCCACAGGATCAAACCCAGGTCCTCAGGCTGTGCTGAACCATCTTGCGGGCTAGGGTGTTGCTGACTGTGCTGGAATTCTGGCTTCTCTGTTCCCGAGAGGCGTCAGCCAGACCCTGGTGAGGGTTTTTCCTTCCTGTGGTCTCTCAATTCCTGTCTACCCCGCCTCAGTTAACATGATTTGATAACTTGACCCAGTAGACACATTTCTGGGCATGCCTGGGAGAATTTCTAAATCGAGTTAAGCGTTGTGATCCAGCACGAACGCGGACCACACTCTAGTAGATCTGGGCAGCCTGTCCTCCACATGCGCGCATCCTCTGGGATGCGCAGGCTCGCACTGTGGGTGGGGCAGCCAGACCTCCCAAGTCCTGCGCACACACGGTGGCCGCTGGAGGGCAGCACCTTCTCCGCAAAGGCGGCCGGGTCGCCTGGACCAGAGGGGCAACTTAGGCTGGAGCTTCCTGTTTCCACAAATGGCCGCTGCGCCGAAGGCCTTTCAGAAGATTCTGGCGCTGGTGACGGGAACACGCACTGGGTGTGCCCTGGAAGAGCCCTCGCTATTTCTGAAGGATGGCCAGTTTCTCAAGGGCTCTAATGCCCATCTTGAGCTTCCTGCAGCAGGCTCTGTAACTGAAACCTCAGGGCCTGCCGTGGGCCCTCCTGGCTCCTGGAGGAGGAAGTCGCCTGGCGACTTCGTTCCCTAGACCGAAACTGTTTTCCTGGCAGTAAAGAACTGGACCCCCAGGCACCCCGGCGAAAACGTTTTTCAGAAAACAAAGTCGACCTCAGTGCCGGGCAGTGGTGGCTCACGCCTTTAATCCCAGCACTCAGGAGGCAGAGGCAGGCGGATCTCTGTGAGTTCGAGGCCAGCCTGGTCTACGAGAGCTAGTTCCAGGACAGGCACCAAAGCTACAGAGAAACCCTACCTCGAAAAAAAAAAAAGAAAGAAATTTGGTTTAAAATGTGTCACTCTCCCACCCCCACCCCCACCCCATCCTGGTTGGTGTTTGGGTGGTTTTGAAACAATTTCTGCTATGATGTTTGTCTTTTTTTTTTAATTTTTTTAAAGTATTTATTTATTTGTTATGTATACAATAGTCTATCTGTGTGTATGCCTGCAGGCCAGAAGAGGGCGCCAGACCTCACTATAGATGGTTGTGAGCCACCATGTGGTGGCTGGGAATTGAACTCAGGACCTTTGGAAGAGCAGGCAATGCTCTTAACCTCTGAGCCATCTCTCCAGCCCCCCTGCTATGATGTTTGTAAAGGGGAAGTGGAGTTTATAAATTAACACACCATTATGTCCACAGTCAGTTTGGGTAGACGTCACAAAAGTATTATTGATGATTGTGCTGAGCCAGCCCATTTAATGCGTGTGTGGAGGGGACGACACGTGCCAGGTAAGCCCATGTATGGGAGCCAGAGGACAGCTTTTGTGGGGTCAGTTCCTCTCCTTCTACCATGAGGTAGATTCAATTCAGGTTGTCAGGTTTAGCCAAAAATGCCCCTACCCACTGAGCCGTGTCACCAGCCCAGAAATTCTGAATACTGAAAAGTTTTGGGTGAGTTTATTTGACTTTAATACTTGCTTCTTTTTATTCTAGAATAGGTGCTTTTGTAGGGGGGACATTATAATCTAACCCAACCACAGAAGACTCTTGCTATGGAACATTCTAGATCTCTTTATATGTATACATGCACACACACACACACACACACACACACACACACACACAATTTCAGACCTGTCCTCATAACCCCCAAAAATAAAACAGATAATGGTCAACTCCTGCTACTTCAAAACCAAGCAAGCCTTGTTGGGCGGTGGTGGTGCATGCCTTTAATCCCAGCACTTGGAAGGCAGAGGCAGGTGGATCTCTGTGAGTTCAAGGCCAACCTGGTCTACAGAGCAAGTTCCAGGACAGGCTCCAAAGCTATACAGAGAAGTCTTACTGGCTAAAATTTACTGAAAATGTCTTAAGGATGGAAAGATGGCTTAGCAGGTGAAGGCTCTTGCCACCAAGTGTGGTTGTGACCTGAGTTCTACTCCTGGGCCATAGGTAGAAGGAGATGGCTGATTCCAGAGGTTATCCTTTGACCTCCACATGTGTGTCATGGCGTGTGTGTCACCCCACAATATGTAGGTAGATACATACATACATACATACATAGACAGATATTGTGGGCATAGTGGCACATACCTTTAATCTAAACACTCAAAAGACAGAAGCAGGCAGATCTCTGTGAGTTCAAGGCCAGTCAGATTTATATAGTGAGTTCGAGGCCAGCTATAGTTACACTGTGAAACCCTATTTAAAATAAAAGTAATTTTAAAAATTAAAAAAGCTTTAAAAACTTAAATTGAACTCTTTTCTCTCAAATATTTCCTTCCTTGGAAGAAAGGGAGGCATGAACTCTTCCCTTCATTCTGCTGTCCCTTATCGGCCTCAATGGAGCTGCCCAGGCCCAGCTCCCCCAGTGTCTCATGGGAGGCCGTGGACTGATGGAAACCAGACCTCGCTTTACATTCTTCCTTACCAACTTCACACACACACACACACACACACACACACACACACACACATTTATACACATTCACATACTCTCCCTCTCACACACACACTCACATGCTCACATACTCACGCACACATTCACATACTCTCCACACTCATACGCTCACATACACTCACACGCTCACACTCTCTCTCACACACACTCACACACTAACACACTCTCACACACTCACACACTCACACTCTCTTCTCACACACTCACACTCTCTCTCAGACACACACACTCACACACTCTCTCACACTCTCACACACTCACACACACACTCACACACTCACACTCTCTCACACACTCACACACTCTCTCACACACTCACACACTCACACACTCTCTCACACACTCACACTCTCTGACACACTCACACACTCACACACTCTCACACACACTCTCTCACACACTCACACTCTCTCTCACACACTCACACACTCTCACACACACTCACACACTCACACACTCACACACTCTCACACACACTCACACACTCTCACACACACTCACACACTCACTCACACACACACTCACACACTCTCACACACACTCACACTCACACACTCACACTCTCTCTCACACACTCACACACTCTCACACACTCACACTCTCCTTCACACACTCACACACTCTCACACACACTCACACACTCACACACTCTTACACACATTCACACTCACACACTCACACACACTCACACACTCACACACACTCACACACTCACACACACTCACACACTCACACACACACTCACACACTCTCACACACTCACACTCTCCTTCACACACTCACACACTCTCACACACACTCACACACTCACACACTCTCTCACACACTCACACACTCACACACTCTCACACACTCACACACTCACACACTCTCACACACTCACACACACACACACTCACACACTCTCACACACACTCACACACTCTCTCACACACTCACACACTCTCTCACACACTCACACACTCTCTCTCACACTCTCTCATACTCACACACTCACACACTCACACACTCTCTCTCACACACTCACACTCTCTCTCACACACACTCACACACTCACACACTCTCTCACACACACTCACACACTCTCTCTCACACACTCACACACTCACACTCTCACTCACACACTCACACACTCACACTCTCTCATACTCACACACTCACACACTCTCTCACACACTCACACTCTCTCTCACACACACTCACACACTCACACACGCTCTCTCACACACTCACACACTCACACTCTCTCTCACACACTCACACTCTCACACACTCACACACACTCACACACTCACACACTCTCTCTCACACACTCACACACACACTCACACTCTCTCACACACTCACACACACACTCACACACTCACACACACACACTCACATACTCACACTCTCTCTCACACACTCACACACTCACACTCTCACACACTCTCTCACACACTCACACACTCTCTCTCACACACTCACACACTCACACTCTCACTCACACACTCACACACTCACACACTCACACACTCACACTCTCTCATACTCACACACTCACACACTCACACACTCTCTCTCACACACTCACACTCTCTCACACACACTCACACACTCACACACTCACACACACTCACACACTCACACACTCACACACACACTCACACACTCACACACTCACACTCTCTCACACACACACTCACACACACACTCACACTCATACTCACACACTCACACACTCACACTCTCTCTCACACACACTCACACACTCACACACTCACACACTCTCTCACACACACTCACATGCTCACGCACACTCACACACACACACACACCCCACTTCTGCCTCTGATGATGGAGCTGTCCACCACAGTGCTGCTGGAGGGAGCCATGTTCATCTCGAGTCCATTGTGAGTCTCTGGGGTGCACTAGATGTTGTGGCAGTCTTTATCTTATATGGCTGGAGGAAACTGCAAGGAAGAATATTCCAGGGCTGGGGCAGCGGCTCAGTGGGTAAACTACTTACCACATGTAGGTGAGTTTCCTGTCCCTCCTGCCAGCTCCCAATCACGACACGGAGACTATCAAGTATGAAAACTTGACCGAAAGCTTAGTCTTGTTTCTGACTCGCTCTTAGGACTTAAATTAACCATTTCTATTAATTTACTCTTTGCCTCGTGGCATACCACCTTTATGGTGTACTCCTATGCTGCCGCCTCTGGTCTCCTGGCATCTCTGTCTCTCTGCCCTTCTTCCCAGCATCATCTCTGCCCCAAAAATCCTGCCTAGCAATTGGCCTTTCGGCTTTTTTATTAAACCGATCTGAATGGCAAATCTTCACAGTGTACATAAGGATTATTTCACAACAACCATACAAGAATGAGGATGTGAGTTCAAATCTCTTGGACTCATGAGAAGCCAGGTGTGGTGGGTGTCTCTAACCCCCGTGCTCTGATGGTGAGATGGGGGCAGGAGAGTCCCCGAGGCTTACAGCCAGCCAGCAATGCCCAGCAATAAAGAGACCTCTCGCAAACAAGGCAGAAGGTAAGGGCCAACACCTGAGGTTGTCCTCTGAGCTCCAGGTGTCCTCCACCTCTGTCCTCTGACACCTGCTATGGCACATGTGCCTCCACACACTGAGACACACACAGACACATATACACAGAGATATACACACAGAGAGACAAACAGACACACACAGATACACATACATAGACACATACACACAGAGACACACATACAAACACAAAGAGACACAGACACACACACATGCATACACAAACACACACATTTTCCAAGTTCCTGCAATTGGAACACCATGATCCAGAGTTCAGTGAGCAAAAAGAACTCAGTAAAAAGATGACAGTCAACAAAGCAACCAGGAGCTAAATGACGTAGCCCACAATTAAAGCTTTGGAATCAATTCCATGTAATGGAAAACCACTGGAGGGTTTTCAGTAGGAAAATGACATGATTAGGTTTGTATTTCAAGGGAATAAACAGCAATAAAGACTAATGAATACCCACGCATCCACTCCGCATTCTCAGCAATAGGTCATTACAAGCACAAACGTGATGCTTTTCTCCAGCCCCTCCCCCTCCTTTTAATGGATATAACCACTGTTCTGCCTCAGGTAATTTTTATTATTATTGTCTTGTTATGTATCTTGCCACCTTGAAATTATGCATAGATCATGTTATACTGTTGAACATTTTATAAATAAGATTATGTTGTTTTTCTTGCCGTCTGTGGTTCAACATTGCTTGTGAGGTTTTACCCTGTTGGTGTGTCTAATTCCATCCCTTCGTTATTTTCCGTTATGATCTATAAAGCATCATTATTCTACATTGTCTCTTGACGAACATTAGGTTTTCCCCGTTAATATTCAATTATGAGAAATGTTGCCCTGAGGGCCAGAGAGCTGGCTCCGTTGGTAAAAGGGCTTGCTCAAGCTTGAAGACCTAACTTCAAGCCACAGCACCCACAAAAAAAGTCAGGCATGGTGACACACTTGTAACCCCAGTGCTGGAGAGGGGGAGATAGGTGGCTTGCTGGGACTCCCTGCCTGGCCAGCATAGACTAACGATCAAGTCTCAGATCAGTGAGAAACTTTGTCTCAGAAGCCAAGGCAGGAGGCTGGAGAGATGGCTCGGTGGTAGAGATCTCTTAGGACTCTCGCAGAGGACCTGGGGTCGAGGTTCCCAGTTCCCTCATGTCAGAACACAAACACCTGTAATTCAAGTTGCAGGAGATCTAACACCCTCTTCTGACTCTGAAGGGCTCCTACACTCATGGAGTGCACACCCAGGCACACACAGTTAAGGTAAAATATAAAACAATAAAATAAATACGAGATGGACCACTCCTGAGGAAGGACACCCTAGGACCTGGGTTGACCACGGGCATCCACCTGCATGCACACACGCGCACACACACACACACACACACACACACACACACACACGGGGAGGTGGGGAGGCTATATTGCAGGACTAGGGAGATTGATAAAGTGATTGGCACACAGAAATGAGGACCTAAATTTGGATCTCCAGCACACACATAAAAGCTGGGGGTGCACATCTGTAATCCCAACACGAGAGGGGAGGAAGGGAGACAGGTAAACCCCTAGAGCGCATTGGCCAGTCAGTCCAGCCAACTGGCTTCATGAGAAGTCCAGGTTCCATAAGGAAACAACACTGTCTCAAAAAATAAGGTGGCTAAAGATCAACGAAGACACCAATGCCAACCTCTGTTCTCCAAATGTGCACGTGCACACACACACACACACACACACACACACACACACACACACACACACAGAAATACTACCGTGAACTTCTCTGCAAAAACACCTAGGAGCAGGGTAATTTCTGCACCTAACAACATGGAGATGGCCAGCTTGCCAGGGCATTCCACACTGCGCGCAGAGCTGCTAGCTACGCCTCCCACCCCCTGCCTGCATGGACAGCGCTGACTCCACAGCCTCAGAAACACGTGGTAACACAGTTTGAGTCCTAACGTCCATGTGGCCATTCACATCTGTAATTGCTGTTCCAGGAGGATTCACTGCCCTCTTCTGGCCTTTTTGGGTACTACAAGCATGTTTTACATAGACACAGAGGCAAAACACTCATAAAAAACAAATCTGATTTTTTTTGGGGGGGGGGGAGGTTTCAAGACAGGATTTCTCTGTGTAGCCCTAACTGTCCTGGAACTAGCTCTTGTAGACCAGGCTGGTCTCGAACTCACAGAGATCCACCTGCCTCTGCCTCCCAAGTGCTAGGATTAAAGGCGTGCGCTACCACCGCCCGGCTAAAACCTAATTTTTAAAAAAATTAAGTGGCACAAAAGAGTAGTAATACAGAATTTAAAAATGAAAATTTCCAAAATCACTTTATTACATCTAAATTCTAAAGGGAAGTTTGGCTGATTTACGACTTAGATCAAAGAAAATGATTTTCATTTTTTTAGTCCTGGGGATCAAACCCTGGGTCATGGCAAGTCAAGGTTTGCCAAGGGTAAGGCTCTGTCACTGAGCCGCATCCCCAGCCCCCAAATTTAATGAATGATTGACAGGAGGTTGTCGAAGGCTTGATTTCTTTGCATGTCCATCCAGGTTTGTTTCCACCTGTGGTGTCTCACCCACATCCCTCCTCTTTCATCTGATGTAGCTCACTTCCTTCTATGGGTGGTAACTCCCTGAGTTAGTCAGAGACTCACTGCAGGTGGCAAGGAGACCCACAGGACAGGATTCCTCAGAGGCGGGGCAGGGTGAGTCCACAGGGTGCCAATTCCAGTTTATTAATTGTGCTTTCTCTTCTTAATTTTCTTTGGTCCAGCATGGTTTGCCAGGTTCTCATCAGTCTTTATCCGGTGGTGACCAACGAGACCTGTATCCTAGAATACATTCAATAAAAAGAAGAATTAAGCCAGGCAGAGTGGCACAGGCCTTTAATCCCAACCCTCAGGAGGCAGAAGCAGGAGGATCTCAGAGTTTGAGGCCAGCCTGGTCTACAGAGTGAGTTCCAGGACAGCCAGAGGTATGTAAAGGAACACTGTCTCCCAACAGAAGAAGAACGTGCAGAAGGAGGAGGAGGAGCATTCAGACCCATAGAAACGACTGAGCTGGCCGAGTGCCGTGTCCTGCATAGCTTGGTCCTGGAAACCTGGCTGGGGCAACAAGGGATCCAAGAAAGGAAGCCATGCTTACGGGAAAGCTGGGGTCATGTGAGTTGTGCTTACTCTGACGGGGTACACCTGCTACACACTACTCAGACTCTTGGCGTGTTTATCACACGCAGCATAGAAAGAGGCCTTAGCTAGCGGCAGGAGTAGGAGGTCTCTGTCAGGAGCACTGTCAGGCTGTCAACCCTGGAGGAGGAAGCTGCGGTTGCTAGCTTTTCACACACTGATCAATCGCTCATAGACACTCAGTTCCTACACACACTGCCAACACTCGCATTCAGACCCGAGGGAGGCTTTCCCATCCCTCTGGCCCCTCACTTGGGGAAGGCTTTGCCACTGTCATGATCTGAGGATTTGAACCTTTGACACAACAGTACCATGTCAGACAACACACACACTCACTCAGGACTTCATTGATTTGTTAGTTTGTTTGTTTTCCAAGACAGGGTTTCTCTGTAGCTTTTGGAGCCTGTCCTGGAACGCACTCTGTAGACCAGGCTGGCCTCGAACTCCCAGACACACGCCTGCCTCTGCCTCCCCAGTGCTGGGATTAAATGCAAGCACCACCACCACTGCCCGACTAACTTCATTGACTCTTTACATATTAACTCAAGGGTTTCTCAGCTCCCCAAAATCAAGGACCTGCCATCAAGCATGGGGACCTGAGTCCAGATCCGCTGGGCACTGTGCATGCTCTGTAACTGGCACTAGAGGGATGGAGAGAGCCTAGTCAAATCAGTGGGTTCCAGCTTTGGCGAGAAACTATCTCAAAATAAAGATGTTGGAGAGCGAGGCACGATGGCGCATGCCTTCAATCCCAGCACTCAGGAGGCAGAGACAGGCGGATCTCTGTGAGTCTGAGGCCAGCCTGGTCTACAGAGTGAGTTCCAGTCTATACAGAGCTACATAGTGAGATCCTGTTTGGAAAATAAACAGAAATAAAATGACGAGCCACTGAAGAAGACATTCAGAGTTGACCTTGAGCTTCCGCACTCACACGAGCTTCCACACTCACATTCATATATGTATATACCACACACACACACACACAATCTTTTTTTAAAAAAATAAAAAAGATTAGGTTTAAATGATCAAACTTAGAAGGACCTCCTGGAAACAAAATGCAGCGTGGCTCGTCATACTTCTCTGTGTGTGTGGTGTGCGTATGTGTGGTGTGTGTGTGTGTGTGTTGCTGGGGAAGCAAAGCAGAGACTCATGCATACACAAGCATGAAATCACATCCCAAGTCCTCTGACCTGTGTACTTTTGATTCCTTGGTTTCTCCTGTATGATTAATTAATGTGGGATTTCCCTCTGGCTGTGAATACCATTGGTTAATAAAGAAACTGCTTTGAGCCTATAGCAGAGCAGGGCAAAACAGAGCTGGCGGGAGTGGGGAGGTTGACTAAACTGAATGCTGGGAGGAAGAAGGCAGAGTCAGGAGAAGTCATGGAACCGCCGCCAGAGACAGACATGCCCAGATTTTGCCCGTAAGCCACAACCCCGTGGTGATACACAGATTAATGGAGATGGGTTAGTTTAGGATATGAGTTAGCCAGAAATATGCTTAAGCTATTGGCCAAACAGTATGCCAATAATATAGTCTCTGTGTGGTTATTTTGGGGCTGAGCAGCCGGTAACAAACAAGCAGCCTCTTACAACAATTAATTGATATGGTCAGTTAAGAAGTGATGATATGAAATGCTAATATCAGTTAATATGATCCAGCGGGATGGAATTCTACAGAACTGTGCAGTGCTGTGGGCCTTCCAACATGGCTGAGTGGAGCTGCCCATGGCTGTGTAGCAGTCTGGGTCTGAAGGAAGAACAAGACGATAGCTGTAACTGCACTTTCTTAAGATCCTGTGGATGGGCGTGAGGGACAAAGTCCCCTGCTGCCCCTGGAAGGTGAAGCAATCACCCCGCAGGGTGGGTTCTGATGGAGGACCCTCGTGGACACCAGGGGGCATCCTGGTCCCGGGGGGGTTATCTAGGACACGTGCACTCCCCTAAGGGTAAGTTGAAGAGTCTCCCATGGAAAGCATTTGAGACAAGGAATACAGAGCACCAAGCGGTCTCTTGGTACATGTTGCAAGAATAGATTTTTTAAAAGAATAAGAATGGTAAAAAAAAAAAATTAGCAAGGAAAATGGAAACCTGGAAAATTATGGAACAAATGATGGATCTGTGAGTGAGCCCACTCTTTGTTTAACCTACATTGGAGTGACCCACATGACAGAAATGACACTAGGAATAGGAATCGCCGTGATCAATGCTGTGAGTAGGTGTACTGGATGGTTTGTGTGTCAACTTGACACAAGCTGGAGTCAGCAGAGGAAGGAGCCTCAGCTGAGGAAATGCCTCGAGGAGATCCATCTGTAAGGCGTTTTCTCATTTAGTGATTGATGCCGGAGGGCCCAGCCCATGGTGGGTGGTGCCTTCCCTGGGTTCTATAAGAAGGTGGGATGAGGGGCTGCAGAGGTGGCTCCGTGGGGCAGATCACTCACTGCTGTTGCATAGGACCTGGGTTCAATCCCCAGTACCCACATGGTAGTTCACAACCATCTGTAACTCCACTCCCGGGAGCCTGATGCCCTCTTCTGACCGCCCTGGGCACCAGGCATTTAGGTACTCTGCATACACATGCTCGGGTACACACAAAAGTAGACACATCTTTAAATAAATAAATAATAAAAGAAGATGGACTGAGCAGACCATGGGAAGCAAGCCAGGAAGCAGCTCCCCTCCATGGCCTCTGCATCAGCTCCTGCCTTCAGGGTCCTCCCCTGCGTGAGCTCCTATCCTGACCTCCTCCAGTGAAGAGCAACAGCAATGAATGAACCCTTTCCTCCCACAGCTTGCCCTTGGGTCCTGGTGTTTTGTCGCAGCAACAGAAACCCTAAGACACCGGCATAGTGGGGTATGGCTGCGACACACCTGACCATGTTTTGGGGAGGATTGTGAAGGGACTTTGGGCTAGAAAAGCCATTGAGTGTTGAGGCCTCAATAGGCTGTTGTGTGGGAAGATGAGAGCGTTGAGAATGGACGCCTGGCTTGTGGAGTTTCTGAGGGAAGTTTAGAGACTCTCTGGGGGCCACTGGTTATTTTGAATTATATTGACTAAGATCCTGCAGTTCTGGCTAGCTGAGGCTGAAGAATCAGCTGTGATTCACAAGATCCCAGAACTACTAAAGCAAACTTTTGTTTTGCTGGGATACTTGATGCTGGTCGGCTGGAGCTAAGAAATGAGCGGTGATGAAGAAGAGACCGGCATCAGTGAGGTGAAATCTTCTGGGACGTGTTTCCTGAGAACACAGAGAAACTGCTGCAGAGGCTGCCAAGGTTGAACCTCGTTGCTGGCAGCTGAACTCGGTAAAGTGTAAGGTCACCCAGGTGGTACTGGGTTTGCAGGCGTGAAGGGGTCACAGAAAGCACCTAAGCTTGACACTGTGAGAGGCCAAGAGAGATCATTGATGAGGGCGCAGCCCCAGTAGCAGTTGAAGGCCCAGGACTGAAGGGGGTCCTGCAAAGACGTTGAGGCTTGGCACCCCGAGAGCCTGTGAAAGGCTTTTAGTGAAAGCGCAGCCCAGTCGCAGCAGAAGACCCCAGCATTGGAGATGCCAGTACCACGGGATGTTCATCATAAAGTCCAGCATCAATGGAGGAGTACCAGTCAGGATCTAGAAGACAAGTTGTGTGTGCTTTAGAGACAGAGAAGTGACCCAAACCCTTTGCAGGAACCCAGAAGATCATGCGTGGATCTCAGACACTGGACAGTTGGAGTTGCTTGGCTTTGATTGCAGGGAGGGGGGTGAAAATGAGCCTTAATTTGTATGTGGGTGAAAAGAGGAGTGATTTTTTTTTTAAAGATTTGTTTGTTTATTATACAGTATTCTGTCTGCATGTAAGCCTGCAGGCCAGAAGAGGACGCCAGATCTCATTACAGATGGTTGTGAGCCACCATGTGGTTGCTGGGAATTGAACTCAGGACCTTTGGAAGAGCAGCCAGTGCTTTCTTAACCTCTGAGCCATCTCTCCAGCCTGAGATGTGATTTTTAAAGTGGACTGGGAGTGGATTTGTTACACAGAGGAAGGGAGGTAGTGGCTCTTGAGAAATCATCTCACTTGGGCTCAGTAAAGCTAACTTGAGGCTGCACACAGCCAAGAGTTTGTGGATTGTCCTTGTCACTTGCTTCTACCACCCACCTATAGCCACGATCAGGGAGGCTGCACACCACGTGCTGTCTCCTCTGCAGTGCTCCCTGAGACGGGAGAAACGAGCGTTCGCCATCTTCTCCTGCCCTGCCTGTGTTGGCCCACGTGAGTGTTCCTGCCTTGCAACGGCGTTCCTTCCTTCTCTGCAGCTAGGAGGGACCAGCCAGAGAGGGGAAGAACACTGTGGTCCACAAGTCGTACAGCAGAAGGAAGACTTGGTGTCACTTACTCTTACTAAAGAAGTCCGGGAAATTGGCTTGCACCACTCTCTCGTTGAGGGCCTGGGTCTTGCGGTAGATGTTATGAAGGGTCTCGTTGTGGTCGTTTTTAATAGTGTTCTCCATATTCACAACCTGCAGACAACATGAGGTGACTTATTGGGGAAAGCATTTGGTGAGTGATTGGATAGATGCTCTCATTTGTGTGATCTGGCAGAGGGTCGGACCCCCTCGGGCGCAGCGCCCCGCTAGATCCTTTCCTCCGGATCTTGCCCCTCCATCCTTTTGTCTTCCCGCAGGAGTGTTTGGTTCACAGAATAAAAGTGATGAGTAACAGAGATATATCAAGTGGCAAGCTCAGTGCTTGTTTTTCTAAAATTATATTCTGTCTACATCCTTGAAGTATTTGTTTCTTGTTTCTGCATGACAATGTCTGGGTTCTTTGTTCATGTCCCTCCTTCTTTTTCAAGACAGGGTTTCTCTGCGTAACAGCCCAGCTCTCCTGGAACTCACTCTGTAGACCAGGCTGGGCTTGAACTCAGAGATCTGCCTGCCTCTGCCTCGCGAGTGCTGGAATTAAAGGTGTGTGGACTTTTATTTTATATTTTAGACAGTGTCTCACTACATGCTCCTGGCTGGCCTGGAGCTCACTCTGTAGACCAGGCTAGCCTCGAACTCAGAGATCTGCCCGCCTATGCCTCCCAGTTGCTGGAACTACAGCCATGCACCCCACACCTGGCTGAATCTCTCCTGGAACTTGAGACATCGGCTAGCTCTCTCCTCCACCCTCCATCTCTCCTTGCTACTTTGCACATTTCCAGCTCCAGTCCTCTTTGTGCCATGGTTAGACTGTTTTTCTACCTCTGTCTTCCAATTTACTAGCTGTCTCTTGAAGTAAATCTAACATGCTATTAACCCTTTCATTCAGTTGCTAATTGTGGCTAATCTAGTTTCATTCCTAAAAATCCTATTTGGTTTTTATGCTCAAGTCTGGTTGATCATTTTGTACTTTTTTTTTCTTTTCCCTATATTTAAATCTCTTATTTCTTTATACATATCAGATACCCTCACATTATTTGTCTGGTAATTCCCTGTCTGAAATCTTTGTAACTCTGCTTCAGATGGTCCTCATTCACACTGTCTTTCTCCTTGTGTTGGTAGGTTGGTAGGTAGGTAGGTTGGTAGATTAGTAGGTAGATAGGTAGTAGGTTAGTAGGTAGGTAGATAGGTTGGTTGGTATGTTGGTTGGTAAGTAGGTTGGTAGGGAGGGAGGTTCGTAGGTAGGTGCATAAGTTGGTAGGTAGATAGGAAGGTAGGTAGGGAGGTTAGTAGGTAGGTTTGTAGGTAGGTTGGTAGATCAGTAGGTGGGTAAGTTGCTTGCTTGGTTGGTTGGTAGGTAGGTAGGTAGGTAGGTAGGTAGGTAGGTTGGTTGGTAGGCAGGTTGGTATGTTGACTGACTCGTGTCTGAACTATTTATTATTCTGAAAGGCAGAAGACAGCTGATAGAGCGGTTCTCCTCAAAAGGCTGAGTATAGGGCTGGAGATATGGCTCAGTGGTTATGAGCTCTTGTTGCTCTTGCGGAGAACCTAAGTTTGGTTCCCAGCACCACACAGCAGCTTCTAAGTTCCTGTAACTCCACATCCCGGAGCTTGGATGGCCTCCTGCATGCATGTGGTTCATAAAGACACCCTCCAGTACGACAGATGTACACTATGGTGCACACACATACAAACTGGAATTACTAACTGTTTAAAGATTGACTATAAAGCTGTGTTTAACACAGCAAAGAACTGAAGCACCCCTTGGCCTAGGGTGCCTAACAGACGGCGCGTGGCCAAGTCAGCTTGAGAACATTTGTCTTCACCGTCCACCTATTTCACACGGCTTGGATTCAAGACCTTTCACTGCATCGAATCCAAGCTCTTTTGATCAGCTGGGGCCTCCAATGCCCATGCCCACCTCAGTGACTGAAAGTCACCCACAGTTCCATGGGCAGGGGGGTGGTAGTGTTTGTCCCGGCTAGTTTTATGTCAATGTGACATAAGCTAAAGTCATCTGAAAGGAGGGAACCTCAATTGAGGCAATGCCTCCATAAGGTACAGCTATGGGGCCTTTTCTTAATTAGTGACTGATGGGGGAGGGCCCTGCCCATTGCGGGTGGTGCCACCCCGTCTGGTGATCCTGGGTTCTATAAGAAAGCAAGCAGAGGGGACTGGAGAGATGACTCAGTGGTTAAGAGCATTGACTGGTCTTCCAGAGGACCTGGGTTCAATTCCCAATACTCACGTGGCAGCTCACAACTGTCTATAACTCCAGTTTCAGGGGACCCAACACCCATGGTAAAACACCCATGCACATAAAATAGAAATGAAGTTGAAGAAGAAGAAGAAGAAGAAGAAGAAGAAGAAGAAGAAGAAGAAGAAGAAAGCAGGCTGAGGAAGCCACATGAAGCAAACCAGTAGGTAGCAGCCCTCCATGGCCCCACATCAGCTCCTGATTCTGAGTTCCTGTTCTGACTTCCTTCACTGATGACCAAGGCTGTGGAAGTATAAGCCAAATAAACCCTTTCTTCCCCAAATTTCTCCGGTCATGGTGTTTCACCACAGCAATAACAACCCTAAGACCGTATCATAGCCTGTGTACGGCAAATACCGAAGAATGAGGCGGGAAGAATGAGGCAGGCTCCTGGAAGAACGCTTGTTAGCCAAACAGTCACGGGGAGGCTTTGAGGACGTGGAGCCACTGTTACCTGGGTCTTAGAGAGCTTGACGGTATCTTGAAGCACAAACCACTTGACGTTCTCGGTGCAGGGGGGAGTGGTGAGCGAGCCTTCGTAGGTGTAATAGTGGAACGTGTCTCCAGGCAGCAAGTTATAAATGTTAATGTTTTTCAGGGTTGTTATTTGTCCTAAGAGAGAAGACACAGTATGGAATGGGATGGAGGGCTGCTGCCCCAGGAGGGACAGCTCGGGCTCTGCCTCAGCTTGGGAGCGGTCAAGTCCTCTGCCGAAGCCCAAGGAGCTGATGACCGAAAACGCTGCCCCCCCCCCCACTTGCTGCTCTGTGGATAGGTGAAGAGCAGAGAACAAAGCCTGGGGGTGCATGTGTGTAGTTCTAGCACTTGGGAGACGGAGGCAGGGGGATGTCCATTAATTCAAAGCCGGCCTGGACTCTAAATGACTTCCAGAGGCTTGAAGAGGCTCAGCAGTTAGGAGCATGTACTGCCTTCCCAGAAGCCCAGCGTTCAGCTCTTAGCACCCATATCAGGTGACTTACACAGCCGGTCACTCCACCTTCAAGGGATCATGGCTAAAGTTATAGGATCTGAGGGACACTCAGCTGTGAGATGGGTCTGGGATCTGAACTTGGGTCCTGATGACTGTGGAACAGGCGCTCTTAACTGCTGAGCCATCTCTTTACCCTCTATACAGAATACTTTTTAAAATTTTTTATGTGTATGAGTGTTTTGGCTGCATGTATGTATGTGCACCATGTGCATGCCTGGTACCCAAAGAGGTCAGAAGAGGACCCTGGATCCCCTGAAACAGGAGTTACAGGCAGTTGTAAGGAGCTAGGAATCAAACCCAGGTCTTCTGCAAGAGCAGCAAGTGCTCTTAACCACTGAGTGTGGAGACATTTTTGGCGTCTGCAGGTGTGCCTGAGCACACAAACACCCATACACATAAATAATTTAAAATTCCATATTTAAGGCCTGAGAGATGGCAATGGACAAGAACTTATACACAAGTTTCTCAGAGGTCTGTTTACCCCCTAAACCTACAGCAGAAAAGGACTGGAACAAGGTCCCTCAGGCAAAGAGACCTGAACCTCCCTCCAGAGGGCCGAGGCTTCCCTACCACCCCACACTCAATCCTCTCCCTGCCATGGGCGTTCCTTACCTGTATACTGGATGTTGAGCAGCTCAGAAATGAGAGGGCTGTAGTAGGTATTTTCCTCGTATTCATTGATCTGGGAGAAAGCACAGAACACTCAGTATGAGGGAGAACTACCTTGCACAGACACACACGCACCAGCAACTTGGTTTCCTAGCTGGGAAGGCTGAGCAGAAAACAGGGAGGTCAAGTGACTCAGCTGGGCTGGCGGGGACAAGATGACTGCTTCTTGCTACCACCTACCTGGGCTCTGACCTCGGGGCTTCTGGAAGACAAGATGTCCCAGGCAACGCTGCTCCTGTAACCCTATTGCTAGGACACTCTGTGATGTGAATGTTGATTTCATTGACTTATTTTAATGTGTGTCAGAGTTTGCCTGTGTGTCTGTATGTGTACCGTCTGCATGCAGTGCCCTTGAATCCCAGAAGAGGGCACCAGACCCACCTGAATTGGAGGCACAGGAGGTTGTGAGCTGTTATGTGGGTGCTGGGAACTGAACTCCCATCCTCCACATGAGCAGCAGACTCGAACCACTAAGCCATCTCTCCAGCCCAGTTTTTTTGTTTGTTTCAAGATGAAAGTAAAAGTTGCTTTTGGTGTAAAAGGCATATTATTTGTTTGTTTTCGGCTGCTGATTTGGTTGGTTTGGGTTTGATTTTGTTAGTTTTGTTTTGACAGGGTGTCTCTGTATAGTCCTGACTGTCCTGGAACTCACTCTGTAGACCAGGCTGGCCTCCAGCTTGGAGATCCTCCTGCCTCTGCTGCCTCCTGAGTGGTGGGATTAAAGGTGTATTGGCCACCACCCAGCTTGATTTGGGTGGTTTTTTTGTTTTTTGGGTGTTTGTTTTTTGCTTTTCTGTTTGTTTTGGTTTTTCAAGACAGGGTTTCATGGTTTAGCTCTGGCTATCCTGGAACTCACATTGTAGACCAAGTGGTCTTGAACTCACAGAGATCTGCCTGCCTCTGCCTTCTGTGTGCTGGAATTAAAGGGGTACACTGCCTGGCTTGATTTTGTTTTTTGAGGTAAGGTCTTGTTGTGTAGCCCGGACTGCACAGACCATGGTGGCTGCAGACTTGCAGCGATCCCTCTGCTCCCCGAGGGCGGGGATTACAGTCAAGCACCACAGATCATTTAGATCCCATTGACTTTTTCTCCTGGGATTCCAGGCTTACACCTTCACAACCAGCTTTGTTTTTATCTTTTGAGATAACTATAGAACCAATTGGGTATTTCATTTTGTTTGTAAATTTATCCAGTTTAATGTTAAGCTTTTGGAGAATTCAATTCCTGTCTACTTTAAAACATTTTTTCAAGATTTATTTATTTTCATTTTATATGTACGGGTATTTTGCCTGCATGAGTGTCTGTGTACCACGTGCGTGCCTGGTGCCCTCAGAGGCCAAAAGAAGACATCCGATCTCCGGGAAGTGGTTGCAAAGTGCCACGTGAGTGTTGCAACTGGAGCCTGGGTCTTCCGGTGCTCTCAATGACTGAGGCTTCTCTGCAGCCCAGATTCCTGCCTGCTCCTAGTCACCTATCCCGAAGTCCATCGCTCGGACTGTTTTAGAAGCACAGTGCTGGTGCCTTTGTCTGACCACACTGGATGTTTCACACAGCTCATGGGCCAGCTTGTGTCCAGTCAACCCTTCTGCGCTCCCGGGTCCTCTTATCACCCAGGGTCCCATGCTTCAAAACACAAGAGCAAGCAAGGACTGGCAAAGGTAGTCCTCCCCACTGACGGAGCTTTCCTGGGAAAGCTTAGGACAGGACTGAGAGAAATAATGGAGACAAGGTATCATTCAGACCCTTGAGCTGCTATGCCCTCCTTTGGACACACCGGCCTTGGAGTCCGGGGGCGGACCCACGACGTAGTTCCAGCTTACCTCCACAAGAACTGCCAGCACAGCCAAACCGTCGGGCTGGCTCTTGGCCTCGTCGAAGTTCTCGTACTTGGAATTGTAGTGAACAAAGTGGATCTGTGAGTGAGAGAAAGCAGGTCAAGGGCAGTGCATGGGGACTCCAGACCATGAAGGGTTCCCAGGGGGAAGGGAAAGGATAGAAAACGGTCCAGCCTCGACTACCCCACACAAACAGTACCGACCTCCCTCTGCCTGGGCAGGCTGCAAGCCCAACTGCCAAGACCAGAAACTTCTCTGAGAATGGAAAGAGGGAAGCAGGGTTCTGGAAGGTCGCTGTTCTGTTTGCCTTGACCCCAACCTCCCTCCTGGTAGACACTGGAGTCACTCTGTGCCTCCAATCCTCCTCGGGCCTCTAGGGGGATTGAGGAGCAAGGGAACAATGAACTCCCCTCCCTCGGGAAGCCACTGTGAGCCTGAAATCAAGGCAAGGAGGGATGCAGGCCAAAGAGGTTCTAAAATTCTAACACGCAAATCCAGCGGAAGCAGAGGAAGGCCTGGCACCATGCAGGCGAGACAGTCCTGCCACGCTGCGAGTTTCTGAAGAGAGAATCCATCTATGTTCCCTCACAGAGCAGTGCCCAGTAAGTTCTCAACGAACTGCAAATAAACCACAGGGTGACTGAACCATCACCATACCACCATGATTGCACAGTCGTATTGGCTAGTTCAGTAAGAAAGAGAGAGCCAATGGGGCTAGAGAGAGGGCTAAGAGCAATGGCTGCTCTTCCAGAGGTCCTGAGTTCAATTCCCAGTAATCACATGGAGGCTCACAACCATCCGTAATAAGATCTGAGGCCCTCTTTATTATTATTTAAGAGAGATGACTCAGTTGGTAAAGCCGTTGTTGTGTGAGCATGAGGAATTTAGTTCAATCCTAGCACCCACAAAGAGGAACTGGGCACAGCTGTGCATGCCTGTAATCTCAGCGCTGAGGCCAGTAGTAATAGGATTCCCGGGGTTCAATACCAGTCAGTCTAGTTAATAGCTGGAATCCAGACTCAGTGCAAGAGCATAGATAGATAGATAGATAGATAGATAGATAGATAATAGATAGATAGATAGATAGATAGATAGATAGATAGATGTGTGATAGAGGAAGACAATGTCAACCCCTCCACACACATGCACATATATGTGCATGTACACTCACATGCATGTGTACATACATGACACCTGTATAACACAAACATACAAACACATAAAAAGTGACTATGGACCTTGAAGGAAAAGGGACCCCGCTGGGGTCGTCACATACCTCTATCACACGCCTGATCCCATCGACGGTGTGCTCAGAGCCGCTGATTTCTGCGAAGTCCCCACCCCAGTGGAAGTGCATCTGCTCTGCTTTATACAAGGTGCCGTTAGAGTCTTTCATGCTCATGGTGGAAGGCAGGGCGATCTGCACTGCAGGAGAGAACACAGCACAGGGAGGCTCAGACTCCCCAGTAAGCAGCCTCCCGGGTCATCTCCCACCCCACACCTTTCTGAACTTGTGGCTGTGCTAATGAAAAGCCCAGGCCCAAATCTCTCTTGTCTCAGGACAGACAAGGCTACACAGAGAAAGTCTGTCTTGGTTAAAAAGAAAGAAAGAAAGAAAGAAAGAAAGAAAGAAAGAAAAGAAAGAGATATTGACAGTATAGCAGCCCTGCCCCTGTTCTGTCTTGCATGTGAAGGCCATAGGTTCTACTGTTAACCCTAGAAAACATTAACAACAACAAATTGTTTTATTGTTCTGCAAAAGACTCTGGTCAGAGAAGGAAAGCATAGATGATAAACTGTAAGAAAGGATTTATAAACATCTGATAAAAGTTTACAGAAGCAATGACTCAGAGGTTAAGAGCACTGACTGCCTTCCAGAGATCCTGCTTCAATTCCCAGCACCCACATGGCAGCTCATAACCATCTGTAATTCCAGTTCCAGGAGAACAGTGCCCTCTCCTGGCCTCCACAGGTGCTACACACACATGGTGCACATAACACATACAGGCAAACACTCACACACATAAAAATCTTTACAAAAAATAAAGGGCTCTTAAAATTCAACAATAACACCAGGCATGGCAGTGCCCACCTTTAATCCCAGCACTTAGGAGGCAGAGGCAGGTGGACCTCTGAAGTTCGAGGCCAGCTTGGTCTACAGAGAGAGTTCCAGGACAGAAAAATCCTGTCTCAAAAAAAAAAAATCAGCAATAAGAAAATGAGCATGCTAATTTTGAAAATCAGCAAAACACCTAAGCAGACACTTTATCATTGAAGATATATAAGCTGGGCGTGTCTGCAGTCCCAACACTCAGGACGCCAAGACAGAAGGACCACTTGTACATAATTTTAAATCAACATGGACAACATGGAGACTCCTTCCCCATCTGTTACAGAAACAGTCCAGATGCCTGAGAGCTGACTCAGCAATTAACACGGACTTAACAAGACTTAAGCAATTAACAAGGCTGCTTTTGTGGAGGACCCACATTCAATTCCCAGCACCCCTGTCAGGTGGCTCACAAATGCCTGTAGCTCTGGGAAGGAGCTGAGGCCCCTGGCATCCGAGGGCACCTGCACTCGTATGCCCAGACCCACAGACACACACACACACATACACATACAAGCACATACACACACATGCACACGCACATACACACACGCACATACATATAGCTAAAAATAATGAAATAACTCTTTAAAAATAGATGATAAATTTAACCCAAAAGTAGAACACAGACTTAGCATGCACAGAGCCCTCCAATGCCTCAAATGCTAGTAGTCTGTGGATCTTAGTAGTCCCAGCCACAGTACCTGGGCCACTCAAAGGCATGGCTCTGTTCTCCTCTTACCACTCACCTGACCCATAACTGGAATTTGGTTTTGTTGTCTCAATGAGGCAACACGCACCTGTGCATAGACAGTAAACTGATTCACCCAGGAACCAGGTACAATAAGGCTGAGAACCAAACATCTGGGCCTGTGTCACTGGGCCACTAGTGACTATGATCTTGAGTGAACCCGTGGCCTTCTGAGACCTCAGGTTTCCTGCCTGTAAATGGCCTCCCTTAGTCAAGCGTGGGGGTGGGGTGCAGGTGTCCCATCCCAGCACTTGAGAAGTAGAGATGGGACAGCCAAGAGCTCGAGGCGCTTGGAGTCTGAGACCAACCATGGTTAGCTGAGCTCAAAAATCAAAGACAGGCTAAGGAGCCGGCTCAATGGCTGAAGTGCTTACCACACAAGCAAGAGGACCCGAGTTTGGAACCCCAACACCTTCATAAAAAGCCAGATACAGAGCTTCATATGTGTAATCCCAGCCCTAGGGAAGGTGACAGGCCAACCTAGCAGCCTGTCAAGCCAAGTCAGTGAGTGGCTGTCTCAAAATCTAAGATGGAGGGGCTGACGGGATTGCTCAGGGGTCAAGGCACTTGGTGCCAAGCCTGATGACCTGAGTCTGAGCTCTATGGCCATCATAATAGGAGGAGGCACCGCTGCACACGTACAAATAAATAAATAGATGTAACAAAAAGTTAAAAACTAAGAGAGCTATTGAAAAAGATACTGGATGTTACTCTCTGGATTTTATCTACATGTGCACATATGTACCTGTGTACCTACACACACGCATGCGCGCACACACATACACACACACACATACACACACACACACACAATACAATGCCCCCCTCCTGAGGTTGCTATGAGGTTCAAAGACAAATCTAGTGGAGAATCAAAAGGACACACTATGTGGGTGTCACATCTGTCCTGAGAGGGCTCCCAAGATCCAGCTTTCCTGTCCAATATGCACATTCATTCTCTCTCTCTCTCTCTCCCTCCCTCCCTCCCTCCCTCCCTCCCTCACTCTCTGGAGAAACTGAGGGGAATTCTTTTTGAACCTTTGAGAAGCTGAGTTATCTCTCAGGTGATTGTAGCTAATCAGATTCCATACAGAAACTATAGAAACCGGGGCACAGCTGCATAAAAACAGTAGGGAAGGTAAACGGAGCCACCCTCTGTCAGAACTCCCTGCCGGGTAAACCGCAGTCACCCTCTGTCTGAACGCCCTGCCAGTGCATCGGAACAAACTCAGGTAAGGGTCTTCCCGTGTATTGTTTGGAGAGCCACCTGCCTCTGCCTTTCAAATGTTGGAATTAAAAGTGTGTGCCCCCACACCTGGCAGGGTCTTTATCATTGTTGTTATTGATGTTACTATTATAAATTTATTTGGGGGTGAGTGTGGGGGAATGCCCGCCTTGGAGCCTGTGAGGAAGTCAACCGGCTTTTGAGAGTCGACTCTTTAACAGTGTAGGTCCCAGGGACTTGAACACAGGTTCTCAGGTTTCAAAACAGGTGTCTCTGAGGAGCCCACAAGAGGTTGAATTTAGGGACAGCTGTTGCCCGTCTCTGGAAGAGTCCCCGGGGTTTCTGCTAGCTGTGCTCTGGGTCTCCATACACGCTGCTCCCGGCATGCGCACAAACTACCAGCTCTCCACGCAGGCCCACTGCGCCCCCTTACCTGTGTGGCCGTTGTTAGTCATGGAGAACTCCAACCCATCCTCCCCGTAGCCACTCAGGGTCAGGGGCTTCAAGAACCGGTTGAATTTCACCTTCTTACTCTGAAGATTGATGGGCGACTGCCTCTGCCCACCGCAGTCAGGGTACGCCCTTGGCCAGTCGCTCTCTTCCAGGTTGCCCCCTGCAACAGGAGAGAGTGGAGCCCAGTTCAGAGCTACCCAGCTGACTTCCTAGCAAGTCAGGGTCTTCAGGGTGAAGGACCCGCAGGCCAGCCTTCTGGAAACAGAAGCAGAGCTTCCAGAGGGCCGGCCAGAAGAGCTCTAAACTAAGCCAACGACTTGGCTTAGGGGGTGGCGATGGTGCCAACTTCCGACTCTTCTTTGTGTCTACTGGCACAAGAACCGGAGCTGATGATTCGTGTCCAGGGGTCTCCTCTGCAGAGTAGATAGCTGGCCCTCTTCTTTCCAGTATTCACGGCTGATGAATGCCCTGACGGGAGCCTAGGCCTACCAATAACCCCTAACCTCATTTTCAGAGAATATAGATTTCCTTCCAAGCCTGGTGCTTGAGGCCCTGGCTTCCCTTGTGCTGGAACCTTCCACAGATAGCAGCTGTTTTCTTGTTCCAACCTCTTCTTTGGGCCGACAGGAAGGCCAAGACAAGACCACCTAGGTGACCATATGGATACAGGGCATCTGAGAAGCACCCTTTGTTAAAGGGTGGTACAGGCCTGGCATCCCAGCACTGGGGAGGAGGAGGCAGGAGGATCAGAAGCACCAGTCATCCTTAGCTACAAACCAAGTTTAAGGCCAGCCTGTGCAACATTCGAGCCCCACGTAGCAGGTGTTTGCTCCACCCATGACCTTGGGCTCCCTGGCGTGTGTAGGCAGTGCTTCTCACCTACCTACGTGACCTCTTAAAAGGAAGGAGGGAGGGCCCAGCTAGTTCAGTTGGTAGAGCATGGGATTCTTTTTTTTAATTATTATTATTTTAAAAAGAAAACAAAATATCTTTTTATTTTCCATACTAATCCCAGTTCCCACTCCCTCCCCTCCTCCCATCCCCTCCACCTATCCTCCCATCCCACCCCCCATCCACTCCTCAGCGATGGTAAGGCACATTGCTTTGGGAAAGGTCCAAGGCCCTCCCTACTATATCTAGGCTTAGCAAGGTATCCATCCAAAGAGAATAGGTTCGAAAAGAGCCAATACAAGCAGTAAGGATAAATCTTGGTGCCACTGCCACCCACATTCAGAGGGACTAGTTTGGACCTATGCTGTTTCCTTCCCTGTCCAGCTGGTGTTGGTGAGCTCCCATTAGCTCAGGTAGACTGTTTCAGTGGGTGTCCCCATCATGGTCTTGACCTTTTTGCTCATATTCTCACTCCTCCCACTCTTCAACTGGACTTTGGGAACTCAGTCCAGTGCTCTGATGCAGGTCTCTGCCTCGGTTTCCATCAGTTGCTGGATAAAGGTTCTATGGTGGTGTTTAAGATCATCATCAGTCTGACCACAGGGCAAGACCAGTTCGGGCACCCTCATGTCTATTGCTTAGGGTCTTAGCTGGGTCATCCTTGTGGATTCCTGGGAATTTCTCTAGTGCCAGGTTTCTTGCTAGCCCCATAATGGCTCCCTCAATCAAAATATCTTTTTCCTTGCTCTCATCTCTGTCCTTCCTTCATCCCATTCCTTCAAGTTCTCCTCCCCTCTCTCCTTCTCCCCTCATCTTCCCCTTCTGCCTTCCCTACTTCTCCCACCCCCAGCACATGGGATTCTTAATCCCAGGGTCATGGGTTCATACCCCACACTGGGCGCCACTTTTAGTGAGAAATCCATGTGTGTCTGTTTAAGGGGTATCAAGGATTTATTAAGATATAAAAGAGGGGCTGGAAAGATGGTTCAGTGGTTAAGAGCACTGGCTGTTCTTCCAGAGGTCCTGAGTTCAATTCCCAGCAACCACACGGCGGCTCACAGCCATCTGTAATGGGGTCTGCTGCCCTATTCTGGCCTGCAGGCATATATGCAGACAGAACACTGTATACATAATAAATACATTTTATTAAAAAAGGAAAAGAGATATAAAAGGGGAAAATACACTCACAAAGACGGGATGTGATAAATTCAGTTGCCCAGTCCTTGGAAAGTTGGGGTCCAATCACACGCTGTTTCACGTCACCTGATCCAGTCTTCGCCATCCAAGAGAATGCATTCCCTGCCCTCCTTCCTTTTAAGAGGCCACTTGGGCCGGATAACCCAAGGTCATGGAAAGAGCGAACACGCACTACAATACTGTCTTAGAAAGCAACACAAACCAATAAACTTTCAGGTTCCAGCTTCTCAGGGGGCTGAAGTGAGAGGTTTTTTTTTGTTGTTGTTGTTTTTGGGGTTTGGTTTTTTATTTATTTTTTTATTTTTTTAGAGGCAGAAAGCTCTTTTGAATCCAGGTGTTAACCTGTTTTATGAAACATCTTACAATGTAGCCCTGACTGGTCTTGAACTTGTGGCAATCCTCCTGTTTTAGTCTTTGGGGTTTTGGGATTACAGTTCTGTTATACCAGGTATAAATAAGCCCAGAGGTTCAAGGCCAGCCTGGGCAATGTAATGAGATAGATACTCTCTTTAAAAAAGAAGAGAAGAGAGAAAAGAAGGAAGAAGTTTGGGAGGGAGGAAGGGAGGGAAGAAGGAATGGAGGGAGGAGAGAGCCAGAGAGAGAAGAGAAGGGAGGGAGGGAGGGAGGGAGGGAGGGAGGGAGGGGGGGGAGGGAGGGAGAGAGGGAGGCTGCAAAGTTTATCTTTTTGGAGATGGTTAATAATCCTGGACTCAGAGGAATGTCGACCAGTCACTACAGATGACAGAGGCCCCACATCACTGAGGGGTTTGGTTTTGGTTTATAAGACAGGATCTGGATCTCTCTATGTAGCCCAGGCTGTCTTTGAACTCACTGTTAGCCAGGCTGGCCTGAAACTCAGATCCACCTGCCTCTGAGTCCTGAGTACTGAGACTGAACGCGTTTGCTATCATGGTTCAGCCATCTGCGGTTGAGGACCTGCAAGGGTAGCTCTCCATGAGTGCATGACTTGTTCTAGGTAGGAACTGAGCTCCAGTCGGGGCTTCATGATTTGCAATCCACAGAAAAGTTGATTCTCTTCTCGTCCCATTCAATAATTCAAACCAATTTTTAAACAATTCTTTCTGAGAGGTGAAATACCAAGATCAAGGAAAGAGGCCTGAGGCACACCCTTCTGGGACCCAAGTGCTTTGGGTCTGGGTCTCATGGACGCTGGGAAGAAGCCAGGGGCACAGCTCAACAGCAGAGCCTGCCCAGCACACACAAGGCTCCAGTCCTAGTGCTAGGGGAGGGAAAACGTGGGGCAGCTTACACATTGTCCTCCTGGGCACTTACAAAAGTCACCCTGCGTTCTCCAGGCCTCTGGATGCCAGGGCCAGTCTGGGAGTCTCTGCTACCATAAGGAAGACAAGAATTTGCCACCAGAACCCTCTGTCTTCTGTCACCTCTGCACCACCGCCAGTAAGACTGCTTGATGACACAGGTATGGGCTCCTTTTAGAACAGGATTATTAATGGGGCTGCCCTATGAATTGGATTATCTGAGCCTCTACAATGTCCCTGAATCTGTCACCTTGATTTAGGGCTCACAATTCCCTCTGAATGATCAAGCCATGCAGGGAAGACTTTGTCCTGTGCAACTCTGGCCTCCTGTACCATCCAGCGGTCTCCAGTCTCCCCCAGAAACCCCGACTCCCAACCTGGTTCTATGGGGATACAAGTGGGAAGATTCTCAAGTTCCCTTTGTGCAGTCTGACTGGACATCTCAAGGTAAGGTTCTGCAGAAGGCAAGGCATCCTCCATTGGATCCTGGGGGACTGGGAGTATGCACATGTCTGAGGAGAATGCTATCTGTGGTCTAGTAGTCTTTTCTACGAGGCCATAAGTGTCCTTTCTAGAAGTCTCATTTGTCACACATTTGGATAGCAACAACTTTATAAGAAGACGTGGGTTCTTGGAGCAGCCAATACTGAGTGGAACAGATTTTAAAGCCACCAGGTGAAGCTGGGCTGAGGCAGGGGAACGCTGTCTCTTCTTCTCCTTCATCGGGGTTGAAAGTCTATTTGTTCATTCAGAGATAGCAAAACACATGTGAACCCAAAGAGCAGGTGGACCCCACCAGAGGACCCACACCCAGCACCGGAGGGCTGGCTTGTCACCCTATCTGGAAGTGCCAAGTGGCTGCTTACCTGAATAGGTCCAATGAGTCTCGGCCTGGATGCCCAGGAGGAACAGGGACACCACCGTCACCAGAACCCTCATGGTAGATGCTGAAGACCTGAAAGCAGCACAACTCTGGGCAGCACTTCTTTTAAGAGCCCAGAAACTGTAAATAACAATTTACCGGGTCCAGCTGGCTCATCCGCCCTTGCTGCACCCACTGAACAATAACACCCTCCCCACAATGGCCCTTCTGACTTGGTGCCTTGTGCACGTGTCTCACCTCCTCCCAGGGCATTACCATAGCCAATTAACCCATGTCTGGTTGTTCAACATCTTTGGAAGCTCAGTCCAGGGGCCACACAGTGCAGCCATTGTGGGCCTTGAGTGATGAGTGATCTGGAGGGATATGAAGAGCCCGAGGCACAGCGCACCCGGAAACAGGGGCTTCCTGGAGGGTGGCATTTCCTCTGCCCTTTCTCCTGGCTGTTGGGGGGAATCATCGGTGTCTGAAAACCTTGCCAGATTCTAGTTGATATTTCCTGCCTGTTCCAGAGTAGACAGAACATCCCTAATGATTCAGGCTTGCCTACTCCCTTACACACACACACACACACACACACACACACACACACACACACACGGCCAGCTAGGCAATTGGGAAGATAGTCTGGTACCCTAGATAGCTTTGGGCAAGAAGTGGAAGAGGCAACTGGAGGCAGGGATAGCGTTATCCTCAACCTAAATCAGCCAGCAGCTGGGGACCTTGGAGCCTGGCTCTTGAGCTTGATCCGCACACATGCCTTGGGGCCATTGGGGAGGAGAGGGTGAAAGCGGTCTGGATCAGTTCTCACGTTTCTCCTGGGATTTGTCCTGACAGTGCCATACATTGGGCACACCCAAGCCGAACCAATGAGTTGTCTAATCCTTGTACATCCATGTGGCTAGTGCAGGAGAAACGAGCATGTATGCCCGCTGAGAAGCCAGCGTTTCCCATGTGCAAAGACGTAGGGCAGGTGGGGTTCCCAGAGGGCATCTGTCATGCTGGCCACTTGCGAAGAACTGATCTGCTCTGGCAAATGGCAAACCCCCTCGCCAGTTTCCTTTATCTCCCTGCCCGCTCATCCCCAGGCTGAGAGATGTCAAAATGGTAGCATGAGGTCACAAGAGCTGTGTGAGGGGCAGTGGGGTTGCACACTGCAAAGACCTCCCTGCATCCCTTGCTGTGAAGACCCCCCTAAAATATTAGACCCATAAAGCTCAAGACCTCAAAGAATCTCAAGGAAGCGGTTACCCGTCTGTGCCTCAGTTTCCCCATCTTCAATAGGCGCTCTCTACAGTACTGCCCCCTCACACACACATCCAGGAATTCAGCAATAAATTTGTGCACAGTGCTCAAAGCAGGGCCTGATACATAGCAACTGGCATTAATTTTGAATTTCTCATTTTACGACAAGGAGATGACTTGCCATTGTCACCCAACTAGTGATTGAGGGACCAGAGGGTACAAAGCACTTGCTCTTCAGCTCATCGAGTTTCTCCAGGTTCAAAGCACACTGCCATCTCAGCTAAGTCAGTCTTGCCTGCTCTGCTGAGCCCCTGGCCTGGCATAAAGGGCCACCTTGTTATTGACCCCATGTCCTTGTTGTCCCCATGAGCCTCCAGCTCTGCTGAAGAGTTTAGCAGAGATCACCACAATTGGGAAACTGAGGCAGGAAGAATGCTGTGAGTTTCAGGCAAGATGACTGCCAGGGGGATGAAGCCAGCCTGGGCTACGGAATGAAACCCCGTCTCAAGGAGGGTGGGGGGTGCTAGCTAGAGAGATGCCTCAGCTGTTCAGATGAATGCTACTTCTTGCAGAGGACCCAAGTTCAGTTCCCAATAGCCACATCAGGCAGCTAACAACCACTTGTAACTCCAGATCCAGGGGATCTACTACTCTTCCAGCCTCTGTGGACCTTGGCACGGGCGCACGCACACGCACGCACACACACACACACACACACACACACACACAAATAAATAAATAAATAAAGAGAAACCAGAAGAAAAAGAGATGAGCATGCTATCGAGACCTGGGGATACAGCTCAGTTGGTAGTTCTTCCCCGACACGCACAAGTTCCTGGTTCAGTCCTCACCATCGCATAACCCTGGTGTAGTATCATACGACCGTACTCAGAAGTTCAAAACCATCCTGTGTGTACTGAGTTTGAGGCCAACCTGAACGACATAAGACACTGTCTCTAAAAAAAGGGGGGAATGCAGATTCTCACCAACTCCAGACTGGAAAACACAAAACCCATCTCAGGCTGGCCCTGAACTCAGACCCACCAGTCTCTGCCTGCAGAGTGCTGGGATTAAAGGCGTGCAGATTTGCCTTGGAAATTTGCACGGGCAAACAGTGTGTAGCTGAGGGTCGGGGGCAGTGGATCTGGGGAGATGCTGGAGTGGAGGAAATTCAGCAGGCTGGGCCTTGGAAGGGTAAGAGTGCCCAGGCGGGGAAAGAGGCAGAGGAGAGACCAGAATGTTTCTGAGGCAGGAGGACTCCAGGAAGTGGCAAAACAGATCATGTTCACCACTCCCTGTAGCTCCTAGCCTCACCTCATCTCGCCTAAGGTTTGGCAACCCTAAGATTAGCATTTTGGGGTTGCAGGACAGACAGCCTTTGTGCTTCTGTGCCCACTCCCATGCACAGCTGCTCGATGCTGGCCTGTGTTAAAGACAGCAATTAAATTAATAAAGGGAGTAGAGCTGACCAGCTCCTGAAATCCAGGAGCCACCTGCTAACAAGGGCACATCACTAGAGATGGGGTCCCCTCCCTCTTTCGGGTGTCATTGCTCCCCATTACTTAACACAGAATAAGATAATGTCAATTTTGTTGCCTAATTTCTGACTCACTGTCTTCTTTGATCCTAAAATTTTCCATCCATCGACTTTGAACAGAAATATCTTGCTTCTTGTGTTTGTGGGATGGACAGACGTGTGTGTGAGAGTGTGTGTGTGTGTGTGTGTGTGTGTGTGTGTGTGTGTGAATATAAACTCCTATCCTCACACCATACCCCCAGCTCGCTGAAGCTTATTTGTATTCTGAATTCTTGTTTTCCACAGCTCATCGTTTGATTGACAGTTTGAGATGAGCTGACAGGGGGATCATTTTCATCACAATGGAAAGTTAAGATTGAGAAAGGAGTCTTTGTGTTTTCTGCATTTATGACTATCTGTTCCATGGAAAGGCCCCAAAAGGGGAAGAAGAAGAGAGGGAGGCATAGTCACGCCAGGTGATACGGAAGTGACAGCAGCCCAAGTAAACAGACTCCGCCTGCCCAGGTGGAAGGGCCATGTGCTCAGCCCACATCTGTCCACACATGGATCAGGGAGGTGATCAAGCAAGGTGAGCACAGGTGAGCTGGAAGAGAGCCCAGGAGCCAACACACAGGCTCATACAGGACTGTGAGCACACAGGGAGTCTAAAAGCTGAGCCCTTCTGCACAGTGGGTTCTCTGCATCATTTGGTCCCAGCACAGAAGCAAGATGTTTGATCTCAGCCGGGCGATGGTGGCGCACGCCTTTAATCCCAGCACTCCGGAGGCAGAGGTAGGCGGATCTCTGTGAGTTCTAGACCAGCCTGGTCTACAGAGCTAGTTCCAGGACAGGCTCCAAAGCCACAGAGAAACCCTGTCTCGAAAAACCAAAAAAAAAAAAAAAAAAAAAAGATGTTTGATCTCTCCCTACTGAAGCCCTCTTGCTTGCTTTGCTGTTTTCATCCGAGACGGAGTCTTTACCTGCATCTGGCTCTTCTGGAACTCACTATGTAGCTTGAGCTGTCCTCAAACTTGTTATAGTAGACCAGGTTGGCCACGAACTCAGAAGTCCACCCACCTCTGCCTCCTGAGCGCTGGAATTAAAGGTGCAGGCTACCACGCCTGGTGAAGCCTGCTTTCTTAACCCTCTTTGAGAATATCTCAAAGCTTTACCGAGCTGGAGGTTCAGCAGGGAACTTACCTAGGGCACAAGGTTCTAGCGGATACCTAGGGGAAAAGTGAGTAACTTCTTCTGTTTAAGGTAGGGCCTCATGCACCCAAGACTGGCCTCAAGCTCACTGTGTAGCCAAGGATAAGCTTGAATTTCTGATCTTCTTCTCTCTATTCCCAAGTGCTGATTCTAAGCGTGTCTGTGCCTCCATGATAATTTATGGAGTGCAGGGGATCAAACCTAAGGCATGTGGGTAAGAACTCTACCAATTGAGCTACATCCCCAGGCCTGGCATACTTTCCTTTCTTCCTTCCTCCCTTCCATTTGTTTGGAAACAGGGTCACACCATGTAGCTCTGTCTGTGTCCTGGAACTCACTCTGTAGACCAGGCTGGCCTTGAACTCACAGAGATCCACCTGTGCTGCTGAGCTTGAACTTGCTCAGTTTCAGAGACCACTGGTCTCATGTGTTCTAGAACTCAGCACCTGTCCTGTCGTAGGGTTTCTTTCTTCCTTCCTTTCTTTTTTTCTTTCTTTCTTTTTGTAGTTTTATTTATTTATTTATTCATTTATTAAAGATTTCTGCCTCCTCCCCGCCACCGCCTCCCATTTCCCTCCCCCTCCCCCGATCAAGTCCCCCTCCCTCATCAGCTCGAAGAGCAATCAGGGTTCCCTGACCTGTGGGAAGTCCAAGGACCACCCACCTCCACCCAGGTCTAGTAAGGTGAGCATCCAAACTGCCTAGGCTCCCCCAAAGTCAGTACGTGCAGTAGGATCAAAAGCCCATTGCCATTGTTCTTGAGTTCTCAGTAGTCCTCATTGTCTGCTATGTTCAGCAAGTCCGGTTTTATCCCATGCTTTTTCAGACCCAGGCCAGCTGACCTTAGTGGGTTCCTGATAGAACATCCCCACCTTTCTTTTTTTTTTTTTGAGCCTGTCCTAGAACTAGCTCTTGTAGACCAGGCTGGCCTCGAACTCACAAAGATCTGCCTGCCTCTGCCTCCCTAGTGCTGGGATTAAAGGCATGTGCCACCACTGCCCAGCTTGTCATAGGGTTTCTATAAGCAGGCATAGCGTCCATCTGATCAGTTCTTCCTGGGCATGGTGGCACGCATCTGGAATCCAGCAACCAGGAGATGGGGGCAGGGGAACCAAGAGTTTAAGGTCATCCTTGCTATATAGAGATTTAGAGGCCAGGCTGAAAGACAAGGGACTCTCCTTATAAACAAAACAGAGCCAGGCATGGTGGCACACGCCTTTAATCCTAGCACTTGAGAGTCAGGTAGGAGGATATTTGCAAGTTCGAGGCCAGCCTGGTCAATGTAGTGAGTTCAAGGCCAGTCTGGGCTACACAGTGGGACCCTGTCTCTAGAAAACCAAACAAAGAAAAGGGCTGTGGAGGAGGCTTCGGGGATCAGAGCACCTACTGAACAAATATGGAAGCATGAGTGTGAATCCCCAATGCCCATTTTATAAACAGCTGTGCAGGGCCATACGTACCCCCAGAACAAGAGGCAGACACAGGGGCTCACTGGGGTTTGCTGACTGCCAGCTCAGCTCCAAGTTCAGTGAAGGTCCCTGTCTCAAGGGGATAAGGCAAGACTGAGAGAGCTGGATGCCTGGCACTCTCCTCTGGCTTCCAAATGTGTGTGTAAGTCTAGACCACAGACACACGTACACACACAACACACCCACACCCGCGTACACACACATTAGTCCACAATCCTTCCCTGTGGGTATCGGGAACACACATCCAAAAGATCTCCCATCCCAAAATGTCTTCTCTACTATTAACTTAGGCATATGTAACACAGGACCCAAATATGAGGAGCTTTGCCCAACCCACACCCTTATGGATACAAACCCAGCACAGTCCCAGCCACTAGACCAGCTGCTCCCTGGCTTCCCGCTAGTTGGAGCAGTTGCTTGCCATGGAGCCTGGGTCCTGCTGGATTCATTTAGTGGATCTCTCCCTCAGTTTATTCTACAGGATAAGTTTGTGTCTCTCTGGCCTACCCTTTGCTGATCAAATGATCCAATTCAAGTCTATGGTGACCGCTAACCTTTCTCTCATACCTCGCTTCTGTTGGCTTCTTGGCACCACATGAGCATACATAAGTGTACCCCACAAGAGAAATAGGAACACAGACGCATTCTCTAACAGACCAGGAAGTCAAATCTAGGTGTTAGCTGGACTTCTTAGAGGCGTCAAGTAGAAAATACCTTCTTTAGCCTCTGGTGGGCTTGTACCCTCAGCCTTAGGTCACTCAGATCTCTGGCCTCTGTCACCCCTACTCTTGGTCCCCCCTTAATCCCCCGCCTCCATCTGATAACGGTTGATAAGGGTTACAATCCTCACCTTCCTGATAACCCCAATAATCCCAACTCACTCATATTTTCAAGTCTTGTCTTAGAAGATGCTGTGTAGTGGTTTTCCCTCTGGCTTTAACCTGATGCCATCTTGGAATAGAAGATGCTGTGGCCTGGTAGTCATGGCAACTAGAACAGGGAAAAAAAACATACTTAGGTTTATGGTAATGATGATGGAGTCACTGACACAATTGGAAGCAGGAGGAGAGGGTCGAAAGACCCTCACCTGGGGTTTCAGTTCTTGTTCCTACTCCCTGAACCCCACTCCCAACAAAGTGATATTGGGAGAGGCTAGACGGTGTAGAAAGTGGGAGTTTAACTGAATACATAATTCCTGGTGCGGCTTCCACCATGGAGTGGGACTTCGCAATGATGCAGCTATTTTGGGGTCACCCGTGTTCTTGTAAGTAAACATAATAAACCCACTGGTTTCACCTGATAGAACTTAGGTGAAATTGCACTTTTGTCTGTCGTTGTTGCCCGTCTGGGTGAACAGAGGTTTGTTTAAAAAGCTCCCTGGGGAAAGTTAACGCAACAGCAGAAAGCGACCACAGTTCCCAGAGCAATCAGACAAGTCCTTAGCCGGCCACAATGATGGAAGGAACCACCGTCCAATTAAGTTACAAGGTAGTGGGTGGGAGTGAGGGGGTAGCTCATTTGTGCAGGGCTTGCTGTGCAAGCAAAAGGACCTGAGCTGGATTGCCAGAACCCACCTAAAAAGCTGGGAATTTGTGCTCTGGGCCTGTAATCTCCGCATAGGGCAGAGGCAGGCAGATCTGAGGCTCCCTGAACAACCAGCCTAGCCTACTTGGCAAAACTCAGGTGACATGAAAGACCTTGTCTCAAACACCAAGATAGACAGCTGGGCATTAGTGGTGCCCACCTTTAATCCCAGCACTTGGGAGGCAGAGGCGATGCATCTCTGTGAGCTCCAGGATAGCCTGGTCTACAGAACAGTCAGAGCTACACAAAGAAGCCCTGTCTGGAAAAACCAAAACACACACACACACACACACACACACACACACAAAACCAAAGATGGACAGCTCTTGAGAAATGACACCAAAGGTTGACCTCTAGCCTCCACATGTACCTACCTACATACATGAATACACATGTATACACACGCACACACACATAAAAGAAGGGTTTTCTGGAAATGGGATTCAAACTTCAGATTGCCTTGTCTTAGGCACAGAGGGACTATGGAGGGGCAGAATGAACCACAGAGAACACAATAAGGAATGAGATGCCGAGCACACAATCGCTGGGACTTTCCTGAGCCGTCCATGACCACGGCTAGTCAGCTGAGCGGACGAGAACAGCCTGGGAGGCAGGGGGCTCCGGGGCCCAACAGGTCTTTCTCCCAGCACTTGTCTGGCCCACTTTGTTGCTGGGATAGGCACCAGGACCAAAAGCAGCTTGGAGAGGAAAGGGTTAATTTAGCTTCCAGCTCCCAGTCCATTCTGAAGGAAAGCCAGGTTGGAGCTCCCAGAAGCAAGCTGGAGGCAGAACTCAGCAGAAGAAGAGGGCTTACTGGCTTGCTTTTTTAGGCAAGATGGATCAGTGAGTAAAGACACTTATCATGAGCTTAATCCCCAGAACCCAAACGGAACAGGAAAAGAACCAACTCTCGCACGTTGCCCTCTGATCTCTCCACGTGCTCCGTGACATATGTTCACCCACACACTCTATCTCTCACACACGCACACGCATGTGTGCACACACAAGGCTAACATTTTTAATATTAAAAAATTAGATCAAAAACAGAAATATATTCTCATGAATGGGAAGCAAACCCAGGATGTACTGGAGTCAAGTTTTCCCAAAGATTAAAAAAAAAAAAGACAAAAAAACCATAGGCTAGACAGGGTTGGGTAAACCGCAGCACGGGAGCCAAACCTGGGCAGCCTGTCTGTCCTTTACGTACTGTCTGTGGCTGCGCTCCTCTGCAGCGACTGCCTCTGGGCAGTCACAGCAGAGAGGCAGCCTGGAAGCCCACATGTTTACCAACATGGCCTTGTCTAGGGAGGTTTGCCGTCCTGTTTGATGAAACCAGTGTATTTTTGATGTCTAAATCTAACAAAGGACAAAAGTCCTTTATAAGAGAGCTTAGATAAGAATTCAAAACAAGCCAGGAACCAGCGAATGAGAGACCAGTACTCCTAGCTCTAACCTGGTTTTCAGCCTCTGCTTATTAGGAATTTTTGGTCCTTTTATATAAATGTAATGTTTTTGCTGTTCAGTCTCTTCAGATTCATTTACTCAGCTGCAACAGGGGTCAAAACTGCTGGAGCTGCCTGACTTCCCGGTCGCCTCCTGGCGCCTTTCCCGTCTGACGTCAGCCTTAGCCTCATTTTCAGCCAACCAGACTCATGGAAATCTGCTAGAGAGGCTTCTGGGTGCTTTGCTTTATTACTATTATTATTATTATTATTATTAGCATATCAGAGTTTTGTCTGCATGTATATCCGTACAACACTTGCACGCAATCTCCTTAGGACCGGAGTAACAGTTGTGAGCACCCCTGTGGGTTCCAGTCCAATGGAAGAGCTGCCAGTGCTCTTAAGCACTGAGCCATCTCCCCAGCTCACCCCCAGCTGCCTGGCCTCGAACTTGCTGTGTAGATCAGACTGGCCTTGAACTCACAGAGATCCTCCAGCCTCTGCTGCTACACTCCTAGCCCCTAGTTTTGCATTCTGATAAAAACAGAAGTAGGAGCTGGGGCTGTGGTTCAGTTGGCAGAGTGGTTGCCTAGCGTGTGTGTTGTCATGGGTTTCAATCCCTGGCACTGATAAGCCCAGCACCAAGCACAGTGATGTATAGCCTGTCCTCACAGCACGTGGGAGGTTCAGAAGTTCAAGGTCATCCTCCACTACTTAGTGAATTCAAGGTCAGTGCCGGCCTGGAGAACCATGAACCCATAGCTCGGTAATAATAATATAAGATTTGAGACCAGGGTCTGGTGTGATCCCAACATCTTTATTCCCAGCATTCAGAATGCAAAGACAAGCAACCCTCTGTGAGTTTCAAGCTGGGTGGGGGGACTACATAATGAGATCCTGGCGATGGTGGCGCACGCCTTTAATCCCAGCACTCGGGCGGCAGAGGCAGGCAGATCTCTGTGAGTTCGAGACCAGCCTGGTCTACAGAGCTAGTTCCAGGACAGGCTCCAAAGCCACAGAGAAACCCTGTCTCGAAAAACCAAAAAATAAAATAAAATAAAAAAAAATGAGAGCAGGTTTTGCTATGTAGCACAGACTGGCCTTAATTTTGAGACCCTTCTGCCTCAGCCTCCCAAGTGCTAGACCTACAGCTCTGTGTCCCCAAACCTGGACTAGGACAGTTTTTTAAAAAGCCTTGGGAGCCAGATGTGTTGGGGTGCACCTTTACTCCCAGCACTTAGGAAGCAGAGGCAAGTGGATCAATATGAGTTAAAGGCTAGCCTGGTCTACTTAGTGAGTTCCAGGCTGCCCATGGTTACATAGTGAGACCCTGTCTTAGAAGAAGCAAAGTCTTGGGCCTGGAGCTGGACCTCATCAGTTAAGAGCGCTCTCTGCTCCTGCGGAGGACCTGAGCTTGGTGTGCAGCGCACATGGTGACTCACAAGTATCTGCAACTCAGGTTCCAGGGGATCCGGCACCCTCTTCTGACCCCATAGGCACTGCATGCATGTGATGCACATACACGCATGCAGACAAATCTGTGTGCATGTGGTGCACATATATACATGCAAACACATACACATAAACTCTTTAAAGTGAAAGTCAAAGAAAGGTCTTACCCAAAGGTGAGGACATTCTTTTCTCAACCTCCTGGTTCCCATCTCCCTGGTGTAGGAGGTTCTTCTGTCTATATGTTGTTTTCATTGGTTAATAAATAAAGAAACTGCCTTGGCCTAGTTGATAGGGCAGAACTAAGGTAGGAGGAAAAGACAGAACTGAATACTGGGAAGAAGAAAGCAGAGTCAGAGAGATGCCATGGATCCTCCACCTGAGATGGATGCTGGTTAGAATCTTTCCCGGTAAGCCACTGCCACGTGGTGATATACAGATCAATAGAATGTGAGAATTAGTCAATAAGAGGCTAGAGATAATGGGTCAAGCAGTAGTTTAATTAATACAATTTCTTTTTTTCTTTTTTTTTTTTTTTTTTTGGTTTTTCGAGACAGGGTTTCTCTGTGGTTTTGGAGCCTGTCCTGGAACTAGCTCTTGTAGACCAGGCTGGTCTCAAACTCACAGAGATCCGCCTGCCTCTGCCTCCCGAGTGCTGGGATTAAAGGCGTGCGCCACCACCGCCCGGCACTGCCCGGCTTTAATACAATTTCTGTATGGTTATTTCGGGGCTAAGGTAGCTGGGCAGCCAGGAAGAACATGCGGGCCCTCACCATACAACATCTCCCTATGCTCAGATTCCAGCCCTCCATTTCCTGAGTATGATTGTGCTTTAAAAAGTCAGCTTCAGGCCGGGCGGTGGTGGCGCACGCCTTTAATCCCAGCACTTGGTAGGCAGAGGCAGGTGGATCTCTGTGAGTACGAGACCAGCCTGGTCTACAAGAGCTAGTTCCAGGACAGGCTCCAAAACCACAGAGAAACCCTGTCTCGAAAAACTTAAAAAAAAAAAAAAGTCAGCTTCAATCCTGTACAAAGGACTACAGGTAACTGAGGCAAGCTGGGAGTGGGAGAGGTGGTCTCCCTTAGGAAAGAGCGTAGCAGCTGGCTGTTCATGCCAAAAGGCAGCCCGAAAACACACATACATAGACCGAACAGGTTATATTCAGGAATGTATATCTATATACATACAGATATATAATATGTGCAATTACAATCAATGAACAAAGAGGTCGTGAATTTGAGAGCAGAGAGAGGTATATGGAAGGGTTTGAAGGTTGGGAAGAGAAGGGGGAAATGTTGTAATTATATCAATCTCAAAAATAAAACAAAACCCAGTAGGGCTTGGTGTGGTGGTGCACACTTTCAGTTCCATTGGTGTACCTGCATATCCACCACACAGACAGACATACGCATAAATTAGAGATGTATTTTATTTTTTTATGTGTCTGTATGGATGCATGCCATGGTAGGTGTAGGGTGTATATGTGGAGCCCAGAAGAGAGCCGGAGCTCCAGGCAGTTGTGAGCTACCTGACGTGGTTGCAGAGAACTGAACTCAGGTCCTTTGAAAGAGGAGCAATAACTTTAACCCACTAAGCCATCTTTCTAGCCCCAAGAAAATAAATCTTATAAAGTTAGCTTAAGCTAGATCACAATGGTGGCACCCAGGACCGCCCTTCCAGCTACTGGAGAGCAGAGGCAAGAGTCCAGGTGTTTGCTACCAGCCTGAAGAACACAGTGAGAGACCATCTCGAAATAAAGTTAAAAAAAATACAATAAATGCTAAGGTGTCGTTGTCACACAAGTCCCGGCTTGCAATCAGCCCTCCCTGAACTGCCCTCAAAAAGATCGAGCACTGGCCTCTAAGTGCTGGGATTCTGGGTATGCCTCACCGTACCTGGTCTGTGTGTGCTGGAGGGATTCACTGATGTTGGTAAGCACCTTGCTGAGCATCTTTTTCATTCTCCAGGTGCCTGAAGGTGTGAGCTGTCTGACACCAAAGGATCCTAGACCATTTCCCTCTCTTGGTCAAAACCATTGTGAAGTATCTGAAGAACACTGTGTTAGATTTTTGTTTTTCTCACATCATTAACGCTCCCCTGAACTATTCAAGAAAACACAACATCATACTTCCAAAAAGAAAACAGCGTCGGATGGGCCCATCACTCCTCAGTGCCCTCTGTAGGGACAAGGAGAGCCACCGCCAGATGGCATGAAGCCACTTCCCTTAGGGCAATGGCTCTGTCCCAAGTATAGATTGTACACTCATGACATCCAGTGGCCAGAGAGCACACGTGCAGAAATGGTTTGTGGTTTTGTTCTCATGAAAGACCCGGAATGTGACGACTGACATCTCGTCTCTAGTGGTCTGAAGGACCAATGAGGGTACCACAAGAAGAGAGGCCTGACCTTGGTGGCTCTATAGTCCCAAGGTGACCTCAGGCTGGCTGGCTGATGAGTGGGAAGATGTCTAGAAAAGGGTGTTTGGAAATGTAAAAACTTTTCTAGATACCTGTTTATAGAGAAAGCAATAAAAAAAAAATTCTGTTTGATTGGGGTTGGGGGCAGGGTTCTGTGGTAGACTATGTGCTTAGCATAGCAGAGACCCTGGACTCTGTGCATCTAGCACCTGCCTCAATTTGTTTTATTGAAGTGAAAGTAGCATTGTGCAATGTAACAGTAACCTTTTGTTGTTGTTGTTTTGATGGCACTGGAGACAGCTATGGGGGTGGAGATTCTGCCCCTGCCATGGTCTCTGTGGGAAAGTCAGAGGACAAGTTTGTGGAGTTTGGTCTCTCCTTCCATCTTTCTGTGAGTTCCAGAGGGTAGAACTCGGGTTGTCAGCTTTACGTGCTAGTATCTTCACCTGATGTTTTTGAGACAGCATCTTACAATATAACCCAGACTGGCTTTGAACTCACTACGTATCACAGACTAGGCTCAAACCCATAATCCTCCTGCTTTGGGTTCCAGAGAACTGAGATCAGGACACATGACACCATACTAGGCTGGCATTAACCTTCTTAAAGAGTACAGTTCAGGGGTTGCAGAGATGGCTCAGAGGCTAAGAGCACTGGCTGCTCTTCCAGAGGTCCTGAGTTTAATTCCTGGCAACCACATGGTGGCTCACAACCGTCTGTAATGAGATCTGGTGCCGTCAGAGGCTTAGGGTATACATCAGTTGATAGAGTTCTTGCCTGGCATGCAAGAACCTTGGATCAGATCCTCGGCCCTGTGGAAAATGGTGTGTGGTGGTGCTCGCTTGTCATCCCAGCATCAAGGAGGTGAAGGCAAGAGGATCAGAAGTTCAAAGTCATCAAGTCACCCTCGGAAACACGCCAAGTTTGAGGCCAGGCAGACTACGAGTGATCTTGTCTCAAATAAACAAAGAATAGAGCTCAGAGGGGATTGTAGATGACCTAAACCTTTCCCCTAGGCTGCAGACAAGGAGCCTCCTGCTCCTACCTCAGGTTTCCTTCCTCCCTGGCTTATCCTCTATCCTGCCACTTGTTCTAGAAGTCACTCAAGTCTTGGTGTCCACTCTGCTTTGGGGAACAAAATTAAGAAAATAACATTGGATGCTGGAGAGATGGCTGAGTTTACGGTCCCTGGCTGTTCTTGCAGAGGACCCAGGCAGGTTTGGTTCCCAGCACCCACATGGTGGCTCACAACCAAAAATACTCCAGGTCCAGGGACCAGATGCTCTCTTTTGACTTCCATGAGCATTGAATACATATAGTTAGTGCACATACATAAATGCAGACACTCACACATAGACATAAAATAAAAATGGAGATGTGTGTGTGTGTGTGTGTGTGTGTGTGTGTGTGTATCCATGACATTGACTGGGCATACTGGTACACAGCTTTAACCCAAATACTCAGCAGACACAAGGGACCTCTGGGAGTTCCAGGCTAGTCAAAGCAACATAATGAGACCTGTCTTGTAGGAGGAGGGAAAGAAGAAGCTGCAACTGTTTTAAGACGTGCAGTGTGACCTGGTGTTGGGAGCACAGCACAGAAGGTCCTCGCACCTGCAGATCTCCAGAGAAACCAGGAATGTTAAGCACACAGGTTCCAGTAGGAAAGATGAAAAACCTGTCCTTCCATCCAGAGAGCTGGGAAGAGATTAACAGCCTGTATCTGTGTCATCTGTTGGCATAGGCCCTATAAGCTCCTACAACCAGGACTGGAGGCGGCTGGTAATCTAAATGGCCCTGATAGCCAGAGGCTCCCCCACACTTCCACAACCAGGACCAGATGTAGCTAACTGCCGAAATGACCTCTGTGCTATCTCTATGACAGAGACCAGGCCTTTGGCCCTTAAACTAGGACAGGTAGCTTATCTCTACACCCCAACTGCTCAGAGGGAATGGCATTACCCTGAGATGAATGTCAATCTAATCACGCTTGCTTGTGCACTAGGGATTGCACAAGTTTCTACCAGGAAACTTTCTCCAAACTGTATTGTGTGTCTTAATTAGGGTTTATTATTGCTATGAAGAGATACCATGACCACAGCATCTCTTATAAAGAAAACATTTAATTGTGGGGGCTCACAGTTTCAGAGGTTCAATTATTGTCATGGTGGGGTTTTGGCGCCATGCAGGCAGAGATGGCGCTGGAGCCGAGAGTGCTACATCTTGCAGGCAACAGGAAGTCGATTGACTGTCACACTGAGGAAAGCTGGAGAAAAAGACCTCAAAGCCTGCCCCCACCGTGGCATACTCCAACAGAAGGTATGGCCCAGATTAAAGGTGTGCCCTCTATGCTGGTCAGTGATGGCATGTGCCTTTAATCCCAGTACTCAGGAGGCAGAGCCAGGTGGTGGATCTCTGTGAGTCTGAGGCCAGCCTGGTCTATAAAACAAATTCCAACGCCGGGCGGTGGTGGCGCACGCTTTTAATCCCAGCACTACTCGGGAGGCAGAGGCAGGCGGATCTCTGTGAGTTCGAGACCAGCCTGGTCTACAAGAGCTAGTTCCAGGACAGGCTCCAAAACCACAGAGAAACTCTGTCTCGAAAAACCAAAAAAAAAAAAAAAAAAAAAAACAAATTCCAGGAAAGTCTGTTACACAGAGAAACCCATTCTCAAAAACCCAAAAAGAAAGAAAAGAAAAGAAAAAGTGCACTCCAGCCTCATGGTCTGGATTAAAGACGTCATTCAGCCTCTTCCAACAACAAGGCCACAATGCCTTATAGTGCCGCTCCCTATGAGCTTCTGGGGGCCAAATACATGCAAACCACCACACTGTGTTTAACTACCCCGGGAATAAACGGCCTGGCACTAGACTCTCCACGCTCTGATCCAGGTTGACAGATCAGTCTACACCGGGTTTTCATCCTCAGCTTTTCACAGAATTCACATCCCTGTCGGTATGACACCTGCAGGGACCCCCTCAACCTGGAGCAGGGCACAGCCTGGCATCAGGGTTACTTGCCCTCCATGTTTTCTATGCATGAAACCACACACCAGCAGCCTTTACGTAGGGCGTCTCTCACTCGGCTTGTTTGGAATCTCATCCACATTCTATCATGTGTCCGTACTTCAGTGTCTGAGGACAAGGTAATGTGCTGTGACATATATTACCCACATATAAAATTACAATTTAGTTGAAAGACCATAATTGGCTTTATTGTCATTTCCAGAAGTAAATTATGGCTTTTATTCCATACTATAGGATCAAGTGATCTGAAAGAGGGCTGTCTTCAGAGACAGGTTAAAGGCTGAAGAAAACAGAACAGGGGCCAGAGAGATGCTTAGTGGGTACCTGCTGCCAAGCCAAATGGTCTTAGTTCAATCCATGGCCCATGCCGTGCTAGGGAAGAAACGACTCCCTAAAGTTGTCCTCTGACCCAAAGCACAGGTGACTGCACACACAACAGGTGCACAAAGTAAATAAAATAACAAAGCACAGAAGGTGGACTGACAGCTCCGAAACACTTCCCTTGTTAAACAGGGTCAGGGAGACGTGGGGAGAGCCACAGTGGAAGGATTAACAGCAGGTTGGTGGCTGTAGGTCATTTTTGTGAAAAGATTAAGGCAGAAGGAATTCTGCCCAATTGAAGCTGTCAAGTTTGGGAAACTGGACTGTGATCTCTCTTTCATCTTGATTTCTTTGCTGAGACAAAGAGTTCATTTTACGTGGTGGAGGTGGCACTGGAGCGTGACTCCACACTGAATTTTAGCCTGGTCTGTTGGGGCCTACTGGAAAAGTTTAGTGCAAAGCAATGGTATCTTCAGCTTTAACTAACAGCATGAGCCACGCACAGAGGTGTGCAGCTGTAGCCCTGGGTTCAGGGACAGCCAAGGACAGCCACCTGACAGGAGCTGGAGGCTAGCCTGAGCAACACAGGGCTCCATCTGTACGTTGGAGGAGGAACAGTATATAGAATGCTTTTGTTCAACCTTGTTCAACTGTAATTTCCATCTTTTGTTATTAACAACAAGCTCTTATGAAACTTTGTGTAATTATTTATAGCTTTAAAACTTTTTTTCTAGGGGGCTGGAGAGATGGCTCAGTGGTTAAGAGCACTGACTGCTCTTCCAGAGGTCCTGAGTTCAATTCCCAGCAACCACATGGTGGCTCACAACCATCTGTAATGAGATCTGGTGCCCTCTGCTGGTGTGCAGGTACACATGCAGGCAGAACACCGTATACATAATAAATAAATCTTTTAAAAAAAAAAAAAACAAAAAAAAAAACTTCTTTTCTACCCGGACGGGGTTGGCGCACACCTTTAATCCCAGCACTTGGGAGGCAGTGGCAGGTGGGTCTCTGTAAGTTCGAGGCCAGCCTGGTCTACAAGAGCTGGTTCCAGGGCAGGCACCAAAGCTACAGAGAAACTTTTTTCTATTACATTTTATATGTGTGTGTGCCACATGTATGCACACATGTGGAGCTCAGAAGACACACTGAGGGAGTTGGTTCTCTCCTTCCACGACTCCAGTAGCAGGGACCAAAGCCTGGTCCTCGGGTTTGACAGCAGGTGCCATGGCAACCATCCCGCCAGCCTGTTTGTAGCTGTTTGATGGCCATTTCCTCTTCCTTTGGGTAGATACCTACAAATGGAATCACTGGGTAATAATTCTGTGTTTAATTTTTCTCCACCAACTGTTGATAGATTTTCTTTTTTAGGGGGGCTTACTATGTAGATAAGGCTGGTCTCAACTCACAGAAATCCTCCTGCCTCTGCCTCCTCTGCAGGAATCAAAGGTGTGCTGATATTACCATAAATGGCACATTGATAGATTTTGTCATGTTTTGTTTTGTTGCTTTTTTCGTTTGTTTTTGTTTTTCAAGACAGGGTTTCCCTGTAGCTTTGGAGCCTGTCCTAGAACTAGCTCTTGTAGATCAGGCTAGCCTCAAAAATCACAAAAATCCACCTGCCTCTGCCTCCTGAGTGCTGGGATTAAAGGCGTGCGCCACCACTACCCGGCTGTTTCGTTACTTTTTTTTTTAATTTATTTATTTATTATGTATATAATATTCTTTCTGCCTGTATGCCTGAAGGCCAGAAGAGGGCACCAGACCTCATTTCAGATGGTTGTGAGCCACCATGTGGTTGCTGGGAATTGAACTCAGGACATTTGGAAAAGCAGGCAACGCTCCTAACCACTGAGCCATCTCTCCAGCCCCTGTTTCGTTACTTTTTGAGGCAGGTTTTGTAGCAGGCTTTCTGTGGGCCACCAACCAGCTCTCAAATCATGACACAGAGACTTATTATTAGTTATGAATGCTCAGTCTTAGCTTATGCTTGTCCTACCAGCTCTCATAACTTAATTTAATCGGTTTCTCTTCATCTGTGTTTTACCTCAGGACTTTTCACCTTTCTTTCATTCTGTATGTCCTACTCACTGTCTTGCTAGCTGGCATCTGCCTTGCTGGCTGTCCCTGGGCATCTCTCTCTTTCTTTCTCCCTTGTTTGTTATGCTCTGATCTGCAAAGTCCCCCCAAAAAACATACGATTCCCGTATGTAAAAGCAAAGAGCCTTTATTTTATACAAGTTTGCAAACCTGGTCTCTCCGTGTGTCCAATGTATTGGAATACACGGAGAGCCCCGAGCTCAGTGAGAATTGGGTTTTTATAGTAGTAAGGGCAGGGATGAGGGATTTCTTAAAATATTTATTTATTTATTATGTATACAATATTCTGTCTGTGTGTATGTATGCCTGCAGGCCAGAAGAGGGCACCAGACCTCATTACAGATGGTTGTGAGCCACCATGTGGTTGCTGGGAATTGAACTCAGGACCTTTGGAAGAACAGGCAATGTCCTTAGGCTCTGAGCCTGGGTGAGGGATTTCTAAGGTTCAGGACCCCTGATTGGCTGACATTTGTCTAGGGGTGTTCTGGTGAGTGTGTGCTGGAAGGTGATCCTATCTACAGCAGTTGAAAGGTTGGAATGATAGGCATTTCCTTTGGATGGTCTGTTCTTAGGTGGTGTTTGGCTAATCTCAGTTTGTGGTCCTTCCTGCAACCAGGTATTGCTGCAGGGTAAACTACTGAGACTCAGGCCTCCTTTAAGCTTATCATGGCTGGGTCCAACACTGACAGGTGATAATGGTTGGTAGTAAAGAACTTCCTCTGGGTGGTCTGCTCCTATTAAGCTTATCATGGCTGGCTGAGTCCTACAGTCCTCCCCTTTGGCTTTCTTTCTTTTCTCCTGAGTTTAGATTCCTCCTACTTAATCTCTGGGCCCGCCAGCTCTGCCTATCCCCCTACTGCCTAGCTATTGGCCATTCATCTTTTTATTAGACAATTCAGGTACCTCAGTCAGGCAAGGTGAAACAGCCACACATCTCTACACAATTAAACAAATGTAGCATAAACAATTGTAACACACCTTTACACAGTTAAAGTAATATTCCACAACAGGGTTTCTCTGTACTAGCTCTGACTGTCCTGAAACTTGCTTTTTTTTTTTTTTTTTTTTTTTTTTTTGGTTTTTCGAGACAGGGTTTCTCTGTGGTTTTGGAGCCTGTCCTGCTGTCCTGGGAACTCACTTTGTAGACCGGGCTGAGCTCGAACTCTGCCTCCTGAGTGCTTGGGTTAAAGGTGTGTACCACCACCTCCCAACATCTTTTATGTTTTTTAAAGACGGGATCTAATATACCCAGGCTGGCTTCAAACTCACTGTCACAGAATGCTGACCGACCAAAAATAATAGGTATTACCATCTTCTGTGACTTCAAGATGTACGACAGTCAAGACAGGGCTTGTTGGGCAAAGAGAGATGGCTCAGTGCTTAACGACGCTTGCTGGTCTTGCAGAGAACCTGGGTTCAGTTCCCAGCACCCACATGGTGGCAATAACCACCTGTAACTCTAGTTCCCGGGGATCCAACACCCCCTTCTAACCTCCACACACATTAGACACACATGATGCACATACATGCAGGCAAAATGCTCATACACATAAGTAAATCTAAAACAAAATACAATCGGGCTTGTTGACGTTCCGTCAGAGGAGAGGTGGAGATCTCAAAGCCTCTCCCCTGAGAGTACAGCCATTCTAACCTATCCCTCCCCTTCCACACGCCCCACAGCTGTGTGTAATTCTGTCCACTTGTGCGTGGTCTCGTGATCTCAGGAGGCGATGGAAGGGTAGCTGAAGGGAGACTACATTCGTGCAGCTCTGGGAACATTTTCATCCATGCTGAAGTGAGACTCTACAGTGATGTGGCTGTTTGGGGGGTCACCCACACTCATGTTCTGTAAGGATAACCTTGAAATTCACGTTTTTCTGCCTCTATCTTCTGAGTGCCGGAATTACAGGAGATAGGCCAAAAATACCTGATCTATGCCGTGGTGGGGACCAAATGCAGGGCCTCATTGAGCGGCAGGCAACCATTCCACCAACCGAACTACCCGTCCACTCTTGGTTTATTTTTGCTTTTTGATACCAAATCTCACTATGACCTCAATCTCTCTGTTTTTCTTATTTGAGCGATTCCTTTCATGCGTGTGTGTTTGACTGGTCAGTTATGTAAATGGATGCAGAGACAGAGGAAATAAAAGACCCATTGAGAGGAAGTTAATTTGCCTGAAGATTCCCATTGACATTTGCTTAGCCTGAGTGACGGCTCGGCAAACAGAACAGCTTGTCCCAAATCTTTGGAATGACCTCTGTCATAACATCATGCTTTGAAATCGCCTCTAGCCTGAGATGAAACTGGACGGCGAAAGTGAGTTAACTAAGCCGAAGAGAGCCCTCCAGACAGGCATTTCTCTAAGGCGTCTCTAGTCAAACCTTCCAGGTCACTAACTGGTCATATTTTCTTTAAAGGGAAAGGTAATGAGAGGAAATATTGGGTGCAGTGTACAGCAAATATCCCCGAACCGACATCCGCAGAGAAGGGGCCACTTGGCATACATGAATGTTCGAGAAAACTTGAACCGACTCCGGAAGCTCCCATTATAAATATATTAAAAGTTTCAGACAAAGCTTTCACTTACCCAAGACAGGGTCTCATTATGTAACTCTGGCTGTCCTGGAACTCACTCTGTAGACCAGGCTAGCCTTGAACTCACAGAGATCCCCCTGCCTCTGCTGGGAGTGCTAAGTAGTGAAACCAACATGCCTGATTTCACGAACAGTTTTCTAAAACAGTGTGTTCTGTCTGTCTGTCTGTCGTCTTTCTGTCATGTGTGCATGTTGTGTGTTTGTGTGTCTTCATGAATACTCTCACACACCCACAACTGTAGACCAGAGGTCAAGGTTGGGGGTCCTCCTCCATCCCTCTCCTCCTTACTTTTTGAACAGCGTTTCTTGCTGAACCTAGAGCTGGCTGATTTGACTAGACAGGCTGGCCAGAAGACCGATCACACCCAACTTTTCACATGGGTGCTGGGTTCTGGTCTCAGGTTCTCAAGTTTGCATGGTAACACTTTACTGACGGGTCGTCCCCAGGTGTCCAGCCTTCTAAACAAGAGGAGTGAGGAGGAAGGCCGCCTGCTGGACACTGCCTGAGACCCACTGTGGTACTGAGAGCCTGAGGAGGGGAACCCCTGCCTGCAGTGCCTCCCAAAACTGCCAGTGTGACTTCCATTTGGACCACTTCCCAGAGGCTGTCAGCTGTCCCCCATCGGGAGTGCAGAAACCTGGGGTGATTGCAGCCCATCTTTGAAAGACTGGGTGAAACCTGCTCACTCTCAGCGCCTGCCAATAGCAGGTGGCTTTTTAATTAGCGCCGTGAGCGCTGCGATAGTTGCCAATGATGAAGATGGGTGGCGTTCAAGACCAATGGGGCAGCACAGAACAGGCTACGGCATTCCTGCTCTGCATGAACAAGAGGAAGAATCCAGGGAGTCCCAGGACAATTTATTTTTAAAGATTTATTTATTTTTATGTGCATTGGTGTTTTTCCTGCATGTATGTCTGTGCAAGTGTGGTGGTGCACTAATGACAGGGGAGCAATGGAGCCCAGGAGTTAGAGACCAGCGTGGGTAGTGCAGGGAAATTCTCCTCTCAAATGAAAAGCAAGTCAGAGATGATGCCGCACCCCTGAGGCCGAGGCCAGAGGACCTTGAGCTCAGGGCTTTGGGTTGGTTGGTTGGTTGGCTTTTGCTGGGGGGAGGGTTCTATTGTTGGTTTTGCAGGGTGTTTTTTGTTGCTTTGTTTGCTTGGTTTGGATTTTTCTTTTTTAAAAAAAAAAAAAAAGTTTATTTATTATGTGTACAATATTCTGTGTGTATGCCTGAAGGCCAGAAGAGGGCGCCAGACCTCTTTACAGATGGTTGTGAGCCACCATGTGGTTGACTGGGAATTGAACTCAGGACCTTTGAAAGAGTAGGCAATGCTCTTAACCACTAAGCCATCTCTCCAGCCCCTTGGTTTTGATTTTTCAAGACAGGGCTTCTCTGTGTAACCACCCTGGCTGTCCTGGAAATCACTTTGTAGACCAAGCTGGCCTCAAACTCACAGGAAATCTCCTGAGTGCTAGGACTAAAGGCATGTACCACCAAGCCCGACTGAGTTTTGCCTTAAAAACATAAATTTTAGCTGGGCGGTGGTAGCGCACGCCTTTAATCCCAGCACTTGGGAGGCAGAGGCAGGCGGATCTCTGTGAGTTCGAGGCCAGCCTGGTCTACAAGAGCTAGTTCCAGGACAGGCTCCAAAACCACAGAGAAACCCTGTCTTGAAAAACCAAAAAAAAAAAAAAAAAAAAAAAAAAAAACATAAATTTAAAAAAAAAGATTTATTTATTTTATATGTATGGGTATTTTGCCTGCATTTATATTATATATGCTCCCTAGAAAAGACAGTCATGAGCCTCCATATGGGTGGTGGGAATCAAACCCTAGAGGGGGAAATTGAACACTAGCAGAACATCCTCTGCTCCCAACCACCTAGCCATTTCTCCAGGCCCTGGTTTTTGCCTTTTTGAGGCAGGATCTTGCATAGCTCAGGCTGGCCTCAGATTCCCTATACAGCTGAGCACAAGTGTGAACTTCTGATCCTCCTGCCTCTGCTTCCCCACACGGATTACAAGTGTGTACCATACCACTATGCCTGGTTTACGTGGTTCTGGGATAGAACCCAAGGTTTTGTGCATGCCAATCAAGAATTCTGAGCTACATCCCCAATTCCAAGACTATTGAAGGGAGGGAGGATGGAAGGAAGGAAGGAAAAGAAAGGAAACAGAAAGGAAGAGACAAGCAGGGTGCTATATTCCTGTAATCCCAGCACTTTGGAGGTTGAGGCAGAAGGATCAGGAACTCAAGCTTTGACTAAATCCTGTCTTTTATATTTAATTGATATTAAAAATGTTACTGATAGGGACCAGAGATGTAGCTCATTGACAGAGCGCTTGTCCGGCGTGTATGAGAAGGCCTTGGGCTCCATGTATAGCTGCGGAGAAAAAACTAATATTGAGGGGGTTAGAGAGATGGCTCAGCTGTTAAAAGCACTTGGCTGTTCTTCCAGAAAATCTGGGTTCAATTCCTAGCAGCTATATGGTGACTCACAACCATCTCTAACTCCATTTCCAGGGGTCTGATGCCCTCTTCTGGCCTCTACAGGCACCAGGCATGCAAGTGACACACAGATGCAGATGCAAGCAAAATAGCCATACACACAAAATAAAATGAAAACTATTTGTTTGCTTTAGAATCTCACCATGTAGCCCTGGCTGGTCTAGAACTCAGTGTATAGACCAGAGTGACCTCCAACTCATTGAGATCCACCTGCCTCTGCCTCCCCCAAACGCAAGGATTAAAGACATGCGTGATCACAACCAACAAGACTTGTTTTATTTTTTTTTAATTTTTTTGGTTTTTCGAGACAGGGTTTCTCTGTGGTTTTTGGAGCCTGCCCTGGAACTAGCTCTTGTAGACCAGGCTGGTCTCGAACTCACGGAGATCCGCCTACCTCTGCCTCCCAAGTGCTGGGATGAAAGGCGTGCGCCACCACCACCCGGCTGACTTGTTTTATTTTTAATAATGTGTCTGTATGTATCTGTATGTAGGCATATGTGTCTGTGTGTATATGTATGTATTTGTGTGTAGATGTATGTGTCTGTATGTAGGTGTCTGTGTATAGATGCATGTAATTGTATGTATGGGTCTGTGTATAGGTGTATGTGTCTGTGTGCATGTATGTGTCTGTGTGTAGGTGTATGCACATCTGCATAGTGCCCTCAGAGGACCAAAGATGGTATTGGATCTCTAGGAGCTGGAATCACAGATGGTTGCAAGCCACCAAACAAGGGTCCTGGGAACTGATCTTGGGTCTTCTGCAGGAGCAGTGTGTGCTACTAACCGCTGAGCCAATCTCGCCAGCCTATAAAGGCATTTTCTTTTCTTTCTTTCTTTTCTTTGGGGAGAGGGACAGGCTTCAAGACAGAATTTCTCTGATTTCTCTGTGTAGCCCTGCCCTGGCTGTCCTGAAACTCACTCTGTAGACCAGGCTGGCCTTGAACTCACGAAGATCTGCCTGCCTCTGCCTCCTGAGTGCTGGGATTAAAAGTGTGCCATCACTGCCCAGCTTTTTTTTTTTTTTTTTGGATTTTTGAGACAGAGTTTCTCCGTAGCTTTTGGTTCCTGTCCTGGAACTAGCTCTTGTAGACCAGGCTGGCCTCAAACTCACAGAGATCCACCTGCCTCTGCCTCCTGAGTGCTGGGATTAAAGGCATGCGCCCCCACCGCCCAGCTCACTGCCCAGCTTTAAATAGTTTTTTTTAAAATATTTATTTTATGTATATGGGTGTTTTGTCTGCATGCGTGTCCATGCACCACATGGATTTAGTGGCCACAAAGGCCAGAAGAAGGTGTCTAATCCCCTGGAACTGGAGTTATGGACAGTCAAGAGTTGCCATGTGGGTGCTGGGAATCGAACCTAGGTCTTATACAAGAGCAGCCAGTGCTCTCAACCAGGGGGACACCTTGAAAGAAAGGGTGTTTTAGACCCATCTTACAGATGAATAAAGCAAGGCCCAGAAGTATCGACCTTCTCAAGCAACACAGAGGTAGCAGTTCCAGCACTGGGTACTATAAGCACCCCCAAGATCTCCTGCTTGCAGATTCCCCTCCTCCACAAGCTGAGCCCTCACAACTTTTCTCTCCCCGGAACTGCCCAACCCAAGGCAGCCCCGACTAAACCCTACTGATACCTGGATGCAAAGGTTCACCCTTGTCTCAGTTTAGAACCAGTGTCCCTGCAGGTTCAGCCTCCTGCCTCGCTTTCTACTTCTTCCCAGCCCTGCCTTCACCACGAGCTTGAGTGCCCCTCCTAAGGGAAACTATATTCACAGGAACCCAGGACTGCAAGCCTCCACACACCTCCCACACCCTGACCGATAGACTCCTCCCTCCACAGGCAGGGAACAGTTGCAGTCTGCAGTCTCCAGACTTCTGCCTGGTCAGAGGGAGGAGCGTTATCTGCGGGACCCGGGACAGGCGGTTCCCACGTGGACAGCACTCTCATTCCACATGCTTGCCAGACGCTGAGTGACCTCTGCCCTGCTGACCATGGAGCCTTTAGAAGCTCAGAAGTGACTTCTAGGGGAGCACAGTAGTGGGTGAGCTGCCTGCTCTTGGGGGAGACACACACTCACACACATGAAACCATCAATAAGAATATAACATTGCCATGACATTTGAAAAACCACTTAAGGAATAGGATGTTTTTATTTGCTTTGTTCATTCCAGAGTCTCCCTATTAGCCCAGACTGGCCTCAAACTCTCCATCCTCCTGCCTCAGTCTGGATTTAAAGGCCTGCACCATCAAGGCCCAAAGAAAAGGTCAAGAACCTTCCAGAAACTTTAGTCACGCTGGGGCTCTGGGACACTTTCAACCAACCACCTTGGCAGCTGGACACCATCTCCTCAAACCACCACCCCATGCCCAGATGTCCTGGATCCACTCAGGTCCCCTGGGCTGCCACTGTCAGCCTCTCAAAGCATGAGCTGGCCTTGGGTGGATTCTGAGGCTGACCCCAGAGGCAGCTCAGTCCTTACTGAATCCTGCCTGGCAGCCTGAGGGTTAATAACTAAAAACTAGTCCTGACCTCTGTCCTGCACAGCCTGTAGCCACCTGGCCTTTGCCTCCTGGGTCCTTCCAGGTAAATTCCGTACAGTTTTGTTTTTTGTTTTTTTTCCTCACAGTCGAAAGAGCTTTGGGAATGTGCCCTGACTGGAGTTTAACTCTACTGGAGAGAGAGGAAACATAAAGAGGTTAAAGAAAGTGGTTTAGGGGAGGGGGGTGATTTCGATCTCCAGAGCCAGGGTCTTCTCAGCACTCGGGAGGCAGAGGCAGGTGGATCTCTCTGAGTTCCAGGCCAGCCTGGTCTACAGAGTGAGATCCAGGACAGTCAGGGCTGTGACACAGAGAAACATTGCCTTAAAAAATAAAAAAGAGGGTCCTCCCCAACTCCCTTTGATGATGCCCTTGGATTGCATTGGATTGCAGCTCAGGATCTTTGGGGATGGAGGAAACAAGGAGGAAAACTTGGGGCCTCACCCCTGGCTTCCAAGTGTCACTCTGACCCTTCCTCAGAGTTCCCAACTCCAGGCTGCCCCGGGAACCAAGCGTCCCTCCCTTCTCTCCCAGACACACCATTTTATTCATTTGTTTAGGGTTTTTTGGTTTTGTTTGTTTGTATGGTTTTGGTTTTTCAAGACAGGGTTTCTCTGTAGTTATGAAGCCAGTCCTGGGACTTGCTCTGTAGACCAGGCTGACCTCGAACTCACAGAGATCCTCCTGCCTCTGCTTCTCGAGTGTTGGGATTAAAGGCATGTGCCACCACCACCTGGCTTATTTTATTTTATTAATAAGAGGATTTATTCAAATGCTTTTTTATTTGCTTATGTGTATGGTACCAACATCTACACAGCGGCCAGAAGAGGGCATCAGACCCCCTTGGAGACAGAGCTATAGACAGTGTGAGCTGTCGTGTAAGTACAGGGAACTGAACCCGAGTCCTCTGGAGGGCAGCCCATGCTGGATAGCCGTCTCTCCAGCAAACTTTTTTTCAACCAGGAGCTAAACCCAGGGTAGGCAAAAGCTCTGCCATGAGACTCCCTCTAGCTCTCATGAGCAGCTTCTCTGTTTTGGTTTTGGAGTGCTGGGCGTGGAACCCAGACCATTGCCCACGCAGAACAAGTGCTTGCTTACTCAGCTGTGGGCCTCACTCCCCTTCCTGTGGGTTTTGTTTTTGAGATAAGGTCTTGCTGTGTAGTGTAGGGTGGTCTCAAACTCGCCATTCTCCTGCCTCAGCCTCTAGAGTACTGAGGTTTACAGGAACATACTACTACACTAGACGACTTTATAATTTTATTATATTATTATTATATTAGTATTATTTTGTTTTGTTTCTCAAAACAGGGCATCTTTGTGTAACCCTGGCTGTCCTGGAATTTATTTTGTAAACCAGGCTGGCCTCGAATTTAGAGATCCACCCAATCTGCTTCCTGAGTGCTGGGTTAAAGGCATGCTCCACCAGCACCCGGCCAGCTTTATAAATTTATATACTGCTTTTTCTCAATCACCTTCAGCTCAAAATAATCCTGTCAGACTGGCGTGTTTTGGAGAGGCCCATTCCGTTCACATCCACTACAGTCTCGGCTTTATCTTCTCAGCAGGTTGTGTTGATGAGATTTGGGGAGCTGCTTTGAGACCGTTTCTATTTTGTTTGAAAAGGGAATGCATTTGACTGATCTGTCTGCTCTGTCTGGGCCTTTGTGACCTTCTCAGGCAGACAAGTGTCTCCCAACTTCAGGTAAGGCACACCTCCTTGTGATGGAAACTGGTGTAGCAGCCATGATCCCGGTGACCACAAGGGGGCGGCCGAGACTACGCTACACACGTGGAGGTCAGAGGTGTCTTCCTCTATTGCCCTCTGCCTTCATTTCCTTTGTTAAACTTTATTCTGTGTGTGTGTGTGTGTGTGTGTGTGTGTGTGTGTGTGTGTGTCAGAGAGACAGAGACAGAGGATCATCAGGCTTGTAAATCAAGTGCCTTAACCACTGAAACTTGTCACTGATCCCATCCTCCTGTATTTTCTGAGAAAGACTCGTTCTGAACCTGAAGCTTGCCGTTTGGGCTTGACTGGCTGGCCCCAGGACCTGCTGGCTCCACTTGCCCACACACATGCCACCAGTGCTGGGCTTACAAGAACACACCACAATGCCCACCCCTATTTTCTGTGACAAGGCCTCATGTATCCCAGATTGGCATTAAATTCACTCTCCTGCAGCCAAGAATTACCAGGGTGCTGGGATTCCAGGTATGTACCACCAGTTCAGTTTGTGGGATGCTAGATACTGAACCCAGTGCTTCAGATAGGCTGGGCAAGCACTGTACCAAACAAGATGCAACCCCAGCCTCCAGCACTTGCTATTAATAGTGGTTCTTTCTAGCCCTTGGGAGGCAGAGGTATAAGTATGCATATGTATATGTATGCATGTCTATGTATATATGTATGTGTGTATACATGCATACACACATATATACTTGTTATTATATATATTTATATTATATATATAATTTTATAGTTTTTTGTCTCTCATACTCTGTGTGGCCCTGGCTATGCTGGAACTCACTCTGTAGACCAGGCTGGCCTCAACCTCACAGAGATCATCTCACCTGCCTTTGCCTTCCAAGTGCTGGGATTAAAGGCAAGCGCCACCACCTCCCATCTTATTTTTTTATGTTTATCTCTGTGTGTGCTTGCTTATATATGCACCCCATGTGTGCAGGTGCCCTTAGAGGTCAGAAGAGGACATCAGATCCCCAAGAATTGGAGTTATAGGCAGTTGTGAACTATAAAACATGGATGCTGGCAACCAAAACTGGGCCCTCGTTGAGAGCAGCAGCTACTCCTTAACCTCCGAGCCACCTCTTCATCCTCATAAATAAAATATTTTAAAAGTTCCATACCCTCTCAGTAGTGCTAGGGTGTAGACAGAGTTTGTCATCTGGACTGCTGGCTCCAATAACCACACAAAGACTTATTAATTATAAATTCTCAACCAATTGCTTAGTCTTGTTACTAACTAGCTCTTTCAATGTAAATTAACCCATATTTCTTATCTATGCTCTACCATGTGGTAGTACCTTTCTTCAGCATGGAACGTTCATCACCTGCTTCCTCTGCCAGGACAGCCAGGGCTACACAGAGAAACCCTGACTCAAAAACCCAAACAAAAAGAGAGAGAGAGAGAAAGAGAGAGGTTGATTTATGTATGCTTTGTTGCATACATGAGACTGAGTTAACTATCACAAGGAAAGTTTTCACAAATTTGTGCTGTGCTTAACTATGCCTAAAATAAACCACTAGGGGTCAGACTCCCAAAGTTTGAATCATTACCAGCTACTTAGTCTGAACTAAACTTCCTTCTGGCCTCCCTCCAATCGTCAACCTGCTGGCTGTGGAGGTCACGAAGGCACCTGCATGTTTGCATGTATGTCTGTGTACTGCATGCATGCCTGGTGCCCATGGAGGCCAGAAGAGGGATTGGATTCCTGAGAACTGGAGTTACAGACAGCTGTGAGCTGCCATGTGGGTGCTGGGAATGGAACCTGGGTCCTCTGAAAGAGCAGCCAGTGCTCTTAACTGCTGAGCCATCTCTCCAGCTCCCATTTTCTTGATTAATAATTGAAGTGGGAGGGCCCATCCCACTGTGGGGGTTGTCACTCCTGGGCAAGTGGTTCTGGGGTACTTAAAACAAATTAAGCAAGCCAAAAGCAGGAAGCTAATTGTTAATATTCCTCCCTTGGTTTCTGCATCAGTTTTGCCTCCAAGTTCCTGGCCTGACTTCCCTCAGTGACGGGATGTGACTTGAGAGTGAATGGAACTAAGCCCTCCTCCCTGAGTTGCTTTTGGTCCTGGTGTTTTTCCACAGCATGAGGATCCTAACTAAGAAAAGAGACTAATTCCATTCTTCTACATGTGGCCATCCAATTATCTCAGCACCATTTGTTGAACAGACTGTCCTTTTATTCTCAAAGCATGTTCTTCACACAATTGTCAAACTCAATCTGTGGGGCAAGGATGTTTCTTGGAAGAATACTCCTGGTAGAATACTCTGCTAGTGCCTGAAGTTCATGGCTTCCCTCTCCAGCACTGAGGAAGCTGGTAGCCCATGCCTTTATTCTCAGTAGGAGCAGGAGGATCAGGAGATCAGAGTCATCCTGAATTACATAATGAGTTCAAACCCAGCCGGAGCTACATGACACCCTGTCTCCAAAAATCAAAAAGAAGCCTGTGGTGGTGGTACACACCTTTAATCCCAGCACTCAGGAGGCAGAAGCAGAAGGATCTCTGTGAGTTCAAGGCCAGCCTGGTCTATAGAGTTCTAGGACAGCCAGGCCTACCTAAAGAAACCCTTTCTTAACCCCCCATCCCAAATAAAAGGAAGAAAGAAAAGCAGCCAACATCAGTTTGGGGCACCCTCACACATGTGTACGCACGTGTACACACAACCACAGGGGAAAAATACAAAAACAAGTATGGTAGAGAGGGGGTAGAGGAAAGCACTTGATGCTAGCCTCTGAAGCCCACATATGAACACACAGGGCACATATACCTACACACTCATGTATAGACACACACACACCAAAACAAAAATAATCCTTAAGAAAACCCTAAACTTCCTGAATGTATACAAGACTTCTTCTCAAGGTGTCTCTCCTTTCATGTTGCCAACAGATCCTGGCTGATGGCTTTGCCCTGTGTTCTGGGCAGGAAGTAATACTGTCTGCTGATGAGGAGACCTTCTCTGAGATGCTGAGCAAAACTTCTGACTGTGTGTCACTGATGGCCAGAAGCCAAGAGTTCTTCTAAGAGGACCATGCACCTTTGCTGTTGATGCACCCTGCTTCCTGTGTGTGCCTGGCCCCTCTCACAGTGCCCTTCCACCTGTCAACACAAAGGTGAGCGAGCCCTCGCCTGGCTCTGTCCAGGACAGAGCTTCCCCAAAAGGGTTAATACCAGAAAAACCACCCAAGACAGCTCTCCGGTTTCTAGCACCTTCCCTGCGAAACTAAGAGGAGCCTGGCAAAGCCACAGGTCCTTTCAGCCAGAGTCAGAGTTCTGCAGTTCCCAGAGGGGGCTTTTGAGCTCCAGGGGACAGGAGCAAGCGTCTCATAGCCTGTGCGGAAGAGGCCACTCCCGTGACACAGATGAGCAAAGACAAAGTGATGCAGGGTGCTCGCTCACTCTTGGGTGCTCGCTCTTGGAAGCACTGGTTCCTAAGTTTGGAGGAACTAAGTTTGGTTCCTAGACCCCTTCAAGAAGTGCAAGGAAAAGCCAGAAAATAGCAGACGCACCCACGGGTGTGCACTTCTGATGCCCCCAACTTCTGTTAGCTTGGTTATGGCGCCCTGCCCAGATTAGCAAACTGTGCTTTGGGCACGGATTCCAGAGATTGGTCCTGTAGCAACACCCACACACTCGGCGTCCCTGTTGGAGCCTGCGTGTCAGTGGGAGAATTTGGGAACAACCTAAATGTCAATCAACTGGACAGTAATGAAATTGGGTGTGATATTTAAACTATAAATGCTCAGCCCAGCCCTTGGGAAGAGCACAGAAACTCTCATACATAGTGACACATGGTTGTAATTCCAGCACTTGGGAAATTAGGCCAAAAGACTGCCATGAATTCTAGGTCAGTCTGGATTATATAATTGAGACCTTGTCTCAAAATAATAATAACAATGGGGGCTGGAGAGATGGCTCAGAGGATAAGAGCCACTGGCTGCTCTTCCAGAGGTCCTGAGTTCAATTCCCAGCAACCACATGGTGGCTCACAACCATCTGTAATGAGATCTGTCACCCTCTTCTGACATGCAGGCATACATGGAGGCAGAATGTTGTATAAATAATAAATAAATCTTTAAAAAATAATAATAATAAATAATAATAATAACAACAACAACATTAATAATTGGGGCTAAAGTTTAAATTGAGGGCCAGGCAGTGGTGACACTCGCCTTTAATCCCAGCACTTGGGAGGCAGAGGCAGGTGGATCTCTGTGAGTTTGAGGCCAGCCTGGTCTACAGAGCGAGCTCCAGGACAGGCTCATAAGCTACAGAGAAACCCTGTCTAGAAAAAAAAATTTAATTATAAAAAAATAAATAAATGTTAAAAGTTAAAAAAAAATAAATTGGGCTGGAGAGATGGCTCAGCGGTTAAGAGCATTGCCTGCTCTTCCAAAGGTCCTGAGTTCAATTCCCAGCAACCACATGGTGGCTCACAACCATCTGTAATGAGATCTGGTGCCCTCTTCTGGCCTGCAGGCATACACGTAGAAAGAATATTGTAAACATAATAAATAAATATTTTTAATAAATTAATTAATTAATGAAACTGCTTTGCCACCATTAGGGCACAGTATGCCAATGAATGCAAATGGATTCAATTCAGAACAGGAGTGCTGGGGAGCTGGGTTGTAAGTCGGCAGGACATGCATACTGAGCATGCATGAGGTCCTGGTCTGATGCCTACCACCACACGGACACACAAGGAAGCCTTGAGGTGACGTACAGAGACCTGCCTACAAGTGGAATCTATGGACCCGGCTGGCAGCAGGGAAAGAGCTACTGTCTAGAGTGTGTGAGCCCAGGCCCCGTTAGGAGATTTGACACGGAGGGACCTTGGCACAGGCAGCATGGATGGCCACCTCCTGCCAGGAGTCTATGAATATCCCCGGGAGAGTGTCCAAACAGGGCAGACTTTAATTGGAAGGAAACAGAAGCCTCTCTGTCTTTGCTGGACTCTTGAGTTCAGTTGTGGTTGTACTAAACAGAGCAAGAGCCTGGAGCCCAGGACGGTAATTCTCAGCCTGCGCCTCCCTTTGGAGATTTTACACATGATTTTTTTAAATTTATTTTTATTTTATGTGCATTGGTGCTTTGCCTGCATGTGTGCCTATGTGAGGGTGTCTGGAGTTACAGACATTGTGAGCTGTTATGTAGATGCTGGAAGTTGAACCCGGATCTCTGGAAGAGCAATTAGCCCTCACGGGGCGGTTCACAACCTTCTGTAACTCCAGTTCCAGAGAAGGAGATCAGTGTCCTCTTCTAGACTCCATGGCAGCTGGGAACAAGGGCTCCACAGACATATATACATGTAGGCAAAACACCCAGGCATATAAGCTTTTAGGGGAAAATAACTAACTCTTAATTTGATTTAAATATATGCAAATAAGAATACAGATACACGACAAAGCTTTTACACAGCAAGTGTAGCTCCAGAGGTCAAATTCCCAGACAGTCTAGGAAGAGCCCCAGCGACAACTCCTGGGGCAAGTATGGCATTCACAAGTAGCTTGTTCTGTTTTCCTCTCCACTGACCTTCTCTGAGGCTCCCTGGGAACCTCTTTCTCTTTTAAGCATTATCCTCCTCTAGGAGTCATAAATGATTATGTGGTCATTGACCTACTCCTGTTACCACAATGTAATCCTGCCTTGTTTTTTAAGACAGAGTCTCTCACCAGGACCTGGAGCTCACTGATTTATCTAGGCTGGCTGGGATTCTCCTGTCTCAGCCTCCCCACCACTGAGCTCACAATACGCCATACCTGGCTTTTTTGTTTTGGTTGGTTGGTTGGTTTTTGATTTTTTGTTTTGTTTTTTTTTTTTTTTTTTTTTTTTTGGTTTTTCGAGACAGGGTTTCTCTGTGGCTTTGGAGCCTGTCCTGGAACTAGCTCTGTAGACCAGGCTGGTCTCGAACTCACAGAGATCCGCCTACCTCTGCCTCCCGAGTGCTGGGATTAAAGGCGTGCGCCACCATCGCCCGGCTGGTTGGTTGGTTTTTTGTTTTTGTTTTTTGCTTTTTTCCGAGACAGGATTTTCTGTGTAACAGCCCTGGCTGTACTGGAATTCACTCTATAGCCTAGGCTGGCCTCAAACTCACAGTGATCGCCTGCCTCCGTCTCCTGAGTGCTGAGATTAAAGGCATGCACCACCACTGCCTGGCTCATTCCTGGCTTTTGAAAAATGACATTTGTGGGGCTGGAGAGATGGCTCAGTGGTTAAGAGCATTGCCTGCTCTTCCAAAGGACCCGAGTTCGATTCCCAGCAACCACATGGTGGCTCACAACCATCTATAAAGAGGTCTGGCGCCCTCTTCTGGCCTTCAGGCATACACACAGACAGAAAATTGTATACATAATAAATAAATAAAATAAAAAAAAATGACATTTGTGTGTGTGTGCACGCACACACCTGCATAACGTGCCACACACGTGAAGAACAGAGGGCAGCTGGCAGGAGTCAGTTCTCTCCTTCTGCTCTGTGGGTCCCAGGGACTGGATTCAGGTCGCCTACGATGTCAGCAGTGCGTTTAGCTGCTGAGCCATCTTGCCTGCCCCACTATCACTTTCCACGTGGGTGCTGGAGACCAAATAGGTGCTGTCATGCATGAGCACTTTCCCCAACTGAGCTAGCTTCTCAGCGCCCTGCATTTTTATTCTTGTACTGTATTTTGGCCCTGACAATGGAAGCAAAATGTCTGTCAAGCAAGATGCTGTTGTAATAAGAGCGGCGGGGCTGCGTCCCCAGCACTCCACCCACCTATGTTTTAACCTATGAGGGCCAAGCAGTTTCTTTATTGCTTAACCAATGAAATCAACAGATTGATATATGACACTCCCACATCACTTCTCCTTTTTCTGATTAAACAAAAAAAAAGGAAGGCTTTAACTTTAACATAGCAAAATTACATATAACAAAACAGTTATCAAGCAAGAATTACAGTTACAATATTTATATCTATTTTATCTTTTATCATAACAATGGAAAACTATAACTACCTATCCATTCTTCAACTCCATCAAAGACTCCAGAAGGATATAATATTACCTAAGTAAACAAGAACTAAGAAACTTCAAACTCTAGAAATGACAGAGACATCTCACTGCCTGGACAGTCACCCAAAGTTCTTTTGTACCGTTGGGGCATCCATCTTCAGCCTTCAGGCCCATAGTATCCAGCAGACATTTTCATCAAGCAGGAAATTCCAAAGACAGTTCAGTCACTTTCTGCTGTGTCCTGCAGAATGTCTCGCAGACTCTTTCATGAATCAGGTACCCCGAAAGACCATCTCACCTTTAGGCAAGTTCAGCAGTCCTTTCTCTGCGGGTTCTTTGTGTCCAGTTTATGCATCAGTCCAGGCAAGAGCAGTTTCTTGCCCAAATGGCTATCAAACTCCATAATGAGCCTCTTCAATGCCCATCTTCCTCTTGAAGTAGATTGGTGCCGCTAGGAGCAGACATGTCTCATTGTCATGAAAAGTCCTAAGTTATTAAAACATTACATGCCATATTCTGCAGTCTTTGAAAGATATGAAGAATGTCTATCTAACTGAAATGTATCTCTATATATCTAGAAAATCTAAGTAACATGACTACAAACTTGACTATTATTTATGATTATCCATCAACAACCTCTATTTCCTAATTATACAATACATTTTAAAAATGAACTACACAATCACAATACCTTAATCAAGATCAGAAATACATATACATGGCCGGGCGGTGGTGGTACACGCCTTTAATCCCAGCACTCGGGAGGCAGAGGCAGGAGGATCTCTGTGAGTTCGAGACCAGCCTGGTCTACAAGAGCTAGTTCCAGGACAGGCTCCAAAACCACAGAGAAACCCTGTCTCGAAAAACAAAAACAAAAACAAAAAATACATATACATATAACAAAATTGACCTTAAAATCCATACCAATGCAAATTATTCATACCTATATCATTTCCCCCTTTAAATGTAAAACATTTATAAACAATATTTTGGGAACATGGGTGCAGTTTTTTTCTCTCCAAACTGCTTCCTGCTGAATGGGGGCGCTGTTAATCAGATCATTTAGGGTGTAACCTGTGTGCCAGGTTTATCTCAGTTAGCAGTTGAGTGAAGTAATTTTTTGAGGGTGTTCACAGGAACTTTTCGGGAGGCCGTGGTCTATCATACCATATCAGGATAGATGCAATCCACAGTGTCTGGTCCTCTCTGAAAACAAAAGAAGACCCTCTCCAAAGCATCATATCCTTAGACCCAAATTTTGAAATCATAATACCCTTATATCCATTCTCGTTTAGCTTGGCAACCCATGTAATGAAATGTCTCTCTGTACTTAGCTCCTTCACAGTCAAAAATTTTAAAGAAAACACAATGTACATAATCCAGACTCTCTGTGAACTTTCCATTTTTACATGGCTTATTTTTCTTTATATCTTTTAATCTCTTAACTATATGTACTCTGTCTCTTTAAAGGCTTTACCTTTTTTTTTAAACCATTAACTTTATTCTCTATATTCTTTTTCTTCTCTCTCTCAAGCCTACGTACAATCATCCAACAGTGTGACTCATTTAGTGGTCTGAATCTGTCCTATTGTGAATCTGCAATTTTTTATTATCCAGGAGCACTTTTGATTTGCGCCTTTAAATCACTAGGCGCTTAAGAATCTAAGCTGTGACATTCCTAGGTCAAAAACAGGTACTGCCTGCTGGCCCCGCCCAGTCCAACATGGCGGAGCTGCTCGTGCCTCTGATCCTTGCACATTGCACCATTAGCATGGCGGAGCTGCTTGTGCCTCTGAGCTGCTGCACGCAATGTCTCCCTTTTAGGCACACAGCAGTCTAGTTGCCATCAAACAAATCGTAGCACTTTACTCCAAATGCTCCATTCAAAAGCTCTGTCTCCCACAGGAGCCAGACAGAGATTGCAATGGTGGCACAGCCCAGAAAGCCAGCATTTTAAAACAGCCAGTTTTTTCCTGCTGCTGAGTCAGGAAAATTTCAAAATGGAGGACGTACCATTTTGTGCTAGCTCTGGGGCCGCCAGGTAGGAGCGGCACTCAGCACTTTAATTCTGAGACTGAGCATGCAGCACAGAAATTCTTTTCATCCAAGTTACAGCCAAATCTGACACGCAGAGCACTGTGCAGTCTGAAAACACTGGCAGGAATCCGCCATGCTCTTCCGCCTGCCTAAGCCTGATTCTGCAGTCTGCCCAGGTGCAGGCGGGGAGTGCTGAGCCATCGGCGCGGTTTCAGAGCACTCTCCTTTTGATCCCAAGCGGGAACACAAACATCCAGTCCCATAAAATCCATTGAAATGCTTTAAAGCCAGAGTTCATGCTGGCAGCACAGCCCCAGGAAGCATGCTTTAAGATGACGCAGCGTTTTTTATGCTGCTGTTGCCGAATCAGGAAATCTCTCTACGGCATGCCACCAACAAACAGCAAAAATCTGTGTTAAACTCTTTCTTCCTTATTTTTAAGCCTTCTCAGGTTTTTAAGTGGATTTAGTCCATCACGTCTGGGCGCCACTCTGTTGAAATAGGAGCAGCGGGGCTGTGCCCGTCCGCCCACATGGCTAGCTCTAGCTTATGCCCCGAAATAATTACACGGAAACTCTATTCTTTTAAACACCGCTTGACCCATTAGTTCCAGCCTCTTATTGGCTAGCTCTTACATATCGATCTAACCCATTTCTATTAATCTATGTAGCCCACGAGCTGGTTTACCAGGAATGATCTTAACCTGCATCTGTCTGGAGTGGGAGAATCATGGCGACTCCCTGACTCAGCTTCTTTCTCCAAGCATTCTGTTCTGTTTACTCCACCCACCTATGTTTTAACCTATGAGGGCCAAGCAGTTTCTTTATTGCTTAACCAATGAAATCAACAGATTGATATATGACACTCCCACATCAAGATGCCTTTCTCTAGTCTCCACACAGATTCCAGCTGCCAAATTCAAACAAAACAGAGTTTCACTACACAGCTTCTGGTTGGCTTGGAACTCACAGAGATCCAAGTAGCATAATGGGATTAAAACAGTACACCTCCATGCCTGGTCTTTCTTTGTTTTTGAGACAGAATCACAAGTAGCCCAAGCTGGTCTCAAATGCGATATTGATGAGGATGACCTTGAACTATCCATTTATTTATTTATTTATTTATTTATTTATGGTTTTTCGAGTCAGGGTTTCTCTGTGTAGCCCTGGCTGTCCTGGAAGTCACTCTTTAAACCAGGCTGGCTCTGAACTCACAGAGATCCACCTGCCTCTGCCTCCCAAGTGCTGGGATTACAGGTGTATGCTGGGATTACAGGTGTGTGCTGGGGTTATGGGTGTGTGCTGGGGTTACAGGTGTGTGCTGGGGTTACAGGTGTGTGCTGGGGTTACAGGTGTATGCCACCACCCACTGAGTCCTTTAATATAATAACTTTTAAAAATTAAAAATTTTGGGCTGGAGAGATGGCTCAGCGGTTAAGAGCACTGGTTATTCTTCCAGAGGACCCAGGTTTCAATTCTCAGTACAGTACCATATGGTAGTTCATAATTGTCTGTAACTCCAGTTCCAGCAGACCTGACATCTCACACAGACACACATGCAGGCCACTCACCACTGTATGTAATTTTTTAATTACAAAAAAAAAATTTTAGCCGGGCGGTGGTGGCGCACGCCTTAAATCCCAGCACTCGGGAGGCAGAGGCAGGTGGATCTCTGTGAGTTCGAGGCCAGCCTGGTCTACAGAGCTAGTTCCAGGACAGGAACCAAAAGCTACGGAGAAACCCTGTCTTGAAAAATCCAAAAAACAAAACAAAACAAAAAAAAAATTTTAATTTTATTTTTCTAAGTATTGTTGACTGAGGTTTCTGTCCCGCCTAGTCTCACAGCCGTTCAGCCCCAAAGAAACACACAGAGGTCTACATTAATTATAAACTGATTGATCTATTAGCTCAGGCTTCTTATTAACTCTTATAACTTTATTAGCCCATAATGCTTGTCTGTGTTAGCCACGTGGTTTGGTACCTTTTTTGGCGAGGCAGTCACATCTTGCTTCCTCTGTCTGGATGACAACTGCACACTGAAACTTTCCTCTTCCCAGAATTCTCATTGCCCTGCCTCTACTTCCTGCCTGGCTACTGGCCAATCAGCATTTATTTAAAATACAAGTGACAGGGTACAGACCATTGTCCCACAGCAAAGTACCAGTGTTTTGATTTCATGTACGCATGCCTGGTGCCCACAGAGGTCAGAAGAAGGTGTTGGGGCCCCTGGAACTGGGCTATATGGTTGGTTGTAGCCCCCCCACCCCCAGACCTTAGCACAACTGACACCATGATGGAAGAACCTTTCAGGCCTTGGAACGCAGCATATGGGTAGCAATACCTGCCAGATGAGAACAAAGACCTAATCCATCAAAGCCCATAGTTCTGAGAAAGTCCCTGAATGTGCTAACCTTGCTTTTGGCTTCCATAGTTCTGCTTCTGGCCAACTGCTCTGGCTGAGGTGTGTCAACCCAGGATATGACCTAGGGCTTAACAGCCCACCCTGAGAAAGACTAAGGACTGCATTCAGGTCTGGAACACCCAGAGTAGTCTCCCGCTGGCTGATAAAGGTTTTCTATTTGCTTGTTCCCATGTCCGAGTGGTCTTCTCTGGTGGATCCCTCACAAGGGTTGTGAAACACCATGTGAGGTGCTGAGAACAAAGCCCTGGCCCTCTGCAAGAGCAGCAAGTGTTCTTAACTGCTGAGCCATCTCTCTAGACCCCAGCTGCCTCTAGCACCCCAGTGCTGGGATTACAGGATCTACGTGCTCAGTTTAAAAAGAGTTACTACAGCGACATTTTAAACCCCTCTTCTCTCATGGAGGACATGGTGCATCTCTTCTGGGTCTCGCTGAGTCGGAGGACATGGTGCGTCTCTTCTGGGTCTCGCTGAGTCGGAGGACATGGTGCATCTCTTCTGGGTCTTGCTGAGTTGGATCTAGGGCTTCGTTCCAAGAAAGCAGAGAGCAGATTCCTCTGCTAAGGAGCCTTTGGGGGGTTGGGGGGATTCTGGGAAAGAAATTGGATCAGTGGATACCCATGCTTCCTGAGAACTAAAATGGCACCACAGCTCTGGGCACCTTCTTCCTCCCAGATCAGCCAACTGGTCTTAGGCTTCCTCCCACTGCCTGGAGGAATCGGTTTCCTCAGGATTTTCCAGTCCTGTGGCTCCTGCTTATGGACTGCTGTGTCCTTTTCTGTCGACCTGTAGCTAAGGATCCCAAATTTCCCAGAGAAGCAGAACCCCTAGGTAGGCCAGTCCCCTACAGTTGCAATGTTAAAGGGTTCTCAGGCCAGGTCCCCTCACAGGCCACCCTTGGTGGAACCAGTGGTGTTCAGGTCGGTTTAAGCCTGAGGGATCCTTCCAGGAGGAGCAGCAGGCATGGCAGGCCCTCAGAGAGCCTTCAAAGGAAAGCAATTTATCTGACTGGCACCTTGTTTGACCTGTGTGGTACAAATCTAGGCAGCCATTCACTGGTGCCGCCATCCTGCTGCGCTCCGAGGCCCAGTGAATCCTCAGCTGCTTGCTGTCGCTATTTTTATCTAGCGTCTTGCCTAGGCGATTGAGATCAGCTTCTTAGGATGCCCATTCCACCAGCTGCAAATCCCCCTGGCTGCTCTTCCGCTCTCTGTTAGGCCTCCAAATCTCCCCAGCGCTCAGACAAAAGCTGTATTGAAATCCCCTCTCCCTTCTTCACTTCCCTCATCACCAGAAAACAAAACAGACAATAAACGCCAAGGCTCCTCAGGGACCTTCTCTACAGAGGGGGTTGTCATGGGGTTCCTGAGAAATCTGGGAGTTGTTACCCCCTTCCTTAAGGAATGTCAGATAAAGAGCGGGGTTGGGGACATTTGGTAACTGGAACTCAACTCGAGATACAATGTAACCAGCTTTCTGCTTGGCAAACTTTTTCCTTCTAGCTACAAGCTTGTTCTAGAGAAAAAACCCTCAGAAGTAGGTAGCAGCCACAAACCCTGAGGCTGCAGCTCTTAATTCTGGGGCACTTTTGGTCTTGAACTAGAAATGCAAATAAATGGACTAAATTTCATGCTGAGTATAACATCCAAATCCAGGGAGCAGGCCAGCTTCATCTCAAAAAGGTTAGCGGATGGGGAGGCAGGCTGCCTGAACTGCAAGCCCCTTGCCCCAGCACTTCCACCCTCTCAAGCCTCCATAGCCCGCTGGGGGGTCATGAGTAGCTCCAGTCCCCAGCACCAAATAAATAAACAAATAAAGCAACAGAAGCTAGAGATGAGGAGGGGTGGCAGCCTTGGACTTTGTGACAGAGAGACGTGTGAACAGCAGGGTGCCTGCTAGGTAATCAAGCTTCCTCAGTCACATTATCTGGCTATGGCAGATAGAGGGAGAATTTCCTCATTATCTTGGGTTCACCTGAAACCCTGGGGGAACCCTCCTCTCAGCGGCTCGTGAAGGGCAGCTGTTGTGGCAATCTTTAGAATGCTGAGAAAATGGAGGTGAGCTCCGACAGAGGTGGGAAGAAAACTGTGAAGATCTGTTGTGGCTGCCATGGTGAGGTCCCAGTCTGTTGATGGTGCTGGGGAAACTCTCACTTAAGTCTCAGGATAACACGACCCCCCCCCCCCCCCCCCCCCAGTAACTCACGAGAGACCGTCCTTGCTGCAATCACATGAGGCTTTAATTGATGAAATGAGACGGGAACCAGTGCACTGGGGCCGAGACTCATAACCCACACGGGGGAAGAGTTTGACCCCGAGTGACCCGGAGAAGGGGTTTTTAAAGGAAGAAACCACAGCCCAATAATCCTAAAGGGGCAGGGTGGGTGTCCCAGAAAGTCACAAGGGGACAACTCCCTGCCTCAAGATCACTCAAGGTCATAATCAGCTAGTTCCTAAAATCACAAGGGGGAAACTTCCTGTTTTCTTTTTTTTTTTTTTTTTTGTTTTTCGAGACAGGGTTTCTCTTCTCCGTAGCTTTGGTGCCTGTCCTGGAACTAGCTCTTATAGACCAGGCTGGCCTCGAACTCACAGAGATCCTCCTGCCTCTGCCTCCCAAGTGCTGGGATTAAAGGCGTGCACCACCACCGCCCGGCTGAAACTTCCTGTTTTTTAAGATTATAATCTAACTTTATCTTCAACTAGTTCCTGAAACAAGTCACTGAACCTACTAATCCTAGCTTTTTACCTCTTTTTTTTTTTTTTTTTTTTAGTTTTTCCAGACAGGGTTTCTCTGTAGCTTTGGTGCCTGTACTGGAACTAGCTCTTGTAGAGCAGGCTGGCCTTGAACTCACAGAGATCCGCCTACCTCTGCCTCCCAAGTGCTGGGATTAAAGGCATGCGCCACCACCGCCTGGCTAATCCTAGCATGGTGGCATCTTTTTTTTTTTTTTTTTTTGGTTTTTCACGGCAGGGTTTCTCTGTGGCTTTGGAGCCTGTCCTGGTTCTTGCTCTGTAGACCAGGCTGATCTCGAACTCACAGAGATCCGCCTGCCTCTGCCTCCCGAGTGCTGGGATTAAAGGCGTGAGCCACCACCGCCCGGCTAGCTTTTTGATTCTTTTTCTGGTTGGATTTTGGCTATTTTCTTCCTGCTGGGGGGGGGGGGGTGTCTGGATTTATCCAGGTCTTTCAATAGCAGCCACGTGGAGCTGGTACAGCTCAAGCCCTGGTCTGTAAGTTTGGGGGCATCACACACATTTCCAAGAAAATACCTGCTGTGAAGCAGGGTCCTGGGAGAATGGGGCAGAGCTCTCTGGTACCATGAAAGGCATGCTTTCCTCTCTAGCCTGCTGAGACAGATGGCTGAAGTGGCCTCTTGCTGGTCCACTCCCCCATCACCTGCCCCCCCACCTCCGTTGTCTCCTGTAAAGGGACTCAGCTCCCTCTACCTTTTTGCTCCATAGCTTCTAATCTTCAGGCTTTCCAGCATCAACTCCTCCTCCTAATGCCCTTCACTCAGGGCCCCCGGTGAATACCCAACTTGACCCTTTAAAACACGTACCGTATTTTCCAGTCTGCCTACCCAAATGCATTCCTTGCCCCACCCCTACTTCCTACAGCTTAAGTCAGCCTTGAAGAGACTCCTGAAGTTACACATCTTGGTTTCTGCCTGCAATCCCCAAACTTAGGATGCTAGAGGGGAGAGAGCTGAGTTCCAGGTCACCCTGGGCTATACCCAGGCTACCCTTGACTTGACCACCTCAAAGCTGTCCTAAAGGCAGAATGTTGGCTGCAACTCATAGTGGAAGACTTGGGAAGGGTGTTAGTAATCAAAGGGAATTTTTCTAGAAAACATGCAAAGAGTTGGATTTTATTTTTCCATTTTTAAAACATCTCTGTGTATGTGTTACATGTGCATGCATATCTAAATATGTGCAGGGACACGTGTGGTGGTGTGCATGGAGGAACCCGAGGTTGATGTGGAAATCTGTTCTCTTCCTTCCACCATGTGAAACTTGGGGCTCAAACTCCGTTGTCATTCTTTGCAGCAAGCACCCTGACCCACTGAGCCGTCAAACTGGCCTTTTTGATTTTCTCAAACTGAATCAGAACTCAGATGTATATAAAAGCTAAGGCTATTTCACAGAACAAATTCAAATACAAGTATTCTGTGGGGCCCAGGCGAATTGCTCTAGAGCCGAGGGTAACTTTGAACTCCAGATCCTCCTACCTCTGCCCACTGATTGCTGGGCTTATAGGGATGTGCCATCATCCCTGAGTTATGCAGTGGCTTTTCTGCAAGCCACAGAAGTACTAACTGAGCTACATGGCCAGCCCTGGGTCCCACTTTCATGAAGAGGTGTGTCACTTTCTCTGTTGGTCAGAGGTTTCAGCCAAGTGGGTCACAGGCTACACACTGGCCTTTTGTCCTGCTGCGGACACCCTTTAGTGCTTCCAAGTACGGCAGTCTTTAGACTTGGTTATACCCATTTCTGCTTCCTGCGCCTTTCATCTGCTCCTGCCATACGATTGCCCAGCAAGCTCCTGCAAGTGAGAAATCATAACTAGATGCCTGTAACAGGGCAGACAGTCCTGTGCTGACTGCAGGCGAATGTGAGCAGGGCCTGGAACAGGGCCTGGAGACCCGGGAGACAGGGCAAGTGGCAACGACTGAGTTCTGAGATCTCCAGCAATCTTGCGACCGCAGCTGCTTGAGATCATGTTCTGCTTTAGATTCCTGCCTGACTCACGGGGTCTAGTGGAGCAAGAGCTGTCCGAGTATCTTTATCTCTCCAAACATTTTAGTGGAAAATGAAGCAGCTGTCTGGGAGCGCTCTCAGGACCAAAGCCTTAGGATCACACAGAAAATAGAGCTAAAAGCCTTAGGATCACACAGAAAATAGAGCTCAGAGCTTCCTGCTTCTTACAGTTCTTACAGGGCTAGGAAGAGGGAGGGCTGTTATTTTAGCTGCTGAGTCATGGGACTGGGGATATTCCGTTTTATGCAGCCAACACACGTCAGCGTATTATTGGTGAAATCACTAACTGCTTGTGAAATTCCTAACATTCGTTAATGAATCATTTTACAATTTCCTTGTCGCTTCTTTGTTGAATTTAATCCCAAAGACCTCGCTTCTTTATCAGTGGAAACTTAACACCTTGAACTCAGAATGCCTTCAGTTTTACCCAAGGCCTTGGACACCTCGGCCAGGAGCTGCCTGGAGCAACATGCTAAGGGTTAAAAGAGAAGTGCAGCTTCCTGTAGCTGACGAGAAGTTATGGGAGACAATATGGAAAATATAGAAACAAATGCTCTTAACTCCCAGACTTACAGCCCAGGAGAAACAGACACTGCAGGAGAGAGGTGCTGGCTTCAGCCCTGCTGTGGAGAACTGCGTGCATTGCAGGAGTCACAAGCTGGTTTTTGTAGGGTTTGAGACAGGATCATCTCCCTTGTAGCCCACGCTTGCCTCAATCTGTTAATCAGCTGGGTTTTTTTTCTTTCTTTTTTTAATCAGTATTACATTTGGGGGTGGGAATGGAGGTCAGGGGACAGCTTGTAGGAGTCAGTTCTACCCTTCCAACACTGGGTCCTAGGTTACCAGGCATGATGGCAGGTGCTGCTATCCAGAGCCACCTCACTGGCTCCGGTTTGTAATGGCTATCAGTCTCTCTCTCTTTCTCTTTTATTTTTTCTTTGAGACACAGTCTCATCATTTTGCATTCTCTGGCTTGGAACTCATTATGTAGACCAAGGGAGCCTTGAACTCAGAGATCTGCTTGCCTCTGCCTCCCTGGAGCTGTGATTAAACACCAGTTTTACTTTCTCAAAGGAGAGGTAAAATGACTCCACCCACCCCTTCCGGTCATTTGCCACAACACTGTGGACTAGTCTAGACTTTGGCCTACATAAAACACCAAACTCTAAACACAAATACAGTTCTCAAAAATCCAGGTAGGTTGGATCTAGTCCACCATCTGGGGAAAGAGGTATTAAATCCTTCAAGAAAGGCCCTTAACAGGGAAAAGAATGAATTCACGCTGAGGTGGAGCAGGGGGAGAAACGAGGAGCGTTGTAAAGAGCAGGGTGGAGTAGCTGGGCGGGTGTAGCACAATGGTACAGACTTTAGTTAGCACGAGTGGGATCGTGCGTTCGATACCCTGCACACGACAATACAATGATTAGGTAATATGACGGGAAAGTTCACTTCCCTTTGGCTACCTCCGTCTCCACAGCAAGGACAAAAGGACAGGGTCACCTTGGCGGCCGGCGGCTGACAGCCAGGACCCGGATTCGCAGGGCGGGGTGGGGGGGGTGGTGGCGTAGAGCGCACGCAGCGCGCAGGCGTAGTGCCCTATCCGCCCCCCCCACCCCGTTCCACGCGAGTGAGGCTACCCACGCTGCGGCTTAACGTTTCCACGCCGCCGGGGTCTCCCGCACCTAGGGGCGGGGCGAGGCCCACGGTAGGGCCGGGCCGCGAAGGTCATCAACAAGGTCGTGGGCCGGACGTGCTCGGCGCCACCACACCGAGTGCGTGCGTGTGGGACTCGGAGTACGTGCCGCGGGCCGGAGCCCGCATGCCGGCCGCGCCGCCCCGCCCTCACCCAGCTTTCGTAGACCCTCAGCGCGGCCCCCGGGTCCCAGCGGGAGGCTCGCCCGGCCACCCGACGATGCGACAGGCCCAGCCAACCACGTCTACCCCCGCCCCCGGGCCATCGCCCCCAGTCTGTGCAGGCCAAGCGGACACCTCAGTCACATTCTTCTACTGGAGTGACAGCACTGACGACCAATGCCCAAGAGGAGAGAAAACAGGGCGGGCCCGCAAGGAGAGGAGTGGGCGGGGCTTCCCGAGCAGCGCTCTAAGCCGGAGTGGGAGGCGCTTAGACCAGCTCAGCTCCCGGGTCGCACGCACGACTCTCCTGAACGCTCTCCAGGGTGTGTGCAGGAACCTCTGCGCTCTTCCTCTACGGCACGCCGACTGCCAGGTAGGGTTCGGGTGCCCCTTGGAGACCGTTCGCTCACGAACGAGCTGTGCTGGGGAACCTGGTGGGCATGGGCACCCCTTACGCTGGGTGCGAGCCGGGCATCCGGGGAGCGCTCGGGTCAGCCTCGTGGAAGGTCGCGGGCTCTTGGAGGGGGGTGGGGAGGTGCAGGCCCACCTGTTATTACCCAGCTACAGGCTTGCAATTTAACTGGGTTCCCAAGCAAGCAACAGCAAATACAAAACATGGTTGATCGCCGCCCTGGGTAGTTAAGTGCTTTTCTCCCTGTAGCTTTGTGGGGAAGGCTTTTGAGGGAGGGAAAGACTTGACCTCCTGATGTTCATGAAAGCCCTTCTTGAAATGGAAGGGCCAGAAACAAAGATGCCCACGGGGCAGAGCCCCCCTCCTCCCCCTCGACCTTCCGCAGAGCCTGCTAGGGCTGTGTCTCTTGGACCACAGTCTAGCGTCACTGGGCGGGAGTGGTCCAGCCCATCTCTGCTTCGGAATACTTCTCACTAGTTAGGTGCCTGGACTAGAGGAAATTGCAGCAGTCCCGTTGGATAGATGGGAAGCCCTTAGAAGACCTCGCCCTGGTTAGGCAAGAAGGGGTGCTGGCTTCCTGGGTGGCCACTAGCAGGCCATGAACCGACTTAAGATGTGTTTAAGAAAACTTCCTGTTCATTCTGGCCTTAAGCAGCGTGGTCCTTTGGCTTTCGAGCTCGGTCAGAGTCGGCCTGGACTGAAGCTCTGACCTCTAGGTCCACATTTATGACCCTGGTCCGGCGTTCAATCCATCTAAAAGACCTAGAGGGTGAGATTTTATCCTGACTAGAGACAGTTGCTGCCCAGCTTAAGGATCCGAGTCAGATACGTGCAGCGGAAGGAGAGAACCAACTCTTGCAAGTCAGTAGTCTGACTACCACAGTGTGCCATACCACGTGGGCGCCCCCCCCCTCCCGCCCCAAGTAAAAGAAGACTAAAGTGCCTTTGAGCCAGGCATGGCAATACACACTGGGTAGTCTGCAGCAGGAGGATCACTATGAGTTCGGATCAACTTGGCATACCTAGAACTTGGGGTTGGGAGGCCACAAAGAAGAGAATGGTATTTAAACCCAGCCTGGTCTAGGTTAAATGTGCTTGAAGCCTACAGAGTAGTGGTTGATGTTTTGTAACAGAGTAAAAAGTAGATACTTCTTTTCCTAAGTGTATAAAGATCCTTTGTCTCACACAAGACAAAACCACAGAAGTTGAAACAAAAAGATGCTTTTGGCACCTCAGCCCTTGCCAGGGAAGATGTGGGGAACCCGGCCAGATAGTGGCTTCTGAACGCTAATTTGGCTTCAGGGCTCCTCCAGTTTAGTTCTAAAGGCTCTTTGGTAAATTCCTTTCTTGGAAAGCCTACTGGAGAAAAAGTAGGAAATGGGCATTCTTTCAAGATCGTTGTCCAGTAACCTTCCTCTCAGGATGTTTTCTGATTAAACCTCGTTAGTGCTCTTAAAAACGGTTTTTAATAAAAGTGTCCTTTTGAAAGAAGTAAGAATCAGAAACCATCGCCATAGCGGAAATATGGCGGTGGGAATTGAACCTAGGACCGCCCACGTGCTAGGCAAGCTAGCAGACATGTGCCACCAGACCAGAGAATGTCGGTGCTGATATTCACAGACTGAGGAGTTAGGTGTTGCTGGCTTCCAAGTGCAATTTCTTACTGGTTATCAAATCTCCATCAACTGAATATGCTGTTGTTACTATGGTTACAATACGATGAGTTAGGCATTTTCCCTAATTTTACATGGTTTACTCTGTGACCCCCCATCACTGTTTCATCCTGGTTCCTTCTCATCAGGCCTTGTGTGAGTGAGCCAGCACATTGTATCATCCAGCTGAAGGTTTGATTTTTTTTTTTCCTTTTTTTTATTTGCACTAGTGCTTGCAATCTCTAGCTTTTTTATTCTTCCTCCCCTTCTACACCCTGGTCCTGAGGGATACAACATGCCTTTGAGCATGCTAAGCACACGTTTGCTGTTGAATTGCTACCACCACCACAGCTCTGAGGAATGTAGTGCAGGCGGGGCGGTGAGCGTGCCTCTGAGCACTAAGCCCCTCCTTAGCCTCCTGCCTGCTCTTTGTAGATGAGCCACAGTGTGCTTGGGTTCAGAGAAGAGTTTGCAGGGGTGGTTCAGTCATTACCATGTGGTCATCAGGCCTGACTTGGAGTGCCAGCCCCTTGGCCGGATTTTTTTTTTTAAGGTTTATTATATATACAGTGTTCCTCCTGCCTGTACACCAGCATGTCCAAAGAGGGCACCGGGTCTCATTACAAGTGTTTGTGAGCCACCATGTGGTTGCTGGGAATTAAACTGAGGTCCTAAGTGAGCACCATTGCTCCTAACCACTGAGCCACCTCTCCAGCCCCCTGGCATGATTTCTAAGGACTACTTTTTGCTGCTTTCCAGCAGGTCATGCTACTGCCCTCCCTACAGCTCCTTTAGTAAGCAGCCTTCCTAAACGGAAGTCCAGCATCCCTCGGAAGTGATTCCTTGAATTAATGTTCTGTGTTATGCTTTATAGAAAAATATGAATTGTTTTTTTTCTTCCAGAAACAAGCCATGTCTATTCTCAAGGTCCACGCCCGAGAGATCTTTGACTCCCGTGGGAATCCCACTGTTGAGGTTGATCTCTACACCGCAAAAGGTATGTCCCCACTTTTCATGGTTTCTTCTACCACGTTCCATTGAGAAATGAATGGGGGCAGGGGTGGCAAGGCAGCGTCCTGTGCACGCATTCCTTCTCAGCATTCCCTCTGCTGATACTGCAGGCATGGGCCACCACGCCCAGCTATTCTCCAAGGTGTTTAAGGCAGGATGTGGGCCGGGTGGATCATCAGGGCAGAGAAATAAGTAAAGCCAGGGCTTAAATAAGCCCTTGTTCCTAAAAAAGGACCATCCTTTGGTTGTTCAGCTGGCTGTGATCAAATAAGCAGATGGCAATAGGACACTTCTCTCTATAGGATAGAGATGAGGGGCAGGGATGGTTGCAAGTGGGGCTTTGGGACAGCCCAGAAGCTCTTATGACTTAAGGGACTGGGAATATAAGCGGGAGGGATATAACAGGTGGGAGGTCCTAAGGTCAAATCACAGCATTGCAAAAAAAAGCTTTTATTATAAGGAACTGGATGGGTGTGGCAGCTAATGCCTTTAATCTCAGCACTTGGGAGCCTGCTGCAGGAGGATTGCCAGTTTTGAGACTAGCCAGGGCTACAAAGCAATAACCTGTGTCCTCTACTCAAGGACCCCTGTGCTGGTGCAGTTCTGTGTTTAGAGATGCATGTCGTGGGAAAGGGACCTGAGGAATGGCGTGTGTGGTTCTGCAGAGCTCACCAGGACCTGCCATTCAGAGCTGAGTCATTGTCTTAGTCACAAGTCTAGCTAGCACCAGAGCCCAGCCCTTCCTGCCAGTCCCCCAGAAAAGGATCCTCAGCAACAGCTTGCGTGTGTGCTGCAGGGCTCTCAGCTGAATCCTGGCTACTTTTTTTGTATTAGTATAATCTTAATGTTGTCATTTGTCAGGTAAAAACAATATTTACAATAATTAACTAGATTTTTTTCCCCATAAGATTTCCTGTGTGTGGAGGCCATGTGGTTCTCAAACCCTGAGTCCTCTTAGGTGCTATGATTATGGTTGTGTGGTCCAGTGGTTGGCTTAATATCTTTGGAGCAGCTGCATTGATGGTCCCTTTAGAAGGTGGCAGTCATGCAAGCATGAGACATGAGTGCCAATCCCCAGCACCCACATAAGAAACTGGGTCTAGTGGGGTACACCTGTAATCACAGCACTGGGGATAGACATGGAAGGCTTCCCTACAGTTCACTGGTCAGCCAGCATCACCTGGAGGCCCCAGGTTCATTGAGATCCTGTGTCCAGGAAGAAACATGGTGTCAAATCTATTCCAGTCTTTTTAGCCTCAGCCCTGGAGGCAGAATTGACCCTTAGTTTCGCCTACGTCAGAACCCTTTGGATGTTTAGGAATCCAGGGCAGGTTGCAGGCAGGCTAGCTCGCAGGTCCCTCCAGGGAGACTCCTGAGAGCCTACTTGATGGGTCTGTATTAGGATCAAAGTAAAGAATGGTCTGGAGGGTGTCTAGCTGATGAGGAAGCAGAGCACTTCTGAGGCTAGATGTTGTGACTGAGAGGGGTTTGGACCTGAGCTGTAGGTCTTTCTGTTTGATAGTTGTGTTTGCTTTAGTGTTTGTTGCTTTAGTCTAAATTGACTCCCAACACATGGAAATTCTGCTGCCTCACCCTCCTGTATGCTGGGATTACAGGCGTGTGCTGACATTTCATAGTTGATTTTTTCCTACCTCTATGCCAGGTCTCTTCCGGGCTGCCGTGCCCAGCGGTGCCTCCACTGGCATCTATGAGGCCCTGGAACTCCGTGACAATGATAAGACCCGCTACTTGGGGAAGGGTAAGTCTAGGAACTCATATCCCACCAGCCCTCCTTGCCTTTCTCTGGGTTTCTCTCCTGTCATTGGTGAGCGCTGTTGCCACATTGGAAAGTCAGCAAGGTGTCAGCTCACTGACACCCACATTGCCAAGCTTGGAAACTGGGCATGTGAACATAAGGAGACTTGTCAGTCTGGGCTTTGGAAGCTACTCCCGTCTTCAGTGGGGAGAGGTGTCTGCCTTCAGTGGAGGCACTCAGACAGTTTTGTGGTCTGCTTTTCTGTTGCCTGGAGACAGGCAAGGCCTGTGTGGACCAGCCCCAGTTCTCTGGCTGCATGCTCACTGACCTGTCACCTTGATGTGGCTGTCACCATCTGTAAATGGAATCTGCTTGCTCAAGAGCCTGCAGAGCACCCAGAATTAGGCCCCGCCTTCATCCCTGGGGCAGTATTAGCCCTGCAAGGCGTGGGGGTCTTTCTAAAGAATTGGGGAACAGAGGATGTGACCAATTTTGTAACGTTAGTGGTGTTGAGGCAGCAAGGGAGAGAAGATTGTGTCTGCTGGACTTTAAGAGCCCCCCCCCCCAAGGCCTCTCTAGAGCAGAACAGCCCAGTGTCACTGCTAACAAGCCCGCTTGTAGGAGAAGCTGACATCCGAAGCTCTCCTGCGGCCACTTCCCTCACTTCTTTCCTCTGAAGCCTGTTCTCTGAGTCTCTTTTCCCTTCTATTCACCTCTGCTGGGCAGGCGTCTCGAGACCTGTTAAGTATGTTAATGAGTTCCTGGCACCAGCCTTGTGCACTCAGGTAACACGCCCTGCATCCTAGGTGTGCAGCTGGTCTTCCCAGTGCATGGTCTTGAACTAACTGTCCCTCGGATCATTCTGGGCTGATTGCTCTTGCGTGGCTCTAACCCCTGGGTTCTGGTTCCTAAGGAAGAGCGCTCAGACTGGGCCAGGAAGCCTCCCTCTGGCGGAAGTGGGGTGGGGGTTAGTGTCCTGTGGAGGACCCACAGCTCGGGTGCTCCAGCAATGTTGCTCACGCCTGCGTATTGTAATACTGTCAGTAATTTCATGATTGTTCCTTCTAGGTGTCTCAAAGGCTGTTGAGCACATCAATAAAACTATCGCACCTGCTCTGGTTAGCAAGGTAGGACCCACCTTCCCGTAACCGCTGTGGATCGGTGCCACCAGAGCGAATCCCAGGGCCTTAGCTTATTCTGAGAGCTTAAAAGTTGAGGATTCCCTTTTATGCATGAGTCTAACCTACCTGACTGCCTGCCTGTGGCTGCTGCTTCTGATGACACCTGAAAGTGGTTGGGAATGGGGTGGAGTGGAGGTGGGGAATACTTGGAAGATAGCTCCCTATGCTATCTTGACCTTTGGGAGGCCATGGTCCAGATTTGAGTAGCAGCTTTCTGGGACATTGTCCATGTTAGATACCTGGACTTTGGAATTTATTGCCCTGTTGGGTTGGCCTAGGTACTGACTGGAACACAGGATGGGGTTCAGGTGATAGAGATGCTAGGAGCCCAGGCTACATTCCGAAGTTGTGGCATGTGCCTGCAGTCTGGGTACTTGGGAGTTAGGCAGGACTCCATCCCCGCCCCTTGTGGTATTTGCATGTTGCATGCAAAGCCCTGATTTCAACTCTGTCCCTGCTTTTTTTTTTTTAAAAAAAAATCCTCATTTGGTGGAGGGTGGCCCAGCAGAACAGCATTTGCCACACTTCCAGAGGATTTGAGTTTGGTCCCCACACCAAACTCAGGGGACCAGCAACCACTTGATTTCCACGCCAGGGACTCAAAGCCCGCCCCCTGCGCCGACCCCCCCCCCCCCCCCCGCGCAGTCTCCTTCATGCACAGCACACATTCAGACATACACGTGATTTTTTTTTTTCTCATCTTAGTTTAGCCCAGTCTTTCTGGCCAAGGTCAGACTGCGAATCTGGTGTGGGTGAAATGGGTCTGGAGGTGACTCAGGGAGCAGTTGGCCATACCCCCTTCCTTCAATATGTGCCATCCTGTTGTTTGTCCCTAGCTAAGCCGCCCTAATGCTGTAATTGGTTCTGCTTGTCTGGTCTCCAGACAATTGCTCGTTACAACTGCCTGTGCCCTCTGCTCCAGTCTCCTGGGCAGCTCCTTGAATGTCTTATTTTCTGTCCCTTGGTCCCCGGGCTTTCCCCTCACACTTACACCTTTGGTGGGCTCTCTACTTGAGCAACTGCCTCCTTTAGCATCGCCTGCCAAAGCACTGAGACGTCAGAATGCTCATACAGCATTACGGGATTGTAGATTTTCTCCCATACTTCTTATATGAACAATATTTTACAGAATGATGTGATTATGTGTGTGTGGGTTTTACTTGCATGTATATTTATGCACCACATGCATGCCTGGTGCATGTGGAAGCCAGAAAATAGCATCAGATCCTCTGAAACTGGAGTTGCAGACAATTTTGAATGGCCGCATGGATTCTGGAAACTAAACCCTTATCAACCAAATGTTTTGATGGATGATCTGGACATTGAGTGGAGATCTGTCTGTTTGACATTGATCAGCAGGGGCAGCCTTAAAGGAGCCTCGGCAGGGCCCTGCTTGCTTGACTAAACAGTAACCCTTACTGCTTGGCTTCTAAGAGCAGCCTTGTTTATGCAGTACAGGGCATACACAGCAGCCTTGTATGTGTGACCTTGACTCCTAGGTAGACTGTCCTCTGTGGACCCAGGGAAATGCCTGAAGCTGCTAATTAAGACAAGTCAAATGTGGCTTTGTTCTACCCCATTGTTCTCATTGGTGCTGAGGACTGAGCCAGTCTTCCAAGCTTAGGAAGCTCCTTGCTATATTCTATGCCCAGCCTCGGCCTGGGGTTCAGACCTTTCCAAAGTGCTGCTTGGTGTGAGAGCAGAGCTCAGGTGATTGCCCTGGCCCTCACCGCCATCTCCCCTCTAGAAACTGAATGTGGTGGAGCAGGAGAAGATCGACAAGCTGATGATCGAGATGGACGGCACCGAGAATAAATGTGAGTGCCCGCGCCCTGGGGAGCCTGTGTTCACAAGTGCGGGTTTTTATGCGGGTCTTACGGCTTCCGTTCACCATTTCTGTTTTATTCCAGCCAAATTCGGTGCCAATGCCATCCTGGGAGTGTCCCTGGCTGTCTGCAAAGCTGGTGCTGCAGAAAAGGGGGTGCCCCTCTACCGCCACATTGCTGACTTGGCTGGCAACGCTGAAGTCATCCTGCCGGTCCCAGTGAGTGACTTGTTAGAACTTGCTAGAGGTGTCCCATTCCAGTTCTGTTGCTTGCTACAGAACAATACTTAAAGAAGCAAGTTTAGGGAAAAGCTTGTATTCCACAAGACTGTAAACACATCCATCCTAGCAGGGAAGTCACGGCTGAAGTGTGTCAGCACATTCACAGGCAGAGGCAGAAATGAAGCCAGGCAGTAATGCTGCTGCAGGCCTTTATTCTCAGCACTGTTCCGTCTAAAAAAACATAAGCACACCAGTCTTAATCTGTGGGATGAGTCACTGCGGGATTCCAGACTGGAAAGGGCAGTTAAGCTGGCATTGCTGGCACACACCTTTGACCCCAGTACTCAGGCAGACGGATGCATGGGTGGGTGACTTTGAGGCCAGCCTGGTCTACAGATTGGAGGTGAAGACAGCCAGGACTATATAGTGAGACCTGTTGGGAGGGTTGAGTATAGACACACCAACTAACTACTTATACTTAGCTCCCCTCCACCCTTATGTAATCCAGAACCCAAACCCAGAATGGTGTTATCCACAGGGGTCTGCTTCTGCTTCTAATCGCCACAGACATGCCAGTAGGCCGGATGATCTAGGACTCAATCCAATTGGTTCTAAATCGTGTTAATACTAACCATTACAAGTTTGAGTGTCACATCATGGGGACCCACGAAGACCCTGTGCATCAAGTCTTTTTATAATTAGGACTCACGGCACAGTGGATAAGAGAATCCTGACACAGCACAGGGCCCGGCCCATGTGGGCCTGATAGCAGCTAGCTGGGTAGGCTTCCCTGGGCCGGCAGCACAGCTCTCCTCTGCTTCTCCCAGGCTTTCAATGTGATCAACGGCGGGTCTCACGCTGGCAACAAGCTCGCCATGCAGGAGTTCATGATCCTCCCTGTGGGGGCATCCAGTTTCCGCGAAGCCATGCGCATTGGGGCAGAGGTTTATCACAACCTGAAGAATGTCATCAAGGAGAAATATGGGAAGGATGCCACCAATGTGGGTGACGAGGGCGGGTTTGCGCCTAACATCCTGGAGAACAAAGAAGGTAAGCACTGAGCTGTATAGTACTGTCCCTCATACCTGCCAGTTTGGGGACGGGAGCAAGAGCTTTGAGTGTAGTTCTTTTCCCCCCAGTTTCATGGGGTGACTTGAGAATGGTCCTAGATCTCTTAGAGCTGGAGTTACCGATGCGGTGCCGGTGATTGAACATGGGTTCTCGAAGAGTAGCCATTGCTCTTAACCACTGAGCCATCTCCAGCAAGCCAGTTGGTCCCATTTTAATTTTGTGTGTATGCGTTCACTCAATTCTTCCACTTTGGCTTGGGGTACTGAACTTGGGTATTGGGTCTGACGACAAGCACCTTTACCAGCCGTATCTCTGGCCCTCTGTGGCCTCTTTGGCCCGTTTTAAATGAGCTTCATTGTGCATTCACCTTCTAGCTGCCGGGGTCATTGGCAGATGTCAGGAGCCTTGTGTCTCAGATCTTGGCAGCTTTGACTTGAGGTGGCCCTTGCTGAGGTTTTCCTCTTGGATTCCAGCCTCCGTTCTATTTAAAGCCAGTCCTCAGGACAGCTGATCTCAGTTGCAACTGTCACTCCAACTGCATCTTCGCCAACAGAACTGCCATGGCATAAGAAGGGCTGTGTTAGAGATTGCTACTTATGGGTCCATGGTCCCTCACCAATGACCTTTTGACCCAAGCAGGAATGAGTGCCTGACAACCTGAAACTCACAGCCAGGACAGTCCCCATTCGGCACCTGTTACCTACCTTTGCCTCGTCTCTTTCCAGCTCTGGAGCTGCTGAAGAACGCAATTGGAAAGGCTGGCTACACTGAACAGGTTGTCATCGGCATGGACGTGGCCGCTTCTGAGTTCTTCAGGTCTGGGAAGTATGACCTGGACTTCAAGTCTCCTGATGACGCCAGCAGGTACATCACCCCTGACCAGCTGGCTGACCTGTACAAGTCCTTCATCCGGGAGTATCCAGGTGAGTCCCCTGTTATGCCGGCTGCAGGGGTCTGGGACATGGAACATCATCCTAGCTCCCACTGTAGTGATAGGTCCACACTGGTCACGCTTAAGCCAAGACCTCAACATACTCCTCATTCCCTTTATTTTATGTGCATTGATGTTTTCCCATGGGTGTTGGGACCCCTGGAGCTGGAGTTCCAGTTGTGAGCTACTGTGTGGGTGCTAAAAATAAAACCCAGGACCTCTAGAAGAACAGGCACTGCTCTCAACTGCTGAGCCATCTCTCCACCCCTATACCCCTTTGTAGAGGCAGTTTTGATCAATGCCAGCTTGTGCAGACCTTAGCTTGGGTCATCCTCCTGCTTAAGCTCCCCTTTAAAGAAAGACAGAAAGAGGAAATGGTGCCTGGGGACCACAGCCCACCTGATGACTCCTCCTTTCCCTAGTGGTGTCCATCGAGGACCCCTTTGACCAGGATGACTGGGAAGCCTGGAAGAAGTTCACAGCTAGCTCAGGCATCCAGGTGGTTGGGGACGATCTCACAGTGACCAACCCTAAGAGGATTGCCAAGGCTGTCAGTGAGAAGTCCTGCAACTGCCTCCTGCTCAAAGTGAACCAGATTGGCTCCGTGACCGAGTCTCTGCAGGCGTGAGTAGCCGGTGGGCAGGGCTTCTGGGACTGTCAATTCCAGGTGTCTGTAGAGTACATGGTGGTAACCAGAGGGACACAGCGGGGAGCACTGTTGCCTGGTCCTTGGTCCCTGTGGCTTAACTTCCTACAGAGACCAGGATGTTTGTCTCTTTGGGGGCTTGATGCCAGGGTGTGAGCATGAGGGTGAGGATGTCCTTGGGCTGTAAGCCTGCAGAGGAGGAGAGGGACAGGTACCAAGGCTGCAGCTCAGTACATCACATGGTCTGACTTGTGTCCTTTCTTAGGTGTAAGCTGGCCCAGTCCAATGGTTGGGGCGTCATGGTGTCCCATCGCTCTGGGGAGACTGAGGATACTTTCATCGCTGACCTGGTAGTGGGGCTCTGCACTGGGCAGGTAAGTGCTTCCCGCCTGGGTGTAGTTGTAGGGGTGGCTCTTCCCCTGTGGGAGAGAAGGCTGGACTTTTGTTCATGTTCTCCGTGGCTTCTATAATGATGGCTTTTCCTTTGTCCCTCTAGATCAAGACTGGTGCCCCTTGCCGATCCGAGCGCCTGGCCAAGTACAACCAGATTCTTAGGTAAAGATTCAGCAGGGAGACAGTGGGTGGGCGTATTCTGTTGGAAGGCACAGACACTAGTTGACAGTGGATCACAAAGCAGTTGTTTGCCTGTGTGGTGCTGCCATCTGCTGGTGGAAGACAGAATAGCTCACCTTTGAGGGTCTATCCACATTAGAAGCTGAGCACTGCCTGGGACAGACACTGGTGCTCCTTCCTTTCAAACCTCACTCTACATTCCTGTTGTGACAGCAGGAAGACTCAAACTCATGGCAGTCCACTGCTTCCACTTTCCATGGGTTAGAGTTAACAGACTGGGCCAACACACCCTCTGCACCGGGAGCTGACTTTGTGTTTTTTTGTTCCCCTCTTCCGCCCTCTTTGTTTGCCAAGAATCGAGGAAGAGCTGGGCAGCAAGGCCAAGTTTGCCGGCAGGTGCTTCAGGAACCCCCTGGCCAAGTAAAGTGGATGCAGATCCCTGGAGCCACCAGCTGCTTACACCCCATCCCTGACGTCGCCAAGGCGGCTCAAGGCCGGCCCAGTGCTTGCCCCTCCCATGCCACTGCTTCCTTAGATGTCTTCAGTCCGCCCGACCACCTGGAGCCCTGCTGGGAACCCCAGCTTTGTAATCATGTGACTGGTCCGAATCATTGTCACCTCACTTCCAAGCTAGTGTCTGGAGCCCAGTGTAATCTCTAGGGTGGCCACAGGAAAGACCCCTGCCCCAGCGGTTCTACATGTAGAATAAAAGCCTCAGTGACCCATAAGCACTGCCTGTGAGTGGATGGAGCAAATCAGGGTCCCCTAAGAGTCCCGTGTGTAATTACTGTTCTGGAATAAGAAAGTCTGGGGATTCTGGGTCCTCTCTCAGGACCTAAGTAAGGACAGCTAGAACAGGGAGGGATTGAGCTGGCAGGCAGAAGGAACCAATACAGGCTTGACCTAAAAATGTTCCGACGTTAGGATCCCATCAAAAGAGATGACCAGCCATCCTTGGGAAAGACATGACTACAGTTCTTCATGTGTGAAATGGGAATGGCAAACACATGTCATGGTGGGGGAAAAATCACTTTTTTTAAGTCTTCATTATGGACAAGTGGGGTATATACCTTTAATCCCAGCAAGAGCAGGCCAGCTTGGCCTGCAGAACCAAAAGAAAGGAGGGTACCTCATCTCATAGTTTGAGCCCCCAGGTAGTTGCTGAAGACTGAACTCTGGACCTGTCTGTGATAGAACAGCAGGGCTCTTACCCTCTTTCCTGCACTACCCATTAAAAGTTGGTGTGTGTTTAAAGCCAGCCAGTGCTGTGCTGCATGGTAACGTCCTGTAATAAAAGTGGGCTGATAGGGGAGCCCAGCTCCTGGAGGTGAAGTTGGTAGGAAAAGGACAGCTGCCCCTCAGGACTCCCCATGCACATACAGAAAATGTAGGGTGGGTGGGTTTCTGTCCCATGGAAGATCTGAGGACCATCTTCCCAGGTCTCTTTAGGTTAGACATCAGTCTGGAACAGCCTCTAGGGAGCGCCCTTAGGGCCTTGTGGGTGATAGTGGACCATGTAAGCCATTCAGAAGTCAGTAGCTGTATCCATGCAGACTCAGGCTTCCCTTACCCTCAGACATGTTCAGTTTTTGTTTTTTCTAGTAATGGGGAAGTTGCTTAGTGGATCAGGACCCTAGGCAAACACCCTTCACCACCACCCCCACACATACACTTCCAAATAACAGGGAAAGCCTCCCAGCACCTACCACGCAGCCATCCTCCACCCGGCCACAGATAGCGCCCACATCTGTGATTTCAGCTCATGGGAGGCTATGACAGGAGCGTCACTGTAGGCTTAAGGCTGAGTCTCTGAAGTGGGCTTGCAAGCTGCCATTGTAATGGGTTTCAGTTTATCTTCAGGGTGCTGTATACTCAGACCTGGAACCAGGCTGACCTTGAACTCTGATCTGTACATATGCCAAGCAACTTTTTTAAATTTTAGATGATGTGTTTCTGTTTACACATGCACGTGTGAACAGTTGGGAAGAGGTTATCAGCATCTGGGACTGAAGTTTCCAGCTCGCGAGCTGGCGGACATAGGGGCTACACACTGAACTTGGGTCCTGAAGCATCTGACTAAGCCACTGAGTCACCCCCAACCCCTCTGCACTGGGGTTTTTTTTTCATGACTTACTGCAGACATTTCTTTAAATATTATGTATACAATATTCTGTCTGGGAATTGAACTCAGGACCTTTGGAAGAGCAGGCAATGCACTTAACCACTGAGCCATCTCTCCAGCCCCCCAGCAGACATTTCTTGATTGCCAAATAATACCATTAAGCATGTTAGATTTATTTCTATGATTGTTTGCTGGCATGTATGTGTGCCACATGTGTGTCTGGTGCCCGTGGAGGCAGAAAAGGGCCTTGGGTCATCTGGAACTGGTGGTAAGCCATCATGCGTGTGCTGGCATATTCTCAGTCAGGCTGGACCTGTGCACACTGAGGCAGTAGGCAAGGGAGGCGGTGACTAAGCTTCCAGACACAGAACTAAGGAAGCACATTCCCGCCCCCGAACAGGCTGGAACCTTGTCCTGGGGGCCTGTCCATAGGAGGACAGGCCACATGACTGCCAAGTTTCCATGAAGCCATTAGGGAGACATTTATCAGAAGCCTGGGGTCTCTAGACCACATGAGTTTACAGAAACCCTTCCAAGCAGCCACGGTGGAATTGTTAGCTTCTCTGCTTGTTCGGTGTTTTTACCCATTTCTGTCACAAAAAAAATCATTTGCTCTCTGTGGTTTTAGCACGAATTCCTGGGCCTCTGGCCTTAGAACAAAATTAATTGTCTAAAGCAGTGATCCTCCAGCTTGGCCTCGTGAGAATTTCTTAAAGGATTCCTTGCTCAGGCCTCATCCCTGAATCCCCTCACTTCCCCCTGGAGTCCAAAGCTTCCAGCTTTGTTACAAACAGCCAAGCTTAAAATTCACTAACAAAGTCAGTGGGTCTAGGGTTGGTGGTGCCTGGGCAGGGCTAGAGTATCAAGCTTGGAAGAAGTGGGAAGCCGCCAAGCCTCCATGAAAGCCCCCTGGTCTTGAGAATTTTGCTCATAATGAATGAAGCTGAGGCAGAAGCAGCTGAGCCCGCAGAGCTGGTACCCCTGAGCAAGGGCTGTATGGGGAGCCTGTGCCTGGGCAGTGGATTCTGAGCTAGGCCTGAGGATGCAGCCAAATCAGCCTTCCTCTGGAGCAGTCTGGATCCCAACACCTGCTTCCCCTCCTCCAGCCAGAGACTAATTGCAGCAGTAGCTAAGGGCACAGAGCAAATGCAGGGCTCTAGATGCCTACGTTGCCACTACCCCCAAATGCTGCTGTTACCACAGATACTAAGTGCATCTCTCATCAGCTTAGACTGCGGTTCAGAATAAAACAGGCTAAACAATCAGATACAGTATCCCATGAAAGGAGATGAATGAAGCCTTAGGGGTCTTTTTAAACTGTAGACAGGATCAGCAGGTCTCAGTACTTCATTTCACCCTGGGTTTCTGTGAATATTTCTGCTGCTCTACTGCTGGCTCGCTCGCTCTTGCTCTCCCTCTCCTCTCCCCTCCGTGTGTGTGTGTGTGTGTGTGCGCGTATGTGTTTAACTTTATGCCTAAGTGACAACCAGAAGTTAGTTGCCCTGCATATTGGTTATCTGCAGATTTGGGGAGGAGGCAGTGCTAGGGGTTATAGAGGTATGCTGTGTTTTAATAAACAAAGCTTGCCTGAAGATCAGTGCAAAGCAGCCACACTGGTCAGTCATACAGGCCAGGCAGTGGTTGTACACACCTTGAATCCCAGCACTAGAGAGGAATATGAAACGGGAGGAGACAGCTCTCAGCTCAGTCTCAATCAGGGGATTCGTGGAGGCAGGATGGCCGTTTTCAGTTTGAGGTAGAGGTAAGAGTCTGCTTTATTTTCTGATATTCAGGTTGAACCCCAATATCTGTCTCTGGGTTTTTATTAGTTGTGTTACAAGGGGTTGGAGCCAGGGTCTCCCACTGGTGATGGAAATTCCGTACTGCCAAGCTTCATTTTCACTGTGGATTTTCTAAAGTGTTAATGGGTGCATACGTCAGCAGAGGTCAGGCTTGTTAGGAAGGCTTCCCCATGCTCTATTTCCCGGACAAACATGGTAATATGGGACATTCCTCATGCCTCTGGCCGAGATGGTTATGTGGAGCCTGGTGTCAGTGTGCACATCTGTGGTCGCCATCTTCTTCATGGAAGTTTCTGGATTCTTGAGTACCCGGGGACATTTTCCTGAAACCCACTACATAGATGTACCAGAAATGTTAGTGGAATATTCTGCCCCACCCAACCCTGCCAACCACAGACTGCCTCTCTTATCCAAACTTTCTTTTTCCATTTCTGTTTTTGTTTTGGGGCTTATTAAGTCACCCAGGCCAGCCTCCAACCCCCACAATGCTCCTGCCTCAGCTTCCCAAGGGCTGGGATCCCAGGTGTAAGCCCTGTTCTTCACCAAGTTTTACTTTTTCTTCCTTTAAAAAATATTATTTATGTTTATTTTTGGTTTTTTGAGACAGGATTTCTCTTTGTAGCCCTGGCTGTCCTGGAACTCACTCTGTAGACCAGGCTGGACTGGAAGTCAGAGCTCCACCTGCCTCTGCCTCCCAGGTGCAGGTGCTGGGATAAAGGTGTGGGTGGCCCAGCAGCTCGCTCTCTCTCTCTCTCTCTCTCTCTCTCTCTCTCTAAGATTTATTTATGTGTACCTATGAGTGCTTGCATAGTACAAATTGCCTGTTTGGTGCCCTCAGAAGCCCAAAGAAGACATGCGGTTCCCTGGAACTGGAGTTGCAGGCAGTTGTGTGCCGCCTGATATGGTCACTGAGAACCAAACCTGAGTCCTCTGGAAGAGCAGCAAGTGCTCTTGACTGATGAGCCCCGTCTTCACCACCTTTCCTTGGGGACCACCCTGCCTCCCTGGTGGGAAAACCACTCCCAGCTCCGCCCGTTGTTGCTTTAACAGCTGTACTAAGGTATGATTTGTATCCAGTAGCAAGTATTCACCTTAACTGCAATTTGACATGTTTTAACAGATACACAGGGCCGGAGCGATGGCTTAGCTGTTAAGAGCACTGACTGCTCTTCCAGAGGACCCAGGTTTGATTCGTAGCACCTACAGGCAGCCCACAATCATCTTTAACTCCCTAGTTCCAATAAATTCTACACCCTCTTCTGGTCCCATTGGTGCACAGACATACATGCAGGGAAAATACCCATACACATAAAATACAAATGAATTTTCAAATAAGCCAACAGACTTGAGGAAGTAAGCAACAGCACTGTCATGATGGGCCCTTTGCAGCATTTTTGGAAGAATGCCATACCCAGCCCTGACCCAGCCTTGACCCAGGAAGCCTACCTTGCTTGGCTTTTTTTTTTGTTTTGTTTTTTTTGTTTTGTTTTGTTTTTTCGAGACAGGGTTTCTCTGTGGCTTTGGAGCCTGTCCTGGAACTAGCTCTTGTAGACCAGGCTGGTCTTGAACTCACAGAGATCCGCCTGCCTCTGCCTCCTGAGTGCTGGGATTAAAGGCGTGCTCCACCACCGCCCCGCTTTTTTGTTTTTGGTTTAGCAGCCAGTGTTCTTAACCACTGAGCCATCTCTCCAGCCCCCTTGCTTGGCTTTCTTCTTTGGCATTTGTATGTGTGTGCATCAGAGCCCTCAGGTCAGGAGACAGAGTCCTCTGGAGCTGGAGTTACAGGCGGTCATGGGCCATGCAGCACGGGTCCTGGAAACTGAACCAAGGCCTCTGGAAGAGCAGTGCTTTAACTGTTGAGCGCCCTCTCCAGCTTTCTAAAGTAATAACAGCTTATTACTAGTACTATTCTTTTTTTTTTTTTTTTTTTTTTTTTTTGGATTTTTCGAGACAGGGTTTCTCCGTAGCTTTTGGTTCCTGTCCTGGAACTAGCTCTTGTAGACCAGGCTGGCCTCGAACTCACAGAGATCCGCCTGCCTCTGCCTCCCGAGTGTACTAGTACTATTCTTATTAATTTCATGTGAAAATAACAATTTCTGGGTTCTTTGGTTTAGGAAATGAGTAACACTGGTCCTACATTCCCAGAGGCCAACAAGCAGTCACTTACTCTGGCAGCTTTGACCCACCTCTTTGCTTGCCTAGCTTAGGTACCTGCCCAACCTCCAAGATGGTGTGTGCGAGTGTGCGTGAGTGAGTGTGCGTGTGTGTGTAAATGAGTGTGTGTGAGTGTGCGTGAGTGAGTGTGCGTGTGTGTGTAAATGAGTGTGTGTGTGAATGAGTGTGTGTGTGTTTGAGTGTGCGTGTGTGTGTTAATGAGTGTGTGTGTGAATGAGTGTGTGTGTGTGAGTGTGGGTGTGTGTGAGTGTGCGTGAGTGAGTGCGTGTATGTGTAAATGAGTGTGTGTGTGAATGAGTGTGTGTGTGTGTGTGAGTGTGGGGGGGGAGGTGTTCATGGCATGGGGTAATGTGTTGGAGTTGATTCTCTTCTCCTACCATGTGGATCCAGGGATGAAACTTGTTTCATCAGGCTTTCTGGTAGGTGCCTTTATCTCTGCAGGCAGAGCCCTCTCTCCTCTCTCTCTGCTCTCCCTCAACCCTCCCTCCTTCAGCCATCTGTCCACCTTCCCTCTCTGCCCACCCTCTCTCTGCCCTCTCTAAGGCTTGTAAACCTGGAACCCTGGGCTAGAATCTATGCGGGTGGAGAGCTTCCCAGTTCTTGGCTGTTCTGTAAGGCTCTCTACTGCCGAGCACTGGTGAGCTCTGGCCCTCCAGGGTTTCTTCCCCACTGACTGATGTCTGGTGCCCAGGTTGAGAGGAGCCCCTGCCCTTGTAGGCACTGACTGTGGGTCAAGCACTACACTCCTCAGATTCCCCTTGTCAGCTCTCCGGGAGGCCAGCCTGACATTCCGGCTGCAGAATAGCTAAGCTTGGTAATCAGGGCTGCTGTCCGTGGGGGCCAGGATGATAGCAGACTCATCTGCATATGTGACCTAAGACAGTAATTAAACCTGGGCGCCCCAGGGGTGAGAAGCAAGCACATTAATTCCGGAGCAATTAAAAACCCCCTAATGTCACCATGCAGAGCCACCGCTTCTGAGACTGGCACCGACTGATGACAGTCACCTTCGGGCTCCCTCATGTGGCCACCAGACAGCCACACATGTCTAAGAAGAGCACACTTAGGCCTCAGAGGCAGCAGTTCTGCTTGAGCACCAGCCCTTTTCTGGGTCCTGCCACTGTGCAACGCCATGCTGGGAAGACAAGACCAAGATGCTTTTCCTTGGCAGTGGCAAAACACAGACGACAGGCGCCATTTTGCCAGCTTCGGATTTCAGCGAGGGCATTGAATATGCTAACTAGGTATATATGCTGGGACCCTGGAGGAGCCAGGTTCGACTGCAGCTCCGACTCTTCTGCTGTGTTCTGGGGGCTTCAGTGACCCGGAGGCCTCGACCCCTTGTGGAGTCTGAGTGTGCCTGCAAGTTATTGCGTTCCTAGATGGAGGGCATTGGCCTTTGCTGCTTTGAGAAACACGTTCAGCATAAGTGAGCATACTACCATCCACTCAAATGTACATATACACTCAGACCCAGCAGCACGGCCCTCTGCCAGGGGAAACAGCTAATGTCACAACCCGTCTTTTGTCTATTCTTCCTTTGTTACAAGGTAAACTCTCTGAGACTGTGCAGTGCTCAGTACCATGGTTCCCAGACTAAGAAGGGCACCTGGAGCACAGCAGGTGTCCCAGTGAGCAAATAAACAACCTCCAGTCCATTCATAGCCTCCAGTCCATTCCTGGTGGCTTCATGTGCCCCAGAGGCCCAGTCATCCATGCCAGAGGAAGTCTATGTTTTGCTTGTATGTTTCTTTGGTTGACATTAGGAGGTATGTCTCATGTTGCCCAGGCTGGCCTTGAACTCACGAAGTAGCCAAAGAACACTGCCTTATTCTCATACCCAGCAACCACACGGTGGCTCACAACCATCTGTAATGAGGTCTGGTGCCCTCTTCTGGCCTGCAGGCATACATGTGGACAGAATATTGTATACATAATAAGTATATAAATAGCCGGGTGTTGGTGGCACACGCCTTTAATCCCAGCACTCGGGAGGCAGAGGCAGGAGGATCTATGTGAGTTCGAGGCCAGCCTGGTCTAGAAGAGCTAGTTCCAGGACAGGAACCAAAAAAGCTAGGGAGAAACCCTGTCTCGGAAATTTAAAAAAAAGTATATAAATAAATATATATTAAAAAAAAAAAACAGATGCAGACTCCCCAGTCTGTGAGGACTCCCACACACACCCAGCATACACTGCACTTTGATTTTGTTGAGACAAGGTAGGCCATGGACTGACTCCTTGCGGTTCCCTTGCCCCAGCCTCCCCAGTACCCCACTCATCTCAACTGGCAATTGCAGCTCTCCCCAGCCCTCATGCCAGGGGTTGAACCTGGACTCTTGCATATTTAACTCTTATCTTTAGCTCTGAGTCCTTGAGTTAAGTTTTGTACAAGGTGTTACACATATATGCCCATACCCTCATACAACTTGTTGAAGAGAAATCTGAGGGGCTAGAGAGATGGTTCAGTGGTTAGAGAACTCACTGCTCTTCCAGAGGACCAGGTTCAATTCCCAGCACCCACATGGTGGCTCACAAATGCCTGGAACTCCAGTTCCAGGGGATCTGACACCCTCACACAGATATACACAAATAGAAGTCTGAATTACTAAGGGAAGTTTTTTTTTTTGTTGTTGTTGTTGTTTTGGTTTTTCGAGACAGGGTTTCTCTGCAGCTTTGGAGCCTGTCCTGGAACTAGCTCTTGTAGACCAGGCTGGCCTCGAACTCACAGAGATCTGCCTACCTCTGCCTCCCGAGTGCTGGGATTAAAGGCGTGCGCCACCACCGCCCGGCTTAACTGTATTTCTTGTCATCATTTATTCCATCGTCGAGAGCTTGCCTAGAGTGTGCGAGGCTGTGGGTGAGTGTGGTGGTCAACAACTGTACCCCTGGCTCAGACGCAATGATTTCCTCAGCTCACAAGCTTGAGGCAACCTGGATAAGCTAGCAAGACACCGGTGAAAGAAAAGGAAAGGACATGGGGGCCGGAGAGATGGCTCAGTGCTTAGAGTACTGGCTGATGTTGCAGAGGTCCCAAATTTGATCCCCAGCCCCATGTGGTGGCTCACAACCATCTATAGGTTAGTTCTAGAGAATCTGATGCTCTCATCCAGCCTTCATGGGCACCAGGCTCCCACATGGTAAAGACATACATGCAGTCAAAACACCCATACACATGAAATAGTTTTTAAAAATAAGCTTAAACGAAGGGAAGAGGGAGAGGGGAGGGGAGGAGAAGGTAGGAAAGAGGAGAGAAGCAGAGGGAAGGGCAGAACAGGGGAGGGAAGGGCCAGTTGCTGGAGTGGTCTGCTGTGGGACAACGGTCTTGTACTTGGTAAAGATTTGTCACCTGCATTTTAATAAAACGCTGATTGACCAGTAGCCAGGCAGGAAGTAGAGGCGGGGCCACAAGAACAGGAGAATTCTGGGAAGAGGAAAGCTCAGTCTGCAGTCATCACCCAGATGCAGAGGAAGCAAGATGAGAACGCCTCACTGATAAAGGTACCAAGCCACATGGCAAACACAGATGAGAAGCCTGAGCTAATAGGTCAACCATGGTGCCTCTGATTAATGTAGACCTTTGTGTGTTTCTTTGGGACTGAACGGCTGTGGGACTGGGCGGGAGAGAAACCTCTGTCAACATAGCGATTTAAGACCTCGGTCACCAATACAGAACCAAGACTCCCTCTCAAACACTTGAGGGCTGGAGAGTCAATCCGAGGGACCCTAAATCCTTTAGAACTTTCTGCTGGTACAGCTTCAGACCTCCGGCATCCTCCTTTTAAGCCAGTGGTCAGTCCTAGCTCCTCCTGCCTGGGCTCCCATTGGCCACCAGGGGGCACGGTAGAGCCGCCCTGAACCCAGGACCTGGGAGGCTGCCTGCTGGCTAGCCTTTCCTGGAGCTTTTCCCAGCTCTGTTCTGTAGCCCTAGCAGTTGGCACAGGTTCGCCCTTTCTGGTATTGGACTGAGTCTATCCTTGGCTCGCTGGGGCTCGGAGCCGGGGTGAAGTCAACCCAAAGCCTGGAACAAAGCTCAATGAGATGAATAGAGCCGTCTTTGGATAAAAGAAAATTCCTGGACAGCACGTCCTTGTCAACACCTAAGCTCTCCAGGGTTAGCATAGATGCCGTGGAAGGCACTGCGCCGCGAGATGCAAGGTGACCCTTCTTCCTTGGCTTACTTTGATTCTTCGGCCGGCGGGGAGGCAGCACCCAGCTATGGTTCCCTGCCAGTGGTCTTTTGCTCTCTGCCTTTCACGAACAGGCGGGAAGGCAAGGAAAGCAGAGCGAACCGTGGATCCAGCTGTTCTGCCACCAAACTCCACCAGCCCTGAAGAAGCCAAACAATCCAGGTGCTAAGCCGGGCCCTGCCGTCTTCCCTCTAGCACAGCTGTGTTTGGGGATGCCAGCCACACGCCAAGAAAACAAACAAACCAAGGCTGGGCAGGGCCTTTCCGGGGACTGACCTGATTCTCAGGATCTGAGCAGGACAGACACAGCCAGGAGTCCACCTGCCTGACAGGACCGGAGGGCTCCGTGCCAAGGCACTCATTTGGAGGGCCTCTGGCAGACCCAAACAGAGTACAGCGTGTCTCCCACACATCCTGCAGCAGCGGAGAGCGGCAGCGCCTGGTTGCAGGGTCATTCAGAGAGAATCATTCACGCCCCAGGAGGCAGGGATCCTGAACACCTGGCTCAGGAAGGGACAGCCTGAGGTGGGTTCCCTCCTCTTCCTCATTCTCCTCCCACACTTATCTCTTTCCACAGACACAGTAAGAAAACACCCCTGAGCTGACAAAGATAAGATCGCAGGAGATAGGAAGCTCAGGAGATTTTTGTTTCCTGTCTACCGCTCCAGACTCCGTTGAGATGGCAGATGGATGCTTCTGTTACACTTGTGTCTAATTTTCTCCTTCCTGGAAGAATGAAGAGCCCAGCAGCGTGACTGGAAATAGCACAGAAGGAACAACGAAGAACCATGCCCTGAGCTAATGTATTCCCTACATCACTGAAAGTGCTTTGACCCAGGAGAGAGAGTGGCTTCCTGTAGCACCCCATCATTAATCTGCGTCCCCCCACCAGCTCTTCAGCAGTTAAGCACCCTTGCTAGGCAAGCGATCCTCTGCTGAGCTGCACTCAGTACCCAGGGGCTGAGTTCCAAGCATGACACTGCTTTATGGGGCTGCTGACTTAGAAGTTCCCAGGAATGTTCAGGTGGTGATCCCTGGTGCCTGAAGGACGTGGGCTAAGTAATGACAACAGTGTCAGAAGAGGGTGGAGATTGGAGTCTGCCTGGTTCATGGGCTTTACATGGAAGCTTAAATGCCCACTCAAAGAGGCTTCAACCCAAGGCTGGGGTGTAACTCGGTTGGCAGAGTGCTTGCCTAGAGAAACTCTGGGTGCCGTTCCCAGCACCACAGAAACCAGGCGTGGGGCATAAACCCAGCTCTCAGGAAGTGGAAAGAGGAGGCTCAGAAGTTCAAGGTCAAACCTTACAGGCTTTTAACCCCAGCACTAGAGAGGCTGAGGTAGGCTGATGTCTGAGTTTAAGGTCAGCCTGGTCTACAGACTGAGTTACAGGACAGTCAGGGCTATATAGAGAAACCCTGTCTGGAAAAAACTCCAAAACCAAAAACCAGTGTTGGAGAGATGACTCAGTGGTTGAAGAGTGACTGTTCTTCCAGAGGACCCAGGTTCAATTCCCACATGGTAGCTCGCAACTGTCTGTAATTCTAGTTCCAGGGCACCCGACATCCATGGCAAAATATCAATGCACATAAAACAAAAATAAATTTTAAAATTAAAAAAAAAACAAACTAAAATAAAGTTGAAGATTATGCTCAGATACATACAGGGTTTGAGGCCAGCGTGGGATATAAAAGACACTATCTAAAAATTAATCAGTTAATTAAAAGGAGAAGGGAGAGGAGGCAGAGGAGCTGGCTCGTGGAGGGCGGTAAAGTCACAGAAAATGAATGGTGATGTTCCTCATCTCGTCAGCTCCTGAGCACCCGGGCTGTGCCCCGCGCATCGTGAGTCTGTTGGGCCATGTTTGTGGCTTCCCATCTGTTGCCTCCCACCTTCCCTCTCTTCCCCCGAGCCTCCAGCCCACGTGAGCAGGATGAAGTGGTGGCTCTGCCCTGACACGCCAACATGTGGGTCTCGGAGCCAGATGGTGCGTTCCGGGCCCACAGAGCAGCGAGGATGACTCAGCATGTGTTCAGATCTTTGTGGGGCAGAAAGCTCGCTCCTTACTGGTTCCTGCTTACCCATCTGCTATGGGTGGGAGATGGTGGAGCGTGTCCTCCAAGGGTGCTAGTGCTGGAAGCTTGGGCGCACGCAGTGTTTGCATGTTGAGACTGGGGGAAGCTTAGGAGGTGGCTCAGTGAGTAAAGGCGCTCACCGTCAAGCTTGGGAACCTGAGTTCTGTTCCTGGCCTCGCGTGGCGGAAGGAGTGAACGAACTCCCAAAGGTTTCCTCTAACTTCCAGACGTGAGTCTCTCTTCCCACAATTAAAAAAAAAAATGTAATTTAAAAACTTTAAAAAGAGGGGTCTGGAGAGATGGCTCGGGGATTAAGAGCACACTAGCTGCTCTTCTGGAGGGCCCGAGTTCAATTCTCAGCAACTACAGGGTGGCTCACAACCATCTGTAATGAGATCTGGCGCCCTCTTCTGGCCTGCAGGTGTTCATGCAGGGCCCTCACAAGCGAAAAATAAGTTTTTAAAGAGTAGGAGTGACTAGGTCATTGGGAATATGCCCCTAGGAGGGCTGCGCGTGTGGGACAAGCAAAATTGCCAGCACCGCCCCCCACATTCAGTTCAACACTATTCCCCGGAGATAGAGAGCATCAGATCCCACAGTTTGAGGCTTCAGTCCCCCAGGAACTATTAGACCATCAGAAACCCTGGGTTCCAGAACCTCAGTTACAAATCCCCACAGTCCCCTCCTCAGGTAGCATCCGCTCCCTAGACCATTTCACAGAACTCAGGAAAACACTAAGCTTATGTTTCCTGGTTTGCCATACAGGATTTTTACTTAAGGGTACAAAAAAGTAGCCAGAGAGACACAGAGGGTGGGGTCCTCGAGGCCCCTCCAATGCACCCTGCAGGGAAGCTGTCTAACCCCTCCCCCCAATTCTGCTGGCAATGAGAGTGAAGCTCGGGCCCTCGTACAAGCTGGGCAAGCTCTCTACCACAGCACTACGCAAAACAACGAGGCACAATCATGTTTACAGACTAGCTGCAGAAAGCCGGCCAAGTCGTCTGCTGAAGCGCTCACTACTCCTGACCTCTGCCACATTTTCCCCTCAGGATGTGGCTCAGTCCGCTGGGACAACCTGCTCTTGTTCAAGGTCGGTGAGAGAATTTGTTTTCAGTTTGATGATGGTGATATTTGTATGTAAGAGCAGGTGCGCGTGGACCACGGAGCATGAGGAGGGGACGGAGGGCAACTTTTGGGAGTCAGTTCTCTCCTCCTCAGGGAGTTCTGACGATTGACCTGAGGTCACTGGGCTTCTCTTGTTAGCTGGCTCCTCAGTCCAATAATTAATTTATTTAAAATAAGGCTACTTATTCTAATGTATATGGGTGTTTTGCCTGCATGTATGTCTCTGCATCACATGAGTGCCTGGCACCCGAGGAAGTCAGAATGGGTATTGGATCCCCTAAAGCACAAGTTATAGATGGTGTGAGCTGCCGTGTGGGTGCTGGGAATTGAACCCAGGTCCTCTGAAAGAATGGTCAGTGCTCTTAACCACTGAGCCATTTCTCCAGCCCCCTGGGAATTTCTTTATAGTCAGCTTTAAGACAAAAAGGCAGTGCAAAATTATGGCCTGTCTTTCAGAAGAGAAAAGTTTTTGTCTTGTTTTGTTTTGAGACAGGGTTTCTCTGTGTAGCCTTGTCTCTCCTGGAACTCACTCTGTAGACCAGGCTGGCCCGCCTCTGCCTCCTGAGTGCCGGGATTAAAGGAGTGCTCCACCTCGGCCCTGCCTCCACCTTGGCGATTGACAACTCCATTCAAGCTTGACCCAGGGTCTAGCCCGTGGGAGACAAACTCTCCCCAGGGGACACACTCCTAGTCCCCAGCCTGACATTTACGGATTAATCGTCCTGCTATGCACCCAGTCCTCAGTGACAATATTGCAGCACTGGCCTTCAATACCTCAAGAACTGGAGTCTCCCCGCAGGAATGGAGCCCAGTCTACCCAGGAACCTCTAAAGATCGCCGCTAGGCAAAGACATGCAAAGCATCCTGAGGCATCCAAAGTACACACTGAATCCCAAGTGGTACTCTGCTCCCAGGAAGACGTCGAGGAAGGGGATATATATTCGTAGGATGGGATAATTATTAGCGACAGCTTTGATGATCTCACTCTTTGTTAGCCAATGGAATTTCGAGTCTGGATGTGAAAAGGGGATCACTGCTCTTTTTCATAACTGGTTTCTAGGGGCCTTTGGGTAGATTCTCAGGGATCTGGCTGGTCTGTCCCCAGGCATTTTCCAGTTCAGGGAACTCTTAAGCAGATTTTAGTCTTTAGGGTGATTTATTGCTTTTACGTGAGGCCCTTTAGAAGACATAAGCTCTTTGGATTACTTTAGAAGCAAAATGTTTTTATCATGAAAATATAAGATCCCCTTTGTGTGTGCCGCCCCACCCCCACTCCCATGAGTGCATAGAGGCCAGGAGGGGGACTTCGGGTGCCCTGCTCTGTAGCTCTCCAATCTTATTCCCCTGAGACAGGGTTTGTGATTTAACCTGGAGCTAGGCTGAGGCCATCAAGTCCTGGCGATCCTCCTGCCTTTGCACCTAGCACAGCACTAGGGTTCAAGGCCTGTGCAGCCACATTCAGCTTTTTATGAAAGTGCTTTTTCTGTGAGAACTCTTATCTACCCAGCTATCTCCCAGCACCTTCTACATTTTTTTGTTTATTTATTTTGTTTTTCTTGAAACCAAGTCTCTTGTCACCCAGGCTGGCTTCAAAGTTGCTATGTAGCTGAGGATGACCTGGAGCTACTGCCCCTGGAGTTCTGGGGTTCCAGGCCCGTGTCATCATGCCTGCTTTAATGGGGTGCATGCTACCAACCGAGCTACATCCCCAGCCCCGGAAAGATCCTATTTAGGAAGTGGTTCAGCAGTCCTTTATCATAGAAAATCAATTATTGTCATGCACGAGGGGGCTGGAGTGCAGTGTAGTTGGTAGAGTGCTTGCCGAGCACCGGTGAGATTGTGGGTTCAATCCCCAGCATCATTTTAAACTGAGTATGGGGTATATTCCTGTCATCTCAGCACTCAGGATATGGAGGCCAGAGGACCAGAAGTTCAAAGTTATCCTCAGCTACATGGGCCAACCTGGGCTACATGAAATTCTGTCAAAAAAATTATAAAATTAATTGTAAATCAGCCTTGTTAAGAATCAGCCAAATGATTCTGTAAAGACTTTAACCTTTTAGATAAGTACTGTTAAATAATGAACAGTAAAATATAGATGAAGTTAATGCGGGATACATAATGATCACGGGAATGGGCTTAACAGCCTCGGCATGCATCAGGAAACGTAACTTCTGTGACACAGACGAGACGGCTCTGGACCCAGACCAAAACAATTTAATTAAGCTGTGATATTTTACCAGATAAACCTCAAGAGTGAGGCATATATTATTGCTGCAGGTCTGGGGAGGGGACAGGCAGTTAAGTACCACTGCGGGGAGGGGTGAAGGGGTGCAGACCTTGGCCGGTCATTAACAGTTTCCCTTTTTATAAACCAGAAGCCGAACAAATGCACTCCTTGGAAAACATATTCCCTCCTCCAGAAATGGCTGCAACCTCCTTTTGTTGGACTGTGGCATGTACCAAAATAAGTGCCGAGCCAACAGTTGTTCAGTTGGAGTTATTTTTTAATTGTTCTTTGGGCTGCGTATTTTTAGCGCTTAGATGAGAAATCAATCTATTAATTTTCATTACTCAGAACCCAACAAAAACACGGCTTTGGAAGGCACGGCTGACTAATGAAAAGGAACTCAGAAAGGCAGATGAACCAGGGCCTTGGCCATCAAGACACTCAACTTAAGACGATAGGAAAAGACTAGCTTTTATTTTATTATTTTTTAATTATTTATTTTTATTTTAAGTGCAATGGTGTTTAACCTGTATGTATGTCTGTGTGAGGGTGTTGTATCCCTTGGAACTGGAATTGTAGACAGTTGTGAGTTACCATGTGGGTGCTGGGAATTGAACTGGGGTCCTCTGGAAGAGCAGCCAGTGCTCATAACTGCTGAGCCATCTTTCCAGGCCCGGGATTTTAGTTTTAGGAAAATAGTGGTACGGGCATGCAATCTGAGAGTCCATCCTGGGCTACATGGTGAGGGTTATCTCATACTGCTCCCAGCACCACAAAGCCAAAGTGCCTACCTTAGTTATCTGCATTTACATTAGTCCAACAAGATGAATTTGTGTATGTTCAAGAATTAAAACACTTGGAGATCTTACTACACTCAGGAGGCAGAGGCAGGAAATGCGTTACTGGTTCCAGGCCAGCAAGTTCTACACAGTGTGTTCCAGGCCAGCTGTGACTACATGGAAAGACATGTCTCAATAAGCAGACAGACAACACTCTTACAGAATATTATCTTAACTAGGCAAAGATATTACATTTGTTTATGCTAAGGATTATTACTTTAACTATGTAAAGGTGTGTTAGATTTGTTTCTGCTGCCTTTGTTAAAGGTGCAAAAATGTGGACCTTTAATCTCAGCACTCGGGAGACAGAGGCAGGCAGATCTCTGTGAGTTCGAGGTCAGCCTGATCTACAGAGTGAGTTCCAGGACAGTCAGAGGTGTAATATAGGAAAACTCTGTCTCAAAAAAACAAAAACAAACAAACAAATAGATCTAATGATATATTACATTTGTTGGTGCTGGGTTTGTTTAATTATGTAAAGGTGTGTTGCATCTGTTTCACCTTGCCTGCCTGAGGCACCTGATTGGTCTAATAAAGAGCTGAATGGCCAATAGCTAGGTAGAGAAAGAATGGGTGGGGCTGCCAGGCAGAGAGAATAAATAGGAGGAGAAATCTAGGCTCAGAGGAATGAGAGAAGAAAAGAGAATGAGGGAGAAAGAGAGGGACATCCAGGAGAAGCCAGCAGCCGCCTGCCAGCACACACAATGAGCAGTGAAAGTAAGTTATACAGAAGGGGAAAAAAGGGGGGAAAGCCCTGAGGCAAAAGCAGATGAAGAGAAACAGGTTAATTGAAGTTAAAAGCGCTAGCCAGACTAAACCATCTACAATGAGATCTGATGCCCTCTTCTGTCATGTAGGCATGCATGCAGACCGAATACTATATACAGAGCATATAAATAAATCTTAAAAGAAAGAAAGAAAGAAAAAAGAGCTAGCCAGAAACAAGCCTAAACTAGGTCAAGCATTCATAACTAACAATAAGTCTCCATGTCAAGATTTGGGAGCCAGTTGTTGTCCTAAAAGAAAACCTGGTACACAACACAGTTGCATATTTTGGTCTGGTTGTGTGCTAGAGTAGCTGCTGGCGTGTACAAGGCCGTGGGCTCAGTCTTCAGTACAGCCAACAGAAAAGAAAATTAGACTCTTAAATGCCATGGGCTAGTTATTTAGTTATTTATTTATTTATTTATTTATATGGACTTGTGTGTACCTGAGTGTACTTATGTGCACTGTGTGTGTAGGAGCCTTCAGGGGTCACAAAAAGGCACCAGAACCCTGGAACTGGAGTTATAGGCAGTTAGTTATGAGCCACAGTGTGAGTGTTGGGGTTTGAACCCAGATTGTTTACAAGAGCCTTCCTCCAGCCCTAGAGATTATATTTATGCGATTATTTGACCAAGCTGAGGAGTAAAGAACAATGAAGTTCTCTGTATCTTGGTGTCACCTGCCTGCCCTTCCCCACCACGAAGCCTGCTGTCACTTGGTGCTCACTGCGGGCAGAAGTCTTTTCTCATGTCTGTTTAATGAACGACCTGAGCTGTGTGCATCTGTTTTTATGTTGTGAGACAGTGGGATGCAAGGTGCAATCTGGGTGCCCCATCAACCATTAGCAGCTCTGTAGGAAGAGTCATGTGAGCAGGAAAGAGGCAGCCTCATTGCAAAGCCTGCAGCTGGAAAAGAAAGTCTCTGGGTCGTCACTATTGGGATGGCCTCAACTTCAAAGTGTGGTCCTTTGAGAACCAGGGAGAGATGCTTCCCCCAATGCTGTGTGTGTGTGTGTGTGTGTGTGTGTGTGTGTGTGCAGTTCGTTTAATTTTGTTTTTTGTTTTTTTTTTTTTGTTTTTCTTTTTTGTTTTTTTTTTTTTTTTTGTTTGGCTCCCCGTCGGGGAATCGAACCCCGGTCTCCCGCGTGACAGGTACTTCGTTTAATTTTGAAGGGATTAGCAGGGTACAGTGGAGCCTTAATCCCAGCATTTGGAAAGGAGAAGCAGGATCCCCGAGTTCGAGGTCTGAAGTAATAAGAGCGGCGGGGCTGCGTTCCCAGCACCCCGGCCGCCTGCTCGGCTAGCTTATGCCCCAAAATAATTACACAGACACTGTATTCTTTTAAGCACTGCTTGGCCCATTCTCTTCTAGGCTAATTCTCACATATTAATTTAGCCCATTTCTAATCATCTGTGTGTAGCACCCCAAGGTGCGCTTACCAGGGAGATTCTAGCCTATGTCCATCCTGGGTCGGAGCTTCATAGTGTGCGTCTGCCTGGGAGCTGGGGCATGGCGTCTCTCCTGAGGCATCTGCTCCGGAGAGCAGAGCTGTGGAGTCTCTGAGCTCACTTCCTCTTCCTCCCAGCATTTTGATCTGTTTACTCCTCCCACCTATCCTCTAACCAATAAAATGGGCCAGGGCAGTTCCTTTATTAGCCAATGACCTTCCTCCATCAGAGGTCAGCCTGGTCTACAAAGTGACTTCCAGGACAGCCAGGGCTATACAGAAAAACCCTCTTTCAAAACACACACATAGGTCTGGAGAGATGGCTCAGTGGTTAAGAGCACTGCTTGCTCTTCCAAAGGTCCTGAGTTCAATTCCCAGCAACCACATGGTGACTCAAAACACACACATACACACAAAAAGATTTTAAGCAAAGTCAAGATTTTTGCGTTGTATAAATTTAGGATTACCTGCATTCATAGCTATCCTGGGCCAGATGGGATCCACAGGCCTGAAATCTGCCAGACCTGGGGAATTAATTACTCTTTTCTCCTCAAATGTAGAAATGTAGACCACATTTGCAACACACACACACACACACACACACACACACACACACCATACAGGGTTTCTCTGTGTAACAACCTTAGCTGTACTGGAACTAGCTCTATAGACCAGGCTGGCCTTGAACTCACAGATCTGCCTGCCTCCTGGCTCTGTAGACCACATTCTTCAATTGCTTACATTTATTTATGGCGTGCGGGGAGGTGTGTGTGTGTGTGTGTGTGTGTGTGTGTGTGTGTGTTAGTGTGTGCTTCAGATGACAATACACAAGTCAGATCTCTTTCTACCACGTGAGTACCAGGGATCAAACCCACGTTTTGACTCTTGGCGGCAAACACCTTTGCCGTCAGCAGGCAGTGCAGACCACATTCCCTAGCTCCTTGCTGAGCTGTGTGCAAGCCTGTCTGGAGCCTGGCTTGTGCTTGGGCTGGTTGCTTGTCTTCCCTGCCCCCATACATTCAGTGTGTGGCTCTGTGATTCTAGGAAGCCCCACCACAAACCCATTCAGGAAGTCAGGGCTTGGGCTAGGTTACACCAAAGGAGGCCACTTCCCTAGTGGAGCCAAATTTGGATCCATAGCCAGTTTTCCCAGTGCGACTTTTTTTGGAAAGGCCGGAAGATCAAAACAAATTTCAAAGTAACACTCGACATTTCTGTCTTTCCCCTCTCTCCTGCATGACTGTACCCTGAGATGATGCCATTGCTCGGCCAAGCTGGCGGAATGTGTGCTTTGTCTCCTCAAACCCTCGCTTCTGACCTTGGCGTGCCTTGTAATTTTGTGTTGGAAGATAGACATGAGGTGGGGAAAAAGGACTGTGGTAAGTGGGCCTCTAGTGACGGCTGCTAAGTATGGGAACAAGACAGGCTCTACTGTCCTGTAATTCGGGCTTCCTCCTGCAGTGAGTTGGGGCTCAGGCTGTGACTTTCATATGTACCTCGCAGAACTTTCTCCAGGCCAGTGAGGCAATGGTGAAATAATTCCTTCTTTTGTTTGCTTGGTTGTTTTTCAAGACAGGGTTTCTCTGTGTAGTCTCAGCTGTCCTGGAACTCACTCTGTAGAACAGGCTGGCCTCGAACTATACCTGCTCCTTTATATGAAAAGTCTGGAATGTTTGGTGGAAAGCATCACCTTAGCTCCTGGCACCCCTTTATACAAAAAGTCTGGGTTGTTTGACTGGGGTCTTTACCCCAGCTCATGGCATAAGCTCCCTCCCCTGGGAGTTGCCTCAGCCCAAACTCCACCTCTGAGAAAGCCCACCAAATGGTGACCCCTCTGCAGGGAGGGTCAAGAAAGCCTGCCAAACAGTAACACCTTCCCAGGGAAGGTGAAGACCACTCCCACAAGCTATTTAAACTGTCCCCCAGATAATGAACATGTGGTCTCCAGGTTCCCGGTTGTCTCCCCTTTCCTCACTTTGTTGGGGTCTGCAGACCCCTGGTCCCTTGACTTTCTTTGCCTGCCTCAGACCCTTTGGCTGCTGGAGTGAACGGAATAAACAACCTGTTATCCTGTGCTTGCAGCTGCTCTGAGCACAAGACCTTCATCAGTTCCTGATGGCAGGGGAGTGGTTTCTGGTGGGTTTTATAGCTGAAAATCCCAAGAGCTGGGGCATGGCTATCAGTAAAGGATCCCTATATAAGCCTCCCTGGAGCCCAATAAGGTTGGCAAGTTGGCATTCTTGGTTCAAGGATGACCTGTGTCCTTGTGTCCCTGTGTCTCTGTGTATGTGTTTAAATCTCCAGCCTAGTTCCCGGCTTTTGAACCGTCCCGTAGTGCAGGTGCTACAAGTGGAGGCCCCAGCAAGATTGGGGACTAGGGAGATACTGAGAGATCCCCCTCGGAAGCCTGGCCAGCAAGCAATGAGAGATTAATGGTGAGGTTAGATTGAAGATGGGAGCCAGTAATTCTGTTCAAGCATTGACCGGACAATTGATGATTCTTTTAGAGAAACTATTAAAGCTGAGACAGCACAAGAGTTTATTAAGACAGTTTTAGATTGCTCCCTGATTTTCACAGGCAGGGGGAACAGGTAAAAGCTGATCTTCAAAAAGCTTTGAAAAAGTGAGGGCCAGAAGAATTTCCCATGGAAATAATTTTGTTATGGCATTTAGTCAAAGACTCTCTTCTCAGCGACAATGGAAAGGTGAAGGAACAATTAAACAATTTAGCCAAAACTTTTGAGGAAATTCAGGATGAAGTATCTGTGACATCTATTAAGAACTTCATGAAGGAGGAGGAGGAAGAAAGGAGGCAAACAGAGATGTTTCTGTAAGAACTTTGTGGCAGAATCCATTCCTTGCTGTTTCGAATCCTTTTGCTGCTGTCTCTACTCCTATTGACTTAGAGGCAGAAATCTGAGAAATGCAAGATAGATTAAATAATCTAAGTGGAAAGATGGTTCAGCAGTTAAGAGCACTGGCTGCTCTTCCAGAGAACCAGGGTTCAATCCTCAGTGGTGTGGGGAGTCGAGGTGGAGCTAGACCAAAGACTTGTTTTCAGTGCAGGTAACCGGGACATTTCAAAAGAAACTGCCCTGTGTGTAGAGGGGTGTGTAGTCAGCCCAGGGGAAATTCAGGTATTTGCCTGAAATGTCAAAAGGGGGCCCATTGGGCTAATGAGTGCAGCTCTATAACCGACATTCAAGGAGATCCCCTTCTCGTTTTGGGAAACAGGAGGAGGGGCCTGCCATGGGCCCCCAAAATGCAGTGAGTGGACCAGCTGCTCCTATCAGATTCATTCCTCAAAGAAAAGCCTCACTGTCCACGACCTTGTCCGAGGCACCCCAGGAAGCACTGGACTGGACCCCTGTGTCTCCACCCAGGCAATATTGATCCCACACATGGGTGTGCAGGTACTGGAGACTGGAGTATATGGACCTATTTCAGAGGGGTTAGTTGGAACTGTCTTGGGAAAAAGTAGTTCAGTAGTTAAAGGAATTAAAATTTTACCAGGAATTATAGACTACGATTATACTGGAGAAATTAAAATTATGATTGAAGCTAGGGCAGGAGTCCTTGTCATCCCTCAAAGAGCGAGAATAGCTCAACTGGTGCTTTTGCCCATACTTTGCTCTACTAATCCATTCTTTAAATAAGAACAAGGGGACAAGGGGTCTGGTTCCACAGGACTCCCTGGAACTTTTTGGGTTTCTAGTTTAGAGTACTGCTCCACACTTAAATTAACAATTAATGGAAAAAAGTTCAAAGGTCTTCCAGATACAGGGGCTGATTCTTCTGTGATTGCTAAAAAACATTGGCCCATGGCCTGGCCTCTACAAACAGCCTCTATGGCATTACAGGGTATAGGAATGGGCAGTTCTCCAGAGTGCAGTACCCAATGGTAAGATTGGAAGGATAAAGAATGTCATGAGGGCATTTTTTAGACCATTTGTCCTGGAACACCTCCCCCTGAATTTATGGGGAAGAGATATTTTGCAAGCTATGGAGTGGCATCTGGTTTGCTGTCATCCTGGAGCCTTTAGGCAGCTGCTTTTTGAGTTATTGTTATTTTTGGCCCTATGAAATGGGGCTAGCCATGGAATGGGACACAATAGCAGATAAAACCAGATTTTAGTTGGCAGGTGTCCTTGATTCAGAAGAGTTGGTACCAATGGTGAAGTCCCAGGAGCTGGTGCAGGTGTTGGTATTATGAGTAGAGTGCTTTGTGAGTTGATCTTGGCCCAGGCAGCAGGAGTGACCTGTAAAATATGCTTGAAACTGGCTGGGGTTAGTGTAGCAAAACTTTTTCCCCTGGAACCAGTAAGAGAACTGGAACAGATTCACATCTTGGTGTCATAGCAAAAGGCTACTGCTTTAGATTAAGACAATTAAAGGAATTGGGAACCCTGGATTCTTTAACATCCACCTGAAACCTGTTAGGCACACCTGTCTGTATTTTAGCAGGAAACTTTATTAAAAGTTAACAGTACCTTAAATTATCAAATGCCACTAGACAGATCTGGGAGGGATAAATGAGCAAAAACGAGAGAGCTTTTTAGCTATGCAGGCAATGCTAAATCCTCTCCTTAGTCCTTGGAGAACACCAGTCTTAGAAGCAGTGCTTGCTGTTAGCTGTTGGGTATAAGAATGTGTTGGGCAAGCCGGGCGATGGTGGCGCACGCCTTTAATCCCAGCACTCGGGAGGCAGAGGTAGGCGGATCTCTGTGAGTTCGAGACCAGCCTGGTCTACAGAGCTAGTTCCAGGACAGGCTCCAAAGCCACAGAGAAACCCTGTCTCGAAAAACCCAAAAAAAAAAAAAAAAAAAAAAAAAAAAAATAGAATGTGTTGGGCAGGTCTTTTTCCATCTTCGTCTAGGAGAGGCAGCTTCGCTTCTGCCTCTCTCCCCACTTCTCTGCTTCCCCCCTTCTCTGTCTCTTTCTCCTCTTCTCTCTCTCTCTCTCTCCCTCTCTCTCTGCCCCCCCCTTCACCCTTCATCCTCCATAACCCCCTGAATAAACATTCAACCTCACCCTGCAAAAAAAAAAAAAAAAAAAAGAATGTGTTGGGCAGAGGGGAGATTTAGTCTACCTGTCTTGGCAGGATGAGAAGATCTATTCCCCTGGTGAAGCATCCAGAAAACTGAAGAGGTAGAAGAATGCTTTTTTCTGTGTGGGTGGGTTTACCAAACCCAAAGGCAAGGCCTGCAGGTGGAAGGTCTTCTGTCTTCTTAGAGGAGCTAAAGGGTGCTGCGGAAGCTGCCATGTCTGTGTTAGAAGCTCTTTTTGTTAAATGCCATACCCTCAGATCTGTAAAGACACCTGAGAACTAGGTACCATTACCTGTTATTTAAACTAGACATATAAGCTAAATTTAGGCGTGTATTTTATCCAATTAGTTACTGTTTAACAATGCTAGTAACAGTAAGAAGATTAAAAGGAATATTTAGTAAGTCAAAGAATATTAGCACGTGTGGGTACCCTTACCAAAGATGGCAGACTAGCACACATGGGTACCCTTATCCAAGATGGCAGACTGGCACATGTGGCTACCCTTATCAAACATGGCTGACTAGCACATGCAAGTATCCTTACCAAAGATGGCAAACTAGCACAAGTGGGTACCCTTACCAAAGATGGTGGTGAGGTTAAAATGGCAGTGAGGTTAAAACCCACGTGTTTATTTTTCCAGAGCTGCTGTAATCTGGAGATATAAGTTTTACTGGTCTTAAACAAGCACACAGAAATATAAATCAAACCGGGCGGTGGTGGCGCACGCCTTTAGTCCCAGCACTTGGGAGACAGAGACAGGCGGATCTCTGTGAGTTCGAGACCAGCCTGGTCTACAGAGCTAGTTCCAGGACAGGCTCCAAAGCCACAGAGAAACCCTGTCTCGAAAAACCAAAAAAAAAAAAAAAAGAAAAAAATAAATATAAATCAAGCACATCGCGGACATATATTTACACACTCATACAGACATACTGTGGCCACATCATTCTAACAGACAGACCAATAGGACACTTTTAGAAACCTGGGTCAGCTGACCAACTTTAAAAAGGAGGGTGGCAAAAGCCAGAAAAGCACAGAGGTGATCCCATACATTAGAGTGGAAGGACGGGGGGGGGGGGGCAGATCTGTTGTAGAGAGAGTCCCAGCGTGAGACAAACAGAAAATAGCGGGGGTGGGGTAGTAAGGAGGGTGGGTAGTTAGGGGAGTGAGGTGGGGGGGAGGTTGGGGGTGTGGACCAGAATGATCCTAGCGTAGGTGGCAGAGACCAGCAAAGTATTGCAAACAGCTGATGGGCAAGCGCCCTTCTGAAGGGACAAAGGGACAGGCGATGGCCTTCGTTGTCCTAGGTCAATGGAAAGGGAGTTGTGTTGAGATCCCCGAATCCAGAACAGGATGGGAGCTGGTCACACCTCTGGGCGTGGCGTCTGAGCCTCATGGGCTACAAATAAGCAGAGAAGAAGCAGAAGAGGGGGCAGGAGCACACATCTAGAAACCGCAGGTTACAGAGCCTTGTTTGCTTTAAGTTAGATAGCCCCAATTTTTAAGGATTTTTGTAAAAGACCATCTAAGGGTGTTTTAGGAATGGACTTGGAATTGCAAGAAACCCATTAGAAGCACATGCCTGTGTGACTCAAGTCTGTCACTGTGCCCACTGAAACAAACCTTGAAACGGGGTTGTGAAAATTGAATGGCAGGCATCGCTGGCCACACAATCTTCACCTCAGCGAAAGCCTGGCTTCCACCATGTGGGTCAGGCTAAGGACTGCAACTTCAGTGAAAGCCCTAACAGTGAATGGGTCACCCCAGGAGCCCTACCGGCCATGCACTTTAAAAGAGAAACTCACCGAGGGAAGCCGATCTTGCCTGGTGGAGAGGGCACGTGGGAAGAGTGTTTTCCAGCATGTGGCCCTGGGCCCATGGGCGAAGAAACAGACCCTTTCGGTGGGAAACCTCCATCTGTTAGGAAAAATCTTAAGAAGAGCCTCTCCTCTGATGCAAAATAACTCCAATTAAACCAGATTAGACCAAATCAAAAATGCCCAAGTTTAATGAATACAGTGCTCTTGGGTGGCTGGGAGCAGGGCCGGAGGGGGTGGGGACGACAATGAGGGAGAGCACAGTTGCCTGAATCCACCTGTTCCTTTTTCTAGCATGAGCCTAAACTGACTGTGGGAGTGGTCCTGACCCTCCCTAGGGAGTGGTCAGTGCTTAGCAGGCTGGGAATTGGAGTCCAGACCAAGGCGACTCCCAGGCCATGGGCTGGGGTGTCGCTTCCAACTCAATATTACACTAAGTTACATGATAAAACACTTGCCCAGCATTGTACGCTCTGGGTTTAATCTCTAACACCATAAAACCAAACCCCAAACCACCGCAGTACTACGTCCTGAACATCTTTGCCTGACTCCTAGCATGTTTCCTTTCTAGTGCACACACGAGCAACCCCAGCTTGTCCTGAATAAAATCCAGAGTGGCTGCTTTCCTTTCCCCAACCAGAGGCTTGAGGACCTTTGTGAGCCACCGTGTGGTCGCTGGGAACTGAACTCGGTCCTCTGGTAGAGCAGCCAGTGCTCTTAACCTCTGAGCCATCTCTCCAGCCCCACATGAGGACCTATGTTCACATCATCACTGTGGGACATCACAGGGCTCCAGGAAGAAGAGCTCATGAGTATGAGGGTATCCCTAATACTCTGTGCTGTCCGTTAAACTTGGCAGAGCCTGAGACTGGTCAGTGGTGGATGCTTGGCCTACATCCCCCAGATTCTGTCGGGTCCCTAGAACTCAAAACAAAAGCCTGTTATTACTGAACCTACAGTTCATTGTAAGTTTGCCTGCCCTGGGCAGGGTCACATGGCCTTCTTGTGCAGGTAGGCTGTGAGCTACTATGCCTGTGTGTCAGCCTTCCCAGTTTTGGGTGAGTAGTTGGTCTGAAATCTCTCTACTCTGGTCGATCAAGACAATTTGTTGAATTTCAATTTTTTTTTCTTGTTTGGGGGAATTAATTCTCAACTCCTTGCATGCCACAACAAAAACAGGAAGTGGATACACGGAAATTAAATTCCACCATTTGGCCCTGTGTGCAGCATTTCCTTCTGTATTATGGTTATTAATCATCTGCCCTGTTGTGCTGGTTGCTTGTTTTTTTGTTGCTGTTATTGCTAATTTTTTGTTTGTTTGCTTGTTTTGTTGTTTTTTTGAGACAGGGTTTCTCTGTGTAACAGTTGTAGAACTCACTTTATAGACCAGGCTGGCCTCAAACTCACTGAGATCCACTTGCCTCTGCCTCCTAAGAGCTGGGATAAAGGTGTGCGCTGCCACCACCACCCAACTTGTTATTGCTGTTTTATTTTGTTAGCTTGACACAACCCCAGTCATCTGGGAAGAGGAAATATCAATTGAAAAAAGGCCTCCATCAGATTGGTCTGTGGGTCCTTATCTTGATTATGATTGATGTAGGAGGGCCCAGCCCACTGTGGGCAGTGCCACTCTTGGACAGGTGGTTCTGGGTTGTAGTATACAGGCAGTTCTGGGTTGTGTGAGAAAGCAGGCCGAACTGGGCAGTGATGGAGCACATTTTTAATCTCAGCACTTGGGTGGATCTCCGTGAGTTCGAGGACAGCCTAGTCTACAGAGTTAGTTACAGGATAACCAGGGCTACATACAGAAACCCTGTCTTGAAAAAAGAAAGAAAGAAAGAGAGAGAAGAAAGCAGACTGGGCAAGCCACGGGGAACAAGCCAGTTAACAGTGTTCTTCCATGGCTTTTGTTTCTGTTCCTGCCCTGACTCCCTTATATGATAGTCTGTAAACTAAATAAACCCTTACCTCCTCCAGTTGTTTTTGGTTGAGGTGTTTTATCACAGCAATAAAACCCCACTAAGACAATCAAGGCTGTAGCTCAGTAGTGGAGTATTTGTCTAACATGTATAAGACCCAAGCTGGTCTCCAACTCACTATGAAGTTGAAGAAGATTCTTAACTTTTTTTCCTGCCTTTGCCTTCCAAGTACTGGATGTCTACTGTGTGTGTGTGGGTGTGTGTGTGTGTATGCACCCCATGTGTGCTTAGTGCCTGAGGAGGCCAGAAGGGGGTATCTCTTCACTGAGCCATTTCTCCAGTTACCCCTCAGTCCCTTTTAAAACTTTTAATTTTGAGACTGGGGGAGGGGTCACCAAATTGCCCACTCTGGCCTTGAATGTGTGATACTCTTGCTTTGGCCTTCCTAATAGCTGAGTTTTCACATCTCCACCATGAGTCACAGTCTACACCATTCGTTTTGTTTGTTTTTTGCTTTGTTGTTTTTTTTTATTTTTTTTATTTTTTGAGACACTGCTTAACAGCTCTGGCTGTCCTGGAACCTGCTCTGTAGACCAGACTGGCCTTGAACTCAGAGATTCACCTTCCTCTGCCTCCTGAGTGCTGGGATTACAGATTGTGCCACCACTGCCAGGCAAGATAAGTACTTTTTAAAGAGAAGACTGGAGGAGAAGTAAGACCCATCTTATTTGTATTCTAATAGGAGAGACCCAACAGAGAGAAAAAGGAAAGAAAAAAGAAAAGAGAAGCAAACCTGCTGGAGCCTGGAGAGGGAGGGTTTCTGAGCCATGTCCTTGAGTAATGAGAGGGGATGGGATCAAATGAACAAGCAGAGGGCTGGGCTTTGATGGAGCAGAGATGATTCATTCCTAATTACAGGCAGGAAGCCAGAGTGTGGATTTAGAGAAGGATGCACGGGTGGGGGCTGGGAGAGTCGTGCAATTTCTCTGCTGATTGCGTCAATATTCACAAAGCACTTGGAAAGAACTCCATCAACTGAGAGTGAGCGGGAGGAAGTGTTGGGAGGGCTGAGCAGAAAGCAGAGGTTGTGAAATAACTGGCTGGAAAATCTAGGGAAGAAATTAACCAGGATAAGGTGTTGTACGATTGCCAGGGTGTGATGAGCCAGCTTGAGGTTAGTGGTCACGTGTTTGAAAGTGAACGCAGCCGGCCTGGGGAGACAGGTGCAGGTGCCTTCTAGGCAGCAATAGGAATTATCACCGAGGCTGTAGCTTTGCCCAGGGAGCAAGCGTCAAGAGGAGGACATTGCTAGGACACAGACAAGGCAAGGAACACTGGAACTGACCACAGAATGTAAACAGGTCTGTGGGGAGGAGAACATCTATTATATGTTTTAGGAGGATGAGGATATATCTGCCTGAAGGGTTGTTAGGGGGTAATTAGGTCACCAAGGTAATTCCACTTTGGCACCCCTGCCTGTACTCCTTCCTTGCTGTGTTTCCATGCTGACCCTGTAGCTCTCCGCCACAGGCCCAAGAAGATGAGCGCTTACGAGAGGCTGGGCAGATGTGGGACCATACTTTTGGACTTGTGGAATCCTGAACTGTGAGCTCTAAAACAGCCAGCCTGAGGCCGGGCGGTGGTGGTGCTTGCCTTTAATCCTAGCACTTGGGAGGCAGAGGCAGGCAGATCTCTGTGAGTTCGAGACCAGCCTGGTCTACAAGAGCTAGTTCCAGGACAGGCTCCAAAACCACAGAGAAACCCTGTCTCGAAAAACCAAAAACAAAACAAAACAAAACAAAACACAGCCAGCCTGCCTCCCCTTCCTCCTCCTCTCTTGCTTTCTCTCCCTCTCTCTCTTCTCTTTCCTCGAGTTGTGGATCAAACCACAGCTTTGTATGCACTATGGTAGGCAAACCAGAGCACAGCCTGTCTCCAGTAGCGTTATTTTTGAATCTTTGTGTGTGCTCGCGCATGTGTGCATGTACGTGTGAGTGTGGACGCACGTGCGCTACAGCCCCAGAAGATAGTGCTCAGCTTCCGGCTTGAGACAGTCTCATCAATGCTACACAAACTGGGCTGGCTGACCTAAGAGCCTCAGAGTACTTTTCTGTCTCTGCCTAGCACCTCAGTGTGGGAGCTTTGGCACTACTGTATGCTACCACACCTAGGTTTGTGTGGGTGCTGAACTCCAGTCCCCATGCTGGTGTGGGAAGTGCTTTAACCACTGAGCCATTCCCCACACCCCTCACCTCTGTTCTTAATAAGTGGCCCTATTTCAAATATTGGTACAGCAATGGAAGGAGGACTCACACACTACCACCATCACCACCCATCACCCCCACCCTCCCACCTATCCCCCCATCCTCCACCCCCACCACCCATCCTCCACCCCCGCCCCCACCATTACCACCTATCCTCCCACCCCCACCTATCCCCCACCCTACCTCAATCCCCCGCCCCCATCCTCTAAGGGAAGCTGCCTTGTCACTCTTTGTAGAAGCGGTTCCCTGAGACAGTTAGGTTTTGCATATATGACAGCCTTCAGTGACCAGGACAGGGCTGGGTTGATTTGCTTTCTCGCTCTCAAGAATTTTAACTAGGAAATACTCGAGTCATGAGACATTTGGCAGAAACAGCTGAAGCTGACAAGCCACAAGATCCAGAAAAGCCAGAGAAGCCAAGAGAGACCACATGACAAGCACAGTTCCGTGGAAGTTGTTGAGAAAACTGGGGCTGTGGAGAATAGGAGAGCTTCCTAGGGAAGGCGCTGCTGGGGCCGCGCCGGAGCGGTCTGGATTCCTACCCTTCTTGTCTCTCCCTCTGAGGTCAGACTCCTGTGGCTTCCCTGGACTCCACAGGGAAGGGTGTGCATTAGAAAGCCATTCTGTAAGGTGTAGCCTTCCTTTTTAATGTTTCTTGTTTTAGGAGGAGGGTGCGTGTGTGTGTGTCCTGGCACATGTATAGAGGTCAGAGGATGAGCTGTGGGAGTTGCTCTCTCCTCTGCCTTGTGGGTCCCAGGGGCTGAGCTGGGGTCAGCAGACTGGATGATAAGCTCATTTTCCCAGCTTGCTATCTCACCAGCCAGCCCTCTTTCCCTTTACAAATTCATCCTTTATCTTATTTATTTCTTTTACTTTGTTCCCTTTTTCTTCATTTAAAATTTCATAAGGCTGGAGAGATGGCTCAGCGGTCAGCCAAGTTCTTGCACTGCTCTTGCCAAGGTCCCCGAGTTTGATTCCTAGCATCCATGTTGGGTGGCTTACCACTGCCAAGCGCTCCAGCTCCAGGGGAATGGAAGGCCCTCTTCTGGTCTCCAAGGGAACCTGCACTCACATGTACATACACATAGCATAGGCACACACACATATGCATTTATACTTAATAAAAATTTTAATCTATTTTTTTATTATAGAGCCAGGGTGATGGTGGTGGCACACACCTTTAACCCCAGCACTTGGGAGGCAGAGGCACTGAGTCTGGGTTCATCCTGGTTTACAGAGTGAGTTTCAGGATAGCCAATGCTACACAAGGAAACCATCAAAAAAAACAAAAACAAAAACAAATTTATAATTACATTTATTTAATAGTGGGCCATGCCTGTGACAGTCAGGGAACAGCTTACAGTAGTCAATTATGGTTTTTTACCATGTGGGCTCAGGGACTCAAACTTAGACTTCCAAACTTGGTGACAAGCACCTTTTACTTGCTGACTATCTGGGCTGCCCCTCTTCCCTTATAAGACAGGGCTTTACTGTAGACCAGGCTGGCTTTGAACCCACAGAGACCCACCTACCTCTGCCTATCAGATACTGGGCTTAAAAGCACACACCACATAGCCCAGTGAAAAACAGATTTTAAAAAGAATTATTATTAGTGCTGGAGAGGGCGGGGCAGCGTGTGTACACAGTGAGTGTATGGAATGGGGTCTCTCCTTTCACCCTAAGGTAGGTTCTGTGGACTGAGTTCAGATGCCAGGCATCTGCAGTAGCGCCTTCACCCACCTGCTGACGCTTCTCCCTGGCAGTATTTATTTTGAGTTGGGGTCTTATGGAGCTCAGGCTGGCCAGAAATTCACTACTTGGCTGAAGATGACCTTGAAGAGAAGTGTGTGGGGGGGGATGGCTAGGAAGAGCAGTGGGGATTCCTAGGGGCTAAAATTCTTCTTCTTTGTGATAAAGGTAGACATAGAGGCTGGAGAGGTACTGGCTCCTTTTCCAGAGGACCAGGGTTTGGTTCCTGGGCACCCCATGAGGCAGTTCACATCCTCTGTGTCCACCTCACAGTGGTATATCACCCTGCCAGGTATGGGGTGCTGGGGATTGAACCCAGGGCTTTGAGCCTGTTAGATAAGCACTCCACCAACTGAGCTATGTTTCCCTGCCAACATTCTACGGAGCTTGGCAAATGTTTAATTAAAAATTATTTTATGCGTATGGATACATATCCGTCTGTGCACCGCTTGCATGCCTAGCTACCCAGGGAGAGCCAGAAGAGGGTGTGTATTCCCTTGGAGCTTGAGTTACAAATGGAGACGAATTGACACATGGGGCGCCCGGAGGCAGGTGCATCTTTGGGTTTGAGGCCAGCCTGGTCTACAGAGTGAATCCAGGACTGCTAGGGCTACATAGAGAAACCCTGTCTCAAAAAACAACCAAAAAAAAAAAAAACAAAAAACAAACAAAACAAAAAACAAAACCACGGGGCTGGAGAGATGGCTCAGAGGTTCAGGATGCTGACTGTTCTTCCAGAGGTCCTGAGTTCAATTCCCAGCAACCACATGGTGGCTCACAACCATCTACAATGAGATCTGGTGCCCTCTTCTGGCCTGCAGTCATACATGGAGGCAGCACACTGTATTGTATACATAATAAATAAAATAAAAAAACAAAAATAAACAAAAAGCAGCAAGCAAACAAATAAAAATATGTGCCAGGAGTGGTGGCACACCTTAATCCCAGCAGTTGGGAGGTAGGGGCAGGCAGATCCCTATGTGTTTGAGGCCAGCCTGGTCTACATAGAGAGTTCCAGGTTAGCCAGAGTTACATGGTGTACCCCTGTCTCATGAGCACATCAATAAACAAAAACAAATAAGCAAAATGAACGTGGGGCTAGAGAAATGGCTCAGGAGCTAAGATCATTTGTTGGTCTTCCAGAGGCTCTGGATTCAATTCTTGGCACCCACATGGCGGCTCACTCCAGTCCTACAGGATTCCATGCTGTCTTCTGCCCTGTTCTGGCACCAGGCACACAAGTGATGCACAGACACACATGCAGGCAAGACACAGAGTGCTTAATGTTGAAGCATTTTCTAGCTTGTATGGATGGGGCTCTGAGTTCATTTTCCAGTATCACACACACATATGCACGCATGTATGCATGCATGCATGCGTGCGCACACACCCCCGCCACTAAAGGAGCAGAATTGTAGTTGGGATTAAGAAGCACAAAGAATGTCTCAGGCATACACACGCAGGCTGGACATTCCAGCTTGCTTGCCTGGCAAAGGTGAGTCTTGGTGCTCTTCCTGCGTCAGAGTTCCTCTGCTCTGTCAGTTATTCCGTCAAATTCTGGGTTCCTCATATACTATTTTAGAAACTAAGATATATTTATTTGGGGAGAAGACTCCTTCTAAAGGCTACTTTGTCTTTTTTGTTTGGCTTTTAGAGAAAGGAGGTTTTGGGCATGGTTTTGAGTGGCAATTATTATGCCTTCATTGTCCCTAGAAAAATAACACCTCTTCCATGGTGAACCTAAGCAATCTCCCAGATAGGGGAAAATATTTATCCTTAAATGCAGCTTCCCCAGGGTGGACTTCTGCTCTTTGGCTCACTCAGTTAACGGTGGACAGCTGTTTCCAACAGGAAGCGTGGAATTGCATGGCTCCCTGAAATGCAAGGAAGACAGAGGGAGGAGGGTTCCCAATTATCAAACTTGGACTGGGGCCAAGATAATGAAACTCCTTGTCCCCGCCCCTCAGTTCTTTCACAAGTCCTAGGAGACTCTTAATAACCAACCACAAGTGGTCAGGTGGGCTTCGAGCCCATATCCAAGGCTTCCTTGCGACTCAGAAGAAGGGCATCAGGCCACCCCAGCTGATAGAGCTGGCAAACAGACGATAAAATAAAATCCGTCAGAGTCTGTGGTTGAACTGGAACCTCAGCCTCTCTCCACAGCCATTCCCACGCAAACAAAGGAAAGAGGTTGCTGATGCCTATTCTAAACACCATTTCGTTTTTAGCCTTTTAGATAGGCGCCCATGTAATCCCCTGCTGACCTTCCCCTCACCACTAGCTGAACTAATCCTCTTGCCTTCAAGTGCTGTGATCACATGCATGCCCCTGTATGCCCAGCTTAGATTTGTCATGTTTGTTTTACATATTTACTCTGCGTGTGTGTGTGGGGGGGTCACTGTGCCCACATATCATGAGACCATGTCACATGTATGGAGGTCAAAGGAACCTTGTGATAAACTAGATTTTCTTTTTTCAGCATCTGGCGGTTGTGGTGGTGGCTGTGGTGATGGCGGCAGTGGCGGTGGTGTTGAACTCTGTTCCTTAGGCTTGGAAGCAAGTACCAATGAACCACTTCGCTAGCACTGAAGCAAGCACAGTGAGCACCCATTTCTCCCTTGAGCGCAGGGCAGGGTCAGAGGCTTCAGGGTTGCTTACCTGGCCTGTGGGCCAGAGGGACCAGAGAAAGAAAAGTCTGAAGCACAGTAAATTGGTTGAAATCCCGCTGTGGTCCCATAAGCGCAAGATAAGCGGGCAGCACTTGCTCTTGTTTCAACCTGAAAAAGTGCAACTGGAGGTAAAGAAAGCACATTATTGGCTTGGATTTTCGCTACATAAACTTGGAAGCCAGTTCTGTCGGAAATGCCTGGAAACAAGCTGCAGTCTGTTACGAGGCTTGCCGAATCACTCTAGTTTTGCTTGAGGCATTTTAGGGGAATATAATTTACATGTTCCAAAGCTTGAGTACTTCTGGAAGATTACGAAGGCTAGTTACCAGACATATGTTCAAAGAGCTTGCATTCTTTCTTTCTTTTTTAATTATAAAAATTATCCATGCTTGAGATGAAAAGGAAGGGGAAAAAAATGAACAGAACAGACTCTAATGAAGTCAAAAGTCAGTCCCCGTTCTGTGCTCACCATGCGTTCATCCCATGCTCTGTGGGCTCACTGGAAATGGTTTCCATGAGGACGTTTTATTTTGTTTGGGGTGTGTGTGTAGGGGGCAGGCGTTTTACACAGTGCACATGTGGAGGTCAGAGGATAACCTTCCATTTTTCCATTCATCTTGTGGGCTCTAGAGATCAAACTCAGGTTGTAAGACTTTGTAGCAAATGCCGCAAAGCTGGGAGTGAGCTGCATCACTGCCCTTCCCACAGATGGACTCCAAACTCGGTCCTTTAAACATGCAAATAGAAGGCACAGGCCTTTACCCCACCACTTGAGAGGCAGGAGCAGGCAGTTATCTGTGAGTCTGAGGCCAGCTTGTTCTGTATAGCAAGTTCCAGGCCAGCCAGGCATACGTAATGAGATCTCATCTCAAAAAACAAAAACAAACAAAAATAATTAAGAGGGCTAGAGAGATGGCTCAGCGGTTAAGGTCACTGGCTGCTCTTCCAAAGGACCTGGGTTTAATCCTCACGTGGCAGCTCACAACTGTCTGTAATTCCAGTTCTAGGAGATCTGACACCCTCACATAGACATACATGCAGACAACTCACATAAAAAATTAAATAAAATAAAAAGGGTTTTTTTTTGTATGTGTTTTTTTAAATAATAATTTTAAAAGACTGGGCATGGTACTGCCCACCTTTAATCCTAGTGCTCAGGAGGCAGAGGCAGGGCGATCTCTGAGTTTGAGGCCAGCCTGGTCTACAGAGTGAGTTCCAGGACAGCCAGGCCTTGTCCCCCGCAAAAACACAACAAAACAACAAAAAACAAAAACAACCCCCCCCAAAAAAAAAGGAAAATAAAACTTAAAAAAGGAAATAGAATCAGGCAAGCTGATAAAACCTAGGGCCACCCTGAGCTTCATAAAACCCTCACTTAAAAACAGAAAAAGTGAAGGGTGGTGGTGCACGTCTTTAATCCCAGCACACAGGAGGCAGAGGCAGTCAAATTTCAGTGAGTTCAAGGCCAGCCCCTTTTATAAAGAGAGTTCTAGGACAGCCAGAGTTACACAGAAAAATTTTGTCTCAAAAAACCAAAACTAAAACCAAAACCAAGCCAAACCAAACCACCAAACAAACAAACAAAACCCCAAACAGAAAAAGCCCAACTAGCAATAGAAATGGCTGTGATCTGATCTCTCACTTAGTGACTCCCAGTCTTATCAGGCTGCATTTAAGCCACCAGTTACCTTTCTCACAGCTATGGAAAAAGACCCTGATTGAAGTCACTGGGGAGAAACTTCCTGGTGACTCATCCTCCAGGAGTACAGTCTGGAATGCTTGGGATTTCATGGCTCCAGGCGCTCCAGGCAGCTGCTCACACCACATCCACAGACAGCCCTGTTTCAAACAAACAAACAAACAAGCAAGCAAAGAAAAATTCCCATTTCCTAAAGCTTGCTGAAAAGACAGAAAGAATTTCTAATTTCTTATGAAAAAAAAAATCTCACTAGATAGTTAATCTCTTTACTGCCCAAGAATTCTTTAATGTCCTTAAGTCCTGGTTCCTTGAGCACTAAAGTGAAGGTGATAACACTGTATTTCCTGGCTGCAGTCAGGACTAAGTGGGAAAAGAACGTGACACACGCTGGGCGTGGTGCTTGGGGGCACAATAAGCTTTCAGTTATGGTTTCATAGTTGTTCTTTTTTGTTTGGATTTTGCTTTTGTTTTTTTGAGACAGAGTTTTCCTGTGTAGCCCTAGTTGCCCTGGAACTCACTCTGTAGACCAGGCTGGCTTTGAACTCACAGAGATCTGCCTGCCTCTGCCTCCCAAGTGCTGGGATTAAAGGTGTGCGCCCCCACCGCACTGCTAAATTGATAATTTTATGACGCTGCACCATATTATGCTTTATAATCATTCGGGATTTGGAGGATGCTACATGCATATTTGCATAAATTAAAAAAGCCCCCCCCCCCAGTTCCCAGCTCTTAGGGTGGAGGCAGGAGGATCAGCAATTCTAAATCTGTCCATGGAGAGGGCTCATGGAGCACAGTCCACTGGCTGTGCAAGCCTGAGTTCAGGTACTTCTCAGAGGTACTTTTTATTTTTTTGTCACTGTGACAACCCATCTTAGAGAAGAATTTATTAGGTGGGTGTTTCAGAGGTTTTATGTACATAGTGGTGGAGCCAAGGTGTGAGGACAGGAAGAGCTGAGAGCTCACATCTTGAGGGGAGCACACTGGGAATGGAGAGTCTTTGAAACCTTCAAGTCCACCTCCAGAGACACACATCCTTCAACAAGGTCACACCAAGCAGTTCTGCTAACGGGGGAGGGGAAAGACCAAGATTCAAATATATGTGTCTATGGGGGCCATTCTCCTTCAAACCACCACATTTCCAGAACTCACGTAATAGCTGCGTTTGTCCTCTGACCTCCACACGCATGTTGTGGCATGTATATATAAACACACAAACATACACACACATACACAAGAAGTAAGTATTATTGATTGGGTTTTTATTGAGACAGGGTGTCTCTATATATAGCCCTGGTTGCCCTAGAACTCACTGTGTAGACCGCTTGACTCAGAAAGATCCACCTACCTCTGCTTCCCTAGTGCTGTGATTAAAGACAGGCAGGCACCAACATGCCTGACCAGTAAATACATATTTAAAAAAAGGAAGTTCAAGGCCTTCCTCCATGACACCAGCCTGGACTACGAGAGATCTGACTCAAACAGATGTGTGTTCATGTGTCTCTCCATGCGTGTATGCCCATGTGTGTGCATGAACTGCAGAGGCCAAAAGAGTGTGCCAGCTGCCCTATGTGGGTGCTGGGAAAATGTACACCAGTCCTCTGAAGGAGCAGCAACTGTTTAGCCTGCTCGCTAGCCCTGGGGCCCTATTTCACTTGAAAGCAGTCTCTTTTTGCTGAAAGCTCCACAGAAAGATAGTGCCAAGAGCTTATTTGTGGGCCTGCGAGAGCACTCAGCAGATCTAGGCACTTGCTGCCAAGCTTGAGCACCTGAACTGGAAACCTGGAGCCCATGTAGTAGATGGAGCGACGCAAGACTCCTGAAGGTTGTCATGCTCACCACAGGAGCGCTGGAGCATGCACACAACCCCTAGAAAGAGAGAAATGTTAAATTAAAAAAAGACCTCATTTCTTCTTAGGTCTCTCTTGGGTCACACAATTCAGTGACATCTGTTAGCTGGAATTATTCTTAAAAGGAACTCTTGGATGTGGAAATTATAATCTGAATAGATATACCAAAGAGAAAATTATCCCTTTATTTGAAATAGATGGGTGAATTATTTTGAGCTATGCTCTATCCCTTAATTATTCTATTATGTACAGACCTTAACTCCTCTGAGAAGAGTGTATGGTTTAAGGACACCAATAAGCATTTTCAGAATTATTAACAAACTAACAATAGGTTGATGATTCACCCTGGATTCATGCCAGAGGCTGTGAAAGAACTCAATAAACATGATATGCATTTCAAAAACCAGTAATTATAATTAAAATTTCCAAACCCCTCAATCCTATAAATTATATTAAGTAGAATAGGAGTATTTGGCTTGCCCCGACTCAGGCTTGTAGTATGTGGCAGACACGGTGACTTTGTCTTTGAGCATAGTGGGAAGATAGTAAGATTTTTCAAAGGTGATAGATAGCTGCTTGTTTCTCTTTTTGTCGGCTTTTTTGAGATAGTCTGGAACTCACATTGTAGACCAGGTGGGCCTTAACCTCTAATTGCTATCCCCCTGCCTCTGCCTCTCTAGTACTAAGATTACAGGCATGATTCACCATGCCTTGGTGGTACGCTCTCTTAAAAAAAACCCTTCTGCGCACGCCTTTAATCCCAGCACTCGGGAGGCAGAGGCAGGCGGATCTCTGTGAGTTCGAGACCAGCCTGGTCTACAAGAGCTAGTTCCAGGACAGGCTCCAAAACCACAGAGAAACCTTGTCTCGAAAAACCAAACCAAACCAAACCAAACCAAACCAAACCAAACCAAAAAACCCTTCTGTGTTCTTTATTACTAATACTTCTGTGTTCTGTTCTTTATTACTAATATTTTTTTTGTTCTGATTTCTAATCATATGTATGTGTGTGTAGGTTTGTGCGCATGGAGGCCTGATTAGAGTGTTGGATCCCCCAGAGCTGTAGCGAACTGATGTTGGTGCTGGGAACCGAACTGGGGTCCTCTGCAAAGAGCAGTATGTGATCCTGACTACTGTGTCAACTCTCGTGCCCCATTCTTTATTACTTAAATGAGATTTTTTTTTATTGTTCTCACCAAATAAGCAACACAATTTACCAATTCCACCTTTCTTTTTCTTCAATTCAGTTTTGGTCACATATTATTTTAAAAACCTTATAAACTGCCTGTAAACAAACCCACTTTGTAGCTCCCCTCGGACCTCAAGGGATCTGTCTCTTAAATGACTGAAAAAGCAAATTATGACCCTGGTAATAACATGAGCAAGTGGACACCCGCCAAGCCCACCCCTGAGACTGTCCACTAGAGAAAGACCATCCCGGGAGGGTCACAGCTCCTAGGCTGGTTGGTTGGGAGCTCCGCCTGCGCCCAGGGAGGGCCGACCCGGCACAAAGCCGCTCCTGGGGCGGGGAGCCCATTACACTGGTTCCGGCCGCCGCCCGGAGCGCGCCTCGAGAGGCCCGGCCGTGCCGCCGCCAAAGCTTAGCCTCTGCCCTTGCCTTTTCTTCTGCTAATTTTATTAAAAAGAAAAAAAAGAAAAAAAAAGAAAAAGAAAAAAAAAAGAAAGGGAAAAAAAAAGAAAATGGAAGAGCGAGCCGGAGCAAACACTCTCGCCCCTAAGCCCGCCTTCCGCCTCCCATTGGCCCGTCCTCCGCTTGCGTCACACCAAGACGCACCAGTGGCGAGGCGCGATACTGCGAGGTGGGCCGGGCCCGGGCGCGGAGTGGGCGGCGGGTCGGCGCAGCAGCCCCGCGGCTCCGCCACCATCGCGGAGGTGCCGCTGCTCCCACAGACGCTCGCGAGCCGCCCCCCGCGCTTCGCAGCCTCTCGCCACGCCGGGCCTCGGTCCCCGCCTCCTGTCCCGCGCCTCGTCCCCTCACGCGCTCCCCACCTTGTCTCCGCCTCATTTTCTCTCCTAGTTAAGGGGAAAAGGAAAAAAAAAAAGCCACCCTCCTGCTGTGGGAGCCCCTCGCCCTCTGGGGGGGAAAAACAACACAAAACCAGACATGGTCCTGGGCTTCTGCTGCTGAAGGCTTGGCCCACCCGAGGAGGTCGAGGTCCCGGCAGGGAAGCCCGCAGACCCCCCCCCCCCCACGGCGTCGCGTCCCTCGGGCCGGCCCCCTCGGCCCGCGCCCGCCGCCCTCGCTCCGCCGCTGGCCCCTGCGGCCTCCCTCCCCGTCCCAGCACTTTCCCCGGAGCCGGGCCGCCACCCCTCTCATTGATGGTGTAGCGCCTGAGGGGAAGGTAAGTGTCCCAAGTTGTCTGCGCCGTGCCGCGGGCTGCCTCCCGCCGCCCCTCGTTCCCGGGTCGGGGTGCTCCGGGAGGGCCGGGGCGGAAAGCAAAGGCTGTGGGAGTGGAGGCGAGAGGTCGGGGAACCGCGGGCCGGAGGCTGGCCTCAGTGCTGTGCGGGCCAGGTGACTGTCCTCCGTGCCTGCCTCCTGACCCCTGCTCTCTCGGGGCTCCTCAGGCACGCTCTCCTGCTACTCTGAGGTTAAACTAGTCCGTGCCGAGCCGCTCGCTCGGCTGTGGGAGGGAAGGACTTGAAGCTGAGCATTTCTGGGATGTTTGCGAATGTGGGGGTCTTGGAACGGACTCATTAAAGTCTAATTTCACATTAGGAGGACGGTTTCCTCCTTTGTGTTATCAAAGTCTCCACTCCTCGGCTCTGTGCTTCCAAAATTATGGAACCAAATCTCACTTGCAGCAGCGTAGAATTCATTCTGTCATGATTTAAGTTCTGCTGTCTGAAAGAGGGTGCCTTCTTTTTTCATTATTATTATTTTTTAAGATTATAGGAAGAAGATAATTCTTAGTACAGTGGGGTGAATGTGTGTTGTGTTGAAGGAAGTACTGCAGGTTTTCTTTGAAACTGCTTGAGAAGTTGTTGAAAGGAGATAAAATGATTCATTGTTGAATTGTCATTATCCTCTGTCTCTTTTCCAAGGTTTGCTTACAATTTTTTTTTTTTTTGGATTACAGACTTCAAACGTTGATTTAAGCAGAATGTGCCCTTGAGAAACGGGGTGTTGTAAATGTTTCAGTATGTGCTGTTTAAGGTGGATCTGAGAAAGTAGTTTTGTATGAATCTTGAAATAGCCTTCTCCAAAGCAATTTTTAAAACAAAACAAAACAAACAAACAAAAGATTAACTAGTGAGGGTAAACTTGGTGGATTACAAAACAGACATTTAGTGTAACTCAAACGAATACATCCTAGGTTTAGGTTTCAAACAGCTTTTATAATTGCTTTCCATTTAAAGAGGGCTTTTTGTCTGGTGTACACTGGTGTCTTTAGTCTCAGTCTGATGGGGGAGGGGAGAGAGGATGGTTCTATACAATAATAAAATCATCTTTGGCTAGCTATTTCCTTCCATGGATTTGCTTGCTGAGTTAATTCCACTCTAATTTACAAACCATTTTGGGTTTTGATGGCCTAGCCTGGGTGGAAGCTGGCTTCCAGTTTTTTCTGTTGTGGAGATCGAAGGGAAAAGAGGCAGACACACACACATAGACACACACACAGACACACACAGACATACACACACCACCACACCACACACACAATCAGGCTGAGGGCTCATTGTTCTTCCATACACACATCCATTCTCTCTCCCATATTTGGGACTAGGTTTGCACAGACAAACACAGCTTTTTGGGGGAGAGAGGAGAGAAGATGGGGGAAGGGGAGGTCTTTTCCTTTTCAGCTTTCTTTTACCCATCTCATGTCTGGCTTTTTTTTCCCCCCAACCTTTGCACGGCGGATGAGTACATGGGAAACTAAAGGACACTCTGGGACATGTTCAGAAGACCTCTGTCTCCCTTTGCTCCCTTTGCAGCCCTGCTTTCTGCTGCTGACTTTTTATTTATTTATTTTTGTCTGTGTAAAGATAAACCCTTGTTTTGGCTTTACATTCTCTGTTTTCACATCCCTCTTTACCTTTGACTCTGTTAGGGACAGACATTTGTTCTCTTGATTTTTATTTTCCTGAATGTGAGCAAGGTCTTTCTAAGTAGAAATACGTTGTCTCAGTTAAAATGAATAAGATTGTATTTGATGTTAACATTTGACAATATTTTGTGTGTGTATGTGTGCGTGTGTGTGTGCGTGTGTGTGTGTGTGTGCAAGAGAAAGTGATTGATGGTCCTTGACTTATCAATGTAGTTTTTGTTTTTAATAGTGTTTTTAAGAAAAGGTCTGGTTTTTCTGGTTGGGGGTTAGGATAGAGACCCTTTTGAACGCTGGACAGGGCTGAGTCCACCTGGCTGAATCTCGCTCTGGGCCAAGGATGGAGGTTAGTGTGACTCCGTGTGGGTTGCAGAATAGCACCTTCTACTGGTTAATTGCTTTGACGATCCAGTGAAGAGGATGGGGGAGGGGATTAACGGCTGAGGCTTAATGATTTTCTTTTAAACACAGCGGCTGTGCCTTTCTTCAAATGCCACTTCCCCGGGCTGCTAATACAGATGCCCTTTGACAGGCGCTCTTGCATCGCAGCCTTATTATGTTATTGGCTGTGTCTTGACATTAATTTGTTCTGTTATCAGGAGTATTTTCACATTGTGACTTCCAAGGACTCCTTTGAATTGATGTTCTTTCTTTTTATGAGAAATGTAGTTTGTCCTAAGCTAGTAAACAACATAGGGGTTTATCTGCATTCCAAGTGTTGTAAACAGTACTCACCAGCGGCCCTTTAAGAACATTTTAGTGTCATTAAAAAGATAAACTTACATTACAGAAAGTCAAATTTTAGCATTAGAGATTTTCCTCTGGGATTTAAACACCCACTCTGTGTGACAGAGAGGTTGGGGAGAAGTTGGGGTGGGGGAATCTCAGTAAAATCAGCAATTTTGTGTAGGTAATGGTGCTGTATTATAATGTACCAGTATTATAATAAAAAGCCTGATAGAATGATGTGTGGATTTGATTTTTTTTTTTTTTGTTTTTTTTCAAGACAGGGTTTCTCTGTGGCTTTGGAACCTGCCCTGGAACTAGCTCTGTAGACCAGGCTGGTCTCGAACTCACAGAGATCCACCTGCCTCTGCCTCCCGAGTGCTGGGATTAAAGGCGTGCGCCACCATCGCCCGGCTGTGGATTTGATTTTTTATAAGCTGGAGGCTAGCAAGAATTTGAATGTGCGTACAAATTAACACAACAGATGATAGATTCCTCCTGAGTCTTCTGAACTAATGTACAGTTTCATTAGTAATCTGCTTGATAAGTGCCTCACATGTCGGTTGTTTAATGCAGTGACCAGAGAGCTTTGTAGCTGTAACTAGTTATTCTTTTTCTTTTTTTTTCCTTTTTTTTTTTCTTCCGGTTTTTCGAGACAGGGTTTCTCTGTGTAGTTTTGGAGCCTGTCCTGGAACTAGCTTTGTAGAGCAGGCTGGCCTCGAACTTATGGAGATCCGCCTGCTTCTGCCTCCTGAGTGCTGGGATTGAAGGCATGCACCACCACCGCATGGGCAGACTGGCTATTAAGACTTGTCTTTGCTGATTTACTTCAGTTCCAAAGCTTGAAGCGTAAGTCTCCAGTTACAGTGCAGTGTGAACAGTTGAGTGTCGTGTTTGTTTAGTGTGGATATGACCAGGTGATTTCAGTTCAGTCTAGGCTTGTTTTAGTGTAACTAGAAACCAGTTTGCACTAAGAAGGTTACCTAAATCAAGAAATGAAATATTCCAGTACTTTTTTTAACTTACTGTTCAGTAAACCAAGGTTTTTTTTTTTTTTTAAATGAGAGTATTCACTACCAAGTCGTGCAGTAATATACATAATATTGAACTGATACTGAAGCAGGGTCAGGTGCTGGAGGCACAGGAATAGTGAATATGATCTGCATCCTAAGACCCTGTGTGTGGTGAACAGTATTATGGATATCCTGAACACCTACTACTTTAAAGTTGGTTTTGAATTTTTTACATCTTGTTCAAATCTCAGTAATCAGTAAGACATTTAAGTAGTAAAATAAATTATATGTACTGAATTCCTTTGGGAATTGTATGCTTTCCTGCTAACTGCTTTTGGCAGCTACTTTTACAATTGATTTAAAGGTTAAGATAGCAGGAAATTCATATTTTTAACTGAATCATTAGTGTAACCTAGCTGTGAACTTCATCCCTCCTCACAAATATATACACGAGGGAGCGGGGAGGACACTATACTGTTGTACATAGAGGGAAAGGGATGGGGGGAGGATAGTATATTGTTTTGTGTAAGTTGATTGATAACGTTGTACTCTAGACTCTAGTTGGTCATAGGCTTTTTTTTTAAAAAGATATATTTATTTATTATGTATACAACTTTCTGCCTCCATGTATACCCACCCGCCAGAGGAGGGCACCAGATCTCATTACAGATGGTTTGGAGCCACCATGTGGTTGCTGGGAATTGAACTCAGGACCTCTGGAAGAGCAGACAGTGCTCTTAACCACTGAGCCATCTCTCCAGCCCCCAGATCATAGGCTTTTTAATCACCAGAAATTTGTCTTGAATCATATGAGTAATTATTAATTATCGGCACTCTGATAGTTATTCCACAGTTGATGCTTTGCATAGCCTATTTAAGTGTGGTTTTTGGCAAGCATGTTAGCTTGTGCTTAGCTTCTCGTCTAACACGGTTCTTGTGTTTTTAAAGTGAGAAGTGTGCATTTAGACATTCGTTGTAGTCTTACTGAGATTGCTTATGCCATTTCAATGAACATCTGACTACAAATAGCTCAAGTGTGCTTAAATATTTACCAGCTTGGAGTTTGATTTTTAAAATTAATCAATTATATATAACATATATATACATATATATATATACACACACCATATTTATATGTTGAGGCAGGGTTTGGCTATGTAGTACACCTTGGGCTCAGACTCCTGGCAAGCCTGCTTTAATGTCCTAAGTGCTGAGATGGTAGTTTTATGCTTCCATGTTGGCCTGGAACTGTGATTTATATAAATAATTTGTTTGTGTGCCAAGTAATTAAGATATAATTCATGTCCTTATATTAGGTAACTAGGTCAGATAAAACTGCCAACATAAGTTCTTTAAAAAAAAAATTATTTTGGGGTAAAGAGATGGCTTAGTGGTTAAGAGTTCTGCATGCTTTTCCACAGGACCCAGATTCAATTTCCTGCTTCCACATGGACTTGCTACCATTTACAACTCCAGCCCTAGGGGATCTGACGCCCTCTTCTGACCCTCTTAGAACACTGCAGACATGCAGACATACAAGTAGGCAAAATACCCAAACACATTAAAAAGGTTAAACGTTTTTAAAAACATTATTTTATTCAGGCTTGGTGGCACCTGTCTTTATGGAGGCAGAGGCAGATCTCTGTGAGCCTGATCTGTGTAGTGAGTTCCATCCAGGGCAGCAGCCGTGGCTACATAGTGAGAATTTTTCTCGAAAAAAAATTATTTTACTTATAAAACCTGGTGTGTGGGTGTGTGGGGAGTGGTGGGCACTCTATACATGTAACTCAGTCACTTCTTTCTGTCATGGATGTCCTGGAAATCTAACTCCGTCAGGCTTACTGGACAAGCTTCCTTACCAGATGAGCCATCCTGATGCTCCATAAAAGCTTCTTTTATGTGTGCAAGTAAAATGACCTGTTTGAACCAGTATAAAAAGATTTTTTTTTTTTGGGTTCAGGATCTCCTGAAGCCCAGGCTAGTCTCAAACTCAGTGTGTAACCCAGGGTGCCTATAAGCTTGTGTACTTTTTGGTTTTACCTCTGGGATTACAGGAACACATTACCATGCCCAGCTTTAGATTTTTTTTTTGTTGTTGTTGTTTTTTTTTTTTTTTCTTCATTCGTTTTGATTTTTCAAGATAGGGTGTCTCTGTGTAACCTTGGCTGTCCTGAAACTTGCTGTGTAGACCAGGCTGGTCTCAAACTTAGATCTGCCTGCTTCTGCCTCCCAAGTGCTGGGATTAAAGGGTTTTTTTTTTTTTTTTTTTTTGAGGCAGGGTTTCTCTGTGTAGCCTTGGCTATCCTGATACTCCTGCTGTGGACTAGGCTGGGCTCGAACTCAGAGATCTGCTGCCTGCTCTTCCAGAGTGCTGGGATTAAAGGCCTGCACCACCACCAGCTGACTTTGAATTGTTTTTATTTTGGTAAAATTTGCTAATATATTAGCAACCATAAGTAATATATTCACTTTAAAATTTTTTCTTTATATGGTTATATTACAAAATGCTGTTTCTAATTCATAGAACACTTGTTTGAGGAATCAGTGTAGACTGTCTTGAAGTTGAAGACAGGGTTGTATCCTAATTTTAAACTAGTTATTATGTGATGTTTGAGGTCTTTGGTTAGGGATGTTGGGATTGCTGGGAACATAAAACGTTCAAAGTCATTTCAAATACTGGGGAAAGGTGGAACAGAAATTTATGCTTTTAAAGGTCAGCCCTCCCAGAAGAACAGAAGCCTAGGTTTAGCAGTGCCTCTCAGTGTTGGAATCCTGTCAGGGGTGTGAAGCCTCTCAGCTTTAGCAACCTAGTATGTTTTTGTCTCTTGAGCAGAAGTTTGTTGAGCCCTACCCTCAAAGTGGGACTGTGACTAGCAATAAGGTCGCCGCTCTGTTGGGAGCAGTGTTTGCACTGTTGGCTTGTACTGAGAGAGAGCTGTGAACGAGTGTGGCCATGCAGCATCTCTAGACAGTCTTAGCTGCTGAGAGCCCCTTCTGGAAAAACTCGATGCTAACACACATTCACCAGAGCATGTGTGAGCACATTTCTTGGTACCTCTACATGACCCTCAGTCTCCCAGAGGACTGATTCCTTACATCTTTCTTCTGTCAGGAGTGCTCAGTATGTGTGTGCGCGCGCGAGTGTGAGTGTCTATGTATACACATACACAGACACACAGTTCAGAGGGAGTGTGAATAGCAGGAATGCAGGCTTGTGTCTGCTTGTATAAACTGCTTTGGGCAACTTGGGAAACCTCCCTTTGTGGCAGAAGCTGGCAGTGGGGGAATGTATCCACCCTAGAGCAGTTCTGATTAATGAGTACTGGGGGCAGGGCTCTGCCTGTAGGCCTAGATATGTTTCATGCATGAAAACATCATTTAGGTGTATTTTAACTGGTGCTCCTTAATTCATTGTTGAGTGATGCTGGTGATGGAACTCAGGCCTTGCTTGTGTTTAGGCATGTGCTCCACTTCTTCTTTTTTTTTTTTTTTTTTTTGGTTTTTCGAGACAGGGTTTCTCTGTGGCTTTGGAGCCTGTCCTGGAACTAGCTCTTGTAGACTAGGCTGGGCTCGAACTCACAGAGATCCGCCTGCCTCTGCCTCCCGAGTGCTGGGATTAAAGGCGTGCGCCACCATCGCCCGGCTGTGCTCCACTTCTGAGCCATGCCTTCAGCTCCTGGATACTCCTTAAGCCCAGACTCGGTGTCCCTGAGCTGCCTTACTCTTCTCTCTCTTTTTTGTATGGCACACAGAAGGATTGAAGTCATATGTTGACCTGTCATCCTATTCTCTCTGGCAGAGCCCTAAGGTTAGGCAGTAGAGGTCCAACTTTGAGTTTTTAGTGAAGGAAGTCTTCTTGCTCAGAGCACTGGACATTCAGGGCTGGCCTCCCACTCCTCTGCCTTTAACTTGGCTGTTTAATCTCTGCTTTCTTTGTGTGGTTATGCTGTGTTTCCACTTCCACTAAGAACTCTCTTTGTAATTAAAAATTCCCAAGAGACATCTGATAGGCGGTTAGTTATTGCTAGTGTTGGCTAGGGCGTAGGGTCAGGCCGCCTCATAAGTTGTTCTCAGCCCTCCAGATGGGCTATACTTAGACTAGATCCTCACCTCTGTCTGTCAGCTCATGTGCAGGGACATAGGGAGTGAAAGGCTTTCTGAGCCCTTTTGGTCTAGGGAGAGGGATTTCTTTGGTTTTTGTTAGGGCTGTTGAATTTTTCCTGTCTTCATTTCTACTGACATATAGTATGGTTGTTGCTGGCTTTTCTAACTTACTCTGTTTAATAGTTAGTTATTTTGCTTTAAAAAATTACATAGTCATAACTAATCACACATAATCTCTTTATTAGGTGAGATCATTTTGTTGGGTTTGTCTTACTTTCTCTTTGTTTTCTGTAAATGTTCACCTGTGTGCCTGTCTCCCTACCTGTTTTTCTAAGCCAGTGTTTCCCAAACTGGACTAATGGCATACCAATAAACTGCAAGATTGTATAGGTTAGGTTGGTCTCAGAACTCACCCTCTTGCTTCCATCCTCTTGAGTATGGGGCTCCCCTGTCCTTTCAGAATGCTTCTGACTTTACTGTGTACTAATATTCTGCAGGACATATTCTGACATATATATGTAAAATTTAATATCCTGTCTTGGCCTGAGATGGGCTCTTTTTCTCCTTAGCAAAGAAGTTGTCTTAGTGGGTAAAGGTGCTTGCAAGACCACAGCTCAGCCAGGCGGTGGTGCACACACCTTTAATTCCAGCACTTGAGGCAGAAGCAGGTGGAACTTTTTTGAGTTCGAGGCCAGCCTGGTCTATAGAGTGAGTTCTAGAATAGCCAGGGCTACACAGAGAAAGCTTGGTTTGAAAAAGAATACAGGAAAAAAAAAAGACCACCCAGAACTCATATGCTAGAAGGAGAGAACAGATCTTTGAAAGTTCTCTGACGTCTACACATACTTTATAATGTATCTCCCCAATAAGAAATAATATATACCCCTGTCTCAATATATGTATATATATTTATAGACAGGACTTCTTTGTGTAGCCTGGCTGTCCTGAAACTCGCTTTGCAGACCAGGCTGACCTCAAACTCAGAGGTCTACCTGTCTCTGCCTCCCAAATGCTGGAATTAATGGCATGAACCACCACGCCTGAGTAGAAATAAAATTTTAAAAAAATCTTAAGAAATATGGAGGCCATGATTATTACTACTTAGTGCTTTGTTGGTCTCTACTGTTTTTCTTCAAGCAGCTTATATTCTGGTATGTCCATACTGAAAAAAAGGTCCTGCTTTTTCTATCAGATCTACATGTTGTTCTGTGGTTGTATTTGGGCACAGTAATTGTTACCTTTATTTCATTTCTCAGTTCAATCAGTCAAATCAGTAGTTAGTTTTCATTTTTGGGGGGGAGGGGTTCTGTAGTTTTTGGTGCCTGTCCTGGAACTAGCTCTTGTAGACCAGGCTGGCCTCGAACTCAACAGAGACCCGCCTGCCTCTGCCTCCCAAGTACTGGGATTAAAAGGCGTAGGCCACCACCACCTGGCTTAGTTTTCTTTTACTTCACTACAGAGTTTTTTTTTTTTTTTTTTTTTAAGATTTATTTATGGGCTGGAGAGGTGGCTTAGAGGTTAAGAGCACTGACTGCTCTTCCAGAGGTCATGAGTTCAATTCCCAGCAACCACATGGTGGCTCACAGCCATCTATAATGAGATCTGGTGCCCTCTTCTGGCCTGCAAGTAAGCATACATAGAAGGAATGTTGTATACATAATAAATAATCAAAAAAAAAAAAAAAGAAATGGACACCCAAATGGCCCATGCCTTTAAAAAAAAGATTTATTTATTATGTATACAGTGTTCTGCCTGCATGTATGCCTGTTCGATAGAAGAGGGTACCCAGATCTTATGACGGATGGTTGTGAGCAGCCTTGTGATTGCTGGAACTCAGGACCTCTGGAAGAGCAGATGGTATACTTAAGTTCTCCAGCTCCATCTAATGCAGAGTTTAATCATTTCAGTTTATAGACACTGGCAAGAATCTTTCAACAAATAAAATTCTTGACTTTGCCATTGATTAGGTTAAGCCTATGTAGTAATATGTAGAAAGGAAGACAACCTTTTAGGAATTAATGGTTTTATTGGCCATTGGTATACTCTAACTGTGAGTATATAAGGTATTTTAGGGACAGACTAACATAGAGCTATGTTGCTGTATACAGAGTACCTCAAAACACGGTACAGCATAGGAAGCGTCTTTTACCTAGTGCTTGAGAGTGGCTTAACTGAGCTATTCTGGTGCAAGGATTTTTCTTGAGGTTAGCTAGGACTGGAGGATCTGCTTCCAGTATGTCTCCTTACATAGGTGTGAGCAGGGAACCGCCAGTGCTGGCCACATGAACTCCTCCAGTGTTATTCAAATGACCTCATGACATAGTATTTGATTTTGAGCTTGGGAGAACAGGCCCACTTCTCTCCTTTTGTGATGTCATCTTAGAAGTCAGATATCACCTCCCTCCCCTCTCCCCCATACGTATCTCTTTGAGACATGGTCTCACTGTGTAGCCCTGACTGGCCTGCAACTTGCTATGTAGACCAGGCTGGCCTTCAGCTTACAGAGATACACCTGCCTCTGTCTCTTGAGCACCAGGATTACAGGTGTATTCCACTGTGTCTGGCAAATACCATCTCTTCTGCCATATTGTACTAGTTGGAATCAAGTTATTAAGGAGAGCCAACACTCAAGGGGTGAAGGGCCAGCTTTTGGAAAGAGCATCATTGAAACATTTGTGAGGGACTGGGAAGATGGTCTCATCAGCTGCTCTTCCAGGAGTTCTGTTCCCAAACCCACATGGTCGCTAACAACTGTCTTTAGCTCCACTTCCAGAGAATTTGATGTTCTGTTCTGGCCTCTGTGGGCATTGCATGCACATGATATACAGACATAAATGCAAGAAAGACACACATAAATAAAAATAACCCCCAAAAAAGTTTTTTAAAATTGTGAATTTATTTTTAAATTACCATAGTAATTCAAAGGAAGCGGCATGGCAGGTTAGGAAGTCTTCATTCCCCTGATTACTGCGAGGCACTGCCTTATATTGATAAGAAGTAGCACTGCTGGTTCTCAGGAGAGTAATAGACTAAAGTTGCTCACTAGGCGTATTTTTCTCTGTCCTTGTCCTTTTTTTTTATTTTAAAGCTTATTATTTCTCTTTTTAAGATTTATTTATTTTTATTATGTATACAACATTCTGCTTCCATGTATGCCTGCGTGCCAGAAGAGGGCGTCAGATCTCATTTCAGATGGTTGTGAGCCACCATGTGGTTGCTGGGAATTGAACTTAGGACCTCTTGAAGAGGAGCCTGTGCTCTTAACCACTGAGCCATCTCTCCAGCCCCTGTCCTTGCCTTTTTGAATCATCATTTATTTTCTACTTTATTCCTGGGTTTTGCCTTTGTATGTCTGTGGGATGTGTGTGTGTTTGCATGTGTTGTGGGCTTGTGTACATTTGGTGTGCGTGTGGTGGCGGCCGTAGGTACCTCCCTCAATTGTTCTCTACTTTATTTCTAAGCATAGCCTCTCGCTGCATTCTGCACTAGCTGGTTTAGCTAGGCTAGCTCTTCCAAGCTTTTTACATGAGTGCTGGAGGGGTCAAGATGCTTTTGCTGTGCAAGCAGAGAACTAAATCCTGTTGTTCTTTGTCCTCCACATGCACATACAAACTGCCAAAATCCTCTCTTCTTGTTTTATACACAGACACAGTCAGTCTCTCTGTCTCTCTCTGTCTTTTTCTCTCTCAAGCAAAACAGTCAATAATGAAAATCCCTGGAGCCGGGCGGTGGTGGCGCACGCCTTTAATCCCAGCACTCGGGAGGCAGAGGCAGGTGGATCGCTGTGAGTTCGAGGCCAGCCTGGTCTACAGAGCTAGTTCCAGGACAGGCTCCAAAACCACAGAGAAACCCTGTCTCGAAAAACCAAAAAAAAAAAAAAAAAAAAAAAAAAAGAAAATCCCTGCTGAAGACATGTTGCCTGAAGTTGTTTTGGTTTCTTCATTCTGCTTCTTAGTACCCATTTTTTTCCTTTTTCACTTTTTGAGACAGGGTTTCTGTGTGTAGCCCTTGGCTGTCTTGGAACTCTCACTCTGTACACCAGGCTGGCCTCAATCTCAGAGATCCACCTGCCTCTGCCTCCCAAATGCTGGGATTAAAGGCACTTATCCCATGCTGGGCTCCTAAGTACCCGTTCTTAGGTTCTTTAACCTTCTTATTAAATTTGTCACTTTATATTTTACATTCATTTTTATTTTATATTAATATTTTGTATTTTAGCTCAGTGTAGTAGTATATACATTGGAATCCTAGCATGTGTTAGACAAAGCAGGAGGATTAATGCCCGTTTGAGACCAGCCTGGTCTATATAATAAGTCCTGGGCCTGCCAAAGCCACTATAATAGCAAGACCCCACGTCAAAAAAACAAGCAGACTAAAACCAGGAGAAAAATATTTTATTTTGGTGTTAAGTGTTTCCCTGTAGATTGTAAACTGTTGAAGGCAGAGTTTTCTTTTTTTCTTTTTTTTTTCTTTTTTTTTTTTTTTTTTTTGTTTTTCGAGACAGGGTTTCTCTGTGGCTTTGGAGCCTGTCCTGGAACTAGCTCTGTAGACCAGGCTGGTCTCGAACTCACAGAGATCCGCCTGCCTCTGCCTCCCGAGTGCTGGGATTAAAGGCGTGCGCCACCACCGCCCGGCGAAGGCAGAGTTTTCTGGATTGTGTCAGTCTGCAGACTCCTTCCTATGTGAGGTTAGATGTATTCTAGAGTTGTTTTAATCAAAGGTGCCATCAGTTATGTATACATTGTTTGTATTCTAAGAATGGGAAAATGCAGTTAATTGAGCGACATTAGACCTGTCTCTAATCTAGGGTGTGCACATACAGAGCTCGGTGTGCCTTATCATCGTGCAATACGGCCATCCGTTTGGCTGCCTTCCTTCCTCAGCTCTATTATTTCCTTGAAAACATATTTGAGGACAGATCTTAAAGCAAATTATTTTCTTGTAAAGGAATATTTTTTTTTTTATAGACAGTATTTTGCCTAATGATGTAGTGTGAACAACCTTAGTCACAGTCCATAGCACAGGAAAAACATGCTGCCGTGGATCTGTAGTCAGTACAGCTAAGCCATGTTCTAATTTCTCTTGAGTAGGTATGACCATTTTCAATTTTGGTTTGTAATATGTATAGGATTCAAAAATATCCTGTTTCATCATTTTCACCAAAAAATGTGTTAGCTTTATTTAACAATATTTTTCCTAATTGTGCAGTGGTGGCACACGCCTTTAATCTCAGCACTCAGGAGGCAGGGTCAGCTTGGTCTACAGAGTGAGTTCCAAGGATATCTAGGACGACACAGAGAAACCCTGTCTCAAAACACAAACAAACAAACAAAAAAAAGAAAGAAAGAAGAAAAGAAAACACATATACACTATATCTTTTCTCTCCTAAATTAAAACAAAGAAAAAGCCAGCAAAGCAAGGCCTAGATCAGAGTGCTTGCCGAGCAAGCATGAGGACCTTGCTTTGGATCCCCACCATCCACATGTGAAGCAGGTTGTGGCAGTACACACCTGTAATTCCACTTCTGGGAAGATGGATGGAAACAGGAATGGAGGAGGGTGTTTCCTGGCCAGCCAGTCTAGCAGAATCCTCCAGGTTGAGTGAGAGACCCTGTCTCAAAAATAAGACAAATGAATTGGAGAGAGAGCTTATCAGTTCAGGCCTTGTGCTGCTCTGCTGTGACGAGGACCCAAGTTTAGTTCCTAGCACTCATCCAGTGACTCACAGCTGCTTGTCACTTCAGCTCTGATGACCTTCTCTGGATCTCACGGGCACCTGCATACACATGGCATTCATTCATACAGACACACAAATAAATAAAAGTTATACATATTAAAAGCAGTAAGATGTGTGTTTGAGGACGACACCCAACTCTTGAATTTCCATGTATATGTGTACATACAATAAAGACTCCAACAACAAAGACCTCATTCTAGTAATCCCAAATGTACTGTTAGAGCTGTGTGTTAAACTGGAAAGGGTTTATTTGCTCAAGCTGAAGGCTTGGGCAAAGCAAAGGCTTTCCCTTTTTCCTTTTTTTTTTCTTTCTTTTTAAAGATTTATTTATTTATTATGTATACAACATTCTGCCTGCACGCCAGAGGAGGGTGCCAGATCTCAGTACAGATGGTTGTGAGCCACCATGTGGTTGCTGGGAATTGAACTCAGGACCTCTGGAAGAGCAGCCAGTGCTCTTATCCTCTGAGCCATCTCTCCAGCCCCCTTTCCTTTTCTTTTTAGATGGGGTTTCACTATGTAGACTAGGCTTACCTTGAACTCATACATAGAACTGCTGCCTGCCTCTGCCACCTAAATACTGGGTTTAGTTATGTGCTACCATACTTGACTTTTTAGCACGTATGTATGCATATATGCATGTATGTATGTATGTATGTATGTATGTATTTTGGTTTTTTGATACAGAGTATCTCTATATATCCCCTGACTGTCCTGGAACTCACTCTGTAGACCAGGCTGGCCTCAAACTAACAGAGATCTGCCTGCTTTTGCCTCCCTGAGTGCTGGAATTGAAGGCGTGTGCCACCACTGCTCGACCCATACTTGGCTTTTAAATTTTTATTTTATTTAAAATTTTTTTCTGTGAGCTATCCAAACCTAATTTTTTTGGTAGATTTATTAATTATATGTATATAGGTGTTTTTTTTTTTTGTTTGTTTTTTTTGATTTTTCGAGACAGGGTTTCTCCGTAGCTTTTTGGTTCCTGTCCTGGAACTAGCTCTTGTAGACCAGGCTGGCCTCGAACTCACAGAGATCCACCTGCCTCTGCCTCCTGAATACTGGGTTAAAGGAGTGCGCCACCACCGCCCGGCTATAGGTGTTTTTCTACATGTATGTATATGTACCACATCTGTGCCTGGTGCCTGCAGAAGTCAGAAGAGGGCATTTGATTCCCTGGAACTGGAGTTACAGACAGTTTTGAGCCATTTGATGTAGGTGCTGGGAAGGGAACTTGGGTTCTCTGCAAGAGCAGCCGAGCCATCTTTCCAGCCCTGTGAGAAAGTCAAGGTCTTTATGGATCCCTTAAATAGTTTTGCCATGCATAAACAACTCCAGGGACACATCTGCTTAGCATATATATGCTGTAAGTTTTCTTTCCTCTTTTTCCCCTTCCGAGACAGGGTTTCTTTGTGTAGCCCTGGCTGTCCCAGAACTTTCACTCTGTAGACCAGGCTGGCCTTTCTGCTTGTCTCTGCCTCCCAAGTGCTGGGATTAAGGGCATTCACTACTACTGTCTGACTGTGCTATAAATTTCCTGATAACAAATGACTTTTCTTATAGCTTCACATAACTTTAGTTTCACAAGACCAAGACGCAATATACTTTTCATAGACCTCTATCCCAGCATGCAAATGCAAATGAACTTTGTACAGTTATAGGGTTGTCAGATATTTTGCTTTTTGCATTTGTTTGTAAAATTTCAAGTTTGATCCAAGGTTCTGAATGTGCAATGATGTTCTAGTTTCTGAAGACATTTTTTTTTTTTTTAAATTTAAGACGGTTTTATTTTGTAGTCCAAGCTGACCTGGAACTTGCTAGGTAGTTCAGATTGGTACTCCTGTTTCTATCTTTCTTTGACTCTAAGACCTTAAAAACCATGTATTAAGGACGGGGGGAAAAGGCTTAGTCTTTAAGAGCACTTACTGCTCTTCAGAGGACCTGAATTTGGTGGGTTCCCTGCACCCACATTGGAAGACTCACAACTGATGTAACTCCAGCTACGGGGAAACCTGACCCCTCTTCTGGATTTTGTGTGTGTGTGAGTGTGCATGTGTGTGTGTGTGTGCATGCATGAAGACTGTATTCTCTGGGCACCTGCACTCTTGCATCTGTACACACTCACACACACAAAATTAAAAATAATTCTAGTACCATATGCTAGGACACACCTTTAATCTCAGCTCTTGGGAAGCAGATGCAGACCGATCTATGTGAGTTTGAGGCCATCCTGATCTGTAGACAAAGTGAGTTCCAGAACAGCCAGGGCCATATAGGACCACATCTCAAAAAAACATAAACAAACAAACAAACAAAAAATCATTAAATAAAAAAAATCTTGAAAAAACTTTTTTTTTAAATATTTTTTATTTATTTATTATGTATACAATATTCTGTCTGTGTGTATGCCTGCAGGCCGGAAGACGGCACCAGACCCCTTTACAGATGGTTGTGAGCCACCATGTGGTTGCTGGGAATTGAACTCGTGACCTCTGGAAGAGCAGGCAATGCTCTTAACCACTGAGCCATCTCTCCAGCTCCTTGAAAAAACTTTTTTTTTTTTTTTTTTTTTTTTTTTTTTTGGTTTTACGAGACAGGGTTTCCCTGTGGTTTTGGAGCCTGTCCTGGAACTAGCTCTTGTAGACCAGGCTGGTCTCGAACTCACAGAGATCCACCTGCCTCTGCCTCCCAAGTGCTGGGATTAAAGGCGTGCGCCACCACCGCCCGGCTTTGAAAAAACTTTTGAATTAAGAAACTGATCATTAACTGGTCGAGATAGTATATATCTTTTTTTTTTAATTTATTTATTTATTATATATACAGCATTCTGTCTGCATGTATCTCTGCAGGCCAGAAGAGGATACCAGATCTCATTACAGATGGTTGTGAGCCACCATGTGGTTGCCAGGAATCGAACTCAGGACCTTTGGAAGAGCAGGCAGTGCTCTTAACCTCTGAGCCCTCTCTCCAGCCCCGATAGTATATATCTTTAATCTCAGAATTTGGGAGGTGGGGGCTGGAGAGATGGCTCAGTGGTTTAGAGCACTGCCTGCTCTTCCAAAGGTCCTGAGTTCAATTCCCAGCAACCACATGGTGGTTCACAACCACCTGTAATGAGATCTGGTGCCCTCTTCTGGCCTGTATACTTAATAAATAAATAAACCTTTAAAAAAAAAAAAAGAATTTGGGAGGTGGAGTCAGGTGGATCTCTGTCAACTCAAGGCCAGCCTGGTTTACATGGCACGTTCTAAGCAAGCCATAGTTACACAGTAAGACAGATCTCTTTCAAAAAAGAAATTGGGGCCTGGTGGTTAAAAGAACTAACTGTATTTCCAGAAGTCCAAGGTTCAGTTTCCAGCACCCATATGGTGGCTCACAATTATCTGTAACTCTAGTACCAGGGAATTTGATACCTCCTTCTTGCGTTCATGGGCATGAGGCACAGATATGTTGCACAGACATACATGCAGGCAAAAAAACTTACACACATAAAACCTGAAATTTAGAAAGTTAAAAATAAGAAATTGATCATAGTGATTGCCTTTGCAGGCAGTATGCATAGGGATGGGAACAGAGAGGGAGGGGCCTAACCTTTCATACTTAGGACTTATTTGTCATGTGTAACTGTGAGCTAATTAAATACATCATAATAACCTGTCCTTTAATTTTTTTCTCTTAGATTTTTGCTCTTCGCTTTTTGTATATTTAGTGATATAATGAATTTTAATTTAATGTGTGAAATGGTACCTACAAAATAACAGATACAAATTGTGTCCTTTACAGTTGTTCCCTTGATGAATTTTCTCAGTAACAGGAAAGACAAGATTTATATATAACTGAATGTAAGAAAATCATCTTGAGGTGGTGATGCTGTGGTTTAGGGAAGAGTGATCTCTGCTGCAGGAATCAGGGAGGATTTGGTGGAGGAGGAGGAGGTGGTTAACCTGTGCTTTGAAGGATTGCCAGTGTTTGGACGTGTGGTAAGTAGCTAAGAGGATTTCAGACGGGACATTGCATGGAGCAAAGGCACAGAGGCCAGCACTTCAGGATGTGCTGAGTGCTTTGGCTGCTTCTGTGATGAGGATTATCAAATTGTGTTTTGATTTTTTTTTTCCCGTCTCCTTAAATTTTTTAAAAATGTTCTGTAGTAGATTCAGGCAAGCATAGTTCTTTCAGCCAAGATAATTTATATTTGAAGCTGTGGCTGGTAGCTGTTCAAACCAAATTGAAAGCATTTCGGAAAAGAATTGCTTGTGTTGATTTCTCAAAGGAAGTATAAACTGGTCTGGCTAGGACTTAGAGCACCAGAAGAAGTTGGAGTCATATAATTTCATTCAAATAAAGTGCGTATCACTTTATTTAATAACTTCACATATTCAAATTCTGTATAAATTATAGTTATAAAATATGTATTCATTATAATCATATTGATGTAATTAAAAATAGTTGTGTTTATTCCAGCAAAACTGTTTCAGATGGTTTTTGTGCATATTTAAACATACTAGTTTTGATTTTGCCTTTTGTTTAGTGTATTTTGTTTAGGTTGGTGTTTTGTGTTTTGTTTGGTTCTTGGTATGGAAGACAATGCCTGATGAATATTAGGCAAGGACTTTACCAGTGGTGCTATATTCCTAGCTCTGTTTACTATTTTAAGCATGTATTTTCCAATTCAGTTCTTATAATTACACTTTTCTACTTCAGGTATGTTTTGATTTTTAAACAACTTCATTGTGTTTGTATACATTGTTTTTCCTGTTGATGGATATAGGAAATGCTTTTGATTTTTTTTTTTCCTTTTACTGTCCTCTGATCAGTATCATTCCATACTTGTACAGATTTATAGGAACAGTTTCCAGATAAATTTCTTGAATTTGCTGTGGGATAATTCTCTTGTACACTGTAAAGATTTGTTCCTCATATTAGTTTAATAAATTAATTTTATTAAACTAATTAAATTAGCCAGTAGCCAGGCAGGAAGTATGGGCAGGGCAAGCAGACTAGGAGAATTCTGGGAAGAGGAAAGGCAGAGAGTCAGTAACCAGCCAGCCACAGAGGAAGCATGCCTCATTGAGAAAAGGTACCAAATCACGTGGCTAAACATAGATAAGAATTATGGTTAATTTAAGTTGTAGGAGCTAGTTAGTGCCGGGCGGTGGTGGCGCACGCCTTTAATCCCAGCACTCGGGAGGCAGAGGCAGGCGGATCTCTGTGAGTTCGAGACCAGCCTGGTCTACCGAGCTAGTTCCAGGACAGGCTCCAAAGCCACAGAGAAACCCTGTCTCGAACCCCCCCCCCCAAAAAAAAAGAGCTAGTTAGTAACAAACCTGAGCAATAGACCAAACAGTTCATAATTAATATAAGCTTCTGTATGTTTATTTGGGACTGAGTGGCTGCGGGACTAGGTGGAACAAAAACTTCTGTCTGTATAAATTAATAGATGCGCATTTTTGTTTCAGGTACTGCTAATAAGATGGGCAAGGTGGTATGTTCCTATAACCCTGGCATCTAAAAGACAGAGGCAGAGAGTTATTGCTAATTTGAGGTCAGCCTGGTCTACATAGTGAGTTCCAGACCAGGCAGGGCTGCATAGAGCCCCTGTCTTTTTGTTGTTGTTGTGTTGTTTGTTTTTTGAGGCAGAGTCTCCCTATGTAGCCCTGGCTATCCTGGAACTCACTTTGTAGACCTGACTGGCCTCAAACTCAGAGATCTGCCTACCTCTGCCACCTCTGAGTGCTGGGATTAAAGGTGTGCCCCACTGCCCGACTTGTTTTTTTGGTTTTTTTTTTTGATAAGATTTATTTTTTTAGGGAAGGAGAGATGGCTCAGTGGTTGAAAGCATTGGCTGCTCTTCCAGAAGACCCAGGTTCAATTCCCAGCATGTATATGGTATCTCACAACTGTCTGTGACTCCAGATAAGGGGCTTCTGACACCCTCACACAGACATACAAGTAGCCAAAACACCAATGAGCATAAAATAAAAATAAATGATACTAATTTTATTACATATAATATATATATATTATTATTGGTATCATTTGGAGTCCTGCCCTCCAGCTGCTCTCCCCTGCTAGTGACCTTTACTTGGCCTTCTGATTTGTGCTACTGAAAGCTGTGTCCAGCTCTGCTTCCTGAGCACATGGTACCTTGTCCTTGATTAAGGATCAGGAGATGAGGTTTTCACCTGCTGACCCACCTGACTTCCCTGGATATAGAAGCCTCCGTGGTACTATTCAATAAAGGGCTTCTTTACCAGTGACTTGTAGTATGTGTCTCTGTCTGCGCTGTCTCTGTGTGTTTCAGTCTCCAGCCCCTTGCCCGAGGCTCACGAATGGTCTTGTAGTGCAGGCGCTGCGATACAGGAGTAGTACCATACTGTCATGTAGTACAGGCGGGCGCTACATATATTATATATATATAATATGTATATTATATATATATATAGATTAATCTTTCATGTGCATGAGTGTTTTGCCTACTTTTATGTATGTACATCACATACATACCTGGCCCTGGCTGGGCTTAAAGATGTGTACCAACACTCCTTTGCTATATGCAGTATCTTATCTTAATTTATATTCCTTTGACCATGAGCGAAGCTGGTGATCTTTTTATGCATAAGAATTTAAAGACAGGCCGGGCGGTGGTGGCGCACGCCTTTAATCCCAGCACTCGGGAGGCAGAGACAGGCGGATCTCTGTGAGTTCGAGACCAGCCTGGTCTACAAAGGGAGTTCCAGGACAGGCTCCAAAGCTACAGAGAAACCCTGTCTCGAAAAACCAAAAAAAAAAAAAAAAAAAAAAAAAAAAGAATTTAAAGACAAGCACTTTACCAATGGGGCTAAATCCCCAACTTAGTAATAGAAGAGGTTTAATAGAGCACTTATTTGTGAGTACCATTTATCTATCTCAGTGGTTCTCACCCTTCCTAATGCTGTGACTCTAATACAGTTCCTCATGTTGTGGTGAACCCCAACCATCAAGCTGTTTTCTTTGTCACTGTTAGGAATAGTAATGTAAATACCTGATATGTAGGATATCTGTTATTAAGAACTGCTGATATATTTGTTTGGTTATTTATTTACATGGGGTGGGTGTTCTCATGTAGCCCAGACTGACCTTGGACTTAGTATAGCCAAACTTGGTCCTGACTTATGATTTTACTGCCTCCACTTTCCAGTTGCTGAGGGTACAGGCATAAGCCATTATTCTTGGCTACTTTTTTTTTTTTAAATATTTATTTATTTATTTATTTATTATGTATACAATATTCTGTCTGTGTGTATATCTGCAGGCCAGAAGAGGGCAGCAGACCTCATTACAGATGGTTGTGAGCCACCATGTGGTTGCCGGGAATTGAACTCAGGACCTTTGGAAGAGCAGGCAATGCTCTTAACCACTGAGCCATCTCTCCAGCCCCTCTTGGCTACTTTTTAATTTTATTAAAAACACTGAAGAAATAGTAGGGCTGTGACTCAGTGGGAGACATGTACTTAACATGTACAAGGTTCTAGGCCAATCCTCAACAACAAAAATAAGTAAGTAAATAAATTATCTCCAACACCAAAAGTCAGTAATTAGTTAAAAATAATGCTGAATGACCATTGTCTTTCATGGGCTTCTGGCTTTGAACATTTGGTCCTTCATTGATGACACTGTTTTGGGTAAAAGAAGGTCATAGGGTGGGCCTTTTAGTTGTATTTCTACCTACTTCTTGCCTGTTCTCTTTACTTCCTGATCCCTTGAGATGCAAGCAACCGTCTGTGTACTCCCATCACCTGGACTGGACCCAAACTGTGAGCCCAATTACACCCTCCCTTGAGTTGCTTCTTGTTCGGTTTCTGTGGCAAAGCCATGAGAAGCTTAACCAGTACAGCAGCCGTTGCTTGATCAGACTACACATAACCATACACCACGCCTTCTCTTTCCAAACTCATCAGCGTGACAGCCCCAGATGGGAACCTTTTCTGGTTTTCTGGTCTGAGGCTTTCTTGTTGGAGAGGGTAGCCAGCCTGGCTAGGTTCTGAAATGGAGTTACGTGTGACAACTGCTTTGGAATCTTAGAGGTGCTGTGGTACTGGATAGGGAGTGGTTGGGGAGTGATTTCTTTGAAATAATTTATAGTTGAAACTGATTTTCAACTGCTAGAGGTGATAGAAACTCTTGGACTTTTCTGAAAGTAAAGAAGGCAGCTGAGATGGAAAGATTTTTTAAAAATAGGGTAAGTGTTTAACATTAGTTTTTTTTTTTTTTTTTAAAGCTAAGTGATCAAGGCCCTCATTACTCTGGCCTTTTTATTCATTTATATTAAATCTTGAGATGTCTTTGTTCCTAGTAAAGTGTGTGTTTCTTGTGGGCTGACTGAACTGCCCCACTCCATCAGCAGCTGTCTGGCTCATGTGTGTTTCCATTGTGAGCCACACAGATACTGTGTGCAAAGAAGTTTGTAAGTAATTTGGTTTTTGGAATCAATTGTTTCTGTCCTCTAGCATTGGCTCACATCTCATGGAGTCCTCTAGCAGCTCTTGTCAATTGCTCAGTGGTCCTGTATAAGGGAGGGGCTCTTCTTACTGTGTCTGGACTCTGATCGTTATTGTGAGTTCAGGCGGTGGTGGCACACACTTTAATTCCTGCTCTGGGGAGGCAGAAGCAGGCAGATCTCTGTGAGTTCGGGGCCAGCCTGGTCTACACCGTGAATACCAAGACAGCCAGAGCTACACAGTAAGACCCTTTTTTTCTCTGGGAAAAAAAGAAAAAAGATCTTTGAAGACTCTTGTTAGAAGTGGTTTCCTAAAAAAAAGGAAGAAGAAATGGTTTTCTGTTGGATGATGGTTGCACACACCTTTAATCCCAGCACTCAGGCAGAGATAGGTGGATCTGTGCTGTGAGCTTGAGGCCACCATGGTCTACAGATTGAGTTCCAGGACAGCTTGGACTACACAGAGAAACCTGTCTTGAAAAACAAATCCAAAAAAAAGGGGGGGGGGAAAGGATGGTTTTCTTTTGACTTTGATAAAACCAAGCATCTAATCCCCTTTCCTTTTTTTTTGTTTAAGCCTAAATATTCAGTTGCCAATTCTTTTTATTAGTAAAATATTCTTCAGTTATGTGACTTGACATTTTCTGTATTTGTGTGCGTTTCCGTTTGGATTATTATCTTATATGTGTACATGTGGGGACCTGTGCATGTGTGTGTGTCTGAGGGTATGTGTTTGTGAGTTTATGTGGGAGTGTGTACATGTGCATGTAGGAGTTTGGGTATGTGTGTTCCTCTGCATATAGAGGCAGAGGTCTGCTTCAGTCCTTAATTGTGTTTTGTTTTATTATTTCTAAATTTTATTTTATGTGTGTGTGTCTTGTCTGCATGTATATTTGTATATCATGTGTATGCCTGGTGCCCTAGATGCCATAAGACCCCTGGAGCGGAGTTATAGATGGCTGTGAGCCACTATGTGGGTTCTGGGAATTTACCCTAGGTCCTCCGGAAGAACAGCCAGTATTTTTAGCCACTGAGCCTTTGTTCCAGCCCCTATTTTATTTTATTTTGAAGCAGAGTTTATTAAGAGAATCTATCTATCTATCTATCTATCTATCTATCTATCTATCATGTGTTTTGAGACAGATCATACAACTCAGGCTGGCCTTAAATTTTCTGTATAGCTGGGGTTAACCTTCAGCATCTGATTCTCCACCTCTTTAGTACTGGGATTACAAATGTGTGCCTTGGAAGCCATTATTGATTGGTTGATTGTCCTTTATTGACATCCATGTCTTAAGGCTTTTTCCTATCAAAATCCTTTGCCTTTTAGTTGTGGTTTTGGTTAAATTTCCTCCCTCTATTTGCACTTGGAGGCTATTCACTGGCTCTTCCAGAAAACAAGAACAGTTGGCCAAAATAAAAACAAATTTCTATGTAATATGGTAATATGCCCATTTGATGTGCTGTTGATTAGAGATGGGGGAAAAATCACTTTTTGTTTGTTTGTTTTGTTTTTTCTTTAAATATTTATTTATTTATTATGTATACAATATTCTGTCTGTGTGTATGCCCACAGGCCAGAAGAGGGCACCAGACCCCATTACAGATGGTTGTGAGCCACCATGTGGTTGCTGGGAATTGAACTCAGGACCTTTGGAAGAGCAGGCAATGCTCTTAACCTCTGAGCCATCTCTCCAGCCCCCTTGTTTTTTTTTTTTTTTTTTTTTTTTTTTGGTTTTTCGAGATAGGGTTTCTCTGTGGCTTTGGAGCCTGTCCTGGAACTAGCTCTATAGACCAGGCTGGTCTCGAACTCACAGAGATCCGCCTACCTCTGCCTCCTGAGTGCTGGGATTAAAGGCGTGCGCCACCATCGCCCGGCCCTTGTTTTGTTTTTTGAGACAGTTTCTCTCTGTTACTGCTGTGACTGTCCTGGAATCTGCTTTGTAGACCAGGCTGGCCTCGAACGCACAGAGCGCCAGTCTCTGCCTCCTGAGTGCTGGGATTAAGGTGAGTGCACTGCCTTCTGGCAAAAATCACTGCTTTAAATTTATTTTAGAAATTTTTCTGTGTATGGGTGTTTGCATATATGTCATCATGTGCATGCTGCGCTTGTGGAGGGCACTGGGACTCAAACCCCGTCCTCTGCAGGAGCAGCAAGTGCTCGTAACCCCTGAGCCATCTTTCCAGCCCCACATTACTTTAACAAAACAAAACAAAACACTCTATTTATATAGTCGCTTGTGTCAATGAAGGTTTACTGTCCTGAAGCATGGTAGCCCCTATGGTTTACAAAAAGAACCTTGATAGGCTGCCTGGTAGGCCACTAGACTCACTTCTACCTGGGCAGGGCTTGGTGTATGTTTATGTGCTCTGCGTGTTCAGCTGCTGCATGAGGACATTATTATGTAAATGGAAGCAGGAAAAAATAGCAATGGAGGGGCTGGGGAGATGCTCAATGACTTCCCTTGTTGCTCTTTAGTACATTTTTGAGACAGGATCTCACTGTACTTGGAGCTCACTGATTCGGCTAGACTAGCGTCAGCAAGCCCAAGGGTCTTCTGGTCTCCATTTGGTCATGCTGGGATTACAGATGGGTGCCTGGTACCTGGAGATCCAAAAATCATGCTTGTGTGATCTGATCCATCTTCCCAGACTTAATTAAAAATATTATATTTTTTTTTTATTTCTCACATAAAGGTGCTAGGAACTGAACCTAGGTCCTCTGCAAGAACAGTGTGAGCTTTTCACTTTCCAGCCATCTCTCCAGCTTCCTTGTTTTCTGTTATTGTGTGTGAGCATTTATGTTAGGATGCACATATTGAGGCTAGAGGGCAACTTTGTTGAGTTGATTCTCTCCTTCCACTCTTGTGTGAGTTTTGGGGATCAAACTCAATTTGCCAGACTTGCTTGCATGGAAAGTTCCTTTACCTTCTGGGCCCCCTCACTGGCCCCTCCTGAGACTTTTTTTGACCAGAGATATCAAAAGAGGTAGGGTGGAGGGCAATGCTTTATATATTTATATTTGCTGCATAAGGATGACCTTGAACTTTTGCTTTCATCTGAGTGCTAGGATTAAATATTTATACCCTACCACACACTCAGTTTATGTGGTGCTGGGGATTGGATCTAGGGCTTCCTTCATACTTAGATAACTACTTTATTCTAACTGAGCTACATACAGTTTAGCCCCCTCCTCTTATTGAGCCAGCGTTTCAAATACTCCAGGCTGACTTTTTTTTTTTTTTTTTTTTTTTTTTTTGGTTTTTCGAGACAGGGTTTCTCTGTGGTTTTGGAGCCTGTCCTGGATCTAGCTCTTGTAGACCAGGCTGGTCTCGAACTCACAGAGATCCGCCTGGCTCTGCCTCCCGAGTGCTGGGATTAAAGGCGTGCGCCACCACCGCCCGGCTTCCAGGCTGACTTTTAAGTACTGATCCTTTTGGCTTTACACCTCACTCTGGGATTATAGATTCCCATCAGTGGCTGGCTTTACTAAAAGGTCCCTTATTCCCAGCATGTATATGGCTCTGGGTTCAATTCCCATTACTGGCAGAGGAAAAAAGTGTCTTAGAAGCATAATAAAACTTTACCTGTTTCTTCTAATAAATTCAGTTATTTATTTATTTATTTATTTATTTATTTATTTTTGTTTGAGACAGGGTTTCTCTGTGTAGCCCTGGCTGTCCTGGAACTAGCTCTTGTAGACCAGGTTGGCCTCGAACTCACAGAGATCCACCTGCCTCTGCCTCCCAAGTGCTGGGATTAAAGCCTTGTGCCACCACCGCCTGGCTAAATTCAGTTATGTTTTAGTTGAAGAACTCTAAATGTATTGCTTGTGGAGAAATATGGTGGGAGATGGTATCAATAGAGTGACCTGTTGCCTCAATCAGAACCATAAAATATAGAGAAAGCTAGAGTTAGCTTGTAGCTGAAAGATTTCAGGTTTGGGTTTCAGTGGGGACACTGAGGTAGATTGTTATTTGGATAAGAAATTTATTAAAGATTCATACCATAGATCTTTAAATGGCAACATTGTGGGGGCCTACATGATGGTGAGGACCCTTTCTCATATCTTTTAAAGGAAGGGGGAGGGACGGCTTTACCATAGGATTGGTGGGCAGTCCATGGTGAACACTCTTGGTCCAGCTGTCTCTGAGAGTCTCTTCGCCTGGGGCCTACGTGTAAACTTATCTATAAGGGTGGGGAGAGCAAGAATGTGGAAAGACAATTGACAAGCCTTGCTTAACAGCCCCTGAAGAGATTGCAAAGGCCTCCCACTCTAGTTAAGCCTTTCAAGAAGGAAGCACTGAAGCCCCACCCTTTTTTTTTTCTTTCCTGGAGTCAAGATTAATTTGTAATTCAAGTACCTAGTAGGTCCTTAAATTTTTATTTGAATTTTCTACTGCTTTGAACTGCCCTGAGTTAAGGAGGAGAGTTGTCTGCTCAATCGCCTGTTCTCAGGAGGCATTCATGTAAGTTTTCATTTTGTTTTGGATATTTGGGGTAGTTTGTCCTCCTCCTGATTCGATTCAAGTGACGGAAAAGAGTGTAAGTGCTGATAAATTCCTCATGCCTGCAAGTCCCTGTGTGCACCTTGTCCTTGCAAGCTTCTAGGATGCTGATTGCCAGCCTTGTAGGGGTGAGAGTGACTGACATCCAAGGCCTCCTTTGAGGTGATGGAAAGTGCAGGTTGCAAAACATTTGCAGATACCACCTGCTGTGGATATGCTGGCTTCAGTGCTCCTGAGCCTTCAGGAGTCTTGAGCTTTTGATGCAGCTGTCATGAATGTGGGCCTCAGCCCTGTCTGCATCTCAGCTCAGCACTTCACTTTTAGCTCCTGTATAAAAATAGATCCTTGCTTTTTTATGTTCTCACCCCTCACAGCTTCTTCAGACATTCTTAAATTTGAGGAAAATGCTTGGTGTAAGACACTGCTCAAAAGCAGCTGCTGTCTAGAGGGAGCCTAAAGCAAAAGGAAGAGGAGTCTGACCTATTTGTCTGCTCCCGTTAGAAAACTGTAGTGATATTTTGTTTATATTATAACAAATAAAGCTTGCTTGAAGATCAGAGTGCAGAGCTAAGCCACTAGTTAGCATTAGAAGCCAGGCAGTGGTGGTACACACCCTCGCTTCCCAGCACTGGGATTTGAGTTCAAGGCCACCTTGGGCTACTTGAGATTTAATCTGTCTAAAAGAGAAGCAGTTCACACAAAGGTGGGCCAGCACTTGGGATACCTTTATTTCCAGCACCAGGGAGGTGGAGACAGAGTTGATGTGGCTGGGTGGAGAGAGGAATATAAGGTGGGAGGAGACCGGAGCTCACTTGCAGTCTACAGTCTGAGGATTTGCAGAGACAGGATCACCCTTTTTGGTCTGAGCGATGGTAGCGATGAGAAATTTCTAATGGCTGCTGCTTTGCTTCTCTGATCCTTCAGCTTTCACCCCCTAATATCTGACTCCGAGTTTTTATTATCCAGAACAATTAGATTCGTGCTACAGGAAGCTGCAGTGACACTGAAGTAAATGCATCACCGCCTTCTGAAGAGTTTTGATTGGTGTAGTGACAGTAGGTGATTGTTTAGGAGTAACTGTTATGGTAAAAATAAAATGCTGTGGTTCCCTGAGGGGTGCAGCGGCAGAAATGCTGCAGGTCCCCAAGTGGCGGCAGTTGGTAGTGAGCCATGAGACCATGGTGGGCCAGGAAGGCAGCTGGGTCCCAGGGAGGGAGCAGCATGGCTGGTGAGAGACTGAGATGGATAGGCATCCCATGCAGAGTGAGGTTGGATGTTTATTTAGTGGGTTATGAAGGGGAAAGGGGGGAAGGGGAGAAGGAAGAAGAGCAGAGAGGCAGAGGGGTTGTGTGAAGTGGGGAGAAGGAAGTGAGGCAGAAGCTGCTCTTCCAGAGAGAGAGACGAGGGGGGCGTGCAGGGAGGGAGGAAGGGGCTCAAGATTGGAAGCAAGACGGTGGAAAGGGGTGGGGGTAGGTGGAGCTTGTCTCTTTTTTTTTAACATTTATTTATTTATTATGATACAATATTCTGTCTGTGTATGCCTACAGGACAGAAGAGGGCACCAGACCCCATTACAGATGGTTGTGAGCCACCATGTGGTTGCTGGGAATTGAACTCAGGACCTTTGGAAGAGCAGACAATGCTCTTAACCTCTGAGCCATCTCTCCAGCCCCCTTGTCTTAGATTTTTCATCAATGATTGTTTTCTCTTTTCTTGTCACTCATTCCAAACACTCATTGTATTTACACCTGTTTCTCTTTCTTCTGCTTCCAAGCCTTTTTATTTGCTGTTTATTCTTCAGGTTTTGGTATCATTTCATCTAGAAAAATCTTTCCTTGTGCAGGACACCACTCAGGGTGCTCTCTGATGGAACCAGTACTTCCCTATGACCTTTCTTGTCCTGCTGCACCATGAGTAGCAACTGCTACCTGTGAACTTTGAGAGCACTGGGACTAGTCTTGTTTTTTGTTGACTCTTGGTGCTGGCTTGTCTAGCTTGTATTATCCCTTTCAAAGGATATATACCTACAGTATTTTTGCAGTTACTGGGCATTTGCATTTTTCATTAGTATTTTATCCAGCATTACCATAAATCTTCCTCTCGGAGAGGCAGCTTTGCTTCTGCCTCTCTCCCCACTTCTCTGCTTCCCCCCTTCTCTGTCTCTGTCTCTGTCTCTGTCTCTCTCTCTCTCTCTCTCTCCCTCTCCCTCTCCCTCTCTCTCCCTCTCTCCCTCTCTCTCTGTCCCCCCCTTCACCCTTCCTCCTCCATAACCCCCTGAATAAACATTCAACCTCAAAAAAAAATTCTCTTGTGTATGCACAGTACCTTTTAAGATCCCTTAAAGTAACAAGCAAGCATTTGTACCTGAGTTCAGATTTTCTGCACTCATGTAAAAGCTGGCATTGTGGCACCTATGCAGACAACTCCATCTCTTGGGGCAGGGGCAGGAGGTGCTAGTGTCGTGTGTGTGTGTGTGTGTGTGTGTGTGTGTGTGTGTGTGTGTATGTGTATGGAGGAGAGCAGACAGGCAGATCCTGGAGGTTTGCAGAGTAGACAGTCTATCTGAAACAGTAAGCCAGATTTAATGAAGAGACTCTTTCAAAGAATTAGCAGGAGAGCAGTAGAGGACTACACCTAATGTTCATCTCTGACTTCAGTGATCACACTCACAAGCAAGTGTTCATATATTTACACATGCATGCGCCCCACCCTGATATTTTAAATTAATTAACATACAGCATAAATTGCCATACAGCAAAGCATATATTTATAGGAGGCGCGCATGTTTGTTTATACATTGTGACTCACTTCAAAATGAATAGCCTATAAAATAAAATAGCATTTGCTTTGCTTAGATTTCATTTTGAATAAGAAATTTATGCTTCATCTCTTAGATTAAATGAATTGTAAGATGAGGCCACAGTGCTGCTGAGAGAAGGCAGCAGTAGCAGAGTGTGGGTCTGGCTGCTTTAAGTAAGTTATTAAGGGCAGCTCTTGAAGAGGTGACATTGGAGAAGGCCTTAAGCAAGTGAGGAACCGTGCAGAGATCTGGGGATAGAGCATTGCAGGCAGAGGAAACATCAGTGCAGAAGTCTCCAGATGGGAGCTTGCTGCTGTGGTCAAGGAGCAGTAGAAAGATCACTAATACTAAGAGAGAGAAAGAGAAGCAGGGGCCAGGGCAGAGGTCCCTGTGGGCCACTTTCATCCTTCTAGCTGTCATTCTGCACATAATGAATGGGAATGTGAACTGTCAGAATCACACCTGGGTTACAAAGAACTCTGGCCACGGTGTAGTTATACTGCTGCCGTGGGGAGTGGAAGTGAGGAGACTGCTTTGGAGGTCTTTTTGGTAATCTGTGTGAGGGTGGCAGTGGTAGAGGCAACCAAGAGTGGTTGAATTTGGATTTTGTGGTTTGATGCGTACCGAGAGATGCAAGTTTTATTACCAGTCAAAACTAGTTCAAAGGAATTACAAATCAGTGCTGAGAATGCCTTTCTGTTCAGAATGTTTGCACATGATGTATCTTTGAAATTCTTTAGCTTGGGAGTGGAATTAGGAAAGGTAAGGGACAAGACTGCTGTATTATAAATTCAGCTGCAAATGCTGTCACATGTTACCCAGGGGTCACATATCAGATATCCTGCATATCAGATATTTACATTACAATTCATAATAGTAGCAAAATTGCAGTTATGAAGAAGCAATAAATTTTATGGTTAGGGGTCACCACAACATGGGGAACTGTATTAAAGGGTTGCAGCATGAGGAAGGTTGAGAACCATTGTGCTAATGAAACAAGGAAGATTCTGTGACAGCTGCTATGTACATTTCTTATCTGTAATGGTCCTTTATTTAATGTAAAAGGTGTTTCTGTAGACTGTATGCTTGGTTAAGTAATGTGCTGAATTCTGGCATTTACTGTGATTGTGTTCTACTAGACCTGTTTAACATTAAGTGTGAAATAGGTTGGAGTCGTAATAAGGAATGCTGTGGGTGCCTATCTGTTGTTATAGAAATCCATTAGCAACTTTGGCTGTGCTTGACTGCCTTTCATTGATACACTTTATGGTTCATTCAAAAGCTGTATATTAAATGACATCCATTCTACAAACATTGAGGCTGTATTGCGAGTAAACACCTGTTTATCCCACACTAGTGAGGCTGTTACAGAGGTCATGGTTTGTCTGGAGATGGATGGTTTGTCTTGGTAATGTTCTTCAACTAGCAGAACTACACTGGCTGGTATAAGTGTTTGACTCTTATGGCTACTGTTCTTTAGCCCTGGTAGTTTATAAAGGGGGAGCTGTGAAAAGTGGGTGAAGGTATTTGTCATGATTTGAAGGGAGATGGCCCCCAAAAGGAGTGGCACTTTTAGGAGTTGTGGCCTTGTTGGGGGAAGTGGGTCACTGTGGGGTGGACTTTGAGGTCGTTTTTCTCAAGCTTTACTCAGTGTGACAGTCAGTCGACTTCCTGTTGCCTCTAAGTCAAGATGTAATGATTTTCAACTCCTGCACATCTGCCTGCAAGCGCCATGCTCCCCGCTATGATTATAATGGACTGAACCTCAGAAGCTGTAAGCAAGCCAGCTAAGGTTTCTGTGGGAGAATTGTCTGTATTCTGTCAATCATGTTTTAAATAAATGCTGATTGGCCAGGCAGGAAATATAGGTGGGAAAATCAGACAGGAAGCAGAAATGATGTAATGAGAACAGGAGAATTCTGGGAAGGAGAAAGTTGATTCCTCCCACTCCTGCTCAGACCACCGAAGCAGCAGGATGTGATCTGCACCACTGAAAAAGGTACTGAGCCACATGGCTAACATAGATCAGAAAAATGGGTTAATCAAGATGTGAGAGTAAGCCAGTGAGAGGCTAGAGCTAATGGACCAGTCAGCTTATAATTTATGGAGACCTATGTGTGATTTTCTCTGGGACTAAACGGCTGGGGGACCGGGTGGGACAGAAACCCCAGAAAACAAACAAGCTTGGCCCTTCATGTTACAGATTCCTTTATAAATGTTGCCTTGGTCATGGTGTCTCTTTACAGCAACAGAAACCTTAACTAAGATAACTTTCTAGACCTTTAAATTGAAGTGATTCTCCCCACTTTTCACCTCTTCCTCCTCCTCTTTCTTACCTTCTGAAAGTTGGTTTGGGGAGTACAAAATGTAAAACTTTTGGCACCTGTTCTTTGTAAAACAAAACACAATATGTACTGGGAAGGTGGTAGGAGCTAGTAGCTAGGTTTCTGGTGCCATTAAAGGAACAGACATGCTATAATTTGTATTTTAGAAGAAACAGTAGACATAAGGAAAGGCCATAGGAGTAATAACAAACCATGTGAAGAATGCATATCAGAGTGGTAACAGTGTGGTTGGTGAAGTATTCTGAATACATTCAAAACAGGAATAGTAATTTCTGATGGATTTTGATGTAGGGTATGGCAAGAGGGAACAGGGTCAAAGGTGAGTCTCAGCTTTTGGTATTTAGCTATTGAAGCTTACAAATTGACCACCTGGGGTGGACTGCCCTTAGATGCAATTTTAATTTTTTAATTTTAAATTGGGTGGAATGGTGTATACTATAGTTTGGAACCTTGAATCAGGATTCCCTTGAGTACAGGAGTCAAGTCTGGGCAACCTAGTAAGACCCTGTCCAAAACCCATAAAATTAAACAAAAAGGCTTCCTTTTGGACACAATACATTTAACATTAATGACAGATACCCAGGTGGAGCTGCTGAGTATATATTAAAGAGAATTTGGAATTCAAGTGAGAAACTTGAATGGGAGATGTGCAGTTGAGACTTCATGGCAAATGTCATTAGAACTGGGAAACTGGAAGATATTAATCACAGCATGCGTGTGGAGATAGAAAAAACAAGTCCTTGGAATATAAAACTTAGCAACACAAATCAAGATGAGATTAGCAAAAGGAGAAAACCAAAAGATTGTAGATTATAGTCTGTCAAAGTCATCCAAGACAGACATTTTCAAAGACTGCTAAATCAGGATAGATTTGGACTGAGAATTGGATTAATGGATTGGATACAGTGGTGTGTGGGACTCAGAGATGATCTGGGCAAGATTAATCTCAGTGGGAATACTTGGGCTAAGAACCTTATTGGACTTGTTTGTGGTGCCTTTGATACCAGCACTCAGGAGGCAGAGGCTAGTGGATGTCTGTGAGTTGGTCTGCAGACTGAGTTCCAGGACAGCCAGGGGTACACAGAGAAACCCTGTGGTTCATGTATATGCAGTAAGACTCCATTGGAGAGGTTTAAATTTTCCTTTGTGAGCAGCTATCATTTGTATACGATTTTTGGGCTTGGGATAGTGGTTTACGTCCACTTGTCTCAGCACTGGGACCCCATCTATCTTAGACCTTTGCAGACCCTATGCATGCTGCCACAGTCTGTGAGTTCGTATGTTCATTGATCCTGCTGTGTTCCTTGGTGTCCTCCAATTTCACGGGCTCTTAGAACTTTTTCTGCCTCCTCTTCCACAGGGTTCCCCGAGCCTTAAGGGGCAGGCGGGATTTGACAGAGACATCCCATTTAGGACTGAATGTTTCAATGTCTTTCACTCTCTGCATATTGTCCAATTGTTTCTACTGTAAGAGGAAGCTGGCTTATGATGACTAAGCAAGACATTGTAGTAGAATATCTGTTAAGAGTCATTTTTATTGCTGTGTTCCTTTAGCAGAACAGTAGTATTTAATTCCCCTTAGGTCCCTCATCTGCCTAGTCTCAGGTTCTTGGCCAATGAGCAATGTCAGGGATGGGTTTTTTCTCATGAAGTGGGTCTTAAATCCAGTCAGATAGTGGTTGGTTACTCCCACAAGCTTTTTTTTTTTTTTTTTTTTGGTTTTTCGAGACAGGGTTTCTCTGTGGCTTTGGAGCCTGTCCTGGAACTAGCTCTGTAGACCAGGCTGGAACTCACAGAGATCCGCTTGCCTCTGCCTCCCGAGTGCTGGGATTAAAGGCGTGTCTCGAAAAGCCAAAAAAAAAAAAAAAAAAACCAACAAAAAACACACACACACACACAAAAACCAACCAACCAAACAAACAAAAAAAAAAACCTGGAAAGAGAGATTCCCAGCAAGAGATGTAGCCGCTGACAGTGGCACCTGGGAGTGGGCTGCAGAGCTTGACTTTAGGTTGTGTACCTGAGCCTGCTTTCCCATCACTACACCCACTATGCCACTTACATTGCTTTATTGTGGCTGTGAGCTGAGGGTAGGAGAAGCACAAATGATGCTTGGGAAGCCTGTGAGATTTTTTATCTCAAAGATTCTGTAAAAGGGAAACGGTGTCCTCATGGATTTGTCTCAGGTGATACCAGGCAAACATAGGAAGATGGTAGTGGTTGTTCTAAGGCAGTAGTTCTCAACCTGTGGGTTGCGATCCTTAGCGGGGTGAGGGATGTGGGTCAAACAGCCTTTCATAGGGGTCCTATGTCAGATACCCTGTTTATGAGATATTATGTTACAACTCAATAACAGTGAAAATTACAGTTATGAAGTAGCAACACAATAATTTTATAGTTGGGGGTCACTACAACATATTAAATACTAAAGGGGTGCAGCATTAGGACAGTTGAGAACCACTGTCCTAAGGACTTGAGGATAGTAGTGGAAAGGTAAGCATCCTGATCAGTGTATAAGGTTGTTAACTGGCACAGAAATTACCTTTTCTATTTGTAGTAGGGAAAATAATTTCACCTGCATCTTGTTTTTGGTTACTTTGACAGCAGGGCTTCCTGATGGTGTTGTTTTCTTGGATCTGTTCACTGGAGCACTTTAAGTGTCTTTTGGGGTTCTTGAGTTAAAATGGAGGTGTCACAGTCAATGGGGCTTGAGGGACACGCACAAATGCTCTTAAACACTAAGTTGTTTCTCCAGCTTCTACAGCACACACATTTTAAAAAGTATGACATTTAAAGCTGAGTATGGTTGCATGCACCTATATTCCCAGCATTTGGGAGGTTAAAACAATAGGGTATAGAAATGAAACTGACCTGTCTAAAATTCTAAGTTTTCTTGGAGGATCCAGGGCCTTGTGTATGTTAGGCAAGTGTTTTCCTACTGACCCACATTCCTAATCCACTATTACTAAATTTTAATGAAATTAAACATAAGAAAAGCCTTTGGTGACTTTTGACATGCTATCTCCCCTTCCCCTCTCTCCATAAAGGTGAAGGGTGAATTTGGATTCCTTAGATAAAGATAAATCAGTCCCTGATATAAATTGAAACAGTCATAAATACTACTTTAAAGAGACTTGTAGTACAAATATTAGCAGATAAAAACCAGATAACTTTCTTCTTGCTTGATGCAAAATTTTTCCAAAGGTTTAAATGCTCTATTGGTATCACTTAGAATAAACAGTTCTAATTTTTGACTTTGATGTTATCTTAACAGTAATGGAGAAAATATTTAAGTGGAAGCTCAAATACTGATGCATGCAGAGAGGAAAGAATGAAAGTCACTTCTGTGGGGAAGTTTGCTGTGGGTTAGTGTGGTGTAATGGTAAGAGCACAGATGGATTTTAAATCTCAGTTCTGCCACATCGAAGCTTTAGGTAAATGAGGAAGTCGCTTTCCCTGAGCTTCAGTTTTCTCAAGTATAAAATGGGGATAATAATGTCTCAGAAGGTTATGGGGATTAGATGAGTTCTTGTATACTGTAGTTGATGAAGGGATAGCTGTCCCAGTGTTTGTAAAATACCTGGATGATGGGCAACACAGACATGGCAAGATAAGAATGTGAGTGCAGAGTCCTATAACCACATTGGGGAGACTGAGGCATGAAGATTACGGGTTTGAGGTTTGAGGTTAGATCTGTCTCAAAGGGGGGAAATTATATTCATGACCAAATATATGGAAATTAGATGAATAGTTAACATGATTGGATTCTGCTCTTCTAGAATAATGAAAAAATTTGCCAAATAGAGAAATTGGGGACTTTGCAGAGCAGCAAATTTTAAGACAGAGAAAGGGAAAGTGACATCTGAGAGATGCTGACAGGAAACACGATTAAGGGACGGTTCTGTTGAGCCCTGGGAACAGAAGGTGGTTAAGAGGAAGACTTCAGTAGATGAGGGAGGAAGAGTTACCTACGGATCAAGCCTTACTTATTCTTTGACTGTCTCCCTGACTTCAGATAACGTTGACGTGTGTGTGCTGTTCTGTAACCTGCTTTAACAAAACCCTTAATTTCTTAGTCTATAAGGTGATAAATAAAAACACATATAAGTCTATGTGTGTTTATTTAGGAAGTCAGAAAACATGCTTAGAAAATAGTAAAGTAGGGGCTGGAGAGATGGCTCAGTGGTTAAGAGCACTGTCTGCTCTTCCAGAGGTCCTGAGTTCAATTCCCAGCAACCACATGGTGGCTCCAAATCATCTGAAAAGAGATCTGGTGCCCTCCTCTGGCGTGTGGGTATACATGGAGGCAGAAAGTTGCATACATAATAAATAAATCTTTAAAAAAAGAAATAGTAAAATAGGGCTGGGGAGATGACTTCCCAGGCAAAGCATTTGTATGAGGACTGGGTTTCAGATCTCCAGTGCCCATGTGAAATAAATGCAGGAGGCTGTAGTTCCTTGCTTGTATAATCTTAGCCTGTGGGAGGGCAGAGACAGGGAATCTTCAGAGCAAGCTATCTAGACTAGCTGAAACAGCAAGTTCTAGGGCCAAGCCAGAGACCCCATTTCAGTTCATCAGCTGGAGAATGATTGCAGAAACTACCTAGGGTCAACTTTTGGCTTTCACACCATATGCATACCAACACACACATATTTTCTGTCTCTGTGTCTCTCTGCCTGCCTCTTTCATGCTGTAAGAACAAATACAAAGAAACAAAAATAGAACCTACTAGAGTAAGCAATCATAAGCCAGGAGTGGTGACATTTAGCTATTTTTTTCCTTTTCTTTCTTTTTTCCTTTTTTCCCCCGAGACAGGGTTTCTCTGTAAATTTGGAGTCTGTCCTGGAACTCAGCCTATAGACCAGGCTGGCCTTGAACTCACAGAGATCTGAGTGCTGGCGTTAAAGGTGTGTGCCACCACCACTGTCCCAGTGTGGGAAGTATTGTATGTATGTATGTATGTATTTTTGAGTCAGCGTGTTATATAGCCCTGTTAAAAAGCATCACACTATCCTTCCCTTTTTTCCCCCTTCCCCCTTTCCCCCTTTCCCCTTTCTTTCCTTTCTTCCTTTCTTTCTTTCCTTTCTTTTCTTTCTTTTCTTCTTTTTCGAGACAGGGTTTCTATGTAGTTTTGGAGCCTGTCCTGGAACTAGCTCTTGTAGACCAGGTTGGCCTTGAATCACAGAGATCCACCTGCCCCTGTTTCCAGAGTGCTGGGATTAAAGGTGTGCACCACCACTGCCCTGCACATCACACTATTTTCTTTTTTAGTTTTTCAGTTACTCTGTTCAGTAAAACGAGAACATTAACATCTTTCTAGTAATTAAATGCACTTTCAGTATTGTAATGATATGTACTATTCTATTGTATGAGTTTGCTGTACTTCACTGGCAGACTTAGGTTATCACTGAACATTTCTGACATCTGCTGTTTTCCTCACCCAGGTGTGTATTGTGTCTTTAAATTAACATGGCTTATAATGGATGCGTAGTGAATTGGTGCATGGACAAGCTGAGAGTTGACAGTAGTAAAGGCTCATTTTATTCCTGACTTGACAGAGACCTGATTCAACAGCATAGTCATGGCCATACGCATTAGTGTTCTGATCCTAGGATTTGGGGGACCTGATTCTTTTTCCACAAGGGAAGGGCAGATATTGGCCAGGTTAGTCTAGGTCTCTGTGCTTCCTATATCAGATTTATGTTGACAGTGCCTGATGCTTAACTGGTGGAATTTGTTTTGTCTTGTTTTTAGCAAGAAATTCTTTTTTTCCTTTCTAAAATAAAAAGTGACTGACTTATATTTTAGACTCTTCCCCCACTCCAAATTAAGCATTAAGCCAAATTGAGCATTTCCATGTTTTGGGAATTAAGACAATGGCACAGAGCACTTGCATTTTGTTGTGTGAAGTCCTTGGGAGCTGTATATGTGTTTTGCAGAATGCTTTGGTTGAAAATATTTATGCAGAAAATGAGTTTGTGGTATGAACACATTGGAATAACGAATTTATCACCCCTAAAATAAATCTCAGTGTCTACAGCATCCAAGGACTCCTAAAAGCTGATGCTAAAGATAGGATTGGATAGGAAAGTGACTACTGTTTTTTGGTTTTTGATTTTTTTTTTAAACATATGACTTCTTCAGAACACTTTCCTAGGATGGCATTTGTTAACTTGTTTATTATTTTCATAAGCCTTCCTGTACACAGTAGAGGCCAAGTCAGAGTCTTGTGTTCCATGGCACCCGAGGGCCTGGTGAATAGAAATTGTTAGATGAATGAATGACTTATATTAGGTGTGTAGTCTGTCTTTTCAAGTTATTCCTGAACTGACTAGGAGAGTAATATTCCAGACACACAAAGAAAATGAAAGAAGCCATTATTTGGATTGTTTGTTGGTGTAGAAAGATAACCCAGAAGTCTGCTCCTCGCCACCCCCAGTATGTTTTCCCCCTCAGCCATCTTAATTCTTGTATGTCCCTGGAACTTTGTAGATCAGACTGGCCTGGAACTCTCACAGATCTGCCTGTCTCTGCCTCCTAAGTGATGGGATGAAAGGTGGGTATTTTTATAGAACATTTTCCTATTTTGATTTTATACATGGAAGGGTTTTGCCTACATGCATGTGTTTGCACCATGTGTGGGTAGTGCCTGTGGAGTTCCTGTTGGATCCCTTGGAACTGGAGATACAGATGGTTGTTGACTTGCGAAGTGGGTGCTTGGGAACCGAATTGGGGTTGGTGGTTGTGCTCTGCAAGAACAGTAGGTACTCCTAATAGTTCATCTCCAGCCCCTTTTTCTAAATTTTGTTTTGTTTTTTAAATGAGAAGGCTTCTTGCTACTGTGTTCAACCTAGTCTCCCAACTGATGGGTTCAAATGAGCCTCCTATTTCAGACCTCACTAATAGGTAGGATACAAACTTGTGCTACTGTGTCCTGTCCTGCTAAGTCTTGATTCTGAAATTGTAATAATTCTTCTGCTTCTGCTTTGAAATATTTAGGACAACACTGCAATAGAAATATGAGTGTTTGCTTTGGCAATGTATATACAAAAATTAGAATGATTTATATGCATATATGTGTATGTATACGTTCATATATATGATTAGCATTGCTCCTGTGCAAAGATGACATACATTCATGAAATATAAAAAATACAAGATGAGCCTTAACTATAAACTATATATGTAATTTTTATTTTCTAGTAGGCGTATTAGAAAAAGATGATAGAGCCAGGCCTGGCAGTTCATGCCTGCTGTAGTCCTAGCATCCAGGAGGCAGAGGCAGAAAGACTAGGGTTTCCAGAATATCCCTGATTTCTGAGGCCAACTGCATGAGACCCTGTCTGAGTAAAAGAAAAAAAAATGATCGAATTTAAAATAGTAATATATTTGGGGATATAGCCCAGTGGCAGAGTACTTAGCATGTGTAAAACACTAGAATTGATTCCCAGTTCTGCAAAAGACACAAGCACTGTGGTGGTTTGAATGAGAATGACCTCCATAGGTTTATATATTTGAGTGCTTGGGTCCCAGTTGATGAATCTGTTTGGAAAGGATTAGGAGGTGTGGTTTTGCTAGAGGAGGTATGAGTGTCACTGGGTGTGGGCTTTGAGCTTTCAAAAGCCCATACCATTCCAGTGTCTTTTTTTCTGCCTTGTGTTTGTGGATCAAGATGTGAATTCCCAGCTACTGCTCTAGTACCATTTCTGCCTGCCTGCCACCAAGCTCCTCACCATGATAGTTCCTTCTGGAACCGTGAGTCCCAAATCAAATGCTTTTTCTTTAAATTGCCTTCATTATGGTGTTTGTTTTTTCAGAGCAATAGAAAAATAACTAAGATGAGCACACACATGCTAGCTCTCCCTTTTAAACCTAATATGTCCAAAATATTATAATTTGAACCATAGAATTAAAAAAAATTAGGAATCGTAAAGATTAGGCACTTCTAGATCCTTTAATAATTTTCTTGTTAACAAGAGGAGGTAGAGAATAGTTACTTCTGCACTGTTTTATTAATCGCTTTAGAGGGAGAAATCTGAAGCAGACATGACCACGTTAACATTTGTTAAATCTTTGTGGTGGATGCATACTATCTCACAGTATTTTTAACAGTTATCTATATGTTATGTTTCATGAAACGTGATATATAAAGATGATATAAAAGATTAAAATGTGAATAAAATATTTGCTAAGTCATAAATGCTGAAGGGGACATTGTGCTTGCACAATTATTTATCAATTTATTTCTGTTTCCGTTTACTAGTGAGTTTCAGAAAGATGGCAGGTTATTTTCCGTGTCTGCGTGTGTGGATTAAACTTCTCATGAAGACACACCGTCTGGACACAGTTTAGTCCACTTTCAGTATATTGCCAAAAAATACAGTATTTCTTGAACATTTCTGCTTGGACAGATGTTTGGTTTGTAGATTTTTAAATTGGAGTGTCAAGTAGTAACAAACAAGTTTAAGAGTTTTAAGGCCTTCTTGTAATCCATTCGACAAAATTCCTCTTTTATTATTTATTAGGTACAGTTTAAAGGTGCAGACCAGATGTTGACTTAGTGTAAATGTTTTTTTCTTTTAAAAAAACAATTCCTTTCCCTCCTAAACCCTGTTTTTTTTTAAACTCAACTTCTTAAAGTCAAAGTAGAGTTTTTATCAAAGCAAGACATATAATCTTATTAACTCTTTTGCTTGATGCTTGCTAAGCATAATTTTTTTTTTCTTATGTAGAAATAATTAGTTAATTAATTAATTAGTGAGATAGATAGAGGACAGAAGTAAACCTTGGGTGTTGTTCCTCAGGTGTCCTTTTTTTTTAAAAAAACATTTATTTTAAAAAAATATTATGTGTGTGTCTGAACATGGGTTTGTGTGGGTGCAATGTCAGTGAAGGCTAGAACAGGATGTTGGGTCTCTTGGAGATGGAGTCAGAGATCATTTTGAGCCATCTGATGTGGGTTCTGAGAATTGATCTTGGGTCCTTTGGAAGAGCAACAGGCATTCTTCACCAGGGAGCCCTTGCTCCATTGCCACCCTACCCCTGTACCCCCCCCTTTTTTTGATACGACTCACGGGGCTGGGGTTTGCGTGTTTGGCTAGGCTAAAACTGACTAGGAAGCCTAGGGATCTGCCTGTCTCTGCTTCCCACGTAGTGGGATTTGTGTTCTACCATACTGAGTTATTATTATTATTTTTTTAAAAACACTATAATTACTACACTATCATTACATTGATTTTTTTTCTAGACAGGGTTTCTCTGTGGAGCCCTGGCTGTCCTGGAACTCGCTATGTAAACCAGAGTGGCCTTTAATTTACAGAGGTCCATCTGCCTCTGCTTCCTCAGTGTTGGGATTAAAGGCGAGCACAACTACCATCTGGCTTCGAGTTTTTTATTTTTGGTGCTGAGGATCAAACTAAAGTCCTCATGCTTACTTACACAGCAAGCACTTCAGAAACGAAGTGATCTCCCCAGCCCCTGAAATGACTTTATTTTTAACCTCTTAAATTACTACATAATATTTGTTGATACTTACTGTAAACTATGGCATGTGTATGCTGTGCTTGCTGTATGTACTGTGATAGTTACTTTTATGTTGCTGTGACAACACTACTTGTCAATAGCAAGGGAGGAGGTCCTCCCTCCCTCCTTCCCTCCCTCCCTCCCTCCCTCTCTCCCTCCCTCCTTTTTCTTTCACTTATTACTTATTTTTTTGACCCATTTGCTGTGGTTGAGTGTGTGTTGAGGCAGCACAGATTATGTTGGCCAGATGTGTGGTGGAAGCTGTTCATATCATGATGGACAAGGAAGTAGAGATTGTGTGTGGGGAGGTCAGGTATAACCATTAAAGGCCTGCCGCTACTAGTTTATTTTGGTCAGTTAGACAGTACTTCCTAAAGTTTATACAGCCTCCCCAAATAGTATCTCCAGCTGGGGAACAAGTTCAAAATATAAGCCTGTCAGATTGGGATAACAGAAGCAATGTGCAGTGTATAATGACCAGGTCAGGTAATTAACAAATTTCCTTTCCTCAGACACGGATCATTTCTATGTTTGGGAAACGTTGGGCTCCTATTATTATGAATTATAAATTGGAAGTTCCCCATTTCTGCTGTGCTACTGAATACTAGCTCTGTTTTTTTTCTGCCTTTTCTTTGTTATTTGAAGTTGAGTATTTAATATTTAAATCTGTAAGTATCTTTAAAAAATTTAAGCCTGGGCAGAGATGGCACATACCTTTAATTCCAGTACTCAGGAGGCAGAAGCAGGTGGATCTCTGTGAGTTTGAGGCCAGCCTGGTCTATAAAGCGAGTTCCAGGACAGCCAGGGCTACACGGAGAAACCACCCTGTCTCAAAAAACCAACCAACCAAAGAAACAAACCAAAAATTAAAGAAGATTTATTTATTTTATTGCTTTATGTGTATGAGTGTTTTGCCTGCATGTGTGTATGTACACCATATGTGTGCCTGGTATCCATGAGGGTCAGAAGAGGTTGTCACATTCTCTGGAACTGGAGGTACAGACCTTCTGAGTTACCATGTAGGTGCTAGCAATTGGACCTGGGTCCTTTGGAAAAGCAGCCAGTGCTTTTAACTGCTGCCAACTCTATAGTTCCTCCTTTCTGTTTTAGTACCCATTTTGCAACCCTTATCTCTCTTCCATTCTTTTTCTCTAGCAATTACTGTTTGTAAGATCATCTTTTTTTGGCTTTCATAAATTAGTGTGAATATGGCTGCATTTGTCTTTCTGTGCTTGGTTTATCGCCTTTAATATAGTTTAATAATCTCCTTTGTTGTTGCAGATGACAGAATTTCAGTTTTGAATGGTGAGATAGCATTCCATAATGTATGTGGATCACATTTTCTTTATCCATCTGCCCTTGTGACTCTTGTGAATAGTGCTGTAATAACCACAAACATGCAGTAACCCTCCCTCCACCTTTGTGAAACAAGGTCTTGCTCTGTAACTCAGGCTGTGCTAGGAATGTCGGTGTGTGTACCCCATTCCTATTAGCTATAGTGTATTAAAATGTACCATTTTATCCCATTCTTGTGATTTCCATGTAACTGTGTTCAGTGTCACTGTAATCCTCCATGTTCTTCACAGAAAGTAAGAACTGCTGCTTCCTGAGAGGAGCAATGTAAAGACATAGCTTTTCTTCAGTAGGATTCTAAGAGAGCAACTGTGCTGTTGTCAGTGGGCAGCATTTCCATGTAGATGCTTTTTGCACAAAATATTTGGTGCTTCCACAGTGTGAAAAATGCGTGTTTGTGTTATTGAGAAAGAAAAGCCCCAATGATCCAAGGGAATTGATGTTTTTCTGGCAATGGTTAAGTATGTGTCCTGTGGTGGGTCCTGCACCCGTGACAACGCCTTACTTAAGCGTCATGATGGCATCTGAAGCATGAGTGTTCTCTTCCTTACAGACGAACAACAACAACAACAACAACAAAAACCCCAAAAACATTGCTGAGAACATGTGTTTTCATTTCTCTTGGGTTTATACCCGCAGGGGAAGTTGTAGATTTATGCCAGGCCTCTGCATTAACCTTTTGAGGAACTGCCAAACTGATTTTCAAAGTGACTGACACCATTGATACAGACTAGTTTCACCTAGGAAGAGAGGGTCTTCCTAGATGAGAAATTGCCTCCATCAAATTGGCCTTTGGGTGTGTCTGTATGGCATTTCTTGGTTAATATTTGATGTGTCCATTTCACTATGGGTGATACCATTCCTGGGCAGGTGGGCCTGGGCTGCCTAAGAAGCGAGCTGAGTGAGCCATAAAGAGCAAACTAGTCAGCAGCATCCTCAGTGGTCTCTGCTTTAGTTCCTGCCTTGACTTCCTTAAATGATTAACTACGAATAGAAGCCAAATAAACCAAGCCCCTTTCTCTCTCCCAAGGTTTGGTCGGTGTTTTATTACAACAAAAAGCAAACTGGAACAACCATGCTATAGTTTTGCTGCCAGTGGGCGAGGGTTCCAGTTTCCCTACATCATCTAATGCTTGCTGCCTTCTGTCCTGGTGGGTGTGAGTGGTGTCCTTACTGGAGTTCTGATTTGTTTTCTAACGCTGTTTCAAATCTGTATTTTCTTGTCCTTATTGGCTTTTGCTATCTTCTTTTGAGAGTTTTAATTTTTTTTTTTTTTTGAGACAAGGTTTCTCTGTAGTTTTGGTGCCTGTCTTGGAACTAGCTCTTGGAGATCAGGCTGGTCTCGAACTCACAGAGATCTGCCTGCCTCTGCTTCCCGAGTGCTGGGATTAAAGACGTGTGCCACTCCTGTCTAGCTGAGACTTGATATTTTTAAGAGTACAAATCTGGGTCTGGGGAAGATGGTTCAGAGGTTAAGAGCACTGGCTGCTCTTCCAGAGGTCCTGAGTTCAATTCCCAGCAACCACATGGTGGCTCACAACCATCTGTAATGAGATCTGGTGCCCTCTTCTGGCTTGCAGGCATTCATGCAGGCAGAACTGTATACATAATCAATCCAATCCAATCAATCAATCAATCAATCTTTAAAAAAATTAAGAGTACAGATTTGATTTTATTATTCATTTGCTAAAATATTGCTTACTTCTTAGCCTGACCAACTCTTCCTCATTTAACTTTTCAGGCTTCATTTTTGCTGGGGATTGAAAGTATCCAAGACTGGGCAGTGGTGGCGCACGCCATTAATCACAGCTCTTAGGAGGTAGAGGCAGGTGATCTCCGAGAGATCGAGACCAGCCTGGTCTACAAGAGCTAGTTCTAGGATCCAAAGCTCCAGAGAAACCCTGTCTAAAAAAAAAAAAAGTGAGGCTGGAGAGATGGCTCAGTGGTTAAGAGCATTGCCTGCTCTTCCAAAGGTCCTGAGTTCAATTCCCAGCAACCACATGGTGGCTCACAACCATCTGTTGTAATGAGGTCTGGTGCCCTCTTCTGGCCTGCACCACAGACAGAATATTGTATACATAATAAACAAACAAACAAAAAAAGTGTCCAAAAAGACTGATGTGTTCAAGATTTGTTCTTTAGCCTGTGGTTGTGGGGGTGGTTGGATGTTTAGGAGGTGGGGTTCAATGGAAGGAAGTTAGATCATAGGGGACATGTCTGGGAGAGGAGGAATATTGGGACTAGCCCCCTCTTTTGTCTCTGTCCCCACCCTGGTGTACTGTATGCCATGAAACCAAAACCTTTCCTCTCTGAGGTCTGATTATTTCTGGTATTGGTATTTTGTCACAGGATGGAAGAAGGTTGGCTGACACGGTGTAGACATGGTTTTCCTTCTAGGAGCCTCCCTGCTCTTCTGCGTCAGGATTGTGCAGCAGGACGCATGCCTGACAAAGGAGTACATAGATGACTCTTGATTTAGAACAAGACCAAACCCAGTCAAGTTTAAAACAATTCTCTGTGAGGTTTAATTGGTCCTGGGGCAGTGTTAATTTCTGTGACTCCTTGCTTCCTGTTTACTTGATGGCTCTAGAGCAGTAAGCTTGCAGAGAGCCACACTTCCTCCTCCTCCTCCTCCTCCTCCTCCTCCTCCTCCTCCTCCTCCTCCTCCTCCTCCTCTTCCTCCTCTTCCTCCTCCTCCTCCTAAATCTGTGACAGGGTTTCTCTGTAGCATGACTCATTCATTCATTCATTCATTCACTCATTCATTCATTTCCTGAGACAGTGTTTCTCTGTGTATCCCTGGTTATTCTAGAACTTGCTCTGTAGACCAGGCCAGCCTTGAACTCACAGAGATCCACCTTCCTCTGCCTCCTGGGTGCTGGGATTAAAGACTGTGCCACCACTGCCTGGCTCTCTGTAGCACAATTAATCAAAACTCAGACAGATACTGGGGTTCAACCTGAAAGTCAGAAAAGCAAAACAGCCAGCCACTAGCTCTTACCTCTATCTCAGTTTGAAATGGCGATCCTGCCTCCAGGAATCTCAAAATGAGACTGTATAAGAGCTGTCTTCTTCCGTTTTATATTCCTCCCTAGGGCTAGGATTAAGGGTGTGCAGTTTATCTGAATCATATTTTTTAGGTTTTTGAGACAAGGTTTCTTTGTGTAACAGCCCTGACTGTCCTGGAATTTGCTATGTAGATCAGGCTGGCCTCAAACTCACAGATTTGCCTGCCCCTGCCTCCCAAGTGCTGGGATTAAAGATATGTGCCACCACTGCCTGGCTAATCTTAATTTTTTTTTTAAAATTGCATTTACTTATTTTGTGTGTGTGTGTGTGTGTGTGTGTGTGTGTGTGTGTGTATGTGGACGTGGACACATGTGACATGGATTATGTGGAGGGCAGAGGAAAACTTATAGGAGTTGGGGGTCCTGGGAAACTGAACTCAGACTTGGAGGTAGCATCTTCACCCAGTAAGCTGTTTCTAGGGCCCTGCTCCCTGCTCTGAATCTTGAAAGTTGATTGTTGGGATAGGTGCTTGTATGTGCCTGAGAAAATTGTAGAGCAAAGGGTTGCTTTGTAGGATGTTATCAGAAGTTACAGAGCAGCTGGAGATAACTTAGCAACCAGTTAACAGCACCAGTTGATTTTGCAGAAGGCCTGGGCTTGGTTTCTAGCACCCACCTGGTGGCTCCCAACCATCTGTAACTCTAGTTCTAGGGGATCTGCCTCTGTCTTCTGACTTCCCAGGGCAAGTACGTGATGCACACACATACATTTAGGCAAAACACTCATGTAAATAAGTACATTTAACAAACAAAGGAAAACTAAAGTTGTAGAGACAGGAGACTGGATGAAAGGCCTAACCTTTCACACAGTAGTGGAGTGGAGTCGGGTAGTGGAGGTGAGTTGCAGCAGATAGGAGATTTTATAGAGGTAAAGATCAATTGGATTTGATAGTTGTCAGAGCAATCATTACTCTTGCCTGGAGCCACTGAGCTTGAGTATAAGAAACGCCCATTAATAACTTGGGACTGCAAAAAGAGACGTTGTTTTTAAAAAAGAATTATAAGCACAGTTTTTTATCTTTGCATGTATATGTTATATACATGGGCACGAGCGTGCAAGTGTGTTTCTGTGCATGTCCATGTGGGGGCCAAGGAGTCCTTCAGGTGTCTTCTGTCATTCTCTGTGTATTGCTTTGAGACACAGTCTGGCACTGAACTGGAAGCTCACTTAGGCTAGGCTAGCCAGGCAGTGAATTCTTGGGATCTGTGTGTCCAATGCTAGGGCTCCAGGCACATGCAGACTTGCCTGGCTTTTTATGTGTGTAATGGGGATTCACACTTAGGATCTCATGCCTTCACAGTAAGTATTCTTACCCATTAAGGCATCTTTCCAAGCCCAAATATGAGTTTACATTGTGATATCTGAATGAGTTTGTAATTAGACAGATGGATACATTTAAGTGGCTCTGGAAAGAAGTCAAAGATGGTGAGAATGGAACTGGTTGAATCTTTAAAAACAAAAGTAGGGCTGGAGAGATGGCTCAGAGGTTAAGAGCACTAGCTGCTCTTCCGGAGGTCCTGAGTTCAATTCCCAGCAACCACATGGTGGCTCACAACCATCTATAATGAGATCTGGTGCCTCTTCTGGTGTATATATGTTAACAGAACATTGTATGCATAATAAATAAATCTTTAAAAAAAAAACAAAAAACAAACAAAAGTAAATGGTGTGTGTTTGTGAGCAAGAGTTTGTGTACTGTGTGCATACAGGACCACAGGGACGCCAGAAGAGGGCATCAGATTCATTGGAACTAGGGTTACAGATAATTGCAAGCCACCACATGGGTGCTGGGAACTGAACTTGGAACATCCTCTACAAGGGTAATAAGTGCTCCTATTTAGTTGCTGAGCCATCATTCCCGCTCCAATTATTGTCTCTTCTGAAAATGTGATTCCCCAAAACTTTTTTTTCTTTCCTTTTTTGAGGCAGGATTTTTATGTGTAGCTTTGACTGTCCTCTAAACCAGGCTGTCTTCAAAGCCACAGAGGTCAACCTGTCAGCCTCCCAAGTGCTGGGATTGAAGTGGTGTTCCACCACTGCCTGTCTAAAAACCTTCATTTTTGTGCTGAGTGCATCAGAAGAAAGGATGACATATAGGATTCAAATTCTTTGAGCTTCTTCTTCTTCTTCTTCTTCTTTTTTTTTTTTTTTTTTTTTGGTTTTTCGAGACAGGGTTTCTCTGTGGTTTTGGAGCCTGTCCTGGAACTAGCTCTTGTAGACCAGGCTGGTCTCGAACTCACAGAGATCCGCCTGCCTCTGCCTCCCAAGTGCTGGGATTAAAGGCGTGTGCCACCACCGCCCGGCTTTGAGCTTCTTTTTATTTCAGGGTTTTTTCAGTTAGATTCTCATTTTGAGGATATGAAAAAACATAGTACTCCCCCCCCCCCCCCCCGAGACAGGGTTTCTCTAGCTTTTGGAGCCTGTCCTGGAGCTAGCTCTTGTAGATGAGGATAGCCTCGAACTCACAGAGATCTGCCTGCCTCTGCCTCCCAAGTGCTGGGATTAAAGGCGTGCGCTACCACCGCCTGGCTACACATAGTACTTTTAAGTATGAGCTCCAGAACAGAAAGATTGGCTTTTAATCCTTGTCTACCAAAAAGCCATCTTGTTCACATGTTTGATCCGTGTGTACCAAAAAGCCATCTTAGTCACATGTTTTTTTCCTTCTTCAGTTGTTTTCATCTATCAAAGAGATAACAGGTGTCTTCTGGAAACTATAAATTAGTGAGTTAAGACATGGTAGTAATTTAACACATGTTCATAAATTATAGCTGATGTTACCACTTAGGTTCTTGCTGCCTCTACTTCTCTTCTTTTTGGTTTGTGGAGACAGGGTCTGTCAACATAGCTCTGGCTATCCAGTAGAACAAGCTGGCCTTGAACTCACAGTGATCTGCTTGCCTGTGCTTCCTCAGTGATGGGATTAAGGGTATGTGCCACATTGCCATATTTTTCTTTTTTAAATGGAAGTTTATACAGAATATATTTCTTTGTTTCCATTAGTATAACTGAGACTAGCTGGGTTTTCATAAAGAATCTTAGTATTAATATAGACTACAAGGGAGTAATTATTGCTGCTATAAAAACCACTGAAGCAGGATTACTGCATAAATTACTACAGGCATCTATATACATTCAGTTCCATATTTGTGGGCTTCCTGCTGCTCTCCTTGTGACATCTAGCCATCCATACCAAGGCACCATCCCTCACTGTCCTGGCTGTATACTCTATAGATATTGCTAACAATTGTCAGTCCAGGAGCCATTCTTTCTATTCTCTTGAGGTTTTGTTTGACATTCTTCTAAACCAACTTCTAAATTGTGGTGATTGATGCAATAATTGTAAATGATACTTAAGAATGAAAAGGTTTGATGTTTGGTAGTGCTTTTCTTCATGAGCATTACATTGGGATAGTGTTTATTTATTTATGTACTGAGTTTTATCATATTCTCAAGGCTGATCTTGAGCTCTGGGGCTCATCTGCCTGCCTCAGCCACCAAAGCAGCTGGTACTACAGATGGGATTACAAACTACTGTGCCAGCATTTTCAAGGGGGGGATGGAACTCAGGTCCTCATTCTTGCAAGGCAAGCGTTTTATACTCACTTGTTTTCTTTGTTCCTTATTCCCTATGGAAAGGAATAATCTTGTGTGAGTTTGTGTCAGCAAGGTGCCTGACTCATTTCACTTGTGCCCTTTTGGTCTTTTTTGTTATATTCTCCATCCTTGCCTTTGAAAGGGTGCTGCTTCTGCGTTATGTTAGTAAACATAACACATAAAGGGATTCAACTTTTTTTTTGAAAGATTAATTTATTATGTATACAGTATTCTGTCTGCATGTCTGCATGCAGGCTAGGCTGATCTCATTACAAATGTTTCTGAGCCACCATGTGGTTGCTGGGAATTGAACTCAGGACCTCTGGAAGAGCCAGTACTCTCAACTGCTGAGCCACCTCCCCAGGCTCCTTCTTTTAATTTTTAAAAATTTTAAAACCTATTGTGCTTCATCTGGATTTATCTGCCACATTTGGAGTTGCATTCTTGGAAATGCTCTAAATCTGTGTTATAGGCTGGGCTTGGTGGCATATGTCTTTGATTCCCTTTTAGGGGAAGTTGAGGCAGGAAGTTCATGAATTTCAGGCCAGGTTGGGTTATATATAAGGAAACTGTCACAATCAAACAAACCAAGAAACCAGACAGACTGTAGCTTTTGTTGTCATTCCTCTACAGGTGTCAGTTATATTGTTAGTCTCATGGTTTGTATTCTTTGTGCCAGGCCCATGTACTATTGGGTGAGTGTTACATTGTCTATTTAAAAAGATTTATTATTTTTATTTTATGAATATGAATGTTTTGCTTACCTGTATATAAGTGTGTGTACCATGTGTGTGCTTGGTGTTATGGAGGGCTGGAGAGGATGTTGAATTTCTTGGAATTGGAGTTCTACACAGTTGTGAGCTGCTGTGTCGGTACTGGAAATTAAATCCAGGACCTCTGGGAGAGGAGTATGTGCTCTCAATCACTGAGCCACCTTTCTAGTCCTAAATTGCTGCCCCCTCCTTTTTTGAGTCATGATGTTTCTGTATAGTCTTTGCTACCCAGAAACTCAATATATAGACCAGACTGACTTCAAACTCACAGTGATTTTCCTGCCTCTGCCTCCCCAGTTCTGAGATTAAGGGTGTGCACCACCAAACCCGGCTCCCACATTGCTTTGTAACATTCCGCAGAAGTGAGTGAAGAGAGGGGGGTCCAGTGCAAAGACACCTTCACTCGTATGAACTCCTTGATGTCTTATATATAGGATTTGTGGGATGTTTTTTTCTACCGTTGAGGTATGCACTCCAAATTGTGTAAAAACCAGATTCCACAAAAACCTGCCTTTTCTACAGTTGGAAGAATGTTAGAAAATGAAGAAAAAATATAAATTTTTAGTTTTGTGTTTAAGGTAAAATGGGCATAAAAAAGAATATTGAATGGGTTTGTGTGTAATGTCAGATTTAATTTATTGTGATAACCATCAGTGGTGCACCAGATGTGTTAACTGTATTTAGCTTCATATTAAATTAAGCACAGCCAGTGGCCTGCAAAGTCCATCTGTACAACTGACAGAGGCAGCTCTGAAACCTTCTTTTATGTTTGTCACCACTGCTGTTTGCTTTTCTTGCCATGTTTGGGCTTTACGTTGCTCATGCAAAGGTGAGTCTTTATATTGAACCCGAAACTATTCTGCAAATCAGCTGTGCTAAATGAAGAGGCTTTTATTTCAGTAGGTAGACAGTTTTTGTCTTTGGTCACTTATAAAGCAATGGAAACAAATCAGATAAGATCAGTTAGGAGCTTATTGAAGCCTGAAATCTAGAGTGAGGGAATTATTACAAACAAGTAAGTACCAGTTAAACACAACGTCCGATAAGATTCTTTTCTTCGTGCTATATGTGTGTATGTGTATATCACAGATACGTGTATGAACACATTTAACCTATTGATTTTGTCATAGAATTATGTCATATGTCTAAAAATCCTTTACTTTTATCAAAACCACTCCAAGTCGTTGTAGTGCTTTGTATGGGTGCAAGTTGACTACTTCTTGACCCCACTTTATCAGCATCATCAGGAACCATGGGCTCCTTTCCCTGGGGTTATGGTAAAACATCCTTCTCTGTGTTCTTTGTAAGAGGACCCTTTAAGATGGCAGACCTCGCGCTCACACAGCCTCCTCCCCTGAAGTGCTTGTCTTTCCCTAGAACAGCATTTAAACATCTCTGGAATTAGACCTGTAAAGCTTGGTTCCTGCCAGAACAAATATCTTAAAATTTTTATCATAATGTTGCTTTTTTAAGTCCTAAATGTCCTCTATTTAAAATGAAATTCTTTTGTATTAACCTTCTTTCATATGCTAGCTTTCACCAGACTGCAGAATTGCCTGATTTGACTTTCTAATGTCACTGTAATGAATCTTCGGGGAAGCCTAACGATTGAACACACACGCTCTGCAGCTCCATTGTAAAATATTCAGTCAGTACTGTCAGATGTTGCTGATTAAAAAAGAAAAGGAATTGGGGCAGGAGTGCAAAAGGTTTACCCTCCTCCCAACATATATTAAGGCTTAAAACCAAGCATGTTCTCTCGGGGATTCTGGCCTTTTAGACATCATGATGTGTGGTTAAACCTTGATTAGATATCCTCAGAAACACCTCAATAAAAACATTAGGAAGGGGGGGAGGTAGTTTCTGCTTTGGAAAGCTAGAATTAGGGCATGTGATTGCATTCTGCTTTGACACATTTATTCTGAAAATGTGCTTGGGAGAAACAAAACTGGCTCATTTGCACAAGCAGACATATTACTCTGTGTGTTATGCTTGAGTGCTCAGCAGTGTCAAATATTTGCTCGTCAGTCAATGTGGCACCTACATATAGCAGAGCTCAAATGTTTAATGGTGAGCTTTGAGATATGTGTGTCACCGAGACACTTGGGCTCCCATTGAACAGCCAGAGCATCCAGAGAAGGGCTTTCTACATGTAAGTAATTTCACTAGATATTTGTAATTGTAGCAGTATGTGTTTGGCTTATTTGTGTGAAAGAAATTGAATACCAAAATTTAATAATTAAGGATTTATTAGTTAAAACCAAATGTTGTAATGAACCAGATGCTGCTGCATTAAAACAGCCATTTTCATTAGCATTTTTAAGTATGAGAGAATTTAAATTTTCAAGTGTCTTAACTTTGACGAGTGAATATTTTAAAATCTTTTAAAATCCACTATGTAAAATGTAGATTTCTTTTAATTTCAGCCAAAAGAACTGTCATATAGAAATACCAGAGTAGGTAAGTGAATTAAAACCTATGACTTGTAAAAGTCTGTATTTCTTGCTTTGAATACTATTAATCTTAACTGGCCCGTGAAAATAAATGATTGCAAAAGTATGCAGAATATGTAGAATTAATTTTACTTTTGACTGAAAAAGGTGTAAATCACTCAGATAGAAGAGGCAGTGGTGAAGGGGAAGGAGAAAGGAGGGTGTTTTTGTTGTTTTTCCCCTTTTATCACAGGGAGGCGTCCTTAATAATAGTTTGAGTGGTTTGATGAAACAGCGGAAGGAAAGTCCCAGGAGAGGGAGATCATTGTGGAGCACTATCTCCTATGAATCATTTACACAGCCTCTTGTGAAGCACAGCTTGCATTTTTAATGGAAGATGATTGCATTTCATAAACAGACCTTTAAAAATTAAAATAATATTGAGCCTTCTTCATTTAGGCCTATTAAAATAATATGCTATACATCTCTTTCTAACAGCCCAGGACAGATGATTATTATTTTTAAACAATATACTGTAATAATTTCTAATCAAGTTTCTTTAAATATGATTTTGAGTAAAATACTTTTGGAAAGTATTTTTTATACTTGTGAAAGCAAAAAATACACAGTGATTTGGTTTGGCATTTTATTTTTTGTGATTTCGTTTTTTATGTGAATGCTTGTGTGTCAATACACATGTATGTGAGTGCCAGAAGATGGTGTTAGAGACCTGGAGCTGGAGTTACAGTCAAGTTGTGAGCCCCCTCAACCTGAGTCCTGGGAACTGAACACAGGTCCTCTGCAAGAGCAGCTGAGCAGTCCATCTCTCCTAGTTTGGTACTTTAAATTATTGTCAGTGTAAACTGTCTGGAATGTTTTTCTTTGTTTCTTTGTTTCCATCAGTTTCCTATAAAGGAAATGGGCTTATTCCTTGAAATATGTGTGGTACAGGACAGGAGATTGAGCAGGTTCAGGAAACTGGTTCACTTACAGCGCTGACTGAGCACCACTTATGTGACCTGTCAGGCCAGTGTTCTTCCCTTCAGAAGTTGTTTGCTTTGCTTTGGACTTTTCTGAATTTCTGCTCTTTAGCTGTGTATCATTTGATGGACTTCTGTCATCCTGAGTAGCTCTTGGAAGGGTCCTGAAAATTATATAATTTAGTTCATGTCTCTCATAATTAGGAGACAATTTGAAATGTTTCTTTTCTTTTTCTTTTTTTCTGTTCCTTGAGCAAAAACTGTGAAAACTTAGGTAGAAAGGATAAAAATAAGGGGCAGGAGAGCTGACTCAGCAGTAAGAACATCGATCTTTCAGAGAACCTGGATTTGAAACAGCATTCACATGACTGCTCACACTTGCTTCTCACTCCAGTTCAAGGGGGTCTGACACTCTCTTCTAACTTCCTCAGATATCAGGCATGTATGTGGTACACAGACATGCATGTAGGCAGAGCACTCACACACATAAAGTAAAATAAAATAAAAAAGAAATGATCCAGTAACTGATGGAAGCAGAGGCACTGTGCTGAGCTCTCGAGTCTCGTGGAAGAAAGGGAGGAGGGATTTTATCAGCTGAGGGGGTCATGATGGGGGAAGTCACAGAGACAGCTGACCTGAGCTGGCGTATGGGACCCACCTAGACCCTCTGCATGTATGTGTCAGTCCTGTAGCTTGTTCTCTTAGTAAAGCTTCCAACAGTGAGAGCAGGACCTCTCCCTGGCGCTTTGCTGACTTTTGGTAACCCGTTCCCCATGCTGGGTTACCTGGCCCTAAGGGGAGCAGCTTGGTCCTGCCTCAATTTGATGTACCATGCTTTGTGCAAGCCACGGGAGCCTGTCTCTTTCTGAATGGAGATGGAGGAGGAGTAGATGGTGGGGGCGGGTGGTAGATGGGAAAGGGGGTGTGAAAAGGGAGAGAGGGAGAGAAAACTGGTTGGTATGTAAAATAAATGAAGAAAAAATGTTATAAATTTTAAAAAAATGAGAGAAAAAAGAGAAAGCTGTCAAATTTAGATGAAGTTGAAGCAAGAAGTGGGGCAACAAAATGGTTCAGTAAGTAAAAGCACTTGCCAAGAAGCCTTACATTCTGAGTTCTGTCTCTTGATCCTACATAAAGATGGAAGGAGCGAGCTGACTCCAGACTTGTCCTCTGACCTCCAGATGCATGTTATGTTGTTCAAGGTGTTGCCCCACCCCCATCATGTACACACATAAGTTTTTTTTTTTTTTAAAAGAAAAGGTCAGGCTTCTTGACATTCTGTTACAGTAATGTACCACTGTAACAACACCATGGAGCTAGGTGTGGTGGCACACTCCTTTAATCCCAGTACTTGAGATGCAGAGGCAGTGGATCTCTTGAGTTAGAGGCTTTCCTGCTCTACATAGTAAGTTCTATCCAGGGCAGCCAGTGGCTGCATAGAGAGCCCCTGTGTTAAGAGAACAACAACAACAACAACAAACTAGCACCATGAGTGAAGTAAATGCCCTTTTTCATTTAACAGATGAGGAAACCTAGATGGAAATAAGAATTAAAGCAGATATATAGCAGGTAAATGGTAAGGCAGGGATTCTCACTGTGGCTGTTGATAGCCACAGCCCCTGACTCTATGCGTAGCTACCTTTCATTGAGTATGGATTTACTTGGCAGAGTTCAGGTAGTTGAGGGGAAATGTCAGGGGTGGGGCCATGTCATTGTTGAGACTGTTACAAGACTATGGAACAGGAAGAGAGGTACAGACGGTTTGTTCTTTTTCTCTTTAGTTTGGCCCACATTGCTTTCTTTCATAGTTGACCTCTGTTTCCATGTTCTTATCCTCTCCATTCTTTTTTTTTTTTTTTTTTTTTTTGGTTTTTCAAGACAGGGTTTCTCTGTGGTTTTGGAGCCTGTCCTGGAACTAGCTCTTGTAGACCAGGCTGGTCTCGAACTCACAGAGATCCGCCTGCCTCTGCCTCCCGAGTGCTGGGATTAAAGGCGTGCGCCACCACCGCCCGGCTATCCTCCCCATTCTTGTAAGGGTCTGTTTAAGAGTGTTGATTTTGGCCAGCAATGATGGCTCAAAAAGTAAAGCATTTGCTGCGTAAGCCCAACAATGTAGATCCTTAGAATCAGTGTTTAACCTGTTTAAAAAAAAAACAAACAAATAAACCTCTGCAGCCCCTCCCCCCCAACTTGGTATATATCCACCCCTCACTGACACAGATATCATGCATGCACACACAATAATTAATAAATTAATTTTTTTTGAAATAAGTGCATTTCAGAGTATGAAAGAAAAATAAATTTTTATAGTGACAGCACCAATTTTCTCAATCTGCAATGAAGTATTTAGTTTGTCTTTATCAGAAGCTCTGAAATAGAACAAGCATCCCCCTCCTACATACAAGCTAGAACATTGGTCAGAAAGCTTTATTCATATTATTACTTCATGATTTTGATGATTCTTATTACTTGGCACTTCAAAATTACCTTTTCTGCCATTATTGGTGGCCCACGTCTTTAATTCCAGCACTTGGGAGGCAGAGGCAGATGGGTCTCTCCAAGTTCATTGCTTGTCTGGTCTACATATTGAATTCTAGGACAGCCAGAGCTAATAGTGAGACCCTGTCTCAAAAACAACAACAACAACAACAACAAAAAAAAAAAAACAACAACAAAAAAATAACTTTGCTCTTTTTTCCCCTCTTCTCCTCCGACTTTCCCCTTCCCTTTTCTCTTCTGTTTTCCTTTTCCATCTTACTGTGCAGCCTTGGCTAGCATAGAACGTGCTGTGTAGACCAAGATGGCCTTAAACTTAATATTTTTGCTGTAAGAAATCTTTATTTTAGGATGTCTAGAAATTAGAGCTAGTATTTGTAACTTTTCCAGTTTATATACAAAGAGGGCATTAAAGATCCTGTTAAAAGATAGGTGAAACTGCAGATGTAAATTGATAGTTAGTGTTTAGTATGTTGATTTTAGTTTAGAGAATTTTACACATGTGTGAAATAAAATATATCTGCCCCCCACTTCTTCCCTCCAACATCCATCAACACCTCTGTTGCTCCCATTTTTCAATATTATGTTGTCTCTCCCTGACTTACCCCAACACTAAGTGCAGTTAGTATTGGCCATAAGTGTATGAATATGGAGCCATTCACTGGAGCTCTGGAAACCTATCAGTTGGCCTGATTCTTTCTACCCAGCAACTGTCAGTGCTGATAGCTCATCGATATGGGAGAAGGTCTGGAGCTCATTTGCTGCTATGCTGGGGGCTGGCTTGATTTTGTGCCAGGTCTTATGCAGACAGTCTTGGTTCCATGAGTTCATGATTGCAGTAGCCATGTCAAGTTCAGAAGACAATGCTTCAGAGAGGTTTCTCCTCATCCTGAGGCTTTTATATCTTTTCTTTTTTCTTTTCCACTTGATGATAGTGGTGTTGAAATAGATGTTCCATTTAGAGTTGAATAGAGTTTTTATTCTTATAGTACTTTTTGTAATTATATACCTCACCGTTGACTGCCCTCCACTGCGGAGAGAACTTTCTCTGACTAAGGCTGAGTGCAGCCCAGTTGCAGGTAGTATAAATCTTAGTAGGCACCTTAGAACAGAGATGTGGGAAGAACTGTCCTCAGAAGACACACATGTCATTTCTGTAGTCGAATTTGTATTCTGTTATCATTTAAAATGTTTGCTCTTTCTTCTCTGTCAACTTTTTCCTTTCTCCTCCTGTGCTACTCCTGTTTTTCTGGATAAACATTTTTATAAACCACCTTCATCAAGAGCCAAAAGATTTAGTGTAACATTTACTTAATTATATTATGCATGTACTAGGGGACGAAAACATGTATATGCATGTATTAATCAGAAACATTTAAATTCATTTTTGAGAAATACTGATTAAATTCTTCTTTTTGGGAAAATGTCTGTATAGTGGGCAGTCCTTGTTGATAATTAGTACGACATTTTCTTAGTGTGTTTTCTGTCTTCTCTGTGTGGGTTCTGACACTCACAGAAGATCCAGAGAATCCAGCCCTCTCAGCAGTTCCTGGGGCCTGATGTTGATGCACAGTGGTTGCTACAATTAGAGTGTTCTGTGCAGAAGGAAGCTGGGGCACTGAGCTCTGTCCCACTAGGCCTACAGCTTGCACACTTCTCCTTTCCTTGGCAGTTTATAAAAGGAATTCTTGGATAGTTGCTGTCTGCAGTACTTAAGCTGCCATGCTAGAAGAAAGCAGTGTCCTAGGATTCCATTTCTAAATAGTAGCATCTTAAGGCACTGGTGTGATCCCATCAATAGGAGAAACTACATTTTTCTTCTAATTCTGGTTTTAGAGGCACTGTTGGTATGTGTTAAAAAATATGTAATTTTTGTTCAAACCTTTAACTTCAATCTGAGCGGGCTAGAAGGTGCTGAAAGAGCTTAAGTAAATTCTACTTGACTCTTCTAAAATGCCTTGGTTTTTGACATTCAGTAGCTCTACTGATTAGAGGCAGCAACTTAAATACACTGTACCACTTTGACTCTGACCTTTAACTTCTCTAGCAGCTTCCACTTCTTCAGCAAATCCCTATTGACCATTGTTTTTTTTTTTTTAAATCTTTTTAAAAAAAGATTTATTTAGTATGTATACAGTATTCTGTCTGCATGCAGGCCAGAAGATGGCACCAAATCTCATTACAGATGTCGTGAGTCACCATCTGGTTGCTCAAAATTGAACTCAGGACCTCCAGAATGTTGGAGGAGGGAGAGCTGCTTGTTGGTTCCCAGCCACCCGGCTAGCTTAGACCTGAAATAATCACACAGAAACTGTATTAGTTAAATCACTGCTTGGTCCATTAGCTCTAGCTTCTTATTGGCTAACTCTTATATTAATTCAACACATTTCTTTTAATCTGTATATCGCCACGTGGCTGTGGCTTACTGGGTAAAGTACCAGTGTTTGCCTCTGGTGGGGCTACAAAGCATCTCTCTAACTCCACCCTTCTTTCTTCCAGCATAGAGTCTAGCTTTCCCCACCTAGTTATGTTCCCCTATAGCTCTGCTATAGGCCCAAAGCAGTTTCTTTATTCATTAATGGTAATCACAGTATACAGAGGGAAATCCCACATCACCAGAAGAGCAATGCTCTTAGCCTGTGAGCCATCTCTTCAGCATCTTGACCACTGTCTTTGTCTTGCACAGTTCTTGAAGTGTAGGTGTAGGTTCCTCCACTTAACTGGTGTGTTTTTTTTTTTTTTTTTTTTTGTCAATCTGTAACCTGTTTTTAGTGGGGTGGAGGGTGTGTGAGTTTTTTAGAACAATAGCTCACACCATTCTCTTAGGTCCTTTGTTTCTCATTCAATTTGTAGCACAATTTAGATTTCTTTTTGTTTTCTTTTTAAAAGATTTATTTATTTATTCATTCATTCATTCATTTATTTATTTCTTTTGCAGTGTTCTGTCTGCATGTACGCCTGCAGGCCAGAAGAGGGCACCAGATTTCATTACAGATGGCTGTGAGCCACCACGTGGTTGCTGGGAATTGAACTCAGGCCCTCTGGAAGAGCAGTTAGTGCTCTTAATCACTGAGCCATCTCTTCAGCCCTAGATTTCTTGATAAGGCCACAAACCAGCACTGGCTCATCTGCATGTTTTACAGACTCTCTGGTCAGTGCCCACCTTGCTCCCTCAGCTGCAGTAGCATTGACGTATCTGTTCTGTTGTTTGAGGAATTGACAAACCAAAGCTCTCTTCATTTCACTGCTTTTATTGTAGCTTTCTTCTTGGAGTCCTTCACCATTGGGCTCTTGATTTGGCTTTTCTGTCTCATGATTTTATTTCAGTCTTAGTCTGCAGGAAAGCTCTCCCAGGCCGCAATCTGAGAAACTGTCGAAACTGTCAGCCTGTCTTACTGTGTCTGTTTTATCTTCTTCAATTCTATTACTTGTTCATCTAAGCGAATATTCTATTAAATATTAGCTACAGTTGAATTCTGGTAGCAGGAAGCACAATAAGTTCCCAAGAAAAACCTGAATAAACTGGCAGTGATGCTATGTAATTCTGTTACAGTCAGCTGCAATAGCAAAATTGTTTAATGGGAAGTGGTTTGGAGCTCAGGGTCTGGGCTTTTAATCCTGACATACGACTTGCTATGTGACTTTTGTTGTGTTTCTTCAATCCCAGCACAGAGGCAGGTGGATCTCTGTTAGTTCGAGGCCAGCCTGGTGTACAGAGCAAATTCCAGGACAGGCATCTGTCACGAAAAACCAAAACAAACAAACAAAAAAAAAGATTAGAAAGAGGCAAAGAAGGGAATTGAATAAACTAGTTTTTTCTTCCCCTTCCCTTTGAGAATTTGAAGGTAGTATGTTACTGAAAAGTGTGTCGTTAGTGGTTGTCTTGGAATTAATGCATGCGTATCCATATGGAAAGCTGAAAACATTAGCTCCACATTTTGAACTGTTGCTCTGAAGTTTTCAGACTTGTGTTTGAATTGGAGCATGGAGCCTGTTTAGCAATGGAGGGTGCGTCTGTTAGTGCCTTGGAGATAGAATGGGGGCAGGGCACAGTACTCTGGGCTCTAAACTGAGACTGTGGTGGGGACCAATACCAGAAACAGGAAGCTTTCAAAAAAGGCAGTGATGGTGTTAAAACGAATAGCTGTGTGGTGAGAGAAGAACTTGAGTGACCAGGAGAATTAGGAGCACAGGACACTCAGCTTCACATTTCCCAGCAGAATGTTTTCTGACAAATAGCTTCACCTTTTTGAGTTGTGTTCATTGCCTAAAATTAGTCAACATAAATGATGGTGTTTTTCTCAAAGAACTGTTTTCAGCTTTTGACGGGATTGTGTGTAGTTGTGCATTGAAGTGTTGGTAAATATGCTTTACATCTTACCATCTCTAGTAACACTCAAGAGAGAGCAGTCAGGTGAAGGACAAAGAAGAGTTGAGTCTGTTGGAAGCCTGCCTAAAATCCAAGTACAGGGGGAAGGTTGAGGCAGGAGGATTGCCGTGAGACAAGACTAAGCTGGGGTACAAGAGGAGTTCTAAATCAGCCTGGGCTTTATATAGTACAACCCCGTCTCACAAAAACAAAAATAAAACAAAAGGACTAGTGGGGGAATAGTTTGAGGGTTAAATGTATATGGAATATTGTTGGAGAATTCTAGTTTGCTGTTACTTGCCTTGAATGTAGGAAGGAGTTTTTGGACTAGAGACGGTGATAATTTAGTTGGTTGTGTTCCCCCTTGTCTTAATGACTTAAAGGAATAGCAAAGACTACATAGTGAGATTCTTGTTTAAAAAGGAGGGCAAAGGGTTGAAAAAGCAGTTGTATGACTTACCAGCCTAGACTTTCATTGGCCATTGAAAGACAAAATTGTCACTGTGATTTGGTTAAGTATCCTGGAATGACTTTAACTTTATATGTCAATCAGTTACTATTCCATATAGCCCTAGGAAAGATAGGGGTGGGAGAAATGAGATTGGGGTGGGGGGAGCAGAGCAAGGGAGGGGGAGAGGAGGGCGGGAAAGAGAAGGGTTGGGGAATTGATTGCCTTTGGAGTAGGTGTCAGGGACAGTCTAGCTTTGGTTCTAGAGATCTTCAGAGTGCTAGAGAAAACAGTTTTCTTTGCACAGTAATTCTAGGCAGTGGTTGGGTAAACAAAATATGGAAAACAAATATATTGATTTCTATTGTAGAAGCATGACTGACCTAGGATGTCATTGTTATAATATTTGCTTTTTGTTAATTGGATGTAAATAAACTGAATCCTGTAATGCATATGCAACATTAGGTTGGCACTGTTCACCTTGAAACTATTTTTTTTCTTAATACAATATAATTAATTTTATATTAAAGTCTGGTTGAGTTTTTGTTTCCTTTGAGGAATGGGGCACGCTATGTTTTACTAACTTGTTAGGCATGAGGTATGGGCACTTGCTCTTTTTCTTTGGAACAAAGTATGTATGATTGCTTCATTGCACGCATACTGATCAACAGGTTAAATGTATTGGCAGAACCAAAGTCTGTCCTTTAGTTGCCTTTTTAATGCACTTCGTGAAATCTCCCAACTTAGCGTTTAGGACTGACCTGATCGCTAATATCAGAGTCTAACTTGTTCCAGAAGTCTTGATAACTCTTTGGGGTTTAATGATGGAGAAGAGACTTTTCTTCTCTTCATAGAGGTAGATGTATGGAGCATGAGGTAAAGTGATCCTGTATCGTGTGGTATTCTAAAGTGGGGAAGAACAGGGTCTGTTAGGTGACTCACAGCAGAGAGAGCTCAGTTGAGACCCAAAGGATGAGTAAGATGGTGGCTAATGTTTGTTGTCAACTTGACCACATCTGGAGTCAACTAAACCCTAGCAGCTGGGCACACCTATGAGGGACTTTATTTATGCATCATTTGGGGTAAGAAGGCTCACCCGAAGTCTTGACCACACCTCTGGTTGCTACCTACATGGAAGGACATGGAAGAAGGAAGCTTTTGCTTTTTGCCTGCTTGCCCTCACTCTCCCTGGCAAGTCCAACTGTCCTGCTCCTGAGGCAATCCTTCCTTTCCTGGTACTAGGTCCTGCTCTTTAGGGATCCCAGCATAGATTGAAGAGAAGCAGTTCTCTAGGGAATCTCTGGAACTCCAGCTCCAGACCCCGAGACTGTTGTTGAGCACAGCCTGTAAGCCGCTCTAACAGACATCCTTTATGTAAAAGTTATAATTATTCATTCTGTGAGTTCTGTTCTTTTAGAGATCCTGACTAAAAGCACTAACTGAACAGCGGGTGTGACTGTGGGGAAGATGGAAGTCTACTTTGGGCAGAGGGAACCCATGTATGGTGGTTCAGAGGCAGAACAAAACAGAAAAATAGGACAAATAGACATCATTACACATGCCAGATGATAGAACTCCCTAATGTATGCATCAAAGGTATGAGAAGGGAGGTACCGAGTAGCATCCACTCCTAAACCTGAGCTTTGTTCTGTGCTGCTTTCTCTAAAATTATAACGCATGTATAGACTTTAAAAATATTATGCTATAGCCGGGCGGTGGTGGCGCACGCCTTTAATCCCAGCAGAGACAGGCGGATCTCTGAGTTTGAGGCCAGCCTGATCTACAAGAGCTAGTTCCAGGACAGGAACCAAAAGCTACGGAGAAATCCTGTCTCGAAAATTTAAAAAAAAAAATGTTATGCTATTTGTGGTGGCGTCCGCTTGTGATTCCAGCATTAACAGCCTAGCCTAGGCTACCTAGAAAGATCTTATCTATAAAAGAAAAGAAAGCAGCAAAAGCAGTTAACAATTTAGAACTATTTGAAACTTTTTTTTTTAAATGTTAACATTTTGCTTAAGCTTTGAACATAATATTTGAGCACTGTAGTTTGGAATTTTCTCAAAGGAGCCAAACTGCACTGTGCTCTGTGCCACTTTCTTGGGCCTCGCTATGACAACAGAATGATTTGCCTCATCTCTGGACACGGATACACTCAACAGTTTGATATTGTTCATATCAAGTCTCTTCCACTTACAGTTCTTTTGAAAATGTCCAGCAACTGAAAAAAGCGGGAACTGCTTAAATTTCTGTGCCGATTTTCCTGAAAAAACTCTGATTTTTACACCGAGGAAATAGAATGTTGTAAATGTGTCTAGTTTGCTAGGCTCTTTCTTTTTCTGTTTTATTTTGTTTTTATTTGAAACAGGATCTCACTGAGTAGCTCTGGCTGTCCAGGAACTCTTTGTAGACCAGGCTGGCCTTGAACTCAGATCTGCCTGCCTCTACCTCTGAAATGCTGGGATTAAAGGCTCACCACCAGCACCTGACATAAAAAAAAAATTGAAAACAAAAACACTTTTATACATGTGAATGTTTTGCTTGCATGTATGTCTGTACATCACATGTGTGCAATGCCCATGTATGTCAGGAGAGGGTGTTGAATCTCTGGGAACTGGAGTTACAGGTAGATAACTTTAAGCCACCATGTGGGTGTTGGGAACTGAGTCTCAGTTCTCTGGAAGAGCAACAAGTGCTCCTAACCATTGAACCATCCCCCAAGACCCTGAAATAATAAAAATTTAAAAAGAAAAGAAGAAAAAGAAAGGATTGGACTTGTCTATTCAGACAAGTCTTGAAAAGCCTAACTTGAGTAATCCTATTGAATGATTCTGTTGCATCTGTCAGTTCTTCCTTTTTATGACTCCGTGTAATTTCATTTCTGTGAGTTTTAGTATGTACTGGAGATAGAGCTCATAAACATGACATTCTTCTTGTATCTGTCTGGGGAAGTCTGGGGTCTTGCTCTGGTGCAAGTGTTGACAGATCTGTAAGTGCCAGCTACAGCAGATGTCTTTTTTAGGCTGTGCAGGGTGGTACAGTCTCAATTCCATCATTGTGGGAAAGCAGCCATGTATAGACACGTGTATGAGGCTGAACTCCAATAAAATTTATTTTATAAAGCCAGGCTGTGATCTCTTGACCCATGGCCCAAGTTTACTAGCTCCTTTCCTTGGCTTTTCTCATTTCCACTTCTACAACTCTTCTACTGGATTGAGCCTCAGGATTACTTTCGTTAGGCTTCCTCCCTCCCTCCCTCCGTCCCTCCGTCCCTCTGTCCCTCCCTCCCTCCCTCCCTCCCTCCCTCCCTCCCTCCCTCCCTCGATGCCATATGGCGTGCACTTAAATCATCGGGGTCGGGAGTGACAGAAGCTGTCTCTGAGCACACTGTGGAAAATGAGGCAATGGTTCCTCTGCTTTCCTTCATCTTCATTTCTCCCAACCATCATGTGAGCATAATTATTTCTGCTGGAAAACATCCAAAACAGCAGATTCTTTCTTCCTTTTATTTTGTTTACTTGTTTTTGTTTATTCGGGAAAGGATTTCTCTGTGTAGCTCTGGGTGTCTTGGCACTCACTTGGGTGGCCTTGAACTCACAGAGATCTGCCTTCCTCTGCCTCCCAAGTTCTGGGATTAAAGGCAAGTAAGGCAAGCACCACCAACACCCAGCTCCAGCAGATTCTTGGTAACTAATAAAATTTTTTTCTCTTCAGCACAGAAACTAACAAGAGTATGTAACTTAAAAATTTATAAAATTAGTTGGGAAGTGGGGGCACACACCTTTAATCCTAGCACTTCGGAGGCAGATTTTTGTGAGTTCGAGGCCAGCAGGTCTATAAGAGCTAGTTCCAGGCAACAAAACTACAGAGAAACCTTGTCTCGCAAAAACCAAGAAAAGAAAAAGAAAAAGAAAGGGGTGGTGGTGGCATATGCTGCACCACTGCCCGGCAAGGCTACTTTCAAAAGTAATAATAGACCTTTAGGTGTAAGAAATTGGTTTAGTTCTCTGTTTGAAATATGCGCTTTTGGGCATTGAATGTAAAGGTCTGGCCCCATGATTTGATTTTCTTTTTAATTTTTTTTTCCTTTTCCAAAATATTGTATTTGGTATACTGGCAAGAGCATCAGTTGGCTGTGTTGTAATATGGGCGGCGGGGCTGCATCCCCATCACCCTGGCCGCCTGGCTAGCTTATGCTCCGAAATAACAACACACAAACTGTATTCTTTTAAACACTACTTGGCCCATTTCTATCTAGCCTCTTCTAGGCTAATTCTCGCATCTGGACTAGCCCATTTCTAATTATCTTTGTAGCCCACGAGGTGGCTTACCAGGGAGATTCTAGCCTACGTCCATCCTGGGTCGGAGCTTCATCGCGTGTGCCTCAGAGAGCAGAGCTATTCCCGCGTCCCCCCAGGAGAGGGGAGCATGTGTCTCTGCAGCAGAGCTGTCGAGTCTGAGCTCACTTCCTCTTCCTCCCAGCATTCTGTTCTGTTTACTCCTCCCACCTATGTTTTCACCTATCAGGGCCAAGCAGTTTCTTTATTGCTTAACCAATGAAATCCACAGATTGATATATGATACTCCCACATCATGGCTGTTTAGTAATAACAAGAACACTGTCAGTAGCAGTGATGATTTTTTAAAAAAATTGTTTTTTGAAGGGGGTATGACAAATGTAGATTAAAACAAACCCTGTTTGCATACTGTGACAGGCAAAGCAGCAGGACTGCTGTGGTGCACATTAAAGAATATCTTTGATAAGCTCTTCAGGAATACAATTCTCAGACACTCAGTTACATCTGCTATAGAGTTACTAGGCTTATCCGGTGAGTGCAGTTCTCTTGCTTTCAGTCCTTACCTGGCTGATTATTGCCTGTGCAGGGAGAGTGGGTATTTGAGTCTGGGCTTTAACACAGGCCTTGGTTGCCATGGGTTCTTATTAGTTTCTTAAGATCCCTGTGGAACTCTGGTTGCCTGGCAGGAAGAAAAGCAAGAGCTGTGAGGAGCTGCAAGGTTAGACAGGAGCTGCTGAAGTCTTCCTTGGGGAGCACTGCCTATTGGCTAAGGTTTGCGCACGTGCGTCTCAGTGTTTGCTAGGCAGAATTCCTGGCCCTGTGAGTTAATTAATATGTGTTCCGAGTGGGCTTCGTTTTATGGATATCTTCAGTTTGAGCTCTTCTAAAAATTTTTAAAGAAATGCAAATTAGGAAATTTTGTTTTGGGTGCAGTCCTTTCTCTTTTGGGAAGTAGTTTTGACTTTTAATAATAGTGAGTAATTGAAATATTGTAAACTTAATAACAACTACTTCTAATCCATTAAAAAGGTAAGCCTACAATATTAGAATACTGAACACTTGTGTAATTAGAAGAGTTTTATAATTAGGATTTAATTGTTTCATGGCTAAGAGTTTCTAAAAGAGCATCAGGAGGAGACTCTAGAGGGCAGTGCAGCTCAGCATGTTCCTTTTCTTGGCTTTTAAAAAGTAAAGTAAAGTAATCCAAGTATTTGCTTTGGAAAAACAACCTAGACGTTCTAAATTCTTCCCTCCCACATGGTTTTCCAGTTTTGTAGAAATGTGAGTTTTGGAAAGAAGTGATTTGATTTGGCTTTAGAAAGGTTTGCTAGATAATACATCATAATTATTTGACCCTAGGGAATATTTTTGCTTAATTTAAAACATACAGGCTTATAAAAACTGGAATTGTTATCGATTCAACTAAGTTGACCAAGTTTGCTTTTCAGGCATTTGTGGAACAGTAAGTAGAAGGAAGGGAAGAGCCTGTGTTTGCAAACCTTTGTAGGTAGGAGCTGAATATCCCTTCCCCCACTAAACACTTAGGAAAGTTTTCAACAACCATAAGCAGAAATGGCTGAAACCAGATGCTTGATGGATTGATATCTGCCAGTGCTGAGTGTTCCAGGACTTCTCCTTCATATGTCCACTGCATCTAGCGGTGCTCCAAGGGTGAGACACTAATCACTTCCCCATCTAATTTATTTGCCTTTAGAGTCTTAGAGGTTGAGCTAAAGGTCTCACTCATTTGCATAGTTGTCTTGGACTTGGACTTGGGATCCTTCTTTCTCGGCTTCCTGCATACCCGGAATTTCATATGTGTGCTGCCTAGGCCTGGCCTTTCCCCTTCAACCCCCCCCCCCCCAAAGACAGGGTTTCTCTGTGTAACAGTCCTGGTGGTCCTGGATCTTGCTTTGTAGACCAGGCTTGCCTTGAACTCACTGAGATCCGCCTGCCTCTGGCTCCCCCTCAAATTCTTATTTCAAATTCAGGAAAATCCAATCCATATATTATTGTTTTTGTTAGTATTCTCATTATTATCAGCAGTATTAGGGATTGCATCCGGGGCCTTGCAGCATGGTAGGTACATGTTTGAAGCACTGAACTATGTACTTAACCATTTACAAATTGTATTTTTGGACAGTTTTGCTAAACTGCTCAAGCTGACTTTAATCTTAGCTTGTAGTCTAGGTTGGTCTCAAACTTGTGGTCTTGCTTCCTCAATATTGACTCGGGTATTTTTGGCTGATTTATGAGTAAGCTATCAAGTCTGACTGAACACATTCCCTCCCTCCCTCCCTCCCTCCCTCCCTCCCTCCCTCCTTCCCTCCCTCCCTCCCAGTATGTATTTGACTTCCAAAGAAATAGTTACAACTCTTTTAGGTCTAATAACTAATCTAACCACAGGTAGAAAGCAATGGGGGATTGTGTATCCACAGCGTACATGTGGAAGTCAGAAGACACCTTGTGGAAGTCAGTTCTCTCTCCTTAAACCAAGATCCAAGGGATTTAGCTTAGGTCATCAGACTTGGTGGCAAGTGCCTTTACCGACTGAGCCATCTTGTCTTCCCCAAATGAGCTTTTATTTTTAAGATATATTTTTCTCTTTATGTATATGCGTGTATGCAGCATATATGTAGGTGTCCGTGTTGAACCTTCTGCAGCTAGAGTTACAGGCTCTTGTGATCTGCCTTGACATGGGTGCTTGGAACCAAACTTAGGTCTTTTGGGTGAGCAGAAATTGCTCTAACCACTGAACCAACCCTCTAGCCCTGTATAGTTTAGTTCTTTGGGAAAGAATTTTAGATAGCCTTGGCTGGCTTTGAACTCTTAATCCTTCTGTCTCTATCTCCCAAGTTCTGGGACTGTAGACATGCACCGCTATGCCTAGCTAAAACGAAGATATTAAATTGTTTTTATTTGCTTTATCTAATTCAAGTTTATCAGCTGTGCCGGAAAATCTGTTAAAGCATATTAATATTCCTGGACAGAAAATTCTTGCACAAGTGCAAATAGGAAAATATGGTAAACAGAGTCTGCTTCTGGGTATTCACAGGGAGTTAAACTGAGCAAGTTGTGTCTGTGTATTTCCTTCCTTCCTTCCTTCCTTCCTTCCTTCCTTCCTCTTCTTCTGGGTTTTCAAGACAGGGTTTCTTTGTGTAACAGCCCTAGCTGTCCTGGAACTCTTTCTGTAGACAAGGCTGACCTCAGACTCAGATATCTGCCTGCTTCTGCCTCCTGAGTGTTGGGATTAAAGATGTGTACCACCACCGCCTGGTCTGTGGCTTTTTGTTTTGTCCATTCATGTAAGAGACTGGTCCTATTGCACCATCATTTTCTACCTGTGGTTGAATTAAATAGTTATTAGATCTAAAACAGTTACAACCATTTCTTTGAAACCAGTCAGGAGTTAAAAAGATAATCCTGTGTGGTGCTGGAGAGATGTCAGTGTTTAAGAGCTCTGTCTGCTCTTCCAGAGGACCCGGGTTCAATTCCTAGCACCAACATGGCAACTCAAAAGTGTTTGAACCTTCAGTTCTAGGGGACTTGGCACACTCACACAGACATACATACAAACAAAAAAAATCATAAAAAGATAATCCTGTGTTTTAGCTTTGGTTTTGGTTATTGGATAGCAGCTTCAGGAACTTTGGGACTACTGGTGTGTTTGTCTTTTCCCTACATCTTAAACTTAGAAAGTACACGAAGTAACTTTCCATTATTCCTCCTTCTTTCTCTTCCTCTCTCCCTTTTGTTTTCTTTTGTGTGTGTCCCCCTCTTGCTCTTTTAATTTTCCCTATTCATATTTTTCTTGGGGTGAAAAAAAGTTAATTGAAGACTTTTAGAGAAAAGTTGAATTTCATTATATAATGTCTACAAATAGAAAACCTTTCATATAAAGGGATATATATATAGTAAATATCTTGGGCTTTGTAGGCTCTGTTGCTGTCTACATTTCAGTTTTCTAACTTCTCTGTTTTATTTTTAAGAAAATAATTTATGTGTATGAGTGTTTTGCCTGTATGTATCTATCTCTACCATGAACATGCCTGGTAACCGAAGAGGTTAGAAGAAGACATCATAATTCCTACAACGGGAGTTAAGAATGGTTGTGAGCTACCTTGTGGGTGCTCAGAACGAAATACATTCAAGTGCTCATAACTGCTAAGCCTTCTCTCCAGCCCCTTCAACCTTGTCTTTAACATGCAAAAGCTGTCAGGCAACTAAATCAATGCATAGGTAAGAACATGCTTAGTAAAAGTTTACCTGCAACCACCAACGTTTGAGTTTCCTGTACCACAAGGTATTTGTTGTTCTTTTAATCCCCTTTCCCAGCCATTTGTAGATACAGAAACCATCCTAATTTATAGGCTGTGCAGAAGGCAATGGGCTGACTTTGAGCTATGAACTGTATTTTGCCAACTTCAGAGATTTTTTTTATCCCAAAGTGACCTCAGGTTATGCATATAAATATGGTTGTTTTTGTTATTATAAAAAATAAATGTACTTGTTAGTATGATAGATGATATAAATGCTATGATTTCTTATTTGCGTGGTGCTCAGGATCAAACTCAGAGCCTTTTGATTGGTATGCCTGTTCTGTCACTGAGTGTACCTCATGCTATGAACAGTTTCTATGGTAACTTCAGGGTTCACACACAGAATAACAAGATTAAAACTGGTTTTCCTGGGACTTGAGAGATGACTTAGTTGGTTAAGATCACTGTCTGTTCTTCTAGAGGACCCTGCTTCTGTTCCCCACACTCATATGGTTGTTCACAACTATCTGTAAATGTAGTTCTTTAGGATCTGACATCATCTTCTGGCCTTCACAGGCACCAGGCATGCAATTCATAGAAATATATTTAGTCAAAACATCCGTACATACTGCAAAGTAAAGTAATAAAAAAAGAAAGAAAAAAATTAATGAAACATAAAGCTGCTTTTCTGTGTCAAATTGGAAATTTGGCAGGAGTTTAGAGCAGACTCTTTGATTTGCAAAGCTATGTCAGTTGATTGCATTAGCACCCCATTACAGGGAAGATGGCTGGCTATGGTTTTGTTTCAGTGTGTTTTGTCCTGGCTGTTTATGCAGGGTAACAGTGGTCCTCAGAGCTAGAAAACAGCTTGTCTCAAGTTTTCATGTGTTTTCAGCAACAGAGCCTTTTTATCTGAAAGAGCCAAACTGTCTTATTATACACAAGGGTTACTTTCCTTCCTGTGTTTAAGCTTAAAACACAGCCTACTTGTTAGAGTTTGTTGGCACTAAGTACCTCACAGCAACACATTGCCTCTACTGGCTTTACCTAAATAACTGCTCCTCCTGTTGACCCTGGCTATGATAAAAATCAGTTCCTATAGTATAGTCTGAATTAATGGGGCTTGAAGTCATTAGGCTATGAAAGTAGTTTAATCAAAGGTGAACTCTTAAGGCCTTATTAGGTAGTAACATGAAACAGACCTAAGTGGGGGGGAGGCTTGTTGGTACTTAAAAGTGCTTCTTCCCTGTACTTCTTTTTCTATTCCTAATTTTGAAAGCTCTCCTTCCTCCCTCCTTAGGTTGTTTCTGTGTTCCCCTTAGGAAGGGGTGAGGGGCCACTAAGTCTGTAGACTTTATAATGAGCTGCAGGCAGCATCATTGCCACCCCTTTCTTGGGAAAAGCTCTTTCAGACCCTTATTTCTAGCCCAAGGGCATGTTGTGGCTAGGTTGGTAAGTTTTCTTCCTCAAGTTCTTTTTGCAATTTTATTTACTGCTTTCCTCCATTTTGGTAATGGAAAGCTAATTTAATGTTGTGGGGCTTTCAGGATTTGATAGCCCTAAGTGCAGATCAGCATTCCCTATTCAGCTCTTGGTCTTTTTGCTAATGAAAGGTCTGATTGGTTTGTGATAGGCAGGTAAAGGGTCAAAGAAGGAAGCCTATATTGACCGATTAGTTGAATTATCATGGCAGATAGCCCTTTGTATTGGCATGCAGAGCCAGTTGTGCAGTTACAGTGGCCTTACTGAATAGATGCTGTTTGACGCCATTGTCTCTTGGATTGCTCACTTACAAAATGAATATAATGAGAGTACCTATCTATAGGGGTATTGTTCTGTTTGTAAAATTCTTTAAAGAGTTATTTAATATTTGTGTATATATACAAGTGCCTCCTTCCATGAATTTCTGTGCCAGCAATAAGCAAGAGGATGTTGAATTCCTGGAACTGGATTTATAGGTGGTTGCCAGCTGCCATGTGGGTGCTGGGTGCCAACCCAGGTCCTCTTGCAAGAGCAGCAAGTGTTCTTAACCAATCCATTCCCTATATGTAATTTTCTTAGATATCAATATCTTCTTTTTTCTCAAAAAATATTTATTTATTTATTATGTATGTATACAATATTCTGTCTGTGTGTATGCCTAAAGGCCAGAAGAGGGCACCAGACCTCATTACAGATGCTTGTGAGCCACCATGTGGTTGCTAGGAATTGAACTCAGGACCTTTGGAAGAGCAGGCATCTCTTCAACCCCCTCAATATCTTCTTTATGGGTCACTGTTGTGTCGTTTCCTCTAATGTACATCTCTGTCCTTATCTCCCCTTCTGTACAATGTCATCTTGTGGTCTTCCTGCCCATCACCCCCAGTATATGTGTGCCAGTTGTTCAGGACTGTAGTGCAAGGCTTATGGTGAGCTCACAGAATCTCTTGGAAAGGAGAGAGGGAATAAGTTTTAATGTTGGATCACATTTTTCCTCCTCTAACAGAATTTCTTATAGTTGTGGGAGGCTTTGACTCTCTCTCTCCCTCCCTCTCTCTCTCCCTCTCCCTCCCTCCCTGCCCCCCTCCCGTGTGTGTGTGTGTGTGTGTGTGTGTGTACGTGTGTGTACACCTGTCGAAATCACATCCCAACCTGTTTGAGACATGATGTCTATACCAGGTACCTATGGAGCCAGATCCTTCTGGAGCTGGCTGGAGTCAGTCTGTTGTACTGCCTGACACAGATGTTTGGAAAAGGAATGATACTGGCTAGCTATATGTCAACTTGATACCAGTTAGAGTCATCAGAGATGGAAGGAGCCTCTACAGAGAAAATGTTTCATATGGTTGCTGTGGATAAGCCTGTAGGACATCTTCTTAGTTGATTGATAGGGGAGGAACCAGCCTTTTGTGGGTGGGGTCATCTCTGGGCTGGTAGAAAGGAGGCCGAACAAACCAGTAAGCAGCATTCTTCATGGCTTCTGCATCAGCTCCTGCATCCAGGTTCCTGGACTGCTTAAGTTCCTTCAATGATAAACAGTGATGGGGAACCATGAGAGCACCTCTCCCCTCCACCAGTTGCTTTGGTAGTGGTATTTTATTGTAGCAGTAGTAACCCTAACCAAGACATGAACCAACCTGTAAGAGCAATACATTGTAGCACAAATACTAAAAACCCAGAGACAGATATTGGGGTTCAAGCTGAAGATCAGAAAAGCAAAGCAGCCAACCACTAGAAAAATCTTCCCTCTACCAAGATTGGGTGATTGCAAACTGAGCCCTTGAGCCTCTGTCTCCTCCTGTTTTATAGTCCCCTTTAGTGCTGGGATTAAAGGTGTGACTCCCTAGTACTGGGATTAAAGGTGTGAGTCACCACCACTAGGATCTGTTTCTGTGTTCAACAAGCCCAGGGTGGCCTTGAACTCAAAGAGATCCACCTATGTTTGTCTCCCAAATCCTGGGATTAAAGTGTGTGACACCACTGCCTGGCCTCTAGTGACCTAATTTTACTGTCTGATCTTCAGGCAAGTTTTATTTATTAAAGCATAAATAAGATATCACTATAGTATGCATTTTTAATCATAGAGCAGTCTCTTCTGTGCCAGGATTTTTCCCCCTTCTTTTGTAATGGAGATTGAACCTGGGACTTAATGCACAATAAAGAAATGTGATATCACTCAACTACATCCCAGCGGTACCCCCTCCCCAGACAGGATCTTACAATGAAGTTTAGTTGTTCTGTAACTCGCTGTGTAGCCCACGATGACCTTAAAATTTATGGCAGTAAATTGCCTCAGACTTCAGTGTGCTGGGATTTCAGGCAAGACCCATCATGTTTAGTTAATAACTCAATTGTGTAATGCAGACTTATTAAATAATATGCAAACATATGCCAACATATTTGCATTTTGGGTAGCACCAAGTCCTTGAAGGTAGCAAGGTTGAAAATATTTTTGAAGGAGTTGATGATTTACATATCATTTGTAGAATTTGCTTTATTCTAGGCATTCTCAAGAAGAGAAGATGAGAGCTTTTACTGCAGGAAAGTTTTTGATTTTCATTGGAGTTGTTAGGTTATTAATATACACTGACTTTAGCTAGTTAATAAGTATATACTAAAATGCTTTGGAGCTGACTAGTGTCATAGAAAAGTTCTTTCAGTAGAGAGAAGGCAGATGCAGATGTGACACCAAAGCCTGGTGGCCTTGGTCTGGGTCTCTTATACCTCAAGAGCTTTTAAGAGTATTTTGGGTAGAGAACTCCCAAGCATCTTGTAGGTCCCCCCCCCCCCCCCCCCCCATATCTTTGTTCTTGTCCTCAGTCCTGCAGGGAAGGCCTGCTGTCAGACAGTGCAAAAGCAAGGCAGACTTCTCTACTGCTCTTGTTTGGATGCAGTGTTAACCACTCAAGTATGCAAAATGGTGCTTCTCTGTAGTGACTCACTGCTGTGCAAGACGTTGTAATTTTATTTTTAAAAATGCAGTATTTTAGTTATTTGAGCATTTCATAATGTATGCATTGCTTTTTTATAAATTTTATTTTCTACTCTTCCCCGTAACTACTTCTAAGCACACCTGCCACCTTGAAACTTAATTTTAAATTTTTTACATCTCATATTTTATGCATTAGTGTACACATCCTTCTTGTCTGCCCTTGAGACCATGTAGTTATTCTGTAGAAACACTCCTACAGTAGCCTGTAAAGTACTCAGACCCTTTTTTAGGTGTTGTGTTGCTAGGGATCACATCCAGGGCTTTTGTATATTCTAGACAAACACTGTATACTGAGCTGCATCCCCTTCTCTTCTTTTCCCTCACCTCCCCTCTTCTCTTTCTTCCCTACCTCTCTCTCTGTGTATGACTATTTTATTGCATGAATGAACACTATATGCATTATAGTTCCTATAGAAGCCAGAAGAGGGTGCTAGATTCTCTGCAATTATAGTTATAGATGGTTGTGAGCTGCCATGTTGGTGCTGGGAACCAAACCTGAGTCCCCCTGAAAAAAAACAACAGTTGTTTTTTTTTTTATTATGTATAATTTATTTATTATGTATACAATATTCTGTCTGTATGCCTGAAGGCCAGAAGAGGGCGCCAGACCTCTTTACACATGGTTGTGAGCCACCATGTGGTTGCTGGGAATTGAACTCAGGACCTTTGGAAGAGCAGGCAATGCTCTTAACTACTGAGCCATCTCTCCAGCCCCCACAACAGTTGTTTTTAAACCTTGAGCTAATTCTCTGTCCTTCTCAATGTTTCTCTCTCTCTCTCTCTCTCTCTCTCTCTGTTGGAGTGCATGTGTGCGCGCGCGTTTTGAGACAAGGTTTCTCCATGTAGTCCTGCCTTTCCTGGAACTCACTATATTAGACCACAGTGGTCTGGAAACTCACAGAGATCTGTCTCCTGAATGCTTGAATTAAAGGCATGAGTCACCACCAGGCTGGGCTCGCGTCTCTCTCTCTCTCTCTCTCTCTCTCTCTCTCTCTCTCTCTCTCTCTCTCTCACACACACACACACACAGATTTATTTCTTTATACAGTGCTCTGTCTGCATGCCAGAAGAGTGCATCAGATCTTCTTACAGATGGTTGTGAGCCACCATGTGAGTGGTGGGAATTGAACCCAGGGACCTCTGGAAGAGCTCCAAGAGCAGCAGTGCTCTTAACCTCTGAGCCATCTCTTCAGCTCTTTTCTTCTTCATCTTTTTTTTTTTCTTTTCCTTCTTCCCCAGTTTGTTTTTTTGAGACATGGTTTCTCTGTGTAGCCCTGGCTGGCTGTCCCTCCGTAGACCAGGCTGGCCTTAAACTCATAGAGATCCACCTGCCTCCCTCTGTGCTGGGATTAAAGGCATGCCATCACCACCCAGCTTTTTTCCTTTTATTATATAATAGACAGCCTTTTGCTGGTCCTTTCTTCTGCTTGTAATGCCCTTCCTCAGTGATAGATTTCATGGGCTTGCTAGTTTCCCCACCTTCTTATGGGGCTTGCTCAAGTTTTATTTCTCAGTGGTTCCTTCTTTGATAACCTGATCATATTGTAGGAGCACTCTACTTTTTGTATAGTCTTAATCTTCTCATGCTGACATATATCCTCTTGATCTCCACTTGAACACTTAATGGTTTCGGATATGCTACAGAATGAAGTGTTGTTGTTGTTGGTATTACTTATTTTCTCTCTGCTGAACACAAGGTCAGAATACTTTGTTCACAGTCATATTGAATGTTTACGCCGGTCCTTTGCTCACATTTTTATACACTGAACCAGTCTTCTAGTACATAGTAGGTTTAATAACTTTACTTAGTGAATGACTCTATTTAGGAAGTTTGAGAATACCAAAATGAATAATGCTGGATATGGTGGCTTGTATCTTCAAGCGCTCCCAGCACAGTGAAGGCTGAGGAGGAAAATCGAGGTCTGGACAAACCTGACCTACATGATGTGACCTTGTTCCAAAAAGCAAAGATGAACCCCCCCCCCCCCCCCAACCAAAATGAGTCAAACTTCCTTTGTGCCTGAGAAGTGGCTTCATGTAGTAGTGAATTCATAAGAAGGAATTTTAAGCAAGGGTTTTATAGTTTTCTGCTTCCATCATGTGGATCCTTAGTAGCAAGCATCTTTACTTCCTGAGCTAGCTTAAATATCAGCTGTGGTAGAGACCATGCTTTCATTAGTATTAGATGCTTCAGTCTGAGCATTTCCTGTGGTGGGAATCTCTGAGTCACTTCATTTCTTCTCTCTGCAGGCCTGGTATAGCAGGTATTCTTACTGGTTATATTTTAGAGGTGTGTGCAGATGGAGACTAAGAAGTGAACCTTCAAAGACTTGCCCAAGGTTGCCCGCTCAGCAGCAAATTCTAGTGCAGGAAAAACTGCCAGCGTAACTCCTGTCTGAGCTTTTCACCACCAGGCTCAGTTGCTAATGAATGACAAAGCTTAGATGGGGATGCTTGCTGTCCGGGCATTGGACAGGAGGGCATAATCCATCACTTAAACGCCCAGAAAAATACAGAAATGGCAGTTTTAGTCTCTGCAATTAATTCAGTCAATGAATGGATTCAAATGACTCCTGTGTTGTTGAGGTCAGATCCACTGAGTATCTTTGCTGTGAAATGGTAGACATTTCTGCTTTTGCCTGTGCAGCTTTTCTTTTTTTTAATAATTCCTCTGCATGGGAAAAGGCAGACTCCCTTATCTCAGTAGGAACTTAAAAATAGTAGGAGAAGAAACTAGATTCCCATTTGACTCTTTTATTAAGGAAACCTGTTAAGTTCTAGACAGGGTTTTTCTGTGTATCCCTGGCTGTCCTGGAACTCACTCTGTAGCCCAGGCTGGCCTCGAACTCACAGAAATTCGTCTGCCTTTGCCTCCCAAGTGCTGGGGTAAAAGGCGTGTGCCACCACCACCTGGTTTAGAATTTATAATTTTAGGAATGTATGAGTGGCCCATTATCCCCTAAGGTTAACTGTTCTTGCTACTGTAACTTTCTCTGCTCAGAGACCTGGAGGATATAGCCAAGATTGTACTCTTGGTAAAAATGATGTTTCTTTCTTGAATTGTTGGCACATTCTGTTCTGTATATAATGATGTCAAGCAACTACATATAGTTGGCATAATAGTTTCTGTGTGAATTACTGTACTCTTTTGTGGCTTTTAATGCTGGAAACAGGATCTATTCTGGTTACCTTCCAGTCCTCTGGAAATCTAGTACTGTCTGTTTGTCTCCTGTCAAAGTTTATACTGATAGCTCCTGCTGGTCATTGTAAACTCATTCATATGAAGCCTAACAGATTGCAGTATGATAGAGGCCCAGTGTTTGCCCTGCTGCTGTCTAGTGATACCTGTCTAAGCCATTGAAGTGTTTCTACATCTTAATTTGCATATTTAGTTTGAGCATACCAGAACTAAAACAAAATTTGTTTTGTGAGAAACTGCAAAGCTTTAATTTAGACCTTAGAGGCTTATTAATGAACTTGTGAAGTATGAGCAATCACGTTTCACTGACAAAACAACAGGATTAAAATTCAGCAGTATTTTCAAAGCAAGCCATTGTGCTGGAGAGATATTCAAACTATCATTATTGACCTAATGATTAGCTTGTATTCTAAGTATCCTTAACATTTTCTTTTTTTATTCATTGTTCTGTCTGTGTATCTGTCTGACCGTCTGTATGCATATCTTATTCTCTTAGAAACTTAACTGAGTATGGAACATAATTGAATAAACAAATGAGTAACCCTAATTTAAAAGCATCCATGTTGACCATAGCTGTGGTGACACACATCTGTGTTCTCAGCACCTAGGAGACGGGGCCAGAGGCATCTGTAAATTGAAGTCCTTCCTGGGTTACTTACAAGAACCCCCCCCCCCCAAAAAAAAAATCAAACCAAACAGACAAACAAAAAAAAAAAACAAAAACAAAATTTATGTGAATTTATTGAAGCCATCCCGGTGATGTGGTTGCTTTTTCTTATAGTTTAGTATATTTTTAAAGCTGTTAACTTCTTTAGTAATAGTTCTTATTTATGCCTGCTAAAGCTAGCTATAGTGACTAAGTTCAGTTGTTATTATTACTTAGGTTTTTATTTTTTGAGGGGTGGTGAGGGGAGGGATCATTATCGCTGTAGATAGTCTTGCTTCGGGCAGCACAACATAAGATAATCTGCTCTGTGGAGCAAAACAAATCCAGGTGGTCAAGGACACCGTGGACTGCTCAGGGATTGAATGCTTGCGCTGTCTGTTGGCCAGGCTGAACTCAGGAATCTACGTTGTGTATCCCTCCTAGTAATGGACTCACAGCACACTTCCTTTCTGTGTGAGTGCTGGGGTTCTGAACTCACAGGCTCTTCACTGGCTGCTTCAAAGCCCGAGCCTTGCAGTAAAATTGTCGCAATGTAGTTTCTGTTTTTCTTAAAAACAATTTTGTCATACTTGTGTATGAATCCCTCTAGTATTGTGATTGTAACCTGGGGATCAATGCATATATCCAAGCATCTACTAGTCAACTGTATACTGACCCCTCAGTAATTTATTGTTTTTCGAATAGATAATATTTTAATTTTTTTTGTTTTTGTTTTTGGAAACAGGGTTTCACACTGTAACCTTGGCTGTCCTGGAAACTATAGACCAGGCAGACCTAGCTAGAACTTAGGGACCCACCTGCCTCTGCCTCCTGAATATTGGGATTAAAGGCGTGTGCCACCACTGCCCAGCTTAATTTTGTTATTTTTAAATTTAGTAATGTGTATAGACTAAGAATCATGCCATGGTGGAATTGGAGGAATGGCTCAGTTATTAAGAACAGCAGCTCTTGTTGCAGAGGATTTGAGTTCAATTCTGAGCACCCTCATGGCGGCTTTTACAACCATGCATATTTTTCAGGAAATCCAACCCTTTATTCTATGAACTCTTCAGGCACCGGACACAACCTGTTGTTTACATGTACACATGCAAGCAAGATACTCTTGCACATAAATAAATCTAAAGAGAAAAAATTTAAAATAATCCCATACCATTGAAAGATTTATTCCTGATCCAGACCTCCCATTCCTGGGCTCACTTCGTAGAAACAACTCATTTTAGCTTTTATTTAGTGGAGGTGGTGGAGAGGATAGCATTGGTAAACAATGTTGTACAGGTCAGCAATCCTCCTGCCTCAGTCGCCTGAAACTCTGTGATCGGTGGGCTATACCATTCCTGTCTCTGTTTTAACTTCAGTCAATTAATTTATGTATATGGCTGTTCTGTTCATGTATATGTCTGTGTACCATTTACATACCTACAGAGGCCAGAAGAGGGTGTCAGATCCCTTGGAACTGGAGTTAATGTGGGTCCTGTGTTGATCCTGATCCTCTGGAAGAATAATAGCCAGTGCTTGTATCTTGGGGCATCTCTCCAGCTTCTTGCATTAACTTTGAAAACTATTTTTTTTTTTTGCTTATTTCAGTATTATTAAAGGACACTCTTACGTTTTTATTTCTAATTACATATTTGTTTTCTATTACTAGTTGAGTTCATTCAATGAGAGATGTAGTTTTTTTTCTCTTCTTTCTTCCCAGTATCGTTTATGAACACTTTGAGGTTAATCAGTATTGAATATTTATGTTTTTAGCAGGATGTACATGTTGCCATAATGGAAACACTCACTGCATTTTGGTTTAACTTTGTTTCTTCAAGATTAGATAGAAGGCTCAGTGGTTAAGGGCAGTAGTCCCTCTCCAGTGGACCTAGGTTGATTTCCAGCACCCATTTGGTGACTCAGAACATCTCTAACTCTAGTTTCTGTGGATCCGAGGCCCTTGGCTTTTGCAGGCATGCATGTGGTACATAGATATACATGTAGGCAAAACACCTATATACAAAAATTAAAAATTAGTTCTGTCTCTTCTAGAACTTGTTCATCACCCCAGCATATACCGTGGAGCTTTTCTTGTTCCTTTGTCTAGTTTTGTCTGCCGCTGTCTTTAAATGAGCCTTGTATTCTCCAACAGAGCTCTAGAAAATGTCCTCAGTGTGGTGGAAACTGTCAGATGATTTGGATCACTCTGGGGGTTTCTGCCTAGAAGCCCTTGCTTCGCCTTAACTCGGCACTGTGAGGGAGTGTTTCCCTTTGGGCCCTTTTACACATCCCTGTGGGAGCCATGCTTTGGTTGTTCTCGTTTGTGAAGTGTCTTCCTCAGAAGTGAACTTGAGAAGTAAATTTTTTAAGTTGTGTGTGACTGGAATGTTTTCATTTTCATTTTTAGATTTTTTATTTTTTGTATGATTTAAAAAATTTAGCCATGTACATATAACATAGTTTGGTGGCTTCTTTTCCAGCTTGGCCTGTGAGTCATGCATTTCAGATGCAGAAGGCTGTCTCCCCAGTGACAACTGTACTATTGTGATTGGTCCTGATGACTTTTAGCATTTTGCCAGGGGTGTTCTTCCTGAACCTTTTTTCTTTTTGACATCTTGCTTGGCTGCAGGAGAGAGAGGTGTATTTATTTTGCAGGGGATAGGATTTCCTTGCTCCCTGTGATGTTGAATCTTGTAAATAGTACTCATTTAATTTTTTGAAACATTTAATAAGTAATTTTCCCCAAAAAAGATGAATCTGATTTTATTTTAAAAGAGTTGAGTTTATTAGAGGCACAGCACTAGAAACACCACAATCAGAATAACAGTAAAAAGGCCAAGCAGTGTTTCAGGTTTGTATATGTGACTTTAATTTTACAAATATCTAGTTAATAGTTTCAGTTCCTGGTGTGTGAATTCTGGCTGTGGTTTTGTATTGTCTTTAGCTTACTTTAAATAAACTCATCAGGATCTCCCACTGAGACACTTTAGGGTCTCCACTCTAACATCTCAGTGAAGCGCCCTGGCCCTTAGTGTGTACCCCCAATCTCATGTTGGCTGCATTTTGCCTTTACAGTTTCTTCATTGAAACTAAAGTTTCGTTTGCTATACATTGATTGAGATCCTTAGTGAGTTTTAGAATGAAACATGTCCTCCAGTCCTGAAGACATGGCTGTTAGGAAGTCTTTTGAAGCTGCTGTAGGACTTTTTTGCCCCGGTCTAGGAGATGGCACACTTATGAAATCTGTGCTTCTGGCCTGAGCTTTGCTCACATTTACTTCTTCCTTTTTGTAAATAGATAAGGTGATAATAAGCCTAAGGTCTGTGTTTTCCCCTGGAATAGATTTTAGTAATGTTGATGCTTTTTAAAATTTCCTTATGTAATATTTTTTAAAATTTAGTAAAAAATTGTTTCATAAGTCTGTTGTCTAGATTGAAGTAATATTTATCTAATTTTAAATCTATTCATAAGTTTTGTTTGCTGAATGCAAAAGTAATTATTAAAATGTTGGCATTCAAGTTTACCTTCTTTTTTCTTTTGTGGCAGGTATGTTCATGGTTCTCTGTGTATGTAATTATTACCACTGTAGTTGATTTAATCTTTATATCTCTGCTGTTTAGCCCCTTTACTTACCAAGGAGCATGTGTGAGCAGATCATTATGTGCTGCCTGTATGGAGAAATCTTGATAAATGAATGCACAGGTCACCAGGAAGCTTCTTTGGGAATTAATGCTGGCTGGTGCCTGACCTTCCTTTGTTTTTAATGCTTTGGAGCAATGGCATGGGAGAGGGTTGCTCTCAGAATAGAGTCATGTGAACCATTCAGAAGTGCTGAAAGCTAAAGAACTGTTTTATATTTAATATGTTGATTGTTTTTGTTTCTGTTTCTTTTTTTTTTTAAAGACAGTGTCTCATGTATTTCTAGGCTTGCATGGAGAACTTGCTATGTAGAAAACAAACAAAAAGCCTGTTAATTTTACATGTACTTTAGAATAATAATTTTTTTTCTCTCTCTTTTTTTTTCTCTTTCTTTTGGAAGCAGGCTCTTGCTATGTAGCCTGGACTTTCCTGAAATTCACTATTGTAGTCCAGGCTGGCTTTGAACTCAAGAGATCCACCTGCCTTTGCCTCACAAATGCTGGGAATAAAGGTGTGTGCTACCGTGTCAAACCAAGGATTTCCTTTTACAAAGGAAGAATGTGATGTGTTATTATCACTTAGAGCTAGGACAGTAGAACTGTGGAACCTTGTGGGAGGAACTAGGACCTATGGAGTATTTCGTTTGGGTTGGGATGATTTGTGGATATCCATAGCACTGCAGCACTTGTATTCGGGGTCTGGTGCCAAGAAGAAACCTCAGCTGGAAAAATAAAATTTTGGAATTTAACACTAAAGTGGCTTCCTAGTGAAGTTTTTCACTCATAAGAGACGCCAGAATGTGTTCAGGAAAGACTGGGCATGTCTAGGACTCATCAAAAGACACCCTCAGAAGGGAGCTGGCAGGTGTGTGCCAACAGTGCCCTCTGTGGCTGGCCCAGCTTTCTGGAGGGCTGGTCAAAGCTCTGACTAGCAGGGTGGACTAGCAGTACTCCACTGTAGGGGTACAGTTGCACCCCAAACAAGACTTCTCATGAAAGTTTGTTGTAACAGTATTTATAACAGAGAAAAGCAAACCAAAGCCCCCTGTGTCCACAGCCTCTGAGAGGAATTTCCTGAGTCCTGTGCTCCCATACTGTAGAATTCTGTACAAAGACTAGAGAAACGAGTTTCTTTGAGCAGTAGGATTTCATTTCTTTGAAGTAAAAGTCAGCAGAATGAACCAGGAAATAAATGGGCATGCATGGTCTTAGGCATGTATGTAAATGTGCATACACAAGGAAGCCTGGAGAGACTTTAAGGCATCCATTGAATAGAGCTATTTGGATTTTTTTTAATAGGAAGACAGAACATTTTAAAATAAAATCTAAAAGAGCTTCAAAAAATGCAGTTTTATGTTTTCTTTTGTATGGGAAACTGTTAAGACATATTTCCTGGTGACATTTTCATGGATTGGAAAGGAGAAAGATAATTTACATAATCTTACATATAAGACCATATAGTAGAAAAACAACTTTTATTTTTATAAGATATATACAACTTTTCTAGGTTATAAAAAAACCTCATGGTGCTTAAGAACACTTGCTGCTCTTGTCAAGGACCCAGTTGATTCCTAGCACCAGTGTTGGATAGCTCACAGCTGCTGGTTCCCTAGCTTTAGAGGGAGCTGATGGGCGCTTGGGCACACAGACCCGTATACATATATGTGATTAAACATTAAAATAAAAAGATCATAATCTAGAAAAATATTAACACTAAATAATCAATTCTCCCTTTAAAATTAGTTCATTAATTAGCTAATTAGTCAATTTGAGACGTCTCACCTTGTAGCACACGCTGGTCTTGAACTTGTAGAATTCCTTCTGCCTCTTCCTCCAAAGTATTGGGACATGTGTCATTATTCGTGGCTCCTTTATTTTTCCTTTCTGTTATTTTTTGTTCGTTTGTTTGTGTTTTGAGACAGAATTTCTCTGTGTAACAGGTCCGACTGGCTGCAACTCGCTCTATATTAGGCTGGCCTTAAACTCACAGAGATCCACCTGCCTCTGCCTTCTGAGTGCTGGGATTAAAGATCTGTGCTGCCACAGCCTGGCACGTTTTTATTAATTTTTAAAGTTAGCACCATTAAGTCCATATTCTTGATTTTTCTTCCTTCCTTATTTAGTTTTTAGGGTATGGTTTCTGTATGTATCCCTTGCTGTTCTGGAACTTGCTATGTACACCATGCTGCCCTGAAACTCACAGAGATCTTCCTGCCTTTGTCTCCTGAGCGCTGAAATTAGAGGCCTATGCACCATATCTGACAGTAAGTCCCATATTTATTATACTAATATAAAACACAAATCCCTGGGCTGGAGAGATGGTACAGTGGTTAAGAACACTGACTGCTCTTCCATAGGTCTCAGGTTCAGTTCCCAGCACCCACATGGCAGTTAACAACTGTCTGTAACTCTAATATCTGGCAACCTCACACAGACATGCATGAAGGGGAAACAATAATGTACATAAAATAAATAATTTTTTTTAAAAATCCCCACAAATCCCTTACTTCCTAGTATTTATAGAACTGATTGATTACTGTGTGCTTGACTTGGGTATTTTGGTTTTTTTGAGACAGGTTTTCACGAAGCTCAGATTAGCTTTGAACTTGCCCCCACCTTCCAAGTGCTGGGATAACAGACTTTCATTCACTATTGTGACTGGAACTATTACTGTAGGAGTCATTGTTTAAAATATCTCGTTAAAAAAAATAGAATCTTTGTCAATTTGTGATAGAAGCTCATGTCTCTAATCTGAGGCAGAAGCAGACAAATCTCTGAGTTTGAGGCCAGCCTGGTCTACAGAATGAGTGCCAGGACAGCCAGGACAGCCAGGACTACACAGGGAATCCCTTTCTCAAAAACAAAAACAAAACAAAAAAAACCCTAAAAAGGATGACTTTCCTTCTTCCTTCAGTGGTTTTGAGGAGCCCAAGGCTCCTATCTTTCTGAGGTGCTGCTAAGATTCTCCTTTGCAGGGCAGAGACAGAGTGACAAGCATATAGCAGCAGTTTCATGGTTTCCTTGTGGGAAATCCATGACCATCGCTTTAATGTTGGTTTACTAGACTTCCGATTTAATTGTAACCCAGGGTAAAGTCAGCTCGCTTATCCGCATGCTGAGGCCTGTAGAGTGTTTAGTGCCTGTCTCCTAATGCAGGTGTTGTCCTCTCTCACTCTCTGTTAATGGTATTCAACTTGACAGGGTTGTTTGGAGAAATGAAGGTTGTCAGGAAACCTGGAGCCAGACATTATGTGGAACGGAGCTTAGGGCAAAAGGAAGAGATACCTGAGGCTGCCAGGAAGAGATCCTGTAGGAACCAGGTGCTGCCGTGTGCCTTACAGTACTTATGTAGACAAGTTTGGGGTGAGGCTGGGCATGCCTGTCATTGTTTCATCCACGCCAGGAAACTGGTCTTCGTGTGCAAAACTGCTGAAAAAAAATGTGTACTCTTGTTATATTAACTTTTATTTCTCTCTGCAGATCCCTTAATTACAAACTCCTATCAATAAGGTTTAAGGCAAAGTCTTTGTGGAGATGGGTTTGAAATGGTCTGTGGCCAGCACTGGAAGTTCTTAGTCGGAGAGTCCTTGGACAGATTTCCATGCCAGGGAAAATAGAGGCTTGTTGCTTGTTTGTATAATTTATTTCATTTGCATTGGTGTTTTGCCTACATGTATATGTGAAGGTGTCAGATCTTGAAGTTACAGTTTTTTTTTAAAATATTTATTTATTTATTATGTATACAATATTCTGTCTGTGTGTATGTCTGCAGGCCAGAAGAGGGCACCAGACCTCATTACAGATGGTTGTGAGCCACCATGTGGTTGCTGGGAATTGAACTCAGGACCTTTGGAAGAGCAGGCAATGCTCTTAACCACTGAGCCATCTCTCCAGCCCCCGAAGTTACAGTTTTTGTGAGCTGTCATGTGGTGGTGGGACTTGAACCCAGGTCCTCTGTAAGAGCATCAGTGCTCTTAACCACTGAACAATCTTTCCAGCCCTGTTTGTTTTAAAGAGAAGAAAAAAAGGGGAAAATTAAATTCATTGTGTGCCTCTTTCTTTGAGCAGAATTTGTAACACTTTCATGTTCTGTTTACCTTGCTCAGTGTGGGTACTTATTGCCTCAGTGTCAGAAGTAGAAAGAGTTGGGCTTGAATTGGTACATGGTGTCTTTTGGCCCTCATTAGCTGTTTGGTTTTTGTTTAGTTTTTTTTTTTTTAAAGATACGGTTTCACTAAGTAGCTCTAACTGATGTGGAATTTACTATGTAGACTAGGTTTCCTGCCTGTCCCTGCCTTCCTAATGCTGGAGTTAAAATCATGTGCTACCACACCCATTTCCTCATTAACTCTTTTGTTTATTTGTTTGTTTGTTTTAGAGACAAAAGGTTTCTCTGTAGCTTTGGTGCCTGTCCTGGAACTAGTTCAGTAGAACAGGCTGGCCTCGAACTCAGAGATCTGTCTCTGGGATTAAAGGTGTGCACCACCGCCTGGCTTCCTCATTAACTCTTAAAGATCTGTAACTTGCAAGTAGGACACTAGTTGGGTCTCAGAGTTTGTTTAAATCATCTTAGAAACAATGTTTGCATCTTTATAACATGGATAGAAAAATCTTGCCTTCTATTATTAGGTTTCTCCTTCTCTAACATCTTACTCTGTGTATGCACACATTTGTGTCATATGTATACCTGTGAGGGTCAGAAGACAACTTGAACGAGTTCTCTTCTGTTTGTTCCAAGTATTGAACTCAGGTGGTCAACCTTGGTGTGCAAGTGCTCTTAGCCCCCGAGCTAGCTCATCAGCACCTTTATTAGATGTTTATAGGCTGATAGAAGATATAATATTTATTTGCACAGAAGCTAGTTATTTGAGATGCTAGTCTACATGTGAAGGGGGCATCTGGAAGATTTCAGCTACAGTGGAAGAAGCAGTGCTAGGCTTATGGTAGGAATCCTGATTCCTAGGAAAATGGAAAGACTGGTGTACCTGGAAGGTCATGCTTTGGGTGTTGGTGGAGAGGCTGTGAAGGGAGAGCTAAATATTTGTCTCATCTAATTCTGTAAAAGGCCAGCAAGATGACTGAGTGAGTTAAGGTCCTTGCCAAACCCTGGGCCCACACGATGAAGAAAAGAGCCAACTCCTACCAAGCTGTCCCGACCTTCCTATATGTGCGTGTGCACCCCTCCCCATGTAATAACAATGTAAAATAACATGCTATCAAAGCATTTAGAACTGGTAGAGGCTAGTGTGGCATGAGCTCAGAATGTAACTGGTTTTTCTTTTGGAACCTGTCCTGGAAGCAGCTTTTGTAGACTAGACTGGCCTGGAAGTCACAGAGATTGGCTGCCTCTGCCTCCCAAGTGCTGGGATTAAAGGCATGCACCACCACCGCCCGGCCTGGTTATTCTTATTAATGTTTTCTAACTCACTGTGAACCAACCTTCTAGACAATGGTCTGTCAGAAAACTTTGTTTGCCCTTCATCATACTTGGTGCTAAGCACACAAATGTCTGCTGTGGATATTTGATTCTTGGGCAGTGACTCTATTTTCTCATTTTGTATATTCTCTGAAAATTTCTTGGCACAGAAAAGCTTAATCTCAGTTGTCTGTGTGTCGGTGGGGTGTAGGAGGAACAGAGCCTCTATAGGCTCTGCTGTGTGTCTGGATTTAGCTGACTAGAAAATGGAAGTATGTCTAAGTCTAGGAGTAGCTTCGGTAGTTAGGCTTTGCGAGTGATTGATCTTTCTGACATGTATGGAGCAATCTCAGAGCCACTTAGTTAGGAAGCAGATTTTCAGACCTCAGGTTGGTCTCTCTGAGGAATGGTGTTTAGGAGAGCTGACAGAGGTAGATTTACACTGCAAAGGCCTCCAGTTTGTAGGGATCACCGTACAGTGACTGTGGCAGAGACATAATGCTTCATCAGCTCTCAGGACAATTCAGTTTCTTGTAGCATGATTTTCCCTTTAAAGAAAGATGGTCTTTTTTTTCTTTTTTCCTCATGATGTTTTTACAATTTATTTTTATTTTTTATTCATTGCTGTTTTTTCTGCATATATGTCTGTATAAAGGTGTTGGATCCCCTGGAATGGTTGTTACAGATAATTGGGAGCTGTAATGTGGGTGCGGTCCTCTGGAAGAGCAGTCAGTGCTCTCAACCCCTGAGCCATCTTTCCAGCCCCCCTAAAAATTTTAGCCTTTATTTTTATTTTATGTGTATGTGTGTTTTGCCTCTATGTATGTCTGTGCAACCTTTGCATGTAGTGGCCGCAGAGAACAGAAGGTGTCAGATCTGCTGGGACTGGAGTTACAGTCAGGTAGGAGCTGCCATGTGGGTGGTGGGAATCAAACTTGGGTCCTTTGCAAGAGAAATCAGTTCTCTTAACTGCTGAGCTATTTCTTCAGCCCCAAGTATGGTCTTTCAGTATAATAGTTTGTTCATCAGCTTAATAGTTTGTTCCAAAAAGACAGGACCCATGGGTTCTACCGCAACCTTCCTTTGGTTTAGATGTTTTGAAGAAAAAAAATTCACCTTAATATTCTCCAGTTTTCTCTGCCTAAGAAGATACCCAGTAAATCAGTTTACTCTACCTTCTAAGTCTAATTAACATTTATAAAACCAACTGAGGAAACTTGCCTGCAGGTGAAAGGTACCCTTGTCTAGGCACCAAAAGCAATCATGTAATTGTTGAGCCTGCAGCGTTGGCCAGTACCACGTTTAGTACATTACATTCATACTCTCTCAGGGGTTCTTAAAAATTTCTAGAATGTTTTATTTTTTTAAAAAAAACTATTTTTGCTACTGCTGCTTCTACTACTACTACTACTACTACTAAGAAATGCATGATATAAAGTTTAATTTCATTTTAATAACATTTATTAAGTTGATATATTTTTGACCATACTTCATCGGGAGGTGGGGAAGAAACCCAATTTGAAATTACTAGTTGATATTTCTCTTCAGATAAACTGACAGATTGAGTTAATGATGAAGTTGGTATCTAGCTGATGGGTTAACGTTTGTTTAAAGCCACACGACAAAGAATGTGCATTTTATTCGCCTTATTAGGTGGATTTTATTTAGCTTAACCTACATTTTGTATGACAGATGTATCTTTATTTTCTTCTGGAGATGGTTGGGAGAGATTTAATCAAGTCACTTAGAGAAATTCTTAAATTATAAGGAAAATTGGTGTAGAAATGTTTTACACCAAACTCTGATGCTCCCCTGCCGTCTTTGAAAGCAGGTCTTCAGTTTTCTGTGGTCCTTGGTTGTGTCATCTGCATTTGTTAGACGTCAGAGGCGGTTTAGCATTAGTATTCCTGGCTGCAGCAGAGGCAGCTCTAGGATGTGTGAACTGCTGATCACAGTCAGGGATGCCCTGCCTCCCTAATATCTTGCTTGCAGATGTATTTTCTAGCTGACCATGCTATTACGAGCTGCCATCAATCACGCAGCCTCGCAGTTCCTGCTGGTGGGAACGGTGGGAGGATTCGGGGGATGAGGGTGGCAGGTCAAAGAAGAACCTACAGTTGTGGCAGGCTTTGTGTGTGCTAGCCCCTTGGTGGCGGCCTGGGCACGCGTGGAGCCGGCCTTGTTCCAGCCCGGGTTTTGTTGGCCGCCGCCACGGGCAGGCTGCTCTTTCTCTTTAGTCTGGGTCACAGGCACGTGGCAGTGCTGGCCGGGCCGCTGGGGCCGAAGGAGTTCGAGCGAGCGCTGTGGCGGTGGGCCCAGTGCATTCCCAGCCGAGGGCCGGCTGCTGCAGCGGGGACCCACCCACACGGCCGGCGCCCGGCCTCCTTTTGTTTGGAGGTGCAATTCACCGCCCAGCCCTGCCCTGGAGTTTGCGGTACCCAGCGGCCCCAGGAGGAGGACTTGCCCCTCCAGGCAGGGAAGTGGCCAGCGGCCTTGAGCTGTGAGAGAGGACGCAGGGCTTGGAAGTTGGACACGTGGTGTGTGGGCTTCTGGAGATAGATGTGTGAACTGGTGAGTGTTAGGAATGGGGAGTTGGTATTTGAAGTGTCCCATTACAGTCCGGTTGGAATTGTTTCTTAATGTTATGATAGTTCGCAGCATTGAAATTTTTAATTAAAATAAACAGAATAAGAAACATATTTTGGGGAGCGAATGGACAGTTTTACAGTAATTTGTTGGGTATGTTTGTGTTTTCCTTGTGAAAGTAAAGCTTGTTTAAAGATGAGCAGCATATAATGCAAAAGTAGCGAGCCATTTGATCTGAAACTTACTGCTTACTGGGGAGTACATTTAAGTTGACAAATAAAATGGATTTGGTAATAGAAAGAATGCTGATCACCTTTGATTTGACTCTTGACCAGAATAGCTGAAGTACAGGGTTAATCTTGACAATGATTACATTTAGCCTAAATTGCCCTGTGTGTGTATGTGGGGTGCAAGTGAGTGTGTGGGTGTGTGGTGGTGGCTTTCCCACTACGTTGTCCTCGTCTATTCAGATACCCTCTGCTCTGAGACCTGCTTGACCACTTTGTTTGCTGAGAGAGAAAATGCCTATAACAGGCTACTTTGTCTTACTCTTAGCCTTTAAGAGTTCCTGGCACACATGTGGCACTGGCTGTGGGGGCATTATTTGGATGAAGGCCTCTCAGCCATATGGCCAATCTTAAGAAATGGTATAAACGGAGTAAATGAGATTACGTTTTCCCTTTGAAATTGTGCTCCTGTATGCTTTCAGGATTGAGACATTTGAGGAAAAGCTGTGGACAGTTGACAAAGACCTTCAACTCTGCCCAGTGTGGTGCTGAGTTCTTGACCTTCTTCCCAGGGAACTCCAGATTTAAAGTAGACATGATTGAAAACCTTCCTCACACATGGGAACAATATCCTATCCATTCTGTGGGAAATTACTTCCAGAAGCACAGCCAGCTCTCATTTTTAAGTGTGTGTAGACTCAGGCCGAAAAAGACGGTTGTCTTCCTGGATGTTTACATTGCCTGGGAAAATAACAGGAGGCAGGTGTGCAGATGCCTAACAGACTCCCCAGTAGTGCGGGGCTCAGTTAGGGCTGGGTTTGTTTTTGCCAACTCTGTAATTTAGTAGTGTTGAAACTATTTTGTAAAGATCTCTGGGGCCAGTGGATGATGCTTTTCAGTCCACAGTCTTTGAGTGCTCACTGTGCTCTGGCAGGCGCTCGTGCTTGGCAGGCTTCTCTTGAAATGTTATTTGATCTCCTTGCATGATAAAATTGACTAAGATTACACTTTTCCCCTCCCCTTGGCTTTTGAAAGTAATGCATCAATGAGACTCGTTCAATAACATATTTAAAGACTTAACCCACCATTCATTCACCCTAAGGTTTCCAGAAAAAGGCTTTTTAGATTTTTGCCTTGTTCTGTGGTTTTGCATTTATGAATTGAGGCGAGAGCTGATGTAATGTGGTTCTTCCTTTGTGTACTGTTTTTATATCCACAGAACATGCTGCAGTCTGTATGACTGCAATAATTTTTGAAATGCTTGAGTAGGAGGGAGTGGTTTGTGTGCGTGTGTATGTGTGTGTGAGTGACCATTTAGGCACCTTTAGCTATGTGCTGATTTATTTTCTACATTGTAGGCAGGACAGGGGAGAGTGCCTGTGATCCGTGGTGAACCATGACAACTTGCCAGTTCTGGATTGTCTGTGTGCTATGCAGGCCAGTTTTTCATTTGCAAGTGTGTATAGGTTAGCGTTAGGGCAGACAGCACTGGCTGTTCCTGTAGGGTAGTTTTACCTTATATTAGAGGTTTTGTAAATTTGCCTGGCTTTTTCTTAGTTCCTTGCCATTGCCACTGTGTTTTGATTTTCAGCAAATGATATAACAAAACCAGCTTTTGTTTATTCATGTAATAGTATACTAGTGAGAAGTTTATTTTTTGTTTTGTGGAAACTGGTAAACCACATAACATTAATGTGTATTATATTTATCTTGATTACCCAGGGTCAAAGGGTTTTTGCTTGCTATTGTGTAGTCTAAGAAATCAGTGGAAGCATGATTTTATAATAGGAAGCCACTTTATTGTTTAAAAAAGAGGGAGGAAGGGAGTCTTTGTTCTTTAGTCTAAGGTTAGTTTGTGGAACTCAAACAAATGACAGTATCACTGGCCTTGACAGGAGTGTCCCTCTTTGTCTTTTATCTCCTCTCACACTGTCCCAAAGCACCGAGAAGTGCCTTGGCCTGGGATGAAAACGTCCTGTTGAGGGGCGTGTGCTCTCTGCCACGCAGACTTGTGTCACTGCTGCCGCGTTACTAGAAAGTATTTACTCAAGATTGGCTGTAGGCCTCTGACAAAGTCAGGATCTGAAGACCAAGGAACAGATTGTAGTTAGACTGGTCCCCCTTTCCTGCCCATGGTGACAAGAGAGGACTGTGCAGCACAGTTATCACTGATGTGGGCTTCTGAAACTGTGCCTAGAACAGTGGCCACAGAGCTGAACCTGGTAGGCATGTATCAACAGAGTGAGTGTGGGTCTTCTTCCTGGGGGAGTGCTGTTGGGACTGCTGTGGTCAGGCGGAAAAGATGGTCTCAGGTAGACTTCTTTTTCAAGTGATCTGAGAAGTGGATTCTTTGAATAACTCGGGATGAGGAACTACAGTGACTTTCCAGAAAATCTTATAATGTATCTGATTAAGAATATTGAAAGATTTATGTTGAGAGCAAGAGACTGCTGTGTTAAGATGGAAAGCGAGTAGAGGTGTGTCCTAGGTGCAGGCTGAACAGAGAGAGCGTTTCACAAGTTCTCTGTTAGCTGTTTGTCATTGCTGACACAAGGCCTTTGACTCTAAACATTGAAGGTGAGTAGAGTCTTAGGCTTGTCCTCTAAAGAACAACATCTATGACAGAGGTGACAGACACATATTTGTAATGAGGCCGCGCGGTGGTGGCGCACGCCTTTAATCCCAGCACTCGGGAGGCAGAGGCAGGCGGATCTCTGTGAGTTCGAGACCAGCCTGGTCTACAGAGCTAGTTCCAGGACAGGCTCAAAAAGCCACAGAGAAACCCTGTCTCGGAAAAAAAAAAAAATTGTAATGAAAAGCATTCAAAACAGTAATGCTGACATTTAATTATCAGGAACCTCAACAGAATCAGTTCCAGTGTGGGAATAGTGAGTCTACCTAAAGGGTGTGTATTGTATCTTGGTCTGCTTCTGTTGCTACAGATACCACAGATTGAATCATTTGCTTACTTTTTTTAAAAAAATTTAATGTATGTAGGTGTTTTGCCCAAATGTGTCTGTACACTACATGTGTGCCTAGTGCGTACAAAGGCCAGAAGAGGGTATTGGATCATCTGGTACTGGAGTTACAGATAGGGGCCACTGTGTGGGTGTTGGAAATTGAACCAGCTCCTCTGTAATAGCAGCCAGTGCTCTTAATCAATGATCCCTACTCCAGTTCCAGTTTATTTTTTACTTTTTATTTTTTATTGTTTTTTTGAGACGGGATTTTTTCTGTGTAGGCCCAGCTGTCCTGGAGCTCACTCTGTAGATCTGGCTTGCCTGGAACTCAGAGAGCCACCTGCCTGATGTGGGATTCCCCTCTGTATGCTGTGAATATGTTTTATTGCCTTTGGTTAATGAATAAAGCTGTTTTGGCCAATGGCTTAGCAGAGCAGAACCAGGCAGGAAGTCCGAACAGAGATATAGAGAATAGGTGAAGTCAAAGAGATGCCATGTAGCTGCCAAAGGAGACAGATGCTGGATGGAACCTTACCAGTAGGCTACAGCCTCGTGACAATACATAGATTAATAGAAATGGGTTCATTGAAGATGTAAGAACTAGCAAGGAATATGACTAAGCTATTGGCCAAATAGTAATGTAATTGATAAAGTTTCTGTGTGATTATTCTGATCTGGGCAGCTGGGAAATGAACGAGCACTCTCTGCCTACATCTGCCTCTGCCTCTGGAGTACTGGGATTAAAGGTGTGGGGCACCACCACCTGGCCCCAATATATTTTTTAGTTAATTATTACTAATTTTGAACCAGAGTCTCATGAAGTGCGGGCTGGCTCAGAATTCCTGATCTTTCTCCACCTCTAAGGGCTGGCATTATATGTGTGTGCCATGGTGCCTAACTTAGGCTGGGTAATTTAGAACAATTAGAAGTTTCTCTGGTTCATGATCCTGATAACAACTTTGTTCTGTAGCCGAACCAAAGGGCTAGGAAGCAAATGTGAGTGAGCAGGAGTGGGGTGACTTTGAGGACTCGCGTCTGTTTCACATCAGCCCCATTCATGCATAACTCAGCTACTTCCTGCTAGACCCTTCCAGCGCTGTAGCATTGGGGAGTAAGGTTCTAATATAGAGCCGTATTCAAACTGTAGTGCTCTATGGAAGTGCTCAGGGTAAACTTGGCTCTTATTGTTTAGTGCAGTGAGGACTAATTATGTACCGGCAGTCCTCAAGTCCCTGTCTTCACCACTTACACTCTAGTGGAGGAAGAAGAAAAGAGAGTATACTGACTCACTGACTGGTGATGGTGACTTATCCTTGTAATTTCAGTATTTGGGAGAGGGAGAAAGGAGGCTTCTGAGTAGTTTGAGGCCAACCTGAGCTATATAGTGAGATCCAGGCTAGAGCCAGCAAAAACAAAAATTCTAGGCTAGAGTCAAAAAAGAGTCAATGAGCAAACAGTAACAACAACAAAAAAGTTAACCCATGGGTGGGCATGCCAGTGTTTTGTTTTGAAATATAACATAAAGTAAATATTACGTAAGTGATCTGCCTTTCTTTGTGTGATAAAAAGCATTTCTCATGTCAGCGGGAGAATCTAATATCCACTGCCGACACACTTTGACTCATCTCTTGAATAAAGAAGGGGAAAAGACCGTAAGTAAATGTAGTGATTTGTCAGCTCTAAGCATCTGGTGTTAGAAAGGGAAAGTTTGAGCCATGGCCTGTCTAGGCAAGGAAGAGTGCAGTTGTCTAAATCATTAGAACTCTCAAGATGGTGTGAAGACCCAAGTTCAAGCCCCAGTACCCACATAAAAGCTGATTGCGTGTCCATAACCCTGTCACTGGGACACCAGATACAGGAAGGAGCTTGCCCATGAATTATTTAGTCATGGTAGGTATAAGACAGATCTAATTCAAAGTGGAGGCATCAAGAGGTTGAATAATTTGGCTAGGATTCTAAGCCCAATCCTCATCTTCTGTCTTTTTTTTTTAAGTTAACGTTTATTTTATTAATCAATTAGTTTTATTTAGTGTGTGTTTGTTTATTCATCAACACATGTGGTGGTCAGAAGACAACTTAGGGCTATGGTGGCTCATGCCTTTAATCCCAGCACTCGGGAGGCAGAGGCAGGCGGATCTCTGTGTATTCGAGGCCAGCCTGGTCTACAAGAGCTAGTTCCAGGACAGGCTCCAAAGCTACAGAGAAACCCTGTCTTGAAAAACCAAATCAATCATTCAATCAACCAATCAATCAATCCTCCAGGTAGAACGAAGATGAATAGTTTTTTACAATTCCTTTAAAAAATTTTCATATGTGCCTATGCGTGTGCATGCGCATGGGTGTGTATATGTGTTGCACACGTCACAGAGCACGTGTCAGAGAACAACTTTCAGGAGTTCTTTCTACACTGGGTTTGAAAGATGGAACTCAGGTTATCAGGCTTAGTGCCAGGGCACCTTTATCTGCTGAGCCATCTTGCTGGCCCTTATCCCCATTCTTTTTCAACTTGATGCTTGTAGTTAATAAAGTAAAGGGTAGCTAGTGAGGAATGTGTAGAAGTGAGAGGTTTGGCATTGGAGGAGGAACAAAAGAATGATAGGAAGAGATACTGCTTCCCTGTTAGTGCATTAGAAGGTCGTGTAGGGGGCTGGAGAGATGGCTCAGTGGTTAAGAGCATCGCCTGCTCTTCCAGAGGTCCTGAGTTCAATTCCCAGCAACCACATGGTGGCTCACAACCATCTGTAATGAGGTCTGGTGTCCTCTTCTGGCCTGCAGGCATACACACAGACAGAACATTGTATATATAATAAATAAATAAATATTAAAAAAAAGAAGGTCGTGTAGGTTAGAGGTCAGCTGTGTTTGGGTTTGGTGGGTAAAATGAAGCAGTCGTTTTAATTTTAAAATTAGTTGTATTTAGTTGTATTAGTTGTGTGGATATTTTAAAGAATGTGGGTGTGTTTAGGATATCTTTATGTGAAAGTAAAGCATTCATGCCGTTGCCGTTAACATTTGAACTAATTTCTCAGTCCTCAGCAAACAGATCTGTTTCCCATGTTCTACTTTTTCAAAGCCAGTGAGCTCCTAGAGCTCTGGTTTTTTAAAGGGGACAGTTTTATGTGTGACTGCTGAACTTCAGAAGAACAGAATAGAGCACACGCTCACTGTGCATTTGAGACATTGCTGAAGTCAAGCCCCCGGTGTGTGCTGCTCTGTTCACAGAGTCCACCAGATTATCTATTAATAATTTAAAAATAGATGAGTGGAAACAGGTCTCTGCTGGGCTTGATCAGCAGCTGCAGCAGTGAAATATGTGCCTTTGAATAAAATAACAATTGAAATTATGCCCTCTAGCATGGCTTTCAGGAGTCCTCAGACTGATTTATGTGCAGAAAGAATGGAATAGTTTCTCTTCCTGTTGCTGTGATAAAGTATTTGGTCAAAATAATTTAAGGAAGTGAGGGTTTATTTTGGTTCACAGTTCCAGGTCTGTCATGGTGGGGAAGTCAGGGTAGCAGAAACTCAAGGTAGTCCTATAGTTTTGTTTTCTTGTTTTTGGTGGTTTTTTTTTTTTTTTTTTAAAGACAGGGTTTCTTTGTGTAACAACCCTGGCCTTCCTGAAACTCACTCTGTAGACCAAGCTGGCCTTGAACCCAGAGATCCACCTGCCTCTGCTTCTGGGGTGCTGGGATTATAGGCGTGCTCCACCACATTGTTGAGCTAGTTCTATTGTGACCTCAGTCACAAAGCAAAGGAAGACCAAGGCAAGCAGCTGCTTGGCTCTCTTTCTCCAGTTACACAGTCCTGGATCTCAGCCAAGGAATGGTGCCTCCCATTGCCATCCACATAATGCCCCTTCATACTCAGATGATCTTTGCCATCCAGACAGTCCCCCACAGCCATGTTCAGATGATCATTGCCCTCCAGATACCCTTCCCCCACAGGCATGCTCAGATTGTCACCTCCCAGGTGATTCTGATAGTCAAGTTGATAGTTAACACTATTACAGTGTCCAAATCTGTTCTTCAGAATGAGTGCCTTTTTTCCCTATTGTGAAGATTTAAAAGAAGTATTTTTTGGGGGAGGGCTCAAATTACAAAATTAAATTTTTTTTTTAAAATGTCAGTTTTTTTTAAAAAAAAAAGATTTATTTATTTATTTATTATGTATACAACATTCTGCCTCCATGTTTGCCCGCACGCCAGAGGAGGGCACCAGATCTCAGTAAAAGATGGTTGTGAGCCACCATGTGGTTGCTGGGAATTGAACTCAGGACCTCTGGAAGAGCAGCCAGTGCTCTTAACCTCTGAGCCATCTCTCCAGCCCCTACAAAATAAAAACTGTCTTGGAACTAGCTCTGTAGACCAGGCTGGTCTCGAACTCACAGAGATCCGCCTGCCTCTGCCTCCCGAGTGCTGGGATTAAAGGCATGGGCCACCATTGCCTGGCTAGAGCAAACCTTTATTGATCTGAGAGGTTGGTGTCTTCATTCAGGGGCATGGAAGAATGTGTCCTATGCTCCCGAGGCATGAGGGGAGATGATGGCCTCACCAGGTTCAGAAACTGCTCTTCTGATCTGTAGGGTGGTAAATAAATCAGGTTTTGTTTCTGTGACCTAAGGACTTCAGGGAGTGTCATGGGGGTTGGCTGCTTTCTGGAATTCTATGGGTGGCAGCTTTCTTGAAGCCTTGGGGCCTGCCTGCTTTTGACTCTGATTTTGGGGTACCATATTTTCTTTAGTGAGATTCTGTCTCAAAAAAAATAATAAAATTAATAGTTTATATAATCTAAATGTAAAATAGAAAAAATAGTTTCAGATGTTGTCCTGGAATTTTAATCAATTAATTAATTAATTAATTAATTTTTTCGTTTTTCGAGACAGGGTTTCTCTGTAGCTTTGGTGCCTGACCCGGAACTAGCTCTTGTAGACCAGGCTGGTCTCGAAATCCCAGAGATCCACCTGCCTCTGCCTCCCGAGTGCTGGGATTAAAGGTGTGCGCCACCACCGCCCGGCCAGGAATTTTATTTTACTAATTGACTATCGTGGCTATTTTTCTGTTGTTGTGACACTGACCAAGGCAATTTACAAAAGAAAGTTTGTTCTGGGATTACCATTCCAGAGAGTTAAGAGTTCATTACAGGTAAGCAGAGTAGCAGACAAGTAGCAGTAGTCACATCTCTAAACTCAAGCATTAAGTGGAGAGTGAGACTTTGAAATGGTGCTTGTTTTTAAGCTCTCAAAACCTGCCCTCCAGTGGCACACCTCCTCCTGGAAGGCTACATCTCTTAATTCTCCCTCAACAGTGCCTACAAGTAGGAACAAGACTAGAGGGACAGCTTAAATGCTTCAATTCAAATCACCACATCAAAACAACACTGTCCCCCTTTTCTGGGGATGGGCACAGGGTGTTCAAGGAATTTTAAATATGTGTGGGTACTGGATTTAGTGCTGTGTGCCTTTAATCCCAGCAGTACTCAAAGAAGAGGCAAGTCGAACTTGTTTGAGGCCAGCCTATTTGTTATACTCACTGATACCCTGTGTGTGTGTTTGGATTGAAGATTAATTAAATCTGTAGTTAATGACTTCCCCTTTTAAAAGAGAAAGATATTTAATTATCAGGGAAATTACACAAGAATATTTACTTTAAGAGAATATTCTTTTTTGGTGTGACAGAGCTGGGGATTGGATTTAGGACCTCTTTGATGAGAGGCAAACACTGTGTCCATGAGCTACATCCCTGGCCTATGATGTGACTGCCTGTCTGCCTGGTCACTTTTCTTTCCTAGACTGTGCTATGTCCATGGAGTCCACATGCTATGCCCACATTCAGTACATTCAATAATGAAATGTTTGCCCTTCCTAGAATTGTTGGTTTAGGTTATAGATTTAAAGAATTACATCATTTTCCCTCCCTCCTTCCCTCCCTCCCTCCCTCCCTCCCTCCCTCCCTCCCTCCCTCCCTCCCTTCGTCTGTCTGCCCGTCCCTCCCAGCATGTAATTGACGTCCAAAGAAATAGTTTTAACTGCTCTTTGTTTTCTTTTTGGGGCAAGGTCTCCTATAGTCTGAGCTGGTCCAGCACTGGCTGTGTTGTTGAAGATTGCCTTGAACTCACTCTGCTTCTGTCTCCCATACCAGTTCAGAGCTTTGTCTGGCTTTACTTATTTAAAGCAATTTGGCTCTGTACTGTCATGTAATATAATGTTAAATGCTGGTATTTGTCACTACCAGCATTTATCATTACCTTCTGTGTGTTCTGTTAGTTCTTAGAGCCATGGCTTCTTTATTTCTGCTTTTATGTGCTTGCTTTTTTTGAGGCAGGGTCTTGCTGTGTAGTTCTGGTTGGCCTGGAACTCTCTATGATGACCAAGCTGTCTTTAAACATGTGATCCCTCTGACTGTATCTTCCTAACAGTAGATTATAGGCTGTACCCAGCCTTACTTGTGCGTGTGTGCTCTCGTTCATTTCTCCTCTTCTCTCCTCTCCTTCTGCTTCTTCCCATTTCCCTCCCCTCACCCTCACCCTGGATGACCTAAGTTCCTTCTCCAGAAGCACATGGTGGAAAGGAGAGGACAGCTTTCACAGATTATCCCCTGACTCTATGTGTGCATGCACGTGTACAGACATAAACAGAAACAGAAATGTAATAAGAAAAATAAAAGAAGATGAAATCCAGGTCTAGAGAGGTACATTAATTGGATTTCCCAAATGTATCATTTAGCATTTGAAAATGGCTAAACTCCTCTAGGTGTGCTTTCTGACTTTTCTATTCCTTGCTCCTTCCATGGATGACTCTATATTTGTCAGTCTTCTAATTTCTGTGCCTAGAGGAACACAGCATTTATTTTTTAGCCATTGTAACTGCCCTCCTATTCAGGGTGGAGAAATCTTTAGTGGCTTACATTCCACATGGAGAGGAACCTTTAGTGGTGGAGATACTGGATTTATTGTTCTTGGAAAAGATAAGAACTGAAACTCTTTGATCTGATAGTTAGATTTGAAATGTAAAGATTCCTGAGGTGTCATAATTGCCAGAAATGTGATACTTGAATTAGACTCCAGACGCTTGATCATTTTATTTTGGCCCAGGTGTTCAGTATTGGTGATGAGTGGTGGGATGTAGGATGTTTGTGTTGCTACATGGTTGCTGTCCATTTAGTCAAGGTGATTTCAAGACATTTTCTCAAATGGATAAAACAGGAACATTAGAAGATGGAAAATTTAAGCAGTTATAGAGGAGGAAAAATTCCTACAACCAAAAAACAAAACCCCCGGTAACCAATCTTGATTTTGCTGTTCCTTCTGAAGAGAATTTGGGTCTCTCCACAGTTTGTCAGCCACCAGGACATGCTACATTTGCTGTTTCCATTGAAATGCTAACAAAGTAACCAGGAACTAGATTTTATTTGTGATCATAAAAGTTATTTCTTTGAGATTTAAAGTCTAACTTTTTTCCTTAATAAGATTTATTGGGAATTAAATTCCCACACCAGGCAATTAATTTATTTTAAAACCATACAGTAATGAATGTGTTTAGAAAGCATAGCCACGGAGTTGTATAATTAGCATAGCGTAGTTAAGATTAGTTTTTTTTTTGTTTTTTGTTTTGTTTTTAATTAGGCAGGGTTTTTCAATGTTTCTCTGGCCATCCTGGAACCCTGCAGACCAGACTGTACTCCAAACAGAGACCTACCTTCCTCTGCTAAGATTAAAGGTATGTGCCATTAATTTCCTACTAAGAATAGATTTTTTTTTTGTTTTGGTTTCTCTGTAGCTTTGGAGTCTGCCTGCCTCTGCCTCCTGAGTGCTGGGTGATGCACCAACACCGCCTGGCCTTGTTTTTGTGTTTTAAGACAGTGTTTCTCTGTGTAGTCTTGGCTGCCCTGGAACTCTCCCTGTAGGTTGTCCTGGCCTTGAAATCAGGGATACACCTTCCTCTGCCTCCCAAGTGCAATATCCTTTTATTTAAAGGTGGAGAAAATGAGGTAAATGACACGTTGATAAATGAAACCCAGCTTGTAATGAGAATTTCTGGGTTTCCTCAGAAATTGCTGGAATTGAAGGTGTGAGCCATCATGGCCCAGCTAAAAGAATATGTTTAAGGCGGTGGTACTACATGCCTTTAATCCCAGCCAGAGGCAGGGAGATCTTTGTGAGTTTGAGGCCAGCCAGGTATACAAGAGTTAGTTCCAGGACAGGCTCCAAAAGCTACAGAGAAACCCTGTCTGGGGAACCCCCTCCCCCCAAAAAAAACAAAGATTATGTTTTATTCTTTGTATACGTGTATACAATAAATCCCAATTATATCCACCCCTAATTTCTCCAGTCACTCCTGCCAGACATCCCCCAGCATGTCCCGTTTCCACTTTCATGGTCTCTCGTTATTTTCTTTAAAGATTTATTTAATCTATCTATCTAATCTATCTATTGATCTATCTATTCCTGTATAGGAATGCTCTATCTGTATGTATGACTTTATGCAAGGACACCAGATCCCATTATAGATGGTTGTGAGCCACCTTGTGATTGCTGGGAATTGAACTCAGAACTTCTCGAAGAGCAGCCAGTGCTCTTAACCTCTGAGCCATCTCGCCAGTTACCCTCTCTTTATTTTTTAATTTTTATTTATGTATTTATCTGTGTAACCCATGGGGTCCAGTTAGTTGAAATGGTGACTGATCTTGTGCAGCTAATCATAGCTGTGTCGAGTTAATGAGTGCAGTGGAGTGTTCAGACATGATGTGTGTGTTCGAAAGACAGCATTTTATAGCATCTTTCCCCATCAGTGCCCCAGCTCTGACATTCTTTCTACCTCCTTTTCTGAGATGTTCCTTAAGCCTTTTGGGGAACTTGGGTTGTAGATGTCCTTGATGCGGGTCGAACATTCACAAGGCCCTTATTCTCATTGCACTGACTGGTTCTAAGTCTCTGCCTTAACTGCTGCTCATTTGCAGAAAGCCTTTAGGCTATGGGGGAGAGCAGCACAGTCTGTGTGCCTAAACGTGTACAAGGCCGCTTGACAAACACGTTCGTGTAGCAAACACAAGTAGGTTCTCTCTAGGACCTGTGACCTCCCCAGACTCTTGTACTAGGCATCATGTTTATAGTAGTAGGCATGAATTCAGTCTCTTGAAGCAAACCTCAAATTCAGTCAGAAAGTAGTTGGTTATCCCATAACAATTTGTGCCATTATTGCACAACATCTTTTTTTTTCTTTAATGAGAAATCTTTTCTTTGTGTATGATGGTTGGTGAAATTGGATTTTGTAGCAGAATTGATGTTTTTATATATCTTACCTATTTAGTGCAGTGATTCATTGAAAATGTAGTTGGTTATTAAAATATTCTGGAACAAATTCTTTTGGTACCCTTTGAATCATGACAGATTTAGGATTGTGCTGGTAAGGTGGTAGATAATCATTGCTAGAGTCTCTTCCAGGACTAGGTGGTGGCGCAAGCCTTTAATCCCAGCACTTGGACAGAGGCAGATGGATCTTTGGGTTCAAGGCCAGCGTGATCTATATAGAGAGCTGGTTCCAGGGCTACACAAAGAAACCCTGTCTAATAAAACAAAACTAAACAAAAAAGAATCTCTTCTAGTGTGATACTGTAAGGTCAGTGCTGAAAATCAGTGTTGTTAGCTTATCTTTGAAAGAGGACCTGGTGTGGAAGATTGTTTCCAAACTAAGATTATTATGGTATTGGTGTTTTTGGAAATATCCAAGTGAGGCTAGAGAGTTGGCTCTGGTTAAAAGCTTGCTTTTCTAACAGAGGACCCAGGTTTAGTTCCCATTACTCTAGCGCCAGCGGATCCCAGTGTCTTTTTCTGGCCATATGGGCACCTGTACACTTGTGGTGCACATAAGCTTACACAGATATACCCATAAAAAATGTTAAGAGAAACATGAAAGTCATAAACATATATTTTAAAATTTTCTTCCATAATGAAGTTTTCTCTGTTTTGGATCTTTATTTGTATTTTGTAAAATATGACACCTTTCAGTCTGTGGTATGTGTCCTTCTCTACCTGAGGCAACCTGTAGCAAATAGTTTGTGAGGTTTTCTAGTCTCGGAGGAGCTTTATAGAAGAGGGATTTTCTTTCTTGTCTTCAGCAGTGTCTAGCAATTACGTTTCTTTAGTCCTTTAGTAGAGTTATTACGTCTAAGTCATAGTGCCCTTTGGTGCTCCTCTCTGAGATAGGGAAAATAAGAACAGGCCTAGAGTGGAATGAGATGAGAAGAAAAACAAGGAGGAAAGGGCCTTGGTGTCATTGAACTGTGCAGTAGCTTCAGTGTGTCTGCCTTTTCCTTTTGCTTGAACATCCTTTCTAGAGTTCTCTGTCTGTTTCTGTCCGTCTGTCCGTACCTCCTCCTGTCGTTGTCTCTTACTTTTTTGCTTTGCCAGGGCTCAAATTTAGAGCACTTGTGCCAGGTGCAAGTTCACTACCACAGAACTATATCCCAGTCTTTAAGTTCTTATTGACTGTTTTGTTTGCTGGTTCACTTATTCATTCATTTAAACGTGTGCACACGTGCTGAGGGGGCATGTGTATCACAGCATGCTTATGAAAGTTGGAGGACAACTTTGTGAAAATAGTTTTCTCCTCTCACTTACCTATGCATGGGTTCTGGGGATTGAATTTGGATCACTACACTTTCTCAGCAAACACCTTTTATTTCATGAGCCATCCTCTAGGCTCACTCTCTCTATACCAACTCTTGTTTATTTTTTTATTTTTTCTTAATATATTTTTTAGACAGGGGCTCCAGTGTATCCTGGCTGGTATGGAGCTCACTTTGTAGACTTGCTTACTTTGAACTCACAGGATTCACTTGCCTCTGCCTCCTGAATATGGTATCTCTTTATTTAAAGGTGGAGAAAATGAGGTAAATATCAAGTTGGTAAGCAAAACCCAGTTTGTGATATGAATTTCTGGGCTTCCCCAGTTTTCCGCTTCAAAAATCTTTGTATTAAGTGGTTTCATTTCTTTCTGTTTACTGTGTTATCTTCCTAAGTCTCAGGGGTTTGTATTTTGGATCGAATTAAGCCATGTGAAAGACCTTAGAACACATGAATGTGGCTGGCGTGCCTGAGTAAGGTGCGTTCCCTGCTGTCTAACTGTACTAGAGTTACGTCTCCAGAGCCGGTTCTTCCCTGCTGGGCTTTTGAGATGACATCCGTTCCACAGCCTGGTTTTGTAATCCCAAAGAAGGGTGACCATGATTCTGGATCATCCTGTCTCCAACTCCTAAGATCCTATCTTGCCCAGCAGTTATTACAGACCTTCAATTCTGTGTAGAGAGTTGTTAGTGAGATTAGTTGAGTTATTTTTATTTTGTAGATAACAGTTTTGTCACCTGCACACCTGAAGTCTAAATTAGTGAACATTTCTATCTTGAACCAGGAAACACATTTGTAAAATGATAGTGATTGCAGTCATTTTCTCTGTAGAACTCAACTAGATTGGTTATTAAAGTTGATACAAGGACAGTTTTTTATAGTCCCTTAGAAGAGAAACTGATTGTGTATGTAGGTTGAGCAACTCCAAATGCTGTGCTTGTTAGCACAATTTATATTGAATTGAGAAGAACTTATTCTGTCATAGTACGTAAATTACTAGTCAGGAAATTATGAGGAACATATCTACTGGCCAGGTACACACTGCCTGTACTCTTAAGTAAGGAAAGGAGCAAGTCCTTGCCACACAGACTTTAATCTCAAGTTATGACAGAGCTTCTGTTCAGGGCAAAGCCTGTGGTTAACAAAGGCGGAAATCCCTGTCTGTCAGTGTGGGCTGCTGGCAGCATAGCTGCATGTGTTGAAATCTGCCATCCTAGTGGAGCTTTCAGGGTCGCAGTGAAGCTAGAGCGTGTGGAGATCTGTTCTGCTGTGGAGAGGATTGTATTTAAACCTAAACCAAGTTGAACGATTGTGGTTGCTCTACTCTTCCAATATGGATGAGCATTTGTTCTCCTCCATTCTGGTCCTGTTTCCCTGATGGTGGCCTACAGTAGAACTCCAATCCAAGATGGTCTTCTGTCTTTGGACTGAGACCTGTGAATGTCCAGGGATAGTGCAGATGACAGTGTGGTTCAGTGATACAGCCTGTGGCCTAGGTGTGAGATCTTGTCGATCCTTAACAAAAACAGTATCACACATACACAGCATGTAAAAAAACCTATATTAGTTATTTGAGTTGACTATCTTTTAAAAATCCCTGTGTGCTGTTAGAGTATTTAAAAATATCATTTGATTATTTTGATTTAGTAAAAGGGCTATGGTATATAGACTGGTTGCCCTTATAAATTTAAAAGCATATTTTAATCTGTGACCAAATTTAGGCATGAATTTTAGGTTTCACCTTACATTGTGTATTTATAGGGGAAATAGAATAATATATAATGGTTAAGTCAAGTAAATATTTGCCCTTTTGCCATAATGTTAGATGTTCTAAAGTTAAATATTTACTATGGAAATTAAAACCTACTTAAACCGAAGATCCAAACTATCTTATTTTTCAAAATGAGTAGGTAAACAGTGGCTTCTGAAACCCTAGATTCAAGGCACTTGACAAAAATATTAATGTAAATATTCCCTGGTTATTATAAATAATTTAGTATCTGAATAGTTGCCCATGAGATTCCAGTAATTTATTTCTTTTGTGTAGTCTTCCTGCATGGTTGTGGTTGTGGTGCCTGCCCACTGCAAGGCGTTGTCTGCAGCTTCCTGCTGTTGTTGCTTTCTCTCCTGCTTTATTTTTCTTTCTGAGTGGTTTATCTTCCTCTTATGTGAAGGTTGGGAAAGACAAATGGCTTTAAAAGCTTAGGAAATCTATTTCTTGGGACTGTCCCAGTTTTACTATTTCTTTCTGTTAGTGCTTATAATTAGTTTATGAAGTGTTTTCAGATTTTTATTTTGTTTCTGTTCTGTTTTATATTTTCTCAGTTCCCTTCTTTGATTTCCCAGGCAGATGGTTAAGCCTTTGAAAAATTTGACCTGTATTTGAGCATTTGTACAGTATTTGCTTTAAAACAAACAAACAAACAAACAAACATGCGTCAATGCAGAATATGGGACTTTCTGGCTCCTAATAGTGAGAAGTGGTGTGTGTGTGTGTGCGTGCGCGTGGATATGCACACGCACATGCACACATGCTACTTCACATGCCCACTCTTTTTGTGGATTTTAATCTTAGTTTGCAGTTTCCAACCTGGTCTGGAGGTGAGTGGTGAATAACCGTGCTCTTACTACTAAATCAGTACTTGGCTTCACCCTCCTGGGGGAGCGGTTTAATTCTTTCTTTTCCTTTCATCCTGGCTGAGTCAGATGTCCATGTCTCCCCCCATCCCCACCCCTTTAAACAGCTGTTACATTTTACAGACTCTATTTCCATTTGCCTTGAGCCCACAGTTCTGGTTTCCTGACTACTCAGCTTGACAACAGACTTCTTCCTCTTTTTTTTTTTTTTTTTTAAAGATCCATATGCCTTTCTGTCTTCTTAAATCATTCCTTCCTGCTTGTGAAAGTCTTACCCAATTCTTTGAAGTCAAGCTAGCTAGAATTCCCCAGGGAAATTTTGTTTGCACACCATCATTCTCAGTTTTGCGTATTTTCTCAAAGTCATAAGTTTCTTTTTGGCTAGAAGGGAACAGCTGTTCATGCATCGTCTTCTTCTGGTGACAGGTAACTGGCCTTTCTGCTCAGTGACCATCAATGTCTGGGACTTGAAGGCAAAAAGAAGTAAGTGTGCCAGAGAAATATAGTGCAGACACTCAAAGTGTTTTCTGCTTGTAATAAAATAATAATCCAAAAAGTCAGAATAGTAATCACCAAACAAAAACAAGTTTATCTTGCTTCCTGAGCTCCCCACTGGCTGTCTCCTTCTTCGGGAGGTCTTCCATGGACACTTCCTTTCTTATGTTCCTCAAAACTCTACTTAGGTTCTTGTTTTAAAATCTCTACCGTTGTATTACGTTATGAAAACTTTATTGTTCAAGTTCTTTAGTTTGTTTTTTTTGAGACAGGAGTTCTTTATAGACTTTGTTGACCTGGGTCTAGCTATATACACCAGGTTGGCTTTGAACTCGTTGAGATCTACCTACTCTGACTCCCTGAGTGTTGGGTTAAAGGTGTATACCACCACTCCTGGCTCTTGTTCAGACATGTGAAGGCATGTGAATTCTGAGTCACAGGTCCTTCTGCTGGCTTCCTTCCTGTGCATGAGGCCCCTGTGATACTCAAACAATGAAAGGTCAGGCTGGTGTAATTCTCACAGAGTGCTTTGCAGTGTTGTTACATTCTTGAAAAAAAAAAGCAAAGGAAAACATATATCCCTCAATGCTCAGTCTTACAGAAAAACAGCTCTGGCTATCATTCTGTGTTGTAAATGCAGAGGTAACTTACTGACTTTGCAGAAATCAAGGCTTTGTTTTTATGATGAAGGAAAGGCAGTCTCTTGCACACCCACAGGACTGTTGTACAGGGGATCACAGGAGCCCTGAGAGTGGATAAACTCATGAGTTTTTCAGACTGTCATTATATACAGCCTGTCTGCTAGAGACTGTGTCAGCTCTGTTGTGAATGATAGGATAATACATTGAGGGAGCCAGGGGCACTTGATATGGAAAGGAGAATTTACGAAGAGAATGTTGACCATATAAGACAGTGTAACTTGTGATCAAGACCCGGCAAGTGTGGCTGTATTGAACAAGCTATAGTGGGGAAATGTTCTTTTTTCCTCAGGTCAAGTTGTGTAAATTGCTGAAAGAATAGAAGACAGAGATTCAGATTGCTATGTGACTCCTGCTCTCTTTTCTCAGAATTATGATGTATTGCCTTTGTGAGAGACAAAAACTAAGTCCCATGGTTTACCAGAAGCAATTTAGGGTGGATTAGAAGAGAGAGCTTTACTGATGAAATAGGATTCTTAATATTTTTTTACCTACGCATATTCACCTTTAGATCAGTGGAAATGGACTTTCTGTGGTGACAGACATGTTTTGTCTCTGATATAGTAGCTGCTGGACACACATACTTGATTTGAAATCACTTAAAATGTGAGGAATGTGATCAAGGAACTGGCTTTTAACTTTTGTTTAATTAACTCCGTAGACATTTTGCAGCTAGCAGCCAGCTATTTGCCTGCACCGCCCGAGAGCAGTCTTAATTGAGTGCTGTGACCTTGAATGAGTAACAACTGGGACAGTGTTAGCTACATTTGATTTTTGTATTTATTTTCTTTTAGCGATATTTGGGGTGAATGGGGAGCATAAAGGTATTATTATGTGTAAGATAAGAGCTTCTGTTTACTTAAGATAAAGCCTCTAGTAGCCTTTTAAACAAGTATTTTAAAAAGGAGTCCAGGTAGTTGTGGCTCATGCCTTTAATCCCAGTACCAGGACAGGCTCCAAAGCTACACAGAGAAACCCTGTCTCGAATTCCCCCCCCCCCCCCCCCAAAAGGTAAGAATTCTTGATGTTCTTGCACAGGGCCTAGGTTTGGTTCCCAGTACCCACATCAGGCACCTCATAATTCTCTGTAACTCCAGTTCCAGAGGATCTGAAGCTCTATGGGGCTCCCTTGCACATAGCGTATACCGACAACAGGCACACAAATGTGCTTATAAACAATTTTTTTTTAAAAAGCAAAAGACAAAATCAGCATCAAAAAGCTACCAATGAGAACCATATCAGCCTGCCTTCAGAATCTGTGCTCTTCAGTGACTAATGAAAAATGAAGTCAAATAGATTGTGCTCATCAAATGTTTGAGTCCTTTCTGGGTAAATATAGCCTACTGCCTACTCTTGTGGGTTCTTTAGGCTGAGGAAGTTGACTGACTTGGACCTACGAGGGTCTTTTAGAGGAGCTAAGGCAAGCTTCTCATTAGCAAAGCATATGTTCGCTGGAGACCCTTGGCTGCTGGTTCTATCACCAGTGATAACTAGTATTTGCTGAGTACTGTATGTATGGATTGGTGCTTTACATAGATTGTCTTCTCACAGGCCTATGGTGTTTATTTTTATCATCATTTTGTCTTATTAGGAAGGGGCAAGCCCAAGCACAGCATGTCCCCATGGAAGGCTTGTATTGATGAGTTGGGAAGGAAGGATGACCAGAGTAGCCCTTTTCTGAAAGAAGAGAGTATTTATTTTATATACAGGCTCTGAATTGAAAATATTAAAACTTAAGACAAAAGATTAGGTAGTCTTTGTATTTATGAAGTGTAAGATTTGGGGCCCAAGATAAGTGAAAGGACTAGAAATTCATAGAGCTTCTCTTCACATTTTCTTCCAGTTTGTGCCAAGAGAGGAAGCAGCTAATGGTCACTTGCATGCTGTCCTGACAGTCCTTTGGTTAATTGGAAGTGGGTTCTGCCTTTTGCACTGGTGAGGAGCCTAGATGAAAGGGACACTGAAGCAGAGGTCCCTGAGGGTGGTGTTAGGATGAAGACTTTCTCCCTAGGATTCTTGTTTACTGCTTATGTATTTACTTAGTTCCTGGGAATGGGGTTTGAACCCAGGGCTCATCACATGCTAGGCAAGCTTTTTACATGGAGAAAGCTTTTGGTAGCTTTCTCTTACTTTTGGTCTTTTTGAGACAGACATTTTTTTTTTTTTAATGTAGCCCAGGTTAACTTCAAACACGGTATCTCCTGAATACTTGGGCTTCAGGTATGTGCCACCATACCCAGCTCTCCTTTATTTTTTGTAAAAGATACTGGGCTCTCAATTTAGGAGGTTTTTTTTTTTTTGAAAGGGCTGTCTTCACATGGTTGTTTGACCTGACCTAGGAACATGGTAACAGGGGTCACTTGACCCTGTTTCTTATCTTTTCAAATCAGCACAGTAGTCAGTCATATATCTTAGGACTGGTTAAATTGAGCTATATTCTTGTTTTTTTCATGTCCTTATTTCCTCCCCCTTCCCCTTTTTCCTTGGGGTAGGAATTGGCATTGGCCATTTGTAAGTTTTGTAATGATACAATTTGCACTGGAATTTACTGCATTTCTGTAGGTTTTGATTTTATTGATGACCAACTTGATCAGTGTTCTCACCTGTGGACTTTTGGGACTTTTAGACGATAACAGATTAAATATTAGGGATATTTATAAAACAATGTGTCCCACACTCACTTTGCAGAATTTTTGTTTGTTTGGTTGGTTTTTGATTATTTATAAATAGGCTCTCACTGCTTATTCCTGACTGTCCTGGAACTCACAGAGTATTGGGATTTAAGGTGTGTGCCTGCTGTATCCAGCTACACAGAAATTTTAGTAATAATAATGTGCTTGTTGATTTGGGGCTACCTGTCAGAAGGTCTCCGAACAGTCTGTGTCTTCATCTTATGCCCTCTCAGCTTGTCACTGTCATTCCTTTGACTTTATTTCTTCCTGTTCTCCTGTTTTCTGGAGTCAGATTGTTTTTCCTGCTGTCTGGTAGTTAGTTCCATGAAGAGCTTGACACAGGTAGTACCTACACAGCCAGCACTTTCTCAAACTAAAATCTCTTGGCTGCTTCTCAGGTCCCCAACCCACACTTCCACCCTTTTTTCTGTTTCTTACCTCATTGCACTTCTGATATGTCCTTGCTTGCTTGCAACGTTTCAAATTCCAGACAGATGTGGTTTTCATCCCATCAGGTTGTTGGCCAAGCCTCCTGTGTGTAGGAAGTGTTTATAGTGCAGAGACTACAGGACCTTATTGGTGATCACAGTGGAGAGGAGAGCTCATCTAGGTCTAGGGGATGGGGTGGGACTCTCAGAATGCTTTAAAAATCTTCTTTTAAAAAAATTTATTTTTTTTATTATGTATACAGTATTCTGTCTGCATGTATGCCTGCAGGCCAGAAGAGGGCACCAGACCTCATTACAGATGGTTATGAACCACCATGTGGTTGCTGGGAATTGAACTCAGGACCTTGGGAAGAGCAGGCAATGCTTTTAACCACTGAGCCATCTCTCCAGCACCTAAAAATCTTTTACCAGTGATGATTTCTGTGCTTTTTTTGCAGATGAAATCTGCCCTTTAATATTATTGGATCTTTTCCATAAGTCTGCAATTTTATATATTTTGAAGTGATTCTTACATCGTTTGTGTCTTGTCATTTTGTTTAAGATATTAGAAGTGACACACCTATAGGAAAGACACAGCACACATCATATTCAACTGGTTAAAAAATACCATGAATTGCTGATTGCTACAACACAGTGTCTAGGTGGTTAATCATGCTGTCCCTTTGGAATTTGCAAAGTAAGTTAGGGGGAGAGCAAGGAAAGAAGTCTGCATTTCCCCGGGTCTCATAGATGTGGTCAGATTAACTAGAACCAAAAGTGGCAGTTTTTCCATTGAAAGCTTTCCCTAAGAAGTTTGGTTTGCTGGTGTGTATGAGAGAATTATTCTTGAGAGTGTTGTTGCAACTCTGTTCCTGTTACATTTCAGCCCCCCACTTCAGGTTACTTGGCAGTTTATGTTCTGAAGTGTTGCTTGCATTTTCCAGGAAACTTTTAAGGTAACCAGAGCCTAGAGTTCTTCAGTATGTCTTTACTTTGGGCAATAAACTGAGCATCTGGTATTTTTGTGGTTGGTTGTAGTGTATGGAATGAGCATTTCGTTATAGGTTTAATTTTTCCTTGACTACAAAATTGAGGAAATTGATCAAGGGGACTTAGCTTTGAACAGTTGGGATCCAGGCTGTATTTAATTAACATATCTGTCCATTGCTGTACTGTCTTTTTATCTTGCACTATATGAGATCAAAGCTTAGGGAAAAAAAATAGCTGTGTGGTATTGATTAAGCCTGTCAGCACATGACCTTTGCCAATTTTGATGGGCTATCTGCTTGCCTATGGAGGAAGTTCAATCTCTGTGGCCTGCACTTGGGCTCAGTGTCACCAGTTACTATTCTACAGTGATCTGTCTGTTCTGCTCTAGCTTTCTGTAGAACTGAGGCTACTCCTTTTCCTGCCTTCTGCTTCCTTGCCTAGTTACTCAGGTCTCCTCCTCCTCTACCACCAATAGTATTTATGTGGTTTAGACTGAAAAACTGCCGCTGCTTTTTCTTTTTTTAACCTTAAAAAAATTAAATAAAATTTCTTTTAATGATAATGTTCAGTTCTATAAATCAAGGGGTTATCTCTTAACCTAGTGATACTTACAGCCTGTGTTAATAATTTATAAATGTCAGGATGAAGCCTTGCTTAAGCTGGTGGTTTATGGAGAAGCTGTACCTTTGTAGATGTTATTAAACTAAAGCTGACATTTAAGATCATATTCTATCAATTTAATTTAAGCATACTTTCAATATAAAAGTATTTATAGCATTAACCTTTCTTATCTCATTCTTTAAAGAAACATAATATTTTTCTTTTTTTGGCACTTATCTTTTGGAGTCATTTGTCTTACAAATTAATGGTTTTTAAAGTAATGACCTTCTCTTCCCAAGATCTGAACAGACTACTATAGGGAGGTGTTACATTTCTGTAGGAAACTCATGATGTGCTCTTGTACTGGTTCCTTTAAATCTTGGGTGGTGTGCTTGGAATAGGGGCTAAACGAGCTTTTCACTGGAGAGGTGCTTTGTAGGGCTGGGGTCTGCTCTCTGTGAAGGCGTTTTATTATCCTATAAAGCTGGTTGTCACAAACAAGTTACTACTGTAATGTGAAGGGTGGGTTTATTCTTGGACTCAAGGGTAGACATTTAAAAATTATTCCGAGTCTATACTTGCTGCCTCCCTAATTCTACATACCATTGATTACATATCTCAAGTTCCTTTATTCCTGTTTTTGGCATGTAGAATTAATATTTTACTTTCAAGTAATATTAAAGATTGCTGTTGTAAATACCTGATCTAAGGGTGCTGCCATGTTTCTTATGTTAGATTTGTTAGTGACGTTTATTTTGAGTATTTCCTTCTAAGATCTTGTAGTCAAAGGGACAGGGGACTGCCCAGCAGGAGGCAGATGATAGTCTGCAGGATCTCTACTCCTGAGGTATGTTTCCTCATTAACCACTTTACTCTTTGAAAACTTGCATGTGGACATCTAACCTCTCCACCCATCTCTGTCCGGCACATCCTCCTCCAGGGTCTAGCTGGATTGTTCTGCGCCCCCCCCCCTTCCTCCCCAAGTGCTGGGATTTATAGCCATTTGTCACCATGCCTGGTTTATCTAGTGCTGGGGAGTTTACCCAGGGCTTCAGGGATATTATACAAGCACTTTACCAACTGAACTGTGCCCCTGGCTGTAAATCATTTTTAGCCTTTCCTGTTTAATAAATAACTTCTACTGTTAAATAATTTGCACACAGATCTTTTTAAAAAAGAAAATCTTATTAAGCCTACTTATCAGGTATTTAAAAACCTGTTTTCATAAAAAATATGTCATGTTTGCCTATTTCACTTAATCCTCTCAGATTCAGCTTGTGATACCTACTTTTGTATTGCTGGTGAAACCTCTCACCACCTCTCACTTTGTTTCCTGTGGTTGAAATTTCACCCGTGTGTGCCTAAGTGTACACATGTGTATGCGGAGGCTTGAAGGCGGCCTTGGGCACTGTTTGGTAGTGATGCCCACTCTTTTTCTTTACTTACTGTTGTTTGCACATGTGTAGTGCATATGTGTGTATATTTTGTGTGCGTGGATGCTCATAGCACATATGCAGAGCTCAGAGGACAGCAGTTACTTTATTTTCTCCTACCATGTGGGTTCCAGGCATCAAGTTCAGGCCGTCAGATTTTGTGGTAAGTACTTTTACCAATCAATTGCCCTGGCCATTTCTCTTTGAGACAGTCTTTCACTGCCTGGGATTAAAAGTATATGGTATTCTACCTTAGAGGGTGAATCCCAACTTCTTAGGCATTCAAAGCAAGTGCTTTTACCTATTGGGCCATCTTCCCAGCCCAAAATTTTGTTTTTTCACTTGTGTGCTTACTATATTAAGTGAATCTTAAAATGTTAGAAAGCTGTTTTTGCAGTCTTGTAACGCTGTTCATTAATTTGTAGTGTGAGAATCATTTGAACAATTTTTCTTCCTTTATTTTTCTAGCTTGGCAAAAGTTTTCATTTGGGCAGCTGTTGTATTTCCGTGAGAAACAGCAGGGGGAAGTGTTTCCATCTGATGTATCTTCCTCCAGTGGGAACCAGCCAGGACTGGAGCTGCTTAGATTTTATTAAATGTAGCATTTGGTAGCAGCATTGATGTTGAATTTGTCCATAGTCACTTGTTAAGTCTGAGAGTTTCTCTGTGAATAGATGGGTGTATTGTTTCCATGTAAGAGTTTCCAATGACATCCTCACACAGCTCCTCCACCTCCTTCACAAACTTACTGGCTTGTCCATAATACCCTATTTATTTCAGTTTTTCTTTTTTCTCTTTTCCCCACACCCCTCCTTTTGTTCCTCCTATACCTCTCAAGTGCTGTGCCATCATACCTGGTGTATGTAAGTAAGCAGTGTGTCTGGCAGGGGATCCAGCCTCCGTGTGTTCTTTTCTACCTTGACTCTTATTACAAATGGTTCATTTTGATACCACCCTGTCTCGTGGTTGTTGTCTTGTTTCTGTCCTGCTAGATTTAAATGTAAGCCAGAGCTTTCTGACCTTTTAACCCATGCCTGTATTTTATCTGCAAGGCAGCTCAGACCTAACACATTCTAAATTCCTTTTTTCTTTTTTTTTTCTCCTATATGGGTCGGTGGAGACTCTTCCTTTCTAAGTGTGAGCCTAATCCTACTGCCTTCTTGACTCTCTCTTGTTTCCTTTCATGCCTAGTCTCTTGACATACACAGATGATTGCAGAGTGCATCTTGAACCAAACCACTGCTTTGCCTAACAGTTAACTGTTTCCTAACCTCAGGAGTTTAGACCAGGGGTCTGTTAACATGTTGCTCAGATTTTTTCCAGATTTCTGAAGACAAATACTGCTCCAGGCTTTCTCTGCTTTGGACAGATGCTATCCAGCTGCCCCTCCATCTCTCTAATCCTTCTTTGTCCTCAGCCTCTTCAGCACCTTGACATTTTACAAGGGGGTTCCTGTCTTAGGCCTTTGAATTTGCCTGTTTCTCATCTCAGAATGCCACCTCCTTCACGATTCTTTACTCCATGGCAAATGACTTCTTGCTAGTGATTGCCTTAAATAAATTAATAACCTCCTCATCACTGTACCTACCCTTTCCTTCGTAGTGTTTATCTTAATTAAAATACTGTTTATTACAGCATTTTGCTGTCTTCCCTTTCCTACTAGATTGTGGGTTGGTTCTATGGGTTTAGAGATTATGGGATTCTATGTATTTAGAGTTTCTTGGGCAGTGCTGAAATGAGGGAGAAATTGACAGAAAAATCTGCTCTAGAGATGTTATTCGATGGTGGGTCTTATAGCTTCTGTACTTTTAAGTGCTGTCTCCCAGCTTCTGGAAATTCTACAAGCCTTCTCCTCCCTGGGCAACCAGCAGTTGCTGGGATCTGGAAAGGAATAGTTCTAGTGGCTTTTCTGCCTTAGTCTTTGAATCACACAAGGCTCACTAAGATTTCTAGGTCAGTAAGTTTGGCCAACCTTAGAAAGAATTACACCCACTTAGAATGACTTGGACATAGAAAACAGCAGATTGAGGTTTCACTTAGGCTTCTGCCTTCCCAGACCTTTCACCTGACAATGTGTGAAGTGTGTAAGTGGTCCTGCTCCAGTGCGTCTCATGCTTCCATCTTCCTTTGATATGATTTGTCCCCATGAATTAGAAATCTTATGTGTGTATGAAGTGTAATCGTGTTGGTATAAAATTTGCCCTGTTATTTCCTTCATCAGACATTAAGAGCTCATGTACCATGACTGCTTCTGGCTTGGGGATCTTAGAGCCTTGCTTACCTTATTCTCTAAGTGCGTGATACAGAGGGAGTAAGACTGACCTGGCTTCTTGCTTGTTGAAGGTTGCTACAGTCCAGATGGCCTTATCACGATCAGCATTTCATGATTAGAACTTTATGTGCTTGACTGTTTTTACATCCTGAAGTGCGGCTTTCCTCATTCACAGAGGTGCAGCTTGTCCTTGTGAATTTCACAGACTGATGCATCTTTGCTGGTGCAGAGCCCGAGCTTCTCTTACACAGCTATAATGTTTCTGCTTTTATATAATGTACTTGCCTTATAACTTACCTACTTCAAGTATATTCACAGATATTGACAACTATCACTGTAATTTTAGAACATTTCCACCATGCCCAAGGAAATATTACATCCTCAGCAGAAAATCGTTTTCTCTTCCCTGAAGTCCTAGGCAACCAGCAGTCTGCTTTCTGTTTTTCTTTCTGCACTTGTCATATAAAGGAATCCTACAATGCGTGTTCTTGTGTGACTGACTTCAGATACTTGTGCATGTGAGGGCCAGAGGATAACCTTGGGTTTCATCCTCAGCAAGTCTATCTACTTCCTTTTTGGAGAGAGTCTTGCATTGGCATGTTTACTAATTAGGCTAGGCTAGCTGGCCAGTGAGCCAAAGGAATCCTCCCATCTTTTCTTCAACAGTGCTGCTGGGATTACAAATACACACCATCCTGCTTGGCATTTTCATGTGAGTTCTGGGGAAGTCGGTTCCTGATGCTCTTAGGGCCAGCACTTCACCAATTGAGCCACTTCTGCAGCCTCTTGCTTTGTCCTTAAAGTTTTATTTTCCTTTCTTAGTTTTGGTTTTTTGAGACAGGGTTTCTCTGTGGCTTTGGAGCCTGTCCTGGAACTAGCTCTATAGACCAGGCTAGTCTCGAACTCACAGAGATCCGCCTGCCTCTGCCTCCCGAGTGCTGGGATTAAAGGCGTGCGCCACCATTGCCAGTTGTGCTATGGGAAAGCAAGCTTCAAAATTCTTTCCTCCATTTAGACCAGGTACTTGGTTGATAGGCATTTGATTTCCCTGGTTTTGGCTTCTCATTTTCTCTTGGGTTGCGCAATGACTAAAGCCCCTTCCTGTCCCCAGGAGCAGAACTGGTCACCAGAGAGTGATTGCTCCTAACAGTCTTCAGATTCTCAGTATATTTGCTTCTGTTTTCCTAATTCAGCTTGAGACATCTATGTAATTACTGTTTCAGGCAGTTCAGTTTATTTTAGAGAACACATTAGAGCATTTGTAATGCTATTGCCCCTCCCCATAGCTAACTGGACAAGAAAGTAATAATATTAGTTCTGTGGATTTCATGTTAGTCTGGCATAATTTTCAAGAAAACAAAATAGGTATTTTGAAGAAAGCAAAATAGGTATTTGGTTCTCGGTTGTGGGCAAATTTGTTTTACAGAGGCTATGTGGCAATATCTGAAGAGATTTTTCTTTTTAGAGGTCTCATTAGAACTTGGAGTTGTGCTAGCAGAATCCACTTGGTTTGGGACCTGGACTGCTGCTAAGCATCCTGTCATGCATACAGCACAGGCCCCCCCCCCCCCCCCCCCCCCACACACACACAAAGAACTCTCTAGCTCCACTGAAGAGAAGCCTTTGTTTAGAGTGAACTGGGGATTTTTCTTCTTAGGCTGAATAGAATAAACAGCTATGAGCCATGTACAAGGCACAACAGTTCTGCGTGTGATGAGCAAAGGCTTCACATTTGACAGTGTAGGCAAGCAAAAGCTGAGGAGGTAAAGTGGTGTCTGCTGCGTTAAGTACAAGGGCCTGATTTTGAATTAACTGCACTCATGTAAGAAGCCAGATGTGGCAGCACACATCTGTAACGCTAGCTCTGGGAAACAGATGGGTTTTTAAGTTTACTGGCTTGTTGGTCTTGCTGTGTTGATGGAGCAAGAGATTTAGGTAGAGAGCAACTGAAGAAGGTACTTAATGTCAATGTCTGGTCTCTATCCATAAGTGTACTGACATCACATGCTCTCACACATGTGCATGCACATGTACACACAACCCTCAAGGTTCTAAATATTTTCTTGGAAATATCCTGGGGCATCTCATCTGTGGATATTTCTGCTTCAGATTATAATGATAAAATAGTTTTTTTGTTTTAATTTTTTTATGTGTATGAGTATTTTGTCTGCATGTATGTCTGTGCACCATGTTTGTATGCCTTGTACCCAAGGAAGCCTTCATCTGATTCCCTGTAACTGGAGTTACAGACAAGTAGGGGCTGGTGTGTGGAGCTGGAGAGATGGCTCAGTGATTAAGAGGACTGCCTGCTCTTCCAGAGGTCCTGAGTTCAATTCCCAGCAACCACATGGGTGTTGACAGAGGTTTCCACCCTTTCCTATAGCCATTCAATCCCAAAGAAATCACACAGAGGTCTACATTAATTATGCTCTGATTGGCTTAGTAGCTCAGGCTTCTTATTAACTCTTCTAATTTATATTAGCCCATAATACTTGTCTGTGTTAGCCAGTCACATCTTGCTTGCTCTGTGTCTGATTTCGTCTGTGTCTGGGTGACAACTGCAGACTGACTCTCTTCCCAGAATTCTCCTGCTCTCCTTGCCCTGCCTCTACTTCTTGCCCGACTATTGACCAATTAGCGTTTATTTAAAATACAAGTGACAGGGTACAGACCATTGTCCCACAGCACATGGGGACTCATAACCATCTGTAATGAGATATGGTGACCTCTTGAGGAAGAGACCTGATCAGTCCTCATCAACTTAGACAACTTAGACCCAATATGGACAAGTTCAGCAGAACCGCCATATGTGGGTTGCCCATGCATGCTTCAGCATTGCCAATTATATTACAGCCTGCCATGTGGGTGTTAGAAACTAACCCTGGGTCCACTAGAAGAGTACTTTTACCCTGAGAGCCCCTAAAATACAGTTCTTAACGTTTTAACTGAGATGTTAATTGTTTGCTAAGGTTTTGCTGTTTTGAGTACTTTCTTATCCTCTGTGTTGTTTCTGGGTACTTTTTACTATCTCTTTTGGGAGGAAATTCAGTGTTTTATTTGGTGTTCCACTAATTTTAGTTCTCCCAGTTTTTTTTCCCAAAGCTTGTTTAAGGAAGTGCCGCTCAGCATCTAGCCTTCCTTGTATGTGAAAGCAAAAGCATTTGCCTTGGCTTCCTGCTTCTTACTACAAAGGCTGCGTTCTGCGTTTGACCCCCTTGTTTTTTCAGTAAGCTCTGAATTCTGAGAACACATATACAGACTCCAGAGGTATTGATTGTGATCGTAGTTACTGACCACGCAGGTAGTGAACTGTTCTGGGGGCTTGTCCCACTTGGATGGTTAGGCTTGGCCAGGCGGGCCCACTTTACACCATCTGTGTCACATCAGTTTCAGATGAGAAGGCTTTGTCTCTCCCTGACTTACAGATCTGCTGATGCCATGTTTCAGTGTCACCTTGCAGCTTTGTCAGTAACTCCTGACACGTGTTGAGGCAGTCTCCGCAGCAGGTGGCTATGTATGAGAATACCTGATTTCTCACACCGTGAATACAAGTGTCAGAATGGCATTTCCTTTTCTAGAGCGAAGTCATTACATTTTCTCTCCTAGACATGTTGATATGAAAGAGAAACAGGTAAAGAAAATTGATTTCCCTTTGAAAGGGAGCCACCAGCAGTAGTAGCTGACCTCTGAAGCTTTCTGTTGCATCCAGGCTGCAACTGCTTTTCTTGGAAGGAAGACCCATGCTGCTCACTGAGGGCTTTTTGTTGTTTTGAGATAGGGTCTCTCTGTGTAGTTCTGGTTGGCCTCCAATTCAGAGGTTTGCTTGCCTGCTGCCTTCCAAGTGCTGGGATTAAAGGCATACACCACCACACCTGGCTCATTTTTTCCTTAAATGAAAATGCTAAAACAGTTTCTAACATTTTTGTTATACTTAATTATGTATAGGTGTGTGTTTGTGTCTGTATGTGAATATGAATGCAGGTGCCTATAGAGGCATCAGATCTCCTGGAGCGAGAGTTACATGTGGGTGTTGGGAACCAAACTCTGGCTATGTTATCTCTAAGAACAGTGTGTACTTGAAACTGCTGAGCCATCTCTCTAGGCCGACCCCATATTAGTTTGATGCTTCCAGTGTGCATTCTGCCCTCTTTTAAAACATAAGAACTCCTTCTGCTTCTCCTGCCATGGTTGCCATTAAGGGAAGCTGTTTAATTGGATACCCTTTAAATTATTAAAGTCCTCTCGCCCACAGTGCTGTTCTGGTTGCTTCTTACCATGGTGTTTATGGCTTAGACAGCTTAAGTGCTGCTTCGGTTATTCCCAAGGCAATCTTATGATGGCCTCTTTATAGATCCCACTTATGTAAGAGAGTGGGAAGGAAGAAATAATTATTCATCCCTTGTCTTCATGTGCCAGGAGTGAATCAGGAATTTTAAAATAAGTATTTTAAGGAACGTCCAGCTTGAAAGTGAAGACAAAAGTTAATAAATGTAAAATTCTAGTTGAATAAAGTGTTGTGAAGAAATTAAACCTTAAAAATTCCGGACAGTCCATCATGTTGTGAGGTAGTTCCTATTGAGCTATAAACTAAAGGGCAGGAGAGGGGCAAGGCAACAGAAGGAAGAGCTTCACAGAGGAGGCTAAGTTGGCAGATCTTCAAAGGTGTACAGAGGCAGGGCTGTGTACCCCAAGGACCAAATATGAATGTCAGTGTGCAAAAGAGGTGTAAGATGAAGCCAGGGAAGGACAGAAATCCCATAGAATATGCTGCAGCTATAGTGTTTTTTTTTAACTAGGGACACTGAAATATTGAAGGTGGGATTAACATGATGTTGATGTTATTAGCTCTTTAAAAAGGAGACCCTGGCTATAGTGTAGAAAAGAATTATAGCTTGGTGGTGGTGGTGGTGGTGGTGCACACCTTTAATCCCAGCCCTCGGGAGGTAGAGGCAGGTAGATCTCTGAGATTGAGGTCAGCCTGGTCTACAGAGAGAGTTCCAGGACTGGCTCCAAAGCTACACACAAAAAAATCTTGTCTGAAAACAACAACAAAACAAAAATAAGCCCCCCTCCCCACAAAAAAGTACAGTGGGATCTGAAGGGCTGGATTTGAAGAAACCCACCAGGAAAGCCATGCTAGTTGCTTAAATGAATCAGATGAGAGAAGTTTATAAGTTACACTGACAGAATTTATTGATGTTAGCATTTGAGAATGAAGGAAAAGCATTAAAGAGATCAGCTTGTATTACTAGTTGGCATGTGCAAAGGTCAGGGGTAGACTGTACTGGAGAGGTCATTTCTTTGGGGCTAGCAGGTTGGCTTAGTTTGGATGTGTTTAGGAAAGACATTGAGAGGAGATGGTCTTCATGCTCAGTGAGCAGTGAAAGGAGCAGCTGGGTACACAGGCAGAAAGACTTTGTGGGTCCCCTGAGTGACCAGGAATCTAAGGGAAAAGAGACTTCTCAGAAAGCACTGGTGATATTCCTGTCAGCTGGTGTTACAGAGCGTTAGTAGACAGAAAGGAGGATTTGAGGAGAGCAATCCTTTAGAGGGATTTGTGTTACAGCATCCATATTGGTAGACTTTGCAGTTACTGGGAGAGTGATACAAGTCAGTCACTAGTAACAACAGAGATTTGTGGAAACCCATTTCATGGGCAGAATGGTTCAGCATGAGAGGCTGGACTTCGAGGTTTTTTTTTTTTTTTTTTTTTTTTTTTAAGTTTTTCGAGACAGTTTCTCTGTAGCTTTGGAGCCTGTCCTGGCACTAGCTCTTGTAGACCAGGCTGGCCTCGAACTCACAGAGATCTACCTGCCTCTGCCTCCCGAGTGCTGGGATTAAAGGCGTGCACCAACATTGCTTGGCGAGGCTGGACTTCGAAAGAGCCTCGGAGGAATCCTGGATTTGGAGGGCCAAAGACTGTGGGTGAGTAGAAGTTAGACTATGGGCAGGGGAAGACTATTCATAGTCAAGTGGCTTCCAGGGACAGGACAGGGTTTTGAGGCAGCCAGAGCCCACCATAGAGGGTGGAGGTGGGAGCAGGCGGAGAGAGATGAGACTGGAGAAATGGAGGAGCAGTTAGGACTTGCTGGGTTTTGTAATCTTTCAAAGGGAATGGTGCAAATGGGATTGTGCACTTTAGACAGGGTCAGTTGTGGAGTGAGAGAGATAGTTCATCATTTGAGAGCACTCACTGCTGTTAGGACCTGAGCTAACACATGTTGTGCACATATAACCATACAAAGATACATACATATAATTAAAAATACCCAGTCAATTGTATGATGCATGAATTGCATTTCAGTTACATTATTCTATGGTAGACTGTGAAAAACATTGACCAGCTGCATCAGAGAGGCCACTCCAGTCCACCACCAAAAAAAAAAAAAAAAAAAAAAATCCTGTTTTTGTAGTTTCAGAGAGAATAGTGAGAGCAGGTGATGGAGCAGTAAGCCACAAAACCTGAGAATACCTTTTGTGTGATTGAACATATGAGAAATACAGATTTGTGTGTGTGTGTGTGTGTGTGTGTGTGTGTGTGCGCGTCCGTGTGTGTGTGTGCGTGGTTGAACGAGAAAGAATTAATTAGATTTCTCTGAGTGCTTTGGAGACTGGCTTGAGCAACTGAGATGATTAAAGCTCAGGGACTGAACTTGGAAGCATCAGGCTTTCTTGCATAAGTAAATACATGATTCAAGAGAAAATATTTTTGTGTTTTACTTCATTATGTGATTAACTTTAATTATTTTGTGCTTTAAGTTTTTCATATTTTATTGAGGTTGATTCCTGCAGCCCCCATTGGTGTATTCCACTCTTTTGCAAAAGCAAACCTTACACTGGAGTTGATATTTTATGTTTTCCTGTTTAAAATACTATAGCTGTTAATTCAGAACAGAAACCAAGCCTCTTTCTCTGTGAAATACTTTCTGTCAGAATGCATGGCCCTTACCGCACCAGAGATGGTGTGTGTCTGTATGTCTTTGTGTCTGCACTCATAGGCTGGAGGAGGGAGGGCATTGCATGCCCCCCTCCCCCTTTAAAAATCGTCTTTAACCTTAATTCCTTTGAGATGGGATCTCTCAGTGAGCCTGATGTGAGGTTTCTGGCCAGAAAGCCCCGCCAGTCAACTTCCTTGCACATGGAAGTTACAGATGTCTGTAGCCACAATTGGAGGTGTATGTGGTTGGTGAGGCTTTAAACTCAGGTCTTCATGCTTGCTTCACAGGTGCTCTTACCCACATGAGCCTTGGTTTTCTTTTCTTTTCTTTTTTTTCTTTTCTTTTTGATTTTTAAAGACAGGGTTTCTCTGTATCTTTGGAGCCTGTCCTGGAACTAGCTCTTGTAGACCAGGCTGGCCTCGAACTCACAGAGATCCACCTGCCTCTGCCTCCCGAGTGCTGGGATTAAAGGCGTGCGCTGCCACCACCACCTGGCGAGCCTTGGTTTTCTTAAATGACGCCTGGACCCTGATCATAGCTGGAATTCTGGCCCCCTTTGAATTTGTCCTGAGAAGCAGGGTGAGGTGTTGCCCGTGCTTTGTGCTGTGGAGGGTGAAGTAGCAGAGTGGTTTGTGTCATTGGCTTTGATTAGATAAAACGAGACTCAGCCTGCTTACTAAATTTTGTTATTGATCAGAAAACTGCAAAGAAAAGAATTGACTATTTGCTGAATCTTAAGAGCACTGATTTGGGAAGTGTGTTGTGTTGTGTTTTATATGTCCATCACTCAGGCCTGAGAAATAAGTGTTTCTGTGAAGCTGGCATTTCTGTCAAAATGTTTTCATTTACTTCCTCGATGGCCTCCTTTAGTTTCATGCTTTATTAACCAAATTGAAACACAAATTTATTTTTTAAAAGATTTATTAATTTTTTATTTTATGTGTATGGATCTTTTACCTGTATGTATATCTGTATACCATTTATGTATTGCCTGTGGAGGTCAGAAGAGGGAGCTCCAGATCATTGAGAACTAGAATCCTGTATGAGTGTCCTGTCCCCCCACAGTGCTGAGGTTGAACAACAGAACCATGTGTTCTCCCACTGTGCTGGAAGATCTCAGACAACTGTAGCTTCATTTATCAGCTGTTCAAGCCAGATTCCTTAGCATTGCTGTGACTTCATTGTCACCGCTAGTGTATCATCACATCCTGTTTACTTTTGTTTTAAAAACACCTGGAAAGCTGGCCTAGTTGTACACAAGTAAGCAAAATCATAGAAAAGATTTGAAAAGCCCATAGAAGTCAGACATTTTCCATTTTCTACCGCTACCATCTTGGCCATCCTATCTACCATGGCGAGCTGCAGCCAGAAAGCCTCCTCCCTTACCAGGCTTTGTGCAGTCAGCCCTTGTGATTTCTTCAGGTTTTTCTTTTTTGTGAGGAGGGTTTGTTAGTGGTTTTGTTTGTTTGTTTGTTTATTGTTTTGAGCCAGGGTTTCATTGTATAGCTCTGGCGGGCCTGGAACTCACTATGTAGACAGACCAGTCTCAAACTCACAGAGATTTGCCTTACCTCTGTCTCTCGTGTGCATGGATCAAAGGTGTGCACCACCACACCTGACATGATCTTTTCTTTAAAAAAAATTTTTTTAATTGCTTATTCGTTTGCATGTCTTCCCCCTTAGAAGAGGGTGTTAGGTTCTTTACAGCCTGCAGCTGCAGGCAAGTGTGAGACATCTGATATGGATGCTGGGAGCTCGACTCGGGTCCATTGGAAGAGCAGCCATTTTTTGTTTTTGTTTTGTTTTGATACGGGTTTTCTAAGTACCTTTGGCTGTCCTGGAACTCACTCTGTAGACCAGGCTGGCCTTGAACTCATAAAGACTGCCTGCCTCTTCCTCCCTAGTACTGGGATTAATAGTGTGTGCTATTATCACCAGGCCAAACAGCACTGTTAACCACTAATTTAACTCTTCAGTCCTGGCCAGTGTGATCATTGTTTCTTTGCTATTCACACCCCTACTGAAACATCAGCTAGGGTCAGCTAGAGTCAGTTCATGTGTTTAAGTGACAACCAACCGTCTTACAAGGCCTCCGAGTCCTCTAATGTCTATCAGGACCAACCTTCCCTGACCCTTCCTGACCCTGCCTGTCCCAAACTCTCTAAACTGGGGGCTGGAGAGATGGCTCAGAGGTTAAGAGCACTGGCTGCTCTTCCAGAGGTCATGAGTTCAATTCCCAGCAACCACATGGTGGCTCACAACCATCTGTACTGAGATCTGGTGCTCTCCTCTGGCGTGTGGGCATACATCAAGGCAGAATGTTGTATACATAATAAATAAATAAATCTTTAAAAAAAAAAACTTGTTTCCAGTCCCTCTTCTCCTGTTGTTCCTTCTGTCTGCTCCACTTCTTGAATATTGAATGTGCCTGGGTCAGCTGATTATACACACTTCCCCTTCTTCTCAGTCCTAGTGCCTTTGTGGCTTCTTCCCTCATTGTACCATTGCGTTCGTCTCAGGAGGTCATCCTAGATAGTCATCATTTGCAGCCTTCCTGATTCTCATCACTTTCCCACTTGAAATTGTTGGAATGTGTACTTATTTGTGGTCTCTCCGCTTCTGGAACGTAACTTCTACCCTGGGAGAGATGCAAGTATTTGCTGTTTCCCAGCCTCCCAAATGGTAGAGCACAGGGGACACACTATGAATAGATAACACCTGTGATTCCAAGTTGTGTTCTATATTAGATTTTGTTTTTAATGCGGGTTATGCTGTCACCTGCTTCACTTGAGCAGTTGATTAGCACATACATTGAACATTTATGGCATTCCTGCTGGAGAAAAACACTGCTTTAAACATTCACTTATTTGTTTTGGAGGGAGAGGCAGTGTGGGTGTATTTCTTGAAGCTATGTGAATTAGTGGGTCAGAGACAGGTAGGGAAAACTGGCTCCTGTGAAATTGGAGAGGACTGGCAGTGCAGGTGCTTCAGATTTTGCCTTTGCTCTCTTTGGCAGTGTGCTCTTGCAGAAATGATCTCTGCTTTATCGAGTGTGAGGGGGGTAGAACTACTTGGTCTGATATGGTTTACTGAGCTGATGAAAGAATTTGATGACTTAGGTATTCCTTGTGAGCCTCACATTGCTGTGAAGATCCATGGCTTGCTTGGTGGAGAAACAGAGCCACGGGCTTCTTTATGCATTTTCAGATGCTAATACCACGGCCTACAGGGACTTGGGCATAGTACGTGATTCGTCTATGCAAAACTTATATGAGCACTAGAATACTTTTGTTTTTCTCGAAATAAGCTTAAAATTGAAATTCTCTCTGAACATTTACTGTATGGAAAGAAGTAATCTAGGTTTGTGTTACAACATACTTTTAGCCTCCTGACCTGCGATGGTCAGTGCTATTACTCCTTCCTCACTCACCTCTCAGAGATGGTTACATTTTTATTTTCCTGAATTCCTGAGGATATTTGACATGTTGATGGAGAGGGCTTTTCTGGCCTATCATAATTGATCTATGGGCTTTGGAGAGTTGTGTGTAATTTTTATGATTTTGGCATAACGGAAGAAAATTTTCTCTGCATCTGAAGCATATAATTGCAAACTGTTTTATCTGTTGTTGGCTAAGTAAACAGGACCAGTCTTTTGTTTGTTTGCACATGTGTTTCCTATCTGGTCCTGGTAGCAGATGGTTCTTAGTCCCATCACTTGTCTCCTTTGTTGCAGCTGCTGTGTGGAGGGCAGCAAGCTGAGCTCTCCCCTCAAATTTCAAGCCCCAAACACCTGGCACCTAGACAATATTTAGTAACAATTGTTTCTCAAATGAGATGAGATTTTGGGGAAGACAGATGATTGTGGAAAATAGATTAATGATTATTAGGTTTTCCAAAGCTGACTTGTACAACCTCTTTTCGTTGGTAGAAAACTTTTTAAGATTTGTCTTGAGTTGAAGTTTAAGATTCATTCTTTTCATTGTAGACTCTTACATCTTAGAGTTTTGTGGGGGTAGGGGTTGTGGTTATTTCTGGAGAAGCTCATTAAGGAGACTGTTGATAGTAGGAATTTTTGAAGAGTGTAAAAACCACCTAATAGTCCTTAAAGCTGGAGCTTGGAATTAGCTAGTTTTGTTATGACGGGCGTAATAAAGCTTTTCTTTCTCTATTTTTTAAATCTCCTGAAACATAGCTAGAATGATTGACTGAGAAGATGTGTGAGTTATAACTAAGCTAATTAAGGCTCACGATTTTGCATTTGTCAAGAAGATACTGCTTTATTCCTTTTTTTTTTTTTTTTTTTTTTTTGGTTTTTTGAGACAGGGTTTCTCTGTGGTTTTGGAGCCTGTCCTGGAACTAGCTCTTGTAGACCAGGCTGGTCTCGAACTCACGGAGATCCGCCTGCCTCTGCCTCCCAAGTGCTGGGATTAAAGGTGTGCGCCACCATCGCCCAGCACTGCTTTATTCTTGAACGGAGCTTTGGAATCTGGAGATGGAGACAGTCCTTAGAAGGCGGCGCACTGAGTGGCTCCTGCAACAGTTCCCATACCTGTGCAAATTGTTGTCTTACACAGAAATAATTTGCACCACAGGTTCTTTCCTTTTAAATTTTGGGTTGAAGTTAATTTTTTACAGTTCTTCCCATTATATGTTGCTAACTGAGTTATACTATACTTTTTCCTTAAAAAAGATAAAAACAATGAGTGTACAATAAGTTTAGTTTATGCCCACCATTGAGCTGGCACGACTTGTGTGTGTGTGTGCGCGCGCACGCGTGCGTGCATGTGTGTGAAATTGTATTTCTGTGGTTTTGCTTTTCCATGATGGCATGTAAGATGTTTTTATATTGGAAGTATGAATAGTGTTTTCTTTGGGGAAAAAAACGATTTAATGGCAGCTCACAACTGCCTATAACTCCAGTTCCTGGGGACTCAATACCCTCTTCTTATCACTGTGGATTCCTTCATGTGTGATGCACTTAAACTCATGCAGGCACAGATAAACATATAATAGTAGATAAATAAATGAAAAAAAGACTTGTTTTTATTTTAGGTCTAGCAGCATTTTCTTAATCTTTGTTTATACACCACATTCATTCAGTGCTTTTGGAGACCAGAAGGGAGCATTGGATGCCCTGGAAATGAACTGGAACCAAGTTCTGGTCCTCTGGCCGAGCAGCAAGTGCTCCTAACTGCTGAGCTTTCTCTCCAGCTCCGTTTTTTTTTGGGCAGGGTATTTTTGTGTGTCCTATCCTAGAACTCACTCTATAGACCAGGCTGGCCTGGAACTCACAGAGATTCACCTGCCTCTGCCTCCTGGGTGCCGGGATTACAGGTGTGCCCCACCACTACCTTGCCCATCTCCAGTTTTTAAATAAAGCAGCATGTTATTTTAGGAAGGAAATAAGAGGAAGCATTTAAGCTTCAAAGAAAAACCAATTTGACACCCTCTCTTTCTTTTCTCTCTCCTAGCATTTTTGAACCGTTGGGGTTGTTGGAGTGGTTGGATTTTCCCTGGAATTGAGTGAGAAATTCAGAAGACTGAAGCCCAGGCTTACTGTCTACCTTTCACGGAGGCCTAGCCGTGAGAGGACAGAAGAAGGCACGTGGCGAATCATGACAGCTGACAAAGACAAAGACAAAGACAAAGAGAAGGATCGGGACCGGGATCGGGACCGAGAGAGAGAGAAAAGAGACAAAGCAAGAGAGAGTGAGAATGCCAGGCCTCGAAGGAGCTGTACTTTGGAAGGAGGAGCCAAAAACTATGCTGAGAGCGATCATAGCGAGGATGAAGACAATGACAACAGCGCCACCACGGAGGAGTCCACGAAGAAGAACAAGAAGAAACCACCCAAGAAAAAGTCCCGGTATGAAAGGACAGACACTGGGGAGATAACATCTTACATCACCGAGGATGACGTCGTCTACAGACCAGGAGGTAAGAGAGCATTGTCGTCTGCACAGGGCTGGGGAAAGTAATGGTCTCCTCTTCCTTTATTGTCTAGGAAGACTTGGAGTCTGTTTGTCAGCTTTGTGCTTGTGTCTTCCTGGCCCTGTCTGGTTGTGCATTTTTGATGACCTTGCTTCCTTGTGATGTTTGCTGGCTCACTCAGTTTTTTGCTTTGTTTTTTATTCATCTTCAGCTATAAATTAGGCTTGCAGAAGGAATACATGCATAGCAGAGACAGGTAAACCTTATGATTCTGGGGAATAGGACATCTCTGTTGAAGTAGAATTGACCAGCAACTGGAGAGGTTTTTGGATTTTTGAGTTTTGAGACACGGTCTTACTACTTAGCCTGGCTGTCCTGTGACTCAGCTATGCTTTGAAACGCATAGCAAGCGAGTAATGGTCTCTGCCTCCCAAGTTCTGGGACTAAAGGCATGCTCTACCACCGCCGGGCTAGAAAAAGATTCTTTAAGTGGCTTTCAGAGCAAGATTTCTCACTCCCAGGTAAACCTTTACCAAAGCAGTGAGTGACTTAACCAGTCAGTGACAGCAATGAATTGCATGTGTTCGGTATCCCTTGCAGTGGATATTGTCTGGTCGTCAGTGCACTGAAGGGTCTGAGGGAACCAGACCCAGTGTGGAGATGAGAGGCTTTGAAGAAATGCAGAATCCACAGGTACCAGCACTCATTGGTTGAATCACTGTGAATTTGACTGGTCTTTTGAGAAACCTGCCAACCAACTAGAGAGGCACACCCCTCCCCTTACAGAAGCGAATAAAACTATCACTGATCATTTTATTTGAATTATTTGCACTGTTAATCCATGACAAAAATTTCATGGGAGGTATAATCAGTACACTGGAGTCTTACCCTGTTTGAAGTTTTTCCAACACTATGACTAAAGGATACACTGTCATTAACCTAGCACAGTCATTTCACTGAGAAGAACTGAGTTTCTGAATTCATTTGTATAAAGTTCCACATTTTGGGGAGCCATATAGGAGTTGGTTTGGGATTTTCAGAAAATAATTAGTATTAGACAAACTTATGTTTACACCTGTACTCTATACTTTCCTTGGTTGACAGTTGAGTAGAGGGGTGTACAATATGAAATTGTCCATGACGGGGCACTTAGAGGACTTGAAATTCTGCCAGAGCATTCTTCCCATGCAGATTCCAGTGCTGTGCATGCTTCTCTTTGATTCAGTACTGGACTACAGTGATGTCTCATTGCCCAGTCTTCCCGACCATTACCATTTCACTCACTGAGGGCCTCTTTAACTTAGGGTGGGGTGTGTGTCTCTCTGTGTGTGTTTTCTTGGTGTCTTTTTGCTTTGGTTTGGTTTTGTTTTAGATATAGGGTCTGGTAAGCATAGGCTGACCTGGAAAGTTCTCTGTCGCCAGCCCAGTAGTCTTAAACCTGTGATCTCTTGTCTTCTCCTGGAAGTGGGGACTACAGATGTGCCTCCTGGTGCTGGGCTGCCTATGCCATTGTAAATTATGGGAAAGCATTAACATGTGTTGATTATAGCTCACATAGAAGTTGTATTGTTCTCCATCTCTGGAAACAGCAGTGTAGTGTGGTGATGGGAATGCAGTGTTGGAGTCATTGCCAGCTGCATTGTGCAGTGCCAGATGCCAGCCCTGCTCATCACATATAATATGGAATCTCCCTTTTGTGTCACTAGGGACATTCCAGTATGTTAGGAGTCAGGTGCTAATGGGGAATGCTGCTCAGACTGTCATCTCTTGAGAGGTGGGTAATTTGTTAACTCTGAGAAGTCCTATAGCCAACAAAACCTCTGACATTGAACAGCTCCTCTGTCTCTGCTGTTGATGGACTATGATAATCTGTGCTACCACCTCCCTGAGGATGCTAACGTTGAGGAAATGTGTTTGCCAAATGGTGGCCACCTTTACAGCTTGATGGAAAGTTCTCCTTGATACTCTCAAAGAAATGTGGGAGGAGATTGTTTAGGCTCCTTTACAAAACGGCTGGCTCTTCTAAAGTACTTTGGCAGCTCTTGTTTATACCCCTCCCACAAGTGCCTACATCTGTGGATGCACAGGTCACCTGTCCTTCTCTTTTTTTGCACAGTGCTGAAGATTCGGCACAAGGTCTCACGCATACTAAGCAAGCGTTCTACTACTGATCTGTGTCCCCAGACCCTCCAGTCTCTTGTATAAAAATCTGTAGTGTCACGTGTGACCTGTGCATACCATCTCATACTCTGCAGTCATTGGTAGGTCACTCCAGATTCTTAGTGTGGTAGAAATGCTGTCCTGTCTTTGTGCTGTTAGTGTATAATGACTGACACAGTTCTTTTTCTCTAGTGGTTTTCTTTGTTCTTTATTTTTATTTTTCAAGACAGCTTCTCTGTGTAGCCCTGGGTGTCCTGGAACTTGATCTATAGACCAGGCTGTCCTCGAACTCAGAGATTCACCTGCCTCTGCCCTCCCGGGTGCTGGGATTAAAGTGTGTGCTGGACCACCATACCCTGTTTTTAATTATTTCTGGTTTGTGGTTGGAGTCACAGATGCAGAATTAGTTAAGGCACAGAGCTGACTAGTGTACTTGAATGATTTGGAGATGCTGTGATTTGTGCTCTACTGGGCACCCTTTGGTAAAGTGCCTGCCTTTGATCTGCTGAGTGCTTCCTGTTGAGTGGTCTAGAGGCTAATATTTAAAGCTAAATGACTTGGTTGCCTTTCCCAAATAACTTCTGAATTGGAGGTTTGTTAAATATTGACCATTCTTCAAATTCGTTTTAAAAATTGAAAAGTCAAAAGTAGTTTTCTATGACTAGATTCCAAGATGGACATTCATATCTCCCCCTCCCCCCCCCCGCCCACACACACACCTGGCTCCTGCCAGGTGTCTCTTTTCATTTCTTCCTGGTGTCTTGATGTTTCTGTGTCTGTTCTGTGTTGTCTCCTTTTTAAAACTGTAGTTTCAAATCCGGGTCCCTATTGAGTCCCTCAGCAAGACTTGAACTTGTGACTATCCTGCCTCAATCTCTTGAGCAACTGGGTCATGGGGTGTGTGCTATACATGTCTATCCTTTTCTCCTTTCTTATTTTTGAATACAGTCTTATGTGGTCCAGCCTGACTTTGAATCATTTCTATGTGGCTGAGAATGATTCTTGATCCTCTTGTCTTCACTTCCCGAGCATTGGAAATATAGGCATAGTGTCTGGCTCCTTAGTTGACTCTCAGACATTTAGGACCTTTAGAGAATGTTACAAGAGAGGTCTTCCAGGGATTGGTAGTTTTGGACAGATCTTTTAATTGATTGTAATAATGGAAAAATCTGAATTTAGGTATATATCAAGTGGTATAAGGAAAGAGCCCTATAGCCAGGTGGTGGTGGCACACGCCTTTAATCCTAGCACTTGGGAAACATAGGCTGGTGAATCTCTGTGAGTTCCAGTTTAGCCAGGGCTACATAGTGAGACCCTGTCTCAAGACAACCAACCGGCAAAAGAGTGAGTTCTGCAGTGGTCCTTTGAGGAGAGGCTGCTGTGCCCCTGGTCCCAAGAGCCAGTTTTCTACTCAGGGTGTCACTTAGAACTTGTCAGGATCTGAGTCTGTGTCTTGCTCTCTATAGAGCTTATTTTGCCTTTGCTCTGTCTTAAGGAGCACAGTGAACTCTGGTTAATACCACTGCCCATGTCACTTTTGTTCATGGGACACTACAGGCTTACTCTAGTCCTTAGTCTTTCGTTAGCTCAGTGGCATTGACTTTGCATTTCCAGGCTTGTCACATTTCCTTAATAGATATTTGGTGTGTGTATTCCTTCTAAAACTTACTCAGTAATAATTTTGTTTTACTTGTATTTTAGAATTGAGATGTGAAGCATTTCTCTAATTATTCTTTTATGAATAAAAACTCAGGAGTATGATATGGGGTAAGAACCTGAATGATTGGAGAAGTGGCGAAGAAGCAGTGACTACCTCTCTTCCCTTCCTCTAGCCAAAAGAAGCTGAGCATCTTTCTAAGCTCTTCCCTACTACTTCCCATGTCTTTCTATGTATCCGGGGTCCGGAGTCCTCCAAAGCTGACTAATTCTGATCAGCTAGCAGCTAGCTCTGCTCTGATTGAAGGGAACATTATTGGCAGTCTCGGGAGTGTCAGTGCAATCAACATATCCCACAACAGAGACAAGTAATTTCTGTGCATACAAATGGAATTAAACTGGAAATAATCCAAATGAGGCAAAGGAATTCTGGGTGTCCATTTGAATAAAAGGGGAGTATAAATAGTCTTTAAAAAAACAGGGTGGTGGCGCACCTCTTTAATTCCAGCACTTGGAAGGCAGAGGCCAGCAGATCTCTGTGTTCAAAGTCAGCTTGGTCTACTGAGCAAGTTCCAGGAGAGTCAGGGATACTCAGAGAAGCCTTGTCTCCAAAAACAAAACAAACACCAGAAACAAACCAAACAGTAAAAAAAAAAACCCACAAAACTTTAGGAAGTTGAATGAATACAAAAGTATAATAGTGTATGATTCCTTTTGATGCAGCATTTCAGAAGAGGTCCAATAATCAGGAGCAAGGTGGGTTATAGGCATGGTACAGGAATTAGCATGAGAGGAGCCCCCAGGCTTCTGACCTTGCTTTGTTTTGTTGGTGGTGCTTTCATGAATTTGTCCACTCTTTGAAATTTTATCACACTTGTCCTTTTATATGTTTAGTACCAGTGATGACCTTATGCTGCTTTCCACCACCCCACCCCCCACCTGCTGCTGGGATTGCAAGTAACACCTCACTGTAGATCTTACCTTACTCCTCCTTGGGAGAGACCATGAGGAGACAATGGTAGTTAAGCAAAGCACTGAATGATTTAAACAACAGGGATGCCTTGGCCTCTCAAGATTGGTGAGCTTGACAGGGCCATGTTCTCATGAAGGAACTATTCTAAGCCTCTATTCTGACTTCTGTGTTATGACTGCATAAATCTTGTTTTCACTTGCCATTCTAGCCTGCATGTTTTGGTGTCGTTCCAAACTCCTCTCTTTTGTAAGGACGCCATGTGTATTGGACATGACCCATTCCACCATCCTAACTCATTGCACACGCAATTCCCTGGTTTTAAACCCACCTTCTGTGGTACTGGAGGTCAGGAAGAGCTTTGTAGTTAGGGAAACCTGTGTTTAGTGATCCAGGTCAGGTGACTGCTTCATCTTGTAGCTGTGTCTTTATATTTATTTGGAAATATCCATTTGTTTATTTTGTTTTTTTTTAATTTATTATTATTGTTAGTATTGGAGGAGGCTCATGTGTCACATTATATGTCCATGGTCCCAGGGATCTAAACCTCAAGTTTTCAGACTTAAACAGCAAGTGATTTTAAAACCTGCTTATCTGTTTTACTGGCCCTACTTTTGGTTTTGGAGACAGGGTTTCTCTGTGTAGCTGTGGTGCCTGTCCTGGAACTGACTCTTGTAGACCAGGCTGACCTTGAACTCACAGTGATCCACCAGAGTGTTGGGATTAAAGTTGTGTGCCACCATTGCCTGGATTATTTCCTATTCTTAATCACATTATAATGTATGTTGAGTTGTAGACCACTTTAATTAACTTTTATTTCTTCTATTTCTACTGAAATTTCACATTATTTCGTTTAGTGTGTATTGGGAAGTTTTTTAAATCCTGCTTATGTAAAAGAATATTCATCAGATAAAAATGATGACTTTTATCTATGACGGTAAATGAAATAAGAAAAACTGCCATTTAAAGTTACTAGAATTAGAAGGAGAAATGCCGGGAAATTTGAAACTAGCTGTCCTTTTGATTTCATAAAGGAAAGATCATTGAGTCAGGTGACTGCTTCTTCTCAGTTGCTCAGTTCTTTAAAAGTACTGGTCTGTAAATGAAGAATCTCGGGGTCCCATACTGAGGGACTGAATCAGTGTCAGTTTATTTGATGAAATTTTTAGGTGATTTAAATTTGTATTAAGTTTTGAGCCAAAAAGGATCAACATATGTATTTCAGTGTGTTTGTTATTTGCATGTAGCTGAATAGGATTTCAGCTGAGCCCAAGCAGAACAAAATGGACCCCGTCCCCATATGGCCTAGGCTCACTGGGCTCCCTTCAAGCTTATGATCGCTGGACTCCACCTGCAGCATGCTGGAATTTCCACTGTTTAAGAGGGAAAGCTACAATAGCCGGGCGATGGTGGCGCACGCCTTTAATCCCAGCACTCGGGAGGCAGAGGCAGGCGGATCTCTGTGAGTTCGAGACCAGCCTGGTCTACAAGAGCTAGTTCCAGGACAGGCTCCAAAACCACAGAGAAACCCTGTCTCGAAAAACCAAAAAAAAAAAAAATAAAATAAAAAAGAGGGAAAGCTACAGAGATGGATTTTTTTTTTTTTAAAGAGGGCAGAAAGGTATCATTTCCTGTCTTGAAACTTGGTTTTGTTTTTTTTAAAGGTTTATGTTTACTTTTAATTTTCTGGGTATGAGTGTTTTGCCTGCATATATGTACTTGTACTAGGTGAGTGTAGTCAGATCACCTGGAACTGGGGCTTACAGATAGCTGTGAGCTGTCAAGTGAGTGCTGGGAGCAAACCTGGGTCCTCTGCAAGAGCAGCTCGCCATTGCTCCAATGTCCTTGCTGGCCATTCGAAGTGAACTATAATACAAAAAGAGTTTTAAAAAAAAGCAGCAGATGGGCCCTACAGGTACTGTGCCTGGTTTGTAACAGACAGCACCCAATTGTAGTAGAATGAGATTGAATTTACCTAGAGTCTAATTGAACTGAGATCTCTTGTTATGTCTAATCTTCTGCCCCTTTGCTTAGTGAACAACTGTTTGAACCCCTAAGCTCTAGAGGTTCAGCTTTTGCTGGCTCAATTAATTGTTAAATGCTCCCTTTATTGTAATCATACATTTATGCCCTGCTTTGTGGTAGCTGAGGAAATTGCTGGAATACTTGTTTAATGTCTCATACACTCTCAGTTTTGTAGGAAAAAAAATCTTTTTCATAGGAAACAGTTTTTATATGAAGTGGCCTGATGGCATTTGAGTTGGAATGTAATTTAAATTGAAATGCTGGGATTTGGCTCTGCTCTTGAGAGAGATTGGCTGGAGTTTGGTGTTGACCCATGTGTTTGTCTTCTCTCTAGATACTGTCTTCCCCTTATTCTGACAGCTCTACTAGCTGAGAACATTAGACTTTACAAAATTAAAAATGCTATCTGGAATAGGGTTATGTTTGTTGAGTTTCTTAAAATGTACATGGACAAGGACTGTTTATTAATTTTTTGAGGATTTAAATATTCCATAACATGCTTTTGTGAATAAATTTTGCCTTGGAGATAGCTAATATCCTAAGTGCTGGAAACATTTTTTTAAAAGGCTGTTTCTACTTCTTTTCTACATTTTAATATAAATTTTCTAGTGGATTTTTAAGAAATTAATTTTTTTTAGTAGACAGTTTTACTATCAGAAAACCATTGAAATTAAGTTAGTTACTTGGCTCTTCTGAGTGAAAGTTTTAAACACATGAAAATTATTAGCCATCTGAAGTCACTTCACTAAGTATATCATTTCATGTATATTAAAAACCTACTCTTTATATATATCTTTATCATTTCATAATTGAAAGTATTCTCAATCTAATTAGCATAATATAGGTTATATATGATAGATCTTCCATAACTGTTCATTTCACCCTACATTTAAATTCCCCTTAAATCTCCACCTTTCTCTATTTAATCGCCATTTCAAGGACTAACTTTTCAGTAATGCAGTATGGTAGCTGGCTCAGTAGGCAGAGTAAAATTTCTTAATGAATCAACTAGAAAGTATGTGTATTATACAACTGTTTTCTTGTATTATGATAAGCAACTCAATACATAATAGTTTTTTTACATTTTATTTTATTCTCAGTTTTGAGTCAGGGTCTTATTCTGTAGTCCTGAATGGGCTTAAGTTCATGGGAACCCTCCCTTATCAGCCTTTGAGCCACCATATTTGATTTTTCCTTCATTAAAATTCTGATTGCAATTTTCTTTTAATTTTAGGAGAGAGGTATTCCTATAGTGTGGGCAGAGACTACATATTTGTTTCCCTGCCTCCCAGACCGGAACAATTATATAGAAACTATATCAATTACAACATTGTTTGACTGATAGTTCAGGCATATTCCTAGAGAGTATATTCCTAGAGCACCTTATATTAGCCCATTTTTATTAATCTGTGTATTGACACAAGTGTGGCTTACTGGTAAGGTTCTGGCCTCTTCCATTGGCAGCTCCATGACATCTCTCTGACTGTGCTTTCTTTCCTCCTCTGTCTCTGCTTGGATTTCCCAGTTAGCTATATTCTGCCCTGCCATAGGCCAAAGCAGCTTCTTTATTAACCAGTGGCAATAAAACATATTCATAGCATACAGAGGGGAATCCTACATCACTAAAGTACCCAGGCCTTCCCTTCAGCTCCTGAGTAGCTGGATTATAGTCAATTTGAACTTTTTTCCATTTGACTGCTCCCTGTCCCCCCTTTTCCCTATTTTGGTTTTTCAAGACAGGGTTTCTCGCCAGTAGCTATGGCTATGGAGCCAGTCCTGGAACTCTCTTTGTAGACCAGGCTGACTTTGAACTCACAGAGATCCACCTGCCTCTGCCTCCTGAGTGCTGGTGTTAAAGGTATGCACTACCGCCCAGCCAGTGTTCTATCTTTTTTTTTTTAAATGTCCTTTCTAGGAGAATCATATGTTTCTAGATTTCTCTTAAACTTAAAAAGTTGAGGGTGTTTTCCCAAAATCAGTGTTCTGGTTACTGTACATTACTGTAATTTAAACATTGTGTCCTACTTAATAGCAATTTAAAAATATTTGAGTAAAGCACTGAAGAGACTGGATTTTCTCTCAGAAGTTGTCAGTTAGTTGTGTCTTTAGTTACTCTACTGTGTGGCTGCAGTTCTCTGTGGCATCTGAGATTCCCCCTTATATATTGACTTTCAAGCTCCTTGGAAGGATGGAAGAGTAGACTCCCCTTTCCAAGACTCTCTTCCCAGAAATTATTACAATATATAGGTCAGTTTATAGCCTGTGGCCTGAGCTTAGCCTTATGAGCAGCCTAGCTATGTGGGGACAGGGAAGGGCCCTATACCCAGCTAAGCACCACATCCTTGTTATTGAGGGAAGAGAAGAATGAGCTTCGGGGTTCAGCAGCAGCGTGCTGCAGAGTCTAAAAACAAGAACGGCTGAATTACTAGGACATAACTAGTTTTTCCCATTTCTGGTTCCTATATTAAATTGTAAACTTGTCAAGGAAAACACTTTAATTTCTTTTTCTTTATTCTGAGACAGTTTCCTGTAGCCCAGGCTGGCCTTTGAACTCTTTCTGTAGCTGAGGACGACTGAACTTCTGAACCTCCTCTGCGTCCTGAGTGCTGGGATTACTGGCGTGCCCCACCACATTAGGTTTTATGTGGTGCTGGGGATCATCCTCAGGGCTTTCTACCCGGGAGACAAGCGCTCTACCAGCTGAGCTACATTATTACTGTTTCTGTCATCCCATTTTTCAGCCCTTACAGGAAGAGTGTAATTGTTCTCAAGGTTATGGATTCTGTTTGTTACTGACTTCTTATATTCAGTTTTAATGTTTACTTTCATTGGATTTTATGTACATTGGTGTTTTGCCTGCATCTATGTCTGTGTGGGGGTGTTGAATCCCCTGGAACAGGAGTTACAGTTGTGAGCTGCCGTGTGGGTGTTGGGAATTGAAACTGGGTCCTCTGGAAGAGCAGGCAGTGCTCTCAACCACTGACCTGTAGGTGGAGTTTTTCGTCAGGACTGCAGACTTCCCAGTAACCACACAGAGACTTAGTATTAATTTTAAATCCTTTCCTGGAAGCTTGGACTTGTAACTAAATAGTTCTTACAACTTAACTTATATATTTTTTTTTTATCTCTACTCTGTCACTTGGTAGTACCCTTTTTTAGCCCAGCATGTTCATCACTTGCTTCTTTTGTATCTCCTCATGACCCCTTGATTTTGCCCTTCTTCTTCCCATGGTCTCTGCCCCGAAAATCCTGTCTTGCTATTGGCCAGTCAGATTTTTATTAACAATGTGAGCAACACAACATACAGAAGGATTATTCCACAGCACTGAGCCATCTCTCCAGCTCCTAATGTTTACCCCCCTCCCCCCCTTTTTTTTTGTCAGGGCCTCACACTGTACTCCAGGCTGGCCTGGAATTCACTAGATAGCATAGGCTAGCCTTGAACTCACAGTAGTTCTTCTGCCTCTGCCTTGAGTATTGATTGGTATTAGAGGTATGAGACAGCACAAGTGTTCAGGGCTTTAAAAATGTAATCTTTTTTTTAAAAATATTTATTTATTATGTATACAATATTCTATTGGTTTGTATGCCTGCAGGCCAGAAGAGGGCACCAGACTTTATTACAGATGGTTGTGAGCCACTATGTGGTTGCTGGGAATTGAACTCAGGACCTTTGGAAGAGCAGGCAATGCTCTTAACCGCTGAGCCATCTCTCCAGCCCTAAAAATGTAATCTTAATAAGACTTGCCTGTTACCTGCTTTAAAGCTTTGTTTAAAATGGAGACATCTTAAATTTTTCTCTTAATTCAGATTTATTCTGTTTTAGCAGATGTTCAAAATATGGCTTTTCCGAGGTTCAGATTACAAAAAGAACATGCCAAAGCAAAGCTCTCATTAAGTGTCGTATTGGCCCTGAGCAGCTGCACGCCTTCATTGAAGAGTGTTGAATATAGTTTTGGCAAGGAGAGGAGGCTGCAAGAACATTCAATGGCTCAAACAGTAAATGAAATCTCCAATCTCTTAGGATTCAAGAGCATTTAGATATTTCATTACTTTGACTTTTCTCAAATTCTGCTAATTTAGATTTTTTGTAAAGATTTATTTATTTATTCCATATACAATGCTCTTTCTGCATATATATGACTGCATGCCAGAAGTGGGCATCGGATCTCATTAAAGATGGTTCTAAGCCATCATGTGGTTGCTGGGAATTGAACTCAGGACCTCTGGAAGAGCAGTCAGTGCTCTTAACCACTGAGCCATCTCTTCAGCACCGCTAATTTAGATTATTAAAGTGTCATGTAGATAACAGATTAGCGTATAAGATAGCCCCTGCAGTCTTATAGTTTAGCCTGAGTATGTTGTGGATGTTATAGAACTAAGTTACTGCATGTGACATCCCAAGGACACTGAGAATGAAGGTTGTTTATGTGTAATATTTTCTTCATATACTTCAGAATACTTGAAATCCATGGTGGGCGGAAGATACTCATTGGAAACCTGAGGGCTCAGTATTTGTTCAGTTATGTACAAATGACTAATTTTTAAACTACTCTTAAATGCCTGTATATAGTACTCGGCTCAGAAAGTAAAACAGAAACAACAAAACCACACCACATCTATATAGGTGGAAACAGCATTGCTGTAAGGGAACAAGAGAGAGGTTTAGAGTTGGGGGAGAGATGTCATTGCTCTTGGAAGTTAATATAAATTACAGCAAATGATTAAAATGGAAGTCCACTGCAAGTATAGTAGGCTTTAGAGCATGAATGATTTCAGTGTCGGCTGGGCTATCAATAGCAGCTTTATAATCAGATCATAAAATAAGAGTACATACAGTCTTTGTGTATGATGTTAACAGTTTTTGTTTTTAAGAAGTATGATAGAGGAGGGTATAAGGATAGGCAAAATTCTTACTTTCCACCCACATTTTCTGGGGGAGAAATTCAGTTGTTTTAATAAAGCATCATGTTAGCTATGGGCTTTCAGCAGACTGTCACAGCCTGAAGGTGGTGGGTAGAGCAGATTGTAGTCTTGCATCCTGGAATTTGGTCAGGCTTGTGTGGTAGGAAGGCTAGACACCTCTGTTGGGAGCAGCAGCAGGAACACTGGTCTAGCATGGCAGGGCTGATAGTGCAGCTGCTGAGATTCCAGCCAGCCCAGGGGAAACATCTGTGCTTTTCTTTTGTTCCTATTTTTTTTCTTTTTCTTTCTTTTTGAGTGACAGTTTCTTTGAACGTAACCCTGGCTGATAGGAACTTTCTCTGTAGACCAGTCGCAGTCTCACAGAGATCTGCCTGCCTCTGCCTCTTGGGGACTGGGGTTGGAGGTGTGTGCCACCACGCCTCTGCTTTTTTGTGAATTACACTTCATCATTCTCTGATGTTGGTGGGCAGCAAATCCTGGATGTTGATCTGATACATTTCTTTCACACAGATGTGAGGATGCTCAGGAGAAAGACCAATCTCAAGAAAGGGCCTTGAGCTGGGCGGTGGTAGTGTATGCCTTTAATTCGCAGTACTCGGAGGCAGAGACAGGATTTTTGTGAGTTAGAGGCAAGCCTGGTCTACAGAGTGAGTTCTAGGACATCTAGGGCTGTTACACAGAGAACCCTATCTCAAAAACCAAAGAAATGGAAAATAAAGAAAGGAAGAAAGAAAAGGCACTTGTGGATATCTGAACCAAGTGTTTTGTTTATGTCTAAATTTATGTGACATACTCTACTTCCAATCAGTTTCATCTAATCTTGGCATGTGATTAATTGAAATGTATAAGAAAATTACCCAGTAGTAGACAAAAGGATAGGCAGAAAAATTTCACTTTCAATTTTGCTAGCTTCAAACAGTGTAATGATAGTGTCTGTCTATCTGTTCTGACACCAAGATCTCTATTTCTCTGCCTTTGATTTATAGATAATTTAAGGTTGTGGAATGTTAGAGGCAAATATTAAATTGAATGGAATATTTTATTTATTGTATAAGGAACTACGATGTAGGTGCTTAAAAAGTACAAAAGAGGGGTAAGAGTGATGACTCAGTGGTTAAGAGCATTATCTGCTCTTCCAGAGGACCCAGGTTCAATTCCCAGCACCCACATGGTAGCTCACAACTGTCTAACTGCAGCTCCAGGGATCTGACACTGTCACACAGAAATACATGCAAGCAAAACATCAGTGCACATAAAAATAAATGAATCATTTTAAAAATAAATCATTTAAAATAGTATAAAAGAATAATTGGTATGGGAATTTTGTAGTTTGATTTTTTTTTTGAACTATGAAACAGTTGCTTTTACAAAATTGGGAACTGCAGATTACAATTAACTGTCATTAATTCTGTTGAATAGAAATATGTTCCATTTGCTGTACAATCACGAGGCAGGCTTGAATGAGTATAAATAGATGAAATCTAAATTGTACTGACAGTCCATTAAATAGTAGCATAAAACCTGGAAAGAAAATGGATTCACTCTGATACTGGCTTATAATAAAATCATTTGCCAAATAAAATAGCGCTGGCACTGAGTTCCCCTGTGGATTTCCAGGGAGCACTACAAAATTGCTTTGAAGCACTTTGTGCAAGGCTGGGGTTCCCCTGGCGTTACTTTGTGGAGAGCAGCTAGCAGCCTCGCTTGAAATCTGCCTTGCAGAGTGACACCAGCCGATCAGCAAAACAGTTTGTTGTCAGGTGTGTAGGGAGAGAAGAGTCGTCTTACAGGCTTGCCTGTCATTGATCATCTTCCTGTGAACTCTGGCCATAGCACTACTGCACTGGTTCCTAAGTGGACATGATTTTACTTGGTTCCACGTGTGTGTGTGTGTGTGTGTGTGTGTGTGTGTGTGTGTGTGTGCGCGCGCGCGCGCGCATGTGTTGGGGATGAATCCTAGAATCTGGTATGTTCTAGACAAACATTCTGTGACTGAGTTCTGTTTTCAGCAACCCCCTCTCTGGTTCCACTATACTTCATACTGGTTTCAAAGTTGTGATCTCCTGTCTCAACTTCCCAAGTTATCGGATTATAAACATGTGCCACCACACCTAGCCCATGGTTCACTTTCAGTCCTTGAGTTTAAGATGTGTCAATGTTTCTATTAGTAAATCAAACATGTCCAGCTTAATAGTCATTTTAATATCAGAATTTGACTTGTTTTATGTGTGTAGTAAGGCATTGGATATTAGGGACAGCTTTCGGGAATTGTTTCTCTCCATTTTGGGCTCTGGGCATTGAAGTTAATTCGCCAGGCTTACACGGGAAGTTCTTGTACCTGCTGAGCCGTCTCACTGGCCCTGTAGAACAGGTTTTTTTTCTGCCTTCAATGTTTTGTTTTTGTATGAACCATTGAACTGGAATAGGACAGTCAGGTACAGTGTACTGCAAGATGTGGGCATGGGTAGCCAAGGCCTCATGTGCTGTGACTCCTGCTTCTCTAGCTAAATGGGCTGCTGGACCTGTGTTCCCTGCAGTGGTGCTGCAGATAGAACCCAGAGCTTCATGGACTCTTGAATGCCAGGCAGGTGTTCTACTGCTAAGCCCTAGATCCATTCCCAATTTTAAAAATAAAATTTCTTTCTTAGATTAAATGTCTTTTCTAAATGATACAAATGCTATAAAATACAAAATACTCCAAAACAGTAATAGATTCTGAAAAATGACTTAACTGGAGTTTGGAAGTTGAATTGGTCAGAATCATTTTCATAGTAAGTGTTCATGACAGGTTGTAAGGAACATTTTCATAGTAAGTTATGGAGATGAGCGCTTACATTGCTCTTTGCTTTGGTAATGCAAGTGTTAAGCCATAGTTAATATTTAGGATGTCAGCATGGTATGCTTTCTACTGCTTTTCCTTGTTTTACCCAGTTTCACACCCAGTTAGTGTATGACTGATGTGGGCCTGGGGCTGCAGCTATTCCAAAACACAGCAGTACTTCCTGAACTGAGTGGTAGCTGTCTAGGGCCAGCCTTTAAACATGGGGGCAGTGGGAGGGAGGTAGAGAGGAAGGGGACTGTGTATGTGTTCGCTCGTATTTAGAGGCCAGAGGACAACTTTGGGTGCCACACCTCAGGCACTGTTCATTTTGTTTTTTTGAAATAGGGTTTCTCATTTGTCTTCAAGTAGGCTAGGTTGACTCAGACCCATTTTCAAGGTGCTGGATTACAAGAATGCTTTGGTTTTTACAAGGTAATTAAATTCTGGCCCTTGTGCTTGCCAGGCAAGCACTTTACCAACTGAGCTATCTCCCCAGCCCAGTCTTAGACATATTGGTGTACTGGAAAGTTTCCTGACAGCTACAAAAGAGACATCTCTAAATTTGAAAACAGTTTCTTTAGTTTGTTGTATTCTTCTTTGCCATTTCTTCCCACCATGCTATTCTGTGTTTAGATAAGAGCCCATGCAAGCTTTGTAGCATTAGTTAGAACTGATAGACATTTCAGCATGTAGATTCAGTTATCATGAAGTTTGAAGAGAATGGAGCCAGATTTATTATACATGGGGCATTTTTCTACTGAGTTTATACTTTTCAAGATAATGCCCTCAGATTTGGTAACAGTTGACAGAATCAAATCAAAAACTAAGGGGCAGGGAGGGAAGGTGTTCTTTCTCCCTTTGAAGCTCTCCACTGTTCCCAGACATTGTTAGTATCTCTTGTCTAGCAGAAAGGTGAAAGGCAGCCTGTCTCCACTTGCCATTTTGTGAAGTAATGTTTCATCTTTCTTTTTAGTGTTCTGGGAGGGTCTCATGTGACTCCTGTCTTCATGTCTTCATTTATTTGCTTCTCATAGACGCTCTGGGCGTCTGCTCTGCAGACTGCTGATCACGTTAAGGCGAGAGTGAATAGTGTGGCTGCCGTTGGCTGTGTTGAGGATGGTGATGGTAGAGATGAGACTGTTTGCTAGAGGCCCACAGTCTGCCAGTGCTTCTGGTATGGAATCCTGGCATCTGGATTTTAGTGTTGTTTCTAACAAGCCTTACCCTAGGTTCAGGAGAGACATTGTCTCAAGGTGGAGCTCCTCTGGCATTCACACCACATGTGTAGGCAGGCATGACTTTATACAGGTGCATATTACACACACAGAGACACACACACACACTTTCCACATTGGAATTGACAGACCTTTGTATTAACTAGAGGGATTCTTGTGGACTTTATACAGGTGCATATTACACACACACACACACACACACACACACACACACACTTTCCACATTGGAATTGGCAGACCTTTGTATTAACTAGAGGGATACTTGTGGACTTAATTTTGCAACATTTTACCCACTAACGGTTACCTTGTTGGATGGTTTGAGTGTCGGGGATAGAGGAATAGCATGGAGGAGAAATGAAAGAACAGAGAAGTCTGAAGGTCAGCTTCCCATGTTCACTGCGGGGCTACCCAGCTGTGCCTCTGCAAATCTCTTTGTGAGAAAGGCTTTGTTCATGTGGAAAGGGTTTCTTTTTGAAATTTTATTAGAGTAGCAGTGCTGTTCTTTGCAAGGGAACGAGAGAGCATTTCAAGGATTAATAGTGGAAACACAGTGATGCGGGAATTCTTTATGGGGCAGAGTGGTGGCTGAATATGGTCCATGCATTGTGACTGCAGCTTTAATGCCAGGGCTCCCAGATCCGCTTACTAAATTAGGGGGTGAAGTAAGTGTCCACTCTGCTTGGTGAGGAGACTGTCAGGAAAAATGCTGATAGGTGCTTTGTGTTTCATGATGACAGACTGCCTGATGTGGCAGGCTATGATTTTTACCCTTGAGGAACTTGCTTCACTGCTCTATTTACATAAACCTGCTGATTTGCTGAGGGTTGAAAAGGCAGAGGCTTTTCTTTGCCTGGAGAATTTGCCTTCACGTTTGGCTGGCTTCCTCCCTCCGCTCAGCGAGGGCTCTGTTTGCAGATGGCAGCATTGATTCTTAGACACAAAGCTATGTCGAGGTTATGAGAAACAGCCAGAAATATCCCTGTTCAGTATCATCTCCCAAATCATGGGTTTTGGCGCTCCTGTTCACAAGCATTTGAAGTGACACCATGCACAGAGGCTCAGTGTTAAGAGTGTAAGACTCAGAACATATTCTGATCTCATTCTCAGACATCCTTGCTAAAATAAAGCATTGGTTATCACGTGTTGTGCAGAATAATTGATGGTGATGGAAATAGCTTCATTCATTTTTTCTGGCCATTTCAGGCGTGCTGATTTTAGTATTAAAACAGTGTGTATTTGCTCCACAGCAACTGTTGACTCAATCTGGTAAACGCCTGCTTTCCCGTGGTGATTTTGAAAACGTGCATTGTGCGTTTAATGAACTGCTGTCTGCTCCGCCCTTTAGAGCTGCTGCTTCCAAAGAAGTGCTTTACCATTTAAAAACAAAAGGTGTCTGCAGTGAGCATTGTGTTGTCAGTCTGCAGATCATCAGTTCACCGGACTAACATGAGCCTTATAACCAGCTTCAGATAAGCTGTGCAGCAGTAAGTTGCATGATAGTCTTGCCAAATCATTTTGACTTTAGAAGATTAGTGGGCACACATTGCAGCTGCGCTCTGACATTGTTCTTAACTTGGGCATTTCAAATGAACTGCTTTGGAACTGGGAATGTCTAGCATGGATAAGGCCCTAGGTTAGAACCCCAGGACTGCAGAAACAGAGACAGATCTACAAATAAAATAAATGGTTTTATGCTAGCTATAAACATTTATATAAACCAGTTTAGATAAGCTGCTTGGTTAATGAGACCAGAGAGAAAATACTTCTAATGACTATTTGGCCTCAATTTAACCTCTTTTTGGGGGTGGGGCAAGGTGAGATAACCATAAGGGCAATAAAAGAAAAATTATTTCCTGTGAGACTTGAATTCCAAATTATTTCCTAGAGTGTATTTTCTTAAAACAGATCATCCTGTTTTGTAGGAAGAAAAAGTTAACTGGAGTAATGCTTCATATTTTATTTAAAACATGCATTAGCCAAAACTGATCAAGACAGTACATTTCCCCTCCCTGGTTGATAAATTTGACACAGCTTGAAAAAATATTTAGCGCGTATGACTCAAAATCTTCTCGATGCTTTATTATTCTTATATCAAAGGAGTCTGTTTTGTCACCTACTTTCATAGTGAGCTTATCTGCCCTTTCATACATGTTTAAAATTTTGATATTTTTGACACAACCATAGATTTTACAGATACCAGCTTTGTATATTGAAATCATTATGTAAATTCACAGCTTGGAATCAGTTTGGATTGCCATGGTAATTATTTAAATAAAAAAGATAGCTTGTGTGTAGGCATTAATAAGTAAATGTGGTAATTCCACAGATCCAGGTTCCAGGTTCTTCCCTCAAGTGGTAGGTAGCCTTTCCCTCAGGTAGCTTTCTTTAGTCAGGTCCAATCAGATAAGAAACATGTGTCAGCAGCTGCCATTCGCCCCCAGTGCCTCTTCTCTTAGCACTGACACCTTGGTGTGTTTATAGGAGAACATTTTCTTAAGTTCACGTGTATCAGAATGCAGGGTATTTTTCTTCTTCTTTTTTTTTTTTTTGGGAGGGGGGGGCGTTCAAGACAGGGTTTCTCTCTGCAGCTTTTGGAGCCTGTTCTTGAACTAGTTCTTGTAGACCAGGCTGGCCTTGAACTCACAGAGATCTGTCTGCCTCTGCCTCCCAAGTGTTGGGATTAATGGCACGTGCCACCACCGTCCGGCTTCTTTCTCTAGAAAGCTTGGGGGGGGGGGCTGTGGGAGTTAGTTATTGAACAGGATTTCATTTGGGGCTGACTAGTCTTAAACTCACTGTGTAGTCCATGACTGGCCTTGAACTCCTGATCTTCTCCCCTCCCCTCATCTCTCTAGTGCTATAATGATGTGCACCACACCTGACAATGGAAGTTTATTAGTGTATGAGTTCATAGTAGTTTATCTTTCAGAGTGAGAGGGTTTATGTTAAAAGTGACTCTGTTAATTATAAAAAGATAATTATAAAAAGCCTCTCTCTGTTAAAACCATCAGACTGTTACCCAGGCCTCATTGTCCCACACCAAATTGAGATTTGTCTGATTTTAAGCACACCAATGGCAGTCGTCCTTGGTGGACACAGGGATTGCTGTTGTACTATTTTCAAAGCTCTGGAGATGATGGTGATGTGGGCAATCTATCTGACTGCCAAGTAATGGAACATACGGTAATGTGAATTGCTAGGATCATTTCAAGAAGGGAGCTGTTCTGATCCCTTTTTTGCAGAGGAGCCATGGGAATGTATTCCCTATGCTTCCACCTTAGAATTAGTTGTAAGCTGTCAGAACATGTAGAATAAAGAAAGGGTGTGGCTGGCACAGACTGGTTTTCGGGAATTGGTATTTTATTTAGATGTAGCCCACGGGAGGAGGTTTGGGGAACATTGAACTCCATCCATTGAAGAGGTGACGTGCCTTTTTAAGGCAGTGGACAGTTAGCTTAATATAAAGAAAGTATGGTTTTTCGTAGGGATAGGAAGAAGAAAGCACGTGGACTGCTCTGTGCTCAGGCTAGTGAGTATGTAATTGCTAACTGGAGGTTTGGACTACTAGAGCTGCATACAACAGGGCTACAACATGGAAATTAAGAATTTTGGGGCCATTCCAAAATTGTATTAAATTTAGACTAATTTTAAATTTTTTTCTTAATTTTATTTTGAGACAGGCTTGTAATCCAAACTGCTCTCCAACTTACTAGTCTCTCTTACTGAGCCCTAGGATTGCAGTGCTGTGAGCCATACCACTGCGCCTGACTAGAGCTCCAGGTTTTTGTGTGGAGAGTTATGTTTCTTTTATTTTTTTTTTTACTTTACTAATAAACAAGGGTTCTGAAGAGAAATATTAGCCATGGTGTGAAGAGGTTCTCTAGCTTGTCATTTGAGATGATTAATGTGTTAGATGGATGATGCCTAAATGCAGAAGCAGGGTCAGTCATCATCTGGGACCCTGAAACAAGATGCACAGCTCAAAGCTAACTCATCCTTAATCGAGTTGGGTGCATGGCTTCATGGACTCTTTATCCACATCTGAGAAGTCAGGGGAATTCCAGTACCTTGATGGATTTGTATCTCTTCTCTTCCTGAAATGGCTTTTGGGTACAGTGACCCTCATGTTGTATAGAAAGTTTTCAGGAAGGATATAGATAGATTATAGATACATCTATTAGAGAGGCTGTCTTTGTGATCCAACCTGAAGTGTCTTTACTATTTTCTGAGTGGGTCTTGACTCCAAGTTGTGAGTCCTTTCTGTCTTTTCTTTTAGTGAATGTGTAGATGAAGTAGAGCTTTCTTCACATTGTCAGAGCTGGTTGTTGTTCATGTGCACATTTTGCAGGGTCGGAAAGGTTGTGATGGATGGCATTTGCACTGCCAGCCTTGCTCTCCTGCTTCCCAGATTCCATAGCTGTGAAACTCTTGCTTCTTGGTGTGTAATACTTCGACTTCCAGTTCTGTTCTGTGGATAGTATTTTCCTAAAAACTCATCGCTTCTCTTAAAAAACTGGGTTTTACAGACAGTTTTAAAAAGCAGCCTTTACACTTCAGCTGTGAATCAAAAATAATTGCCCAACCATGCCATGTCAGATGTAACTCAGGAAAGTGGTCTGTTCTTCTTTCTGAAAGAGGTCTATTAAAACAATAACTTGGTTTACTTCTTCCACCTTTGATTGGCTGCCTTGGTTTTCATTACAGTCCAAAACATATTTAACAATAAATTACCCAGAGGTGAGTAGATTAGTTTTCATTCTTTTTTATGGTATAGGTGAAAAGTTTATTGTAGTAGCATGTTCAAGCTGGTCTTTCCAGATATCTACTTCCTCACAAAATATTTATTGAAAATGAAGTAGCGTATGGCAAAGCTGTTTCTGTTTGTGAAGACATAAGAATGTCTACCTAAATAATTTTGATTTATCTTCAAGTGTATGTACTCTCTTTCACTGGGACCAGAGTTATAGGCAGGGGCCACCATGCCTGTCTTGATGGATAATCTTTAGTAATTACTTTATCTAAATTTCCCTGTCTGGACATCGATAGTTTTTGTAGAGTTTCCTTTCCCTGAACAGAATCATTCAAACTTTTATTACGTTTTTTAAATTATCCGAAGAATGTTCAGAAAAAACCATCCCCTTAATGTTATCTATAATATAATATCACCCATAGGAAGGCTTTGTTTTTACTATTAAAAGGGGGTTGCTTTATTATTGATTTGTTTATATACATTTACCTAGCTCTTTATGTATGCAGTGATCTGTGGCCCCTGTTTTTGGTTCTTTAAAGATAAATGCCAGTTTTTTAAAAAACTTCTTTTTCTTTTAAAGACTGTGTGTATATCGAGAGTCGGCGACCAAACACACCATATTTCATCTGCAGCATTCAAGACTTCAAACTGGTAAGCATTTCCCATGCTCTGCCTCTGCTGCCGTGTGTCCTCTCTAGCCCCACAGGCTGTCCATTGCTTCTGCAGTGTTCCTGGTGTGACCACCAGTGTGGGTCAGTGCTACCTGCCTGCAGGCTGTGTGCTGAAATACAGCAGTTGATGGTTTCATCAGCTTGGTTTGTCCATTGTGGTAATGCTCTTTTATTGTAAACAGTGTTTCTGAAGTATTTACTGCTTTGGTGGCTTTTTTTTTTTTTTTTGACAGTCCCAGAGATACTCTGTAGTCTCTGAAATGGTTTCTTTGCGCTCAGTCATTCTTAAGAGCCTGAAGTTAAGTTTAGTTATTAACGAGTAGGAAATGTAAACCAAAAAGACTAGTATCTTGGGAGAGGCAGTGGTAGTGCATGCCTTTAATCCCAGCACTCGGGAGGCAGAGGCAGGCGGATCTCTATGAGTTTGAGGCTGGCCTGGTCTACAAGAGCTAGCTCCAGGATAGGCTCCAAAAACTACAGAGAAACCCTGTCTCGAGAAACAACCCCCCTCCCCTCCCCCCCAAAAAAGAATTTTGCTATGATGGCAGGTATGGACTATATCCTGGCCAGTTTTAAGGGTGTCCCAGGAGCAGAAGTTGGGAGAAGGGAATTTGGCTAGGGAATAAGGTTGTCTGGATAGTGCTTCTGACAAAATCCTTGGTTTTAGACTGTGATTCCCACATTTAGGGCTCAGAATAGGTCTGCTTGTAAGGCAGGCACACTCAGGCCAGGTGTGATGACACACTTTCAGTTCCAGTGCTAAGAAGCAGAGGCAGGTGGATCTCCCCCTGCCCTCCTTCCCTCCCCTCCTCCAGCTCAGTATTGTGTATGTGTTTACCTCACACCAACATGTGCACCTGTTTGTCAGACATTAGTATTTTATTGGATTTTTTTCAAAGATAATCTTTTTTAAGAGCAACACAGTTAAACAACATTATTTTTTAAAGTCCTTTGTTTACACAACACTTGAAACAGAATCATTGTGAACCATTTTAAGCATTTTGATCTTAGAACGGGATCTTTTTCTTGAAGATTGTGAACCACAGCCTACAGTTGTTGTTGTTTTTAAGATTTATTTTGTGTGCAGTGTCCTACCTGCATGTCTGCCTACAAGCTAAAAGAGGGCACCAGATCTCATTACAGATGCTTGTGAGCCACCATGTGGTTGCTGGGAATTGAACTCAGGACCTCTGGAAGAATAGACAGTATTAACCTCTGACCTGTCTCTCCAGCCCCGCAGCCTACAGTTTTAAGTGCAGAGCAATCCTAATCCTGTAACTTTCTAGACAATGTATTGGGGGTGGAGGGAGGGAGGGGGGAGGGGAGAGAGAGAGAGAGAGAGAGAGAGAGAATTAATTACATTTGTATCTGTGGCTGCTGTCTCCCAAATCCTTCATTACTTGAGAGTGTTTGTTTTTCCACACAATGTATGTGATATTTCAGTTTAAAGAATTAATACAGTGGGGCTAGAGAGATGGATCAGTGGTTAAGAGCACTGACTGCTCTTCAGAGGCCCCGGGTTCAATTCCCAGCACCCACATGGCAGTTCACAACTATCTGAAGATCTAGTTGCAGGGGATCTGACACCTTCACACCAATGCACATAAAATAAACCCTAAAAAATATTAATAAAAAAAAAAGAATTAATACAGTAAAGCAAGTCAATTGTGTACCTACTTTATAAGATAATATTTGTTCTTATTAGACTGCTTCTATGCTCCCTGGTTGTTTTACAAAGTGGCCTTGCAGCTTTATCTTGTAATTAAATGTTTTCTTTTTAGTTTTCTTGCCAATATGAATTCTTACCATTTTTGGAGATGTTTGTTCTTTATCTTTCTTTACAAAGATTTTTTTTTTACAGATACTGCCTGATACCTGAAACTTTGGGAGGTGGCCTTGTTACCAGAAGAGTTTATTTTGGTAGTGGCTACAGCTACTGCTTTCTTTGTGTTTATTTTCTGTGTATGTGTTTTTGCTAAACTAAGAACCAGAGTTCCGTGGAGAATATATAGCTTTGAAATAAAATTTCTCTCTCTCTCTCTCTCTCTCTGTGTGTGTGTGTGTGTGTGTGTGTGTGTGTGTGTGAGAGAGAGAGAGAGAGAGAGAGAGAGAGAGAGAGAACAGGTGCTTTCATGTTTGAACAGCATCTCTTAGGAAATGCTGATTACAGTATGGTAGTTGTGAGGTTCCTGCTGAGGTACCGTAATTGCTTAGGGTACTAGCAGCAATAAAAGTTAAAGCTTCTGTTGTCAGTATTAAAACATCAAAGCTATCTGCAAAGCAAGTGAGATAGAGGGTGCTACCTGTTGGGTCCATTTTATCTATCTATTTATTTATTTTTTAAATATTTATTTAGTATACAATATTCTGTCTGTGTGTGTGCCTACAGCCAGGAAGAGGGCACCAGACCCCATTACAGATGGTTGTGAGCCACCATGTGGCTGCTGGGAACCGAACTCAGGACCTTTGGAAGAGCAGGCAATGCTCTTAACCTCTGAGCCATCTCTCCAGCCCCCTGTTGGGTCCATTTTAAACCCACATAGTGCTTCTCTTTGAGAGTCAGTGTCTAGCACATACTTGCAGTTGTCACATGAGAATAGTAGAGATGGTGAAATATTTGCTCCTGAGAGAAATAGTTTTCCTCCATTTTCTTCTCTCCTCAGTTCTGTGTACTTCTTATGAAAAGATTGAGATGAGAATAATCAAGACTCCTTGCTCTGGTTTACCCAGGTTATAGAGGAAATATGCTTTGTCTCATAGAAAGTTTTTTTTTTTAAAGAAGAGATTGAAATTGATTTTGCCCATAACAGATAACATGGCAAAACAGAACAATGAAAAATGGCTTTAAAAAACAAAATACTAGCTTTGAAATATAGCATGATGGGTTATGTTAGCCTTTGGTTTGAGGTTATACTAAGAGATGTGCTGTCTTGTTTACATCAGCAGAAACAATCCTTGTGGTGCAGTAGGGTTTGGGGTATAAATAGGATGTATGCTGCTGGGATTATAGGACTGCTTTGTGGTGCTCGTCCGCTAATACTGCTAAAGAGAGTAAAAGCCAATGAACTGAGGCTTGGGGAGTGGGGAACCATCTACTAGTCACCAAGGCCAGGGTAATACTGGTGTGTTGAACTCCCAAAGCCCTGGGTAGTGTGTGACGCATTCAGTGTGTGAAAGGAAGAATGTTTGGACTTTGTGTGGAAGCCTGGGTTGTTTTCTAGGACTTGCTTCAGGGCTTCTTCAGAGTCCACGTCTGTGGTATTGAGCGTGCCTTGTTATATAAATTGCCTCTCATTTCATCCTCAGAAATGTCCAAATTTGGATGACTTTTTTCTGTAGGTGTAAGCTCCATGACTTCTTCTTTATCAAGTGTAAATCATCATAACATATAAGGCTGCTACCATCCCACACTGTAGGTAAATTTGTAGCCTATACTTACTTGCACAGGACTAGATGGAGGCCATGGTAGTGTATAGTAGTAACTTCTTTTTTGGGATGGGGATATAAGACTGGGTAGGGTTTCTGTATAACAGTCCTGGCTGTCTTGGAATTCGCTTTGTAAGCCAGGCTGGCCTGGAACTCACTGAGATCCGCCTTCCTCTGCCTCCCTAGTGCTGAGATTAAAAATGTGTGCCAAGGGGCTGGAGAGATGGCTCAGAGGTTAAGAGCACTGGTTGCTCTTCCAGAGGACCTGAGTTCAATTCCCAGCAACCACATGGTGGCTCACACCATCTATAATGAGATCTGGTGTTGACTTGTTGTGTGCAGGCAGAACACTATATACATAAAAATAAATAAATTTATTTTAAAAAAATGTGTGCCATGACAGCCCGTTGGAGTAGTAAGTTATTAACTGAGCCAGGTTTTTGAAGGTTAGGGGTCTTTATCCCTCTCTTTCCTTTCTCCACTTTGTTTGTTTTGAAAACAAACATAGGTTTATTAAAAAGTGAGAACTCGCCAGAATGAAGAATGGGAGGGGCTCCAATGGAGAAACACTCCAAAGATAGCATTTTGTTGTGGGTTTTTTTTTTTCTCTCTTCTTTCTTTTTTGCTTTTTTTTTTTTTTTCTTCTTCTTCTGGGAACAGGGTTTCTCTCTTGTAACCTTGGCTGTCCTGGAATTCATTCACTCTGTATACCAGGCTGGCCTTGGACGGCCACAGATCTGCCTGCTTCTGTCTGCCAGTGCTGTGATTAAAGGTGTGTCCCACCACTGCCTGGCCAAAGTAGCATTTTTAAGGGAAATAAATTATGTGTTCTGTTGAGAAACATTGATTCTGTTGGGTTATAGTCTTATAATTCACTTATTTCTAGGCCAAGAAAACTTGTTTAAATATATTAGAGTTATTCATGGAAGAAATAGACAAAAGGGGGTGAGGAGGTATTCTCTGGCAAGCAAAGTTGATAAAGTGTTGGTGTATGCTCAGAGGCAGGAGGAAAAGTGAGCAACTCAATAAAGATGCACTGTACTTTTCAGGACCAATATATATTGGTCAAGAACTCAAATAATAAATTCAGTTCTTGGAAGTAGTGGTAATGGTAGCAGATAGTGGCTTGGCAATCTGTGATCTTTGTTGACCTTGCGTGAAGAGATTAATTTCTTTGTAAAAAAAAAATGGATTTGGGGAAACCCGAGGCACTGTGGCAGTCTACAGAGAGGTAGAGCTGAAAGGATGAATCAAGAATTGCCTGAGCAGGTGAGAGAGCAGAGACACCAGAGGGTGCTTGGCGCAGCCCCTTCCTCTGACCTCACTGAGACCTGCGCCTTCCCACTAGAATCTTAGATCATTCTGCTTTTCTGAAGATGATTGGTCCACTTTGTCTAGATTGAGCGGAGCAAAATAACCTGAGATAGCATCTTCAGCTCTTTTCTCCTACCGGCCTCCAGAGGATTCTGGGTCACTTTGTGCGACCTAGTTTGTTTTGATGATTTTGTTTTTGATCATCAAAGTATATTTTATCCAGAATGCAGTTAAGGCAGGGCGGTGGTGGCGCATGCCTTTAATCCCAGCACTTGGTAGGCAGAGGCAGGTGGATCTCTGTGAGTTCGAGGCCAGCCTGGTCTACAAGAGCTAGTTCCAGGACAGGAACCAAAAAGCTACGGAGAAACCCTGTCTCGTAAAAACAAAACAAAACAAAACAAAAAAAAAACAAAACCAGAATGCAGTTAAGAATGTTCACAATCTGTTCCTCTCGCAAGCATTTGTTGCAAACCCTTTTCTCTGTTCATGGTTGAACCCAACAGAGGGCACCGAAGAAGTACAGAATGTTGTTTCTTCCCTCAGCAGCCTTAGATTCTAATTGGAGAATCTGTAGCATTAAGCATCAGCCATTTTTAGAGAACACTGGATAGGATTGATAGGGAGGAGGAAGACTTAATATTTTTTGTTCTGAAAGGAACTCTTGTTTTTACTAAAATTATCAACATTCTATAATCTCAATTTTAAGCATAAATGGAATAATTTTCTACCTAGAAGTAATCATGGATTTTGAGAAAGTTAACCCAGAGTATATTGTTGAAATTAGTTTGATTTCTTGTGCAATTCCAAGGAGTTGCAATACCTGGTACTAACTACCAGTTGTTTATTTCTAGGTAATATTCAGAGCTACTCTGTTAGTGTTCTTCCTTGCCTTCATCTGTACTTTAGAGAAAGTATGGTTTGGGTTCCTTAGGATTAAGTAATTGTAGGTTTATTTATATCAAATGAGTTTCCAGGAAGGATATGTATGTGTGTGAAATTTCTTTTTGAGTTTGTTCCCAGAACCCACAACCCACTCTAAAAACTTGTTACTTCTCATTGTTTTTTATTCCTGCATCCCCTGACAGTAGAGAAGAAGAGGGCTACAAAGAAATTCTTTCTCTTCAGCTGGGATTCTGCATACGAGTGAATCACCAGAGTTATGGACTGTACACAGCTGTTGTGATTGATGCATTGGCATCTGGGAGGTGGTTACTACACTTTAGTTGTAGGTCACTGCCACACTAGAATCTTCTTCTCAGTGAGCTGGGATGGGACCGGGAGTCTGCATTGGTTTGATCATGTGCAGTTCAGCATTTGGGAAGTGTCAATCTGGGCCTGAGATGAAGGTTGGTAGGCTACATAGGTTGATAGTTTGAATTTTGACTTCAGGTTGTCTGATTTCCATTTCTCTTTCATTAGTTGTCGTCTTTGATGAGCTTAGGCGGGTCAACCCATGATGTTGGGATATAAGGTCTGCCTTGTTTGTGACCTTGCAAGTAGATTGTTTTTAGATGCAAAGTCAGGCATTCAAATTGTTTAGCATAGGGCCTGCCCCTCAGATGTTGGTGTTGTGACATTAATGAATTCCTTATGCTATGATTTATTTTCCTTGTTCATTTAAAAACTTGATGTATAGTAGTTGTACATATTTAGAGTATGGTATAAACTGATTTCTCTTTTCTTTTCTCTTCTTTTTGGTTTTTCGAGGCAGGGTTTCTCTAGCTTTGGAGCCTGTCCTGGAACTAGCTTTTGTAGACCAGGCTCGCCTTGAACTCACACTCTGCCTCCCCAGTGCTGGGATTAAAAGTGTGTGCTATCACTGCCTCGCTATAAACTGATTTCTAAGGCAGAAGATGTTGCATATTGATTGAATTGATGCCAAACTCTTCTTCTAGAGGTCACACCCTTTTCCTTGCCTAAAATAAAGACCACCTACACTTGTTTTGTTTGTTAATGTGTACTCGGGTACTGGACGTATGTGCCAGGACATACAGGGCTGAAGGTCTTTGCAATGTAGTTATGTTCAAGAGACGTGAGCTAGAAGGATATTCTCTCATTTGGAATTGCATGGAGAAGTCAGGTGGGGGCTACTGTTTCCTGGCCAGAACCCACATCTCTTTAGTTACAGAGCAGTGATCTTAAAAGATGTTTTTCAGTCACCACATTCCTTTTGTATGGTGTGAATGTAATTTAGAAATGGACAGAGAAGCCTCTACCTCGGTAGAGATCAAAAGGAGGCTCTAGGGATGAGTAAGCCAGAGTTCAGTCCCCATCACCTCATTTCTCAGAAGTCTTTTTTTTCCTGTCAGCAGTGGCAGAGCAGGTGACTTGGAGCTAATGTTTTAATGGTATGTAATTATTGCAAAGTTGGATAATTCATTTTTCTCTTAATATAATTGGCTTTAAGAACTCCCAAGAAGTAATTGCTGTTTTGTTTAATTGTATGTATTTCTTTAAAATATTTACCTCTAAATATAATTTACTGAACATGTTATCTATGTGAAAATTTTCAAAGCAGGAAACTACATATTCTTTTTTTCTCTAAGAGCTTACAAAAATGTGAGCTAATGATATTTGTGGAAATCTCCTGTGCCAAGAATATTGCTGAAGTTTCACTCAAACTCCTTTCCTTACGACTGTTCGTGTGTGCGTTTGGATCTTTGTATTCATGACTAACTAAAAAAAGTGTCAGAAAAACAAAAACTACTGAGAAAATTACGGTAGATTCAGATGTCACCAGTGTTTTCTGGTTTTTGTGAATGATAATTTGCCCGGAGAAGGCTGGTTTTTCTTAAAATGCTTAAAATATTGTAAGACTTGAACTATTTGTATATTTAAAACAGGTTATTCCAAAGTGTTGAGAAATGCTTCGCTAGGTTCTTAAAAAATTGAAACCCTTAATTAGAATGGAGGAGGATTTGATACTTAAATTTGAATTCTGGTTAATTGAATTCCTGACTGAAAACGGTTAACTAGATATTTAGTTTTAATTTTTGTTTACTGTGAAAAAATACTGACTGTACTGCACACTGTAACACACAGTTGTATTTTCTACTTGGAGTTAGCTGTTTTTCTGGGAGTATTGGAGGTATGGTTCTAGCACCATCTATTGAGCTGGTAGGAATGAGAGTCTATACAGAATATGACCTCAAAGAATTACACACAGCAAGATACTAATAATGATGTGCTGTTATGTTAAAGTTTGCTTCTTTAATTCTTAAGTAACTGTAATAACGGGTTTTTAATATAAGTATTTGAATTTTGTAGATTTTTTAAAATAGTTCATTTAGCACCATATGAAATTGCTGTAGTTAGGCTTTTATATGTTATATGCTCTCTAATATTCAATGGGTGCAGCTGGGAGCTCTTGTCTGAGGTGTGTCTCTTCTTGTGCTCAAGGGACAGTGCTGGCTTTCAGAAGTTGCTTTGCATCCTTCTCTGCTGGTTTCGCTGTTTTCCTTTTAAAAAGACTTGTAGGACACGCTAAAGCTATCTTTGGTCCCTAGAAGAAATAATACCTCTCTTGAACTTGATATGGTTTGCCTGTTTATTTTCTCACTTGGGGACATTGTGAAGAAACTAAAGCTCATTTCAGTGCACTCCTTTGTCCTGCTTTAAGCTGCTGTCTCTTGAAGTGGCAGGGCTTTCTCTGGCCCCCCTAACCCTTGGGTGTTCCCAGCCTCTTAGCACAGAAACTCTTCTGAAAGCTCAGTGTGTCTGCTCAAGGCTCTCTCCTGTCTGACACTTTGGAATGCTGCTGTCACAGTGAGCGAAGCATGCTGCTGTTGCATCTTAGCTTGGTTATTTTGAGGGGCACACACCATACTCTAAAGATGGACCCCGATTAAAATACAGAGCCAGAAGGGTCGTGCAGGTGTTGACACTGAAATAAACAAACAGTTTTGACTACTGTGGAGAGGTTAACTCCATGGGGGATACAAATTCTTGATGATGTCAGTGGTTCTCTGCTTTTTAAGGATTCATGCAGACACCTGCTGTGTGCTGAGTGCCCCTAGTAACCAGGATGGGGGTGATGGGCACCTTAACTTAAAACTGTTTTCTCTTTTAGGTCCACAACTCCCAGGCCTGTTGCAGATCTCCAGCTCCTGCTTTGTGTGACCCCCCAGCATGCTCTCTGCCGGTGGCATCACAGCCACCACAGCACCTTTCTGAAGCCGGGAGAGGGCCTGTAGGGGTAAGGAGAATCCCGTTTTTAAAAGCTATCAGTATTTTATATCCCATAGGGTATAAAATAGGATATTACCTCCCCTCCCAGAGCCCCTTTTAAAATGTGCTGTATGATATGTGTTTAAAAAGAGTGATATGTACATGCACAGAGGATGTACAATACGGGACTTGCCTTACCCCTCTAGGACAGTTTCAGAAGTTAGTGGGGTTTGCTGGAAGGTATTTTGGCACCAGCAGAGAGCATGCTGGGCTGCTGCAAGGAGCAGGAGCTGGCAATCAGCAGCGAGTATGGATGTTGGCATCTGAGATGGGGGAAAGGGGGTAAGTTTAAGTCCAAGTGTGGATTGTGCATTTCCCAGGACTCATTTGTGACTCCAGGCCCAAGGATCTAAACTGTTTTGGCCGCTGCCCTCTTCAGGAGACACATTGTGGAAGGCTGTTCACAAACAGTGAGGCTTTTCTGTGTAGTCAAGAAACCCTTCAGTGGTCTGGGGTGGCTCTGCCTTTCCTGGCTGTACCCTGATAATTCCTCTGTGACTTGATGAGAAGATGCATAAGATGGAGCAGGATGTAGTGGTGGTGCTCCATGAGGGCATTTTTTTATGTGCTGTAGCTTCCCACTTGTGGACTGTGTGCTCACTTGGCTCTCTTTCTCTTCCTTTGTGGAGGACTTTAATGAAAACGTTTCTAGAAGGCAGGTGTTTATTATTTTGAACTGAGTACCCAAGACTGTTTATAGCTAATGAAGAGTCATCAGATTGGTGGGTTTAAGTTTGTAGTGTACCAGAAAATAATACAGGAGGGTAGTCATCTCACGTATACATAGATAGTACCAGGTGCTTCAACACATGATCAGTTGTGTAGGTGTATTGTACAATATTAGTGTCCTGGCGCTCAGTTCTCTGTGCAGGTTATAGCATGCGGTTTTGTGAAAGGGATTAGAATCTAGAAGCTCTGCATTTGTGACATGTCAATACGATGTAGATATGCAGAATGTACACACATCCTACAGTGTCGACAATGTGCTGGTTACTCTAGGAGTTGTGAGAAGACATAGAATGTCCGTGAAGAGCATATGTAAGTGGGTGCTGAAGGCAGAGGTGAAGATGTAAAATAGGGCTGAGGTCTCAGACTAGTTAAGATGTTTATGGAGTAGGCAGTAGAGAGCTTTTGAAGGCTTAGAAAAGAAATCTAATTGAGGTGTCTATTGTTTAAGAAGATTCACTTGGGCCGGGCGATGGTGGCGCATGCCTGTAATCCCAGCACTGGAGGGTTAGGGCTGTCATCCCTATGTAGGATGAAGAAGAACAAACCTATAGAGATTGCTATTAATAGTGAGAACAAGTGATGGTTAACATCTTCCCTCCTACTTCATACGTGTAATAAAACTAAGAGTGGCTGTTAAAATGTCACATTTATGTGTTTGATGTAGATTCCTATGTAGGTCTTGGGTTTCCTGAGATAATAAGCACACATAGCAGAAGGTAAAATCTAATTTTGCGGATAAAATCCTCAGTGCTGTCGAATTTACTTACATCTTTTTTTTTTTTTTTTTTTTTTTTGGTTTTTCGAGACAGGGTTTCTCTGTGGTTTTGGAGCCTCTCCTGGAACTAGCTCTTGTAGACCAGGCTGGTCTCGAACTCACAGAGATCCGCCTGCCTCTGCCTCCCGAGTGCTGGGATTAAATTTACTTACATCTTAAAGGGAAAAAATTCAGTGAAGTTTTGACTGCCTTCCTGGGAAACTTGAGTCATAGATGTGTATGGTTCCTTTATGTATCTGAGGAATATGGTTTGTCTTGTAGGCTGGTATTTTCTTGATTTACTCTAATTAATAAGATGTTACCCTTTAGACCCTTTTTATTTACTGTGGTACTTCCTAACCAGGGTTTGCTGAATGGATTTTAAAATTTGCCCACTATGCTTCTCTTTTAGGAAACTTTCTATGATAGCATTAGTGATGATCAGTATTGCTATTTTTCAGCATCCACTGAGGATTTAAATAAATTCATTATTCGTAGAATCCTTAGATGCCATCATCATTGTAGACTGGAGAAGAGTCAATAACATGATGATAAATCTTCCTTGAGTCAGATGATGCTGCCTGAGGCTAATTACATTGATTGTTCTTTAATGGTGCTTCGTGTTGCCAAAGTCATTCTTGCTAGATCCAGTTGGCAGAGCCCCCACCCCCGTGTGGGGCTCCCATGAATTCTGCAGGCATACAAATCTAGTAGAGAGTAATGACAGAACTGCTGGGAGAAAAAAATTGATTACAGGGTTTCAGACAATATCCTTAATGTTCCTTGTCATGATGCACCAGATGTCTGTGCTAATGAACTATTTTTGTTATTTAGTTTTTATAGGATAATATTTATTATATCATAATTTAGCTTTCTCTACATATTTAGGTATGTGAACTCATTGGATTTGTTTGTGTGTGTGTGTGTGTGTGTGTGTGTGTGTGTGAAACAAGTAAACAAGAGGAAGGAAGAGGAAGGAAGGAAGGCTCTTTTGGTTTGGATGTTTTTTAGCAGAAAGAATCATGCTCACGTAATGGTTGGGAGAAGTGAGGATGAAGGAAAGCAGAGGAACCATTCCCTCGGTTTCCACAGTGTGCTCAGAGACAGCTTCTGTCACTCCCGACCCCGATGATTTTCAAAGTGAACGCCATATGGCATCCTGGAGGAGGCTCGCTCCAAACAGCCCCAGTGCCGCCATTTCTAGGTGATTTAAACCCACCTTTGTTTCCTCTGCCCTAGATACAGCTCTGCCAGGGTTTGTTTGGGCTACATCCGTCCTCCTCAATGCTAGGAGACCAAAGCTGAGTTGGTACATTTAATTATTTAGATTTAATTTTGTAATTATTTACTTACTTTTTAAAAAAAGCCAGGTGATAGTAGCGCACATCTTTAATCCCAGCACATGGGAGGCAGAGGCAGATAGAGCTCTGTGAGTTTTTAGACAACCAGGGCTACACAGAGAGCCACTATCTCAAAATGAAAGACAAGGTCCTGCTGTGTGACAGCCATGCCTTGCCTTATCTGTGCAGTCTTTCTACCTCTGCTCTTCTGAGTACCACCACAGTTTAATACTTAAGAATTTTAGTCATATGCCGGGCGGTGGTGGCGCACGCCTTTAATCCCAGCACTCGGAAGGCAGAGGCAGGAGGATCTCTGGGAGTTCGAGGCCAGCCTGATCTACAAGAGCTAGTTTCGGGACAGGCACCAAAGCTACAGAGAAACCCTGTCTTGAAAAACCAAAAAAAAAAAAGAGAATTTTAGTCCTGACCCTTTGTGTGTTTGAGACAACTTCTGAGTGGCCAGCAGACATAATTTAAGACAGTACTGTGAGCTAGGTAGGCATGGTGGTAGCAGCACACATGTTAGTCCATCAGTCAGGAGGAGGTAGATCTCTACAAGTTCCAGGGCAGTCAGGACTACATAGTGAGACCGTGTCTCAAAAAGAAAAAAACGAAACACAATGCTGTCATATGGTTTGAGGAATTCTTGATAAGTTGCCTGCCACCAGGCCTGACAAATTGAGTTTAGTCCCTGGCACCCACACCTTAAAAACAGAAGATTAATTCTTGCAATCTGTCATCTGGTCCCTGTAGCAAGCCTTGGCACGTGTGGCCCACACACATGCATCCACACATGATAGATAACAATTTAATAATTGAGAATTTTAAAGAGCAGCAGTTTTAAAAATTTCGTTTTGGTGGACCCTAGCGTTCAATCATTGAGGAGGAGGAGTCGCCCCAAGAGACCATCTCTCATCACAGCTGATGTAAAAGCATGAGGATTTTATTAATTCTGTCATGACAGGACCTTCCAGCAGTCGGGAGGCTAGAAGACCCTGAATGTCTGTTACAGGCTATTTTTAAAGGGCAAAACCACAGAAGGAAGGGTTGTCTGGGGGTTGTTCTTTAACTATTGTGATTGACTTATTCAAAAGGGCTATTACCAATAATTGGCTGGAGAGCGGTTGCCAGATCAGATGAGGTAAGGGAAAACATCTGAGGGTCACTTTGCCCCTTTCTCAGTGCCTAAGTCAAAACACCAGGAACTGAGTCAATACCTAAGGGGTTATCTTACCCCTATTCAATAACTGAGTTCTATTTGGAGAACATTCACAAGGACTCAGGGAGATGATGAGCGTTCCCAACATTTCAGTACGTGTGTGGGCAATTGTTAGGTCCTTGGTTCCCAGGGGGGAAGGGGAGGAGCATTACTTCTGAGACCGAGAGTTGTCAGAAATGGCTTCAGAATTGTCTTAAAGTTCTACAGTTTCAATTTGCCCTTCCCCACCCAAATGAAACAACCCAGAAATAAACATTAGCTGGGCCCCGTGAGAGCTCCATAGTTAAAAAAGTGCTTACCAGCAAACCTGGTAACTTGAGCTCAGTTTCCTGAACCCACATCAGGGAAGGGGAGAAACAGCTTTTGCAAGTTGTCCTATCATACACAGACGACACACACACATTTGTGTGCACAGATAAAAACTAAAAAGACAAAACCCACCCACCAATGAAACTTCTGACTGATACATACTATAGTTTAAAAAACATTTTCCTAAACTAACAATTTGATTATCTAGTTGAACTGTGAGCTCAAGAAGATTTAATGAACTTTCTGAAATTGTGTGGTAGTTCTGTATGGTTGTATGCAAAGTTCTTTAGCTGTTTACTCTAAATTCTAATTAGTATATTTCAAAAAGAAAATAATCTAAAGGTAAGATTAGGGATGTAAATAAACCAGGTGTGGTTATGTACTTATCTAGTCCTACCAACCGCAGAAGAAACACAAGGGATTTCGCAAGAACCCACAAGTTCAAGATGAGTTCCAAAGATGGCATCATTAACGTCCATTCTCGGAAGATTCCTCTCTGGGTCACTTAGAACTTCAAGTCAGCCAGCTATGGTTAAGTTGCTGAGTGGTCGTTTTCCTCTTCTCAGGCTCTCTTGACACTATTTCTAGTTTATTCTATCCAGTAAGACAGCTCAGTGGATGAAGGTTCTTAAACACCAGCTTCATGTTCTGAGTTTTATCTCTGGAACCTACTGGTGGAAGGAAAGGACTGACTCCAGCAAGTTGCCTTCTGACTTCAGAATATTTTCTATGGCACGCATGCAGTGGCACATATGCATGGCACCCTCCCGCAAGGTTTTAAAAAGTTTTTTTTTCCATTTCATTTTTTTAATTCTCTGGAGTTCTATTCAAAATATCTTTGGGGGAGGGTGATTTTGAGACAGGATTTCACTGTGTATTCCTGACTGTTCTTGAACTCCTTTGTAGACCAGGCTTGAACTCACAGAGATCCACCTGCCTCTGCCTCTGCCTCCCTAGTGCTGGGATTAAAGGTGTGTGCCACCACCGCCCAGTTGAAAGTCTATTTTTACCATCCTCTAACTTCTCCCAAATCCCCCCTTCCACCCCACCTACCCAACTTAATGGTTTTCTTTTCTTAGTTGGGCCAGTAATGTGTTTCTCCTTGCAAACATGAGGACCTGTGAGGATCACCAGAATCTGTATAAAAAAGCCTAGACACCAGGTGGCATACACTTATATATCCCAGCCCCAAGAAAGCAGAGTCAGGCAGGTCCCTGGGGTTCATTGACCAGACACCCTAGCTAGTATGGTGAGTGCCAGGCTATGGAAGCCCGTCCCAACCAAAACCCAAAAATCCACGGTATGACTCCTGAGGAATGACAGCCAATTTTGGTCTTTGATTTAAACACAAACACACATTGAACCTGTGTGCATGCACAGAATTTCAGATTCTTATTTCCCTGGTAGTCAGTCTCCTGTATCCCATTGGATCTACCCATCCCTTTTCTGGAACAAGAAGCTAATGCACAGAAGACTCTGGGTTTCTTTGAGTTCCCTGCTCAGTGAGGGACTGATTAGGCCAAAGCCATGTCTTTCCACTAATCCTGTGCTCCTTTCTTTGACCCTGAAGCACGATTAGTAAAAGCTCAGAGACAGGTATTGGTGTTTAACCTGAAGACCAGAAAAGCAAAACGGCCAGTCACTGGTTCTTATCTCAACCCTAATTTGAAAATGGTGATCCTGCCTCCAGGAATCTCAGAATGAGACTGTGTCTGAGAGCTGTCTCCTCCCATTTTATAATCCTCTCTAGTACTGGGATTAAAGGTGTGCACCACTGGATTAAAGGCATACACTGCCAGGTTTCTATGGCTACTGGAATTAAAGGTGTATGTTACCACTGCCTGGTTTGTGAGGCTCATCAGTGGGGCTGTTTTACTCTGATATTCAGGCAAGCTTTATTTATTAAAATACAATGTAGTATGGAGCTGCGGGCTGCGTTCCTGCCGCCTGGCTCCTGGCTCCCAGCTAGTTTATGCCCTGAAATAATTACACGGAAACTGTATTCTTTTAAACACTGCTTGGCCCATTAGCTCTAGCCTCTTACTGGCTAGCTCTCACATCTAGATTAACCCATTTCTAATAATCTGTGTACCACCACAAGGTGGTAGTTTACCGGTTAAGATCCTAACCTGCGTCTGTGCCCGGTGGGAGAATCATGGCGACTGCCTGATTCGGCTTTCTTTCTCCCAGAATTCTGTTCTGTCTACTCTACCCACCTAAGGGCTGGCCTATCAAAGGCCAAGCAGTTTCTTTATTAATTAACCAATGAAAGCAACAGATAGATGACACTCCCATCATTATACAAATGAAATGCCACTACATGACCCATAAGGGATATTCTGGGGAAAAAATGTGTTCTTGACCTGTTGCTGTGGTAAAACACCCTGAAAAAGTTTAAAAGGAGGGTAAATTTTGGCTCATATAAGAATTTATCATTTGCTGTAGTTGGAAAACCATGACGACAGGATCTGGAGGCACCTGATTATACTGTATCCACCTTCAGGAAGCCAAGACTAATGAATACCATTCTCATCTAGCTTTCCCCTATTTATACAGTCTGAAACTCCAACCCATGAAATGGTGGATCTTCCTCCTTCAATTAACCTAACATAGATGATCACAGACATCCCAGAGGCATGTGTCCTAGTGATTCTAGCTTCTGTCAGGGTGACAAGCATTAGTAACCATTACAGGTGTTCATGTATTTGCTCCTGTACACCATTTATTTATTTACCTGTCATTTTTATTGTCTTATTTCTGAGACTCATTAGGTTGCTCAGGCTGTTTCTGAACTATTGAGCTCTCTCGTCATCATCTTCCTGTCTCAGCCTCCCAGTTAGCTTTGACTAGAAACACACAGCAACATACCTAGCTCATCATTTTTGTTAACGATTACATATTATTTTTATCTGTGTGGATATATCTGAGTGTATGTATGTGCATGTACATAGAGATCAGATCACTTGAAGCTGGAGTTTCAGGTGATGTGCCTAGTGTGGGTACTGGGACCTGAACTCATCTCTTTTAAGAACAAGCACTTTTAACCCTGTGCCTTCATTCTAGTTCAAGGCTGTCTGTTTGACCTTTGACTCTGTAGAGCGCTGTGCAGTGTAGAATGTAGAGCAGTGCACAGTGTAGAGCAGTACACAGTGTGGACTGTAGTGCACAGTGTAGACTGTAGTGCACAGTGTGAAGTGTAGTGCACAGTGTAGACTTTAGTGCACAGTGTAGACAGTAGTACACAGTGTGGACTGTAGTGCACAGTGTGGACTGTAGTGCACAGTGTAGACTGTAGTGCACAGTGTGGAGTGTAGTGCACAGTGTAGACTGTAGTGCACAGTGTAGACTGTAGTGCACAGTGTGGAGTGTAGTGCACAGTGTAGAGTGTAGTGCACAGTGTAGAGTGTAGTACACAGTGTAGAGTGTAGTGCACAGTGTAGAGTGTAGTGCACAGTGTGAAGTGTAGTGCACAGTGTAGACTGTAGTGCACAGTGTGGACTGTAGTGCACAGTGTAGAGTGTAGTGCACAGTGTGGAGTGTAGTGTACAGTGTGGAGTGTAGTACACAGTGTGGACTGTAGTGCACAGTGTAGAGTGTAGTGCACAGTGTGGACTGTAGTGCACAGTGTAGACTGTAGTGCACAGTGTAGACTGTAGTGCACAGTGTGGAGTGCAGTGCACAGTGTGGAGTGTAGTGTACAGTGTGGAGTGTAGTACACAGTGTAGACTGTAGTGCACAGTGTAGAGTGTAGTGCACAGTGTGGACTGTAGTGCACAGTGTAGACTGTAGTGCACAGTGTAGACTGTAGTGCACAGTGTGGAGTGCAGTGCACAGTGTAGACTGTAGTGCACAGTGTAGACTGTAGTGCACAGTGTAGAGTGTATTACACAGTGTAGAGTGTAGTGCACAGTGTAGAGTGTAATGCACAGTGTGGAGTGCAGTGCACAGTGTAGAGTGTAGTGCACAGTGTAGAGTGTAGTGCACAGTGTAGAGTGTAGTGCACAGTGTAGACTGTAGTGCACAGTGTGGACTGTAGTGCACAGTGTGGACTGTAGTGCACAATGTAGACTGTAGTGTACAGTGTGGAGTGCAGTGCACAGTGTAGAGTGTAGTGCACAGTGTAGAGTGTAGTGCACAGTGTAGACTGTAGTGCAGTGTGGACTGTAGTGCACAGTGTAGACTGTAGTGCACAGTGTAGACTGTAGTGCACAGTGTGGACTGTAGTGCACAGTGTAGACTGTAGTGCACAGTGTAGACTGTAGTGCACAGTGTGGAGTGTAGTGCACAGTGTAGACTAGTGCACAGTGTAGACTAGTGCACAGTGTGGAGTGCAGTGCACAGTGTGGAGTGTAGTGCACAGTGTGGAGTGTAGTGCACAGTGTAGAGTGTAGTGCACAGTGTAGACTGTAGTGCACAGTGTAGACTGTAGTACACAGTGTGGAGTGCAGTGCACAGTGTGGAGTGCAGTGCACAGTGTGGACTGTAGTGCACAGTGTAGACTGTAGTGCACAGTGTAGACTGTAGTGCACAGTGTAGACTGTAGTGCACAGTGTAGACTGTAGTGCACAGTGTAGACTGTAGTGCACAGTGTAGAGTGTAGTGCACAGTGTAGAGTGTAGTGCACAGTGTAGACTGTAGTGCACAGTGTAGAGTGTAGTGCACTCCACTGTTTAGAGACAGTCCTTAAAGAAATTTCTCAGGGCAACTCTATGTTGGTTGATAGTTACAGAGTCTTTTGGCTGTATGGTGACAAAAACTCTTCTTGAAATTTTTGTTTAATGAGTTAAGTAGAGTTTCTGGAAGTATCTCTAGCGTTGTGCTCACAGACAGGGGACTCTGGGCAGTAGTAGAAGAGTTGTGTGTGATCAGTTCTGTGGAGCCCAGATGTTTTCTCTCCATTACCCTGTAGTAGATTTTCTAGCAAGTTTTTATGGTAAGCTCAGTCATTACACAGAATGACTCTGTGACCTCATCTTTTCCTCTTACCCATCCCTTGTATCCCTTGCTGTGTTGTGTTCTGGGCCCCTCTTCCTCTGCAGTGGACACTCTCCTCCCTCAGAGTCCATTTCTTTCTCTCTTTGCTCTGCTGCTGGTCTTAGCTCTGTCTGCTCCAAGCCATGTTTTGGGGTGGGGAGTTGTTTATGGTTTACATTTGAAATGATTCTTCCATGGCAGAGGCGGTTAAACCACACATTTCACTCTTAAGATTGTAAAACCATCTCACTCCTGGTTGGAGTATTCGTTCTGTGATCAGATGACTCGGTTTCTTCACTGTGAAACAACAGCAGTGATGGATTAATTGTCCTAGTGTCATCCTCAGGGATTACTACTCCTTCTAAGATGTGGAGTCAGAGAATGCAGGTTGGTCAGCCACCCGACTGACGAGTACAAGAATATTTGTTACAAGTGGGAAAGTCTCTTGAGAGCGCTGTGGATGTAAAATGTTCTAAGTCCATCCCAGGACTGCCAGGAGAGTTGCTGTTTTCGTTCTCCTAACTTCCCCAGCATACAAACTAAGTATAATCTTTGTGCTTACATCCCACATACAGTTGTGAAAGGCATTTATAAATTAATTTCAAATGTCAAATCAACAGAATTCTCAATATCAACATTAGTTCAGTTAGGGTAGCTGCTAGTATTTTATTTTATTTTTTTTATTTTTTTCTGAAGTAGAATATATAAAACTGATGGTTTTAGTCAAATTGTTGGGAGCAGCGTGCCTGTGTCGTGTTGTTACCACACAGTTTCTTCTGCTGCTTTGGTTCTGTTGCTCTTTATTTTCACCGTTGTTGATGAGTATCCCTTTGTTGGTGCATGTGTATCTTGCTGTGAAGTGATTTAGCCTTTACCTGGTTGGTCCAGCCTCACTGACTGGCTTCTGACCACTAGAGTGGTGCTTCTGTGTATAAGCTTTAGGAGTTTTTCCCCTTTTTCTTTTTTTTCTTTTTCTCTTTTCTTCTTCTTCTTCTCTCTCTCTCTTTTTTTTTTGAGATTGGTCTCTATGTAGCCCTGGTTGTCCTAGAACTTACTGTGTAGGCCAGTCTAGCATTGAACTCACTGAGCTCCACCTGCCTCTGCCTACCAAGTGCTAGGTAAGGGTGTGCACTACTACACTTGGCTGTAATCAGAAATCATTTTTCCCCCCAAGACAGGAATTCTCTGTGTAACAGCTCTGGCTGTCCTGGAACTTACTTTGTAGACCAGGCTGCCTCGAACTCACAGAAATTCTCTTGCCTCTGCCTCCTGAATGCTGGGGTTAAAGGCATGCTTCACCACTGCCGGGCTATGATCAAATTTTTAATTGCTCTGAACTTTGTTAATGGAGTTAATTATCAAACAATTTGTTGATCAATTTAAGATTCACTTTGAAGTGAAAGTAATTCCCCCACTCCACCCGACAGATTCAGCTTTCAGTGCCCCTGACATGATCCGGCTTGGCTGCTTAATATTGTCTTCTTGCTGTATTAGGAGAAGCCTGTGGTTTGTAGTTTTTGGTTGCAAAACCTGTTTGTTGAGAGGTTGAGTTGAGAGATTGTTCCACTAATAAGATAGAATTAAAAAGCACATTTAAAAAAGAATGGAGTGGAGTTTGGGGTTTCTTTTGTATATGGTACTGTGACTGCAGCTGCCATTTCATGGTCAGTCCTAACTGACACTATCGAGCAGGCTTGTTAACAAACAGGTGGGAATGTACAAACTTTCTGGTGCATGGTTGAAATAATTTCTAGGAGAAATGGGGAGCAGCTGATCACTGATAAACTGATTTAAGCTGTATAAACTGAAAGACTAGTGTGGTTACAGCGGGCCAAGTAGGAAGACACATGCAGCGAGGTCAGGGATTCTCTGGAAATGGATGAAAAATGACAAAGACTCCTAGGCTACAGTTTGAGAAATCAGGTGTCAGGAAAGTGCTGCAGTTAAATTTTTGATGTTGTCGCTGAGCTGTAAGGCTGAAGATAAAACACACTCCTTTCTCTGAAACAAAATCAACACAGTCCTGGAAAGGCTGCATTATTAAGGGGTGGCTCACAGGGGCTTTGCCTGCTGGTGATTTGTCCCTGGCATAGGGAGATTTGTGCGGGGTGCTTTGTTTTGAAATCGCCAGTAGGCTGGTGGGTCCCTTTGGACAACTCCTTTCTAATTCACAGTGCTCTCGAGCAGATCTGTGATTTTCTTTTGGTAAGTGCCTTTGTATGTTTTTTTTAAGTTACTGCTTGAGCACACACACACTCCCCACTACTTACTTATCTTTGTTTTCTCTTTTGCAGCTGTTGATGCCTAGCTAACAAATTATTTCAACGATAACCTTTGCAAACCCACATGCGTTGAGCATATTTCATTACCCTGCAGCACTGTTGAAGCTGTGTTGAACTGTAAATTCTTTCCTTATGATAATTAAGTCAAAGCTCAGTCTGGCTAGACCTGGTGGTACAGGCTTGTCTTCCCTACTGTTTGGGATACTGAGGCAGAAGGGCCTGCAAGTTTAATGGCCAGGTTTAAAGTGAAAGGTGGGCTGGGAGGTAGCCCAGCTCAGGGTAGGGATGAGGACTATCCTGCGTTGTTTGTGTGCTGTTAGAAGAAGCCAAGGGTAGAGGAGAAGAGCGCATGAATATCCTTGGCCACCACTGTGGGTCATAGCCAGGCTTGTCAGGCAGCAGAGCAACTGCATCTACTCGGGGAAGCTAGAATCTTCTCTGTAAAGGGAGATAGAACTGGCAGTGTGGTGATCATGTTTTTTGTTTGTTTGTTTGTTTGTTTTGTTGTTTTTGGTTTTTTGTGAAGGTAGCAGTTTCTGAAGGCCTTTTTGTTCTAACCCTCCAAGGACAAGGCTGAGTAAGAGACAGCTCCAGCAGAACCACAAGACCAAGCCCAAGTCCAGTACAGAAACATGGTTGACTACTTTAGACAACTGCTCAGATTTAAAAGCCTTTTTCTCTGCTGTAGAAAGGAGCTGGTTCAGTGGGAAGGCAGACTCGTGAGGAGAAGAAGAAAGAGACTTGAAATCCTTGAAATCTGTGTGTCATAAAGCAGTGGCGGTGGTGTATATGCATGGCACTTTACCTGTGAGTGTGCAGCTCCTGCAGGGAGGCTCTGATATGTGGGGGAGCTGAGGTTTTCCTGGACAAGTTGACCCAGGTCAGTTTTGTGTGATCAATGGGATGGAATGAGCAGTGCAACTTATAACATTGCCAAACCTATCCCTAGAGCTAGAACTTCCTATGCTGCCCACTCTGGACCCTTGGAGATGCCTTTTGGTCTGCCTGTTGCCCATGGTGGTGGGTGGGTACAGGAGTGCCTATTTTCTCTTGTGTGTTGCCTTCCACATGGCATCTTTTGTTGTGTTACCTTCTTTTGCAGTGTTTTTGCAGTGTGTTGTGAGCTCTTCTCACTGCCAACCTGACTTTAGAATTTAAATGCATTGGTCGATGAAGTAAATGGAGGAAACACATCCAGGTGGAAGAGTGCGGTAGGATGGCTCCTGTACAGTTGATCTAGCACATGTTCCATGACTGCAGCTTGCTTTGTTAGACTGTTCTGGTTGGATTTGGAGTGCTTGTGAGTGTATTCTTTTAACTGAGGAAACACGTCACCCGCTCAAATTTACAGACGTCTGAGAGCTAGGCTCTCCGTGTCCTGTTCACTACTGGGATGAGTGACTCTTCCCTTGCTCAGCTAGTATGGAATAGGATTACCCCTCATAGTGTCAGAGCAAGAAGTTGAGTGAGTTTTTTTTTTCTTTTTCTTTTTCCCTTTTTCAGGGAGGGAAGGACTTAAGCCCCAACTTTTACTTTGTTTAATTTTTTTTTTTTAATTTTTTGAGTGAGTTTTCTGAAAGATGACCTGAAATATTTTCCATCCCCTTGGTTTCTAGTTTGGGTTATAGTATCAGGGACCTGATTAAGCAAGTTTGTCAAAAGTAGACAATTCTCAGATTAAAAGTGTACTTCGTTATGAATTAAATGGTTTAAGCACTTGCTATTTTAACTACTGATAGAAATAGTGGGAGGTGAAAGCCCTTTGTACTGACACATGCCTCGGTTTTCTGCCGTGTTCAGTAATGCATGTGGCCTTGGGATTGCTGAAGTTGACGTTTTCTCTGTGGTCCTGGCACGGTACACTTGAGTGTTACCAACCTTGAATATTAGCACCATTTCTATATATGTCACCTGTTTCATCAACTCTGAATGTAATTCATTTTCTTACTCAAACTGGCTTTCTTCCAGTGCTGGGGATTAGTCCCAGGATTTTGTGTATGAGCTAGGCAATTGCTTTATAGCCTAACTTACCACGTCATCAGCCTTCTGAGTTCTCTCAAAGGGAGATAGAATGTCAGTATAGTTCTCAAGTCTTTGTCTTATTCTGACTTGCATCTGAGTTGTTTTGTAGCTGAGTCAGCTCTTTTCTAGGCCAGTCTTCAGCCTCCTGAACTGAAGCTGTATTGCATCTGAGGTCCTCGTGCGATGGAGGCTGCTCCTGATGCTCTGGAAAGAGCGGCTGTACTCTGTGCAGTTGTTCCTTAGTGGTTACTCACAGTAGCTGTTGATGGATACTTTTCCTTCGCTCTTTCTTTTTCTCCTTTACAATTTTTAAAAGATTGATTTTATTTGTATGTGTTCTTTGCTTGCTTACATGCCAAAAATTCACAATAGAATTCAGGCTCACTTGGTACTTGCAATTTTAAGTCACTTCTCCAATGCAGGGATTAGACTCATGTAGCACTTTACTTTGCCTGGCCTGGCAGGTTATTTAAAAATTTTAAGTATGTGGTTGTTTTGCCTGTGTGTTATGTCTGTGTTTCATGTGTGTTTTGGGTGTTGGATCCTCTGGAACTGGAGTTAGATCTGGTTGTGAGCCAACATGTATGTACTGTGGGCCAAACCCAAGTCCTCTATAAGAGTAGCCAGTACTCTAAACCACTGAGACATCTTTTCAGTCCTGACAGAAGCTTCTTATACACAGGCCTGGCTGGTTTTCTCTCTAAAGATCCAGTTAGTAGATATTTTTAGTTTGTTTTCCCAGTGGTTGCTGTTCACTTGGCCATACATGTTCTATACACTCAAAGCCCAACTATGTGTCTTTGTTCAGAAAATACTGAGGAACTAATGCGAGCTTGATGGTGGTTTGCTTCTTCCTCTCCTATTGCTCATGCTGCTCTAAGGATGGAGCTGTGCTTGTGCAGTTAGTGGAGAATTATCTTTCCTGTTTTGTTTTAAGTTAGTGAGGTGTTTTTTGTCTTGTATTTACTTATGTATTTATTTATGGTTTTTTAGGACAGAGTTTTTTGTAGCTTTGGAGCCTGTCCTGGAACTAGCTCTTGTATACCAGTCTGGCCTTGAACTCACAGAGATCCACTTGCCTTTGCCTCTGCCTCCCAAATGCTGGGATTAAAGGGGTGCGTCACCACTTCCTGGCTAAACTGGTGAGTTCTTATGCCTGTACTATACCTATGCTCTTTCCCCTTTTCCTTGTTTATTTTTTTAATGTCCTAACAAAATATTCACTGTAGCTGAAGTGTCTTTATCTGCTTCTAATGAAAGGTAGGCTTTTTTTTTTTATCTCAAATTTAGCAAATAGTTACTGATATGAGAACTACCTTAGCACTTTTTTGTCACGAAATGTTTGGTGCCCATTTAGGCAAAGGAAGTTTGCTAAAAGTAAACATTGTAGTTGACATTGTAGATGATTTTTTTTTTTTTAAGACCAGACAGCTGTTGATAATACGTCTTTGTTTCCTGGGAAGTGAGGATGGCTCTGTGCCATTAAGTATTTACTACTGAAGAATGCTCAGAAATCTTATTGACATTTGTTATTAGGAGTCTTTTATTATTTTTGGAAGTTTTGTTTATATTGAAACACAGTAGATTTTAATTAACCATGACACAGTTTTCCAAATTTTAAGAAATAGTACTTATAGCTGGGCATTGGTGGCACAGCCACCCAGCACTTATAAGGCAGAGGTAGGTGGATCTCTGTGAGTTCAGGGCCAGCCTGGTCTTCCGCAGGAGTTCCATAACAGTCAAAGCTGTTACACAGAGAAACCCTGTTTCTAGAAACAAAACAAAACAAAAGGATACTACTTATTGATAGATTTATCTAGAACCAGGGTAGTATTTCAGTTTGTGTTCTAAGTTTTATTCATTATTAATTCAGTTAATACACTATTGGCTACGTTGTTACAAGTCTTGAGCCCAGTGTGATGGCTTGCAAATCCACTCCCAGCCCCTTGGGAGACTTGGCAAAAGGATCAGAGTCTGGAAATCTGAGGCCAGCCTGGGCAATATAGTGAGGCCCCCATCCAGAAAACAAATAAGAATGAAAAATCACCTGCAGTTTCTGTCTCTCTCTCTTTTTTTTAAAAAAAGGAAAGGAAAGTGCTTGTTGGCCTTATAAGTGTGGCAAATTCTCACTGTAAACAATCTTAATTTTGGCTTCCCTGGTTGACTGGTGTTTTGTTTTGTTGATCTTTCTACCCAGTGGTGTATAGACTTTGTGCCATTTGTGAGTCTACATCTCTAATTCACATTGTGTTTTATATATAATTGTGATGAGGTAATTTTAATTCACTGCGAAGTAGATTGTTCTTGGAAAAAGGAGACCCAGCTGGCTTCTAATTCTACACTGGCTAGCTGTGCTACTGAGACAAACTATTTAATCTGTTAGGGCATTGGTTTTCATAGCTGTCAAATCGAGATAACACTCATTCTGCTTTCTTCTCAGGGTTATTCTCACGTGAAAATAATGCTCTGTGATGCTGTGTTTTGGAAACTTCACAGTGATAAATAATGTAGGCATGTGGTCTTTCAGGTTGTGTCTGTTCTTACATAAACAGGGTGTGCCGGCATGGTAGCAGGATGGCACAGATGGTCCATGGGTTCAGGCTCCTGCTCTCTGCTCTGATATCTTCAGTGTGTTGTTTTCTTTTGGAAGGTCTCATCATGGTCACAAATGGCTACTGTAGCGATAGCTACCATGAGATCCAATTTTTTATGCTACTGTGACTCAAATGTGGCTTACAGATTGAACTGCCAGCAATCCACCATGAGATAAGTGCAGAAATGGAGAGTAACTGATTAGAAACTGTTAAAGCCAGTTGGTGCTCCTGCAGGGCTTTAATTATACTGTGCAAAAACATTGCTCTGCAGTGGACTCATAGACACTGGCTCTCCACAGACAACTGGCTAAAGGCAGGGGGATAAAGGCCAGAATTTTTCAGTAGCTTGGCTGACACTGGGGTGCTTGAGTATTGATTTGGCTCTTCCCCGGTACTATAGCAGCTCTGGTACCGGGGAAAACGATAGCTGAGTAGGAATCAGCACTGTGTGCCGTGATTGGACCATTCTGTAGAAGAATCAGCACTGTGTGCCGTGATTGGACCATTCTGTAGAAAAATCAGCACTGTGTGCCGTGATTGGACCATTCTGTAGAAGGAACAGCACTGTGTGCCGTGATTGGACCATTCTGTAGAAGAATCAGCACTGTGTGCCATGATTGGACCATTCTGTAGAAGGAGCAGTGGGCTGCGTTCTTGCCGCTCCCAGTTGCCTTGCTAGCTTATGCCCCTAAATAACAACACACAAACTGTATTAATATAAACACTGCCTGGCCCATTATATCTGACCTCTTCTTGACTAACTCTCATATCTTGCTTAACCCATTTCTAATAGTCTGTGTAGCACCACAAGGTGGTGTCTTACTGGGAAAGATTCAGCATGTTTGACGTGGCGGCTGGCTCCATTGCTTCTGACCTCACTTCCCTTCTTCCCAGCATTCTATTCTGTCTACTCCACCCACCTATGTTCTGACCTGTCAGGCCAAGCAGTTTCTTTATTAATTAACCAATGAAAGCAACAGATAGAATATGACCTTCCCACATCATTTTGATAGACATACGACCTTCCCATTCAGCGTGGAACTAGATCCCTAAACGCAGCACTCCACCCAAATAGTAATAGCCACAGGAGTTACAGCCATTTTTGATATTAGAAAAATTTTAGCCCACACTAAAAACATGCAGGAAGTACTAAAAACAGAGTAGAATTAGAAAGAGACTGTATGGTTTTGTTTGTAGAAATTAACATTTTCAACAAGTTCTGTATATTGGTTTATTTTAAAGACTTAGTTTATCCTCATGAGCTAACTTGAATTGTTTTGATTCAGTTAAGATGTGGAAAGATGACTTTAAAAGGTTTGAAACAGCCGGGCGGTGGTGGCGCACGCCTTTAATCCCAGCACTCGGGAGGCAGAGGCAGGTGGATCTCTGTGAGTTCGAGACCAGCCTGGTCTACAAGAGCTAGTTCCAGGACAGGCTCCAAAGCTACAGAGGAACCCTGTCTCAAAAATCCAAAAAAAAAAAAAAAAAAAAAAAAAAAGGTTTGAAACAGATACGAACCTCATGTAATCTTGCATGAAATGCATTAGGGTGAAACTCATTAAGAGTGAATTTAAAGACAAGTTCATGAGAATGCAGTGGTGCTGGGTATAGTGGCATATGCTTGAAATTCTAGACCTCAAGAGATGGAGTGGGACGGCCATGAGTTCAGTACCAGTCCAAGCTGCCTTGTGAGTTCCTGTCTCAACCAAAAACCAAACAAGGGTAGAACCTGGTGCTTAACCACACAGTTAGGGAATATTTACGTTTGTAGCACTGGCATCTTTTATCTACTGCACACAGTGCCTTTATGGTGTCTGAGGCATAAAACTCTCCTTTACCCTGGTGGAATTGTTCTTACAGGTGTATGTCCCCCTTCCCTGCATTCTCCGCTTAGAAGAACTCTAGCCCTTGCTTCTTCTTCTTTTTTTTTTTATATATATTTTCTAAGCCCTTTGTGTTCATACAATGCAAACACCCACATAAAGCGTCTGTAGTGTGTGAATCCCTATAGTGTGCAGCCATCTCCTAGGCCCAGGAGGACTTTACTGTTCCCTGGTAGCGGCAGCCCTTCCTTTCCCCACAGAACTAACTACACCTTGACTTAGACCAGTAATCTATGGCTCATTATTGAGTGTGGCTTTCTAGACACTAGGTTTTCTTGGTCTATAATATGTCTTATAAATATGTTACATTAATAATCTGTTAAGTCTTCCCCTTCCTTTTGTTTTAGTTGTTGATACCAAGGCACTTGACCAGGAACCTTGTGCCATCTGAATGTCACTGTTCGCACAGTGCCTGTATCCTCTGCATTTCCTGTAGCTTGATCCAGCTATTGGGTAGTCTTAAGACTGATCTATTTGAGCAGAAGCATAGTTAGTTTTCTTAGTCGCTGCCCTATTGCTGTGAAGAGACATCATAGCCATGACAACTCTTAAAAAAGAAAGTATTTATTTGGGGCTGGCTTAGTTTCAGTGGTTAGGCCACCATTATCCTCATGGCAGAAAGCATGACAGCTCTCAGGTAGACAGTGCTGGGGAAGAGCTGAGAGTTCTACATCCTTATCCACAGGCAGTGTGAGGAAGAGAGAGTCACTAGACCTGGCTTGGGCTTCTGAAACCCCAAAGCCCTCCCCTAGTAACATCCTTCCTCCAACAAGGCCACGCCTTCTAATAGTACTACTCCCTGGTGAGCAAGCATTCAAATCTGTGAGCCTTTGGGGAACATTTTTATTCAAACCACTGCATTAGTGAACTATATTTTTTGTCAGGAGCCACAAAGCTGATTTTATTTACTTATTTTTCTATCCACCTTTTCCTTAGGAGTTGCAAAAATGTAGGTCTGTTTCGTTTTCACTTATCAGCTGGAGGGAGTTTCTGTGGCAGTGCACACAGGGCTCCTGCCAGCCAGCACTTCTTAACCTAGGTGCACAGGAGAGACCATCCTCCTCTTTGTTTAGTGTTTCCAGATACTACATTAGAACTTGAAACCCTTAATCCTTAGAGAAGTCAGACTGCCCCATCATAATGTAGTGGGGTGCCACTTGGAATTGCTCCTGAGTCTTTTTGATAGTTGGAGCTTGATAGGTTTTTCTTGACTGCATATGTAGGTATTCCATTCTCGCAGATGCCTACTGCAGAATCCCTTTTCCACAAAAAATTCTAGTTTTTTTTACTGGGAAATGATATTTCAAAAGCATAATCTAGTTTGGGTTTCATTGCTTCTAGGCAATGATTTGTACATGAACAGTGTGAAGCTGCATCTGACTTAAGGGGCACAACTGTCAAGTGCACCTTTTCATCATAGTAACGCTCCTCCCTTCAGTCTGAGATCACAGACAACTGAGACAGTTGTTCTCATGCTCTCATCTGCCCGAGAGTATGGTGTGAGCGGTAGCTGCTCATGCTGCAGCTCCCAGTGCTCAGCATTGTAGAAGGTTAGCCAGGCAGGGTGGTGCACTCCTTACTTACCAGCAAAGCCATGTTTTCATTTGATTCAGAACATTGTTCTCAAAGCCCAGTGATGATTTCTCTCTTAAAATTTGTGCTGCCTTCACCTACATGCATGAATTTTTCTCAAGTCCAGTGATGTTAGAGAACATTGGAGGCTGATCCTGAGCTCCTGATCCTCCTGACTATACAGGAATAATCCCAAGCACAGGAATCACAGTCATGCACAAACAAGCTTTTGCCCATCCCTCTCTCCTCATCCTTCTCCTTTTCTCTTTGATTCCAACCCCCCCCCCATGTGCAGGTGATACTCAATTGAAATCCTCTTGTAATCTTAAACAACAGGATTATAGAACCACACTGCCATATCTGGCTGTTTTGTTTTGTGTTCCCTTTTTTAAAAAATGAAAGTTATTACTATTATTTTTGTGTGTTGTGCATGTGCCCTGTGACAGAGCATGCACATGGGATAACAGAAGTCAGAGAAATTCCTTCCTTCTTCAGTGTTTTAATTTTCTGTTTATTCATTTTTTTTTTGTTTCTGGGTTTTCATTTGTGAGTTTTTGCTTCATTTCTAGTGTAGGCTCATTACTGTGTGAGGCCATATATTTGACACTGCCTTTGTTTTAAAATTCTGCATTATATTTACTTCTTTTGTCATGTTTGAATACTTGACATGGTTTTCTCTTTGTTTCTTCATCATTACAAATACTGTTTTGCTCCCCCTTTTTTGCTTATAGTTACATTATATGAAATTAACCTCAATATTTTTGCTCTTTTAAAAATTATTAATTACTGACTTGATTTTATTTTGGAAAAAAATCTCAGTGTTTGTAAAGTCCACATTAACTTTTTTTTTTAAAAAATTATTTATTATGTATACAAAATTCTTTCTGCGTGTATGCCTGAAGGCCAGAAGAGGGCACCAGACCTCATTACAGATGGTTGTGAGCCACCATGTGGTTGCTGGGAATTGAACTCAGGACCTTTGGAAGAGCAGGCAATGCTCTTAACTGCTGAGCCATCTCTCTAGCCCTGATTAACTTGTTCTTCACAGCCCTCAGCTTCCCCAGTACTGAGCTTTACAGTTCTGCTCCACAACACTATGTTTTTCTTGGTCCTTTTTTTGGTAAACTTAATTTTCCTAAATTTTTAGACCTTTGTGGTTGATTAATATTATTTCCTTTTAATTTCAGAATTTTCCTTAGTTGTTAAAAAAACAAAGGAACATGGCTGGAGAGATAGCTCAGAGGTTAAAAACACAGGCTGCTCTTCCAAAGGTCCTAAGTTCAATCCCAGTGACCACATGGTGGCTCACAGTAATTCGTAATGAGATCTGGTGCCCTCGTCTGATGTGCAAGCAGAACACTGTATACGTAATAAATACATCTTTAAAAATATAAACCTTAAAAAGCAAACAAAGCCAGCTGGTGGTGGCATACTTCCTTTAATCCCAGTGGCAGAGGCAGAAAGATCTCTGAGTTCCAGGACAGCCAGGACTAAAACTATCACCACCAAAACACAAAACAGCAGTAATAAAAGTGATGGCTGAACTGATTTCCTGTTGTTTTTTTTTTTTTTTTTTTTTACCCTTTACTTTTACTGGGCATTTCTTTTTCCTTGAACCTTTTCCCCGTTTTACTGAACTTTCCATTGTTAATAGCTTCTTCCTGCAGTGGAGCCTTGCCTGTGTTAGAGTTCCTAACTGGCCAGACTGTGTCTGCTTCTTCAGCCTTACTCCATCTACGCTGTCTGCCTGGCCAAACCCTCCCTCCTCTCAGCACATTGCCCCCCTCCTTACCTGTGTGGGGAGTTCTTCCTAACTGTGTCATATTCCCCACGCTTGGTGGTTGATGGGAATTTGGTCTGTCCTTGTAGAGTCTGTGTTAGTTAGCGTTTGTGTTTGTTTTGTTGTCAGCACGAGTTTATTTGACTTACCATTGATGTATTTATAAGTGAGGAATATCTGCAAACTCTCCTGTCCCTGGAGCTATCCTCTCAGTTATCCAGTATACATGACGTGTTAGTTTTTATTTAACCTCAGGGTCACAAATACTGATTTCTAAATCTTTTTTAAATAATTTATTTAATTTTTATGTGCCTTGGTATGAGGGTGTCAGATTCCTTGGCACTTGAGTTACAGGCAGTTGTGAGCTAGCATGTGGGTGCTGGGAATTGAACCTGGGCCCTCTGGAAGAACAGCCAGCACTCTCAACCACTGAGCCATCTCTCCAGCCCCTGATTTCTAAATCTTTACATGCTATCTGTCATGACTGCCAGCATTCCATCATAAAGCCACGAGGGAGGAGCTAGGTACAAAACACAAGGCCAACTCAGACAAAGGAATACTTTATCTATTCACCATGGCTGCCCTTTAATAGCCCAGCCCATGCCAGGTCAGAGCATACACACTACTTTCTGTGTCAGGGATGATTTTTACAAGAGGCCTTCGTAGTCTTATTTTCTCAAGTAGACAGGCAGAGTAGTGTAAGACTGACAGGTGATGAGACTGGTTGCCAGAACTGGTTCCTTGGCAGCAGTTTTATATTAAAACTTTGAGTATCCTGATTGTTACAGAGTATCCAAAGTAGAGAAGCTTAAAAGAGTTAACTTTTCAGGGAAATTTTACATTGAGCCAAGGGAGGAACTTTTGTTATTTTGTTATTGTTCCTTTTAAATATATTCATCTGATGTAATATTCCATCAAACGATTAGAACTTGAAATTTTCAATTTTCAAGTATGCGCTTATGCCATTATAAATTTCATAGAGATTTGGTGTATATGCACACATGCTAACATTTGTGAATATAATTGTAGACTTCAAGTAGGAAAAAATCTCTAAGATGTATTCATTAGATCAGTCTTATTGTTTGTTTTGTGTAAATATATCAAGTATCATTAATACTAGAAAACGATACATTCCAATATAGGTAACACCATACAAAATGATATTAACTTGCCAAAGCAAAACTTTGTTTTTGGCTCCAGGAATAGCTAGGAATCACCCTCTGAGTCTTAGGATCTTTTGAAGTAACTAGTAGGGTTCAGACTGTAACAACTGCTTCATCATGGGAGACCCAGTGGAGTGCATTTGGACCCCTGAGTTAAAAACCTCCAACTGTCACTTGGGAGGCAGGGGCAGGCGGATCTCTGTGAGTTCGAGGCCAGCCTGGTCTACAAGAGCTAGTTCCAGGACAGGCTCCAAAACCACAGAGAAACCCTGTCTCGAAAAACCAAAAAAAAAAAAAAAAAAAAAAAAAAACCTCCAACTGTGTGGACATTATGCAATACCCTGCAGGACATGCAGGGAGAAACTGGGAACCTCTTTTGTAGAGCTTGATTTGAAATGTAGCTGCCAGATGCTAATCTCTGCTGTGGCATGGGATTCCATTTTCTTGGGCATTGTTTCATCGTATGTTCCAACAATTTCTACTGCCAGGTAGAACTCTTGACAGTTTTCCCTTGATATATGTGGATAGTGGAATTGGATAGAGATTTCCTGAGCTTCTCTCCTGGTTGTTTCTCCCTCATTGAGGAATATGAATGTTCGTCAGGTGGTAGTGTTTGTATTATGTATTAATTACTGTGAGTTGGCTTTCAGTGCTTTCTTTTGAAAAAGGAAAACAGAAGATTAGGGAAATTATCTTGTTCGGTGTTTTAAGGTCCTTGTTTAACACTAGTGAGTGGACAACTTGGCTATGTGTTTGTGCAGCTCTGGGGGCTTCTCCCTTGTAATCCTGTTAAGTGCATGCGCAGCAGCACTGACACAGAGTGGCTTAGCTCTGTGCTTGATAGTGCTTTGATCTGGGGGCTCTACGCAAGCGTCCAAAGATAGGATTCTTTGTTCTCAAAATTAGAAAATGAATAGATCCTGGCCAATCCCCGAATTGTAGACACTTAACCAAAAGCAAGGACTCTTCCGGGTCTGAGGCTTGGCTTCCTTGTTAATGGCTTTGAAAAAACTCATTTGCATGTATTTATTACTTTTCATATAAAAGATCCTTTGCTGTTTTGTATTTTAACACAAGGGGCAGATGTCTCTAGCTTTGAACTGTGCTTTGCTGTGTGTCCTTGCTGCTGAATGTTCTTTGAACATGGGCAGCTCTCTTTGTTAAAAGGCCAAACCCCTTGGTGAGATGTTCTGGGAAAGAGGACCCCTTGATATTTGAAAGGTGAGAAATCCATTTAAACCATTTGATGGCTTCCAACAGCCCTGCCGCTGGCTTCTGCTTGTTTTAATGTAAGTGATAGATGCTCTGGCTGGTTGTGTTCAGTAATTGGATGTGAACTCTGTAATATAAGTGACATTTCATGGCAAATGTGAAGGCCCTGTGGATAGCATTCAGTTTCAGTGTTGCCTGCCTTCAGGTTTAAAGGTAGAAAACCATAGCAGAATTTAATTATTGGAGCATATATTCAAAGATTAGTTCAATCTATTTGTAATACCCTTAGCTGTTAGGTAAGTGTTTGGTCATTGTGCATGACAGTGAGCATGTGATTTATAATGTCAGCATGTGCAGTGCAGGCATAGAAATGCTAATCCGGCTGTGTGTAAAGAGGACGGCCGGCAATATAGTCAGCAGTTTGCTGCCACATAGTTCTCCTGGAAAGACATATCTGTAATCAAGAGGAGTTTGTGCAGATAACACACAGGAGAATGTTATGAAAGTAGTACTCCTTGCTTGCTTTCAGGAAGGTTTCAATTACATCTTATTAATGACTCCCCTGTCCCCAAGTGTGTGCACAGCCTGCCTGGAAGGTACAGCGTAAACAGGCTTGGGCAATTCAGGTTTATTTAATTCTTGAGTTTTCGTTTTGTTGTTGTTTCGAGACAAGGCTTCTCTGTAGCTTTGGAGCTTGTCCTGAAACTAGCTCAAACTGACCTTAAACTCACAGACATCCACCTGCCTCTGCCTCCCGACTGCTGGGACTAATGGCATGCCCCACCACCCCGTCTCATTCCCCATTTTTAAAAGTACACGGCTGCATGATGTTTTATTATTTAGATGTGTTATGTTTTAATTATTACCTGTTCATAATGGATTCTCCTTCTCCCTGTTCCACCTTTCTCCTCTGTGTTTTGAGAGAGTCTTATTTTTCAGGGATGGCAGACCCCGAATTGCTGTGGATATTAGATTTTTATAGTTATCTTTGTGTATATGCAAAACATTTTTAGAGGGCTAGGAGCTCTTGCTCAGCAATTGAAAGCACTTGCTCTTGCAGAGGACCTGGTTTCAGTTCCTGGCTCTCATGTCAGGTGACTCAATCATCTATAACTCCTGTTCCAGAAGATCTGTGGTCCTCTTCAGGCCCCTGAGCACAGCACACACATGACATACATACACACATTCAGGCAAACACACACATAAAAATAAATATTCAGAAGTATTTTTAGAATAAATTGCAGTAAGTGATACTGCTAGGGAAACAGGTGAATATACTTGTTATTTTGGTAAATATTATCAGGTTTCCTGAACCAGGCAGCTGTGCCAGTGTTCTGCTTCTCTGTAACGTGATCTAGCAGTTTCATCAACTCGGATGCCTGCTAGCCCGGACAGTATCATCTCAGTTGACTTCTGTTTCTCATGGTTTTACTTTTAAAAAGGATTTATTTTACCAGAGAGACAGAAACAAACATACTACCAAGGCTGTGCAGGTGCCCCTGGAAGCCAGAAGAGGGCATCAGGTTCCCAGAGCTGGAGTTAAAGGTGATCTGTAAGCCACCTGATGGGGCTCCTGTGACACAAACTCAGGGCTCTGGGAGAGTAGCAGGTGCATTTTAACTGCTGAACCATCTGGCTCTCCAGCCCCCTTACATTTTATATTTCAGTCTTTGGCTTATTTTTTAGAATAACTTTGGAATAGAATATGAATTATAAATACAATTTCACTTTTTCTTATATGACTTCTCAATCTCAATAGCATTTATTAAATAGGTGCAATATCTTTATCACTTATTCTTTTTTTTTAATTAAGATTTCTTTACTTAATGTGCACTGATGTTTTGCCTGTATATACTGTGCGTGAGGATATTAGATCCCCTGGAAATGGAGTTACAGACAGTTGTGAGCCGCCATGTGGGTGCTGGGAATTGCCTGGGTCCCCTGGAAGAGCAGTCAGTGCTCTTATCTTGAGCCATTTCTTCAGCCCTATCAACCATTTTTACAATTGCATATCACCTTTTCTCTATTAGTGCTGGGAATTAAACCCAGCGCATGCCAGGCAAGTGCTATACCGCAGAGCCACACCCCCAGCCCTACATTGCACTCATCTGCCCATTTCTAAGGACATCTTAAGGCTATTTCTCTGTCCACTTTTGAAGTCGCCAAAGTCTCAGTCTACTTTTTCCATCGTCAGGATCTTTTGAGAAGACTACCAATTTTAATGAATGTAATACCCAAAGCGATTACACAACATTGTAAACAGGTGTTGCTTAACTGGTCTTACATGGTTGCCAAATGTCAGGTTTCATTGCTCCTGACTTTTTTCTTTGATATCCAAGCATTTATATGGTTATCTAAATTAGAGGCTCCGGAGTGGGCCTGCTGCTCTTGTGGAATGCAAACTTTCCAGGGTCTCTGGACATCATCACCCCCACCATTCTCACTGACCTTTTGTAGTGAAGCAGGTGCACATTAAATTCTGGTTGTATGGTTTAATGAAAGGATGGCTTAAAATGAATTAGCACTATTTTTGTCAGTTGTTTTTATTGTTATCCTAAGTTATCTCTCTTCTGGAAGTTTCAAGATATTGTATTTACATCCTTACATGACAATTGGCTTGATTTTTGCATCGGGGTTTTTGTCTGTAGTGGTGCCTGGCTGCAGGAAAAAATGTTGCAGCTGACATGGAGTGGTTTTGTCTGTGTAAACTGATGTGCATGTGAGATTATGGAATAAAGAATTGAGATTAGGCTACTATTTTATAGTAATTTGGTGTGCCAATATTTGAGCACAGCAGTGTTGGTTCTGAGTTGCCTTTTTTTGGTAATGAAAATGCTCCCGGGCTGGAGAGATGGCTCAGTGGTTAAGAGCATTGCCTGCTCTTCCAAAGGTCCTGAGTTCAATTCCCAGCAACCACATAGTGGCTCACAACCATCTGTAATGAGGTTTTGTGCCCTCTTCTGGCCTGTAGACACACACACACAGACAGAATATTGTATACATAATAAATAAATATATATTTTTTTTAAAAAAAGAAAATGCTCCCTATCTTGATGATGGGGTGGTAAAAGAAATTGTTATTCAGTGTTACAGACAAGTTAATTTTATTGTATGTAAGTTATACCCCAGTAATTAAAAAATAACCTAAAAGTTAAAACTTGATTTTCAAAAATGTGGAGAATGATTTCAAAGAAAAGGTAACTGTAAGACATTAATATTAGTGCTAGAACACGAGGGGATTCTTTGTGACAAAAAATCCTTATTTTAAAATGGTTTATGGCCCTTAATTTCCTGCATTAGCACTCTCTCCTCACCCCCCCCATACACTTTTTAAAAAAGCATTTTCCCAGCCTGCTTATAGTTGACTGAATACACTGATTAATTGCCCGAGGATTAATCAAGTCTTCTCATTTCCTGCTCTCCATCTCTCCTCTCCAGTAGCAGTGGTTCTTTGTTGTCTGACCTGTACTGAACTATGCTTTTTGGGCATGTGTGTATGAAAAACGGTGTGGAAAGTAGACTGACAGGTACTAGAGGTTGCGGTCCTTATTTGGTTTGAGTCAATAGGGAGAAGAAAAATAATTAAGACATTTAAAACAGGAAAAAACTAATTTCTATGAAATGGGAAGTGTAACTTTGCAGTGTTCCTACTGATTTTCTTCTTTCTTAGCCCAACTATTTGAATTTATTCATGGTCAATTAGGAGTGTTTGTTAGCTGTAATTAGATTTCTGTTATTATACGGGCAAACTTTACTTAAATAAACAGTAACTTCTAATTCTGCAAGTCTTAAGCACCCCTTAAAGTGCAAATATTTGTTCTGTGAAAAGCTATTTTATTACGGTAACCAGATCCTGCAGTTTGTGGCAATGCAGAAAGTAGTAGAACAGAAAGCTCAGCACCTGGAGCTTAGTGGTGTTGCTGGGCTCCCGTAAAGTAGACGTGATCTGTTTCAGCTAGAGTCTGGCAGAAGCCATCTGTACAGCTTATTTCATCTGGAAAGCAGCTAGCTCAAGTGTGATCCCAGAGGCTGCAGGGTCACATCAGTTCCATAGTGAGCCAAGACTTCGTGTGCCTTTTCCTGAGTATTTTCTTACAAGCACATCTCACAAAGGGTAGATGCTGTACACCTCTGAGGGCGGAGACAGAGCAGAAACAGAAAAGCTGAGGCCCAGAAGAAATTGAAAATAAAAATACTCTTCATTTTCTGAATTTTGTTTGTTGAAAATATAGTTTTGCTGGGTGCTTAGTAGGCAAAGTCAAGTGGATCCCTGTGAATTTGAGGCCAGCCTGCTCCACATAGTAAGTTCTAGAACAGCTAGGGGTACATAGTGAGACCCTGTTTCTAAGCAAAGCAAGGACTGGGAAGATAGCTCAGCATTTAGACATACATGCTGCTTTCCTAAAGAACCCAAATTCAATTCCCAGCACCCATTTCAGGTGGCTCACAACCACCTATAACTCCAGCTCCAGGGGCATCTGATGTCCCCTTGTCTCTGTTGGCCTTTGCACTCAAGTGTACATACCCACACAGACATATATATCATTAAAATACAACAATTTTGAAAATTAGTTCAGTAATTTTTAAGAATTTACTTGAGGGTTGGGCATGGTGGCATCTTTAATTCCAACACTTAAGAGGCAGAGGCGGGTGAGTTTGAGACCAGCCTCATGTACAAAGTGAGACCCTGTGTAAAAAAGGGGGGTGGAGGGGCTGGAGAGATTGCTCAGTCGTTAAGAGCTTTGCCTGCTCTTCCAAAGTTCCTGAGTTCAATTCCCAGCAACCATATGGTGGCTCACAGCCATCTATAAAGTGACTTGGTACCCTCTTCTGGCCTGCATTGTATACATAATAAATATTTTGGGAATAAAAAAGGGGGGGTGGGAAGATTTCAGATCCTAAGAAGTTTGAGAACATAAAACACATGTTGACTCATAAAAATCTTCTACAAAATATTTTGCCATCAGGTTTTGACACAGCAGAATCTCTGCGAGATGACTTTAAACCCTAAGTTGATAATTTTTGTAATTCAGTGCCCCGTGGTCCAGGTATCTTAGTTACTGTCCTATTACTGTGAAGAGACACCATGGCTAATTTACAGAAGAAAACATGTCATCTTCCTAGGTTAGCCCATGATAACAACAGGCATGGCGCTGGAGCAGGGGCTGAGAGAGGGCTGTCCTCAGATAGCTACTGTCTGGTCTGTGAGGAAGAGGCAGGGAGAACCTCAATCCCACCCTCAATGATGTGCCTGACTCTTCAACAAGGCCACACCCTTTGTAATCTTTCCAAACAGTCCACTAACTGGGAATCAGAAGTTTACATAGGAGCCTGTGGGGCCACTCTCATCAGATCACCTCACCAGATCCCACCTTTCTGTAACACCCTGTCTCTGGTATGTAGAGAACCCTGTGACTTCTGTCTGTTTCGCCACATGGCCAGCACTGTTATTGTCACCACCACCACTCAGTTATTAATAAGATGACAAATTTTAGCTTGTTTAGGCTTGAGTTTTGATAATAGAAGTTCTTAAAGTAGAAAAAGCTTTGGTAGGAACTTAGGGACATGAGGCAGTTTCTTACTGAGATGTCTGTGAGCAGCTATCTACTCTCTATGTAAGGAGAGACAGATGTCCTTTGGACCAAAGGAAATTTGTGTTTATCTGGTGTGACCTTAGCTCCTGGAGTAAACATAGTGTTAAGGTGACAATCGGGTCTTTGGTTGGTTGGTTGGTTGGTTGGTTGTTGGCTGTCTGATTTTGTAGATCCTAGTGTATGGTCTCACATGTAAAAGTGAGCCTCACAGTTTGGATGCTCACCTTACTAGACCTGGATGGAGGTGGGTGGTCCTTGGACTTCCCACTGGGCAGGGAACCCTGATAGCTCTATGGGCTGACAAGGAAGGGGAACTTGATTGGGGGAGGGGGAGGGAAATGGGAGGAGGTGGCGGGGAAGAGACAGAAATCTTTAATAAATAAATAAACGGAAAAAAAAGTGAGCCTCAGAACCCAAAGATGGGTTTTTTAAAGCCCGAGTGTAATGTTTAGTGGATTAATTAGTCAGTGTTCTCCAGGAGACAGAACCAATGAGATATAAGGGGAGGGGGAGGGTGTTTAGGGATGGCTCACATCACCTCATTATGGAAGTTCTGAGGTCTTATGAGCCACCTGCACACTGGAGACCTGGGGAAGCTGGTATCATGGCTCATTGGGTCTGGGGACCTCAGAGTCGGAGAAGCTAAGGTAGTAGAACTGAGAGCATCCCTTGCAGCTCCAGCAGAAAGTGAATTGGTAATTGCTTTATTCTTAGTTTATCCAGGCCCTGAGCTGATGGATAGCACTGCCACTGTGACCGTGGCATCTGTCCTCCTCAGCCCACTGTCACACACTGGCCTCCGAAGGCACTTGTACAGACACTCGCAGAAGTAGTACATTGCTGACTATACTTTATTCACTCAGATACCCAGTATTAATCATGACCATTGATTGACTAGTTAAGAACAGTGTAGATGATGGCATATACAAGAATATTCTTTAGTTTGCTCTGTTTGTCTCACAGCATATTTCAAATCCCCCTTTACACATACCTTATCTGTGTGTGCATTTAGTATTAACAACAGCACAGCAAAACATTATGGCATGCACCTGCAGTCCGAGCACGTAGGGGCTGGAAACAGGAGGGCAAGGAGTTCAAGATCAGTCTTAGCTACATAGTTCATGACCAGCCTGGGTCACATGAAGCCTTGTTCCAGAAAACAAAAAACTAGTAAGTTTACAGTAGAGGCCAAGAAATTGGTCTCCCCACTGCAAATACAGTAGCTAATTGCCTGAAAATGTCACTGCTCATACGTAGTATAAAACTAGGTAGACAGAGCCTTAGTAAGTTTTGACACTGTAATTAACAGTTGAGAGGTGGTTTCAATTTTGTGTGTTTGTGTGTGCGTGCATATGTGTACCTATGTATCCGTGTGAGAGAGATACATGCTCAACTGTTCAGACATGTGTTGAGGTCAGAGGTTATCATCAGGATGTCTTTCTCAGTCACTTCCTCACCTTATTTTGTGTGGGTGATGTAGTGTGTGTGTGTGTGTGTGTGTGTGTGTGTGACACACCTTGTATGGTTGCTCATGCCTTAAATTTTACATGTATTTTTCAGTTCAGTGAGAGTCCAGCCATTGATGTAGAAGAATACCAGTGTTAACCTGCAGATATCACCACCACCACTTCCCATGTAAATCCAGAAACTCTTGTGACCCCTTCCCCCAGCAAATAGCTGTCCATCTTTGCTTGGTCCTCTAGTTCTGTGGTATCTCCTCTCTTGGTCTTCATTTCTGTGTGGATGAAGGTGGTGGAAAAGCCTTTTCTTGCTAGTGGGTGATGCTTCTTCCTTCAGGAATACTGCCCAGGGTGCTTTCACTCTGGAAATTTCTTGGTTCATTATTTAGTGATGGCCATAAATCTCTATGAGATGTATGCTAGTCTTCAGTCATATCATTAGTAAATAGTGAGCGTGCTAATAGAAACACTTAATCTGCTCCTGGGATTCCTCAAGTGACAAGCCTACCTTCCAGCCCACTCCTACATGTCTTGTTTCTATATTGCCTTTACTTTATATTAGTGTTGAGGCTGAGAAAAGTAAAACCTGTGACTGGTTTTTTTTCTCTGCAGAACAGTGACAGTAATCAAGGTTTATGAGAGCTAACCATTCAGCTTCTATGAGTGGACCCCAAATCCTCACAGTCTAGTGAAGGAGGAACACAGATTGTATGTGAAACAGAAGCCAGAGGTTGTTAACATACAGAGTTTAGCGCATTGTAAAACCAGGATTCAGACCCTGAACCACATGATGTTCTGAACTTACTTTTTGGGCTTAAAATTTCTGTGATTTTTTCCAGGCAGTGATGATACACGCCTTTAATCCCAACACTCTGGAGGTAGAGGCAGGCGAATCTTTGTGAGTTCGAGGCCAGCATGTTCTACAAGAGCAAGAGCTAGTTCCAGGACTGGCTCCAAAAGCAACACAGAGAAACCCTGCCTCGAAAAACCTAGATAGATAGATAGATAGATAGATAAATAGATAGATTTCTGTGATTTTCATCAATTATTTGATTTAGAGTCCTTCCTGTGGTTAATGTTCTGAAACCCTCAGTGTGACCTGAGTAGGGATTCTCCCCTTATAGCAGACAGTGTCCTCCAGAAAAGACATTGCACTTTGTAACCCTGTTGGATGGTAATACCAGTGAACAGATGTATCATAGTTTAGTTCCATTTGGTCTACTGGGTCTGGTCTGGGGAAGACATATGTAGCATGCTTAATGAAAACACAGAGACAGCCGGGCGATGGTGGCGCACGCCTTTAATCCCAGCACTCAGGAGGCAGAGGCAGGTGGATCTCTGTGAGTTTGAGACCAGCCTGGTCTACAGAGCTAGTTCCAGGATAGGCTCCAAAGCCACAGAGAAACCCTGTCTCGAAAAACCAAAAAACAAACAAACAAGAAAACAACAACAACAACAACAAAAAAACAAACCCAGAGAAGATAATAGGAGTTAGATCAGAGAAACAGAGCAGTAAGCCACTAGAGAGACCTTTTACCTCTACTAATGCTTGAAATGAAGGGGGAATCCTCAGACTGCCTAGACTGCACTATGGATTCCTTTCTCTTCCCCTTTATATTCCTCTCTCCACCTAGCCATATCTCCTGTCTCCACCTCCTTAGTGCTGGGATTAAAGGTGTGTGACTCCCAAACGCTGGGATTAAAGGTGTCAGCCACCACCACCTGGATCTGTTTCTGGATCTATCTGTGTAGCTCAGGGTAGCCTTGAATTCACAGAGATCCATCTGCCTCTATCTTCCAAGTCCTGGGACTAAAGTTTGCCACCACCGTCTGGCCTCTGGTGGCTTAGTTTTGTACTCTGATCTTCAGGCAAGCTTTATCTATTAAAATCCAATTAAAATATCACTACAGAATATAGTTATTAACATAGGAAGAGACCCCAAATATCAGTTGGCCTTCCCATCTGTTCGCTTTTTGAGGACCCTAGGACAATAAGGTAACTAGTGGTTGCAGATGGAATTGCAGTCTGTACCTTACAGTTTTAGCCTAGTACTCTGAAATAACCCGCTATTGTTAGTCTTTTATTAAATTGCTGGCCTATTTAGAACACAGTTTCATTTGACTCCACCTTTTTTGTTGTGCTGTATCTGTGGAATGGAAGTATGGGTTTAAGTGCTGTTTGGTGGGATTTTTTTTGACACAATACTGCCGCCCCCTGGCCATTGGACAGGACTGCATCAGGAGCTCCAAAAGCTTTTCAAGAGTTGCAGGTCTGTTTACAAGTAAGCCAGAGTAGGCTTTTTGTTTTATTGTGTGAAATCAATGGGCCTACTTGTGTCAGTTATTAACTAGTAATGTAGAAATGGCACACGTAACAATTTCCAGAATTTCTGGCTAGGTTCAGAAAAAACAGACAACTTAAAATTGCCAGTCATTGAACCTGGAGAGTCTTTCTGATGCCGTGCAGGTTTTCAGGCTTCTTAGGTATGTTTCAGTAGTGAGTAGATGCTTAGATAGTAGAGCACAGTTCCTGGGGCTGCTGGTACCCTGAATTCTGGCTACTCTGGGAAGTACTCCATTAGTGGGACCTGGTGAGCATCTGCCTGAGATCAACGCCACCCTTATACAAGCCATTCTGGAGGGAGAATGGCTCCACATTTACCCACAGGGTTCCTGACAGATGGTGGGGCTTTCCTTTAAACATTTACCTGGTATCTGATGCCGTCTTTACATTTTCCACCAGTTCCTTAAATTATTCTCATTTACAGTACAAAAGAGAAACTCAAGATCTTAGAAAGTTACCAGAGTCACACAGATATGGGTAGTGGTGGCATCGGGAGTTCATCGCGACAGTCTTTCCTGTGCTTTCTAGTTAATTGTGTCCTCTGTTCTATAGTGCTTGGACCAGGTCTCCATGACCATTGTGCTTTGGCTTCTATAAGTAACAATAACAACAATGACGACAACAGCAATGGCTTTCAACCAACTTTGGCTTCATTTCTCCACACACAGAGAGAGTTAGCAATGCTTAGAGACATTTTTAGCTGCCACAACTTGCGGAGGGTGCTACATCCAACAATGGCAGGGCAACAGAATTACCCTGCCATGTGTCAGTAGTCAAGAGACGAGTCTATTTCCAGTATTGTCTCTTATTGTGGTGAGTTTATGCTGCTCCCTGCAGGCTCAGGGGTTCTGTTTTCCTTACTGGCAGTGTCATCTTAGTGTTGCTCTTGAGTTTTGTAAATTTATTGAGGGCCAGACCACACCAGTGCTCAGCTTCTTTTCAGTCTCAGCATTGGGTGTTCTGTGCTGTGTGCTGGTATCCCAGTTGGTCTGTCTTGTATTTGTTTTTTCTTTTTCCTGTCTGTATTTCTTTCTGGTCTCTGCCTTTGCTTAGAAGGAGTGCACTGAGGTCCTTTTCATTTTTTCCCCCAGGGTACACATTCCTTTCATAGTGTCTCAAAGAAGGTGGCTGCTCCCTTCTTTAAACTCTTACAGTCAGCACTTTTTCTATGAACCTTCTTATACTGTTTGTCCTCAGTTTTTCTTCTGTAGAATAAACAATATGAGCTAATTTTTGCCATTAAATTTTTCAGTGTAAAAGTATGAATGAGTAAAATCCATGGCCTACACACGGTCCTTTGTATACATAGTCTGTCTAATGTAAACCAGCAGTGATACCCTCTTCCTGTGGTCATGCCTGTTTGACAGTTGCTGCAAAGCAAGAATCCCGATGTTTATGATATTTATTGTGGGATAGCATTCCACATTCTGAGTTAACGTTGAGACTTGCAACAGTTCTCTCCCTGCCTGTGCTCGTCTTTCAGTTCAAACTATATTTGCCTGTTTATTAAACCAAGGTGGGTCTTCTTTTATTAAAGATTCCTGCCATGGTTCAGAATTAAGCTGTTCTCTTTACAAACATGAGGCAGTTTTTTTGAGTTTTGATCTCTGCACTTTGGTCAGTGAGCCTGTGAAAAAGGTAGAAGCTGTCAAGGGGGACTGTACTGCCTTTACCTCGGGTTAAAGCTACTTTATGAATCCCAGGAAACTTCAGTGTTTGCTGAGTTCAGCTGTTTCATAGCCTAGCACACAAGCAATGTACTTGAAGCTGTACCCTATAGCCTTTTTGTTTGAGCTGAGAACCAAGGTAACTTTTAGAAATATGTGATTAGTTGTCCTATACACACTTAAAGGATGATGGTCAACATGGGGCTCTTTATTTTTTACCAGTAGTTATGTGTAAGCTGTTTTGTCCTCGGGAGTCAGGTAATAAGGCAGGTCCTATTGTATGGATATACATTCTCATCACCACCTGTTACCCGTGGTGTGCTTTGTGATTTTGGCATGCAGCAGTGACTTCCATACAGTTCTGTGGCCCACAGTGGAGGGAGAATTTGAGACAGTTTGTCACAGGCAAACCTTGGAGGGGAAGAGACTGTCAGGTGTCTCTGGGTAAGTTCTTTCCAGCTTGTTACTTTTAATATTTCTCGATAGTGTGCTCTGATTGTTATTTACCAAGATGGTCAAGGATTAAGCTAGAAATATGTACCATATAGAGCTCTGCATTGGCATTAAAAAAATGTGATAGTGAGTGAGTGAGTCGTGCTGAGAAGCTTCAGGATCCGTCTCTCTTGTTTCTTGAGATGAGCAGTTTTGAGGATTATGGCCTGAGGGGTGTGGTGGCCAGGGACCCAGGTATTGTGCTGCTGGTGGTTGCTGTGTTTCCTGCTTTTTGCCCATCCACTGTGTAGAGGACTTTTGGTCGTACGTATGATATGCACTTGCAGGCACCTGAAACCTGTTCCTAATGCTGTTAGATTTTCCTTTTCAGAGTAAGAGGGACCATCTACTCATGAACGTCAAATGGTACTACCGTCAGTCTGAAGTTCCAGATTCTGTCTATCAGCATTTGGTTCAGGATCGGCATAATGAAAATGGTACGTATTCCCTCGCGATGCCGTACTTTTCAATCTTAGCTTTGGGTAAAGTTCTTTTTTAAAACATCATTTAAACCGAGATTGCCTCTGGTAGAATTTCTCTCAAAAGAGCTTGTTAAAAAGAACATTGCTGGGTCCTTTTTACATATGCTTTTGCAATTTTTCCATTTTCCTTCACAATATACAACAACAAAAGAGGGGGGCCTAGAGAGATAACTCATTGATTAAAAGCATTTACTACTCTTGTAGAGGATCCAGATTCAGTTCCTAGCACCCACACCAGGCAGTTCACAACTGTTTATAACTCCAGTTCCAGTGAATTCAATGCCTGTGGCCTCCATGAACACCTGGTGCACATAAAACACATACATGCATATATATGTTTTTTAAATCTTGAAGAAAATACCAAAAAAATATCAAGAAAGCCCCCTCTAAGTTTGTACTAATGCACATATTTTTAAAAATAGCAGTTGTATAGTTCTTTAGGCTCCTATGTTTAACTTAGTGACTGGTAGTGTTAAAGCCCTGTGTGCATGTGTTCCTTGTCCTTCCAGGAGCTCATGTGCTGTGCTTCCCTACATTTTAGGCAGACAGAGCCCATTTTCAAAGAAAAGCTTTTTGAGTTACACTTTGGAATGTAAATTAAGAGCTGCCTTCAGAAACAGTGGTTTTTGGCAGCTGATTTCCACACTTGCCTTTGGTCTCATATATTGGATCAGAACTTTATCAACATGTAAGCTCTGTATAAATGTACTGCGTGCAACATTTATGCAAGTGTGTAGTAGCTTTTTGAAAACCTGGTCTTGAGAGTTGCCTCGTGCTCCTTAATTCCATTAGTCGTCCTGAGGCTGTGGGAGGCGCTTTGCCCTGGCATTCTGTCTCAGGAGGGTGAGCTTAGAGAGGCTATGGGAGGTTGTGTTGGAGCAGCCAAGGACATGCTGTCTGTGTTTCCCCACTCACCTCAGCCATGGTGAACTTTTCATGGACTTTTTTTTTCTTTCTTTTTTATTTATTCATTAAAAATTTCCACCTCCTCCCATCTCCCTCCCACTCCCCCCTCCCCTCCCCCTCCCTCTCCAGCCCTAAGAGCAGTCAGGGTTTCCTGCCCCGTGGAAAGTCCACTTTTCATGGACTTTTAAAAAACATCTTTGAAAAGATAAAAGTCAGTTAACTTTTATGATCTTTGTAAAAAAAAATAGTAGCTTAATAATTCTTTTCAGTCCCAGTCCTGTGGCTTCATTGCATTTTAAAATATTTGATAGTAAACAAATAGATGGGGGCCAGATGTGGTGGTGTGTATCTATAATCTCAGAATTGGGAGGGAGAGAGGAAGGAGACTTATGAGTTCAAGGCAGCCTCAGTATTGTAGTGACTTCAGGGCCATCCTCAGAAACAGACATGCAGAGAGAAAACAAAATGGACAAGTTATCTACATGTATTCATTGTATATTGTAGGGCCAACAGAATTGCTCAGCAGCTGAAGCTGTTTGCTGCCAATCTTGACAATTTGTCTTCAGTCCCCAGACCCACTTGGTAGAAAAGAAAAACTGACTCTTACACGTTGTCCTCTGACCACTACACACATTGCTATGAAGTAAGCTTGCCCAGATATAAGCACATACACATGTACATGCACACAAAATATGGATAAAATTAAGAGGTATAATCCCAACACTCAGGAGGCAGAAGCAAGTGTATCTCTGTTGGCTCAAGGCCAGCCTAGTCTACGAGAGCTAGTTCCAGGACAGGGTCCAAGGCTACAGACAAACAAAACAAAGTTGTTTCGTCTCAAAAATTAGTTAACACGTTGCTGGGATGTGGCAGTGCACTTCTCTTTCATTTTCATTGTGCTTTTTAAGGTTCAGTACACAGAAGGATTTTGTGAACAGTCTGTCAGTTGTTGCAGCTGTACATTGTGTTCTGTTATTCTTACTACATATCCCGTTTCCTAGTGGCTGTATTTTGGTCATAACTATGTTTTGGTATTTGTCTTTAATAGGAGGTAAACTTGAGAAAAAGGTTTGCAAAAATTTTCTTCTTGTTTTGGGAACTTTACTTTAATATCTTCTTATTTAGTTAACTGACTTCTTTTCTTTTGCTTGTAGACTCTGGAAGGGAACTTGTCATCACAGATCCAGTCATCAAGAACCGAGAGCTCTTCATTTCTGATTATGTCGACACGTACCATGCTGCTGCCCTGAGGTGAGGAGAGGCTGGAGGGTGGGAGCTGACTTGGCTCTGATCTGCTTTGGCAGTCATTGTTTTTATCAGAACCAACAGTGGTTCGCTGGGGTTGCTGAGGTTCCAGAGGTTTCTGGGCTCTCTGCCAACCCCACTGTGGCTCTCCCTGTATCTTTGTTCTGATTCGTTTCCATACTGTCTAAATTAGTGTGTGTTTCTGGGAAGTTAATATCCTAGTATTATTTGGTAAAATTTTTAGGGTGGAAAAAGTCTGAAGATCTGAGGTTAACTTTGTAAAGATCAAGTCCTACTGCTAGTAAAGATGGAGGAAGGAAAAAAAAAAAGATAAAACAAACATGCCAGCATGTTAATTATAGAAAACCTAGGAATGTACAGAAATTTTTAATAGCTCTTCTTCCAGTTTTTCTTATTTCTCAGTGTTTTTACTAAAGAGCATGCTGAAGACTGGGGAATATATTGAAGATGCAGTCTGAAACAGAAGGGCATCATTCCCTGCTGTGATGTCAGACAGGTTTGCCTTAAAGCAAGTGTGCACTTCTGCTTCTCCAGAGCACGGTGCCAGGATTCACCACCTGTACACATTGTGTCTCTATGTCTGGCTGATTTGAAACCTCTTTGTAGCATGATTAATAAAAACCCAGAGACAAATTGGGATTCAACCTGAAGGTCAGAAAAGCAAAGCAGCCAGCCACTGATTCTTACCTCTACCTCAGTTTGAAATGGTGATTTGCCTCCAGGAATCTCAGAAAGAGACTGTGTCTGAGAGCTGTCTCCTCCTGTCTTATATTCTTCTCTAGGGCTGGGATTAAAGGTGTGTGTGCACCACCATCGCCTAGTTTCTATGGCAAACTAGTGTGGGCACTGGGATTGAAGGTTTGTGTTTTTGCTGCCTGGTCTGTAAAGCTAGCCTGTGAGGCTCTTTTACTCTGAACTTCAGGCAGGCTCTAGTTATTAAAATACATGTGAAATATCACTCCACCACTTAAGTGACATAAGAAGTATGGTAGCTAACATCATCACTTACCTCTCTGTAAATCATAAATAATAAGGTTTTGCCAAATAGTAACAAAACCCTTAATCTCTGTTAAAGAATATGGGTACAATAAAAGCCTTTGAGATTTGCTGACTTTAGCTGAGCTACTTAAACTGAGATGCAACCATAGTTGCCTAGTCCTCACCTGTCACCTGTTCAGCCACCATGCCTGGGGTGTCTCATGCAAAGCTTGCAACGATAGAGCCAGTTACTTGGGCAGAAGAGTGGCAGCATTTATATAGCACTGTTTCTGCAAACATTGGGTCTCAGATACATGTCATAATGGCCTTTGTCTCAACTGTTCATCTGAGCCACTTTGGACCAATTCAGAGACAACACATAAATAAATGCATTGGCTGTGGTCCAGTGAGCTTTTTTTAAAAATGAAAAGTAAGAGTTTTATTTACATTTTACTTGTTAGTGATTTTGTCCTTTTGTATTTTAATTATTTAAAAATTTAAAATTGTTCTCTTGTAATAAATATGTAAAAACAGGCAGGCAGTGGGGATCGTGCCACAGGGAAGGGGTGTGTATATTAAACTTGACTTTTTACAGAGCTCTTACTTCATTTTGAGAATGTGGTGGTTTATAAGCCCCAGATTCCCATAAGCCTTTGTATGTTCTTTGTATGGACTCCCGAGCTTAAACAAGCCTACATGCTGAGCAAAGCATGATGATGGAAGTTGACTAGGTTGATAATGGAGGACAGCTGACTAATTTAGCATTTGTCCTCATTTGCCTTCTGCTTTTTCTATCTCCTCACTGGTTGAGGTCATGATTTTAAAGGACTTGAGATTCTAGTTTAGGAGATGATGTAAGGTGTAATTGGTTGTCCAAAATGTTTTGACACAATTGAAATGAATATATTTGAAGGTTTCTTAATGCCATTCAGATTTGATGAACAATTCTTACCCAGTTTTTAGAACTGTTTATCTCCCATAACACCGGCTTGTAGCACAAATAATAAAAACCTAGAGCTAGAAATCGGGGTTCTAGCCAAAAACCAGAAAAGCAGAGGAGCCAACCCAGTAGAGAAGCCTTACCTGTACCAAGGCTGGGTGAGCGCAAACTAAGCAGACTAAGCCTCTCTCTCCTCTCATTTTATATTCCCTTTAGTTCTGGGATCAAAGGCGTGCGACTCCCTAGCACTTGGATTAAAGATGTGTGGTACCACCTGGATTTGTTTTTGCATTGATCTTGTGTAGCCAAGGGTGGCCTTGAACTCACAGAGATTCTACCTCGTTCTTCCAAATCCTGGGATTAAGGTGTGTGTGCCACCATTACTGGAACTCTAGAGGCTTTAGCTTTTCCTTTGGTCTTCGGGCAAGATTTATTTATCAAAATACAAACAATAAACGACTATACTAGCTAGACACAGATAGACTTGGATTACTCTAGATAGGCTTGCACTACTCCTGGAAGTGGGAAGCCATAAACCCCTGTCATGGGCCCTGTACCTTGACTTCTCCAGTAGCAATATGTGCTGTACTTTCTTCAGGGTGTCTGACTAGAATCCTTTCTGACCATTAGGTTTTTAATCCTCTTGTGATATTATCTTAAAATTTGTCCAAAAAGTAATAGGTTTTCTACAAAACTGTCATCTCCAGTTTTTTTTAATGATTTATTTTTTGAGATTATAATATAATTGTAATATAATATAATTATAATATATTACACCATCTCACTTTGCTTTCTTTCCTCCATGCCTGCCCTATATTTTTTTCCTTGTTTGTTTTCACATTCATGGCCTCTTTTTTGAATTTATTGTTGTTACAGACAAATATGTATTATATGTATTCCTAAATATATAAATACAGCCTGCCCAGTCCATATAACGTTGTTTATATGTTAGACTGACCATTTGGTATTGGATAACCACAAATAAGTGTAGCCGTCACCTCTTATTAAAGAAATATCTCCAGTTTTAGTGGGTTTTTTTTGTTTTTTTTTTGTTTTTATTTTTTGGACATTTATTTATTTTGCATGTATTGGTGTTTTGTCTGCATGAGGGTGTCGGCCCCTAGAACTAGAGTTACTTATTGCTGTTAACTTCCATATGGGTGCTGGGAATTGAACCTGGGTCCCAAGAGCAATTAGTGCTCTTAACCACTGAGCCATCTTTTCAGCCCCTAGTTTTGCTTTATTGGGCTTAAATGAAGCGTCCCTTTGTGACCTGACGACTGGATGATAAGCAGTCATTTTGTCACTATTTGGTCCGGCTTGGTAAATGTTGTTGAACCCTGGCCTTTTCCGTAGCCTGATGCTCAGTGTATGGCTCTAACCCCATTCTCCCTAGTAGTATGCTCACCACAGGAAGGCCTGCTACTCTACCATTATAAAACAGGGCAGAATAGCAAAGTCCTCGTCATCTCAGTTTATTCTTTCTTCTCCATGGTTAGGGTACTTAAACATTTTGGTGAATGAGAGGTGATGGATGATTGAGGATTGAGATTCAACCTTTTCTGCCAATTTCTCTTTTTATAGCTAACCCACAGAAAAGAGTGCTTTCTTCTCTGACACATGTAAACCAGCACTGCTATAGATAAATTCAGTTTTGAAGGGATACAAATAAAACAGTTCGTGGGCACATGAAAGGGGATCAAATGAGTATAATAAGAAAACCAAAGGACAAAAAAGGAAAAAGAAAAAGGCAATAGTGTTGGCTCTTAGCACCATTCTTTCGAAGATCAAAGGACTCGGTTACATGGACTCATGCCGTGTGCAGCCATTGACTGGGCTGCCATCCGATTCACTGGGGATGAAGCTGATGTCTGTATTTTTTCTTTCAAGCTAGTGTTAGAGTTGGTTATAAAAGAGAAAGGCGAGCTTTGTCCTTCGGTTACCGTAAATCAAAAGGAAAACAGAATTTCTCTGCAGCCTTTGCTTTGTAAGTTGTGGTGTCTTAGCTTCTCCTTCCCCGGAGGGTTTGTTCTCAGTCTGGACTCAGTTGAGAAGTGTGTTGAACAGTGTCAACCAGCCAGTTTTGAACCCTTGGCCTTGACCATCCCTCACCTTTATGTTTCTGACAAATTTTATGTAGAAGTCTGCTTTCTTATTTCATGACCCTTATTCATCATTACAAAAGTCAGCATCTTGAGTAAATTACTGCTTGGGTTTTCCTTATGCCCAGGGAAAAATTTTTGGTTGACATTGTCACATAAGAGTGAAAAGTGCCAGACGGAAACAAGATGACTTCAGCCTAATCCTGCCGGTACATAGCTTTGTGAACATAATCAAACTTGTTGATTTTTGAATCATCCTTTTGATACTTGCTCAGGTCACGATACCTGGCAGTGACCTCATGACTTGCACATATATCTTCTGGCTTAACATCAGTATAGCAGGCATGTGAAAAGCACTCATAAAGGACCTTGCATGTGGTGGCCTAACTAATGTTCTTTTTCAGTTATTGAATCTCAGTGAGGTCTATAATATTAGTGTTCAAGGAAGAAAAGCTTATAATAGAGTTATTTATGTACTGGTGATATTTAGTTTACATGCATTTCATTTCTTGGCGGGTTGATTGTGTATTCACACAGCTTTGGGATAGAAAGCACATGCAGCCCTGGGAGAGCGCTGTCATGTGGTAGTTTGCTGGCTGTGCTGCTTTCCCCTTTAAGGTGGTGCTTTGCTGATGTGTGGTGTGGCTGTTCTGGGGTTGGGAGTGTGTGCTGGGAGAGGTCAGCAATGGCCCTGACGTGGCTGCCATTTTCTAGCTTGCTCACTGTCTTGTCTCCTATTTCTAGTAGTCACAAGTAATAAATATACCAAAGCAGTTCAGGCTACACGCCACTGTCTTACCTAGGGATTCATAATTTAGAAAGATAACTTAGGGCAAATTTTCTGAAGCTCAGGGCCCAAGAATCCATGACTAATTATTCAGAGCTTCTGGTTTTCATTAAGTTCACCTGAATTCACTTACTTCATCATTTTTCCATGAGCAGCTGTCATTATATTTATGGTTAAAATGGATTAATTTACTCTATAGAGGTCTCTTAAGAAGTTTTATTGGGGCTGGAGAGATGGCTCAGTGGTTAAGAGCATTGCCTGCTCTTCCAAAGGTTCTGAGTTCAATACCCAGCAACCATGGTGGCTCACAACCGTCTGTAATGAGGTCTGGTGCCCTCTTCTGGCCTGCAGACATACAGACAGAATATTGCATACAAAATAAATAAATAAATAAATAAATAGACAAATAAATAATTTTTTTTAATAAAAAAAACAGTTTCATGTGTTGCAGAGCTCTCTGTCTTGCAGTTGCACTTTTGGGGCGGAGTTAGAACATCTTTATCGCTTTATCCACACACAGTAGTGCATGCTGCACAGCATGCTTTGTCCTTGTCTTTGTCCACACATTGTTTAGCTCCTTATTGCTCTGCTAGCAGATGAGGGACTCTGTATTATAAGCTTTATCCTGCGTCCCAATGTCTGGAGTAGTTCTCCCTTTTAAAATAATTTGCTTTTTCACAGGAACCTTGGTGTTTTCATGTTTCCTTCTGTGAAACAATGCTGGCATTTGCCTAGTGGTTGCATTGAACGTGTTACCAATTGATGGAAGAAGTTCATGTTGACTTTAATTTCTTTTTATTTAAAAAAAATTTTTTTTTCTTGATTTTTCAAGACAGGATTTCTCTATGTAGCTTTGGAACCTATCCTGAAACTCACTCTGTAGACTAGCTGGCCCCAAACTCAGGTAGATCTTCCTGCCTCTGCCTCCCAAGTGCTGAGATTAAAGGCGTGTGCTACCACTGCCCAGCTTCATGTTGACTTTTCTATTTGAGATCAGAGACAGTCTGTTTTCTGCATGGGTTATAGTGACTTGTGTGCTCCAGGAGGGCAGGCAGTTTGTCTCAGGTGAGTTTTCTACAGCTTCCCTCAGTTATTTCTTTCCTAAGCACTAGATTGTGAAACTGCTGAACCTTGCACTCTGATAATAGGACATGTTCTTTTTTATGGACTTTGTCACATTCTAAAAAGTTGCTTGTATATTAAGTCATAAGGCAAAATGTCTATCTGATTACATAGCTATGAATTAATTAGTAGCTTACCATGAAAAACAAAATAACACAAGCCTTCTACACTCAGAGAGTTAATACTTCTCATTAAAACAATGTCTGATGTAAGGGGCATTACAAGCTAAAAGAAAAGGTGCTTGTGAAAATGAAACTAAAAATGACATATAATCTTGGCATTTAAGAAATGATTGAAGAAAAATTAGTTGCATTAAACACATCAGTAAAAAAAAATAAGAATTTTTTTTTTGTTTTGTTTTTTTTGTTTTTGTTTTTTGAGACAGGGTTTCTCTGTGGCTTTGGAGCCTGTCCTGGAACTAGCTCTGTAGACCAGGCTGGTCTCAAACTCGCAGAGATCCGCCTGCCTCTGCCTCCCGAGTGCTGGGATTAAAGGCGTGCGCCACCATCGCCCGGCAAAAATAAGAATTTTTAATGAATGGATTTACCAGCTTACTAAAGAATGAATTTTAAAAAACGTCAAAAGAATGTTTTGACTTTTTTCCTGGGTGGGTAAAGATGTATTTAGGTCAGTCTTTAAGGGATCTGGGTACAAGTAGGATCTCAGCACTATGCTGAGTTCTCTGTGTGATTGCTACACCTAGAGAAACCACCGTGAGAACTGTACACAGCCATTCACTTAAAACACAGGTTGTGAGTCAAGATGAGGTTCCCAACATGTCTGTGCTGTAGCTCACAGGAAGGCAGGGGACACCTCATGGAAACTGAGAAAGTCATTTCACAAAGATTTCTCTACTTTAATCTAGCCTAGAAAGCCCTCTCTTTGGAGGTCCTGCATTGTGTTTTCTTTTCTCAAGTAAGGATAACTAACTGCAGTTCTCCACAGACATGCTACTGTGAATTCCGTGCTCCCATCCTGAGTTTCCTTTTATTTTACATAAACTTCAGGTATAGGGAGACTTTCCTAGTTATTGATAATTTTATGAAGTCAGTTACTAGGTCATACTTTTTATTCATATTCCCACCCTTTTGTTATACTGCACGCATGTGATGTGGGATAGCTCTGTCCTCACTGTTTGTCCTTTAGCATGTGACCTTCCTGCACTGTCTTCTAATTGTGTAGGCACAGTATACCACTAATCCTGTACAACCCCACTCCTGTTCTCAGAGGATGCCTGCAATCCTCTCAGCTCAGCTTCCCCAGTGCCAGGGTTACAGGTGTGTGCCACCACCCCAGCTGAAGTGAGATTTTTCTAAGGTGTCTCCTTTTGTGGTGGGTGACTGCACGTGGAGCTTTCCTGCCTGTATTTGCAGTCCTGTTAACAATGAAGGACTGCTTCAGGAATGGTGTTGACAGGACCTTAGAAAACTCTGAAATCACACATTTCAAACAGATGGAAATGATGGCAGTTCTCTTTAATATTCAGTCTCTTCTTATTCATTTCACTACACACTGTGAGATAATACCTTACTTTTGAGCAACCACGGAATGCCAAGAGTGTGTACAAGCGTATAGAAGGAGACTGCTCTTTTGTTTCCAGGCCGCACAGACCCAGATATTCACACAGAAACTACATTAATTACAGCACTGTTTAGCCATTCAGGTATATTTCTAGCTAGATCTTTCATCTCGAATTAACATATTTCTCTTAATCACCACGAGGCTATGGCTTACCAGAAAGATTCCAGCAGTGTCTGTCTCCTTCAGCAGCTACATGGCAGCTCTTTGACTCTACCTGCTCTCTCTATAAATCTCTATTCGGATTTCCCACCTGGCTTTACTCTGCTAAGCCATTGACAGAAACAGCTTTATTCGTTAGCCAATAGAAGCAACACATATACAGAAGGACATCCCACATCACTTGCATGCAGTGGGAAGTTGGGCCTGCTGTGTGCCTCCAGATCATCTTTTCTTGTTAGTATTGGGTGGGGTTTCTTGAGCTAATGTAATTTGGTGGCTTAGGTTTGTATAAAAGTCACTGTTTTGACTGTCCCTCACCTGTAGTGATTGACTAGCCACCACACCACACTCCCATGTATTCAGAGAGTCCTTTTTTATTTCCCAGCCACCCAGACACGAATAATCACATAAAACTATATTAATTACAACACTGGGCAACGACTCAGGCATATTTCTAGCTAGCTCTTACATCTTAAATTAACCCAATTCTATGATCCTGTGTATCGCCACAAGGCTCTGGTTTACTGGTAAGGTTCTGTGAAGGCGTAAGTCACAAACAATGCCACACCAGTTTGGAATTATGATTAATAGGGTGGTATTTATTTAAAGGGGAAAAAACTTACAGATCACTGTCCCAGGCAACAGCCCTCTACGCAACCAGGAAGGGAGTCTAGTCGCCGGTGGAGCAGGAAGTGAAGAGAGAGAGGAGAGGGAAGTGGCTGCTTTTTTAAAGGGAGAGAGACCATGCCCCAATGGGCTGGTATCTCAGCAGCTATAGGCTGGAGGAGTGGGAGGACCTCCTGCAACACCTCCCCCTTTTGTTTAAATAAGAGAGTTCTAAACCTACTATGAAATTATATATAATAAGTACAAATATCATATTCTAACTAGCTTGGTCTTGTATAATAAATAACTTGGCCAAGTCATGAGAGAAAGTAACTACATTTATATAGTCTTCAACCCCATTGAAGATCTGAGAAGGGAAATAATGTTACCTGGGTAATTAGGAAGTTCAGTAAAACAACTTCCAAAACATGCAACAAATCACAGAGACAACTAGCTACCTGGGCAATCACCCAAAGTCACATTAGCAGCGTTGAAGCAACCAACTTTGGCTAAGGCCTAACATAACTGACATACCATTTTCTAAGGCAAGCAAGTTTTCAAAACTATCTTACCCTGTCTTGGCAGGATATGACAGTCCTGTTTTATCCATTGATGCACACTCTGTATCTTTGTCAGTCGTTGAGGTATGGGCATTTCTTTGCCCAAAGGCTGGTTCTGCCAAAAAGAAAGGCTCCAAGTGGAGTGTCTTTGGTGCTCAGCATTCTCTCGGGAACAGAGTGGTGTTGCCAGGAGCAATTGTGTCTCACTACCACAAAACTCTGAGTTAGATTAAAGGCCATTTTCTACAGCTCTTTGAAGAAGTTGAAGATTATCTATCTATACTGAGTATAATCTCTATATATCTAAAGAACCTGATTAGTCTAATTATAAATGACAAATTTAGATGACTATTAATCTATATAATTCTCAGTATCTATCTAACTTAAAGACTAAGACAATAAACGACTGTGAAACAAATGAGGACAATGACCTCCAAATATAAACAATGTACAAATATACATGGCAGTAGGTAAATATATATATCAATACACAAATATTATATAAGTATCTTAATCAGAGGCAGAAATGTACACTGCAATATGGTAAATATATACAATATATGTATCAATACAATATATGTCAATACATAAAAAAATGTTTTAAACAGAGGTAGAAACATGCATGCGTACAATAGTCAATATAATTTAACTTTGTATCAATATACAAGACTCTATACCAATGTATTTGTCTAAAAACAGTAACTCACAATTACAAATCTATTATCCCATCATCTCTCTTTTTTTTTTTTCAAAATGATCCCTGAGCTTATAAAATTCCTCCCCCAACCCTCAATCGTATACTAATTATAATCAACCCCTAAATGATGTCCCTAAACCCAAGGGCAGACTTTACTGGGAGAGGGGACGTCGTCCTCTAGAATTACTTCCAGCTGTCATGGGGGCGACATTCTTTCTGGGGGATCCTGTGAAAGTAAAATGATGGTTAAATTTCAAGATCAATGTCCTTTAAAATTGCAAATAGTCTCTGAGTATTTTGTGCAGGTCTGGCCAAAATGTTGTATAAGATGTGCACCATTTCAGCTAACCAAGTTGGAACTTTCTTGTGCAGCTGGTATCCAAAACAGGTCTTGTAGTAGCGCTATCAGTATCATGACGTCATATCAACCAGGTGGAGTTGTTGTTATGGGGCCCCATCTTCTTCCTGGAAACTTCAAATGTCACTTCAGGAAAAACTCATTGTTCATTGTGAAAAACTTAAACATTAATCATATAGACATATATGTATATATTCACTGAAAGGCATGATAGATATATTCAATGAAAAGTATGATAGATATGAAGAAAAGCAAAGATGTTTTCTAAACTCATATTTCTTTCTGTCCCATATCATGGCTCTTGACATGAGACAGAAACTCCAGAAACTCTGGGTTTCTCTTACTAACAGGCTTGGAATTGGAGAGGGACTGAGCCAGAGTCCAACTTCAAAACCAGCTTTATAAATTTAGAAATATGGTTTAATATTACACAACCCATTCAGTTTTCTTGATATTTCCTATTGGGCAGGTATTTTTCCATCTGTCAGTATCCAAACATCCAGGGTCCCTTGAATTTTTCAAAGATGAGTATTTTCCTGTGGAGATAGGAACAGAACCCTGCCCCCATTCTATATGTTTTTCTTACCACCTGTATGAATATCATCATTGTGGATGAGTTGTCATTTCTCCTTTCCAAGAGGTTTCTCCTCTTCAAATCGAAACTTTATTAATTTTGATGGTATCCACAATTTTTCTTCTCCTGTGGAAACAAGAGCAAAACCCCTTCCCCAATGTAGCACATATCCTGGCTTCCATTGAGAGGTCAGCACATCTTTGAAATAAATCAGTTGATTTAGTTCAGCAGACTTTTCCATTATCCAATGTCTTTCTGCTGCTGTCGTTCCTTTCTCATTAGCGTTAAGAAAATTCAAGGTTAATAAAGCATTATGTAATCTATTTCTGGGGGTATTTTCGGTCCCTTTCTGTTTGTTCAGCATATCCTTTATAGTACGATTTGATCTTTCTATAACTGCCTGACCTGTAGGATTATTTGGTATACCTGTAATGTGTTTTATATTATAATAATCAAAAAAGCGTTTCATTTTCTTAGATACATATGCTGGATCATTATCTGTCTTTATTTGTGCAGGTATACCCATGATGGCCATAACTTCCAATAAATGTGTGATTACTGAATCAGCCTTTTCTGAGCTCAGGGCAGTAGCCCATTAAATCCTGAATATGTGTCTATGGTATGGTATACATATTTAATTTACCAAATTCCATGAAGGGGAACACTTCCATCTGCCAGATTTCATTTCTCTTAGTACCCTTTGGGTTACTCCCTGCAGGCAACGGTGTTTGATTATAGAAAGAACAAGTAGGACATCTCCTTATAATGTCCTTAGCTTGTTGCCAAGTAGTGGAAAATTCTTTCTTTAGGCCTTTAATATTGACATGATGCTTCTTATGAAATTCTGAGGCCTGCAACACACTTCCAATCAATAATTGATCAATCTCAATTATTGGTCCTTGGGCTAGAGGACCAGGCAGACCTGTATGGGACCGGATGTGTGTTATGTACATCGGACAAAGCCTGTTCCTGATTATGTCTTGTACCTGGATAAACAATGAAGTCAACTCTGTGTCATCTGGTATAAATTCAGCGGTTTCAATATGCAAGATAACTCTTTCTGCATATTGTGAATCTGTAACTATATTAAGAGGTTCTTTAAAATCCCTTAGCACCATAAGAATGGCATATAATTCTGCCTTCTGGACAGAATTATAAGGGCTTTGTTCCACCTTACTCAATTCATCTGACTTGTAACCTGCTTTCCCTGATTTATTTGCATCAGTATAGAACGTACGGGCTCCAGTTATTGGAGCATCACGTACAATTCTAGGAAGATTCCAAGAAGTTCTTTTTATGAGGTTAACTCTACCACTTTTGGGATAGTTGCTATTAATTTCTCCCAAAAAATTAGCACAAGCTCTTTGCCATGGTTCATTGTCTTCCCATAACTTTTTTATTTCTTCAATAGTAAAAGGCACTATAATTTCTGCTGGGTCTATACCTGCTAGCTGACGAAGTCTCAGCTTACATTTTATGATTAATTCAGAGACTTTTTCCACGTAAGTTTTTAATTTTTTACTTGGTTTATTAGGTATAAATATCCACTCTAAAATAAAATCTTCCCTCTGCATTAGAATCCCTGTAGGAGAAATTCTGGAAGGCAATATGACTAGGATGCAGCTAAGATTTGGGTTCATCCTATCCACATGTGCCTCCTGTAATTTTTCCTCAATCATTGTCAGTTCCTTTTCTGCTTCAGCTGTCAGTTTTCTTGGACTATTCAAATCTTTATCACCATCTGAGGTTTTGTTTAAATGAACTATTAGATCAGGTGTTATCCCAACAGCTGGTCGTAGACTGGAAATATCTCCTAACAATCTTTGGAAGTCATTAAGAGTCTTTAAGCGGTCTCTCCTAATTTGTGCCTTTTGCGTTTTAATTTTCTCTAACCCTATTCTGTAACCTAGGTAATTAATAGAATTTCTTCTTTGAATCTTTTCAGGGGCAATTTGTAATCCCCACCTAGGCAAGACTTTCTTTACTTCTTCAAACATCCTTTCTAAAGTATCTTTATTTGAATCACATAACAAGATGTCATCCATGTAATGATAAATTATGGACTTGGAATTGTTTACGAATTATTTCCAATGGCTTACTTACAAAATATTGGCACAATGTAGGACTATTGAGCATACCCTGTGGGAGGACTGTCCATTGACATCTCCTATTAGGCTGAGAATTATTCTAAGTAGGCACTGTGAAGGCAAATTTTTCTGTATCCTTTTCTTCTAACGGTATAGTGAAAAAAACAATCTTTCAAATCAATAACTGTAAGAGGCCATCCTTTTGGTAACAGAGAAGGCAAAGGAATTCCAGATTGTAGTGGGCCCATAGGTTGAATTACTTTGTTGACAGCTCTTAGATCTGTCACCATTCTCCATTTACCAGATTTCTTTTTTACAACAAACACTGGAGAATTCCAAGGGCTGGTTGATTCTTCAATGTGGTGAGCATCTAGTTGCTCCTGCACCAGCTGTTCCAATGCCTGTAGTTTATCTTCAGCTAGAGGCCACTGTTTGATCCATATTGGCTTCTCAGTTAGCCATTTTAAAGGTAGGGCTGTTGGTACCTCTAAAGGTTTGGTATTTGCTGTATGTTCTTGTACAGCCTGAATGGCTGGTGACCTTTTTCCATAATACCTCATCATATCCTTCCCAGAATTATGAGTTCCTGGAACTACAGGAATGTTAATCTGGGTATTCCATTGCTGTAGCAGGTCACGGCCCCATAAATTTATGGTAATATTGGCTATATATGGCCTTAGTCTTCCTATTTGTCCTTTGCGCCCTATGCATTCAACCCATCTTGTGCTTTGTTTTACACGAGATCGGGTTCCAATTCCCAGGAACTGAACATCTACCTCTTAAAGAGGCCAGTTCGGATGCTAAGATTCTGGGGTAATGATACTTACATCCGCACCTGTGTCTAATAAGCCTTCAATAAAAGTGCCATTTATACAGACTCTTAGCTTTGGTCTTTGATCATTTATAGAAGTCTGCCAAAATATTCGTTTACTCTGTCCTACTGGGTTTTTTGACTCATCCTCCACACGTAATTCATCATTTAGACCAGTATTACTTTTTACAGCAGAAATTGGAGCTTTTAATTTTCTTGGTGAGGCACGTTCTCCACTGTGACTGGGAATGACTGGGCCACTGTTGGCTTGGGGGCCTGCAAGAGGCCCCCCAAGGAGTTTCCCGATGATATTGGATTGCCCCGTCTGTCTGTTGTTGACCTACATTCATTGGACCAATGCCGGCCTTTACCGCATCTCCTACATATACCTGAAGGCCTAGGTCTCCTATTTTTGTCATTCCCAGAGGAGATATTATTCCTAGAAATTCTTTGCCTGCAATCCCTTTGCAAATGTCCTAATTTACCACAATTAAAACACCTGGCAGTTTGATGTCTCCTCATTGCTTCGGAAATCGCTTCTCCTACCCAAGATTCATCATTATAGCTAAACGTCTCAACATTCATCGTATGCTGAATCCATTCATCCATAGGTGCTGATCTAGACTTTAAAGGCCCAATTATCTTTTTGCATTCTATGTTTACATTCTCAAAAGCTAGAGATTCAAGAAGTATTGGTCTAGCTTCTGGGTCTGTTATCCCTATGTCCAGAGCCTTAATTAATCTTTGCAAAAAGTAAATAAAGGGTTCTCCCTGTCCCTGCCTAATTCTGGTATATGATTCAACCCTTTTTGCTGGATCCTGTATCCTATTCCAAGCATTTAAAGCTGCTTGGTGACATAGACACAGTACTTCATCGTCATAAAGAGCTTGGACCTGTGGATCAGCATATTCTCCTGCACCAAGAATTTGATCTTGGGAAACCTCAACACCTTTCGCTCTTCCTTGCTGCTCCATATGTTTGGATTCTTCTCTGAAATAAATTCCAAACATCAAGGAAGGTCCATTATCTAAAACTGCAGACACTAACTGATGGAAATCATGGGGGGTAGCTCTAGCATTAGAAGCCCAAGTCCTTATCATTTCCTTTACATATGCATTGTGCAAGCCAAAATTAAGGGAACAGCTTGCTTAATTTCTTTCAGATCATTCATTGCTATTGGCCTCCATCAATCTTCTCTTACTCCCTTTGAGCCTTTAGAAGTTGACGCTTTGTCAGAATTAAGTATAGGGTATGTTGCTAGAACCCTGGGTAAGCCAGCTCTAATAGCTGGTGGAGACATTGTATCCTGTCCTTGTGCCTCCTTACTCTGTTCACCAGCTGCAATAATTTCTCCAATCTTTTCAAATCTTTTTTATCATTGTCTCTCTTAAATCCTGAATCTCCTGACCTGTATATATTTCCAGTGATTTCACTGAGGCATCAATTTTTTGGTCCCCATTGTGCACCTGTGATTCCAAAGCTTTAATTTTTTCTTTCAAAGATAACATGTCCTCCTTAAACTTTTCTTGTATATCATGTAGATTCCCATCTTGGAGGTACATTCTGTCTGTTACCTTATCAAAACTTTGTGATAAAGTCTGAACATAAATTCAACAGCCTGAACCCTTTCAGGTAACTTTCTAGTACCCTTGGATATGGAGTCAATTTTGTCTGTCATAGTATCCACTTGTTCAGATAACCTCTGATTTTCAATAATTTTAATCCTGTTAATTAGTTGTTCATTATTAGTTCGTAAAGATTCTATCGTTCTTAGGAGTACCATATTCTTCCTTAATGATAGAATTTGGAGAAGAAAACTGAAACCTAGTAACAAGCAAATCAAGGTATCCCCATAATCATATAAACCTTGTATGACATAATCCATTGTATTAGTAAATATAAATTTGCTAATCCATTGTATTAGTGAAAACAAAGAAGTAAAATTTGCGTTAGAAACGAAAACTGCCATATTACCTGTTATCCAGCAGGTGGCGCTGTTGCCGAGTCGCGATGAAAACTGGGTCCTGTTTCAGTGCCTTAGTAGATGTTAAAAACTGGAAAATGAAAGTTTCTCAACAAAGTAAATGTAATTAAATCAATTCCAGAGACGGAACCAGAAACCCAGAATCCAGGGGTAGAGAAGAGCAACCTGGAAGCTGCTTATGCCTCCACGTGACAGTCACCCTGAGGGGTTGCAGCTTTCAGCAACTGTGTGCTCTGGTTCGTGCCACTTAAGAGCTGTGCTTGCAAGGGAGATTTAAAAACGACTCAGAAAAGAGCAAACCACGCTGGCAGAGACTACGTGGGCCTGTGGAGTTTAAATCCACGTGGGGAGGCCAAGGCCGCCGCTGCAAGGCACAGGCGGCGGCTGAGGAAGGGAGGGCTCCCACCAAGCCGAACTCGCGGTTGGCAGCCAAGCGGGGAAAGGAGAGGTTCTAAAACCAAACGTTGGGCGCCAAAATGAAGGCATAAGTCACAAACAATGCCACACCAGTTTTTAATTATGATTAATAGGGTGGTATTTATTTAAAGGGGAAAATCTTACAGATCATTGTCCCAGGCAACAGCCCTCTTCGCAACCAGGAAGGGAGTCTAGTCGCGGGCGGAGCAGCAAGTGAAGAGAGAGAGGAGAGGGAAGTGGCTGCTTTTTTAAAGGGAGAGAGACCATGCCCCAATGGGCTGGTATCTCAGCAGCTATAGGCTGGAGGAGTGGGAGGACCTGCCGCAACAGTTCTGGTGTTTTTTCCTTCTTTAGCTACATGGCATCTGCCTGACTATGCCTTCTTTCTCCCTGAGTTCAGTTTAGTTTTCCCACCTACCTGTATTTTCCTCTGCTGTAGGCCAAAGCATTTTCTTTATTAACCAATGGTTATAAAACATTTATACCATATAGAGGGGTATACCCACATCACTCCTAGTTCTTATTTATGGTTTTTTTTTTTTATTTTATCACAAAGTGTGAAGTAAAGGTACTTGTGATACAGTTATATACTGAAGCAATCATTAAACAAAAATTGTAGTAATAAGGGGCGGCGGGGCTGCGTCCCCAGCTCCCCGGCTGCCTGGCTAGCTTATGCCCGAAATAACAACACACAAACCGTATTCATTTAATCACTGCTTGGCCCATTTCTATCTAGCCTCTTCTAGGCTAATTCTCACATATTAATTTAGCCCATTTCTAATCATCTGTGTAGCGCCCCTAGGTGCGCTTACCGGGAAGATTCTAGCCTATGTCCATCCTGGGATTGGAGTTTCTTCGCGTGCGTCTGCTCCCGAGAGGAGAGCTGTGGAGTCTGAGCTCACTTCCTCTTCCTCCCAGTGTTCTGTTCTGTTTACTCCTCCCACCTATCTTCTAACCAATGAGAGCCAAGCAGTTTCTTTTTTTTTTTTTTGGTTTTTTCGGGACAGGGTTTCTCTGTGGTTTTGGAGCCTGTCCTGGAACTAGCTCTTGTAGACCAGGCTGGTCTCGAACTCACTGAGATCCGCCTGCCTCTGCCTCCCGAGTGCTGGGATTAAAGGCGTGCGCCACCACCGCCCGGCAAGCAGTTTCTTTTTATTTAAGGAATGACCTTCCTCCATCAAAAAATCATTTCCAGTCAAGGTTGGAACCTATGTATTTTTCAGACACTCTGGATTTAGGCATGTGCTTCTCTCTCCTCCACCTCTTCCAACTGTGTTTTTGGTTTGTAAAGCAACTAATTTAAACATACTTTTTGTCTTTTGTTTTTCCCCAGAGGGAAGTGTAACATCTCCCATTTTTCTGACATATTTGCTGCTCGAGAGTTTAAAGCCCGAGTGGATTCATTTTTCTACATATTAGGCTACAATCCTGAGACAAGGTAAGTCAGACATTTATGCCATTAAGAATTTTTTTTCCTTTTCTCACTTACATGTATATGTGCTTGTTCGTTTACACATCTATACTTTTTTATGATACCAAAAAGTGACTCCAAACTCCTATGTAAATCTTATAGTCAGTGTTATATGCATTTAATACTTTTCCTTTTATTAGGGAAGAAAAGGTGTGGGAGTGAGGATGTAGAGAGGAGGGTCTGTGCTTTGAATTTACTGATAGATCATTTCCTTGATGCAGACTTTGTGAAGCCTTCCTTAATGTGTTGTAAATTCAGGTTAGTTATTTTTGTTCTGTTTTCTTTGGCTAATGAGATCCCAGGAACTCTCACTGAAAGGTCTGGTGAGACTAGTAGTGGGAGGTGGATAGCAGCACCCTGTTCCAGCCGTTTTGGTAAGGTCTTCATGAGTGACAGAATAATCATTTACATGTGTAATGAGACTTTTTTGTTCTCCCAGCCAGCTCTCAAATAATGACATGGAGACTTCTTATTTATTATGAAATCCTGACGTGTAGCTTAGGCTTAGGCTTCTTCCTAACAAGCTCTTCTAACTGAACCTATTAATCAGTGTTCTGTCATGTACCACCCATCCTGCTTCTGTGTTTCCCGTGCACCGAGATTTGTCTCCTACTCCCCCTGCCCAGATCTCCTGCCTGGCTATCGGCTGTTTGTCTCTTTATTGAATCAGTCAGAGCAATGTATCTTCACACAATGTACAAATATCCCACAACATACGTGAAAGGCAGTATGGTTATAAGAAATATACTTCACCAGCACTTGTAATAAGAAGATTCTTGTCCCTTCCACCTGTTCCCAAATACCCAGTGGCTACTTCCCAAATAAATGACTCAGAGACTCAATATTACTTATAAATCCTCAAGCAGTGCCAGGCGGCGGTGGTGCATGCCTTTAATTCCAGCTCCAAAGCTACAGAGCAACCCTGTCTTGAAAAACAAACAACAGGGCTGGAGAGATGGCTCAGTGGTTAAGAGCATTGCCTGTTCTTCCAAAGGTTCTGAGTTCAAATCCCAGCAACCACATGGTGGCTCACAACCATCTGTAATGAGGTCTGGTGCCCTCTTCTGGCCTGCAGACAGAATATTGTATACATACATACATACATACATACATAAATACAAACAACAATAACAACAACAACAATAATAATAAATGCTTAAGCAGTAGTTCAGGCTTGTTACTAGCTAACTCTTACATTTAAATTAACCCATAGTTCTTATCTATGTTTAGCCACATGGCTTGGTACCTTTTCTTTTTCTTTTGTCTTTTCTTTTTTTTTTTTAAAGATTTATTTATTTATTATGTGTACAGTATTCTGTCTGCATGTATGCCTATAGGCCAGAAGAGGGCTCCATATCCAGCCCCCCAATAAAGTTTTTTTTTGTTTGTTTTTTGAGACAGGGTTTCTCTGTAGCTTTAGAGCCTGTTCTGGAACTAGCTCTTGTAGACCAGGCTGACCTTAAACTCACAGAGATTCGCCTGCCTCTGTCTCCAAGTACGGGAATTAAAGGCATGTGCCACCACCACCTGGCGGCTTGGTACCTTTTCTAAGTGTGGCATTCTCATCTTGCTTCTCTGCGTTTGCGTGTGACTCTCTGACTCTGCCCTTCCTCTTCTCATAATTCTTAGTTTGGTCTCCCTGCCTATATTTCCTACCTGGCCACTGTCCAATCAGCGCTTCATTAAACCAATTCAAAGTGACAAATCCTTACAGTGTACAAGAGGCACATTCGACAGTGAGCAAAGGCACACAGATTGAAAGTGGAAGATGACCCTAGTTCTAGTTAACTTTAACTTCAGCTTGACATAGCTTATCACAGGCAAGGCTATAGTGGCATTTCATTTGTATTTTATCTATTTATTTATTTATTTATTTTTAATAGTTATTTATTTATTTATTTATTTTTAATATCTATTTATTTATTTATTTATTATGTATACAACATTCTGCTTCCATGTGTGCATGCCAGAAGAGGGCGCCAGGTCTCATTACAGATGGTTGTGAGCCAGTCACCATGTGGCTGCTGGGAATTGAACTCAGGACCTCTGGAAGAGCAACCAGTGCTCTTAACCACTGAGCCATCTCTCCAGCCCCTCATTTGTATTTTAATAAATAAAACTTATCTGAAGATCGGGGAGTAAAACAGCTCCTCTGGTCATCCTCACAGACCAGGCTTTAATCCCAGTAGCCACACTGGTTTGCCGTAGAAACCAGGCAGTGCACACCTTTAATCCCAGCTCTAGAGAGGAATATAAGACAGGAGAGACAACTCACAGACACTGTCTCATTCTGGAGGCAGGATCGCCATTTCAGAATGAGGTCGAGATAAGAGCCAGTGATTGGCTGCTTTGCTTTTTTGATCTTCAGGTTGAACCTAAATTTCTGTCTCTAAGTGTCTATTAATCGTGCTTCAATAACGGGGAACTGAAGAAATGGCTCAGTGGTTAAGAGCATTGGCTTCTAGAGGTCTTGAGTTCAATGCACAGAAAACATATGGTGGCTCACAACCGTCTGTAATGACATCTGGTGCCCTCTTCTGGCATGCATGTAGGCATTCATGGAGCCTGAACACTGTCTATTAAGTTAAAAAGAAAAATTATAATGAGTGATTGTTTTGGTTTTTGACACAGGGTTTCTCTGTAAAACAGTCCTGGCTGTCCTGGAACTCAATCTGTTGACTAGGCTGGCCTTGAACTCACAGAGTCTCTGTCTCTGTCTCCCAAGTGCTGGGATTAAAAGTGTGCATCCCCACCACCTGGCTAATGGGTGATTTTAATCGTTCACTGTCATCAGTGAATGTGGTCATCCAGATCCCCTCTTCCAACTCCCCAAATCAACATCAACAAAAAAGAAAAAACTTTGGCGTTAAAACCGCACCACAGAACAAAGGACCTTAACAGATGCTTATAAACCGTTCTGTCTGACAGCTACAAACACACAATATTCATAAACAAATCACATTAAAGAAATCCTTCCAGGGGCTGAAGTGATGGTTTGACAGTTTAGAGTATTTGTTGCTCTCGCAGAGGATCTGTATTTGATTCCCAGGACCTACATGATGGCTGACAACAGTTGCATCTTCACTTTAGCAGATTGCACCATCCCCAGGATCTTGTGTGGGTCTCAGACATACATGTAGTATATGTACATACATTCACGTCAAACATTCACATACATACATACATACATACATAATAAAATAAGAAAATCTTAATATTATTTTTTAAATCCTAACAAAGAAAAACTGTTGAAGCAGTTTCTTGGATTTTATTAAATCATAGCTGAATAAGGCTCAAAACCAGTAGCAAAAGAAATTAAAAAACTGTAGGCTCAGCCAGGAAAATGCTTGCTTTGCAAACATAAGGATCCAAATTCAGTTCTTGGAACCCATGTAAATAAAACCATGCATTATGGTATTTGCACAATCCCAGCATTAGGGAGGCAGAAGTTGGAGCTTACTGGTCATCCAGCCTAGTTTAGCTGGCAGGTTTGAGGTCAATAAAAGGACTTTTTTGGTCATGCAGTGGTAGCATACAACCTTTAATCCCAGCACTCCGGAGGCAGAGGCAGGCAGATCTCCGAGTTCTAGGCCAGCCTCGTCTACAGAGAAAGTTCCAGGATAGCCAAGACTACACAGACCCTTCATAAGAAACAAAGTGGATAACATCTGAGTTGGTGTCGTCTGGTTTGTACATACATGTGAACAAACATACACAAGCTATATACCTGCTCATGAATGAAGTCAGTGAAATTAGAGCTGAAATTTAAAAATTCGTAGAAGCACATGTAGCACAGATCATAAAAACCCAGAGACAGAAATCAATATTCAACCCTAAAACCAGAAAAGCAAGGCAACCAAACACTAGAGAAGTCTTAACTCTACCAAGGCTGGGTGGGTGGCCACAGACTAAGCCTCTCTCTCCTCTCATTTGTATTCCCTCTAGTGCTAGGAATAAAGGCGTGTCGCTCCCTAGGACTGGGGTTAAAGTTGTGAGCCACCACCACCTGGATGTTTTTCTGCACTGATCTTATATAGACCAGGATAGCCTTGAACTCACAGAGATCCATCTGCCTCTGTCTCCCAAATCCTGGGATTTATGGTGTGTGTCACCATTACCTGACCTCTAGTGATTTTAGCTTTGCCTCTGATCTTAGGCAAGATTTGTTTATTAAAATACAAGCAATATACCACTATAATGAAAACACTACTTATCTGCATCTCTGGGATGCCTTGAAGGCAGTTCTATGAAGGTATGTCCAGCTACAAAGCCTCACATAACTATCAACAGACAGCTGTATGTTACGTGTGGCATTCTACTAATTGTCCATCTTCCTGCCCTCTTGCAAATGTACTCAATAAACTATTCTTGCTTGAAAAAACACAGAAGAGATCTTGGGAATGACATTAGGTTTAATGATGCATTTCAAGGTCATAAAAAAGCAAGAACAAGCCTAACCAACCAAAAGCCCGTATAGACAGAGATAATTAGAATCAGGGGAGAAACCAATGAAGAACAGTGTAGCAAGTCAGAGAGCTGGGTTCTTGGACAGAGAGATTGACAAGCCCTAGGAAAATAACTAAAAGAAGAAACAACTTGATTAAAACATTGGAGTTGAAAATTGGGACATTAGGGGCTAGAGAGATGGCCTACCCTTCCAAAGGTCCTGAGTTCAATTCCCAGCAACCACATGGTGGCTCACAACCATTTGTAATGAGGTCTGATGCCCTTTTCTGACCTGCAGGCATATACACAGGCAGAACATTATATACATAATAAATAAATAAATATTTAAAAAAAAAGAAAATTGGGACATTACATCAGGTAACAATGAAGTCCTGGGAATTATTAGGGAATACGTTGAATAAGGTGTATTCCAAAAGCTGGAGATTCTCTCATACTGTTCTTGAGTAATAAAAGACATGATAATGCACATATATATAAACAAACATTTCATAATATAAAAGACTGCCAGTTCTGGTGGCTCAGGCATGTAATCTCAGCTATTTGGGAGGCTGAGGCAAGAGGATCACAAGCTCAACATCTGCTCCATGCTATAGAGTGAATTTTGAACCAGCCTGGGCAACTTGATAAGACCTTCCCTCCAAATTAAAAGTAAAAAGAGGGATTGGAATGTAGTTGATGCTTCTATAACATGCGTAAAGCCCTATGACCAATCCCAAGAGTGGGGAGAAGGACAATGACTTGAAATATTACTATCAAATACATTCTTGGTACATGGCTTATGTTTGAAAATGAGAAGCTTAAATTTCACTCATAAAGGTAGCAAGAATAGATCCCTTGTAGGGCCAACTTAAGAAAAGTTCAAGCAGGGGCTGGCTCAGCTGTTAAAAACACTTGCTCTTGCAGAGGTCCCAGGTTTGGTTCCCAGCATCAACATGGTGGTTCAGGACCATCTGTTACTTCAGTTGCAGGGGATCTGACACCCTTCTCCTCCATAGACACTAGCTAGCATGTGGTACACAGACATATGTAGGAAAACTCATATACATTTTTCAAAAATGTAAAATAAAAAAATCACAGACTAGCATATGCAGGCTGTGTGTTCAGTCCCTAGTGTCCAAATAACAATGAAACCCTTACAAACACACACACACACACAACACGCACACGCTGCTTGCCAAGAATAAACCTAGTCAAAGAAGCAAGACAGTAAGACTTTGACAACGGAGATTTTAAAAACACTGCACAAGCCTGGAGGAATGGCTCTTTTAAGAACACATAAATCTCTTCTAGAGGACCTGGGTTCAGTTTTCAGCACCAGCATCAGGAGGCTTATAACCTCCTGTAACTCTAGCTCCTTGGAATCTGACATCCTCTTTTGGTCTCCCTGGGCACCCAAGTATACACAGAAACACACAAATAAACATAAATATGCAAAGAAGTACAATAAAAAACACTAACTAAAGGCCGGGCGGTGGTGGCGCACGCCTTTAATCCCAGCACTCGGGAGGCAGAGGCAGGCGGATCTCTGTGAGTTCGAGACCAGCCTGGTCTACAGAGCTAATTCCAGGACAGGCTCCAAAGCCACAGAGAAACCCTGTCTCGAAAAACCAAAAAAAAAAAAAAAAAAAAAAAAAAAAAACACTAACTAAAGAAGACAGAAGAAAAGACCTCCCATGCTTATAAAATTTTAAAATCAATACTATATAATAGCTGTCTTCCTAACAGCAGTCTGGAAATAGTGTCACTCTCATCTCCTTTCATTGACATTTTTGTTAGAACTAAAATAATCTTTAAACTTGTGTGGAAGTACTAAGTATCCTAAGTAACTAAAGCAACCCTGAGCAGAAAGAGCCATTGTGGGGAGGTTCTGTAATACCTGACTTGAAGTATAACCCAGAGCCATAGGAAGAGCAACAGGGTGGTGCTGGCCCAGAAGCCAGCCACAGCCACCAGGTTTCCAACAAAGATGCTAGAACATAGACACTGGAGAAAAGAGTGCTTCTTGAAATAAGACGTGCTGCCAAGTCTACATATCTGACATGGAAAAGGCTGAAACTAACCTGTCTTTCACCTCATGTAAAAGTTATCCAACATAAAAACTAAGACCTGAAATTGAGAAAGACTTTATTAGCTTAAGAAATAATCGGACTTGGAAAATGGTGTTACAATCCTTCTGCAGGCCAAGAAAACAGCAGAGCCTCCAAAGTGCGAGAAAACCCTTTGTTGACTCTACAACTTGCAGGGAATTACTATGGAGATAAGTATCAGGTGTTTTCTTTTATGAAATCTAAGAGCAGGTGGAATTCTGAGAGTTTGAGGCCAGCCTGGTCCATAGAGTGAGTTCCAGCACAGCCAGGGCTATGCTATACACAGAGAAACCCTGTCTTGAAGAAACAATTTTTTTAATAAAAAAAAATGTATACGTGTGTGGATCTGTGTAAGCATGTGTGTGTGATTGCTAGTGCCAGTAGAAGCTAAATGTGCCAGGCGGTGGTAGTGTACACCTTTAATACCAGCAGAGGCAGGAGGATTTCTGTGAGTTCGAGGCCAGCCTGTTCTACAAGAGCTAGCTCCAGGACAGGCAACAAAGCGACACAGAGAAACCCTGTCTCAAAAAAAGGAGGAGGGGGAGTGGGAGGAGAAGGAGGAGGAGGAGGAGGAGGAGGAGGAAAGAAGAAGCTAGAGGCATTGGATCGCCTGGTGTTGGAGTCACACAGGTGTTTTTGAGCTGCTCAATATTGGTGCTAATTGAGCCCTTCTTCAGGAGTGGTGCACACCCTTAACCACTGATGGGTTTATTAACTTAAATTTACATCTATGTTTGCTGAGTGCTTAGGTATAACTTACCTCTGTCAGACTCACACGGGTTGTATACTTTTTTAACTGGCAACAAATAATTGTATTATATGTTTTAAATGCACTCATTTGTAGTAATATCTCAAAATCCTTCCGCCTTCTCTGCCACCTTGCCCAGGTCTAGGGATTGAATCCAAGATGTTATGCTTGCAAGGCACATCTAGCCAGCCACCTGTTGGCCCCAATTAGTTTTAGAAGGTATCTTACAGTGGGAGGACAGTCTCCTGTCACAATGGAGCACGGGTCTGAGAGCAGCACGTCATAGCATTGGCCCTGAATCCCTTGGCTTTTGGAACTTACCAGTCCAGTTTCTTCACATCTGTGCTTGACCCAGTGTTTCCCTTTGTTTGCTGTATTTCAAATGCTTGAGAGGTGTTAGGTGAGTTGAGGTGAAGAAATACTTGAGTGTTTGCTTATAAGTAAAATTTCAGAAAAGCTGAAACATATCTGAAACTTTGATGTGAGAGTGGGCAGCCTTTGGAGGCATCTGCAGCAGCAGGAGTGTGGCTCACTGCCTTGGCCTACTCGTTTCATCCCCAGCATCACGTCAGGTCTGAAGTTTAGAGCTGAGTGTGTGGTTCCCATAGATGCTTAATTGATGACAAATGTGTGTTAGGTTTAAGAAAACATGGAAGGATTGTTTTCCCTGCATACTCCTGCAGGACTTGTCTCTGTTTTGTCTTTAATTTATAAAGATGAGGCTGTGTGGTGACTTGGGCATTAATAGTGGCTGTTGGGTGCTGTGTACTGGCTTTTAAGACCAACTGAGGCATTGAGGTAAATCAAGTCGATGAAGATAGAAAAGGGGGATTGGTTTAACATTCCTGTGAGGCCCCTGGAGCTTAAGGGTGGGAGTTATGTGACTGCAAACTTGAATGTCTGTCACAGCCCTTACACAGTCTGGGTGTTGGTTTAACCCAATGTGAGAAGGTGAAACTGAATCCCGAGGGAGACTCATTTCATCTTGGAGCAGACAGTTAAACATGGTTTGTGTGGTTTCCCACTGTTGATTAAATTAGTCATTGCTGAGTGCTTGGTGTTTTTCTTGCTTATTTGCCTGGCTCTCTTAAAAATATCATTGTTCAAGTGCCTGTTTACTACCTCCTGTCCTCATCTTGGTGTCTCAGGTTGTGCCTTGTTAGCATCCTGGCTTTGCTGTGCCATTATCCACATAGGCAAATGTATGATTAGGAGCTTGATGTTCAGTACTCTTCAGTGTCTTGCATTTACCGTGTAGAGGAAGCAGATCTCTTGGTAAATGCTATAGATCCAATTATTGTAGATGGTTTTGTAACAGTTAGTATTCTAGGCTTTAATAAAAAAATAAAAGAAGCCGGGCGATGGTGGCGCACGCCTTTAATCCAAGCACTCGGGAGGCAGAGGCAGGCAGATCTCTGTGAGTTCGAGACCAGCCTGGTCTACAAGAGCTAGTCCTAGGGCAGGCTCCAAAACCACAGAGAAACCCTGTCTCGAAAAACCAAATAAATAAATAAAAAATAAAAATAAAAGAAAATGTGGCAGCGTGCCAGATCCAAAAGAAGACAGTTCTTTCCAGGCTGATCTTACCTGGGAGATGAAGCAGTCAGTTAAATGGATATGAAGTACTAGATGAAACAAAAAAGGGATAAATATTTTGAAAAATCTCCAGTTTGGGGGCTCCTCCAATGCAATAAGCCAAATTCAGCTGAATTAATAAATCCAGGTTTAATAAACAGAGCAAAGCATCTCCTGGGTGACTCTGGGAAGCAGGGGAGAGAGAGAACCTGTGACAGGTCTAATGACTGGGTTCATCTAGAGCAGCTCCCAGAAGGAGCTGACCATTTGTGGGATTTCTGAGGGGTCAGGTCCTAGCCAAACATCTGGGTTTGGAAAGGGGGAAAGTGAGCCTGGAATGGAGCTTGAAACTAAACAACAGGGACAGTAAAAAAAGACAAAGAACCATGGCTAAGACCACTCTACTGCAACTCAACCAAAGATTCTGGTGTTTTGGAAGGAAAATAACCATATATTTTTCTTTTTTTAAATATTTATTTTGCGTACAATGTTCCTCTTGCACACACACTTCCATGCCAGAAGAGGGCACCAGATCTCATGACAGATGGTTGTGAGCCACTAGGTGGTTGCTGGGAATTGAACTCAGGACCTCTGGAAGCGCTGCCAGTGCTCTTAGGCTCTGAGCCATCTCTCCAGCTCTACCATACATTTTCTTACATTTGTTTTTAAAATCTAGAATACTAATTTTACGAAACCTTCTACAGTAATTGGATTTATGATCTTTTCAACTCTGAATGTAGATCTGAAAACCTAATAATTCATGTACAGTGACACAAGAATTCATTTTGTGATCACACTTGACTTACACTGATCTGAAGCTACACTTTTTAATTTAGTGTACTTTGTGTAAGTTTTCCCATTTTATTGTAAAAAGAATAAGCAGTTATGGTTCAGGTGCTCCTAGGATGTGTATTTGTTATAATTGGAAGTTTCTAGCCCTGAGAAACTTCTGACCCTAAGAGTCTCAGTTAAGGGAATGTGACTCCGTCCATTTTCCCTTGTCATTTAAAGAGCTAAACTTTCTGTTTAAATAGGACACAAATTAGAAGGGTGTCTGACAAGTGAGCACTTCAAGCCAGCCTACCCTCAGTCTTCAGCTCTGCTTTAGAGTCTGTCTCTGACTTCCAGCACTCAGGGAATATTCACTGGTCGTATGTGAACGAGAGTCATCCCAAGTTTATTTCTGTGGGTGAGTGTTCTCTGCAAGATAGTATCATTGTGGCTTTCCTTTTGTAGGAAGAGTCTAATTCAAACTCTAACTACTTAAAAAATAAATTTCATGCTACGTGGTGGCCGCACACTTCTTAATCCCAGCACTTGGGAGGCAGACACAGGCAGATCTCTGTGACTTCAAGGCCAGCCTGGTCTGTAGAGCCAGTTCCTAGGCAGCCAGAGCTGCACAGAGAAACCCTTCTGGAAAACAAAAACAAAACCCAAAATAAATCAAGTTCAGCTGGGAGCTGGTGGTGCATGCTTTCATTTCCAGCACTTGGGAAACAGAAGCAGGTGGAGTTCTCAGTCTGAGATCTACAGAGAAAATTTCAGGACAGAACCCTTTCTCAAAATCCCCACCCTCAAAAGGAAAGCAATTTCAGCTCAGAGATCTTGATAAACAGAACCAGTTAGACCTGCTCTACCAAAACACCAGAGTCTTTGGTTGAGCTGCAGTAGATTGATTGGCCTTAGCATGGTGCTGTATCCTTATGTGTTTCGTCTTGTATCCTATAAACATTTCACTGCTCCATCTTTGAGTTAAGATTATTCTTGGGAAAGACTATCTCCATTTGGATCTGGCATGCCTAGGTTATAGTCTCACGTGACCACTTTATCTTTGTGTCTGTTGGTGAGGTTTGCATTTCCTGGATCTGTTCTGCATCCATCATGTGAAGGCAGTCATAGTTAACCCCACAGGTGACTTGTAAGATTTTAGGATGTTTGTAACTTCTTGCTAATTGTAGGAGTAGCCTATATCTTTTATTTGACAAGGTGCTACATTTTTTATTTTTCCCTTTAATCTCATGAAAGATCTTTGTGTAATTTTTTGGGGATGAACCACTATAAGTATTTTCTTGGTTGCTATCATGTTTGAAACAGTCTTCCTTGTGCTAAAAGGCCTTTAACATAGTTGGACAAGGCCCATATCAGATTATTACAGTAACTTTTTTCCAGAAAACATTTTCAGATATTGGATAAAACTTTTTTTTTTTTGTTTTTGTTTTTGTTTTTCGAGACAGGGTTTCTTTGTAGCTTTGGTGCCCGTCCTGGAACTAGCTCTTGTAGACCAGGGTGGCCTCGAACTCCCAGAGATCCGCCTGCCTCTGCCTCCTGAGTGCTGGGATTAAAGGTGTGCGCCACCACCGCCCGGCTTGGATAAAACTATTAAAAAGCCTATAAATTCAGAGCTAGGCTCCACGTAAGAAAACCTGAACCTGGATCAAATGACACAACCAACAATGTGTAAGCAAGTGTGGCAAGTACTTCTAGGCCAGGACAGCGACCTAACTCTCTGACAGCCCCAGTTCCAACTGTTTTCTGAGTTTTCAAAATGAACAGTGGACTGGTAGCCACTTTTAGGCCCTGGATGAAAGAGGATGTAGGCAGGACTTCTTCCTTTAGGTGACTTGCACAAACTGCCTTTTCTTCCTTCCCAGTAGCCAACAATAGAATGTCAGATCCATGCCTTGCAGATGAATTTTGTTGTCCTAGTCACTTACTGAAGGCAGGGAAGAGGAGCAGGCCAGGCTTCTCCAGGATCCAGGCCGTCGGTGCCATCCAGGGCAGCCAGTGAGACCAAGCAATAGTTTTGAGAATATGATTTTCTAAACTTAGAGTACTATATAATACTTTCTGTGGTTTTCTTTCAGCATTCAGGTGACTCTATTGAATTATTATTCCATGTTATTTGTTCAAATGACCCTTCCCAGAGTTTCTATGGCCTTGGGGCGCTCTCTCCATTTCAGCAGGTCCACTGCAGTGGTTCTGGGGATATTCTCCAGTCTGCAGCCCTGTTTTCATTTGTTAAGACAAAAGGAACCCTTTTCAGTGTGTGCATTTTTGCGTTCATTTTTGTCCTCCCTTCTTTGTCTGAAATGAAGGACTTTTATGCAACTGAGAATGACCTTGAACTTTTGAGTCTTCTACCTCACCCAAGTACTGGGATTACCAGCACCATACCTGGCTTAAGTGGTACTCAAACTCAAACCCAGAGCTTCATGCATGTTGGGCAAGCACTTTTATCAACTGAGTCACATCCTCAGCCCTTGGCATTTCGGGGAGGCTGTAGAATATCTTTTCTGCAGATGAATGTGGAGATTCCGCATCTCAGAATTTGCTTTGTCTCACAGCATTGATGGAGGGCCTTGCACATGGGACGGCCTGTGGTGTGCTGCTGCTGTGAGACTCTCTAGGTCACTATGTTTTTCTGAACAGAAGCAGTTCGTCCTGCCCCCTTTCCCCAGTCTTGTCTTTCATGTTTTGGGGGATTTTTTTGGTCTTCTTTTTCTTTTTAAATCATAACTAAGTGATATAAGAAATCACCTTTTGGTTTGCAGATGGGAATAACATATATGTCAGCTCTTTCTTACATGACAGACAGCTCGTTTGCGGAAGATGAGCACCAGATGGTCTGTAGGCAGTGTGAGTGAGTGCTTGTGGTGCTCAGTGGTGCTCTAGCAAGGTAGCCTGGTGTACATGGCTTTAGAAATCATTCAGAATGAGTTTTTAACGGATTTACTTATGTGGATAGTGCTGAGAGAGCTGAATCAGGATTTGGAATCTGGATGCTGAGGTGTTTGTGGCGGGTGGTCTTAAGGTGTGGGGAGAAAAGAATGCACGTTTGCTTTCTGTTGGGGGTGGGTGTCACCCCACCATGATGGTTCATGCTGACTGAGTGCCCTACTGTTGGGTTACACCCCCTAGTCCCCAAGTCCTTGATTTGCTCCTTCTAGCTGTTTTTATTGTTAGAATTACATTCTTCAAGACCTGACTGAGCCGGGTGATGGTGGCGCACGCCTTTAATCCCAGCACTCGGGAGGCAGAGGCAGGCGGATCTCTGTGAGTTCGAGGCCAGCCTGGTCTACAAGAGCTAGTTCCAGGACAGGCTCCAAAGCCACAGCGAAACCCTGTCTCGAAAAACAAAAAACAAACAAACAAAAAGACCTGACTGAGCTCTGTTAATTACCTTAGGAAAGGTTGTAATTTATCACTTGGAGATTTGAAACTCTTTGCATTAAGCATAGGATTTTTTATGTGTTGGCCTTAGTGCCATCTGTCTCCACTGTGGCCATCCTTACATGGCTAGCTTGCTCGTTTGTCCTTTTTGGTTAAAAAGAAATGTTTTAGTTGCTTCTCATAAGCACTGTTGCTATGCTTAAGTATGCTACTGTGTTTCTGTTTAATCTCAGGTGCAATCATTCATATCTGGTTTTTCATTTTTGTTCTTTCTTGAAAAACTGGTCACTTAACCTAATTTACTTAAAAATCTAATTTACTTAAGCGCAGAAAAGACAAAAGAAAACTTGCTGTTGTCTCTTGTGGACAGAAGCCTTTCCTTGGCTAGGCTTGTGGAGTTCCCTGGTGTTGGCTGTCTGGAATCCCCTTTCTAAGGCCCCACTTCCCTGCACACTAGCTTGGTGTGCAGGGAGAAGCTTTGGAGTCTGTTGGCTGGGCTTTATTTACGGAAACAGCAGGGTTGAGATTGATTGCGTTGTGGAGAGACACTGTGTGGATGAGGGAGGGTCACAGCACATGCTCAGTCCTGTCAGTGTGAGGGAAGTTTCTGCGTTCTGCGTGAAGGCTTAGGTCATAGCACAAGCTCAGTGAGAGCTCTGTGAGGTCTCTCAGCCTGCATGTGCCTCCATTTTGAGTATTTAGAGTGGGAAAGGACAGAGTTTTAGCAGTAACTAGAGGTACAGGAATCCAGCTAGACTCACCAGAGCCTCTGTTAGTCATGGATGATCCATTCAGCCCCTGCAGGTAGGCGATCTTCCCCTGGCCTCTCGGAGACATTAGCTTTGCTGCTCGAGCTCCTTCTAAAGATGTTTATGAATCATCTCGCCATTCATAATGCATGTCCCAGAGCCTTTGATCCAGCCAGCTGGCCGTGCAGAGGTGGCATTGCGAAGCATAAATTCCGAGCTGTGCGTGGGGTCTACCCGGAGATGAATTAATCATATGTGTGAAGTGTGAAGCTTTGTGAGTCTCTGTCTCTGTCCTCTTCCCCTTCCCTCATCTTACCTCTTCTCTTTGGTATGATTTTAGCCTGAGTTTGCCCAGTGCATTTTGTAGAACTTATCTGTCTTGTAAACCTGCAGGCTGCCTCACTGCCCATGTGCCTTGTAGGGATTGCCGGCCACAGAGTGGATCTATGTGGCTGTTTTAGGAAGGGTGGTAGGTGGGCAGCTATTGGTTGCTTTGAAGGTGGGTGGAACTTGTTTTGATTGAGAGCCTATTTGCTACAGCAAATTATAATTCTTGTGAGGTGACACATGAGGGGTGGCTGTGGATCGCAACTGTATCATCTTAGAGTGGGTTTTAGAAAGGGAACTGTCACATCACTTCAGTTTTCTCTGCTTCTTCTGAGGGAGCAAAGCCTTTGTTTTGCAGTTTTGATATTTTCTTTCCAGCTTTGTGAGACTAAACGCATTGACATCTGTGTTAAAATTGAGATTCATATACTTTGACTTATGGTATGTTTGATTTAGCTTTGTGATGTATATGTATTTTCCATGACTTGAGTTCAGTAGAAGGAGAGTGGAAGGGGTTTGGTGCCAAAGAAGGCAGATAAGGCCACCTTTGGTACCTGTGGCTTATGTTTGACTCCCAGGTGAAGTGCTTTTTTGTACTTACTGTTTGCAGAGAGAGCCCAGGCAGGTGCCTTCACTAGGGAGCCAATCAAGATAAGCAGATTTTGCACAATGGAATTCTTACCCAAATGGGAAGTTAGGGAAGTTTGGGATTGCATAGCTGCCGCTCATCTCCACTCTCCCCTTCCTCCTGATAGGGTTGGGAGCAATTTAGAAACAGCAGTCAGGCTCTGTACCTTGTGAGGACTGCAGAAAGCACCTCAGTGGAGAGTGTGCAGCCTTCTGTTGGGGGAAGTTCACTGCTTATTGACACCAGGGAGGAAGACTTGTATAATCGCTCAGCTGGAAACATGGATGTGGAGCTTTGTTTGATCGGCTCTGGTCATAAGGGCCCCTGGCCAGGGCAGGGTTTTAGCAGGGCTAACATTTAAAATATTCCTAAAGCATATAGTTTGTATTCTTGCAGGCTTAATTTTATATTAAAACCAAAGTGATTCTGCATAGAGGAGTAATGTAGGTTAATGTCTTCGTTGATATTTCTGTGTTTGGTTCCGCCTCCTGTGAGAACCACTTCCTGTTATAAAGCTGTGTATCTGAGCATTGTGTTAGAAGTTTGGGAATAATACCTAGTGTTTTCTACATATGTTTGAGTATTTGGGAGAATACTTATTTTTCTGTTGAAAGGTCTTTACTTCTTCCTTTTTAGTTAAAATTTTTTGGGGTCAGTGTCTATTGTTTGTTTGGCTGGTCAGTCTTGGTGTAGACCTGCTTTCATGGTGCTTTGGCATAGTCATCTGCCTTATTGGTGAAGATTTGGTGCTGTGGATGGCCTCTGGGTTTCAAGTTGGTTTTCTTTTCCTGTGCTTCACATGCAGTAAAGTCGGTGGCACTGTTCTCATGTGTGCATTTGTTTTCCATCCTCCTGTCTCTAGGAAATGTCTTCGGGAAGTTGCCTCTGAGCTTCTCTCTCCTGTCCAGGGCTTGGGGCATGCCAGGGGTGGAGGTGAGGGCCTCTGTGCAGGTTTATCGGTAGAGAACACGAGCTGTCCGGATATATGGGCAAGCACAGATTTTGCTTCTCGGCGAATAGTCAAGTCTCAGATCTTTTACCCTGCTGCTTCCTCTTCATCCATTGCGATAGAATCCTGCAGGAAATCTGAGTAAAGCGACACAGTGTGTGATCATGCACATGCATCCTGTCTCTGGTGGGCAGCATGGTCACAGTTGCCATGTGTCACTGACCACTTCTTAATACCATCCGCTTCTCACCACATCTTCCTGGTGTGGTCCTTGGTTGAGGCAGCTCTGACTGGCCTGGCCTCAGTCCTAGTGTATATTGTGTGTTGATTCTCTAGTGGCACAGGTTCCTCATCCTTTCTTCCTTCTGAATTTGCTTTTCCTTTTCCACTCTACTTTTGTTCTTACTGAACCATGTTCTTCCTACCAAAGACACACTTGTTCTAACTCTGTGACAGATATAGGATGGGTGGGGAGAAGGCGGGAAACACCAGTTAAAGGACAGCTTTAAAAGCATGCACTCATGCTGGGTTATGGTGGTGCATGCTTTTAATCCCAGCACTCAGGAGGCAGAGGTGGACAGATCTCTGTGAGTTCGAGTCCAACCTGGTCTACAGAGCAAGTTCCAGGACAGGCTCCAAAAGCTACAGAGAAACCCTGTCTGAGGGGTGGGGCGCGGGGGGGCGGGAGCGTGTACTCATGAGTCTTCTGAAGGACACACATAGTTGATAATCTTCTGTATTGTAAAGTTTCTGATCCAGATACCATAAGTGCTGGGATATATGCTTAAAATAATTCTGAAAGAAAACTTGCCTTTTATATTTTGTGTGCACTATGATGCTCCAACACTAAGGTGAGCTGTTATTTAATTCAGCTAGATTAGAGATAATTTCTGTTAACAACCTTTGAAATATACATTTATTTGTGGTTATGTGATTGTCTTCCCTGTTGGACAGGGGCCACATCTATCCTTATAACCTCTGTTCCTAATATAGGGACTGGCAGATGGGCTGTTTTGTTGGGGGAAGAGGAGGGACTGAGACAGGGTCTCATTATGTAACCCTGACTGAGATCTACCTGCCTTTACCACTCAAGTGCGAGGACTGCAGGTGTGGACCACCATGACGGAGACAAATGGATCTTTGACATAAATATGTTCAAAGGGGTGTGGAGGCACAGGCCTCTAATCCTAGCACTCCAAAGACAGAGGCAGGTGGATCTCTGTGAGTTTGAAGCCATCCTAGTCTACATAGTGAATTTCAGGACAGCCAGGGCTCTATAGTGAGGCCCATTATCAAAAAAACCAAAACCACAAAACAAAAATATGTTCAGTAAAGTACTTCTGTCAGGAGTAAGAGAAACGAAATGACTAGATATGGAGCCAGATGGTGCTGGAATTCCACATGGTTAGGCTGCTTCTCTGTTCTGAGCTCACCTTCCTCATGGGTCTGGCCTGGTTGTAAAGACGATGAGAACGGCCTGAAAGTGCTTCTTGCATTATCACAATTCTAAGTCTTCCTCTCCAGGTTCTTGCAGGTATAATTCTCTTAGTAGCAAAACAACATTAGGAATTGTCTTGGGACTGAAGGTTGTTTGTAACCAGCTGTCCACACGTGGCTAATCTGCTTCCTTCTCACTCCTTTTCAGTTTTTATCTTTATTCTTCTTGAAATAAACTTTGTTATTCCTGTTGTGAGGATTGACCCCCATAACCTGATACCTAGTTGGTAGGTAAGTGCTCCACTTCTAAGCTTTGTGCTCCAGTTTCATTATTTTTTGAGATGGGATCTCGCTAAGTTGCCTAGACTGGCCTCAAACTCACAACCCTACTGTTTAAGCCTCCCTAGTAGCTGGGATTGTAGGCATATAGTACCTACCTTTCTAGGTCTTGAAATTTTGTTTTTAATTTTTTTATTTATCTGTGTGTGTGTGTGTGTGTGTGTGTGTGTGTGTGTGTGTGAGAGAGAGAGAGAGAGAGAGAGAGAGAGAGAGAGAGAGAGAGTTTGCCTGGTGCTGGCTGAAATCACCAGAAGATGGCATTTAATCCTCTGGAATTGGAGTTATGGACAGTGATGAGTACCATTGTCAGCACTAAGAACTGAACCTGGGTCCACTGAAAGAGTAGCTGGTACTCCTAGCTCTTCACCATCTCTCCAGCCCTAAGGTTGTCTTTTTATTTTATTTTATTTTATTTTATTTTTATTTATTTATTTATTTTGGTTTTTCGAGACAGGGTTTCTGTGTGGTTTTGGAGCCTGTCCTGGAACTAGCTCTTGTAGACCAGGCTGGTCTCGAACTCACAGAGATCTGCCTGCCTCTGCCTCCCAAGTGCTGGGATTAAAGGCGTGCACCACCACCGCCCGGCTTGTCTTTTTACTTTTATTCTTTATTTTTTATATTTTATTTATTTAGGTGTTTCAAGACAGAATTTCTCTGTGTAACAGCCCTGACTGCCCTGAAACTCACTTTATAGACCAGGCTGGCCTCAAACTCAGATACTGTGTTTTTAAAGATGCCGTACTCACGCCCCCCATATATATGTATGTATGCACGCACGCACGCACGTATGCACACACACACAGTAACATTTGATATTTTTAAAAATCTATATGCATTTGTGTGAAGGTATCAGATCCCCTGGAACTGAAGGATCTGAGCCATCTCTCAACCGCTGAGCCATCTTTCCAGCTCCTAGTGTTTCCTTTCCTTAACACTGTCCAGTATATACATATATAAAGCAGATAATTGGTATCTTTTGCCTCTTTGCCCACCATATTCAAAGCACTATAATAAAGAGGAGTTAGGTGATGGCTTTGCCTTTAAAGCATTTCAGTCTCTTCTGACTGAGAGAGAGACCTTGGAAGTGTGTTGTAGCCCTACTTACCAGCTCTATGGTTTCTCTCTGCAGACTTAATGTAGTTTGATTTCAGTACAGGAAAAGTCTATCTTTACTCAGGAGACCACTTCAATTCTGGAGGGCAGCCTTTATGATAGGGTTTTCAAAAAATAATTTGTAGCTAGAAGGTGGTGGCACGCCCCTTTACTCCCAGGATTTAGGAGGTAGAGGCAGATCTCTGTGAGTTCAAGGCCAGCTTGGTCTGTAGACAACCAGGACTTGTCTCCAAAAAATAATAATAGCAATAAATTTGTTTGCTAACGCTTGGTATGCATATATATGCACATGTACTTTTCTTTAACTGTGGTTGTTAAACCATTTGCATTTCTGTAAAGTCCACTGGAGCTTGGAGTTGGGACAGAGTTTTATGTGTGCAGATCACTGGATAGTGGGTAAGAAATGCAGAGAATGAACAGTGCTGTCATCACACTTGAAAATAGCTCCCTTTCATCTGCTGTCCATCCAGTCTTTCTTCTAAATATTAAGTGAATCTTCCTCTTTCCTTCCTTTATAATCCACTTAGCCTTCCAAGTCTTCCCTCCTGTGTTAGCACTCCTGAGTGCTAGGGGGTCAGCCTCGCGCCACCACACCCAGTTCTAACACAGTTAACCCCTGCTTCTCTGACCTGATTGAAAGGCTGTAGTTATGGTTCTTCTTTTTTTTTTTAAATATTTATTTTGTATACAATATTCTGTCTGTGTGTATGACTGCAGGCTAGAAGAGGGCGCCAGACCCCGTTACAGATGGTTGTGAGCCACCATGTTTTTGCTGGGAATTGAACTCAGGACCTTTGGAAGAGCAGGCGATGCTCTTAACCACTGAGCCATCTCTCCAGCTCCCTGTAGTTATGGTTCTTATCAGTCTTACTGCTCCTCGGAGGTCTGGACCCTGGATTACAGTTTGGAGAAGCCTGTGGGAGAGCTGATTCTGTAGTTAATTGCTGTGACTTCCTGAAAGAGTGTTTTTACTTTCCTCAGGCCTTACTCTCTTCTGCGGCGCTGTGGAGTTGTGGCAAGGCTTCTTGGGAGCTTTATCAGAGGACTTTGTACTGTTAGTCCAGCTCCAGGCCTAGGTTGGCTTCATGCCAGTGAGTAGGGACCAGTCCCTCATTCTGTTACTAATTCTCCTTATTTCATTGTTTTTTAAAGAAAGCTGAATTTTTTTTTCTGCTAGATAGTTTATCAAACCTCTTTTCAGATTAACTTTGGAGTAATTTTATTATCTCGGAATAAACCCCTTAATTGATAACTATAGCTAAGATACAGTTGATTTAGAATATTAGAGCTCGTTTACAATATCTTAATGTCCAGTATTAGACATCAGGGAAATGCAGATCAAAACTACATTGAGAGTTGAGAGTCCATCTCACCTTAGAGACTATAATTAAAAAAGCACATTAGGGGTGGGGCTGGAGATATGCACAGTGGTTAAGAGCACTTGCTGCTCTTCCAGAGGCTCTGGTGGCGGCGGGGGGTGTTCAGTTCCCAGCACCTATATGGTGGTCACCACCATCCATAACTCCTTATCCAGGGAGTCTATTGCCCCTTTCTGACATACATGAGCACCAGGAATGCACATGGTGCATATACATATAATGAAACACTCATACACATAAAATAAATCTAAAGAAAAGAAAACAAACAGGCCTGGAGAAAAGACTCAGTGATTAATGCTCTCTCAGAGGACTGACGTTTGATTCCCACCTCTGGAAGACTGCCTTAGCTCTTAACCACTGAGCCATCGCTCCAGCCCCTGGTGTTTCCATTCTCAGCACTGTATTTACACATGTAAAAATCGGTGTCTTTTGCCTCTTTGCCCACCATATTCACAGCACTATAATACAAATTGTGAGTCCATTTCTCTTGACTCACAGTTCTCTATAACTTCAGCTCCAGGGAATCTGAACACCCTCTCTGGTCACTACACACTCAGTATGTGCAGGTGCATACACTGTATGCAGGTATATACATACACTTTAAAAAAAGAATGAGAGACTAGCAGACCAGAATGACTTTGAAGGGAAGTGGATAGAGTGTAACATTTACACACTGTAGTAACATAAAATGGTGTACCTTCTATGGAGATAAGTTATAGGGGTTCCTCAAGAAAACCAAAAGCAGAGCTGGTATATTAATCTGTTCTACCACTCCTAGACATGCACCAAAGGAATCTCAATCAGCACTCAAGAGATACTTTACATCCATGTTATTGCAATACTATTTACAGTAGCCATTTATGGACATAGCCTAGGTGCTTATCCGTACATAAGTAAAGACAATGTACTGTCTATCTACAATGGAGAGTTATTCAGTAATAAAAAAGTATTAAATGGATAGAACTGCAGGATCCTCTTTTTAAGTAAAACAAAGCTAGATTATGAAAAATAGATAAGCAAAAGAAAGTGACATGAAAGTGTAAGGTAGACTGTTCAGGGAGACAGACCTTGGGGGAGAATGTGACCACAGTGTTCGACAGACATGGCAAAGATGTGCCATGAAGCCTTTATTGTCCACACTTCCTACATGCTAGTTAAAGCTATAAAATATGCTCTTAGGCACAGTGGGGAGCTCAAAGCAGGCTTGGTTCCATCTCCACGATGGTTTTGGTCTGGAGAGCAAGAAAGCCATTTGTATAGTTTGTAATTTTTCAAAAGTCATGATGGATATGGTCTGAAGGTCAAGTATGGAGATTTGCCCTGTTCTGTGGTCACCACCTCATAGAGCTAAGAATAGCAATGACTGCAGCAGGCCTGTGCTGGTTCATACCATAGCTATTCTCTTCTTTCTACAGTCTCTTTGCTGAGTTAGTTGCCATTATAAGCTGAGGACTAGAGAGATTATGTCAACAGACACGTAGAGCTAAAGTTTGAATCAAGTCCTTTTGTTTCTGTCGCCTTTGTAGTTGGTACTCTGCAGTAGGCGTCCAGAGTGCTTCCCTCCACTCCCCCTTTCTTTGGGTGGGAAGTGACTCCGTAAATGTTCTCAGACCAGCCCTAGGGTGGGGCAGGCCCCTGGGGCTAAATGACCAGCCCTTCAGGGGCTACTGGTTTCTGCCTTCCTATCTCCTGGCAAAGATATTTCTCCCTTTTTGAAATTCAGATGCAAGCTTCCTGCCTCTTTCTGTCCACTCCCTGTTTACTTCTTAGACTAAACTGTTTCCATGGTAACAGGTTACTTTTCAAAGGGAACATCTTGTCATTTAATTTAATCCACTGCAGCTGAAGAGGGCTGAAATATTAAGTTGTAGTTGCTATGGATACTGCTTTGTTACATCAGTTTCTTTTGTATCAGATTTCATATACAATGAATTTATTTTTTTGTTACTAAAGAAATAAACACAATGGCTTACCATCATTGTAAATTGGCTTCTGAAACCATTTTTTCATATTCCAACTAAAGAGTCGTAGAATAATAGAGGTTGCGAGTCAGCTATTTTTCAAAACATATAATTTATATTAGCTATACAGTGAAATTCTCTGTTTTAGGAAGGATAATGGTAGCTTTTTTATAAAACGAACACACACTTACATATTAATCTGGATTCTCAGTATTTCAGTGTTTGAAATCACAGAGATCACTAGGAAATAGAGAGAAATGGAGGAAGCCAGAAGGCTGCACTGGAGTTGGCCTGTGATCCCAGTACTTAAAAGGCAAAGGCAAAAGATTGCGAGTTTGAGCCCAGTATGGACTGCATAGGAAGACACACATTCTCTGTCTCTGTCTCTGTCTTTCTCTCTGTCTCTGTCTCTGTCTCTCTCTGTCTCTCTCTCTCTCACACACACACACATACACACATGTCACTCATGTGCACACATGTGTGCACACGTATGCACATACTTTTCTGGTGTTTCTCGTCACTGTTTTAAGTTAGGTGGCTTTTTTTTTTCGAGACAGGGTTTCTCTGTGGTTTTGGAGCCTGTCCTGGAACTAGCTCTTTTAGACCAGGCTGGTCTAAATTCACGGAGATCCGCCTGCCTTTGCCTCCCAAGTGCTGGGATTAAAGGCGTGCACCACCACCGCCCTGCTAGTTAGGTGGCTTTTGTTTGTTTTGGCTGACACAGAGTCTCTGTAGCCCTAGCCGACCTGGAATTCTGTGCAGATGGGACTGTTCTCCAACTAAGAGATCTGCCTACTCTAACATGATTAATAAAAACCCAAAGACAGGTATTGGGTTTCACCCTGCCGGTCAGAAAGGCAAAGCAGCTAGCCACTGGCTCTTACCTCTACCTCAGTCTGAAATCCTGCCTCCAGGAATTTCAGAATGAGACTATGACTGAGTGCTGTCTCCTCCCATTTTGTAATCCTCTCTAGGGCTGGGTTTAAGGTGTGTGTCACCACTGCTTGGTCTGTAAGACTGACCAGTGGGGCTGTTTTACTCTCTGATCTTCAGGCAAGCTTTATTTATTAAAATACAAATGAAATATCACTACAGCCTGCCTCTGCCTCCTAAGTGCTGGGATTAAAGGTGTGCATCTGGCTTTATTTCCTATTTTTAGTCTTAATTGTAATACATCTGTAGACGACCATTTCTGTCCTGCCCTGTTCCACAGATGTTTAGTTCCAGTGAAACACAGAGGCTTGTATTAATTATAAACTCTTTGGCCTCTTAGCTCCAGCTTATTATTAACTAGGTCTTATTGAAATTACCTGGGGTGAGTGAGAAAGAAACACGGAACATGCAACAAACCTGCTTAGGAGTTTATTAGAGGGGGCATGTACAGGCCTGGGGAAGTCAGTGTGTGTGTGTGGGGGGGGGAGATGATGCGTCCAACTTTTAAAAGATTGGTGGCATGTGTCTTTATCCACTGAGCTGTTTTGGAGAACTCTCACTTAAAATTTTTAAAATTTATTTTGTATATATATTTATGTGTGTACATGCACATCCCATGATGCACGGGTGGAAGTCAGAGGACAACTTTGTGGAGTTGATTCTTTCCTTTTGTACCTTGTGAGTCCAGAAGATTATTAATAAAGTTTTATGTTAACGTTGTAAGCAAGTCTTTATGTGGGAACTTAACTTGGTGGTAAGGTTCTTGCCATCCCAGCAATTAAGCAAAACAGAAGCCAAAACATTACACATAGTCTTAAATATATCAGCTCTCATTATGTCTTGGTGTGGTACCAGAAAGATGGTGAACAGGTGTGGTGGTACACTTCTGTAATGGTGACTCTCCACGGGTTGTAAGTCTGAGGTCAGGCTAAGTATTGAGACTCTGCCTCAAAAGCAACAAATGCAGCAGTATTAAAGTGTTCTGCCCTCTCCAGTTATATAGCTGTGTGGGGCTGGGTTTTCTCCATATGATTTAAAAACTTCAGAAATGACTGAGTGCAATAAAGTAAATATAAAAGTGGACAGGAGAATATAGTTGTGTGCTATTTTTAGGTAATTCTAGAACAATGACTTTATTTTCACTATGCTTTTTGTTGTTACTGCTATTGTTTTTTTAAAAAAAATTTAAACTTTTATTTATTGTGGATTTCACATCATGCATTCCGTTTCCACTGCTCTCTGCTCTTGTAACCTCCCACTGCAAATAAAGATTGAAAACAAAAAACAAAACAAAAAGGGATCTCCCATCCCCAAATAAAGGTTTAAAAGAAAAACCAAAAAAACAAACCACCAAAGGAAAAGAATGTCATCATGGAAGCTGTAGTGTGACCCATTGAGTCACAGCATACCTTTTAACCCTTTCATTGTCACTTGCAAGTGGCCATTGTAACAGGTCATTTGGTCTGGCTGGAGGCCTCTGGCTTCTGCTATAGCACCAATAATGGTCTCTCACTAGGACTCCTCTCAGATATCCTGCTGTTTTAGATCTGTAGGTTTGTCCCATTTACATGTTCCGACCAACCGTTCCTAGATGAGATGGGTGTTGGGGTCGACTAACTCATAGCCCTGGTTCTGTGCCTCGGTGGTAGCTGGGTCAGTCATCCCATTAGCTTGCCAACATCGACTCTACATCACTGTCTGGGCAAGCTCCCCAGCATTGCTTCAGTTAGCTCACCCAATGCAGCCTGAACAGGGAGTGCAGCCAGTTAGTTCTCCTGCTCTCAGATTCGGGTCACCCACACTCATACCACCAGGGCCAGCTCAACTGTGTATAGGACCTCAGTTTCATTCTTAGCACCTTGAAGACCAAGCCACACCAGAGTGTTCTCATTTAGTTAGGCTCCTATCAAACTCTTGCACTTAGCACCTCCTTTGTTAATTCTTCTTCTTCTTCTTCTTCTTCTTCTTCTTCTTCTTCTTCTTCTTCTTCTTCCTCTTCCTCTTCCTCTTCCTCCTCCTCCTCCTCCTCCTCCTCTTTTCTTTTCTTTTCTTTTCTTTTCTTTTCTTTTCTTTTCAGCTTTTCAAGACAGGGTTTCTTTGTAGCTTTGGAGCCTGTCATGGAAATAGCTCTGTAGACCAGGCTGGCCTCGAACTCTCAGAGATCTGCCTGTCTCTGCTGCCCAAGTGCTGAAATTAAAGGTCTTTGTTAATTCTTAATGTAATAGATGTTTGCTTCCTGTTCTTTTCCTTTTTGGACTTCTTAAATTTTTTTTTTTTTCGATTTTTCGAGACAGGGTTTCTCCGTAGCTTTTGGTTCCTGTCCTGGAACTAGCTCTTATAGACCAGGCTGGCCTCGAATTCACAGAGATCCACCTGCCTCTGCCTCCCGAGTGCTGGGATTAAAGGCGTGCACCACCACCGCCTGGCTAACTTCTTAAATTTTTATTTTTAAAGATTCATTTACATATTTTATATATGTGGACACTTTGTCTACATGTCCATTTGTTCATCAGAAGAGGGCATCACATCTATAGGTGCTGGAAATGAACTCAGTCCTCTGCAAGAGCAGCCAGCGCTCCTAACTGCTGAACCATCTCTCTAGCCCTCCTTTTTCCATTTGTTTGTTGTTTCTTTGAGACAGGGTTTCTCTCTATGTATTTGTTCTGGACTCTGTATTCCATGCTGGCCTTGAACTCAAAAGATCTGCCTGCCCCTACTTTCTGAGTGCTGCTATTAAAAGTGTCCCACCACTGCCTAACTTTTTGGGGATTTTTTTTTTTTTTGTCTTTGTTTTTTGGAGACAGGGTTTCTCTGTGTGGCTTTGGAGCCTGTCCTGGCACTAGCTCTTGTAGATGTGTACCACTGCCGTCCGGCTAAGAAAGGTTTTATTTTTCAAACAAAACAAATCCATTAATACACATCCAAATGCCACAGCAAGCATTCACTACGTTTTATGAGGAAAAACTGCACTCTGATGTCAGCTAAAAAACTAGAACAGTTTTAGAACAACATGGATGCATGGACATCTAAGAAGCCATGGTTTGTTTGCAGCTGTGTGGAATGCATGAGCAGTGTGAAGTAATGGAAGGCGGGGTGGCTGCACTCACTCTCAGACCCTTTGCCCCATTGTTCTGTCCTGTTGAATCACTCAGCAGGTAAAGGTACAAAGAACTTAATATCAAAGAAACTTCCAAAAGCCAAGAATAGATTCAAGGTCACGGCTAGTTATTTCCAGGGGTTGGGGGAAAGGGATTCTCAAAAAACATATTTCACAAAATGGCAGGCACTAAATCTAGTCACATGTGCTTGCAGTAGAAAAAGAAGCACCTTTAGATCTTAATAGAGACTGGTCTTCATGATGCGCAGGAACTCTTGCTCATCGATCTTGCCATCTCCATCCATCAGCTTCACCAGTCATTTCCTAGCGCTTCTTATCAGTCAGGTTCTTACCTAACTCCTTGGCCACATGCTTCAGATTTTTGAATGATATTTCCCCAGTTTTATCATCATCGAAGAGCTTGAAAGCTTTCAGGATTTCTTCTTTGGTGTGTTTCTCAGACATTTTCTGAGTCGTCACTATCAAAAATTCACTAAAGTTAATTTTTCCTGTCCCTTCCTTATCAATTTCACTTATCATCTTCTTGATTTCTTCTTTCTTATGTTCAAAACTGATGCCCTCATTGCAACCTTTAGTTCCTTATGTCTGCAGTTCCAGTTCCACCAGCATCAAAGAGATCAAAAACGTCCCAGATTTCCTGTTTCTGTTCTTCAGTCAGTTGGAGCTTAGGGCCCTTTCTTTCTCCCTGACCACTGGATGCCATGTTTGTCTTCTTAAAATTAGTTGTCCTTCCGGCATAGAGCTCCAAGGAAGAACTATAGTGCATCAGCCTGAAGAACCATGCAGGAAAGGCCGCAGGGCCACAAAGAGGTCTAGGAAGGGCTTAGGGGAGCCGCACAGGGTATATCGAATACCCGGTACTTACCATCACTGAATTTTGAGGGAATTTTTATAACATGGTTTCATAGTGTAGCCGAAGTTGTCCTTGAATTATAAACCTCCTGTCCTAGCTTTCTCAAGTGCTAAGATTCCAGGTGTGTTCCTTCACATTGGGTCCCTTCTATTTTTAGAAATAGGAGTAGATTCATAGTTCCATAAGGTGTTTGAGGGTTGTTTTTATTTTGGTGGCATATTACTTTAGCACTGTGGATATCAGTGATATCAGAAAGATTTTTTTTCTAAAGATTTATTTATTTATTATGTATACAACATTCTGCCTCCATGTATGCCCGCACTCCAGAGGAGGACACCAGATCTCAGTACAGATGGTTGTGAACCACCATGTGGTTGCTGGGAATTGAACTCAGGACCTCTGGAAGAGCAGCCAGTGCTCTTAACCTCTGAGCCATCTCTCCAGCCCCAGAAAGATTTTTGTAATCAACCATTAGGGCACCCTAAAACAGCACAGACATTCTAGAACAGGCTAAAGATTGAGCTGTAGCGATTGTGGCTTAAGCTTTCTGAGTTGTAATAGGTCTTGACTGGAGATACTTGTAGTCACAAGAGCATGTGGAAATGCTTTGGCAGGCCATTTTGCTCATGGCTAACTAGGAAATAGAAATGGACATGTTAGGATGAAAATAGTGGCTCACACCAACTCAGAAAACAAGCTGTTGTGCTGAGTGTGGCGGCACACACCTTTAATCCCAGCACTCTGGAGGCAGAGGCAGGTGGATCTATGTTCAAGGCCAACCTTGTCTAAGGAGTGAGTTTCCGCACAATAGGGGCTACACAGAGAAACCCTTTCTCACAAAACCAAAACCCCAAACAATAAACAAAAACCCAAGCAGGTAGTCATGGCCTGGCTAGTTGAATACTTGGCATAGATTTTGAATCATAAACCTAGACGAGTCCATCTACAAGCTTCTGTGTCAGAGAGGGAGGTTGCTGCCAGCTGCAACAGAATGAGCCCTTGGTATAAGTACTTTACCATCAGAGCCCCCTTCTTGTCCACCTGCCTCTGTCATGTTGTTGTGGTTTTATTCCCTCTTGAAAATGCCTATCTTCTGCCTTGCTGTCCTGCCCTTTCTCTGCTCCAGAGGCGCCCAGTCCACGCCAAGCAGAGTGACTTGGTTATTTGGGGGATCTGTGTGACAAAACAACAAATGAACAGTTTCTTCACCTCAGGCAGGAGTTGGCTGGCACCCAGAGCTTACATTCGAGAACCACACAGTGGAGTCATAAAACAATTGCCAGGACTTACCAGTTTGGTTGGGCCACGGTCATAGCTTGTTTGACTGCATGCAGCCTGTGGACAGCTGGTTAGACACTGGAAGCCTGGCTGGCTTGCTTAACTTCGCTTAGAATTTTTTGAAGTTTCTTCTGGAATGGAGTGTCTTATGTTTTGGTATGATATCTGTGATCTTTCTCATTGGGAGATGGGTGCTACCACCCTGCCAGGTCAGTTCTAGAGTCTTGGGACCGGGACCACTTTGTTGTCATTGCCCTCTCTCACCTTGTCAATGCTACTGCACCCCCCTAACCCCCACCCAAACAGTGTTCTTGATGAAAAAATTTATTGAAATAAAAGTAGAAAGTGAGATTGGGCATGTAGCTCAGTTGATATAGTACTTACCTGGCACGCATGCACGCATGGTCCTTGGGTCTGGTCTTCAGGATGAATAGACTGGGTGTGGTTACACGTACTCGCAATCTCAGCCTTAGGAAGGGAGGAAGAAAGGTTAGAAGTTGAGGCTCACCCTTAACTACATAGTGAGTGTGAGGAGGACAGCCCCAGCTACAGGGAGAGGTCCTTCCTCAAACCAGCAGGTGGTGCAGTCAGATTTTGAGAGGGGTGAGAGGTTAAGGACCTGTGCATGTAGTATGTGTAGCTGAAGCAATGTTGGAAACAGTGAAGGAGTGGCCTCCTTTTAAGACGCCTCTCTGGGGCTGGAGAGATGGCTGAGCAGTTAAGAGCACTGGCTGTTCCTTCAGAGGACCCAGGTTCCATTCCAAGCACCCACGTGGCAGCTCACAACCATCTGTAGCTCCAGTTTCGGTGTTGTCCACCTGCTGCCCTCTTTGGTCCTCCGTGGACAAACATACACTCAGGCAAAGGTACATACACATAAATAAATATTAAAAAATAAGATGTCTCTCATCTACGTGGAGTGATTGACTTCCCTTGAAAACTCTTGGAAGGTTTGTCAGAACAGCTCTGTTAACTTTCCACTCTCTTCTCTGCAGGAGGCTGAATAGCACACAAGGAGAAATTCGAGTTGGCCCCAGCCATCAGGTAAACTACATTTTACTAACTTAATAACTTTTTATTTTTAATTTTTCTGCTTTATCTTTATTTTTGATGGCTGGAGAAATGGCTCAGTGGTTAAGAGTACCGGCTGCTCTTCTGGAGGACTTGACTTCAATTCCCAGCACACATATGGCAGCTCACAACTGTAGCTCCAGTTCCAGGGAACCTTACACCCTCACACAGATATACATGCAGGCAAAACACCAATACATACGAAATAAAAGCAAATAAATTACTTTGTTCTTTCAAGTAGCATCTTAGAGTAGTTATTGATAATTCTCTAGTTCTCTTAAATACAGAGCTAAAGGATTTTGGGGGTACTTGTGTGTGCGTGTGTATGTGTGTGTATAAGGCTTTTGTTTTTCTTCTTTAGCTTTTGAGCATTTTTATGTAACATAAACACTTCTTCGGAACATATTTTACCTTTTTGATGAGAGAAAGGTGAAAACTTGAAGACAAAATTGAAATGCGGAAACTGGTAGGGGCTCCTTGTTCCTAAATGGCTCTCATTTTCTGATGAAGGCAGAGATACACGGTAGCTGGGCGTCCCATTCGTTGCTGTCTTCCTGGAATGAACTGTTAGGTGGGCCTGAGCAGGAAGGACTGCCTCTGCACTGTGGATTCCTAGGGTGTCATTTTACAGTGGTGAGAGGGGACCAAAGCCTTGCTCACACTAAGTAGGTTCTCTGCCTGTGACCTGTACTACTGTCCCTGGCTCTGGACTGGAATTTCTGCTTTTTTGGATTTTTTTTTGTTGTTGTTATTGTTGAGTTTTTTCATTTGTTTGGTTTTTGGTTTAGGTTGTTTAGTTTGATGTTTTGTGATATATATATATATATATTTTTTTTTTTTTGGTTTTTTGAGACAGGGTTTCTCTGTGGCTTTGGAGCCTGTCCTGGAACTAGCTCTGTAGACCAGGCTAGTCTCGAACTCACAGAGATCCGCCTGCCTCTGCCTCCCGAGTGCTGGGATTAAAGGCGTGCAACACCACCGCCCGGCGCGATTTATTTTTGTTATTGTTGTGAGTATTTAAGATAAGGTGTCACTATATTTATAGCCCTGGCAGGCCTGAAACTCAGTATATAGCCTAGGCTGGCCTCAAACTCACAGAGAATTTGGCCTTTCTATCCAAGCGTGGGATTCAAGTATTCATCACCATGCCCTGCTTTTTAAAATTACTTTTAAATTACATGTATATATGTGTGCCTAAGTGGGGCCATATGTAAATGAGTACAGGTGCTTGTGGAGGCCAGAAGAAGGCTTGACATCCCCTGGAATTACAGTTTGAGCTGCCTGGCATGTGTTTTGGGAACCAGACTTGGATCCTGTGGAAAGGCGGTATGCACTTTTAACCTCCAGTCCTCATTTTATTTTATTATTTTATTTTATTTTAACAAGGAGTCACTATGTGACCCAGATTAACTCTGCCTTCTCAATGCTGAAATTATAGGCATGTACTATAAGAATGTCCTTGGGCTTTGATTTTATTTGTTTGTTTGTTTACAGTTACCTATTTAGTATGTGTGTGTGTTGGGGGCACCTGTGTACAGCAGAGGACAACTTGCAGGAATAAATTTTCTCCTATGTAGGTCTCAAGGATCAGACTTAGGCTGTCAAGCTTGGCAGCAAGTACCTTTCCCCACTGAGCCCTCTCACCAGCCTCTAGCTGTTTTTGGAATCAAGGATCCAATACTTGCCTGGCATCACTCAGTCACACTCCCATCTCTCTTCTTGCCTTTGTATTTCGTTTTCTTGGTTTTTGTCCCCCCCCCCCATTTCTCTCCTACACTTTGTTCCCAGGATTGCAGAGTTTTCATACTGGATTTTGACTTAAGATTTATTTCTGCTGGGCGGTGGTAGCACATGCCTTTAAATCCCAGCACTTGGGATCTCTGTGAGTTTGAGGCCAGCCTGGTCTACAATAGCTAGTTCCAGGACAGGCTCCAAAGCTTCAGAGAAACCCTGTCTCGAAAAACCCAAAAAATAAGATTTATTTCCTACCTTAACAGAAAAGTTGCTGCTAGAGGAGGATGCATCTAGATCCCGGAAAGAAGCAGGTTTGCTAGACTTGGGTTTTGTATGCTTTCATTTAAATCAAATGCTAATTTAATATCATAGCTGGAAATATATTTTAATAGTCAACTTTTAAAGTACCAAAATCTATTTAACTTTTTAAAGTTTTAGCTTTTTTCTTAGGGAAGATAGTAACACATACAAAAGTCGGAACAGAATACAGTCCACGGTGTCACTGAGCCTTGCAGAGTTCTAGTGAGACTTGTCTGATCTCCTCAGGCTGCTTCCTACTTGTGGTGATTGAAATGAGTCACTTCATCATTTTAATTACAGATAGCACAATGAGAAAAAAAAAAGACCTCTTATTAAAGACACAACTACAATATTTCACACCAAACCAAAGTCTGTAATATCTTGGGGTTGGGAGATGCCTTAGTGATCACTTGCATTAGATTGGCAAGATGGCTCAAGCCTGGGGACCGAAGTATGATTCTGGCACCTACATGGTTGGAGGAGAGACCTGACTCTTGACTGACTTCTACATTTCTGCTGTGGTATACCACCAACCTCATGACACAAAAATAAATCACTGCAATTAAAAACAAAATAAAGCACTTGGCCTGCCAGTGTGAGAACCAGAATTCCTTCTGATCCCCAGAATCTACGAAAATGCCAAGTGTGTGTGGCGTTGGTCCCACAATTCCAGTAGAAGAATTCAGAACTGAGGTCCCCAGAGCAGTGATAGTGGTAAGCTCTGGGTTTGAGGGAGAGGCCCTCCATCAATAAAACCAAAGAGGAATTGAGGGTGATTTTCTGCTTTAACCGCAGGCCTCTCTGCATTTCCCCACCCACTCACATACAATAAGATGTAGACATATGTGCACACCACACATATAAAATAGGATAGGGAAAAATCCAGTAATTTCCTTTTCTCAATATTTGCTTTTACTTTAGAGTTTAGAGCATGCGTGTGTCTGTGGAGACATGTGCTCATGAGTCTAGGTGCCCAAGGAAATCAGAAGAGGACATTGGGTCCCCTCTGGAGCTGGAGTTACAGTTAAATGTGCACTGCGTGAACTCTGGGCCAGCTCTGTAGCTCCAAATCAGTGATCTCAAACACCCTGTGTCCCTTCTTCTCACCTAGTTCTGTGTGTGTAATACTACATGTGTAAGTTCGCTCTGATCTTGTTACTTAAAACTTTAACATTTCTATTAACCTTGCTCTGCTTTCATCTAAATCTGGTTTTATTTTTTTATTCTTTGAGACAGGGTTTCTCTGTGTAGCCCTGGCTGTACTGGAGTTCACTTTATAGACCAGGCTGGCCTTGAACTCACAGAGATACACTTTCTTCTCCCTCCTGAGTGTTGGGATTCAAGGCATGTGCCACCATTGCCCAGCTTTATTCATCTAAATCTATCTTTCTCCTGCATATGATTTATTTTATAACCACAAATAGCAATATTCACACTGCTGTAGACGATTAGAATGCTTTCCTTTGCCTTCCTTTGGTGCTGGGATTTGGTGCCGGCCTTGCACGTGTATTACACACACTCTGCACTGAACTACACTCACAGTTGCTGGGAACAAGTGTGCTGTTAAATCCTGTTTACCTTTTTACTGTAGCCCATGAGGGCTGTGCAGGTAAATAAATTTTTTTGCATTGCTTAAAATAGTTCCTGAGTAGAACCAATTCAACTGTTGTTGCATGTAATTTTTCATTTAATTTAGGGATTTTATAATGTTCTATTATGATGTGTTAACTTTACAATGATATTCTTCTTTCCGTTTTCTTTTATTTCCTCCTGCCCTTTACATAATGGTAGATGATATGCACTCTCTGGGCTCCCTTCTTTCTGTTTGCCTTCAGGGATGGTCTGTCATCCAAAGTTGCCTCTTCCTCACCTCCCCCACCCCACTTGTCGCCTGTATTTGATGCAGCATTTCTGAGATGCCCAGTTACATGTAATGCCACAATGAATGACCCGTGTGCACTGATGTTTGTGACACATCTTCGCATATATCCTCCGAAAGAGACCTACTTGACTGGAGAGCCAGTCCTTACTGCAGTGCCGCTTGTTCCCCCAGTGACTGTGATGGAGAAGATTGGAGTCTGTTGTTGGTCACCTGTATTCCTCTTGTTTAGTCCTCATATTCTACCATTAAAAGCCATTTCCATTTTTTGTTCTATGTCACCCAATTGTATTTGTTGTTACACCCTCCTCCAGGGATTGGTCCTATTCCCCAACTATAATACCTTTTTCATTTAATGAAGAGCCATTGTATACTAGAGATTGGACCTGGCCTGGGGATACAAAGCCAGTACCAACGTCATTGACTTTCCAAATGGGCATCTATCTCCTTTCATATTAAGTAGAATTAATTGTGACACCCTGTGATGGGGCAGAGAAAAAAACTGAACTAGATCACTCTGTTTTGGGGGTATTTAATTGCCAAGACTCTCTGGGAGCTAGACAGATGAAAGTAGTGGAAAAGCAAACAGATACATGATATAGGCTGTCGGGATTGATACAGACAGAAATTGGTGTCTTGACAGAGGTAGCTGACTTGGGGAAAAGTTAAGGGAGGTTCCTGGAGGATTAAGGGTGGGTTCTGCTTTTCTAGTAAATAAAGCTTTTATAACCTGATAGCTTATAAACTTGGTGGTGGTAGTTCATGCCTTTAATTCTAGCACGGGGACTCTGTGAGTTCAAGGCCAGCCTGGTCTGGTCTGCAGAGCTAGTTCCTGAACAACTAGGATTGTTACATGGAAGAAAAACCCTGTCAGGGGCGGGGAGTGGGGGGGGGGCGGGGGGACCCAAAAAGCTATAAAGTGAATACTAAATGTGAAAGATCATTATTTGGTTAGAGTGTGCCACATACCTTGGTTGGGAAAGGTGAGGTTTCCAGGAATTCAGGTCCATCAGAGGTGGCCTGGGAAGCAGAGCTGTGCATCCTCCTGGCAGAGCAGATGTGTGCGTACAGTATTCGAAAATAAGAGCTTTCACTCAAAGTGAAAATTTCTGGATGGTGTGGGGAGACAAGGGTGTCCCCTGGGTGGGGCAGTGATATTTTCTCTCTCTTTGTTTTACCTTGTTCTCTTCCCTGTTGAATTATCTACAGTCCAAAGAAAACCAGGCTAGCTAAAAGATAGACCAATTATATTTTTCTTTATTATAAGGGGCAAACTCACAAAACAGGAACGAGAAGTCCAAGCTCAGCTGGACTTGTGCAGGGACCACAGAGAGAGGAGCAAACCTTGGGCCTGAGTTTTTCTCCCAAAGGTCATGCCTTAACCTGATACTACCCCTTAAAGATCATTGGCTGACAAAGATTCCCCATCACTTCTCTCTCCTAGCACGTGGCTCATAAGCAGCCTACCTAATGCAGATTAGGATGTGGAATTTTGTTTCAAGTCTGCTAAACTGTTAAACTTAATATGTGTCACTGTGCATTTCCAGTGTTTGCTTCTACATTGGTCTGCTTTTTTCACTTAAACTGTTCCTAGGAATTTCAGCACAGTGTAAAATATCAAAACAACATAAGACTATTACCAAAATTTTGAGCCAAATTTGAAGCAAGCTTTAATTAAATACTGGCCAGGATGATAAACTCTGACCAGATCCATTTCAGGGTGAGGCATGTTGACTAGGTGCTTTTTTGTTTGTTTGTTTGGTTGGTTGGTTGGTTTTGATTTTTGAGATAGTGTTTCTCTACAGAGACCAGGCTGGCCTTGAGCTCACAGATTTCTGCCTGCCTCTGGCAGTTACTTTCAAAGTCAAACCCACAAGGCTATTGTACTTCCAACCATCCAACTGGGGGCAAACATCCATTCTTTTTTTTTTTTTTTTAAATATGGAATGCTTCACAAATTTGCGTGTCATCCTTGTGCGGGGGCCATGCTAATTTTCTCTGTATTGTTCCAATTTTAGTATATGTGCTGCCGAAGTGAGCACCAAACATCCATTCTTGATGAACCTCCTGCCTATTAATCATCCTGCCTACCTGTGATCAAGCACATCTGGTGCGGTTGGGTCAACCAAACTTATTTAGAGAAGTTATCTTGCCTGAATAACAACCTCTAATACTTCAGGAAGTATTTGTCCTTGGGCATTGGGCTGACAGGTTTTTTACAGGTTTTACAGGTTTAGGGCTTACAGAGGCATTTTTGTTTTATGTTATCTTTTAGGCACAGTGATTAAAACTTAAAACATAACTTTGGCTCTTACAACAAGAATGTCAGGTAACTTGTAGGTCCTTCCCTAGGCCTCTGATGTTATGGTTTTAACAAAATGCTGCGGGTCTCCAAGTGGCTGCAGCAGGCAGAGGGTCCTGAGACCATGCCGCTAGTCCCCAAAGTGGTGGCAGGCAATGGGCATCAGTTCCAGAGAGCAAGAGCAGCCAGTCCCAGTCAGGGACAGTGTAGCTCCTCTAGTGGCTGCAGGGAGCCAGGAGTCTCAGCCAGGGAGCCTTGTGATGGGTGAGAGATGTCAGTGGGGCAGCTAGTCCCGTGAGGAGAATGCTGGTGGCTGGTCCTGGGCAGGGAGCCGCACAGCCATGGGAGAGACAGAGATAAGGCGTGCCATGCAGAGTGAGGTTGGATATTTGTTTAGTGGGTTATGGAGAGGAAAGGGGAGAGGCGGGAAGTGAAGGACTGAGGCTGGAAGCTATAGATCAGATCAGCTTACCTTCTCAGGCAGGGGAGTGGGCGTGGCTTGTCTCTTAAAGGGACAGAGCAGTTCATTACATCTGGTAGTTACAGTAGCCTTTGTACTTGCCTGTTTACCCCTGTTCTGCCTTAGAGTGCAGGTAAGAAATCTGATTACTTAGAATCTTGGTTGTTGTGATCACTCATGTTCTTATTTGGAATGTATGTGTTACATCAGGTGATTTGCTTTTTTTTATTGCCCTATCTATCTATCTATCTATCTATCTATCTATCTAATTGGTTTTTTGGAGCAGGGTTTCTCTGTAGCTTTTGGAGCCTGTCCTAGAACTCACTCTGTAGACCTGGCTGGCCTTGCATTCACAGAGATCCGCCTACCTCTGCCTCCTAAATGCTGGACTTAAAGGCATGTGCCACCACTGCCCTGGTGGTTTGTTTTTATGTATACTATTCAGTTCATTTAGCAGAGTCATAGTAAATCTCAGACTTGTCTTTTTCCAGAGAGTTTCTTCTGTCCCTTGATAAAAAGTTCTTTTCTTCCCAAACTATGCTATTTCTACCACTTAAGTTAATTAAACTGTTTCAATGTTAACTTTAGTAGCTCACTGTTTTTATCTTAACCTTAGGTGTGGTTTTGTAAATTGCTGTGTCTGACCTGAAAATGTATATTGGAGATGTATGTCTTGTTCTTATCCAGAGCTGTCACTCTGTAATACCTTTTGGTGTTGTTTGTTCTACTTGTTTATCCAATCTTTTCATTCTTGAGGTCACATTGGTACAGGTGGCTTTGACACCCTCACTGCTTATTAAGAGGGATTGTGCAGTTGTGACATCTATGGTGAAATGGTCCATTGTAGCACGGGCCAGTTTCAGTGATTCATGGTTTTGCTCTTACCTTTCTGTAGAGTGTGCATTTCCAGGACACTGCATGATGGGATGCCTCTTTCTAGTGCTTACCTTGGTGGTGACTTCTCCATCCCTGTCTTCCAGGCCAAACTTCCAGATTTGCAACCATTTCCTTCTCCAGATGGTGATACTGTGACTCAGCATGAGGAACTTGTCTGGATGCCTGGAGTCAGCGACTGTGACCTCCTCATGTACTTGAGGGCAGCAAGGTAATGGGAAATGCCCCAGCTGCCTTCTGAATTAGGACGTATAGACGGATGAGTGTCAGTACAATGTCTTTTTTACCTTTCCTTCACTCACTTGGAATATTGATTTCTGCCCTGGTGAGCCTTACTTACCTGACAAAGATTGCTTACCATTTTCTCTTCTTGATATTTGCCTCACATCAGACTTTCGAACTCCTCAGAAGGAATATATCTTCAGCTATGCCTGTAATTATCTGCATCTCTTACTGCAGCTGAGTGAACCACTGACCTCAGCTTACAGTTACATTACTGAGTTCTTGTTCTCCGTACTGTGGCTGCTTGACATTTGTATGGCTTTCCGACATGGGAACATTTATCTGTGGTTATCCTATAGAACCTGTAAATATCCAAGTGACAAAGATGAAAATAGAAACCCGTCCCTTCATGCCATAGTGCAAACAGAACCTACCTTTGTCTGTAGTGATTTGGGATCACAGCAGCCTTACCTGTGTACAATGGCAAAAACTGAAGTGCACACCTTGGGGCCACCAGTTCCATCTTGGCCATTTGTTGTCCACAGTGCTTTGCACAGAGTGGAGATGAGATTATTGTAAACAGGGTAAGTGACTGAATTTTTTTTCCTGTTCTGTCACTTTTCACTTTTATTTCAGTGAAAAGTAATTGATACATAGAAGAGAGAAATTAACTTCCCTGTTTTCTGAGGACTTAAATTTTAATTAATGTGTGGTAATAGTGCATACAGGCACTTCCGATTATCATAATCCAGTGGAATACCATGGGAAATAGATTACTCATGTGTTCAGTTTTACTCATGTGTTCTGAGCAAAACAGGAGAAGTAACATAGACCCTCTGCAAGTCACATTCTGTCCCAAGGAGGAAGAGTTAGGCTCTTGAGGCTTGACATAACACACATGCTGTAGTGGAATCTTGACTGAACATGAGCTTGCAAACGGAGTGTTAAAAATCACCCTGTAGGCCGGGCAGTGGTGGCGCACGCCTTTAATCCCAGCACTCGGGAGGCAGAGGCAGACGGATCTCTGTGAGTTTGAGGCCAGGTTGGTCTACAGGAGCTAGTTCCAGGACAGGCTCCAAAGCTACAGACAAACCCTGTCTCGAAAAAACCCTGTATATGGATATTAATGTGTGCTGATGAAGGAAACTCCATCCCTTTCTCCAAAGGAGCATGGCTGCATTTGCGGGGATGTGTGATGGAGGTTCCACAGAGGATGGCTGTGTCGCGGCATCTCGGGACGACACCACGCTCAACGCGCTGAACACAGTAAGTCTCTGGATGTCACTTTAGAGCGCACAAGTGCGGGTGCTGTGGTGTTGCTAGGATTTAAATGAACTGACTGCAGTTGAGAGAGCTTGCTGTTCTGATACACACTCATATATACAATTTATATATAAAAATTAAATCGCGTAAATATACAGAAATAAAAAATTAACAAAAGAATGAATTGACTCAGCCAACAAGAGTGTTGTTGCTCTTGTGCAGAAGCTGTGTTCAGTTCCCAGCACTGGCATGACTTCTCACGGCTGCCTTACCTCCTCTTACAGGAACATCCCATTCCCTCAGCTGATCTGACATCTATGTGCTTCTGCATGCACAGGGTGTAATTTACACACACACACACACACACACACACACACACACACACACAAAGAATTGTGGTCTTGGCCATTGCTCTCTGAAATTCTAGGGAGGAGACATTGTAACTCCAGCTTTGTATCCTAATTTATCTGAACCTCAAGATGGTGAGAATCTTCAAATGAGTTCCTAGTATCATACATCTTTACTGAAACTTGTATTTGGATTCTGGATGAACAGATGATGTCATCCTCAGAGTACCCACTGGAGGACACTCTGCTATTGTTACCCTAAAAAAAATTAAACAAGCCAGGTCCTGGGATTAAAGGCGCAGGCAGAGGCAGGCAGATCTCTTGAGTTTGAGGCCAGCCTGGTCTACAAAGAGAGTTCTAGGACAGCTAGGAGTAAACAGAGAAGCCCTGTCTCAAAACAAAACAATCAAAAATGTTCATTTATTTTGTGAGGAAGGAGAAACACGCCACTTTTGCACTGTGGAAGTCAGAGGACATCTTGCAAGAGTCATTCCTTTCCTTGTACCATGTTGGTTCTTGGGATCAAAGCCTCAGGTTATCAGGCTTGGCGGCAAGTTTTTGGAGCTGTTGAGCTGTCTTCCTGTCCCTGACAAGAAAGGCTTTCCTGAGCAGGAATTGAACCTGAGCTACGGCAATGAAAGTAATTTATAGAGATCAAGTAATAATATGAACATGATTGACTACAGCACCATGCCTTTAATCTTTTCCACTAGTCTAAAAAATGTATTTGAGATGGCTCAGCAGTGAAGAGCACACATTGTTCTTCCAGAGGACCCAGATTAATTCACAGTACCTAACTGCTGTGGGAGGTCCTTCTGTCTATGTGTTGCTTTTATTGGTTAATGAATAAAGAACTGGCTTGGCCTATAACATGGGAAGAGGAAGGCGGAGTTAGAGAAGCCATGGAGCTGCCGGAGACAGACGTGCTAAAACTTTGCTGGTCGGCCACAACCTCATGGTGATGCACAGATTACTAGAAATGGGTTAAATTAAGATTTAGGAGTTAGCCAATAGTTAGAGCTAATGGGCCAAGAAGTGTTTTAATTAATACAGTTTCTGTGTGATTATTTCAGGCCTAAGCTAGCCAAGTGGCCAGAAACTAACTAGTGGCTCTCTCCTCCAACACCTATTCAAGTCAGGTGACTCACAGTTATTAGATCTGTGAGACCCTGGACAAATGGCCAGCTGAGGTACCTAGTAACAGATAAGAGTGGCTTCTGGGTTACTCTTCCCAGCATCCCTCAGTACCTTTGGCTCCTCTCAGCACTTCTCACCCTGCCCTACCTTAAACCTCTCCTTTCCAGGGGCTGGGTTTCAGCTCCCTTTCCTCGCCATTGGCTATGCCGCTCTCTTGGCCTCTCTCTCAGTTTCTCTCCATGGTCTAGTTTAATCTGCCAGCCATATTCAGCCTGGACTCTTCCTCTACCACCTTCTCCCTTCTATCTACAGTAAAAATCTCCATGCTTTAGGAGTAGGCATGTCCTTCTTTTATTTCATATTTTTTCTTCAACAATGGCCTATAACTTCAGCTCCAGAGGAATCTCTGGCTATCTGCAGGCAAAATATATTGGCATGCACCTGTTTGCCCTCCCTAATAACTAAACATAAATTTAACAAATTTCATGTATTTGAAAGTTCATGAGCTGGCATGTGGCTTATACCTGTAATCTCAGGCTCAGGGGCAGAAGCAGGAGGGCGCTGTGAGTTAAAAGCTAGTCTGGTCTACATAGGACAGCCAGGGCTACATGAAAAACCCTGTCTCAAATAACCAAAACCAAAACAGAGCAAAAAACAAAAGAAAGAAATGAAATATGTGAGTCCAACTAGTTGGGAATGGTTTTAGGAAATGGCAGGTGTTCATTTGCTGTATTCCTATAAGACCTGCACAATGGTTCAGAAGTAAGAACACTCACTGCCCTATCAACAGTGTGCCTGCAGGAGTCAGTGCATTACCTCTGGTTTTGGGTTTGGTTTGGTTTTGGTTTTTTGAGGCAAAGTTTCTCTGTGTAAACAGTCCTGACTGTCCCAGAATGAGCTCTGTAGACCAGACTGGCCTTGAGTTCACTGAGAACCACCTGCCTCTGCTCCAACTTGCTGGGATTAAAGGTGTGCACCACCACCACCCAGTTTTGTTTTTCTGTCAGCACTATTTTGACCTCATAATGTATCCTCAGAACAGTAAAAGAAGATGAATGTATGAAGCTGATACTTTCTCTCACATTTTCTAGTGTGAGATCATGAGCTCCAAATGAGTGATGCTTAGTGTTGAGGGTCAGCTTCTGATGTGGTGCCTCATGATCCTGCGTGTTTGCACATGGTGGTCATGTGGCTGTGTGTAGGCAGGACTGTCAGGAGATCTAGCAGCTCCTAATGGTTACCTATTTAAGCGCATCTTTTATTTTACTTTTCTTTTTCTTGAGAGTTCTGTAAGTGGAAGTAGTTCTGTAGTTTTGTATGCGGAATTTTTCTGTGCCTCGGCAGCTGCTCTCCCAAATAACCATTCGTAGACTTATTATTAACTATAAATGCTCAGTTGATAGCTTAGACTGGTTACTAGCTAACGCTTACATTTTAAACTAACCCTTGTTCCCTTATGTCTTTGGTTTTTTTTTTTTTTTTTTTTTTGGTTTTTCGAGACAGGGTTTCTCTGTGGCTTTGGAGCCTGCCCTGGAACTAGCTCTTTAGACCAGGCTGGTCTCGAACTCACAGAGATCCGCCTGCTTCTGCCTTCCGAGTGCTGGGATTAAAGGCGTGCGCCACCATCGCCTGGCTGTTGTTGTTTTTCAAGACAGGGTTTCTCTGTGGCTTTGGAGCTTGGAGCCTATCCTGGAACTAGATCTTGTAGACCAGGCTGGCTTGGAGCTTGGAGCTTGTCCTGGAACTAGCTCTTGTAGACCAGGCTGGCCTCGAACTCACAAATATTTTAAATATTTTGTCTTTTTCCTCTAGTTTTTAGAGTTAACATTTTTTGTTTGTTTGGTTTTTGGTTTTTTAAGACAGGGTTTCTCTGTCTTGCTTTGTAGACTAAGTTGGTCTCTAACTCACAGAGATCCACCTGCTTCTGCCTCCCAGGTGTTGGGATTAAAGGCGTGCACCACCACTGCCCGATTAAGTGTTAACATTTTAATGTCTAGGGGACTGGAGAGATAGCTCAGAGGTTTAAGAACACTGTCTGCTCTTCTAAAGGTCCTGAGTTCAATTCCCAGCAACCACATGGTGGCTCACAACCATCTTTAAAGAGGTCTGGTGCCCTCTTCTGGCCTGCAGACATGCACACAGACAGAATATTGTATACACAATAAATAAATAAATAAATATTTTAAAAAAATAGAGATTTATCAAAATTGACCTTATACAACAATTAAGTTTTAGTCTTATTGTTGTTTTCTCATTAGACTTGTTTCCTTCCATCTGGGAATTTAATTTGATATATTTTCCAGCTCCAACAGTTGGGTGTTAAATAACTGCTTTCATCACAAATTTTGGTTTTCTTTTCCCTCTTGCTTTCAGTATCTTGCTTTTCAAGATGCTTTTAAATCTTTTTTGATATGTTTTTGGCCTATGAATTACTTAGAATTAAATTGTGTAATATCAAGTTATGTAGAGTTTTTTAATTTATTTTTGAGATATTAGTGATATTTAATTTGTGCCAGCAGAGTCATTGATAAAATTTCAGTCTTTTTGTTTTTTGATTAATTTTCATTATTTTTAACTGTGTGTGTAGGTCGGTTGGTAGGTAGGTACATGTGAGTGCAGGTACACGAAGAATCCAGACATCTTGGAATCTCTGGAGATTGGAAGTAAAGGTGGTTTTGAGCCACATAATGTAGGTGCTACGAATTCAACTCGGGTCCTCTGGAAGAACAGTAGCTTCTCTTAACCACTAAGCTATCTATCCCTCTAGCCCCCAAGATTTCAATCTTTTGCAGTTTGTTTCCTGGTTTGGCATGTAATTTATATTGATTAAAATGCTTTTGTGTTTTCAATTCTACAGTTATTTTGTTGTGTTAGGAGGGTGTTAAAATTGAGGAGCTAGGGTCGAGATATTGTTCAGTGGGTAAAGGCATTTGCCACCAATCCTGATGACCTGGTTGTCCCTGGTACCCATAAGGTAGGAGAGAAATGACTTCAGCACATTGTCCTCCGACTCCATCTCATAACTGATAACTGTGTAATCAGCACAGTATGGAAGATCTGAATAATCATCACCATTTTAACTGTTACCATTACCTATCTACTCGCTAGACCCTATCCATTTTTGCAGCATGTTTTTGAAGTGGTGTGTTAGGCACATGAACCTTTGTAGCATTTGTGTATTGGCTCCTGCACCTTTGAGGGGTGTGTCTCTGTGTGTCTATCCAGTAATCACTTGTCTTGATGTCTCTTGTGTCTGACACTCTCATAGGCTCTCGAGGTTTCTCGTCTTTACTGTTTTCATCTTTTTCTTTCTTGTTATTGTGAATCTTGCCTCTTTGTTTTTGAAGTAGCTCACTGGTTGTTTTGTGTGTTTTTGTGTTCTCCTCTTTCCATCCAGTCTAACAGTGTCTGACTTTTTCTTGGAATATTTAGTTTGCTTAAATATAATGCATATGGTTCTTAAACTCTATAAAGCTCAAACCATGTGTAAAGCTTTCATTGTTGTTTGTTTTCTTGCTAACAAGCTTGATTTGTTTGCGGTATTTTTAAGACAGAGTCCCATTGCATTGCTCTTCCTGGCATGGAATTTGCTGGGTTGCGTGGGCTAGCCTCTCTTCTCAGTTATCCACATATTGGGGTTACAGGTATGGGTCCCCATGTGCTGCTTATAATACCTAAATATGAGCTCTATCATGTCAGATTGCTAAATCACAGTGTTATCTTTAGAAATGTTTGTATAATGGGGTCCAGGTAGTGTAAACTTTGGGCTAAGTGCACCTGCACCATCAACTGGTTAGTAATTGGTAAAGTTGACGCCATGAAGCACAGACCAGCCTTCTTATTCTGATTGGTTTGATTTGGCCATCTCTACTGGCTACCCATTTACAAAACAGATCTTATAGTATGCTGAATTACTCTTACCAAATCAATACTGTATTTCACTGTTGGGGCTCAATTTTCTTCCATTAGTAAAATTAAAGTTGACTTCTCTGAGTAATTGTTGCCATTTTTATGTTTATATTTTCTTATAGCACTCAGCATCTGTTTCGTTTTTACTTTTACCAGCAAAATTTATAATCACGAAGCAGAGTTACATCTCAGCCCAGACAGCTTTATTCCCCAAAATATGGGTGGCTGTTAGAGTCGGATCAAGCCTTTTACATGTTTAAGAGAGTGTGTGTATGTGTTTGCTCATTTTTTTATGTACACTCACATCTCCAACAAAGGGTTCAAAGTCCCCTGAAGCTGAATGGTGTTTCATATTTGATGGCAAATTAGTTAGAAAGGTAACAACAGTTTGTTCACTATCAGGTATCAATCGTCTTGTTTTCTCAGCCCTGCCCTGCTGTCTGGTATGCAGTAGTGAACGGCTAAATGTTTGTATGGCTGAAAAAACAAATTGGGCTCAATTCTTTATCAGAATTGATCATGTAGCACTCGTGGTGTTATGAGTATGCAAATGAGCTGACTGGAAAGACTCCTTCATCTCATTTGCCCCCTTGGACTCTGAAAGCTACATCTATAGGATTTTTCTTGGAGATTTTCTGTTAGTTCATCGTAAGTAGTCTGCATTGGCGTCTCCTGACCTATATTAGCTTTGAAGTGCTTGTGGGTATTTTGGGAGTATTTTTAAGCCCCAAATATGGCACTCACAGGAGTCCGTCTGTGACAGTGTGTGATCAGCTCCTTCTTTCTTTGATTTCGTGGGCATTCATGATAGTGTTGCCCTTTCTACACAAGGCAGCCCTGAGTGGTTAGTGCTTGCTGACTTGGGTTAGTTAAGGCAGGATTTGCTTGGGCCGGAGGTGGGGGTGGGGGATATTTGTTGTTGAAAAGGGAATGGAAAAAGTTGATCATGCTATGAGTTTCTTATTAGGGAAATGCCATAAATTTCAGGACAGTAGCTCATATACATCTATCTTGACAAACTTTTACTTATGCAATGTGATATCAGTGTGTGCAGGCTGTGCTACTAATTAATTAAGGTCTTGGCGGTGAGGTTTGTCAGCATAACAATATGTACATTTCCACCTGCTTCATATATTGTGCTTTAACTGGTTGGAAACTCTTTTAGCTTTGGTTTTACAAATGAAGTGGATAGGAACTTACTGTCATTGTCAGGCTTAGTAGTATACTTATCTGTAATTACAGCATTCTGGAGACAGAGGCAAAAAGATCAGCAGTTTGAGGCCAGAGTGAGACCCAATCAACAAAACTTAAACAAAAGAATAAATAGCAAGAAAGATGTTTACTAACATGGCTCCTTTTGTAATCCAATTTAGTTCTAAAGTTCCAGGTAATGACATTTTAACATAAATTATATGGTTTACTCTTAGTCTCATTTAAATGAGGATGGAGTTTAGCTTTTAATCCTTTAATATTTTGTTCCTTTGGGGCAGTCTGTAGTTCTACTTTGTTGGACTGGTTTCTCTGGAACTGGTGGGGGGATTATGGCCACCCACATTAAAACTAGTGCAACATGCCTGCCTTGCATTTTGGATTGCTTTCACCAGGAGTCTCACCAGGCTTTGTTTGCCTTGCTCCCCACAAGGCTATGGCTCCCCACAGTCTGGGCCCCAGCTCTATTTTTCCATATGAGCCACCATCAAATGTTTTTTTACCCGTTTGTTTTTAGGACTTTAGGAGGTTGGTAGGGAAATTGGGACAAGGTCTGATGGAGCCCAGGCTGGCCTGGATGGAAATTGAAGCCTTGAGGATAACATTGAGTGCCTTCTTATCCTCCTGCCTCTACCTCCCAAATGCTGGATTACAGATGTGCACCACTATGCTAGATTCTAATCATTTCTTTTTTGTTGTTGTTTTTTGAGACAAGGTTTCTCTGTGTAGCCTCTGCTGTCCAGGAACTCAGTTTGTAGACCAGGCTGGCTTCGAACTCACAGAGATCCACTTGCCTCTGCCTCCCGAGTGCTGGGATTAAAAGTATATGCTGCCAGCGGGGCGGTGGTGGCGCATGCCTTTAATCCCAGCACTCGGGAGGCAGAGGCAGGTGGATCTCTGTGAATGCCTTTAATCCCAGCACTCGGGAGGCAGAGGCAGGTGGATCTCTGTGAGTTCGAGGCCAGCCTGGTCTACAAGAGCTAGGTCCAGGACAGGAACCAAAAACTACGGAGAAACCCTGTCTCGAAAAATCCAAAAAGAATGCCGGGCGGTGGTGTCGCATGCCTTTAATCCCAGCACTTGGGAGGCAGAGGCAGGAGGATCTCTGTGAGTTCAAGGCCAGCGTGGTCTACAAAGGGAGTTCCAGGACAGGCTCCAAAGCTACAGAGAAACCCTGTCTCGAAAAACCAAAAAAAAAAAAAAAAGAAAAATCCAAAAAGAAAAAAAGTGTATGCTGCCATCACCACCTGCCTTTTCTTGTCTTTTTTATATAACAAGTTTATTGAGATACAATTCAAATTCTGTATAATTTACCCATTTAAGATGTGCAGTTTGTGTCTTTTTTTATGAATTTAAGGTTCAGGCAGCTGTTGCCACTATCCATTTTAGAGTGTTTTTGTCACTCCATAAAGGAACCTTGACTCCATTAACAGTCACTTTCTGTGTCCCCCGGCATTTTCAGTCCTGGACAGCCACTCACTTCTTTCTGTCACTGTGGATTTGTCTGTTCTGATCACTCCTGGTAGACGGACTTGTATAATACTCAACTGTTGGAACTGGTTTCCTTCACTGAGAATAATGTTCTCAGATTTCTTCCATGTCGTAATCTTCCCATTCTTACAAAGCACCTTCCCTAAAACCATATCTCTGATAGGTAGAGTGACACCCATGGTCACCCTAAAGCTTTGTTCATCACATTTTCTTAGTTTGTTTTATATCTTTCTGTATTATTTTCCTTTATTAAACTACTTCTGTTTCTCTCCTTCCCTGAGCTTTTCCACTGATTTTTAAAAGACTTTTTAAAAGTTTAAAAGAATTACGTGTATGTGTGTGTGTGTATGTGTATACAACTGCCACTGTGCACAAGTGGAGGTCATGGGACAGCTTGCAAGAGTCAGTGCTCTCCTACTACATGGATCCTGGGATCAGACTCAGGTTATCAGGCACCTTTACCCTGTGAGTGTCTCAATAGCCCTTCGTAGAATTTGGAATGTGACATGGGACTTTAAGTTTATCATTGTTATTTTCCTTTTAATAAGCATACATTATTGGTCAACTATTTTATTTATTGACAGTAGTTGTATTGATTTCATCAATGTCCTACGTGCTAGGCATAAGTTTGTGTTTATGAATGAACTAATTTAATCTGCATAGTTTTTAAAGTGTGGTATCATCTACAAATTAATAAATACACCTGTTTCTTATTTATAATCATTTAAATTTGGGGGAAGATAGAATGGAGGCTAGTATCTTTCTTCTCCCCGCCCCGTCTCCCTCCCTTCAGGCCCCCCCCCCCAAGTTTTTCTGTCTAGTCCCAGAGCTTGCTCTGTAGACAAGGCTGGCCTCAAACTCAGAGATCCTTGTGCCTCTGTCTCTGCCTTCCAAGTGCTGAGATTAAAGGCGTGCACCCCCACCTCTTGGCAGACACTAGAATCTTAGAGCAGCCTTCCCAAAATATCTGATGAATTGTCATTTGGAGGCTTTGTTCTTCAACTAGTTAGAAATTCCTCATTGGTGTTCCCATCTCTCTGTCTTATCTCAAATGCCTCTGTGTTAGCCTGTATGGTCTTAACTCTGTTCTTAGGGACGTGGATCCAGATAGCCAAGCATCTTGGGAAAATCAGTTTACGGTGTGACCCAGGTTGCTCTCCAACTTCTGCTTTTCCTGTTTCTGCCTCCCAGACACTGGCACTGCTTCTCTTAACTGCTTATCAGGCAAATATCTGTGTGTCTGGGTCGGCTTATTTATTTGTTGGTTGTTAATACCAGGATAGTAAGGCAATTCCGTTTCTAAGGCTTAGCACTACTGATTTTGCTGGAGAGCACTGCTCTGCTCACACAGAAGCTTTTGCTTCCTTCATGACAGCCAGAGGACAGTCTTCATCCCATGCCTGGCTAGTGTGTAGACTAAAGAGCAGCCCCCAGTTCCCCTGCATCAGAACCTCACTTTATGTGCTCTTTGGTTTCCTTTGTCCCACAATTCTATTGTTATGCCCAGAACATTAAGTGTAAGTTATTTGCATGCCTTAAAATTGCTTGTCATAAACCATTGCAGTTCCAGTTGCTGAGAATCGGCAGCAGCTGTTCCGCATTGACTTGTGTGAGACTTAGAGCAGCTTCGGCAGGTGTGTCTTCCTTCTCTCTGTTGTGTGTCTAACTACCACAGTCTTTTTTTCTGAAGCAGAGTAGCGTTTATGAGTGGGTTTCCTTTTACTATACCAGGTAGATACAGTGGTCGTCTTGCTGTTACCCTGTAAACTTTTGCCTAGGTTTGGATTTGGGCAGGCAGAGGTAGGGGGTGGGGGTGGGAGGACAGCTTGTTTTCAAAGTGGTCCAGAACCTTTTCTACTTGTAGATAGACGTGGACCTTTTTCTCTTGGCAAGTCATCATGCAGAAAGTCCCATAAGTAGTCGGGACTCCTGAGCCTGCCAGAGCTTTTCTTTATGGTCAGTTACATCCATCATGAGTCCTGAACCTTGAATCCTTAGCAGTCAGTTACTGAGTTCTCAGGAGCCTCCCCTTAGGAACCTTGTGTTGTTGAACCTCAGATACGAAAAGCAGGAAGACTTTGTTTCAAAGAAACAAATCTATGTGTTGGAGACCAGCTTCAACAAAGATACCATTTACCAGGATAGGTCATAGGGATTAGAAAAAGTAAAGAGAAGGAAGAGTGAGTAAAAATAACAGAAGCATAGGGTAGTTCCTGGAGGGGGTTCCTGTGAATACTGAAGTCGCCTGTGTTTAATTTAATTTCCATTTCTTAAAATACCCCAACCCTAAAAGATGGGAGTAAGGTAAAAAACTGCATTAACATGATACAAGGAAATAAACAGACCAGTTGAAGGTTGTGGACTGCATTCTTAATTAAACTTTCTGTTGCTAGAATAAGACAAGTAATGCTCACACCCTAGACCAAACGTAGGCAAACCACTTCCTGGAATCCAGTTTTATCTCCCTAAGTGAGAGCAGAACTCTCAGTTCTAAATGTAGGCAGGACCTTTGTTTGAGGTCACAACAGACAATAACCTTGAAGGAACAGAAGTCAGTTCCAGCTCTCTGACCTTTAATCGAGATAGAATGGCCCCACAGTTTGGGGCCTCCACATGCATGAACATAAGTGTGTAAGTGATAACCTGCTCTGAATTTCATGTAAAGATCTGTGCTGTGCACATCCAGCTTTCAAGAGCCTGTGTTTTTGCCTTTGTTTCTTTGCTCCCATTAGTGTATTTAGACAAATTTAGCTGCAATAGTACCTAAATAGCATTTGATGGACAAATGAATACTGAGCTTGTACTTGTAGTTTTTGGGGGTTTGGTTTTGGTTCATTGCTGTTTCCCGAGACAGGGTTTTTCTGTGTAGCCCTAGCTGTCCTGGAACTCTTTGTAGACTAGGCTGGCCTCAAACTCACATATGTCCCCTGCTTCTGCCTCCTGAGTGCTTGGGTCATAGTTGTGCACAACCATACCTGGCAAGTCAGGTGCATGCATATATATGTTTTGGTTTTCCAAGAAAAGGTTTCTCTGTAATTTAGGTGCCTGTCCTGGAACTAGTTCTTTTTTTTTTTAAATATTTATTTATTTATTATGTATACAATATTCTGTCTGTGTGTATGCCCACAGGCCAGAGGAGGGTGCCAGACCCCATTACAGATTGTTGTGAGCCACCATGTGGTTGCTGGGAATTGAACTCAGAACCTTTGGAAGAGCAGGCAATGCTCTTAACCTCTGAGCCATCTCTCCAGCCCCCCTGGAACTAGCTCTTATAGACCAGGCTGGCCTCGAACTCTCAGAGATCCGCCTGCCTCTGCCTCCCGAGTGCTGGAATTAAAGGCGTACGCCATCACCACCCGGCTTCAGGTGCTTTTATTTTAACTGTAGCTTTTTGACATGTATGCATTTTATATATTATATATGTATCATATTTTGTGCTCAGTACTCAGTTACTGATGTTAGGGTTTTGAAGAAAATCTGTTAATCATGGTTTGGGAAAGGGAGATGTTTTTTAAAATGTCTTTGACAGATTTTGACAAGGTCTTTTCATGTTGGTAGTAAAGCACGTGAGGCACACTGGTGAGATAGCTCGCAGGGAAACTGACTGCCAAACCTTCTGGTCTGAGTTTGCTCCCTGGGACCCCCCTGATAAAAGGAGATCACCAACCACTGCTAGTTGCCCTCTGACCTCCAAAGGAAGTTTTTATAATTTTAAAAAAGTATGCAAAGGTCCCTCCCTGCTTCTCCTTCCTGGGAATCTTGGCAGTTGCTTGCTATATATGCAGCATGTTTTGGATGGCAGAAGACTCTAATCTTACACTCTTCCTAGTAGAGCACACTTATTAGACATTCTGCATGAAAGCAGTATGCCTTGAAGTGGCTTCTCTACCGCTACTCTAATGCTGTAATTGTGAAAGGTGCTTTGGTCTAGTAGAAACTGCCAGATGCACTGCCATTTGATCTAAAAAGGTCATGGGAAAAGGGACGTTTAAATTAAGTTATAAATTACAATTGAAGAACAATATTTTGATGTGTGAGACCAGAGATGTCAAAGCAGGGGAGATGTAATTCATGGGTTCATTATAGAGCAGAGGTGCCTGACAGCTGAGCCATGCCAAAGGGAAATTTACTTGCAACACCATGCAGACAGTAATGGCAGCTCCTAAGAAAAGCCAGAGCAGAAACCGGAAACCTTACGGTGATACTTGAGTTTATGCTAATGAGGCAGCCAGAGCCTGGGAGATGTTTAATGACTGCTGTAATGTAAATGAGGTGCTCTGACATCGTGCACATTTTTAGTCTTATTTAAATTAAGACCTCATCCTTGCTCTGTAAAATAACATACTTTATAACCAGGCTTTAAGGCTGGTTCTCTCACCTCTGTGTCCAACATAAAGAGTTGCTGGAATTTGAGAATTGTTGAGGCAGGAGAGTTAAGGCTCAAGTCAAGATTTCTATGCATGGTAGCTTTGAGGAAGGGTATAATTTAATGTTTGTGGCAGTCCACAAGAAGTTCAATCATGAGTTAATTAAACTGTAGGCAGTCATTAAGTATTATTTATTCTTTTGAGAGGCTTGCCAGTAAAGCACTTATATATATTAAATTATAGAAGGTAATAAGCAAGGGATGATTTGTCAGGCAGCGTAAGAGAAGCACATTTAACTTAGGCAATTACACAGAAATGTGTTTTTCTTCTTGTGGCATGATCTTCCTCACTGTTAATCAGGAAGGGTCAGGGGCTGTAGCAAGTCCCTGAACAGTATGAGCCGTGCATCTAAAATGTCACTGCCTGTGGAGAAACCACCATAGGGTTTAGAATTATTTTATTTTACTTTATTTTTTGGTTTTTTTCAAGACAGGGTTTCTCTGTAGCTTTGGAACCTGTCCTGAAACTAGCTCTTGTAGACCAGGCTGGCCTCGAACTCACAGAGATCCTCCTGCCTCTGCCCCCGGAGTGCTGGGATTAAAAGTGTGCGCCACCACCACCCGGCTATTTTAAACCTCAAGAGATTCTGATGCTTTGTGTCTCATGTTTCAAACATGTTTCAACAAAGCTTTCCATTGTTTCATGACAAACTGAGAGCTGGTAATTTACACATTTGACAAGTGAAAATGCCATTCCACAGTTCAGGATAGACCTAGTTAATGAGAGTATGACCCTAAGGGGCTGCAAAGATGGCTCAAGTTAAGAACACTTAACTGCTCTTCGCAGAGGACCTAGGTTCCTTTCCCAGCACCCACATGTCAGGTCACAACCACCTGTATCTCTAGTTCCAATGGATCCGATGTCCTCTTCTGGTCTCCATGGACAAAACAATCATACATATAATTTTGCTGTTTTTCTAAAGTAGAGTTTGACCCTGCTTTGGATTCTGTGCCTTTTTTTTTGGCGGGTTCCTGTTCCGCCGGAAGGTGCTGTTTATACACACAGTCCCTGGCTCTGTGCTTCAACAGAACAGTTACTTTGTTAGAATGGAAACAAACCAAGTGTAGCCAGAAACTGATGCTGCAAACTTAAGCAGCAAAGTCCTCTACCACATCCTTGTGCAGGCCTGTCTTTGACGACACATCTTGGTGGCTAGCATGAAGGGTTGCTGAGTGCTTAGGCCCCATAGTGATGGAGAAAGGTCATTGGCTAATAAAGGAACTGCCTTGGCCCATTTTATTGGTTAGAAGATAGGTGGGAGGAGAAAACAGAACAGACCGTTGGGAGGAAGAGGAAGTGAGCTCAGTCTCGACAGCTCTCCTCTCTGGAGCAGATGCCTGAGAGAGACGCCATGCCCTGCTCCCGGGATGAAGCTCCGACCCAGGATGGACATAGGCTAAAATCTTCCCGGTAAGCGCACCTTGGGGTGCTACACACAGATGGTTAGAAATGGGCTAAATTAATATGTGAGAATTAGCCTAGAAGAGAATGGGCCAAGCAGTGTTTAAAAGAATACAGTGTCCGTGTAATTATTTCGGGGCATAAGCTAGCCGAGCAGGCGGCCGGGGTGCTGGGAACACAGCCCCACCGCCCTTATTACTACACCATAGGAAGAGTTTATATGTGCTCTTTGATAAGAGTGTGCCAAAAACGAAGGAAAGGACACCTCTTAGCCAAGCCTGTGTGTAATCCAGGGCCGCCTACAGGACACTTGACTAGAAAGAACAAATTATGATGGAGCCATTTGAAAGCTGGTAGATTTGTAAAGGATCCCTACTTTGTCACTAGATCCCCATCCTTAAATCCCAGGTCATTGGCTGAAAGCAAACAATACTAAAGCAAAACAACTAAAAACTCTTGGCAACCCCTTCATTGTGATGAATTTGGACGTGGTTTCCCCTAAATGACATCCTGCTTTAGTGGGGTGGGTGGCAGGTACCTCTACCCTCACTTGCTTTCAAAGATTGGAAAGTTGAGTTACAGTGTTAGTTTGTGGTCCCTGTCTTTTGCGGAGGTTCCCTGTAGTAAGTAATAAGAGCAGCGGGGCTGCGTCCCCAGCACCCCGCCGCCCGCACGGCTAGCTTTACCTGAAATAATTACACGGAAACTGTATTCTTTTAAACACTGCTTGGCCCATTTCTATCTAGCCTCTTCTAGGCTAATTCTCACATATTAATTTAGCCCATTTCTAATCATTTGTGTTACACCCCAAGGTGCGCTTACCGGGAAGATTCTAGCCTACGTCCATCCTTGGTCAGAGCTGAATTGCGTCTGTCTGCCCAGGAGCGGGGCATGGCGTCCCTGTCTGAGGCGTCTTACCTCACTTCCTCTTCCTCCCAGCATTCTGTTCTGTTTACTCCACCCACCTATGTTCTAAGCTATGAGCCCAAGCAGTTTGTTCATTGTTAACCAATGAAATCAACAGATTGATATATGACAGTCCCACATCACTTCCCCACCCCGCCAGTAGTTCCATACTACACAGTTCTCTGTGCTTTCTATGACTATTACATTTAATCCCAGACCTTATCTACCTAGCTTGCTTACAAAATGGCTAGAAATGTTTAATTATCCTTCTTTGATTGCCTTTCCATGACTGCAGAGTGAAGCTGTAGGATGATTAAGGGTTTCCCACTGTCTCGTTGCTGTTTCTTTTCCTAGCTTCTCTAGGACGGTTTCACTGTATTATCAGTGAGGGGCCTGCCATGAGTCTCCTCCCTGAACAGCTCTAGCCCAGTGGTCCAGATCAGGTGTTTAAAATTGGAAACCTGGGAAGAGGAGAGATGACTTAGCAGTTAAAAGTAGTTGCTTATGAGTTTGAGGCCAGCCTAGACTATAGAGCAAGCTCCAGGACAGCCAGAGCTGCACAGAGAAAGCCTGTCTCGAGGGACGGAAGGAGGGAGAACAGTTGCTGCTTTTACCAAGGATCAGAATATTATTCCAAGCATGCGTTATCATATGGCTCAAAACCACCCCTCTCTTCAACATCAAGGGATCTGATTTCCTCACCAGGCCTCTGCAAGAACCTTCTTCTTTTTTTTTTTTTTTTTTTTTGGTTTTTTCGAGACAGGGTTTCTCTGTAGCTTTGGAGCCTGTCCTGGAACTAGCTCTTGTAGACCAGGCTGGTCTCGAACTCACAGAGATCCGCCTGCCTCTGCCTCCCGAGTGCTGGGATTAAAGGCGTGCGCCACCATTGCCCCGCTTGCAAGAACCTTCTTGCACAAACACACACACACAAATAAAAAAAAATCATAATTAAAAAGGAGCAGTATCTATGTTACCTTTAAAACAGTTGAAACGTAGGCAGTGAGACCTTTAGGTAAAGGTTCTTGTTCTCAAGTATGACCACCTGAGCTGAAACCGCAGGGTAGAGTGAACAAACTCCTGCAAGCTGTCCTCTGACCTCCACGTGCCCTCTATAGCACTTGTCCTCTTTCCATCCATCCCCCAGTCCTTCGTCCCTCCCTTTCTTCCTTACCGTACACGAGTAGATGTTAAAAATTAAAAATAAGCTGGATGGTGGTGGCGCACACCTTTAATCCCAACACTGGAGAGGGAGAGGCAGGAGAATCTCAGTGAGTTTGAGAATAACCTAATCTACAAAACGAGTTCCAGGACAGCCAGAACTATACAAAGAAACCCTGTTTTGAAAAACATAAACAATTTTTAATTTAAAAATAAAACAAATTTAAATTCATGTCTTTTACAAAATCAAATTATTTAAACCTTTCAACTTAATAAAGGAGAATATTTTTAATGGCAAATTTTAGAGATCCAGTTAAAATAACTAGTATTTTGGTTAAATTTCCCAACTCTTGACTGACATGAGGAATGTATGGAAATGTCCATTTTAGCTTCTCCTCCAGTTGGCTTACTTGTTCATGGTGGGTCAATCAGAGCATGTGGAATCCAGGTGCTCATAGCCTGGTGACTGTGTGGCTGTGCAAACCTGTGTTTCCTGTGACGCTGCTTCTCCTTAAGCTGTGTGTAGCCACACCTTCCCCGTGCCTATTATCTTTGTTGTTCATAACTGTGTCTATCCTAGAACCTAAAAGAGAGCCTGGCACGGGTGAGTACAAAATGGGTCCTAGTTGAAGGGATGAGGGGGTTCTGCTCTCTAGGCTTCCCCAGTGTGCTCTAGAGATAGTCTAACTTGTTATGGAGCTGCATAGGCCATAATCACTCATGGAATATTAAAAAATGTATCCTCAGTGAAATACAATTACCGTTGCATGTTCTCCCTCCAGCCACCGATTTGCCTGTTTTGTATGTTTGTTTTTTCAATTTTTCTTTCTACTGCTTGAGTTAACTACAGTCGAAAACTAGAAGTGTTTGGGCATGATAGCACTCTGGTTCCATCACTCTGAAGAGTGATGTGAAACATCAAGCAGGAGGATGTGGAATTTCCAGCTTTCTTCGGCTGGAAGCTGCCTGGTACCCTGTTCTAGACAGGGTCTCACTCTGTAGCCCTAGTTGTCCAGGAGCTTGCTATGTAGACCAGGCTGACTTTCAACTCACAGAGATCTGCCTGCCTTTGCCTCTTGAATGCTGGGATTAAAAATGTGCACTACTAAGCTTGGCCCTACACTTTGCACTTTTGTTTTTGAGACAGGGTTTCTCTGTGTAGCCCTGGCTGTCCAAAGTTCTCTTTTTAGCTTTATAGGCACTGACTGTGAAGGTTGAGCTCTGCTGAGCACCAGAACACGAAGGTGCCTATAACTTAAAGTTTTCCCTCCTATTCTGTTTGCAACTGTTTAAATGAGGCTAAGAACACTGTTGTCCTGCAGAGGATGGGGTCAGTTCTCAGCACTCTCATGGTGTCTAATACACCTCCGGTTTCAGGGACTCCAGCAACCTCTTCTGGCCTCTTTGGGCACCAGGCACACACATGGTGTACTTACATGCATACATTCCGGCAAACACTCATATACGTAAAAATAAAATAAATCTTTTTTTTTAATATTTATTTATTTATTATGTATACAATATTCTGTTTGCGTGTATGTCTCCAGGCCAGAAGAGGGCACCAGACTTCATTACAGATGGTTATGAGCCACCATGTGGTTGCTGGGAATTGAACTCAGGACCTTTGGAAGAGCAGGTGATGCTCTTAACTACTGAGCCATCTCTCCAGCCCCCTAAAATAAATCTTTTAAATTGAATCATTCTAGTGTTATTTAACATGTAAACTGTATTGCTATTCATAAAATAAATGACATTTTAATTGTATGAAAAATTCCAGAAATAAACAATTCATAGGTATCATGCATCCTTTTTATGGTATAGTGTTATGACTATTCTATTTTCTTAGTGTTTATTTATTCATTTGTTTGTTTTGTTTTTTAAGACAGGGTTTCTCTGTAGCTTTGGAGCTTGTCCTGGAACTCACTCTTGTAGACCAGGCTGGCCTCGAACTCACAGAGACCTGCCTCCATCTCCCAAGTGCTGGGATTAAAGGCATGCTCCACCTGGCTTTATTAATCTCCTAATGTGTTTTATTTAAATTAAGCTTTATCATTTATTTGATTACTTTGGGGAACACCTGGTGTATATACGTTACCACCCTCCATTTCAGGTGTCTTGTTGAGAGTCTTGTAAACTTCCTCTCACAGATGAGGGAACAGTGGCTCATCCGTCCTGCCCAAGCTTTCTCAGATGGATATGAGCGACTGCTACATTAGGATGGCATCCCTCCTCTGAGCAGACACCTTCAGTCCCAGCACCCAGGAGGCAGAGGCAGACAGGTCTCTGAGTTCAACACCAACCTGGGCTATAAAGCGTTCCAGGACAGCCAGGGCTGTAACACGGAGAAACCATGTCTCAAAAAAACAATACAAAAAGATGGTATTCCTCAGTGGGTGCAGAGATGACTCAGCAGTTAATTTCCTGTACTGTTCCTACAGAAAGCTCAAGTTTAATTCCCAGCATCTGTTTCAGGCATATTTCAACCACTTGTAACTCCAGCTCCATGGGCTCTGGGTTCCACGGGTACCTGCATTTGTGTGCATGACACACAGAGATACACATACATGTATTTGAAATGAATGTTTTCTTTTTTATTATTTATTTTTAAAGGCAGTCATGGCACACACCTTTAGTCCCAGCACTCAGGAGGCAGAGGCAGTAGATCTCTGTGAGTTTGAGACCAGCCTGGTCTACAAGAGCAAGTGAGTTCTAGGACAGGCTCCAAAGCTACAGAGAAACCCCATCTGGGAAGGAAAAAAAACCCAAAAAGGGTGTTGTCCCTTCTATCAAGATTTCCTGTGGTTCCTTCAGATGAAAGCTTGCAAAATAACCATTTATTCTACCTTTTGTAACAGTTTCTGCCCCATTCAGATGCAGCATGGTGACATACCACAGTCTGATTGATTTTAGAAATGGTCACCGTTCTGGCAAATGACCTCATACTTTTTACTTTCCAGATTTGTTTGTTTCAGGAAAGGATGGGTGGTAGTTCTCAAGTATTGATTGAGCTTAGAGTAGGAGAGGCCAGGAACTGGGGTATATTAAGAGACTAGGCTGACAGCCGGTCAGTTGCCCATTGAGAAGACAGAAACCAAGAACCAAGGAGGATCAGGGGACAGTGTGGCCTGAAGCAAGTCCAGATGGAGGCATGTATGTAGGAGTGGGGGGGGGGGGACCTCTCCCTCTACTCACCAACCCACCAGAAAGTCAGTTAAAGGCCGTCTGTAGACAGCAGTATATTCTCTGTGGCAAATCGGCAGCTCTATGTCCAGTAATCATTCCTATTTTTCCAACTATTAGCTTAAAGCTCTGCCTAGTTTACCCTGAGGCAGGTAGGAATGTCATAGGGATTAATGACATTTGATTTCAGTTCGCACCTAGACCAGTCTGTATGTTCTTAGGAGGAATTTCCTAGTCTCAGACACATAAGATTTAGTGTTCAGAAATTTTTCTGTGTACTATACGAGAGTTCGTCTATAGAAATTTGGTGAGATTTTTGTTCCTCCTGGTCCTGCAGCTGTTCAGTCTCAAAGAAACACACATAGACTTATATTAATTGTAAACTGTTTGGCCTGTTAGCTCTTACAACTTAAATTAACCCATAATTCTTATCTGTGTTTAGCCATGTGGCTTGGTATGTTTTCTCAGTGAGGCATTCTCGTCTTGTTTCCTCTACATGTGTCTGCATGGCGATTGCATCTCTGCCTTTCCTCTTCCCAGTCCTCTTAGACTGGTTGCCCCACCTACACTTCCTGCCTGGCTACTGGCCAATCAGCGTTTTAATAAACCAATATGAATGATAAATCTTCACAGTGTACAAGAACATTATCCCACAGCAAATTTCAAGTTGCAGTATTATGTGGCTTTGTTTATAATATAACCCATCAGTCTAGAAAATGATTTAGGAAAAAAAATGAGTTGAGACAAGCCTGGTGCTTTATGCCTTTAGTCCTAGCACTTAGAAAGGGAGGAAGGTGGATCTCTGTGAATTTGAGGCCAACTTGGTCAACATAGTGAGATCCTGTCTAAAGAAAGGAAACAAAACAAAACTGGCCCAAAAGTGCTTTCTCTCTCTCTCCATGACTTTCGCTTCCCAACCTGTGTTTCTGTGTTACTGTGTGTCCGTGTGTGTATGTAAACCAGGAGGTGACATCATGTGTCTTCCTCAATCACTATCTACTTGATTTATTTTTTTAAATATATTTTTGTTTTTACTTTTAATCATGTGTATATGTCTATTATAGGTGCCCATAAAGATCAGAAATATTGGATAACGTGGAACTAGAGTTGGGCAGTTGTGAGCGAGTTGTGAGTGTTGGACACTAAGTCAGGCCTCTGCAAGAGCAATATGCACTCTTAGTCCCTCTCCATTATAATTTTCGAGATAGACGCTCACTGAACCAGCTAGCAAGACTCACTCTAGTGAATTATTTGCTCCTAAATGGCGGTGCTGAGATTTGAATCTCAGCAGAGCAGTTCGATGGTCCATACATTTCCTTGTTGTTTTGTTAGCCTATATACTAGATTCATTGTTTATAAAATGTTACTAATTTTTGCCCAGAGTTTTTTATTAGAAGTTTCAGTTTGATCATTTGATTTGATTTTAAATTATCACTAAAATATGTGCTTTTCAAATTAAATAGCCATGTCAATTTCCCTTCTCTTCAGTTTCATTCCATGCTACGAAACATTCTCATTACATTAGAGAATATGTCAAGGGCCCACTTGCTTTAGGTATCAGGTAGAGTACGGACACCTGGCTTTATTTTATTATTTTTGTGTGTCAGGAAGAAGGCAAGCCCCATAGCCTGGATGATAATAGCTTACTAAATTTGGGTAAACTGAGGTTTCAACATGAGTGGAGTCTGTTGCGGGAGAGTAATTGAAGGCTTTTATTTTTTCATTTAATTTAGCAAGCATGTCTGGAGGGTCATCTTGGCAACAGGACTGTGTGAGACACCGGGCTCACACAGCAGCACATGTGTGGGAGGGCCTGCAATGGAAAGACAGGCAGATTTCAGCCGGGGAAGGTGCGGGATAAGCATGAGGGTCCTTCTGCCCAGTGGCTCTCAGCAGCATCTGATAAGAGGTGGGACATAGAAGCCTCAGCAGAAGGCCTTTGCAGGACAGGAGTGGTCAGTAGGATGCCCAGAACTAGGAAGCTGTGGGTTGTGAGATTTCATAGGAAAGGAGATTGCTCTAAAGGTCCAGCTGCTTCAGTCTCAGCTGCCACTACACAAGTACATCTTTTGGAAGTCTGTATTTTGAATCCTTTTTAATGATTTTTTAGTAAATTACTTCACTAAAAAGACTAGAAAAGAGAATCTGGTCTATCTTTGGGCTTCTTTGGAAAGGATGTGACCAGAATAACTGGTCACAACTGTAATAGAGCACTTGGGAAGCTAAACAAGTTCAAGACCAGCCTGGGCTACAGAACACGACCTTTTCTGGAAACAAAGCAGCGAAATGAGAGCTGGGCATAGTGGTGCACACCTTTAATCCTAGCACTAGAAATGCAGAGGCAGGTGGATCTCTGAGTTCGAGGCCAGACTGGTCTATATAGTGAGTTCCAGGACAGCCAAAGCTACACAAAGAAACTTGTCTCAAAAAACCAAAAAATAGATAACAAAAAGGAGTGGAACAAGAGACTGAGGCTTGCTAGCTGGGTTTTAGTTTTAGCTTCTACCTCATGGTGAGCATCTTTATTCATTTTTCAGAGCCATGGTTTCCTCACCTCGTAAATGGTATGGCAATAGTTCTTATCTTATGAGATTAAATAAGGGTCTATCTTTCTCATAGGATTAGTTAAGGCATGTTGGCTTTGGTTTTTGTTTGTTTGTTTGGTTGGTTTGGGTTTTTCGTTTTTCGAAATCAGGGTTCTGGTTGTCCTGGAACTCTTCTCTGTAAACCAGGCTGACCTTGAACTCAGATCCACCTGTTTCTGCCTCCCATGTGCTGGGATTAATGGTGTGCATCACCTTGACACTTCCCTTGTTTCCAGGATGTTCTCTGCTTTATTTGTCCCTTTTCTGTGCAGATCAGTTTTCTCTTACTGTAACAAATACCCAAGCTAAGTCATCTTAGGAAAAGAAAAGGTTTGTTTATTTTGCCCACGATTGCAGAGGTTTCAGTGTGGGGTTGCTTAGCCAGTTGCCGCTTTTCTCATACTTGAGATAATGTGTTAGTAGTAGAGGATATGTGAAGGAGGAACCCACTCACCTTGTAGTGACTGGGAAACAAAAGCAATGTTGTGTCTCTATAGGTTCTCCCGGTAACATCATGCTGGGAGCCAAGCCTTTATCACCTGTCCCATAGAAGAAGGATGGGGGTTAGGAGGGGAGGGCAGTGGGCCCGTGACAGTACATTACAATAAGATAATGCCCTTCCAGTTTCCTCTAGAAATAGATAGCTAGACAGACAGACAGACAGACAGACAGACACACACACACACACACACACACAATATAATATAATATAATATAATATAATATAATATAATATAATATAATAAAAAGTATAGGACTTACTGTTATTGATTTACCTCCGTGTCTGTGTGGTACAGTTAATTAACTAAGGTCATTGTCGTCTCAGCTACATGAAAGCAGTTATGATGCTGGCAAAGCCCTGCAGCGCCTGGTAAAGAAGCCTGTGCCCAAGCTGATCGAGAAGTGCTGGACAGAGGATGAAGTGGTGAGCATGGACCTGTGTGTGCTTTGTGTTCTGGGCCTTTGGGGTGGTTCTTCTTGTGTGCATCCTCTCTGCTCCCCAGGGGAAGGGGCTCATTCAGAAGACGGATTGCCCGTAGTGTCCGTCCACTAAAGGAAAGAGCTGTTCTGGGAAGAGCCCTTGCTACAGGAGCACCCAGTTCAGCTCCCTTGCACCTTCTTGTTTATTTGTTTAAAGCTGAGTGTGAGTACATGTGCACCCATGACTTTATAGAGTTGTGGAAGCAGTGACAGGAAGGTTGCTGCACTTGCTGCCTGCAGCCTCCGTCTAAGTTCAGTGAGAGACCCTGTCTCAAGGGAGTAAAGTTGAGCAGGACATCCTGCATTGTCCTGCTATCTGCAAGAGGTACCTGTGATGTATCGCTCATACAAGGAGGAGCCATCAAAACGACTTGATTTGATTAAGTAGCACTGGGACCCGTGGGCAGCAGGAAAGCTCTACCTGAGTTTAGTTATCCTCGTAAACAAGGCTGGTGCAGGGCAGTATGTGAGACTTCCCTCTTCTAAACCAGAAGCTGGAGTAAATTTTTTTTTAGAGCTCATAGTACCTCAAGCTACTGAAAGCAGTTGCTCTAAAGCAGGAAGGAAAGGCTTCATTCAACACCAGAGGAGAGTGGAAGAGGAGGGTGCCCACAAACACAGATGCACAAGCCTGTGATTCCTATCCCATGGACCTGATGAAGCTACATCCCTGGCTAGTGACTTTTACGAAGTATTGCTGTAAACTGGGTGGTGGTGGTACACACTTTTAATCACGGTATTTGAGAGGCAGAGGCAGGTGACTCTCCATGAGTTCTCGGTCAGCCTGGTCTACAGAGCTAGTGCCAGGACAGGCTCCAAAGCTACAAAGAAACCCTGTCTCGAAAAACCAAAGAGAGAGAATATATTTCTAGATTTCTACCAGGTAACTGTTGTAAGGAGGCCCACTTGTTGGTTCCCGGCTGCTCAGCCCTGAAATAATCACAGAGAAACTATATTATTTAAATCACTGCTTGGCCCATTAGCTCTAGCTTCTTATTGGCTATCTCATATCTTAATTTATCCCATTTCTATAATCTGTGTATCACCATGAGGTCGGGGCCTACTAGCAAAGTTTCAGCACATCTGTCTCCACCTCCTTTCTCCCAGCATTCAGCTTAGTTTTTCCCACTTTGCTCTGTTTCCCTATAGCTCTGCTATAGGCCCAAAGCAGTTCCTTTATTAACCAATGATATTCACAGCATACAGAGGGGAATCCCACATCACCTCCCCTTTTCTGTTTAAATAAAAAGGAAGGCTTTATCTTCAACATAGTAAAATTACATATAACCAAACAGATATTGGGCTGGAGAGATGTCTCAGAGGTTAAGAACACTGACTGTTCTTCCAGAGATCCTGAGTTCAATTTCCAGCAACCACATGGTGGCTCACAACCATCTGTAATGAGATCTGGTGCCCTCTTCTGGCCTGCAGGCATATATGCAGACAGAACACCGTAAACAAAATAAATCAATCTAAAATAAAAGAGGTATCAAGTAAGAATAACAGTTACAATACCTACTTTATCGTTTATCATAACTAAGAAAAACTATAACTATCAATTCTTTAACTCCATCAAAGACTCCAGAAGGATATAATATTATCCAAGCAAACAGGAAGTGCATTGTAAGCAACTTCTAAAACTCTAGAATTGACAGAGACGTCTCACTGCCTGGACAGTCACCCAGAGTTCTTCTGTACCGTTGGGGCATCCATCTTCAGCCTACAGGCCCATAGTGTCCAGCAGACTTTTTCATGAAGCAGGAAATTTCAAAGACAGTTCCGCCTATATTGGCAGTTTGTCATTCACTTTCTTCTGTGTCCTGCAGAATGTCTAACAGATTCTTTCATGAAGCAGGATCCCTGAAGGACAGTCTCACCTTTAAACAAGTTCAGCAGTCATTTCTCTGCAGGTCCTGCATGTCCAGATCATTCAGAATACTGTCAAGCAGTCCAGCAAGAGCAGTTTCTTGCCCAAATGGCTGACCAACTCCATGAAGAGCCTCTTCAATGCCCATCTTCCTCTTGGAAGTTATTGGTGCTGCCAGGAGCAGATGTGTCTCATTGTCATAAAAAGTCTTAACCTTGGCCGGGCAATGGTGGCGCACGCCTTTAATCCCAGCACTCGGGAGGCAGAGGCAGGCGGATCTCTGTGAGTTCAAGACCAGTCTGGTCTACAGAGCTAGTTCCAGGATAGGCTCCAAAGCCACAGAGAAACCCTTTCTCGAAAAACCAAAAAAAAAAAAAAAAAAAAAAAAAAGGTCTTTGTAGTAATATGGGCAACGGGGCTGCGTCCCCAGCACCCCGGCTGCCCGGCTAGCTTATGCCCAAAATAACAACACACAAACTGTATTCATTTAATCACTGTTTGGCCCATTTCTATCTAGCGTCTTCTAGGCTAATTCTCGCACCTGGACTAGCCCATTTCCAATCATGTGTGTAGCGCCCCTAGGTGCGCTTACCGGGAAGATTCTAGCCTATGTCCATCCTGGTCGGAGCTTCATCGCGTGTGTCTGCCTGGGAGCTGGGAGCATGGCGTCTCTCTGAGGCGTCTGCTCCCGAGAGGAGAGCTGTGGAGTCTGAGCTCACTTCCTCTTCCTCCCAGCGTTCTGTTCTGTTTACTCCTCCCACCTATGTTTTAACCTATCAGGGCCAAGCAGTTTCTTTATTGCTTAACCAATGAAATCAACAGATTGATATATGACACTCCCACATCAGGTCTTAACCTCTAAAACATTTTAAATGCCATATTCTGCCGGGCGTTGGCGGTGCACACCTTTAATCCCAGCACTCGGGAGGCAGAGGCAGGCGGATCTCTGTGAGTTTGAGACCAGCCTGGTCTACTAGAGCTAGTTCCAGGACAGGCTCCAAAACCACAGAGAAACCCTGTCTCGAAAAACCACAAAAAACAAAACAAAACAAAAAAAATAATAAATGCCATATTCTGTAGTCTTTGAAAGGTTTGAAGAATACCTATCTAACTGAAATATCTCAGTACATCCAGAAAACCTAACTAACATGACTACAAGCTTGACTATTATAGATGATTATCTATATACATTTTTTATTTAAAAAAAAGATTTATTTATTTATTTATTAAGTATACAGTGTACTGCTGGCAAGGAAGGCACCAGGTCTCATTGCAGAAGGTTGTGAGCTACCATGTGGTTGCTGGGAATTGAACTCGGGACCTCTGGAAGAGCAGCTAGTGCTTTTACTTTCTCAGCCATCTCTCCAGCCGCCTATAAACATTTCTAAATGAGCTGCACAAACAATACCTGAAGAGCAGAAATATACATATAACAAAATTGACTTTAAATTTGTATCAATAAAGCAATAGCCATACCAACGCAAATCTCTATAGCAGCTAACCATCTTAACTCGGTGTATGTCAAGTATTAACTGTTAGGTGAGGAGGATGGGAACAGCTGGGCAGGGTACTGCCTTACATAACTGGGACAGGAAGACCTTTGTGGAGAGAGAAGGGGAGCCTTTCTGAAGGACTATAGGGAAAAGAGAATTCTAGGCCCTTTGATAAAAATATGAGTGAGTTATGCAATAAGTTAAATGGTTGTGGCTGGGACACTGAGGAGAAGGCAGTCCCCAAGGGCAGAGCAAGTGTGGCCTATTGAACTGTGGTTTAGATGCTAATCATTTGCTCTGCAAGTACATTTTCTATGTCAGGGGGCTTCAGGGTGAGGTCCATGCACAAGGAAGGCTAGAACCAGAGGAATTCCATGTTCAGGTGATAGCTAAAACAAAAAACATGAAATTGAGTTGTTTTGAAAAGTCATGCTGACCCTCTTTCACCGTAAGCCATTTTCTTATAGGAAGGAGATAGAGTTCTGACTGGTGAGATTTTACATTCTCCAAAAGCCTTTGTAGAAGACAATAGAGGAAGGAAAGGATGGAGCCACTGTATAAGCTGAGCTCCTAAAGATGTCCCTCCATTTTGGCCTGTCAAGGGCATCCTGCCAGTGCAAGTGTACTAATGATTGCATCCATCCATTCCTGCTGTCTTGAATGAGCTTCTCTCCTCTCCCTCTGTCACTCTGTCTTCCCTTCTGTCACCTTATCTCCTGGAGATTCCCTCACCTTCTACCTCCTCCAGTTCTTCCTATTGCCCTGCTGTTCCCCTCTCTCCCCCACTGCTCCACCTCCCTCCAATCCAGCACTGACTCCCCTCGCCTTGCTCCCATGACCTTTCGTTCCTTCTGGAATTTCTAGAATACATAACAGAGTTCTTTCTTCTGTCTAAAAGAAAGCCAGTTTCCTTTTCCTGCAGCACTTCTCGTGCTGGCTCTGCTGCTACTCCAGGATCTTGAGCCAGAAGGGTGGGGGATGAGGAGCCTTGGGTATCAGAAAGAATCCAGCTTCGTTTTGAAAAACAAAACAGGGTTCCAAAGTGGTGACCATTTCAAGTGTGGGATAATGTTGAAGCGCCAGTTAGTTTGGGCTCATTTTTATCGTGTTTTCTTCTATTTGAGAAATGTTTTGGCAGTCACCCAACCCTTGCAGAGCTGAGAGATCGAATGGTTCCCTTGTTTGTGAAAGCTAAGCCTTGTTTTCTGAAACCTCAAACCCGGACAGTGAATGAGAGGGAGGGATTGGAAGAATGATAGGTTAGCAGAGTAGCTGAACAGTGGCAACAAGTCAGGGAAGGCCCTCTTCACTTTCGCCTGCCTTTGGCTATGTTAATGGGCCTCTTCTGCTGAATTCACAGCATTTTCTTCTCATTGTAGGAATCAAGGAGTAAGGCACACCAATGTGTTCACGCTGAAATAGATGTATTTTTCCCTCATGGTATTTGATATAATTGGAACATTCTGGTTATTTTTACTTTATTGTCTATAGCATGTTAATTTGACCTAATACTCAGTATCAGATGTACCTAAAGAACCTCCACAAAATGGTTCTGAGTGTTGAGGTGGGAGTTTCCTAGCTGGGCTAGAAAGGTGACCTGCACTTCCTTGCTTTGGCAAGCCACTGCTCCCTGAAGAATCCAGCTTCTGTCCATCTTAGTGTAGACCAGTGGTTCTCAACCTGTGGGTCGCAACCCTTTTGGATATCAGATATCCTGCATATGAGATACTTACATTATGATTCATAACAGTAGTAAAATTACAGATATGAAATAGCAACAAAATCATTTTATGGTTGGAGTCACCACAACTGTATTAAAGGGTCTCAGCGTTACGAAAATTGAGAACCACTATTATTGTAGATTAGACCCTAACTGTACCTTGAAGCTGAGCTCAGCCCTCTGCCTGCTTTTGGAACCATTGATCCTTCTTTTGATCTCCATCTTCTATATTCTCTTTTTTGTTTGTTTGTTTTTGTTTTGAAAAGGGTCTTTGTAGCCTAGGAAGAAGATGACCTTGAACTTCTGATCCTTCCACCCCCACCTTCTGGGTGCTAGGGTGACAGGCCTGTGTCACTGACCAACCTGTTTTCCTCTTTTTCGAAGTTTTTTTTTTTAAAGATTTATTTTTAAATAAAATTAAACACAAGTGCCGGGCGGTGGTGGCGCACGCCTTTAATCCCAGCACTCGGGAGGCAGAGGCAGGCGGATCTCTGTGAGTTCGAGGCCAGCCTGGTCTACAAGAGCTAGTTCCAGGACAGGAACCAAAAGCTACGGGGAAATCCTGTCTCGAAAAATCAAAAAAAAAAAATTAAACACAAGTAAGTGCTCTTTGGAGGCTACACACCTCAGATTGGCCTGGAACTGGGATTGCAAGCAGTTTTGATGTGTATGGTACTGTTGGGAAGTGGTCTTCTGCAAGAGCAGCAAATGTTCTTAGCCCTATAAGCACTTTTACATACTTCCCACAGCTGACCTGAAATTTTTAACTTTTGGAGTCAGGTTTAGTGATGCATATCTTTAATCCCAGCACTTCATCCCAGCACTTTGGAGGCAGAAGCAGGCCAATCTCTGAGTTTGAAGCTAGCCTGGTCTACAGAGGGAGTTCCAGGACAGCTAGGGCTACACTGAGAGTCTCTGTCTTGAAAATCCAAAAAATAAACATTGAAAAAATAAAACTAGTCAGCACAACTAGTTTTTGTCAATACCTGAACTTGATACTGCAACAAATTCTGCCTTCCTAGAGCAAATATGAGAATCACAATGGTAGCTCACCTATGGGATCGCTCATGTTAGATGGACCAAGTCATATCAGAGAAGCATTTTTGGAAAGAGTGCTTAGGAAATTCATGACTCTTTCCATGTACTACAAAATGGACCAAAGTAAATGGATGAATGCTATCCATGAGGGTTAAATTAATGATTAACCAATTTCACATACATTATGCTAAAAGCATCATTTCTTTTTATATCATCCAAACTGGTAGGATTATGAAGAGAAGAGGAAGGAAATAAAAACAAATCAGTATGTTACAATACACAAAGTCTAGGTTATTGGGTTTTTAATTATACATGATAAACACATTTAAATATAACACAAAGGCCCCAGGCTGAACTGCACCGAATTGAAGAAGATGAAGTCACCCTTCCATGCTTTGGTACTTTCTAATTCTGTGTGTTTGTGCATGCAAGCCACTGGTGGCCTCTGCGTGGCTGTGCTGATGCTTATTGTGCTGGGATCCCGTTGCTACTTGCTGCTGTGCTCCTAATTAGCATTCAGCTGTTGATTATGGAAATACTGGGATGCTTAATTGAATTCTTGTTAAAATTCTGGGCCTGTAGTTCCCTCATGGAGTTTGCCTGACTTGCAAGGTTATAAGATTGGGTGCTCCATGGAGTTGTACACTCACCCTCTGCTCCTGTCCTGTTGGCTGCAATTGTGTTTTGTTTTGTTCTCATGTTGAGTTATCTTTCAGCAAAAGGTGTCACTCAAGGTGTAGGTTTTGTTGTTTACAATATTACAGCAGGGTGCTTTCATCTCTTCTTGGGTAACTGTAGCTTTTTTTTTTTCCTCCCCCCGAGACAGGGTTTCTCTGTGGCTTTGGAGCCTGTCCTGGAACTAGCTCTGTAGACCAGGCTGGTCTCGAACTCACAGAGATCCGCCTGCCTCTGCTTCCCGAGTGCTGGGATTAAAGGCGTGCACCACCACCGCCCGTAACTGTAGCTTTTATTGTGAAATATGTTTTCCATTAAATATTTTATAACAGTTTTGTTGTAATCCATTGAGGTGAACAACCTAGATAAAAATGAACTCTGATATTTTTAACCAACGACAGCTAATCCACTGTGATAATAAACCTTGATTGGTCGTGCGTGTGGATTCATTCACAAGTTCATAAACTTGAAGACATCTAATCCTTCTTTCCATTTAAAACTCAGTTTATCATAGATGCTTCCTTTCAAAGTTGACATGATACAGCAAGTTATTCTCTAAGTATTTGTAGTCCAGGGAGCAGTGCAACTGGCCAAGGACTTACCTAGTTACAGAATGCAAACACAGTGGGGTCTCCCCAGCAGCATCTTCAGGTGCTGTATCTGCTTGAGAAACACTGTTTCCATTGTTCTCTGGATGTGCTGCAAAACAGAGCTACTGTGTGGGGCAAAAGTACAATGCATTTTATTTACTGTTTGTGAGGCAGTAGAGGAAAATGGAATTCACAGCAGAATCAAAGTTAAGGTCCAAGAGCAGCTAGGGGTTGTGGAGGTGAAGGCAAGGAGGGGACAGTGCTGCAGAGGAAGAGGTTCTCACCGCCCAGAGCTAGCCTGGACTGATTTTACACCCCATAGTCCTGGTGTTCAATGGCAAAATCTTAATCCACAATGTAGAAGATGGCTTAGTGTGTGTCATTTACTTTTGAGAATTACAATTTTGTAAATTGTTGGTATTTTACATAGTGATCTGAATGACACTGGTGATGGGGTCCTGTATGTCATTTAAGATAAATCTGTTAATTTTATTTTTAAATATATGCCATCCCCCTGTGGTTAGAACTTTATTAAAACCTGCCTACCGATCTTCGTTTATGTGAATACGTGTTTTATAGCACTGTAGTTTGATTTTATGTGCTTAGAGTTGTGCATGTAAATGAACTGTATGGTATTGGAGTCCTCAGTTTTGTTGTTTGAGACTGGGTCCTGCAGTGTAACTCCACTGGCTCTAACCTCAGCAGTCTTCTTGCCTCAGCCTTCTAAATGTGGGGTTTCAGACATGCATGACCAAGCCTGACTAGAAATTCTAATTACAGGTTGGTTTTGGGGGAGGGGCAGGGGGTTGGTTTTCTAATACAGGGAAACTCGAACTCACAGAGCAAGTGATTTCAAGTGCTAGGATTAAAGGTGTGTGCCACTGATGCCCGTTGGATTTTTTTTTTTTTTTCGAGACAGGGTTTCCCTGTGGCTTTGGAGCCTGTCCTGGAACTAGCTCTGTAGACCAGGCTGGTCTCAAACTCACAGAGATCCGCCTGCCTCTGCCTCCCGAGTGCTGGGATTAAAGGCCTGCGCCACCATCGCCCGGCTTGTTGTTTTTGTGACAGGGTCTTACTGTGTATTCCTGGCTGGCCTGGAATTCACGGAGATGCCCCTCCCTCTATCTCTTAAGTGCTGAGAATAAAGCAAGCAGACACGACTGTGTCCAGCTGATTTTATACAGTTGGGTATGGGTATGTGCCCATGAGGACAGGTGTCAGAAGAGACCAGAGGTATCTGATCCCTGGAGCCAGAGTTACTGTCAGTTTTGAGCCACCTTGTGGGTGCTGGGAACTGAAACCTGGTCCTCCGCAAGAACAGGAAGTGCTCTTAGCTGCTGAACCATCCATCCTGACCAAAAAAAAAAAATTTTTTTTTTTTTTTTTTTTTGGTTTTCGAGACAGGGTTTCTCTGTGGTTTTGGAGCCTGTCCTGGAACTAGCTCTGTAGACCAGGCTGGTCTCGAACTCACAGAGATCCACCTGCCTCTGCCTCCCGAGTGCTGGGATTAAAGGCGTGCGCCACCACCGCCTGGCTTCTGACCAAAATTTTTAAAGCTCAAAGATATTGTCCTTCACAGGGCAAACCTGCAGTGATCTAACCTTAGGTGTGTTGTGTGCAGTACATCCCATGGCAGCTGTTTAAGGGATGAACTGTCTCTCTGTGTTAGCTGCCCTGTCTCCAATTGTAAACTAAATTGGCGCTGCTTCTTTCATCCCTTTTTAAGTTTTCTATTTTGTTTTGTTTGTTTTTGGACTTGGTTACACTGTCAGTCTCAGACTGATCTAGAAATGGCAGTCCTCAGTGACTAGAGAGATGGCTCAGGGGTTAAGAGCTCTGGTTGCTCTTCCAGAGGTCCTGGGTTCAGTTCCCACCTGGCAGCTCACAGCTGTCTGTAATTCCAATTCTGGGTATCTGACACCCTCACATAGACATGCATGCAGGAAAAACGCCAGTGCACATAAAATAAATGAAATCTTTAAAAAGAAAAAAAGGGGGGGGGCAGTCCTTTTTCTTTTTTTCTTTCTTTCTTTTTTTTTTTTTTTTTTTTTTTGTCTTTGTTTTTTTGAGACAGGGTTTCTCCGTAGCTTTGGAGCCTGTCCTGGAACTAACTCTTGTGGACCAGGCTGGTCTCGAACTCACAGAGATCCGCCTGCCTCTGCCTCCGAGTGCTGAGATTAAAGGTGTGTGCCACCACCGCCTGGCCGCGTCTCCGTTCTTAACTGTTAAGAGTAGGAAACAGAGGCAGGCGCTGACCTTTTTTCCTGATGGAAACAGCGTTGGCTGCTCAGACCGTTGTGTGCTCTCAGTGTGATTCAAGGTCAGATTCAGTCCTTACTGGCCAAGAAAAATGTAGTTGCAGATAAGAATGACCTAGTATTTCAAGTATCAGTAAAATTGGATTGTTTCCTGTGATACTCCTATCAGCCTTTGCACCAAACTCTTGTTTAAAGAAGTCGATAGTGTGGATAGAGTTTATTGTCAACTCCTTTCGGAAATGAGAGTAAATTAAAAATCAATTATATGTGCAGAAAGATGGTGGAAAGCAGTCAGTCTGTCAGTTAGTTTGCAGAAAGAGTCTACTGTTTAGCAAACTATATGGAGAAAAATTTTTAAATCCTTTTGTCAATGAAATAGGTCAATTATTAGAAAGAGGCCTCTTTAGATTGTATTCGTATGCCAGTTGAAGTTGCCTCTGGGTTAAGTCTAAGACTCATCTGATACCTTGCATTTCATAGACAGCTGCTTCCTTGTGTGATCAAAGAAATGCTCTTTTTTTGTATGTTTTCTCCCTATTCATTTGTAAAGCAAAAGTCATTCTCATTTTCTGTTACTAATATTGTTTTTTAAAGCTTGTTATCTCCTACCCATATTTTTACTTGATTTTCTTTTAAAGCCAGCATAGTGTCATCATCCAGGACTCCCCGTGTGTGCTTACATGTTTGTGTTTTGTATTTGAGCCTCAGAGCAGAGCTGAGGCGGGGAAAGAGTAACCCCACCATGAATGTGAGCATGCCTTTATTGTTTATTGCAGCTCCGGATAATCATTTTAAATCAAAGATTTTTTTTTATGGAACATTTTTCATTTTTGCTTGAGAGGGACAATGTCCCTCTTCAGATGTTTTCAGATTGAAAGATTCATAAATACTAGGGCAGTGGGCTGTTGAAACCATATTTTCCATCTCATTTTCAAGGACATGTAAAAAAAATGGAGATATCGTATACTTCTCACCACTCAGTCATCTCTGTTCGTTTAAAAAATGAGAACAAGACACAAGGGGGCTTGAGAAATTGCATGTAGTTCTCCCATAGACAAAGTGGAATTTTATAAAAGTGAAGAGGATGAAACCTTTTTCTTCTTCAGTTTCTTAGCAACAGATCAGAGTCAGTTTTAATGTGTGTGTTTGGAACATCCTGTGTACATCAACATCAGAGCCTTTTTCTTCCATGGGTGTGACATCTAGACTGCTGTCTGGGATTTGGTGTTGGGAGAAAGAAAGGAGGCAGAAAACCTGAGAGAATGGAACTCACTCGGCACCAGCTTCTGTTTCCTGCATCCCTCTGTCTAACATCTAAAGTCTCTCATGCAGAGGTCATAATAGTCATGGTAGCCACATGATTGCCTAAGGCTGTTCTGATTTGGACTTACTGGTTGAAACTCAGCCAAGCAGCCATGGTTTTATATGCTGAGGCTATAGCAGAGCAAAATAGGCAAATATGCCTGCCCTCATGGGGTTGGCATTGTACTAGGCAAGGTAATTAACACTGAGTGTCAAGTGTTGTATGTTAACTCAGTGCTAATGAGACAGCAATACACAGTCCGGGGCAGCTCAGTGAACTCTATTTAAGGTAGCCCTAAAATGTCACTTTTGAGTAAAGACCTAAACAACATTTGAGAGCCAGCCTTAAAAATTCATAGAAGAACATTCTAGACCAAAGAAACAGAGAATTGCAATGATCCCCTCATTCTTGTGAGAGATCCCATCCAATGTGGAGTGTTCTACGGTAGCTGAGCTGGAGGCTGTCTACCCAAGCTTCCCTATGCTGTGTAAGCCATGCTCATTGCCCTGTGACAGGGTCATCTGGGTACCTGTGCACTTGATGGGGAAGTCTGAGTGGGGTCCTTGGCCTGTAGGTGAAAGCTCACCTTGTATACAGATGTACTGGAAGAGTCAGGAAGAGATAAAGTAAGTAGGCCATGTGCATCTTGAAGCTCATGCCTGCTCCTAGAATTCCATTCCTTCTACCAAGCAAATGGGCAGTCCTGTGAATTGTTCTGCTTCCTTGAGCTTCGGTCCCTCCCTGCTGTCTCTGTGGTTTCAGTTGTGTAGGATTCTGAGTCAGCCTCTTCAGACACTACCAGCTCAGAGGGTGGTATCTGAAGCATTTTGATTTTATAACCAGAGTGGACTGTCTTTACTACCTGTGTTTACTCTGAGTCCACATTTGTGCAAAGAGCTATTTTTCTTGAGTATTCTGGCAGAAGAAACATCGCTGAAAAGGAAAGGGTATGAATTGTTCACACCTCGGAGTAAAAGTTACTTGTGTTAGATCTATTTCCTAGCAAATTTTAACCCAGGAAGTAAAGCATTGGAACCATTTGGGACTATCAGTCTAATACTCTGAATTCTATCCCCTGGGAAGGAGAAAGGATTTTAAAAACCGTTCTCCAGCCAGACGGTGGTGACACACATCTTTAATCCTAGCACTCAGGAGGCAGAGGACAGGTGGATCTCAGTGAGTTCAAGGTCAGCCTGGTCTACAGAGCAAGTTCCAAGACAGCCAGGAGAAACCCTGCTCAAAAATCAAACCAAAACAAAACTGTTCTCTGTTGGGTCCAATGCTGGCTTTGGGAGTCTGCTCTGGAAAAGGCTCTTGGTAATACCATTTGACCAAGTCTGCTCGTTTCTGTTTCCCCTGACTTTTGTTGTTGTTGTTGTGTTTGTTTGCAGGAGTCTTACTATGTAACCCTGGCTGGCCTAGAGCTCACTATGTGGACCAGGCTAGCCTCAAACTCGGAGATTCTCTTTCTCCCTGCCTCTGCCTCCAGAATTCTGGAATTTAAAAGTTTGCACTACTATGTCTGCTCCAGAGAACTCATGCTACATGCAGTGATGATGGTGGTTACTGGCCAGGGTTAATTCCCTAGCAGTGCTCTGTCCACTGACCAGAGAACTCATGCTACATGCAGTGATGATGGTGGTTACTGGCCAGGGTTAATTCCCTAGCAGTGCTCTGTTCTTTCTCCCCAGCACTGAGAAGTGAGTGCCTGGAAGTTATCTAGTCAGTGTGTCAAGTCTGCCCACTGGGCCAGAGTGACATGTCTTTTCACTTGTCTCCATGCTCAACTATGAGGACTAAGTGCTGTGCTTTAATGATTTATATTCCCAGAACCTAGCCGGCATGTGGAACAAAGATGGTAGATAATCAGAAAATATTTAGCTGGCTCAGATAGAAGAGAAGCTCCCTCAGAACTTCAGGTTACTTCCACGGAGTGATCTGCCAGGCGATGCCGCTCTGCTGTTACCGTCTGACTGCCAGCCACTGCACACTCCGAGCTTCAGAGCTGACTGTTTATTTGCTGGTCCTTGTCTCCTTGTAGTTTTGTTTGACACCTCTCCCCCTCCCCCTGCTGCCGCCAGTTGTCTGATTGATTTTACTACTCGATTGCAGTTCCTAAACGTGGAGTGGTGGTGCTAGAAATAGTCATTGGTATAGAACTTGCCTTGCACATGGCTCTCCCTAAGTTCAGTTCCCAGCACTGCACATACACACCAAGTCTTACCCTTGGCCATTGTCATCCAGATTTAGTAAGGTATTAGCAGGGAGCAGGAAGGAGCTTGGCAGCGGTAGCCCAAGTTAGCCCGGTCTTACTGCCTGACATGCTGTTCTGTACAACTCAGCACTCTTTCCAAAGCATGGTCTGTTCATCCGACTCTCAAGACTGCCTGCTGTGCACAAACCTCTGGTGTGCCTCCGTTCTTGTATCAGTATCAGAGTGTTGGCTTACCTTGCAACCCATGCAAAGGGTTGTAGTAGAGTTAACCTTGACAGTGAGAACTAGGAAAGTATCACATGTATACACCAGAGAACTAACAAGGAAGGGATAGGGAAAGTCACACATTTAAAGGAAAGTAAGAAGATGAAGCAGAATGATTGAAATGTGTACCGTTCTGCCTGAGCCTAAGACATTTAATATTTTAAAGTGTGCACATGCTAATATCCTGGATCATTTTGTCAAATGTTCAGAAATGATGCTTCCAGGATACTAAGAACAGAATGCCTTAGGGTTACAGCTTGTGGCCACTACCCTGTGTACCTAGGCCATCTCTCTGAGGTCATAGATCCCACTCTGTTAATCCAAGGCCAATTTAACTTGTGGAGAAGACGAATGGGTGAGTTTTACTCTTTCCCCTCTCATCTAGATGCCCCAATACTGAGGTCAGGTAGAAGTAAAAGAATGGTAGTCTGTGGAGGAGGAGTCATAAGCCTAGCTAGACCTGGTGGCTAATGCCTGTAATTCCAGCTACTGGGGAAGTTGAGGCAAGAGAATCAAATTCAAGGATGGCCTAGGCTGCCTGGTTAGTTCAAAGCTAGTTTAAGCAACCTAGTGAAACCTTGTCTCGAAATAACAAGTAGGGGCCAGCAGGATGGCTTAGCAAGTAAAGGCGCCTGTCATACACACCTGGCAACCTGAGTTCAACCACATGGTGGTTCCCAACCATCTGTAATGATGGCCTGCAGGCATACATGCATACAGAATACTGAGAATACTGTACACATAATAAATAAATTAAAAATAAACATTTTTTTCCTCTAAATAACAAATTGGAGAAGCAGGGTATAGTGACACACACACACCTGTAATTCCAGCACTTGAAAAAGAAGGAAGGGTGGCCAGGGCAGTGGGGGGCTGGGGCAACTTTGCACTTGCTGGCAGGTGCCTGACAGGAAATCTGGATCCGGTGTCATTCCGCCCTGAGATTGTATCCTAAATTAATGAAGTTATTCATATTAAAGAAAGTGAGGGGCCGAAAAGATGGCCCAGCAGCTGAGAATGCTTACTGACCTTGCAGAGGGTCTGGATTCAGTTTCCAGCATCCATAGCAGGCAGCTATGCACACAGGCAGCTATTCACAGAAACTCATACAGACAGACAGACAGACATAGAAAAGGAGTAAGTCCAGCGGGACTTGGTGGAGCATGCCGTTAATCTCAGCACTTGGGAGGCAAAAGCAGGTGGATCTCTGTGAATTAAAAAAAATCAGTCTGGCCTGGCAGTGGTGGTGCACACCTTTAATCCCAGCACTTGGGAGGCAGAAGCAGGTGGATCTCTGTGAGTTCCAGGACAGCCAGGGCTATCATACAGAGAAACCCTGTCTTGAGGGGTAGAGGGCGGCGGGGGGGGGGTGGGGGGGTAATATATCAAATAAATTTTAAAGAAAAGTTTAAAAATGAAAAGAAATGGCCAAGCGATGGTGGCACACGCCTTTAATCCCAGCACTCGGGAGGCAGAGGCAGGCGGATCTCTGTGAGTTCGAGACCAGCCTGGTCTACAGAGCTAGTTCCAAGACAGGCTCCAAAGCCACAGAGAAACCCTGACTTGGGGGGGGGGGGGGGGAGAGAAAGAAAAGAAAAGAAATTACACAAATACAAACAACGGTGTTCTAAATTTCCTAATCTGTTTTTGGTATCCTGTGAGCTGCGGAGGATAGGAGGAAGGCATGTCGTGGATTAGTTCCATTCTGTGTTCTCCCCATGCAGCTCCGAGCTGTCTGGGTAGCAGACATTAACATGAAAACCTGTGCAGATGTCAAGCATTTGCTGGCTAGCTACTCGCCAAACAGGTGTGGTCAGCCTAAATGTGCCATCCAGGGCCTTAACTTCTAGGTGGGCTTGATTGTCCGCTTTTCAAAGAGGAATTTAGATAATAAATTTAGCAAGATTGTCATAAGCATAGACTTGAGAAGCTAGGTAACCTAAACTTCTAATGCGTCTGACAATCTAAAATAGATGGACTTTATATGTGGACGGCACCAGCATCTGTGCTAACTGCCGCTGTGCTGAGGAGAAGAATTGAACTCTGGGTGTGTTTAGGCAAAGCTATTCACATGCCACAGAAAGACGGCAGTAGACTGAACATTAGGCTCCTTCTTCTCAATCTAGGCTATGGAGATGGAATTCCACAGTCCTTTAGCAGCACACAACTTAAGGTTGTTTTCAGATCCCACTGTGAGGCAGCCCAACTTCCTTCTCTGCTCTAAGCTTCCCTGGAATTTTATGACCCTAGAACAGCCTGACCTTGGTGAGTCTTGGGCTTGTAGAACTTGGTTTTCAGCAGCAGGATAATCTTTCCCTCCACTTTTATATTCCTGCCAGACATTCCAGGGATCCAAATGGATTTATTCTGCCTCCTGGTTATACTGTGGAGTGTGTTGCTCCCATATCTCAAGAAGACCAAACATTAACCCCGTACCTCCACACTGCACATGCTCAGTGAGCACTGGTGCACTCCAGGCTAAATTGGCTGTGCCTGTGCACGGGGCTTCACTTCAGCACTTGAATATCTTGGCAGAAGAGACAGCGGAACTTGTAGCTGGAGACATTTTTGTCTGTTTCTGGATAACTAACTTTAGATTTGCTTTAAGCATTGGGCATAAAGGTTGCTCTTGTCCACCTTGCGGTGAACTGCATCCACTATGTTGGTACAGCTACACTGTACGAGCTTTGCCACCCACAGTCACCATCATGATTTGATGGAGGAAGGTCATTGGCTAATAAAGGAACTGCCTTGGCCCATTTTATTGGTTAGAGGATAGGTGGGAGGAGTAAACAGAACAGAACGCTGGGAGGAAGAGGAAGTGAGCTCAGTCTCTCGACAGCTCTCCTCTCTGGAGCAGACGCCTGAGAGAGACACCATGCCCTGCTCCCGGGATGAAGCTCCGACCCAGGATGGACATAGGCTAGAATCTCCCCGGTAAGCGCACCTTGGGGTGCTACACACAGATGATTAGAAATGGGCTAAATTAATATGTGAGAATTAGCCTAGAAGAGAATGGGCCAAGCAGTGTTTAAATGAATACAGTTTGTGTGTTGTTATTTCGGGGCATAAGCTAGCCGAGCAGGTAGCCGGGGTGCTGGGGATGCAGCCCCGCCGTCCCCTTATTACTACAATGGTTCTACCTCATTGGACCTTCTGTTCTTGTCACTGCTAGTGCTGTTTCCCAGAATTTTTTTAATTGACTTAAGTTGTTCTTCTTTTTTTTTTTTTTTAATCATCCCAAATGTGACAGAGGCAGGAAAAGCTCTATGAGTTTGAAACCAGCCTGGTCACTATTAACTACATAGCGAGTTCCAGAACAGCTGGAGTTGCAAAATAAAAGAGACCTTGTCTTTTAAAAAGACCAAAAATAAAAAAGCTTTAAAGAATAGCATCATTCACGCCTCTATTTAAAAAAGAGGGAACAAGCTGTGCACTACATGCCTTTAATCCCTGCAGTCTCTTGAGTACCAGCCTGGTCCACAGAGTGTCAAGACAGCCAGGGGCTACAAGAGAAATTCTGTCTTGAAAAGCTCTGGGAGGAGCACTAATTTTAAGCAAATACATTGTTAAGGCCTCAGCCAACGTCACTACTAAACTTGTAATTGTTTGACAGTATAGCAGTGACTCCATCCTTCTCTGGAGTCTTTGACAGAATTGGCAACGAATGTAATGAATGACAGCAACATAGTGTAAGCTTTTATGTGTGCCTCTGTGGTTCCTGACACTGTTCTGTGTCCTGGGGCTGAGGAGTTGGAAAGCAATAGGTGGGGAGAGATGTGAGCTTTGAGGGGGACCTTGTGGAACAGGTAAGATTTCACCAGTCAGCATGGATACCCAGCTAATGGAAGAACACTGAGTCGTGAAGAGTAGGGCAGGTTGGTAATGGGCTCCTGGGTTGGGGACAGCAAAGATGGCCAGTTCTGCCTTGCAATCCAGAGAAGTCTATGTCTGCCTTTGAGTATCAGGGTGACAGAGTTGGAACTGCCTCTGAGGATCAACCTGGTTCACGGCATTGGAGTTCAAGAGGGGAGGGTTCTGAAGCCAACACAGCACATTTGCTGATGGAACTTTAAGTGGTCCCAGTACCTCAACCACACTGAAGACTAGCTAGACCAGAATCTGACATGGTCCTGGCCAGTGCTACCGTGATCCTGGAAACCACTGAACTGTGGAAAAGGTGTTAAAAAATATCAGTTCACACTTTTGACTCAGCATGGGTTGCCATCTGGAGTCACTGGAGGACCTCTCTGTCCCACTCAGTCCCACAGCCATCAGTCTCAAATAAACACACAGAGGCTTATAAGTTGTTTAGCCTGTTGCTCAGGCTTATTACTAACTACCTCTTACGACTTAAATTCACCCATAATTCTTGCCTATATTTAGCCACATGGCTTGGTAGCTTTTCTCAGTAAGTCATTCTCATTTTGCTTCCTCTGCATCTGGTTGGTGGCTGACTCTCTGCCTTCTGCCTTTCTTCTTCCCAGAATTCTCCTATTCTGATGGCCCCATCTATACTTCCTGTCTGACTACTGGTCAATCAGTGTTTTATTAAACCAATATGAGTGACAAATCTTTACAGTGTACAGGAGCATTTTCCCACAGCACCTTTCTACTAGAGCTTACCCTGGAGATTCTGAGGATATGGATACATAGCCCCTGCAGAGAAGAACTACCCTCTTCTACCCTGGAGGAAGCTAGCGGAGTAATCATGAGACCTTTAGTACCAGGTGGGGGTTCTGAGCATTTGGCATGGCATTTACAAGTGGAGAAGTAGTCACAGACACACGTGGTCCTTTCCTGGCTACAGAACACATGACTGGTAGTGTTTGCTTACCACTGTGTTCCAAAACCCCTCCTCTGGCCTCTCTGGAAAATCCAAGCCATAAGAAAAGGAGAGACGACAGTGTAAGAGACTGCTCTTTTGTTTTCCAACCTATCAGACCCAAATAATCACACAAAATCATGTTAATTACAACACTGTTGGGACTATTAGCTTAGGCTTTTTAATTAACTAACTCTTACATCTTAAATTAACTCATGTCTGTGTATCACCACAAGGCTGTGGCTTACTGGTAAGGATCTGGTGTCTGTCTCCTTTGGCAGTTACATGTCGTCTTCCTGACTCTGCCTACTCTCCCTGGATATCTCTTCCAGCCTGGCTGTATTCTGCCCTGCTATAGGCCAAGGCAACTTCTTTATTAACCAGTGGTAATAAGACATATTCACAGCCTATAGAGGGGAATCCCACTCTAGTGCACTCAGGTGCACAGGAGGCAAAGCAGAAAAGTTCATGTGCATTTGAAGGAATTGTGGAACATGGAAATGGGTGTAGCAGTTAGGAATGAATAAAGCTTGTTGACAGGGACGGCTTGTTGGTTTCCAGAGGAAGCTCACTGGATGGTACTCAGCTTGAAAAGGTTAAGTTGCAGAGCATGGATATGAGGAAGCTGCCAGAATAGCAGTACAGTTTAAGAAGACGTCCTCTGAGATGACCTAAGAGAGACAGAGGATAGCCATTGTGATAGTGACAGAGAGATAGCAGAAGGTAGGGGAATAGTTCCATGTTGTTTAACTTATTAAACATTTTGTTGGAAAATGAATAATACATTTTTTTTTAAAGGTTAGGTCTCATCCAGCCCAGGCTGGCCACTGTAATAAGGTGTGATCTTGAACTTCTGATCCTCCTACCTCCACCTCCCATTATAGGCATGGTCATGCCCACACAGAGTGTTTCTTTTTAAGGTGGGGAATGCTGGGACAGTGCTGTCCTTGGCATGACTCAGTAGGAAGGCCTGGCAAAGAATCCCCATGGGTGTTACCAGAGCCCAGACTTACTACTGTCTGCAGCCTCTGCTGCAGAACTGAGGCGGAAAGTGGCACAAGACTGTGGGTGGGTTTATTTACAGTGTTGGCCAAGACTGAGGAGAGAAAAAATCTGCTTTCCTTGCCTATCCTGTGTTAGAAAAGATGAAACAGCTGTCAGGAAATGTGCATATGAAGATTGAGCTAGAAGCTAAATTATCAGAACTCCTGTAAGGAGTTGTCTTCCCTGCCAAGGTCAGACTGCTCTCACAGCTTGAAATTTCCTGTAGAAGCCTGCCTGCCTGCCTGCCTGCCTGCCTGCCTGCCTGCCTGTCTGTCTGTCTGTCGTTGTCATGCTATACCATCCTCCTCCCTGTTACACTGCCAAAGATCATAGCTATCCAGAGGCCCCAGCTACCTGGGTGACTTGGAGAGGAGGATAGAGGTGGTAAAGAAGTAGACGGCCCGATGGCACCGTCAGGAAGGTATTTTGTGGGATTAGCATTAGGCTGTGGCGGTGCGGGGTGCGGGAGGGTAAATGGGAAAGGTCTTTAGTTTTTGTGTTTGGTATCATTCCCCACTGGACCAGAAACAGGACACAGACAGAGCCTCAGAAGTTCTGTGGGCAAGATGTTCACATTTTTAACAGTGGTGCTGACCACCTACTGAAGGTGGCAAGGCAGTGGGTAAGCTGCCCTAGGGGGTAAAGTGGAATTGCAGTCCTGTGATTGGAGGCACTGAGAGGAATGCTGTATGGATTTTAATGGGAGGAAGAGGAGGTTGGAAGCAGGGGACACTTGGGCATTTGTAGAGGACAATATGGGCCAAAGTTGTGGTGATACAAGTAGCCATTTGGGATTACTATTGTGATATCCCTGGCTGGGAATAAGAGTGGTCTGAATTGTGTTGGGAGAGCCAAGGTTGGAAGGCGGGAAATATGTGCAGTTTGTCATCAACTTAGGTCCCCGGACAGGGACACAGCCAGTGCTGTTGCTTATGAGATAGCATACAGTTTGTGGGGTGACCAGTTTGCCACAGTCCTTCCTAACTGAGATGAACTAAACACTGAATATGTGGGGTTGAAGTTGCAGGAAGGTTGTGAGGAGGCAGGGTTTGGGGAATGGATGGGCACACGCCTAATACTTAAGATTCCAGGGCACCATCCTCTTGTTTGTTTGCTTAGCCACCTAGCAGAAGGTAGGTCTCTGCTATGTGCTAGGCATTGTCTTAGTACTAGGCACAGAAATAACTGGTCAGCTTTTTCCCTGTGACTTATAATCTTACAGTAGCTGTGGGTGATGATTCCCTGTGCATAGGAGAAATGAGTAAGAAAAATGTGGGACCCTAGTCTGTAAACTCCCTTGTCACCATGGGTTCATTTTCTTTGAAGCTTCCTTAGCACAGTCTGTTTTGAAAGGCCTAAGACAAACAAAAAAAGACAGAGAGGAGCTTAATGTGTGAATGATTCATTTCCTCTTTGAAAGGAGCATTTCTTTCATCCTTTCTTAAGCCTGGAGGGTCTAAAAACAGTGTTTTTTGTTTTTTGTTTGGTTTTTGCTGTTAGCAGGTTAGATTGTGTGAGCCCCACCAATGTCCACTTGTCTGCCCTCTGAGCAGCCCAGGAGAAGGGCCCAGGAATTGGAGTGGAGCAGGGTGGGGCAGGCGCCTCCAGTCTCAGAGTGGCACACATTAACCAAGGGCTTGAGGAGCTGCAGCTGGGAGGTCTCTGAGCCCTCACTCATGTCCTGTTACTCCAGTTGTGATTTGGTCAGAGTAAGAATGTTGTCTCACTGGGTCACCCTCTACAGGCTATGGCTTCTTCATGGACACAGAGCAGATGTGAAGTAGACTTGACTCCTGGGGAATCAATGCCTTGTACTTACTTTACATGAGTGTTGATCCTCCCTCCAAGAAAGAAGCATGTTAATTCAACAGTTAGGCCCTTCCCAGTGTCCAGGACGGCTAACAGGAAAAGTCATTTAAGAGACATTTAAGTGGCTGTTAGTACAAAGGGTTCTGCCAGACACAACAACCTTATCAGAAGGTGGTGATACTGCCATGGAGGCCAGCACAGAGGAAGATGTGATGCTGGGACAAGCTCAGTAGCCCTCACTGGTTCTGTAAGGTTAAAGCCAGAGTCTGATGAATGTAGTTGATGTAGACAGTGCCTGGTACTCCAGAGAATTTGTGTCCACCTTCAATTGATGCAAAGTAAAACAAAACAAAAATTTCCCCCTCCTGTCAGGCATGGTGACACTCCTGTAATGTCAGCTAATAGGAAACCAGAGTCGGGTGATTCTGGGGCTCAGGCCAGCATGGGCAGCATAGTGAGAGACCTAGCTCAGAAAGAAAGGCAACACAAAAGTTGCCTTCATGAGCGATCTAAAAAGAATGTTGCCTAAGACCACACACCTCCTCCCAAGTTTAAACTGAAGGCTATAATCTTAGTCTCTCCTGCAGCCCAGGCTGACCTTGAACATGCTGTGTAGCCAAGGAACTTTTAAACCTCTGTTCCTCCTGCCTCTCCTCCTCAGTTTACCCAGTACTCCTGTGTGCTAGACAGCAGCACTGTGCTCTCTGAGCCACATCACTAGCCACTCTGCATATAGTTTTTGTTGGAGTTTCATCTTGAAGATACAATTTCAAATATACAGATGTTGACATTTAAAATAAAATGGAGTCTGGAGAGATGACTCGTTGGTTAAGAGCTTTGCTGCTCTTGCAGAGGATCTAGACTTACTTTCCAGCATCTATAATGAGATGTGGTGCCCTCTTCTGGCCTACAGGGATACATGTAGAGAGAACACTGTATACATAATAAATAAGCCTTAAAATGTGTGTGGGGGGGAAATATATGACAGAACTTTGCTGGTTGGTGGTGGTGCACACCTTTGATCCCAGCACTCAGGAGACAGAGGTAGGTGGATTTGGAGTTTGAGGCCATCCGAGGCTATACATAATAAAAATTAAATAAAAGAGAGGAGGAAGGGACTGCCCTTCTCTGTTGCATAAATCCTAGGAACATTCAGAGTTTGGAAATGAATTCCCTTAGAACTATTTGAATCTCCAATTCTTGGCACCAGGCTAGTCCTGGGGGCCTGGGAAGATGTGGACTGGTGAAATAGTGAGGACTATCATGGCAGTCCCAAGCATGAACTAGCTCACATGACTAAAAGGGTCATGGGACGATGAAACACTTCCTACGCTTGTTCTCTGAGGCCCATGCTGTGAGCTCTCACTACAGGAGAAAATGCACAACCACTTCTCTTCTCCACAGATCTCTTCCCTCAGCTAGATCTGCTGTTCAGTGTTAATATAGCACAGACATCACTCCAGTGCTCCATTTAAAATGTTTAGGTTGGGCTGGAGAGATAGCTCAGGGCTAAGTACTGGCTGCTCTCACAAAGTACTTGACTTCAACTCCCAGTACCCACATTGCTGCTGACAATAGCCTATAACTCCAAATCTAGGGTATATGACACCTTCTTCTGTACTTCTCAGGGACTATGCACAGGCAGTGCACACACATACATGTGGGCAAACATTTAGATACATAAAAATAATAAGTTTTAACAATGTTTTAGTGATGGAGTTTCATTGTCACTGGCTCCCTTTGAAGTCCCATATATTTTAGGCAGCCACAAACTGTTTTTAGAAGAGTAAGGCTTGGCCAGAATGCCAAAGTGACGATGGCATAAAACAGATTAAGAATCACCCCTCTTCCAGATACCACAGATAGTTTCCAGAACAACCAAGATGTCAGATTCAGTGCAGTGGCTTCATGCAGGACACTGCGTAGAAGTAGTACTTGTCATAGCTGCTGGCACAGCATACTGACTTAGGACATGGGCTCTAGGTGTTCCCAATGTTTCCACAGACTCTCGTATCTCAGACTGGTCATATCAGGCCTATTTTCCTAAGAATACCAGTAACTCTGATAATCCAGTTCAGTCAAGCATTTGGAAATCCACTCAGACCCACCACCATGTATGGCTTCCAGGAGGTCCTTGCTCTTCTCTGAGGAAGTCCACTCACTGGAGAGAGGAAACTCATTGTCTGTAGGCTCCAGTTAACAGTTGAGGCGTTTGTTTTTTGTTTTTTTGTTTGTTTGTTTTGGTTTTTTGAGACAGGGTTTCTCTGTGGTTTTGGAGCCTGTCCTGGAACTAGCTCTGTAGACCAGGCTGGTCTCGAACTCACAGAGATCCGCCTGCCTCTGCCTCCCGAGTGCTGGGATTAAAGGCATGCGCCACCATAGCCCGGCAGAGGCGTTTGTTTTTTATGAAGCAATTGTGCCTGCAACCTTGTTGTTCGGTTTGTTTCTTTAACATCCTAACATTCATTATTTTCTTTCTGGTGCTTTCTTGGGCTGCTGGTTTCCTCTGAGCAGCAGGTCCCTTGACTTGAAATGACAAAGCTGCATTTAGATCAGGTTTCTCACATGCTGCTGTCTTTATCTCATTTACAGTATCACATTACTGTTGCCATACACTGTGTGAGCTGGGCCTCCCCACAGCATTTTAACAATTGGTAATTGGGCAGGAAGTGTGTTTTTATTACAGTGGCCTTTTGATTTTGATTTTACAGTCATGTCGTGTTTAGCAGAGAGCAGAGGTGGGCGAGTGGTGCTCTGAAACACATTTTTGACAGAGAGAAGTCTGTTGTTTCCCCACTTGGCTATCTGTCAGCTCTTCTCAGACTTCCCCCTTGTGCTGGTTGCCTGGCAACCTGGGGCTGGAGCAATCAAACCGTGGCCAGTGCTTTTCCAAGCCCAGATTGGGAGATGATTTATTGGTGGAACTGCAAGCACCATAAACCAAGCCTTAGAAATGAATCCCCCGCCCCCTCTGTCTGTCTGTCTCTCTCTTAAGAAAGAAGATAATTGGAGGATTTTATCACACATACACACAAACACATGAAATAAAATTAGGGCCTTGTTATGTTGCATCCACATTTTTTTCTTTGACTGTGTTATCAGAACTTTATTTTTTGGAGACAGGGTCTCACCATGTAGCCTAGCTGGCCTTGCTCTCACTATGTAGATCAAGCTAACCTAGAACTCTCAAAGATCTTCTTGCCCCTGTCTCCCTATAGCTGGGATTGATGGCTTTGTCACCATGCCTTGCCAGAAACACTCAAAAATTTTAGGCAAGTACTTTTCTGTGGTAAATGAGACACTCAAGACACCATACTTGATGAGAAACTCAGGCCAAGCCAGGGAATGTTAGTGGCTTACCAGAGGTTAGCTGTGGGCAGACTCGGGCCTAGAACCAGGGGCCTAACCTTTATAACCAAAAGCAAAACTGTATGCTCTTGATTTAACACAGCATACAATGTTGATTGTTCTCACTATCTTTTAAAACAAGCTTTTAAAATGTCTTAACTGGATATGTGGGAGATATCTGTACTTGCTTCCTGATTTCTGCTGGGAAGCTAAAACTACTCTCCATAAAATAGTTTTGTAAAACACGTTTCAAGAGACCAAGATTCTGGCTTTGTTTACAGGTGTCATGGTGGGTCTCTTTCATGTGTGTGCATGTGTGTGCCTATGCTGAACACTCCCTTCTTGCCACTTTCTGCTTCTGCCTATGCTGCCTTCTCCTCCCTCCCCCATGTAACTTCCACTTTTTCGTTTTTGAGCTGGTCTCTCAGTGTAGCTCAGGCTAGCCTTGAACTCTGCGTTACCCTGTTTCCACTTCAAAGATGCTAGGAGTAATGGTGCATCCCTACTCCTGACTTAATCACAGCCTTCTAACTAAACATTACTCTAGCAAGATTGATTTTTTTTTTCTACAAAAATGAAACTCCCAGCTCTTGTCACAGTGTTTCCTTCGTGATCTCAGACGTCTCCCACATCACACACAGGTGGAAACACATTATTCCTGGGCACATTCTGCATCAGATAGGAGGCTGGGGTTGGGAGCAGAAGGTTCTCAGCTTGCAACCTAGTGTGTCTAGTTTTGTATTCAAATGCACTATTAGTGTGTTTCTGTCCCTAATAAATAGAGCTCATCTGTGTATATAATTCACACACAGCTGTGTTCATGCTCCCTCAGTACCAATATTTTCAGCAAAAGTGAGGTGTCAACTGGAGTACTGTTGTTCTAAACAAAAGCCAGCAGAGCAGCCTTGTGATTGGTTCATGGCAGCTTCCTGTCTAGGAACTTCCCTTTAGGAGCTTGCCTGACTGACAGGCATCACTCATGGTGCACAGGAGACAGCAGCTGCTGGTCTAATAAGACTTCCTTCCCTTTGGGCTCTTCTTTTTTGCATTGTTCTGTGGATTATTATTATTTTTTTCTTCTTTTTTGAGTCAGGTTCTCACCATGTAGTCTTCGCTGGCCTAGAATGTACTTTGTACACCAGACAGACTGGCCTCAAACTCAGGTTGGCCTGCCTCTGCCTCTCATGTTCTGGGGCTAATGGCGTGACCTACCATGCCCAGCTGATTTTCTTTCCTTTGGGAGGTGACATCTTAGCTGAACTATGTTCAGTGAAGCGCCCAGGCACATATCACATGATGGGAAAACAAAGTCCCCAAACCTCTTCCTTACCAGGAACCAAAATGAGCCTTTGGTGCTTTTCCCTGATTCGTGAAATTGAGAATAATCATACCAACTTAACAGATGTGGTTTATTTAATTTGAAATCACAAGTCTATATAGGTTGTCATTGTCCATAGGAGAGTCGATGTAGTTATTTACCTCTATAAAGGTGATCATTTGGAACTATGGATGTCTTGTTATTTGCCATTCACTGGTAGATATGGATGTATATATAAAACACAGGTAAAAAGAATAATAAATAGTACATATTTATATGAAATACAAATGCATTTATAATTTACCTATGTAATATATAACTTTATAATGTAAATATATAGATACATATTTTTTGAAACATAACATCCTAGATGTAGGCCAGGCTGTTCTTTTTTTTTTTTTTAAATAAATATTTATTTATTGCATATACAGTGTTCTGCTTGCATGTATACTTGCAGGCCAGAAGAGGGCACTAGATCTCATTACAGATGGGTGTGAGCCACCATGTGGTTGCTGGGAATTGAACTCAGGACCTCTGAAGAGCAGCCAGTGCTCTTAACCTCTGAGCCATCTCTCCAGCCCCCACCAGGCTGTTCTTGAATTTGCTTTGTAACTGTGGATACTCATCAACCTCTGACCCTGCAGCCTTTCCCGCCCCAGTAGTGGCATGTGTTGCTGCCCCTGGTGGGCTGTGAACCCAGGCCTTCATCCACAGTCCATGTGTTTTATTTACAAGTTTTACAAAGGCTTTCTCACTGAAAATGCCTTCTTTTCTTTGCATTTTAACAGAAAAATCCAAGTTTTTTTTTTTATTTTTTCCTCCTTTGTTCTGTGCTGAAATCAACTTTGTTAATTAAAGCTGAACATTTAACAGCATGTTTCTGAACCACTTTCTGAAACATTTATCTGGAGCCTCTTAGATGATATCACAGGGAGAGAATGGCTGTTTGGGCTCTGTTATTAGTGCCAGGTTATTTTTAATTTGAGTGTAGCTGTGTAGCCAATAATTGGCAAGATGCATTTAGCCAGCTGAATTTCTGCACCTGTTGATCTTGTGTTTACCTAGCCTCTCACTTGACTGGGCCAGTGCACTGAAGCATGCCTACCGAGTTTCACACGGTGGCAGTACTTTCTGTTTGACCTGAAGTAATGAAAGGACTTTGGTACACTCAGCACAGTCATCTGACTCAGAGAATCATAGTCAAAGGTAGCTAGGAGGGTTCAGCTGCTACTTTAGCCATCCACCATGAGGTCATTTTCCCACCAGGTGTGTGGTCTCTGAGTGGAAATAATAGTAATTTTCATTTGCTAACAGTCAGCCTGAGAAGGGGGTTACACACAGAGATATTAAAATAGGAAATTGTTTACTTTCTGCATCTTGAGTGGGTATTTTGTAGGGTGGGTATGGCTTGGCTCCTCTAGTGTGCCTGTAGGTTTGATTGGAGAAGAGAAGGTGTCCCTTGTTTCTGTTAGTTGTATTTAGAAACAGCAGTGGAGGCCTATCAGGAATGGAGTAAAGCCAGTCTTTTGGAAGGACTGCTGACCACCTCCCGATTACTCATGTAATCCGTAAGGTGGTAATTGAGGACCACTGCTCCTTGTCATCAGATGATGGGGCTCTAACACCGGAAACAGGCCCTTCCCTCTTGAATTCAGCAGCAGCTTATATGTCAAGTCTTGGATCACGTGATGTCTAGAACTGGGTGTTAGAGCAGAGCATGCACGGTGTCCAAAGAAGAGCAGTTTGCTTCTTATTTAAATAAACACTTGACTGACATTGCGAGCAAAGGAATTGGTTTGGCTTGTTTTTGTCTTGAGATAGGGTCTCTTGTAGCGCCAGCTGGTCTCAAACTCATCTTTTTTTTAAAAAAAAATATTTATTTATTATGTACACAGTGTTCAGCCTCCATGCCTGCAGGCCAGAAGAGGGCACCAGATCTCATTACAGATGGTTGTGAGCCACCATGTGGTTGCTGGGAATTGAACTCAGGACCTTTGGAAGAGCAGTCAGTGCTCTTAACCTCTGAGCCATCTCTCCAGCCCTCTCAAACTCATCTTGTAGCTGAGACTGGCTTTGAACTCCTGCCTCTACCTCCTAAGTGCTAGGATTACAGGTGTATAGTGCCAGGTCTGGCTGACATTAAGGTTTTTAGTGATCCATACAAGAAATCAAATCACTTCTAACAACAAATAAGAACACTCGGAAAACAGCATTAGAAGTATATTTTCCCTCATAGTTTCTGTGGAGAGAGAGTTCAGGAGTAATTCTGCTGATCTACCACAGGGCGCAGGCAGATGGTCTGTGGTTTTGGAACTCTTCAAGGCCCCTTCACTCCCAGACTGGGAAATGACAGCTGGAGCTGCTGAAATGAATTTGTCTGCCCTGCCTGATGGTTCCAGAGTGGCTGAACTTTTTTTTGGAGGGGAGGTAGAGTCAGGGTTTCTCTGTGTAGCCCTGGCTGTCCTGGTGACCCATGCTGGGATTAATGGCGAGAACCATCACTGCTTAGCTCACAGCGGCTGAACTGGGATTGCTGTTGTTGGCGTTAGTTACTGTTCTGTTCCTGTGATAGAATACCATGACCAAACAGCTCAGAAGAGATCACAGGACATCAGAGCAAGCACAACAGCTAAAGCAGGAAGCTGGGAAGTCACATCTTAGCTGCAGCCAGGAAGCAGCAAGAACTGGAGATGAGACAAGGCTCCATCGTAAAGGTTCCTTGACCTTCCCAACAGCACCAAGCAGGGAACAAGTGTGCAAGTACTAGAGTATGGGGAATAGTTCTCATTCAGGACCACATCATTGCCATCACCTTTATTTATGTAGAGCCCAGTGTGGTGGTGCACACCTTTAGTCCCAGCACTGAAGGCAGAGACAGGTGGATCCCTGAGTTTGAGGCCAGCCTGGTCTTACAGAGCAAATTCCAGGACAGCCAGAACTACATGGAGAAACCCTGTTTCAACAAATAAATAAAATGTATTTATTTAAGGCATTTTCAGCTATTTGTAAGTCAGCTACAACTGACAGCAATAGGGGCTCAGAGAACTAAGAGCTCCACACTAGTTTGCCGAGGGTTAGCAGACAAGCTATAGGTGGGATCTCCATGCCCACACTAGTTTGCCGAGGGTTAGCAGACAAGCTGTAAGTGAGGTCTCCATGCACGTAGAACTAATCCTGTACTCTAAAGGCAGAGACAGGAGGAGTTTGACGCCATCCTGGTCTACAGAGCAAATTCTATGACAGACTCCAAAGCTACATAGAGAAACCCTGTTTTGGAAAAACAAAAACAACTCCCTGCCCCCAAAACAAGAAAAACTAATCATGTGCCAGGTTCTGACTGGGACGTAGTGAGGGCAGGATCAGTAGGTAGACCAGGACAGTCTGGAGTCCTGAGATAGCCATAGGCTTTTAAGGCTGTGTGGTAGGTTGTGTGTTTATGAAATGTTTTAGTCCCTACCCGATTGCAGTCCCAGCAGCGTGTCCTACCTACAAATTCAACAACTGAGGTGCAGCTCTGGAGATACAGGGGTGATGGCTGTGCAGAGGCTCGCTCTTGAGCGCCATGCAGGAAGTAAGCCAGAGAAATTTGATGAGTCTGTGGTGACTGCAACCTAGGGAGCATGCTGATCGCAAAAGAAGGCCTGCAGCAGGAGTGGAGTGGGCTCCTAGGATTGGTGAACAAGGAGCACTTAGGCAAGTACTCCTGCCATGTCCGGTTTTTTACTGTACAGTGGGCCCAGGGACACCCATCTGGGTGGGTATGTCATGGCTACCTGTGTTGCTACCACCACCCTCACACTTTACGCTGAGACCTGAAGGAATCATACAGACTCAAGGAACTTGAAAGGCACAGAAATATTCTAGTCAGTTCTCTAGGCTCAGGACTAGACTGCTTTGAGCTTTGAGCAGTCCAGGGTCCCTCAGTGTGGTGTCCACACAGACATTGTCATGTCCTTAGCCCATAGCCTCGTGTCAGGACATGAGACTAAACAATACTTCTCTGAAAAGTGTGCATTCAAATCTGACTCGGGAATATATCAACTTTGGAGAGAGGAGCCTGGGAGATGGCTTTTGCAGAAGACTGGTGTCTGTCCCCAGGACCCCCATGATGGCTCATAACTGTCTGGAACTCCAGTTTTAGGACATCCAATGCCCTCTTCTGAGTTCTGGCACATGCAGACAAAACAGCCATACACAGAAAATGAAGTAACACACAAAACCCAAAATGAGTTATTAGTTAGGAACATTTGAGGGTGGGTTTAATCTTTCTGAAAAATAGCCATTTGCATGTATTCTTTGATATGGAATTTATAGAAAACATTTTTATATTTCAATAACTAAGAGGGACCATTGCATGCTCCTTCACAGTTCCTCAGTGTTTGTGGAACTTTACCATCTTGCAATAGGGTGTAAATCTAAAAAATAAAAGAAATTAAGAGATTTAATAATAACCACTAAAAAAAATAGTATTTATTTGGGGTTTTTGAAATAGGGTCTCTCTGTGGCAGGCCTGGAATTCATTCTGTAGACCTGGCTGGCCTCAGATTCATAGAAACCTGCTGCTTCTGCCTCCCAAATGTTGAGTTAAAGTTGTGTGCCACCATGCTTGGCACAAAAGAGTAGTATTTACGTTACTATCCAGTTTGCTGAGCTGAAACTGTAAGTTAATTAAACTTTCAACTGGATTGGATTAACACTAGCCATAATGGAGTGCATTTAAACTGGAAACTGAGACCAAGAGCAGTGGTCTCCCTTAGGCACATTGTGGTGCTATGTTTTGCCAAAATGGTGCCTCACCAGGACACCTTTCATTAGTGTTTAAGTGCTTCAAACCAAAAGCAAAAGACACATCTCACAGCAGTATAGCACTGACTCTCAGAGGCTGTGTTTTAGATATGGGCTGGGTGATGTTAATTGATTGCAGAACTTGCATGCTGCACAGGCGTAGACTGTCATCACCCTGTGGGCTGTCAGACAGAGCAGCTGTAGCTTAGGTACCAGGGTTATGCTGCACACCATTTGAAAAGGTCTCAGTTCTCACTCCTTCACTGCATTCAGGACAGTTTTAGGAATAGTGGATAGAGTTTTCTGTCCGGCTGACACTTTGTGTCTGTCTCTGGGGTTGGGTTGGGAGGGTGACTGTAGAGTGCTTACTTGCAGATCTGCCTGCTTGTCAGTGCCCTGAGAACTAATACATTATTAACATGAAGTTCTGTGCAGCAAACAGGGTAGAGCAAAAAGCCATTTTCACAGTGGGACTCATTTTAATCCTACAGTGTTTTCTAAACTGTTGTGTAAGAGGACCAAGTGGAGAAGTCCTGGCGAGTTTCTGACTGTGATATACCAGTTAAAATTCACCAGAGGGAGTTAATTTTGAAAGCTCTCAGCTAGTGGCTAATGCAGAGGTCTTGTAGGCTGGTATGCAGCCTAGCCCCTCTCTGTTGCTCTCACCTGCTCTCTTCCTGCTGCAGACTGGAGTCAGATTCAGCACGTAGATGGTTTGGAGAGAGCCATGTGTGCATGTGATCTAGAGGTTTAGGCCCACCTGATCCTCTGCAGGACTTACCTCTGTTCTATTACTCTTAGGACTGCTGTCCAATTGGATATTCACAGTATATTATTGTTGTTGTTGTTGTTGTTGCAGGGGGTAAGAATTTTACGTAAAAGACAAGAATTAACAGTAGGGGCTGGAGAGATGGCTCAGTGGTTAAGAGCATTGCCTGCTCTTCCAAAGATCCTGAGTTCAATTCTCAGCAACCACATGGTGGCTCACAACCATCTGTAATGAGGTCTGGTGCCCTCTTCTGGCCTTCAGGAATACACACAGACAGAACATTGTATACATAATAAATAAATATTTAAAAAAAAAAGAATTAACAGTGAGGATACCCTTTACTTGCCCATTTATAGATAATTTTAAATACTGAAAGGGGCAGCAACCATCTCTGATCTGTACTTTGCTTTTAATATCTGCTCCCCATCACAGTCTTGAGGCTTCTTGTTTATGTATGTCACCTTTGACCCTCCCACCATGATCAAGGATTTGGCACCATTGGATACCATATAATTTCCTCATATCTAAAATGGGACTACTTTAATCCCAGCACTCGGGAGGCAGAGGCAGACAGATCTCTGTGAGTTCGAGACCAGCCTGGTCTACAAGAGCTAGTTCCAGGACAGGCTCCAAAACCACAGAGAAACCCTGTCTTGAAAAACCAAAAAAAAAAAAAAAATAATAATAATAATAATAATTGGGACTGGACTGAGGAAGGTCCTGCCAATAGAGCCTGAGGCAGTGCCTATGCAAGGTAGCAAGCAGCTGTTTTATTGCTATGTCAGGCAGCACCTCACCCCCAACCACATGCCAACAAACACATAAAACTGCAGATAGGTTGTTGTTGTTGTGCTGGGGTGTTTTGTAACAGCCCTAGCTGTACTGGAACTCGCTTTGTAGACCAGGTTAGCCTTGAACTCCCAGAGATCCACCTTTCTCTGCCTCCCAAGCAGTAAGATTAAAGGCGTGCACCACTACTGCCCAGCCCAGATGTGTTGTTGATCAGTAGGACTAATGGTGAAGCTTCTTGTCTGGGCCCAGCTAGCCATCTCTCAAGGTGGACAGGATAGGAGAACACAATGGCTGGCTTATAGGTCGTTTATATAGTCATAGCTCAGGCAGGTTTGCCCAAGCACAAGAGGAACCTCTGAACACATTAACCTGTAGGGGGAGGTTAATGTTACTGCATTTCAGCCTTGTTCTTTTTATTTCTGTAAGTATCCAGAGTTCTCTGTGACATACAGGAGTTGACTATTAGGGCTATTGAATACACTCTCCTTTCAACCCCTTTCAATCTGAGAAGTTTTCGATAGCCCTATTATATGTATAAATAGGTGTCTAAATCTAACATGTACTGATAATCATAAAGAAATTTATTTGAAAGTGATTTGATATGCATCAAATTTTACTATTTATTAGCAATGAAAATATATTTGCATATTAGTGATGTGGGTGTGCTTGTTTGACATAAAAGAAATCTTGGTTGAATAATAATGCAGGAGTTGAGAATCTTTGGGGTTTTTCAGAATTATTCAATATTTAGATGTTTATAATATCAATGTTCAGAACACAGCTTCACATAAAAACATAGCACAAAATGGCTGAAGTATTATTTAGGCATTTTCAGAAGTAGCTGGAAATTCTGCCCTAATCCCAAGCCAGGATTTGATAATTTTTATGAAACTCAAAGGCAATCTTCATTTAAAATGTTCTTCTCATGCATCGTTTATTTCTGTGTGTCATTATGTCTGTGTTGGGGCATGTGCATGCCATAGGCTTCATTTGGAGACCAGAGGACACCTTGTAGGAGTTCTCTCCTTCCACCATGAGAGTCTTAGGGATGGACCTCAGGTTGTCAGGCTTAGCTGTAAGCCCCCTGCCATGCCAAGCCACTTTTCCAGTCCTCAAAATGTCAAAATTTAGAGATTGGTTTTATTTTTATTTGTGTGTGTGTGCACGTTTGCACGTGTCTGTGAGGGAATGCCTCATAGATACCTGTGGAGGCCAGCAGACTGTGCCAGATCCCCTGGAGCTGAGTTATAGGTGGCTGTGAGCTGCTGGGTGTAGGTGCTAGGAACCAAACTTGGGTCCTCTGGAAGAACAACAAAAGCTCTTAGCCTTAAAACAATAATATTTTTTTTTTACTTTTTATTTATTTGCATTTATTTTATGCTGAATTTATTCCTGTACCATAAGTTTTTGTTTCTTCAGTTTCTTCTGGGATATCTTCTTCTGTGCAACCTCCTCTTCTGGCTTTGGAACAATCTGTTCCTTTTCAGTGAGGATCATCTCCATGTGGCAGGGGAAGCTCATGTACAGTTCATCGGCACATCTTAGGTGCTTTGTTACTTGGATGTGTTCAATGACTAGAGAATCTATATCTAAACCCTTCAGTTCAGCATCACTCTCTGTGTTTTTAAACATGTGCAGCAAAAATTCAGCTCTCTTTTTAGCCACCCACCCTGTGTCCAGCCCCACTGTTTGGCCTGGGCGCACCGACTGCCTCCACCATTGTACCATCAGAATGGCACACATTGGCTTCTTCAAAGTGACATCTTTCAGATACTTGGTGGCTTTTCGGATATGCATACCCTTGATGGCCTGGGCTGTTTCCCGGGTGTTATTAAAGTGAACCCGAAGGTTTGATCCTCTCAATTTGCATGATTTTGTAGGGTTTTCTGGGTTAAGAGAGTAGTGAACCATCTTCACCAATCACCTCTGGCTGCTTATAGGAAGAGCAAAACAATAATTTAAAAAAAAAAAGCTTTCTAATACCATATAATCCACCTTATCCTTAATACCACAAGGATAGACTAATTTGATACTTAAACAATTAGGAAAATATTAAAAAGTCTTTGTTTTTCATAATTAAACCATTGTTTCTGTAAGAGCAGAAAACTTCATGAGCACAGTACAACACTGCCCTTCATCTTACATCTGAAGGTGTTTGATGCAGCATTCATTCGCACTGCATGATGTGATGGCCTGCACAGTGCGTGGATTGTGTGCTCAGCAGCTGCAGTGAGGGTTGCACAGTGCAGCATGGGTGAATGCTGACAGAAACTCGGCTGCGTGTGAGGTTTTCATTAATTTCTGGCTGTAGTATGTTCAGAAACCTTTTACTGATGGCCAGATTTGTCTCATTGAGTTTTAACTTAAGGGCCTCATGTACTGTCTACTTTATACACACACGGGGCCGGGGGAGCAGAGCCCCAACTTTAATGTTCTGAATACTTTTAAAAAAGTTTCATGGGACTGAGTGTTTTGCCTATATGTATGTAAGTCCACTGTGTGTGTGCCTGGTACCCTGAGAGATCAGAAGAGTGTGTCAGTTCCCCTGGAACTGGAGTTACAGATAGTTGTGAGCCTCCATGTGGGTGCTAGGAATCAAACCCTCTGCAAAAGCAACAAGTGCTCTTAACCACCGGGTCAACTCTCCAGACCCTCTTCATATTTTCTAAATCCAAGAGTTAAGTTTTCCCTGCTAGGAACTCAGGTGGACAAACCGATAGCAAACTCATGAACTGAGTGGGAACATCAAAGAATATTCCCTTTGCCATAGATAAGTACAGGTTTCTGTTTGGGTTTCACCTGGCTGTGAGGATGCAGAAATAGAAAACAATGTGGTTTTGCTCCCAAGGTGCACATTCAGGTTGCTTGGAGATGAAAAGTACCGAAGTAACAAGTCCAGCTTCCTGAGAGCCTCAGCGCCCATATGTGAGTGGGGGTGATGGCAAGCGCTGGAGCAGAAAGCAGGGCTCCTTAGCACTGGCCTGTGACCCACAGCTCACACAGTTTACAGATGGTTGTGAGCCACCATGTGGTTGTAGGAATTGAACTCAGGACCTTTGGAAGAGCAGGCAATGCTCTTAACCTCTGAGCCATCTCTCCAGCCCAGCTCACACAGTTTAAATGTACATATCTTCTTCCTCCCTCACCCTTGGCAGCCTGGCATCCTAATGTCTACACTGTCAGCGACAGAGGAGTAACACACAGGGCCTTAAAAAGGACAGGCCATGGCCATGAACTTAGTGGTTTAGCATTCCTCTGTGAACAAGTCAATATGCTAATTATTAAATTACCATTGAAAACATCCAGGTCTTCACCTGGAAAGAGGTGCGCAGAGGGAATGGGCTCATGGCTTTAGAAGCCAGTCTTACACACTGGCGGCCAACTATCATGCTCTGAGGGCTTGGCTCTCTTTCGATTTTAGAAGCCACTCTGCATTTCTGGTAAACCACAGGTGAAGTCGTCCTGAGAGGCAGATGTTTGGCTGGTTTTGAGGCCTGTGGCTTTCCATAGAGAAATAACAGCACAGGCCACATGAAGCTTTTACTTCCTCTTTTTCTTTCTGTCTTTTTTTTTGTGGGGCCAAGGCAAGGGCAGTTTGTACTTTTCATGCATGGACAGCAGTGATAGATTATGTTCATCATCAGATGTCAAATTCATATTTCTGGAAGTGTAGTAGTTTGATATGTCTATTAGACAGTCAACTGAGTGTTCTCAGTAGCACTGGATCATAGATGCAGCCTTAGGATATAGTGACAGCCAAGGCAGCATGCAGCAGTTTGGGTGAGCAGAAAGTCCAAAACTCTGGAAACACATTTAGAGGCCAGGTGGTACAGAAAAACCAAAAGGACTGGTTGTCATGAAGTGGAGGTAGGTCTACTTTCAGAGAGTTCAGCCTGGATATCTCTGTGGTGGGGCTTGTTTGTTTGCTGGTGTTGGTGTTTTGTTTTTTTTTTAATGTTTTTGTTTGTTTGTTTGTTTGTTTTGTTTTCTTTGCTTTACTTTTTAATGCAGGGTCTGATGTTGCAAGACCAGCCTCAGATTCTATGTACAGAAGAATGACGTTGAATTCCTTATCCTCCTGCCTCCATCTCTCAAGTGCTGGAATTTTAGTTAAGCCAACGTCACCTGGCTATGGACCCTTCTCCATTTCTTAGTCTAGTTCCATGATGAACACCCCAGCTCAGCCCTACCTCGTCTCACAGTTGACTTCACTTGTTTCAAAAACTTAGTGAATGCCGGGCAGTGGTGGCGCAAGCCTTTAATCCCAGCACTCGGGAGGCAGAGGCAGGCGGATCTCTGTGAGTTCGAGACCAGCCTGGTCTACAGAGCTAGTTCCAGGACAGGCTCCAAAGCCACAGAGAAACCCTGTCTCGAAAAACCAAAAAAAAAAAAAAAAAAAAAAAACCTTAGTGAATACCCAGTGCCCTGCACCCTAGGGAAGAAAATGGCATGTGACAGAATTCCTGTCTTTGTAGGGTATACAGACTGAGTAAATGGGAGGAGCTAGTCACAGGGCTTTACTTTTGTAGCAGAAAGGATTTGAGTCTGCATCTGAAATGAACCTTGGAGACAGACTGGGTCATTAGACATCTGCATGGGAGGAAGGGAGGGAGGCCTTAGAAGTCGGCTCAGGTGGACAGGCACTGTCCGCAGATGATGTTCTTAGACAGGGGCTGGGGAAAGATGCAGTGCTTTTGTTTGTTTGTTTGTTTGTTTGTTTTGGGTTTTTGTTCTTTATTTTTCCAAGACAGGGTTTCTCAGTGTAACAGCCCTGGCTGTCCTGGAATTCGCTTTGTAGACCAACCTGGCTTCAAACTCACAGAGATCCACCTGTCTTTGACTCCCAAGTGCTGGGATTAAAGGCATGAAGCACAAGATGTAGTTTTTGTTTTGAGACAGGGTCTCATGTAGCCTGTGCTATTTTCAAATCTGCTGTGTAGCTTGAGTATAACCTTAAACTTCTGATCCTCTTGCACTAGAATTACAAGTATGTGCTTAAAATCTGTAGTTTTGAAAAATTCCTTGGCAGAGGCTTGTAACAAGCTGTATGGGGAGCTAAATTCCTGGAGGTAGGGCTGGAGGTGGGGCCTGGACCTGTGCTGGGTAGGTGGGAAGGAAGGACTGAGCAGGAGAACTGAAGAACTGGCTTGCCGGTGTTAAGTGAACGTGTAGTTTCAGGATAGCCACTAATATAGAATGAATTTCTTAGGAAATATCAGGAAACAGAAGGATTTGTAAGCCTGAGTAACCTTGATCAGTTTCTTAACTATCTGTGGCTTAGCTCCCATCTCTGTAAAATGGAGTAAGAACTGCACTTTCTCCGATTGGGGATGATATGATATAGCCACCACTGGTTTGCATGCTGTTTCTCACGTTCCTCTCTCACATGACCCAGATGGCCCAGAACTAGCCCCTTTCCTCTCTTCTGCTGAACATGTTGTGTGTCGCTGGGCACCAACCTTACATCTGATCCCACAGTCTGGTATTCCACCCCAAACTGTCTCCCACAGACCATTCCTCTTCTCAGAGCCCCCACCAAGATTGCAACGCTGCCACTCTCCTTGGTAATCTGTCCCATGCCCTCCTGCCTCGGTATGAAGACGTTCTGTGCTGCCAAAGGCCATGGTTGTCCCTCTGTCCTCTGGGCTTCCTTGGTGCACAGGGAGATGCCCTTGCTTCTTTGTGCTTGGTCAGGTAGTGCCTCAGTGCTCGGGAGTGATCCCACATGCACTTGCCTTACCTACTGAAAGCCAGTCACAGTTTAATACACGTCCTGGCAAGAGTTTTCAGAGTCCCTCCCAGTGCTAGGGGTTTGGTAAATTATTACAGTGAGTTCATGACCTAATCTCCTACCAGTGCAGTGTGCCAGCCTCTGCTCTGTTCCTGGTCCATACCAGGGTCTCCCCAGGAAAGTTTCTCGTTCAACCCCTGGTCTGCCTTGGGCCCTCAGAACTCTGTGCAGCCTGGTCTCAGTCTCTTCTGCAGGCAGTCACTTTTTCTGCATACCTTGTCCTTGCAGCTTCCAGAATGTTCCTGCATCCTTCTTGGTCAGCCTCAAGTCCAGCTGGAACCCACCTGGCAGGCTAATGCTCTTCCTGGTTACTTCCCCTAAGTCAGGCAGTGCTAGCTTCCTCCTCCTGGCTCCACCCACCACCCTTTGTTCCTCTGCTGCTTTCCTTAGAGGCCCTAGAGTCGTTTGTACCTATTTGCTTCTCTGTGCTGAATGGGAACTCCTTGAGGGCAGAGCTCTTTCTTGTTCTAGTTCTGGTGGTGATGATGTGTGCAGCGTAGGATGCCTGTTGATTGTATGCCTGATGCCGACGTCAAGTCCCAGAAATCGCTCTTCATACCAGAGGAGTGTGCGCTGCCTTCTTGTGTCTCACAAATTGTTCCCTCTGAACTATATCAATTATATTGAAAATTGACAGTGATGAGTCATATCCTAGCAAAGGGAGAAATCGGAACTCGCAGAGCCTGAAGGACTAGAGTAGGAGGTTGCAGATGGGTCTTATAGGCCAGGGCTGGCCATTCCCGACGTTTGTCCCTCTGGTCTCTAACACCCAGAGTGGGAGGCCCCTCTTCCTGGTGGGCAGGTGATTTATTGGCAGGGGCCCTTCCGTGGTGATCACTTGTGAAGTGCAGGCTGATACCCGGCCCTGGCGGGAGCGAACACCCCAGCCGCGGGCCGGAGCAGCCATGGGGGTGGAGACCGGCGCGGGTTTCGCTGCCTCTCAGTGGGCGTGTGGCCTGGCCTGCGTGGGGAGCAAGTTTCGCTACTGTGGTGCCCCGCCCGCAGGGAGGACCCTGAGAAGGCCGCGGCGGGGGCTCGGCCGCCTACGGGGCCGGGCGGGGCGGAGTCGAGCGGGCCGCGCGGCGATCCAGGCCGCCTTTTGCAGCTGCCCGCCGCCGGGCTCGCTGCGCTCCAGCCTCCTCCCCCGGCGCCCTCCGCTCCCCGCGCCCCGCGCTCCGCGCGGCCCCGCCGCGGTCACACGCTGAGCAGCCCGAGGCCGCTTGGCCCTGCGCTTTGTGGAGCCCGGGGACGGGCGCGGCCTCCTTACCTGTGGCTGCGGGTTGCGCTCGGATCGGAGGTGGGGGCGGCTCGTGGACCCGGCCGAAGTGAAAGTCCGCGGACCCGGCGGGCTGGGGGCTCGACCCCAGCGGTTCCCGGTTCTGGGGCTGCGGGCTTCGGGTGGGCTTTCATGGTCACGGAAGGGGACGAGGGCCGGAGCGGCACCAGACACTTCTGCGAAGGCAGCTGCTTCCACGGGTGGAAAGCAGCTATGCTGGTTTATTGCAACGCGGGCTGTTTGTTGTTTGCACCTTCGTGCAGCCCTTGGTGTCAGGAGGCCGCCTTAGCTCTGCTTGCCTTGTGGTTCCCCGCAGGCCGGGGGCTGCCCTGCCCTACCAGCAAGTCCCAGCTGTGCTGCCGAAAGCCTCCAGCCTGGCTGATATTCCCGAGCTCAGACTTTTCTGCGGTTGCTATTCTGCTGATTGCAGATATCTTTGCTTTGCTGACATCCTGTTTTGGTTTTGGTTTTTACGTCTCACTTGTTTCTTTTTTATCACAGAAACGCTTCGTTAAGGGGCTCCGGCAATACGGCAAGAACTTCTTTAGAATCAGAAAGGAGCTGCTTCCCAATAAGGAAACCGTGAGTACAATCGGACTTTATGTAACTTGGCTTTTTCCTCTTTGCTCTGCTCGTGCTGCTTCTCCGCATTTGAGCTTAGGAAATGGTTCCTTTAACCCCGTGCTGTGCCTGACTCAGGCTGGCCTCAGATTCGGTGTGCTCTGCTTTCTTGACTCCTTCAGCTGGTAGTTTTCAGATAGCAGAGTGACATACTGTGCTTTATCCTCCTGAAGAACGCGTTGTAACTGGGAGAACAGAGTTAGCTGGGGGAAGGGACCGCTGGAGAGTTAACATCTAATTTTAAATCCAGTGGCTGGAATAGGAAATGGCATTTTATCGCTAGTTTGGATTTGGTAATTATCAAAAGTCATTTGACCAAGTCAAAGGATAAAATTGAAAGGTTTATGGAATTCTGCTGGGGGTCGTGCCCCCCCCCCCATTTAATGTTGCTGTGCTTTAGGAAAATACTTTTAAGTCTTTGCTATCCCAGCTTTAAATGAAAGTTTAAAGTTTATAGTGAAAAACGGTTTTTATTAGCTGCTTAATGGGAGCTTTAAAAAATGCCTTTGCTGTTTCAAAAGCTGAGGGTCAGATGGTCCAGATGAACTTGCCCCAAGGGTGTACTGAAGCATCCCTGGAAGGTGACGCTGTAAGGTCCAGGCTCAGTACCTGTAATTCCTGCCTCCTGGAAGGTGGGGGTGGACCACCAACCTCACCCAATTGATGCCTTCAGGCTTGAGCCAGTAACCGGAAGTACCTCCAATCTGGGAGGGGGAAGAGTTGTGATTGATATTAATCTGGCCATGCTCAGAGCTTTTAAGAAGAGGGGTGAATGAACAATGTCCTTTAGAAAAGTGGAAGGTAGGGTTTTGTTAGTTTGATATTTTGTTTTCTTTTGGTGCTTATTGATTTCCTCTTTTCAAAAAATAATAAAGCTTTTTTTTGGACACTTAATATAGAGTATGTTTAGGATCCTGGTAACTGGTAATAGGGAGAAAGAGTCTGAGATTCCAAGTACATCCTAGTAAACTTATGGCTCCAGTCGGTGGTAACTTAATGAAAACAGAGTCACTATTGTGCATCTGAAGGTGCTGAGATGGGCTGCCAGAATGCCTTTGAAAACCCAAATCGTGGATAGATGTTAACATACGTTGTAGAAAGATCTGTATTTCTCACAGGTTCGGAAGAGATTTTATTAATGGAGATGATGTAGAAATTCTCCTTGAGTTTTCTGGGAATTTCATTTTTTTCCTAAATTTGGTTACAGGTGCTGGGGTTGAGCTGCTATTTCAGCCTTCCTGCCCTTACCTTTCTTTTATCTGTCCCTTTATCTGCTGAAAGTTGTAATGCTAAAGATCTGATCAAAGAAATCCTGACAATCATTTTATCTTGATGCTAGAAAAAAAACAACAGTAGCACAATTGAGGATTAAATCAAAACCTTACTTAGGGGTAAGAGTTGGGGTGCTGGGATCAGCCCAGGGTCTTGTGCTTGCTAGGCAGAATTGGAGACCCATGACAATTTTATTCAGTTTTTATCTCCTTAACTGAAAGAAACCTGACTGACCTTTAGCCTCGGGGCTGTGTTGCTCACTAGTTTTCCTAATTAGAAAGTCAGATTCTTCTAATCTTATCTGTCCTCTTCTTGGTTGCCCGTATCACTGGCTGATTCAGTGAACTGCTGCCTCTTCCCCTCAGGCTGCCCTGGTGGGCCAATCCAGTGAGATGAAGACATTTTCCATTTTCTCCTCTGCTGTGGCTGTGCCTTCTTCTCTAGCCCTGTTTTCTCCTGGTTTCCAGTCATTTCTTGTGGGCACCACCACTAGAGGACAGCAGACAGAGTGGTCTGTAGCCTTGGAGGACCTCTGCAAGCATTCCTGGGTCCCACTTTCTTCTGAGTGCATGGGATGGGTTTGGTCGTGGGGTCAGTCTGTTCAGTGTTCTAATCAGCTGGACGAGGCTTGTCTTATATTTTCCTTAGCTGTCATCCAAGCTGGGCTAATCATTACAGCCCACTGAGAGGGGAAGGCAAAGGTCATTTTTCATTTTGCTGCAGAAAATTAGGAATTTTGAAGGTGCCTGTGTTCTAGAATTTCCTTGATAAAAATTTTGTGTCAGGAACCTTTTTATAGAAAATTCTTGTAATCCAGAAACTTCCTCACATTTTCTTCTACTGGATTATTAACTTGTTTCTTTGCTGTTCTTTTTTTTTTTTTTTTTTTTTTGGTTTTTCGAGACAGGGTTTCTCTGTGGTTTTGGAGCCTGTCCTGGAACTAGCTCTTGTAGACCAGGCTGGTCTCGAACTCACAGAGATCCGCCTGCCTCTGCCTCCCGAGTGCTGGGATTAAAGGCGTGCGCCACCACCGCCCGGCTTCTTTGCTGTTCTTAGAAAACTTGAAACATCAGAAGGTCATAGCATCTAAAAGAAATGTGGCTGACGGGTCTTTGGAGCAGGTCAGCAGAGCTGTGTTCTATGACTGCCTTACCAGTAACTGTAGCACCTGATCTTTCCTGAGTTGCTTCCTGCCTTAGCCTGTGCTGTGGGAAGTTCAGATAGGTCTTAAGGAGTTACTGGGAAGTTACTGTTTTTAAATGGTGTTTCTTTGCATGAGACACATGCTCTCAGCCTTAAGTGGGGGGGGGGGGGACTGTTGGGAGAGCCTGGAAAGATGAATCAGAGGTTAAGAGCACTTGCTGCTCTTGCAGAGGACCAGAGTTCACTTCCCAGCACCCTCTTCAGGTGTCTTATTACTCTTTTTGGTTTTTCAAGAGAGGGTTTCTCTGTGTAGCCCTGGCTGTCCTGGAACTCCGCAGAGCAGGCTGGCCTTGCCTCTCAAGTGTTGGGATTAAAGAAAGGCACCCCAGGCTCGCATCAGGCTTCTAAACTCCCTGTTATTCAAGCTCAGGAGATCCAACACTCTTTTTTTTTTTTTTTTTTGGTTTTTCGAGACAGGGTTTCTCTGTGGCTTTGGAGCCTGTCCTGGAACTAGCTCTGTAGACCAGGCTGGTCTCGAACTCACAGAGATCCGCCTACCTCTGCCTCCCGAGTGCTGGGATTAAAGGCGTGAGCCATCCAGCACTCTTTTTAAGTCTCTGAGTGTTGACTGAGTTTTATGTCCTGCTCAGTTTCCACAGTCGTTAAGTTCCAAAGAAATCACACAGAGGTCTACATTAATTACAAACTGATTGGCCTAGTATCTCAGCCTTCTTATTAGCTCTTATAATTTATATTAGCCCATAATTCTCGTCTGTGTTAGCCACGTGGTTTGGTACCTTTTTTGGCGAGGCAGTCACATCTTGCTTCCTCTGAGGCTGGGTCAAAACTGCACAATGCAGTTTCCTCTTTCCAGCATTCTTGTTGCCCCGCCTCTACTTCCTGCCTGTTCGCCCCACCGGCTACTGGCCAATCAGCATTTTATTAAAAATAATACAAGTGACAGGATAAAAGACTATTGTCCCACAGTATCTGAGCACACATGGGACATACAAGACAAACATAAAATGAATGGATTTTTAATTTTTTTTAAATATTTATTTATTTATTATGTGTATAGTATTTTCAGTATCCTGCAGGCCAGAAGAAAGCATCAGATCTCATTACAGATGGTTGTGAGCCACCATGTAGTTGCTGGGAATTGAACTCAGTACCTTTGGAAAAGCAGGCAGTGCTCTTAACCGCTGAGCCATCTCTCCAGCCCGATTTTCAATTTCTTTATATTTATTTTTTGTATGTGGATATTTTGCCTGAGATTAGAAGAGGGTGTCCATGAATCCTCTGAAACTGGAATTATAGACAATTTCAGATGGTTCTAGGCCACCATGTGGGTGCTGAGAATTGAACCTGAGTCCTTTGGAAGAGCAGTAAGTACTCTTTACTGCTGAACCATCTCTAGCCTCAAAATAAATATTTTTAAGACTATTTTATTTTGTGTGTATGAGTATTTTGCATGAGTTTATGTCTGTGCACCACATGGATGCCTGGTGCCTGAGGGGTCAGAAGAGGGCATTTGATCCCCTGGAACTGGAACTACAGACAATGGTCATTCGGGTACTCAGACCAAACCGTTCTCAGCAAAAGCAGCAAGTATTCTTAATCTCGAAGCCACTTCTCCATCTCCATAAATAAAAATAATGTTTTTTTTTCACTTTTTTTTTGTTGTTGTTGTTATTGTTGTTGTTTTGAGTCAGGGTTTCTCTGTGTAACAGTCCTGGCTATCCTGGAATTCACTTTGTAGATCAGACTGGCTTTGAACTCACAAAAATCTGCCTGTCTCTACCTTCCAAGTGCTGGGAGCTCCACCAGTACCTGGCAATAAAAATAATTAAAAAAAAAAATCTTTAAAGCTGGTGGCGGATCTCTGTGGGTTTCAGTCAGGGCAGTGAACATCCTCCTGTCTTTTGACTCCTATGAAATGCGGTCATGACTCTGGATGCTTAGAGCATTCCTGAGAATTTCCATGAGGTGGTGTCTGTACAGAGTATATAAAGATGATCTCTCTTCCTAATCTATTACCCTCTGTTGAAAAACAAGTCTTTGTGTGTACACACATGCTTGCTAGGGCCTGGACTTCCTAGACAAGTGCCTTACACTCTCTGAGCTCTGTGCTTATGTGTGCAAGGTGGTTCTGTTCTAGGACTGTTTTCACCAATCCCCTGTCCTTTCACTGGAGTTACTTAGGAAGGATTGAGGGGAGTACCTGGGTGGAAACAGATCTCTTCACCTTTGAAGCCTTCCTCTGAGAATCCCATTCCTCCCATTTCGTACAGGCTTTATTGTCAGAAGAAAGCGCCTGTGGCATAAACATTAGTAGCTTTCCTAGGATTTCTGGTGTTTATTATACAGGTGTTAGGTCCGGCTTTCCTCTGAATACTGCTGCCCACTGAAGTGGGGATAGTGGCTGTGCTTATGGCAAACTGTTTATAGAGGTTAGTTGAATGGGTATTAATGTGTTAACCTCATGGCACCCAAGAATAATGACAAGTCAGATCTTTCTAGTTTTATAGCTGTGCAGACACCCAGTTTTTCCTCTTCGCCATGTGCCTTTCTTTAATATATGTATAAAATGTGTGATTAGTAGATAAAATAACCAGGAATGGGCACAGCATTTCAGATTGACTGTGGCTACCCACTGATCTCTCACCCATTTATACTCGAGTTTTGGGTGTTGGTGCATCTGTGTAAACACTGCCAAGTGTCCTGCCCATCTGTCCCACATGGGGTCTCATTCCAGGATGTTATGGAATTTGCCATTCTCTAAACCAGGCCTCTCAGTTTTAAGTGCTGTCACTTTGTTGTTGGTATGCATATCACTATGTTGTCATGAATTGCATGACCTTTGGCCTTTGATGTTAAAATAATACCTAGAAAATAAATAGGCCTCATAGACTCAAATCCTGACCATCCACAGGGAACCCATCTTAAAATACAGATTACAAAATAACTTGTTTTTCACATACATTGCCATTTCTTTTTTTTTTTAAATATTTATTTATTTATTATGTATACAATATTCTATCTGTGTGTATGCCTGCAGGCCAGAAGAGGGCACCAGACCCCATTACAGATGGTTGTGAGCCACCATGTGGTTGCTGGGAATCGAACTCAGGACCTTCGGAAGAGCAAGCAATGCTCTTAACCTCTGAGCCATCTCTCCAGCCCACATTGCCATTTCTTAAAAAAAATCTCAAGATGATTATTCAGAGTATGATGGTGTGTCTCTTCACGCTGCAAACATGGTAGTTTTATTTGGATACAAGATTGGCATCTGGATGAGTGTCCCTTGAAGGCTTTGTATACAGCGATGCCTGCTGCTACCAGCAGTGGAGTGTGGGCAGGAACACCCTCACCAACCTGTACCATGGCTCCTGTCTCAGATGCAGGGCCCATGAGCAAGGAGACAGTTTGATCTGGCCCAGCTCTGTAGGGAAGTGTGGAGCACATGTTTTGTATGCCTTTCTCATCTCTAGTCTTAGTCTTGAGCAACTACCCCAGTAAAGAGTAAACTCACGTCATTTGTAAGCGCAGGTGGTAGTATGTGGATATTACCATACTGGATCTCATTTTCACTCCCCTTTTCAGTGAGAAACATTCGTATCATGAGTGAAGGCAAAAAAGAGACACTTGTAAAACAGCACCATGAGGGATGAACTCCTACACAGAAGGTTGTGTGAGCTGATGCAGGGGGACCTGGGCCAAAATTAGAGCTCACAGACTTTCGGTTGCCCGGTGAAGGGACAGCTAATTTTTATTAACTTTGTGTGATGAGATGAAAAGTTTTGGACAATTAAAATTTTAATTTTCCAGATAGCATGAAAGCACTGTTTCTAGGGGCAAATTCCACTGACTCTGTGTGAAACTGCTTTGCGTGAGATATGTCACCAGGCAGAATGGCCTGTATCAGCATGTGTCCCGAATGGAGGGATGAGTAACCAAAGATTAAAAATTGCTACAGCGTTTAGCATGAAGTTTTATTTAATTTCAGATTATAACCTTATGTAAACAATTTTAATGCTTAATCTTGCATAAGAAAGTATGCGTTTCCTGATTGGGCTGATACTGAAAACAGGTAGCTGGGTTACAGCCACAAAACAAGACTTGGAAAGCTCTCTGGTTTTCTCCTTGTCCCTCCAGGGCCTATGCTGTATGGTGTTAACTGCTCCCAGTCTAGAGCCTGTGGAAAGTGTGGGCTCTCAGGCCTCTTGTCCATTCCGGTTGAGCAAGAAGGGAATTGTATTGTTAAAATGGGGATTTGGGTAATCAAGTGTTCGATAAAGTTTAAGAACCACTTATGTGAGCCTTAAAATCCTAAGCCTTCAAGCTATATTAATTCTTTTTTAACATTTATTTTATTGACTGCTGTGAATGTTTTTTCTGCGTGCATATCTGCTCTGTGTATATGCGTGCTGGTGGAGACCAGGAGTTACATGTTGTTGTGAGCTGCCATGTGGGTACAGACACACATTCACACACACAAATACAACTAAATATGAAAAGAAAAAGAGGGTTGGAGAGATGGCTCTGGTTAGGAGCATTGCCTGCTCTTCCAAAGGTCCTGAGTTCGATTCCCGGCAACCACATGGTGGCTCACAACCATCTATAATGAGGTCTGGTGACCTCTTCTGGCCTGCAGACATACACACAGACAGAATATTGTATGCATAATAAAAATAAATAGGTATTTTAAAAAAGAAAAGAAAAAGAAACAAAGTTGTAACTCCTTATTTTATGTTTTAGAAATCTTACCCACTGAGCAGTGGTGGTGCACACCTTTAATCCCAGCACTCAGGAGGCAGAGGCAGGAGGACTTACATGAGTCAAGGCCAGCCTGGTCTACTGAGTGGTTCTAGAGCAGCCAGGGCTATACAAAGAAACTCTGTCTCAAAACACACACACACACACAAAAAAAAAAAAAAAACCAACTTTTCAAGTGTTGCTTTCTTTACTGGCATCCCTCGCATGGGCAGAGAAGTGATTGCTTCTGAGAGTTAGTAAAGTAGGGAGGCAGGAGCAACACTCTTCCCCCAATGTCTCCAAAGTGCTCCCTGCAGTTTCCCAGCTGAGGCTCTGCATTTCTGCAGCAGGTCGCCATGGCCTGAGTCTCTTGTTGGTTTGTTTTTATTTGGGTAAGTAAGGGTTTTTCTTTATAGCACAGATGGCCTTGGCTTTAGCTTCTGGAGTATTGGATTGCCTGTGTAGGGCACCATGCCAACAGGCAGTGCTTTACCTAAGGTGGTCTAAGAGGGTGTGGCTGGTTCTCTTGTGTGATGAAGCAGGTGTGTGGTTTTAACAGAGGAATCTTTGGTGCCAGTGCTGGAAAGAAGAGGCAGTTTTTCAAGCAGAGGCCCTGGACCTTTGCTGATGACAGTGCTGTGTCCTCAGCCTCTCCGTGGTCTCATCCTCCATGTTCAAACCCACAGAAGCAGCACACAGAGCTTTTACTTTATGCAATGCTGTTTGTATGGACTTTGTTTGTAATGGACTTTTTAAAAATGCGTATTTGGGTTTGGGGGGGGGCGTTTTTTTGGTTTTTCAAGACAGGTTTTTTTCTGTGTTGCCCTGGCTGTCCTGGAACTCACTCTATAGACCAGGCTGGCCTCAAATTCACAGAGATCCGCCTGCCTCTGCCTCCCCAAGTGCTGGGATTAAAGGCGTGCGCCACCATCGCTGGGTAAAAGACGTGTATTTGTGTGTGTGATTGAGCACATGCTACGTTGTGTGTGGCATTCAGAGGACTGCTTTTGCAGAGATAGCTGAGGGAGTCCTAGCCTTGCTGAGGACTTTTTTAAAAAATTTTTTTATTGATATTTATTGAACTCTACATTTTTCTCTGCTCCCCTCCCTGCCCCTCCTCTCCCCCTCTTCAATCCTCCCCGCAAGGTCCCCATGCTCCCAGTTTACTTAGGAGATCTTGTCTTTTTCTACTTTCTACTTCCCATGTAGATTAGATCTATGTAACTCTCTCTTAGTGTTCTCATTGTTATCTAAATTCTCTAGGATTGTGATTTGTAGGCTGGTTTTCTTTGCTTTATGTTTAAAAACCACCTATGAGTGAATACATGTGATAATTGTCTTTCTGTGTCTGGGTTACCTCACTCAAAATAATGTTTTCTAGCTCCATCCATTTTCCTGCAAAATTCAAGATGTCGTAATTTTTTCTGCTGTATAGTACTCCATTGTGTAAATGTACCCCATTTTCCTTATCTATTCTTCGGTCAAGGGGCATTTAGGTTGTTTCCAGGTTCTCTGGCTGAGGACTTTTTGTAGGGGGTTCTTTTCTTCCACCCTATGGGTTCTGGGAATCAAGTTCAGATTGCCAGCCTTGGCACTAAATGCTTTATCCACTGAGCCAATTTGCTGGCCCTGCTTTGAATTTACAGAGTGCTAAGGGTTCAGATACTGCCTCCAGCATTTGAAGGATCTGTTGTTCCCTATTGACACTTGTTAAGATTCCCCTTGACCTTGCTTACGACTTATAAGCCCTACAATTTTATTAGGTAAGACAAATAGAAGGTATGCCTAGAATTATAAAAGACAAACTTTAATAACTATAGTGATGGGCAGTGGGACCATCCACTTAGAGCTTATGTTTTGTTTCATAGGCTCATGTCTTATCTGTTAATCCATTCTGATTTGAACACCCAGCCTGAGGGCTGGAGGTGTGACTCAGTTGGAAGGGTGTTTGCCTAGCATCATGCCCTGGAGCTACATCTTACTGGACTGGTTAGTGCCCAACTAATCCAGCACTTGAGGATGAGGCCCAGGTGGGATACCTTGTCTTTTTTTCTTTTCTTTTCATTTATTTATTTGTTTGTTTGTTTGTTTGTTTATTTATTTATTTTTATATGCACTGGTGTTTTGCCTGTATGTGTCTGTGTGAGGATGACAGATTTGCTGGAACAAGAGTTATAGACAGTTGTGAACTGCCCTGCAGGTACTGGGAATTGAACCTAGTTCTCAGAAAGAGCAACCAGTCCTCTTAACCCCTGAGTCATCTTTCCAACCTTTTTACTTTTTTTTTTTTTTTTTTTTAAGGAAACTAAAACTTAGCTATTGATGTTTGAAAAATATTGTCTTTTTTATTATAAAGTATATTTTAAAAGTTCTTTTAAAGTTATAAACTATATTTAAAATTATAATCCTTGAATAATTGGTTCATTTTAATCTTATTCTATGTTACACCCATGAGCGACACTTAGGAAATTCGAATAACAGTAAACTGCCTTGTTTAGAGAAGTAAGGATAAGATACTAGACTAAGTTCCAGCTGTTCACCAGTGGGAAAAACCATACCTGACCCCAGAGTAGAACAGCATCTGTCTCATGGCATCTGAAAACCTGGGCTGTGTGAATAGGAAAAACGGGCAGGAATTTATCCTTTTCTTTTTTTTTTTTCTTTTTTTTTTTTTTTTTGGTTTTTCAAGACAGGGTTTCTCTGTGGTTTTGGAGCCTGTCCTGGAACTAGCTCTTGTAGACCAGGCTGGTCTCGAACTCACAGAGATCCGCCTGCCTCGCCTCCCAAGTGCTGGGATTAAAGGCGTGCGCCACCACCGCCCGGCGATTTATCCTTTTCAAATTCTGTGTGTGTGTGTGTGCGGGGTCACGTATGCATACAAGCAAGGGTACACACATGCCATACCATGCAGTGGCAGTCAGAAACTGGGGTGTCTGGCCCAAGATCTGCTCATGGCCGTCCGTGTAAACCAGGCTAGGCAGCCTTAAACCTCCCAGGACTCTTAGCTCGCATTTCCAGTAAGGATATGCTGGGACAGCACACTGCTCTACATGGGTGGGTTCAGGGGATTTTTTTTTTTTTAACTCAGCTCCTCATAATTGTATGACCATCACTTTACCCTCTGAGCCTTCTCCCCAGCTCTTTTAAAATTTTTCATTTGTGGCTGTTTTATTTTGGCAGTGCTGAATTGAGCCAGGCTTGCAGTGTGCTAGGCATAGACTTAACCACCGAACTGCACTCTTGTCCCTGGGTTGCTAGAGTTTCAGGCACAGCTAGCTGCATTGCTCTGTCCTTTCCTGTTTTTATTTGTTTTTTTTTTAATTTTTTTTTATGATTTATTTATCTTTATTTTATGTGCATTGGTGTGAGGGTGTCAGATCCCTTGGAACTGGATTTTCAGACAGTTGTGAGCTGCCATGTGGGTGCTGGGAATTGAACCCAGGTCCTCTGGAAGAGCAGTCAGTGCTCTTAACCGCTGAGCCATTTCTCCAGCCCCCTTATTTATGTGTTTTTTTTTTCCTTTTTTTCCTCTGTGACTTTGGGAATGTGATTGCTCTCTCCATGTTCTGAATCCATCTGAATTGTGGGATTATAACGTTCTGAGGCTTGAACGTTGAGATTTATGTACCATTACAGTTGGCAAAGTTAGGGTTCTGGGAGCTTTGGTTCAGTTCAAGGCCTGTGCAATGTGAGTGGGAGATGAGCGTGAGCCTTCATGGAACTCACTGCTGAGGGCCAGCTGGGCTTGTGCTTCTTGAAAACACCCATGTTGTTTTTTTGCTGGAACCACGGGGCTATGGGGTCTTACGCATCCTCTCCACAACTGTCTTATCTGTCCAGCAGAATTGCGTCCTTTAATTTTTTATTTTAAATTAAGATTTTTAAATAGAATTTATAGCCTTTTTAAAAAATGTATTTGTTTTTATTTTAGGCACATTGGTATTTTGTCATGGGTCTTAGGTCCCCTGGAACTGGGATTAAAGACAGTTATGAGCTGCCATGTGGGTGCTGGGTATTGAACTCAGATCCTCTAGAAGAACCACTGAGCTCTTTAACCACTGAGCCATCTTTCCAGGCCAAAAATCTATATTCTTAAGACTTATTCCTTCCTGGACAGTGGTAGCACACACCTTTAATCCCAGTACTAGGGAGGCAGAGGCAGGTGGATCTGAGTTTGAGACCAGCCAGGGCTACACAGAGAGACCCTGCCTTAACACTCACTTTTCCTCACTTGGATTTCCACTATATACACACACATGCATTTGTACACAATGTGTATTTATATGGAAAGAATGTGAGAGTCTGTCAGTAACCTTGTGTAGGTGCATGTTTAGCTGCTGGTTTTAAGGCCATTGAAAGCCTAAATGCCCAAGGCCTTTCATTTTCGCATATCTACAGCAGCAAGACTGAGACCCTAGGCTCACTGTGCTGCAGAGGGTCTTCCTGTTTAAGAGAGTTTGCACAGAGCTCTGTGTTTTATATTATAGGATTGAAAATCATGGCTTATTTTTCTCAATAGGTTTATTGGGACAATCAAGAATAAAACAATTGTCTTTAGCTATAGAATAAGCCAGTAGCCAATTTCTGCTAGCCTTTCAGGTATGTATGTGAGCAAGTGCACGTGCACACTCGTGCAAGTTGTGCGCATGGAGGGAGGTATGGAGCTGTGCACATGGAAGTGTGGAGTTCTCTGCTTCTTTCTGTGATGGTTTGCTTCTCTCCATCTCGGTGAGTCACCATCACATGCTATTTTATTATCTTGAAAACAGTCTCTGGAATTTTTTTATCCTCTGTTTTTGCCATGTGAGTGGAAAACCACTGAAGTTGTTCTGAACAATATTTAAATGAAGACTTTCTTTAGGGACACTTTAGTTATCTGTTTTGGCCTTTTCTGTTGTCTTTTTATCCCCACGTGCAAGGTTTGGATTGCAAGGTTAAGAATTGGTGACTGCCTAAGGCAAACAGGCCTATTTGCCCTGGTTGAGTACTGGTGGCTCATGCCTCCCAAGATGAGAATATGGTCTGTTCTGGAAATGTGCTTGTGAGGTGCATTGGAGCAGGTCAGTTTGCTGGTCTTAAATCAACAGACTGTCTGCCTGAGAGACAACCCAGACTCAAGGGAGCCCAGGAGTCTTAGGTCTCCCTGCTACCTCCTGTGCTCTGATTGCTCCCTCTGTTGCTTTTAGACTTGCTCAGACTAACCTAAAAAATGGGAGGGAGGTCCTTGCTTCAAAACAGCAGGATTTCCTTGTCCACATCCTCACCTGCTTGTGATTCACGAGAAAGACAGACTTCTTTCTGGCTAGTGGGAGATGATTTTAGGGCAAGGATGGCAAGGGGAGGATGCCCTGGTTCTCCTGCCTGACCTCCTACCCCTGCTCAGCACAGGGCTAACTTGTTTGGAGGTCTCCAAAACAGAATTCTTCTGACTTTTTGTCCACTGCCTTTCTTGCACTGCTCTCTACCCCTAGCCCAGCCTCCTTGCCCCATTCCACACTCGCAACAGGAATCATTTTTATAGCACACATAGCCTTTAAACCAAAAGTATATTGCTTCTAACAAGAGTGAACCTCTTCTTTGCTTTTATTTTGAAAAGTCCTCCCTGTTGTTTAATGTGGAGGGTATTTGTGCTGAAAGCCTGCTCCAAGTAGGCATTTGTACATCCCAGAGGAACTTTTGCTTTATTTCCTTAACTCTGCCCTCCTTTCTCTGTGGTTCAAAAACCTTTAATGATCTGTAAAGCTTGGAGACTTCAGTGCAGAACAGTAGTGGTTTTAAGGACCACTCCCACCATATGAAAGGCCTGCCAGGTTCCACACGCTGGGTTTCCACTCCCTGGAAAGCTAACCTCTTACAGACTTTTGGTTGTGCGGCAGGGCATCCTCTGTTGGGGCCTTGATAATGCTTTTGTGAAATATATTTTCTTCCTTTTCTCCTTCCCTTTGAAAAACTGTAATGAAAATTCCGGGCTCTTGGCCAGCCTGTGGGATGTGATACAGTAGAAATGTTTCTGGTGCCCTTTGTTACTGCTGGGCTTTGATTAAGTTTGTTTCCAGTAAGTTTAACCCCGCTCCCCCTGGCCCCCCTGCTCCTCATGGCTGAGGAGGCTGATTGAGCCAAGGTTAAGCATGGTGTTATGCAAGTTGCTGATGCCTAGTGGACTCCCTGTGCCAGGCAGAAGGAGCAAGAAGCATGTCTCCACAACGTGATGTTTCCTCTCTGGCTGCCTTGTTCTGCCTTGTGCTGCCTTGTGCAGGAGGTGATAGAGCTGTGTGTGGAAGCTGTGTAGGTTTCCTCTCTTGCTTCTGCTCAGGTATTCCAGGAAACCACTGTACAACATGCTCCTTTGTTTCTATTTAAAATTGTGACACTCTGTAGCCTTGGCTGGCCTCTAATTTCTTGCCTCTGCCTCTTGAGTGCTAGGGTTATTGGTGGAGGCCTCCACGGGAGGCTGTGCAGCTTGTCTTGAGATTCTGTTAGTTAAGTAAGTTTAAGATCATGTTGTACAACCTCTGGGACTCTGCCAGGTGTGGGAGGAGGCTCCCAGAGCAGCAGTGAGCAAGCAGTGCTGCTCCTTTGATCTTCTGTGGCTCTCCATTTCAAAAGAAAGAGGTGCTTGCAGCTTTAGAATTTTTTTTGTTTAATATTGCTTTGACCTCATATTTATAGCCCTTTTCATCGTAGCAACAGAACCCTTGACAAAAAGCATTTTCCAGTCCTTCTGATACTCAAGAGGGTGAGACCAAGATGTCCTGATGCTAGATGTGCGTGCAGGAGCCCCTTCCAGTCAGAGGGAAGTGGATCTTACAGTGATACCCTCTGGAGCCTCTGTGGTGCTGAGTGCTTGCTTGGTTTTTAGGCATGTTTACTTTTCCACAAAAAGTGAGATTTTACTTCTAAAATTCTTGATTTATGATGGGATTCTTTGCCAACCCACAGTGATGGAGTATAAGTTTGTGCAATCCCTTTGTGTCCTAGAGCTTTGGAGATACTGACCTATAAGCTACCAGAGGTCAATGTGATAAAACAGTCTCTTGGGTAAACAGCGACCTGACTTCCTTCCGGACCCGTCAGAAACGGGTCACTTGAAGACAGAATTCTGTAATGACCAGAACAGCACTGTGGTCCCAGAATCTGTGATCTGTGAAAGAATGCAAATCACCAGTGGGCCACAGGAGGTGTGTTTTATCCTTCTTCTCCTGTTCTTTTTTTTTTGTTTGTTTGTTTTTTGTTTTTTTTTTGTTTTTCGAGTCAGGGTTTCTCTGTGGTTTTGGAGCCTGTCCTGGAACTAGCTCTTGTAGACCAGGCTGGTCTCGAACTCACAGAGATCCGCCTGCCTCTGCCTCCCGAGTGCTGGGATTAAAGGCATGCGCCACCACCGCCCGGCTTCTCCGGTTCTTTTAAGGGCTCTCATTTTCTCAGCTATTCTGGAAGCCAGAAAACCCCAACAATACTTCTGTCTTCATTCCCTTCAGAGTTGGGGTTACATATGTTAGTTGGGTGCCCAACTTGGTTGCTAGGACCTGGACTTCAGTCCTCCTATTATGCAGCACGTGTTTTAACCACTGCGGCATCTCTATCAGAAAGTATGTAGAATGAGACATGCTGTTTGGGAGTGCTTTGTGTTGTTTATTTGTGGAGTTTTATTTGTTTGAGACAAGGTCTTGCTGGGGGCAGAGGGAGTCTTATGAGGGTTTCTCTGTGTCACCCTGGCTGTCCTGGAACTCACTCTGCAGACCAGGCTGGCCTTGAACTTAAGAGAGACTCACCTGCCTCTGCCTCCTGAGTGCTGGGGTTAAATGTGTGTGTTACCATCACTACCTGGCTGAGACTGGGTCTTATGTAACCTATTCTGATCTCAGACTTGCTCTGTGGTCAGAGGTGACCTTTTATATGTTAGCTGCTTGTCTTGCTGTGACAAAATACCTGATAAAGGCGACTTTAAGGTCAGAAGGGCTTATTTTGACTCATAGCTCAAGGATACATACAATACTGCATGGCAGGGAAGTTACAATGGAGATGCATGTGGCAGATCTTCACGTTGTATCCACCGTCAGGAAGCAGAGAGAGATGAATTCTGGTGCCTAGCTCACTTTCTGTTTACTTTTTCCTAAACCATTGTCTGTGGCATGGTGCCTCCCAAGGAAAGTGGGTTTTCCACTGTGGCTAATCCAACCTAGGTAATCCCTCACAAATGTGCTAGAGACTTGTCCCCTAGGTGATTGCAAATCTGTTAACAACTAGTATAAGCCGTCAGTTTGAACTCTTGATCCTCCTGCCTCCATTCCCAAGTGTTATTATTACAGATTTTCACCACCACACTAAACTCAGTGCAATTTCCTGCATGTCACATTCTAAGCAATGTGTTTACTTCTCATTCTTTGTAGGCATGGCTTATGATATACTAGGAATAACCAGGCTTGTCCTTTATCTGAAAACAGTAAGTGCCCAAGCATTGACTTCATGTTATAGGTAAAACTGTTAGAAGTATAGCTTCTAAGGCGCAAAATAAAGATGCCCACTCTCATTGCACCCCAATTTTTACAGAAACATAAATTAGGCAAAAAGTACGTATGCACAGTATGGGGAATGGAAAGAAAGACAAACTTGAGTCTTATGATCTGTTTAACTATATAATAGAAAACCCAGAGACTATAAATGTAATGATGAAAACATGGAAAAAATGCTACGGTTGAAGTAGTGAAAATAAGTGATGTTTCTGTAGACCCACAATAGTCAAGTAGAACATGTAAGGGATTTAACATGTTTTCTTCAATGGCAAGAGAAGGTATAAGATCCTTGCAGTAAGTATAATAAATGGTGTGGGAGGCCTTTGCTTAATAACAACAACAAGCTATTAAAACATAGAGGCGTTTCTAAAGCAGTGAAGGAGCCAGGGATGATGTAGTCTCAGCACTCTGAAGACCAAGCAGGAATGGAGGCAAATGTGTCCACATAATAGCAATACGCTACTTAAAAACAATCACAAAAACCTGGGTTAATTATACCAAACAAAAGAAAGCAAGCCAAAGAGTACAAAGATGAAATTACTGAAATATTAGTTTGAATGTAAATTATAATATAGGTGAATAAATAATTATATTGTATTTTTGCTCAATATCATGCTAAAGATATAAAGTGCTTATACCTGCTAACATTTATTGGTACTCAATACAAAACAACTAAAAGCCTTTTAAAAAGTGCTTTTTTAAAAAAAAAAACAAAACCTGGGTTAGGTGAATAGGTGACATAGTAGTTGTGGGTGCTTCTAAATAAATGCAACATAAATTAATAAAAAAAATTTTTTAGACAGAATTGGCTATATGCTTATAATGGTGTTTAGTCTGAGCATGAACTACTGGTCCACCTGTTTCCACCTCCCAGAGCTGGGATTACAAGCACGAGATCAGCACTGGAACTGGCAAGCATTTTATTGTTTTGTGAGGCCAGGGAGCAAAACTATTTGCAAAGTTGGGTTCACTGCCATTCAAAGCTTTGGCATTTTAAGTTTGCCATTTTCCTCTGTGATGTTTCTGAACACAGTAAATGTGACCAGAAACACACTGAAGAGAGAGCTCAAAGCTTAATTTTCAAGGTTCAGCTTTCCTATTCACTCTTTAAACCCCATGAAATAAGGGGCTCATATAGACTCTCCCTTACCAAGTTGAACTGAAAAATCACATTATATGGGTACTGGGTATAGGTCAGTGGTAGTGAACTTGCCGAACATACTCAAGGCTCTACATTCCATCTCTGGCACTTCATAAAACCAATTCAGTTACAAGTTAAGAGCGTTAAAATGATAAGCGATGCTAATTGAGGTCCTGTATGACAGGCATTGTTTGGAGCATGGAGCATTGAACCCATCTGATCTTCATGCATCTCGTTACAGTTGTGCTACCTTCTACCTTCTTCCTCAGCCTGGAACACCAGGTCTGCAGGTGCCACCCAACTGAGCTGAGAGTGCAAACAAGGACAGGAGGAAGCTGCTCATTTTTGGCATTATTAAGCTTATTCTTGGTTTCCTAGTGCTTGGCTTCTTTGGATGGAGGGGTAGATAGATGATGTCTGATTAAGTCTGCAGGGTTAGTGAGTGTAAGTAAGTGAGAACCATCCTACAGTGGATGCTTTTGGATTGGCTGTGACTTTCTCTTTATATTAAACTTGCGTTTATTCATTTACTCAGCCAGCAACAGATATTCAAGTTCCTTTGTAGAAGACATTTTAGTTGGATGTGAAGAATAATTTTTAAAAAAGTGTGAATTTAAAACAAACAAGTACAATGTTTATTTTACCCTTAAACGTTCATAATGTTCTAAGGAAAGCATACAAAACAGCAAATAACTCATGTTGTGATAACTGCCGTGTAGGGATGTAAATATACTTGTACCAGATTTGTACCAGGCTGTGATTTGCACCTCAAGTTCCCATTTTATTTTTGTTTTGCCTTTGTTATAATCTCCTAAAGTTGTCATATGACTCTAATCAAACTTGTCCCCAGTTTTGAGTGGCTTCTCCTCTTAAGCATTGGGTAGTTGGAGCACTCGTAGCCAAGGGCCTGCTTGCAGCTTCTTCCCTCTTGTGGGAACTCTGTGAGTGGAGTGTGCGGGGATTCTCTCCATGCTGCGCTTCTCAGAGGTGGAGTGCAAATTCTAATTGATCTTAATAATAAAAACCTGGAGTCAGATACGGGTGGGGGTTGAAAGCTGAAAGATCAGAGAAGCAGAACAGCCAGCCACTAGTTCTTACCTCTACAAAATTCTCAGACCAAATGTGAAGTATCCTGTCTCTACAAGTCCTCAGATTGAATGCCTTGACTTCCTGTCTCCTCCCATTTTATATTCCTTTCTCTGCTCAACCATATCCCTTCTGTCTTCACTTCCCTAGTGTTGAGATTAAAGGTGTGTGACTCCCAAGTGCTGGGATTAAAGGTGAGTGCCACCACTGCCTGACCTTTATGACTAATTAGTGGCTCGCTCCACACTCTGATCCTTGGGCAAGCTTTATTTGTTACAGCCCAAACGACATGCCACCACAGACAGGTACTCTCCTGTGCGGTTTTTTCCCGTCTGTCCAATGGAGGCATCATAACCAGCTGCCAGGGCTGTTGGAGTGAGGGTCTGCTGAGTTGTGGCTTACCAGGTGATCTTGCCCTCATGCAGCTGTAAAACCTCAGAGATTTTGAGAATCTGGAAAACAAAACTTAATACTCAGTTGCACAGTTTTAAAAAGGTTGTTTTTTTTCCTTTGGGGGTACGGTTTGAGTCAGGGTTTCTTTGTGTAGCCCTGGTTGTCCTGTAATTCACTCTGTAGACCAGGCTGGCCTCAAATGCACAGAGATTCACCTGCCTCTGCCTTCCAAGTGCTGGGATTAAAATTGTATGCCACCACCGCCTGCCTGAGTTAGATTATTGTATTCATGTGTGTTCATGCACATGCGTGTAGGTGCCCAGATAGAAGAGAATTTCCTGACAGGATCCCCTGTCAGGAGTTACTAGAAGGCTGTAAGATCTGTGTGTTGGGAGCTAAACTCTGGTCCTCTACCACTGAGCCATCTCTCTAGCCTTCAAAGTCACAAGTTTTTATACCATGTTGCTCAGTTAAATTTTTTCTTTCCTTTGCTTTCCTTTTATTTTATTTTGGCCTCGGCCTCACAAGTACTGAGGCTAACAGACATCTTCACTAATTTGCCTTACACATTCATTTATATATATTTTGATATAGGATCTCACTCTGGACTGAAACTCAGAGACCTACCTAGCTTGTCTCACTTCTAATCAAATCTTCTGTAAAACCCCTCAGATAATTTGGAGGATTGCAATGTATTTGAGGTGGATTTGTGTGAGCTTACACAAATTTGAGTTAGAAGTAGAAATTGGGGTTAGAGGATGTCAATAAATATAGCTATAACTTGATCTTCCCAAGGCTCTGTCTTTCTACCATGCTGCCTTCATATTCTCAGGTGTCCTTTATAGAAATTCCAGGATTTGTGGTAGTCTGCCTTTAATTTGGGGTGAAAGAATGGATCTTGAGTTCCTTTTATCCAAAGCTTCTCAATGCCCTTAGAACTTTAGACAGAAAATACAGAACATTTGCTAAGGTTTGGGTACGAAATGGTTCCTCAAAAAGCTCATGTGTTAAAGTAAGGGTATGCTTCTTAACTTCCAGGGAGCAGAAGCTCTTGTACTCAGGAAACTTCTGGATGGCTCCTGGGGAATTCTTATGGATTAGAGCTGGTTAGATGTGCCTGGACAGCTGCCTCCTCAGAGAAAATAGCAAAAAAAGAAAAAGCAGGAGTATGCGGAGCTTGTCTCTTAAAGGCAGGCACAGGGTACTGTCTGTCATAAACGCAGGTGTGATGCAGGACTTGTGCCAGATTCCCAAGGGGCAGGGCCAAGGTGTGCCTTGATGCTAACAGATATTTTATGTCCCTTTGCATTTGTATTTTAAATATGGTTTCTGTCTGCATTGATAGTTGGACTTTAGACCCCTGGTCACACAGGCCATACTGGGTGAATTTTCATAAGGTCATTGGGAACCTTGTGTCTATTCCTCTGCCGCAGTTGGGGAACTTGGGGAAGCCAGGTCTAATGCAGACAAATCTGGCAAAGTAGTGCCCTTGGTGGAAGGAGTCAGGAGTCCTGTCTGAGCATAGCTGTCTGCTGCCTCCTAGGAGAAGACCGCACACATGCCTGAGACTTATTGATAAAATGCAGCACTCTTTGAGGTACATCCGTGAGGTCTGTTTGTTTGTTTTGTTTTCCCTGGGATGAGCCTCACTATGTTGCCTAGATTGGTTTTGAAGTACTGGGCTCAAGCAACTCTCTCTTCTTAGAAGTCTCCTAAGTAGCTGGGTGGTAGGTACGTGTCATGGTGCTTGCTTTTTCAGGATTGTATGTGTAGATGTTTTCCTTGCACGTGTGTCTGTGTACTTTTTGTGTGTCCAAGGAGGAGACTAGACGAGGGCTTTAGGTCTTTTTCTTTCTTTCTTTCTTTCTCTTGATTTTCTTTTCCTTTTTTTATTGATTTTTATTGAGCTCTACTTTTTCTCTGCTCCTCTCACCGCCCCCCTTCAACTCTCCCCCAACGTCCCCAAGCTCCCAATTTACTTAGGAGATCTTGTCTTTTTCTTCCTATGTAGATTAGATCTATGTAAATCTCTCTTAGTATCCTCATTGTTGTGTAAGTTCTCTGGGATTATGGTTTGTAGGCTGGCTTTCTTTGCTTTATGTTTAAAAACCACCTATAAGTAAGTACATGTGATAATTGTCTTTCTGAGTCTGGGTTACCTCATTCAAAATAATGCTTTCTAGCTCCATCCATTTTCCTGCAAAATTCAAGCTGGTTTTGTTGTTGTTGTTATTGTTGTTGTTGTTGTTGTTTCTGCTGTGTAGTACTCCATTGTGTAAATGTACCACATTTTTCGGTCGAGGGGCATTTAGGTTGTTTCCAGGTTCTGGCTATGACAAACAAAGCTGCTATGAACACAGTTGAGCACATGTCCTTGTGGCATGATTGAGCATCCTTTGGATATATACCCAAAAGTGGTATTACTGGGTCTTGAGGAAGGTTGTTTCCTAATTTCCTGAGAAATCACCACACTAACATCCAAAGGGGTTATACCAGCTTGTACTCCCACCAGCAATGCAGAAGTGTTCCCTTTTCCCCACAACCTCTCCAGCATAAGTTGTCTTCAGTGTTTCTGATCTTGGCCATTCTCAGCAGGTATAAGATGGAATCTAAGAGTGGTTTTGATTTGCATTTCTCTGATGACTAAGGATGTTGAACATTTCATAAGTGTCTTTCAGCCATTTTAGATTCCTCTGTTTAGGTCTGTACTCCATTTTTTTTTATTGGATTATGTGATCTTTTGGTGTTCAATTTCTTGAGTCCTTTGTATATTTTGGAGATCAGACCTCTGTCTGATGTGGGGTTAGTGAAGATCTTTTCCCATTCTGTAGGCTGTCGTTTTGTCTTGTTGACCGTGTCCTTTGCTTTACAGAAGCTTTTCAGTTTCAGGAGGTCCCATTTATTAATTGTTTCTCTCAGTGTCTGTGCTGCTGGGGTTCTATTTAGGAAGTGGTTCCCTGTGCCAATGAGTTCAAGTGTACTTCCCACTTTCTCTTTTATAAGGCTTTATGTTGAGGTCTTTGATCCGTTTGGACTTGAAGTTTTGTACATAGCGATGGATATGGGTCTATTTTTATTCTTCTACATGTTGATATCCAGTTATGCCAGCACCATTTGTTAAATATGCTTTCTTTTTTCCATTTGATATTTTTTGCTTCCTTGTCAAAGATTAGGTGTTTGAAGATGTGTGGATTGGTATCGGGGTCTTCTATTCGGTTCCATTGGTCCTCCTATCTGTTCTTATGCCAATAGCAGGCTGTTTTCAGTACTGTAGCTCTGTAGTAGAGTTTGAAGTCAGGGTGTTAGGTTTTTCTTAAGATGAACCTCTCCGCTGACACAAATAATTCCAATTAAACTGAATAAAAGATACCCATGTTTAATACAGTGCTCCCGGGTGGTCTCAGGAAAGCATGGAGAGGGGAAGAGAGGAAAGGGGAAACCACACGAAACCCGGAGACCATTTGCATTCTCTAGGGGACAGTTTAAGTAGCCTTTGGGAGTGGTCTTGACCCTCCCTGGGGAGGGGTCACCATTTGGAGGGCTTTCTGGGAGGTGGAATTTGAACTAAGGCAACTCCCAGGGGAGGGGGCTTGAAATGGAGTTCCTGCCCAGTATTCCAAAGATGGGTGCCCGTGGCTGGGATGAGGCCGCTGACTAAATACTCACCTGTGTTTTAATGTCCTCCTCTACATAGATTGGAGTTCTGTTGTTCTCTGTGAAATGTAAACTTTGGCTGTGACCCTGGAGCTGACACATCATGTTCTCTATAGCCATGTCATTCGCTTGGGTCACAGTGCTGTTTTCATGAGTGGCTGAAACTGACTGAGAATGTCTCACCGGTGTTGCAGTTTCCAGACAGAAGAGCTCAGATAATGAAACATTTTCACTGCAGCCTTGGAGCAGCTGTTTGCTTGGCTGTCCTGCCTTAAATGCAGGCCTGACTCTTGAGCACAAGTACCCGTTGTAGGTGGACTCCATACTATTGTAAATATTTTACAGTATTAGCAGCTTTAGTTAAAACTACTAAGGGGAAGAAAGGAGATGGAGGCAGTTTAGTGTCTATTGATAGGAAAAGCCAAATGTTAGGTCTCGGGTTAATCATTAGAAAATGAAGCATGATGGATGAGACTCAAGGGTCAAGAAAAAGGATTTTGTATATCTTGTTAGGTGTGTATAGTATATGTAGGTGCTAGGTAAAAATAAGAGATTAAAAAGATTTTTCATCTTACATTTTGCTTGCAGTGCCAGAAGACAACATCACATCTCCTGGGACTAGTGTTATAGAAGTGTAGGTGCTGGGAACTGAACTTGGATTGTCTGAAAGAGAAGCCAGTGCTCTTAACTGCTAAGTCATCTCTTCAGTTCTTAAAAAGATAATTCTAAAAAATAATTTGGGGAGGCTGAAAATTGCAGGGTCCAGGATCAAGGAACTAGGAGAGAATCACATCTTCAGAAAGTAGAAGGTCTAAAGGTCTCAGGGTAGATTGTGTGCTTGCTATGTGAAAGCCCTCAGGTCAGATGCAGCGCAGCAGGAAGGGGTATGAAATGTGCGAGAGGGCATTGGGTGCTGTCTTGGAAATGAGACTTCCCTAAAGCCTCTCACCAGTTGTGACCTCTGGGCACCTTATTTCCTCTGCTTCTGTTCCCCTGAGCAAAACACTGCAGTAAAACCATCCAGCTGTGGTCAGTGAAACCAGGAATATAAAATGCATCAATGACAAACAGATTTGGCTTTTGATTTTTTAATTGTATTTTATTGGGTTTTATATTTTACAAACAAATATGAGTTTTGTTTTTTGTTTTTTTTTCTTTTAACTTCAAAAAACAAGACAACATCCTCTTTATTATATAAGTGGTTTTAGGTTTATTAAAAAGATAGTTAATATTAAAAAAAAATGGGGCTGGAGAGATGGCTCAGTGGTTAAGAGCATTGCCTGCTCTTCCAAAGGTCCTGAGTTCAATTCCCGGCAACCACATGGTGGCTCACAACCATCTGTAATGAGGTCTGGTGCCCTCTTCTGGCCTACAGGCATACAAGCAAAACAGAATAATGTATACCTAATAAATAAATAAATATTTTAAAAAAAAGATAGTTAATATTTGTTTGCCTTACTAATTTCATTTTATAAATATTTACTTAATAACTACAGAATTAAGTATAATGTTATACTTAATAACTACAACATAACAATGTTATATATAACTACAACAATGTTATGTTGTAGGGAGTGGGGCCCCTTGTTCCAGCCACCCTGCTAGTTTGACCCCCAAAATAATCACACAGAAATTGTATTAATTAAATGACTGCCTGGCTTATTATCTCTAGCCTCTTATTGGCTAGCTCTCACATCTTGATTTAACCCATTTCTGTTATATTACCATGTGGCAGTGGCCTACCGGGAAGGATTCTGCATGTCTGTCTCTGGTAGCTCCATGGCGGCTCTCTCTCTTCCCAGCATTCAGTTCTATCTACTCTGTCTACCTAAGTGCTGCCCTGTCAAAAGGCAAGGCAGTTTCTTTATTCAACCAGTGAAAGCAACACCTAGACAGAAGAACCTCCCACACCATTGTTCCATATAGAAATGCAGTGGTGGGTGTGACCCTGTTCACTGCCTCAAAAACAGAAAGAAGGGGTGGGGAAGGACATGGTAGGGCTTTTTGTTTGTTTAAAGGCTGCATTGTCTGATTACAGATTGTAGGTCTGTAAGTAAGTTACTTACCATGTGAAGCCAGGTCCTAGTAAGTACTGTAAACTACTGGGCAGGATGGGGATTGTAGCAGAACCCCAGAGAATATGAATATGGAGGGAGTGGCAGAGGAAGGGAAGGCTTGTGTCCTAGTGGCCTTGCAGGCTCCATAACTAAAAGCATCCCCTAAGGGCCACTGATATGCCTGGCCCTGCTCTGAGAGCTTTATATGAACTGGTGGAGTCTGCAATATCCAGGTAGATATACAGAACTAGGAAATAGCTAAATTACCACTTAATTCTCAGGCTTCTGATGTGGGATATCTGTCCTTCTGTATATGTGTTGCTTTTATTGGTTGATGAATAAAGTTGTTTCACCCAGTGGCTTAACAGAGTAAAGCCAGGCATGAAATCCGAACAGAGATATTTAGAGAGAGAATAGGCACAGTCAAAGAGATGCCATGTAGATGCCAAAAGAAAAAGTTGCCAGAATGTTATCAGTAACCCACAGCCTTGGAGCAATGCATAGATTAATAGAAATGGGTTCATTTAAAACTTAAGAGCTAAAAGCTGGCTAGGAATATGCCTAAGCTATTGGCCAAATAATGTTGTAATTAATATAGTTTCTGTGTGATTATTCGGGTCTGGGCAGTCTCTGTCTCCAGACTTCAGCATCCACTTTCTTGAATAGCGGTCTAGAACATCCCACATCACCACAGGAAGACTGAGAGCCACTTCTCTAGAGCGTCCCACGTCACCACAAGAGAACATTTGCAGTCTGTCAACAGAGTTTATTGCAGACAGGTGTAATGTTTCTCTGTCCACCTACTGACTCACCCTTCTTCCTAGAGCTCACCCTCTCTGGAAGTCCTACCTATTCCTCCTGCCTAGCTAATGGTTGTTTAGCTTTCTGTTAAACCAATCACAGTGATGTATTTTTACACACTGTAATCACATAAATCTTGCAACATTTTCCCCTTTTTGTTTAAATAAAAATGATTTTAATTCTATCATAGTAAAACTATGTACAATAAGAACAACTATCAGGTAAGAATTACATTTACAATATCCAGTCTATTTGTATTTGGAGAAATTACTCTGTTATCTATCTTATCTTGATGAGTTTAAAGTTCTATTCCTAAATTATTTTTTTAAATATTTATTTATTTATTATATATACAATATTCTGTCTGTGTGTATGTCTACAGGCCAGAAGAGGGCACCAGACCTCATTCCAGATGGTTGTGAGCCACCATGTGGTTGCTGGGAATTGAACTCAGGACCTTTGGAAGAGCAGGCAATGCTCTTAACCACTGAGCCATCTCTCCAGCCCCTTCTAAATGATTTTTTATTGTAACATGATTTACCATCTTAAGAATACCTTTTTTGACCTTAAAACCTCTTCTTAGATAAACAGCTTAAGCTTTTATGTTTCTTTCCCTCCCCCCCCACTTTTATTTATTTACTTCTCATTAGTTTAAATCTAGGAAGGGTACAGCATCCAATGGCCTTTGCAGGAAGGTTGCTTTGGAATTTGGCAGGCCCACATTAACTTTTCCCCAGATCACTCTGGTTTTGTTTGGTTTGCCTCTGGGTGTCACTGTGTTGTTTTCAGTTTTATATACATAAGCGCATCTCTTGCCCAAGTAGAATTCAGTTTCATCTCAGGCATAAACACCCTCAGTTATAAGAAGAGCTGTGTGCGCTCTCTGGTTCCGGAGACCTCACTTATAGCCAGCAAAAATAGCCTTGCACCAAGCCTTCCAGATATATTTGCATTTTAGAAGTCCTGTTTCTGCAGGCCTCCACAGGGGCGAAGATGGCAGAAAGAGTGCTTTTATGTGTTTTTTTGGTTGTTGGGTTTTTTGTTTGTTTGTTTGTTTTGGTTTTTTTTTTTTTTTTTTTTGGTTTTTCGAGACAGGGTTTCTCTGTGGCTTTGGAGCCTGTCCTGGAACTAGCTCTGTAGACCAGGTTGGTCTCGAACTCACAGAGATCCGCCTGCCTCTGCCTCCCGAGTGCTGGGATTAAAGGCGTGCGCCACCACCGCCCGGCTGCAAAAATATCTTAAACAAGAGTAGAAACATATACAGTATAACAAAAATAACCTTAATTTGTATCATTATATAAAAATCCATACCAATGTAAAATATTTAAGATTAATAGTTGCTTTTTTAGTTTAAAAGTAGATTCAGTAATCTGTCTTTATTCCTATCATTCTTAGATCCTCCTTTTTTTTTTCAGAACGAATCTAATCTCCTTTGCTTTGTTTCCTCCCTGACTATGACCAGTAACAACTTGCCATCACCCTCCCCCCCCACACACACACAAATGATGATAAACATCTATGATCCACTGAACAACCAAAAACCCCCACCCTACCTCTCAGGAATGTGGGTGTTGTGTTTTCTAGACTGCTTTCTGTTGTCGGGGGAGGGGGAGTGACCGTGTCTTTAGAGGACCCTGAGAAAATTGGAATAATGAGCTAGCAGTATAATTTTTTTTGTTTAGTCTGTGTGATGGCAAAGTGTAGAGCTTATCTGAAGTCTTGGAGGAGTAGTCTGTGAGGCTGGACCATCTCAGTTGAGGAAACTGCAACAGAGGCATTCTGAGACACCGAATCACCTGGACTACTTGTCTTTTTGGTGTCTGGTCATTTTGTTCTGAAAACATACAAACTGAAAGGTAGCATGCATATCTACATTAACACCTGTATGGAGTGTGCAGTGTGTTCAAGTCAGCTAAAGATGTTTTTTTTTGTGTTTGGTTTAATCAGGTAAAAGGGCATCTGTCAACTTTATAAGTTCATTTGGGCTTAACGAAACTGTCCTGAGTACTCTGTAACCATCAAGATTTATCATGTCTCATTTAGTCTCAGAGCTCTTCCCATGTAGAGGATCAGCGTACACGTCACCTGTCCTATAGTCTTTTTTGTTCTCTGTGCCTGTAGTAAAGGTTTTTAGGAAGTCTCCCCCCAATCTAATCTGATCTTCATTAATTTTGAAGAGAACCATAACTTTTTGTTTCCTGTGGAAACAAATGCATAACCTCTCCCCCAATGCAGCATATTTTCTGACTTCCATTTTAAAGTTAAGACATTTTAAAAATATATAAGTTGGTTTAATTTAGCAGTTTTTGTAACCCAATGTCTCTCAGCAGGTTTTTGTTTTTACATTATCATTTTAAATATTCAAAGTCAACAAAACACCATACAGGATCCAGATGCCCTGTGTATTTCCATCTTTATGTGGCTTTCTATTTTTTCTATGACTGTCTATACCCATTTTTTTTACTGTATTTAAAGATTTTCTTCTTCTTGACCACTTTACTGTACACCTATAGCATTTCATTCTCTCTCTCTTTTTTTTTTTTTTTTTTTTTTTTTTTTTTGCCTGTAGCATTCTCTAACCACAGATAAATCTTTAAGGTCTAGGCCACTACTGCACAGCTCTACTTAGCATATGGTATGCTGGCAAGGTTCTATCTCCCTCGGTTCCATGAGAGCCTAGTCTCATGTCTGCAGTGCTGGCCCCAGAGCTGCATTCGCCCGCCCCAGTTCTGGGAATGAGTTTGTACAGTCCAGATTGATCAAGTGCTCAACTGCCCAGCACAGCCTCTCTAAAAGAGCTACACTTCTGTAGGCAAAGCCTTCCTGAGAGAAGGCTTTCTCAGGACCTGTGTGCATATTCAAGCCCAATGTTGGGTGCCATTTGTAACAAGTCTTTCTCTGTCCCACCAGCCAACTCCGAAATAATGACACAGAGACTTCTTATTATTTATGAAAACTCGGCCTTAGTTTAGGCTTGTTTCATATATATATATATATATATATATATATATATATATATATATATATATTACAATATTCTGTCTGTATGCCTACAGGCCAGAAGAGGGCATCAGACCTCATTACAGATGGTTGTGAGCCACCATGTGGTGGCTGGGAATTGAACTCAGGACCTTTGGAAGAGTAGGCAATGCTCTTAACCGCAGAACCATCTCTCCAGCCCCCTAGGCTTGTTTCTAACTATCTCTTATACCTTACATTAACCCATTTCTCTTATCTGCATGCTGCCATGTGGCTTGTGGCTGTTTCTTATCCTCCTGTTTGTACTGCTTCCTCTGAGTCCAGCTGGCAACTCTGTCAGAGTCCAGTACTAGCCAGGACTATAAATTATTTCTCTGGACCAGACCCCAACATAAACTATCACTCGCTCTTTGGACCAGCATGGAAATGCTGGAATAAAAACACAATTCACATGGCTTTTTCGAAAGGTAGATTCTCAGTGATCCGTCATGAAATCCTGAGTTCACATCCTGAAGAATTCCTCTCGTTTGTTCTCCAAACAGCCTTATATATCAAAACATAAACTGAAGGGGGAAATACATTAGCATTCTGTTTCCTAGGTAACCAGGTGAATGGCTTTTAGTCAAGTCCACATGTACCTGTGCTTGTTGTCACATCTTCCTGTTCAGTATGCTAGCTGTCATGTAGGGTGAATTAGCATCTCTATTCGTGCATCCTCAGAATTACAGAGGAGCAAAGCAACATCCTGACCCTTTGTTAGGTTAGCGACAACCTGTCTGGAAGGTTACATGACCACTTCAGATACTGACTATGACTTTAGAGCCTGGCTACCATACCATATAGAGATACGGGCCTACAAACTTCCCCTTTTTTTCCCTAGAGCTCTGTCCAGAAGTCTTGCTATATCTCTTGCCTAGCTATTTGCTGTTTAGCTTTCTATTACACCAATCACAGTGACATAATTTTACACATGTAATCAAATATCTCACAACAGATAGGTATAATTTCTCCCCCTTCCTCCCTTCTCTGTCTCTCTCTGTCTCTCTCTCTCTCTCTCTCTCTGTGTGTGTGTGTGTGTGTGTGTGTGTGTATTTGAGAGAGAGACTTTGAAAAACAGTTAATGTGAAATTAAGTAACAGAATATTGTGAATCCCTCAAGCTGGACCTGTGTAGTCAGCATCAGTGATAGTTGTGCACTGCAGTGGGGGCATGGATTAGAAATTTCATAGTAGCCAGCTACAGGTGGGCAAGTATGGTGGGGTTGGTTTTTTTTGTTTGTTTGGGTTTTTTTTTGTTTTGTTTTCCTTATTTTATTTGTATGTGTTTGTGTTGCCAAGAATCAAGCCTAGTATATATAGTTTGTACCATTGCACTATAGTCCCAACTCCTACTGAAATTCTTAAAATGTGGAGACCTCAATTCTTTTGCTGATGAAATCCAAATGGAAGCAGCACTGGGCAGAGCAGCAGTGAGGCTGCTGGCATTCATGGTTGCTGGTTTCTAGTGGGAGCTGGGCTTTCCCAGACACCACCCCTAACCCTGATTCTTTCTTTGAAACAGGTCCCATTATGTAGCCGTGGCTGTCCTAGAACTTCATACGTAGATCAGGCTGACCTCAAGTAACCCTGACTCTGGCTGTATGCTCCATCTGTGGTTTGAGGACAGCACAACAGAGGAAGGAAGTTAGTAGCATACTATTTGAAAGATAGTTTTGAAGTTCAGTTAATTTTCAGGTGAACTTAGTTCTGAGTTTCTGGTCCTTTTGTTTGTTTGGGGTTCTGTTTGGTTGGTTGTCTTTTTGTTTTTGAGACAGGTTTTCTCCAAGTAATTTTAGCTCTTCTGGAACTCTTTGCTCTGTGGACCAGGTGGACCTTGAACTCAGAGATCTGCCTGCCTCTGCCTCCTGGGTACTGGAAGTAAAGGTTTGTGCTACCACACCCCAGCTTCTGTTTCTTTTTCTAGTGAAAAGATATCAGTTAGGAATTGAGCATGTGTGTAACAGGCCCCACCCTTGAAGGAGCTTTTGAACCTTCCCTGGCTTTCGAGTAAGGAAAGAGCCTCAGAGAGAGTAGTGAACTTTCTGTGGACACACAGTATTGAAGAGTTAGAAAGAAGAGCAGAAAAAGGGAACAGCCAGGGGGAGCCTATTGTTGTGTTTCTGGATCCTGGGGGGAATTCTGGCCCATGGTAGTTTTTTGATCTATGTTGAATGTAGGTTAATGAGTGCAAATGAAAAACAATCATTTGCAACAGAAGGTGCTGTGCTGAGGTGGGTTAAGTGTTGAGAGTCCTGGTCTCAGCATTTGTTGTGTGATGTGCTGACAGTTTTCCTATGCATCCAGAATGAGGTTAGTTGCGTCCTGGTCACAGCAGAACTCCGGTTGAGAAAAACTAGACAATAATAAATTTTTCTTCTGTCACCCCCAGTAGTGTACCACCACAGACACATGCACAGGCATACACACACGTAATGCCTAAGGTGAGAAGAGAAGTCAGCCTCTTCATCTCTGTGGAGGCAGCTATGGATATGTGTGGGTACAGAGCTGGACCTGACATCACTGCAGGCCCATGGATGGAATCATTGGCACTGCCAGGAACTGGAATGATTATTACTGGTGCTTCTGGTCACAGCCCTGACCACTTGTCCTCATTTCGATTGGTTTTCTTCAGCTCCTAGCAGAGCAGGGCAGCTAACTTGCATGAATGCTCCACAGCCTAGTGCCGGCTCTGTAAGATGTGACATTCATTCTCTACTCTGAGCTTCTCTGGTCTGTCTTTTTACTCACCCTGTGAGCAGGAGGTGACTCAGTGGTTAAGATCTCCAGCTCACAGCCTTTTTGTAACTCCAGTTCCAGATGATCAAGCACACATGTGATATGCAAACATACATGCAGGCAAAATACCTACACACATACATAAACCATTTAGGGTTGAGAACACAGGTCCAGAAGATCTAACGGTAAGAATGGGGTACTCCCTGCTTCAGGAAAGTGGACTTGTAGAGCCAGAGTATCATTAGACCTGGGTTCAGTTTAGGGTGTTTGTTTTGTTTTTATTTTTTCTCATTTTTTAAACAGGATCTCATGTAGACAGCTGACTTCAAACTCAGTATGTAGTGAGGGTTCCCTTGAATTCCTGATGCTCCTGCCTCTGCCTCCTGAGTGTTTGGATAGTAAACATGTGCCACCACCTGGCTTTTGGCTCTGGTTTTATTAGTTCAATTTAAGACCCAATAGTATCAAGCCCAGGCTTATGTGGTTCCTTACAGGTTGATTTGAAAAATAAAGGCAGGAGATCTGGCCCAGTGATTTCCCACTATAGGCCCTTTCCTATATGTGACTCCTCTTTACACACTTGACCATCCCTTGGGATGGGGAACCTGCTTTCATTGCTAAGAGTAGCCCTAAGGTAACAGAATGAATTGAGGGACTCTCATTTACTGCATAGATAAAGTCCCATGGAAGCTCAATAATCTTAAGGAGTTTTGATTCTCATAGTGAATTTCCCATCTACTTATGTTTCCTTCAGATTTGAAAATTTTTGCTCAAATACTTGAATTTTTGATTTTTAAATGTCTATGTCATTCTTGAAACTGCTGGAGACTCACCTTGACTTTGTATAATCCCTTTGTGGTGTTCTCGTTTGCCTAGTTCATATCAGTGAATATTTACTGAGCACCTTTTTTTTTTAATTGATTAAAACTATTACGTGGATGTTTACGTGCCCGTGTCCATTTATGTGCTTTCAAGGACCTGAGAAAGCCAGAGGACTTGGGTTCCCTGGAACTGAAGTTGTAACTCATCTGGTATGGGTGCTGGGAACCAAATCCAGATCCCTTGGGAAGGTAGTGTGTGTTCTTAAACCCACGAGCAATCTCCAGCCTTTGAGCATGTACTCAAATCAGGGTCCACTATTGACCCCTAGGGATCTAGCAACATTCTGTTTGTGTGTAGTACAGTTAGAGAAGAAAGAATCAGACATTCATAATTCCCACTAGATTCCGTGGCCTGAGCCACCAAAGAGCCCTACTGAGAGATTCATCTTCATGGGAAGAGGCTAACAACCTCTCCCTAGAGGGTCAGGAAAAATGACTTAGAGTTACAACAGATGGCAGTAGAAAGCTGTGGAACTGGCTAGCAACAACCAGGAGGATACATTCCTGGAGCCTGGGGGGGGCCACAAGGCAGGATGTGTGGAGAAAGCCATCATCTGTTTTTGTGAAGGAAGGATTCCAGAAGCCAGATGTATGGGACATGAAGAGTCCAAAGCCACAGCCAATGTCAAAGTAGCATCTGGTGTTTGTAGGACTGGTGGCCTGCAAAGGGGTAGGGAGGGTGCTTTCTGGAATTGCTACTCTCAACAGAATTTCTGGTTGCTTCAAAGGGAAGACTCTGTCCTTTACTGCAGTGTTGGCTCCACTGGGAAGTGAGACAGGTGGGGAAAGGCCAGTTGCTGAGGAATCAAGAACTAGAAACTAAAGTTTTAAGTTCGTAAGTAAAAAGTTTGTGGAGTTTTTGTTGTTGTTGTTTGGTTTGTTTGTTTTTGTTTGTTTGTTTCGCAGTTGTTTCTGGGATTTCAAGTTTTAGTAAGTAGAAAGAATGCAGAGCTTCTCTCTGTGTGGCTCTTTGTTCAAGCCCGAAGTAACCATTTATCACACTTTGCATGAAGAAATCTTCATATCTTCCCATTCTTTACATAAGCTGGGAGGACTGGAGGGTCACAGTGTCTCCTAGGAACAGTTCATCACACCCTGCCACCCTCCCATGCCTGCCAGGGAAGGGAGGGGCAATACCTAATTTTTGTGACAAAATAATTTCTCCCTAAAAGCGCTATTGGGGTTTTCATGTAAACCTTCAGTGTACGAATTTATGTTTGTAGCTTGCTGCATTATGAGGAAGCGACCTGAAAGCACTAGAATTTATTTCTGAGATCCACAGTGCAGCTTTGGCTGTATAGCTGAGACTAACCCTAAACTTCTGATTTCCTGACTCGTTGTCTTGGGATAACAAGGATGTACCACTATTTGTGGTACCATCTGGCAATTTTAAAATAAGAACTAAATGCCTAAGGAAGTATGTGGTTCTCTGGGAGGTTAACTTCATTTTCCCAAATTCTTCAGGGAGGAGATGTTGACAAAGCAATAACTTCAAGCAGCTGCGGTAGTAGAGTCCCTAGGCATTGACCATCAGTGTGTCCTGATGGGGCTACAGCCTACATGGAGTAAGAGTGTCATCCACACACTGCTGCCCTTCTTGTGCAGGAGCTAGCTGGCCTGACAGGAACCTTGAGACATAGCTATGGACTAGATCAGTGTTTGGAAATCTGTAGTTTTATCTTGTGTTTTTATTTAAAACTGCAAAGTGCATGTTCATGTAAATAGTATAGAGGAGCACATACACCCCATCCCACCCCCTCCAGGACCACAAGAGCTACTTATACAGCTGCTTGTCCTGGAATAGGGGCTGTGTTCCCTGCAGAAAACTCGCTGGCCACAGATGGATGAAGATTCAGATGTGATGGAGCTTAGATTTCTTCCTGTGGGAACTCTTGGGGGTTGGCTGGTTCTCCTGGGCCACACTGTAACAATGAAGGAGCCTCATGGCATCTGTCTTGTGGAGCTCCCAGTGTCTGCTGTGAGGGTTGGTGCCCCCTAACAAGGAGGTGGTCAGTTCTGTGAGGCTCACCAAACGTTGCTGGTTGCCTACACCATTCTCCTTTGGCACCTTCTCTCCCAGTAGACTGTTCCTCCTCTGAAGGTAGCCTACTCCATCAGTCCTGCTCATAGTCTGGAGGACTTGCTGCTTTCACAGCCCACAGGTCTTCTTTTTGCAGCGCTAACCTCACCAGGAAGCCCTGTCTTAGACTTATATAGTCATCTACCCTGCCTACAGGGCTTCCAGAGCAAAAAAATTTATTTTGTCCTAGTTTCATAGATTTGGAAACACAAGTAATAGTGGTGTTAATTTTTTTCTGAGGCTTCTCTTCTTGTCTTGTAACTGGCTATCTCATGAGATCATCATATATGTGTCTAATATAAAAACACTAATGTTGCTGGGCAGTCGTGGAACATGCCTTTAATCCCGGCACTCGGGAGGCAGAGGCAGGCGGATCTCTGTGAGTTCAAGACCAGCCTGGTCTACGAGAGCTAGTTCCAGGACAGACTCCACATCTACAGAGAAACCCTGTTGCGAAAAACCAAAAAAAAAATAATGTTGGACACATACTATTCCCCCCCAAGACAGTGTTTCTCTGTGTAACAATCCTGGAACTCACTTTGTAGACCAGGCTGGCCTTGAACTCACAGGCATCCACTTGCCTCTGCCTCCCAAATGCTGGGATTAAAGGCGTGTGCCACCACTACCAGATTAGATCCCAGCACTCAGGTGGCAGAGGCAGGTGATGTCTGAGTTCCAAGACAGCCAGAGCTATATAGAGAGACTCTGTTTCAAACAACAAAAATGAATACCAATCAGGTTATATTAGGGATCACCCAAATGACCTCATTTTACCTTGATTACTTTGTTAAAGATTCTATTACATAATGACACACTCTAGGACAGCAAGGGTTAGAACTTAGCATAGATGTTTTGAGCACAGTTGAGCCTGTATACTTCTGTCCTGAAATTTCTGTTTCAAGTTTCTAGGAGACAGCTGCTCTGGCTATGAGCACACACGTTCTGGTTTATCTGAATTTTCCTAAGATCTCTTCCTCAGCTTAAATCCCCGGAATTAGGTAAAAGAGTTGAAGTATTTTTTATATCTGAAGAGTGTGAGATTGTTCGTTTATCTTACACTTTAGTAATCTTTGTTTTTGCTCATTTTATTAAACAAATGTAATAACTGACAAGATTAAATACCCTTTCCCTTCTTTCTTTGTAATGAAGTTTGTTCTTTATTTGAACATTCAACTTGAAGAAATAGATCATACGTGATAATTTGCTGTGCGTCCATAAAAACCATAAAATAAAAGAATCAGTGTTAGAATAGCTGTCCTCATTTCCTGGCCATCATTATATGCGTCTACCCAAAAACATTTTTCTCCTAACTGTCCTTTCTGAGCTCAAAAATGGATTTCCCTCCAGCCCTGTCATTCAATTATCACCTCAGGAAACGCACGGATATAACTGATGACCCCTTTAAAGCATCCTGCAGCATGCCACCCTCTCATCCTTCATCTCTCGTCCCTTTCTCATCATTAAATGTTACATTGCAATGTATATTTTATAGGGTGACCCTGACGGATGTCACTTTGATGCTGTGCAAGGATAATAAGATTGCACATACAATGAAGGCCGATAAATAGAAAACTGTTTATGAACTGGAGAGGGCTGGTTTAACATTTTATAGCTTTTCCTTTTCTCCTTTGCTGGTAGAACTGTGGTTTCACTTCAAAAACAGACAAACACAAAAAGACCCATTAGCAAAGGTGATGTGGTGATGGAACCAATAGCAGTGAAATCCTGCTCGCCCTGTTGCTGAACTCCAATAAAATGAACTCAGGAAATAATGAAGTGTTCATCCGGAGACAAAAACTGCTATCAACAAATGAATTCTTAGGATTTGGGGTGTCAACTGAGAAAACACAATTCCTGGTAGTGTTCCATTTAAAACGTTAACAGTCTTCATTTAAACCCACAACTCAGTAAAGCCAAAAACCATGGTTTGTGTGTGGGTTCTGTGATAGCACGCTCCTGTGTCAGGACTTCCCAGGGAACCCACACATGGTAGGAGCCCTAGGTTCCTGCTGTGCTTTCAGCAGTTGTTACAGAGCAGTCAGCTCATTTTTAGCCGTGTTGTTTATAAAGCTGCTACAGGATTTAAAAAAAAAAAGCAATAAAAAAACCTAAGGTTTTTTGCCTAGGTGGAAGAATCTAGTGTGTGTACGTAATACACAGGTCTAACAGAGCTGTTGGCAGGGGGTAGCAACAAGGTATGCTGAGTCCAGTCCAGGGACTCCCACCCCAGCAGCCCTACAATGCTTTCACAGGTCTGAGCATTTTTTAATTTTGTTTTTGTTATTTGTGGAGATTTTTTCCCCTTTGTTTTGTCTTGGATTTTTTTTTTTTTTTTGTTTGTGTGTGTGTGGTTTGGGACAGTATCTTTCTGTAAAGCCTTGGCTGACTAGAACTCTCTGTGTATAGCACTTTGGTCTTAAACTTCAGGCAATCCACTTGCCTCCCAAGTGATGGGATTACAATCATATGCCCACCTTTTCCTTTGGGGGGGCGGGGTGGTTCAAGACAAGGTTCTCTGTAACTTGGAGCCTGTCCTAGAACTTGCTCTGTAGATCAGGCTGGCCTCGAACTCACAGAAATCTGTCTGCCTCTGCCTCCTGAGTGCTGCGATTAAAGGCGTAGACCACCACTGCCCAGCTTACACAGTGCCCATCTTGAAGTCCACTTATTCAAGTTATTTTTTTATTTTGTGTGGGGGGAGGGGTACACATACAGAGGTCAGAACTTTGGAGAGCCAGTTTTCTCTTTTCACAGTGCTTTAAGGGGTTTGTGGCTTGGGCTTTAGGCCAAAGAACAGTCAATTACCATAGTGTTTGCCATAAGCCAAGGGCTGGGAGAGATGGGAAACAGGAAAAAGGTCTGGAAGAAATGGAGAAGTAGCTGGAACTTAGTTTGGAGAAGTGACAGCGTATGGCCTGGGCTTTGAGACGACTGAGCTAGCAAAGACAAGCCAAGGAAAAGGCCATAGTGGAGCATCAGTCTGCACTTCATAGGAGAGGTGTGAGACCAGAGATAGGATGAGCAGGTGGTCTAGTCAGGACCCCAGACAACAGAGTATTAGTAACTGAAGGGTAGCCCAGGCTGTTCCCATTTCTTTGTGTCATATATATGGAGTATAGTAATTGGAAGGGGTGAATTTTTAACCTGTCCAAAGTAGGAGTTTTCCCCCCTTCTTCTCTTCCTTCTAAAAGGCTGTCTGGTTTAGGAACTTCTCTTTGGGCACCTTAGTCTGGCTTCCCTCTTGGACGTGCCATGCCTGAGAATAGTTACCTTTCCTTTACCTGTCCTAGAAGAGCTGCAGAGGACATGCCTTGCCTGGAAGTGGGCTGACTCTCAGAGCAGGGTATGCTAAGTCAGGCATCTATCTTCTGAGCCTCTTGAGTCCAGGAGATTGTGGCTCCAGAATGCCATCCTCAGCTCTGTGCCTTTGAGCAGATCTCCCAGATGCGCTGGAGGTGGCGTGCAGTGATTTGCAGCAGAGCTGCTGACAGTGGCTGGCTTCTGGGGATTAGGGATTCCATTAGGTTGATTAACAAAAGAAGGATCCCAGAACAGTGCTTTAATCACCAGCTACTGGAAAACAACCAGTTGCCTGCTGGAAAGGCATCTTCTTTTTTTTTTTTTATCCTTTCTTTCGTTTTTTTAGGTGTGTGTGTGGGGAGGGGGGGGGGGGTTGTTGTTTGAGGCAGGGTTTCTATGTGTGGTCCTGGCTGTCCTGGAACTCATTTGCCAGCCTCTGCCAGTCTCTGCTGGGATTCAGGTGTGTACCACCATGCTTGGCAACCTGCTGGAAAACCCTTAAGAGATGATTGCTCCCAAACATAGCTGCTGTTTCTGCTCAGTGCCCAGGCTCTTACCTGGCAGGTCCCCCACCATTGTTAGATCCAGCTAGAATCCTCAGACAGTGGAACGAAGGAAGGACTTGCACAGGGCTCTTGCACAGGCAGGAAACTTTACTGCCAAGAAGAGAGATGCAGCTATAATTCCAGGCAAAAGGATTAGGGAGATCAGGGAGCCAAGCTTCTTGAGTTGGAAGATTCCTGGAGTCTATCCAGGGAATATTTCCCCTTCCCAGGGATGGCTCATACCCACTCACCCCCAGACTTGGCCAATGTCTAAGTTCAGGGGTTGGGAAAGGCTGTTTTTTCTCTCTGCCAGCTTTTTAGTTTGGGTGTTGTTCTTAATTGCTTGCTGTTGGTGGAATGTTTCCTTGGAAAAATAGCATGAAACCATTGTTAAGGCAGTGAGGTACTTGGACACATTTGTCATCCCACAGAGGAAGGCGAAGTGTGAGTTCCAGGCCAGCTGCAGAGTGGGGTCCTTGGCAGGAGCCAATTCCACAGCAGCTCTCCTTCATCCATGAGGTTGTTCGGCAGGGTCAGGTGCTCCCGTGTAGATTACTCTTTCGGCACGGTGTTGGCCCAGGAACAAGAATTTCATTCCAAAAGCTTATTAACACTGAGATTTAAGGCCTTCTACAGTGATTATTTAGCTGCCCTTTTCTCTGTGCACTCATGTTAAAATATTTGTCTTTTGCATAGGGACAGATAATCCTGTGTCCTTTTTTTTAAGATTTATTATTGTATGTTTTCCCCATGTATGTATATCCATGTGAAGGTGCCAAATACCCTGGAACTGGATCTTCTGTGTGGGTGCTGGGATTAAACCTGGATCCTCTATAAGAGCAGCCAGTGCTCTTAGCCACTGAGCCATCTCCCCAGCCCCCAAAATCCTGTGTCTTAAAGATTTCAGGGGTGCAGATGCCACTTAGTTAGCAGAGCGCTTGCTTAGCATGTGTGCTGGCACATGCCTACAATCTCAGCATTTCCAGGGGCCAACTTGTGTCATAACAGACCCTGCCTTTAAAAAAAAAAAAAAAAGTAGATCTTGGTTTTGTCTTGTGTTTTTTCCAGATAACTTTTTAGTGCTTATTCTAACCTTGCAAAGGATGGTGTGGGTGTATGGACAAAGAATTCTGTGCCATCAGAGAATTAGAGAATGTGGAGGAATGCTCAAACGGGCCTTCTTTGTTTTGGTTTGGTTTGGTTTTTTGGGGAGGGGGTGTTGAGACAGGGTTTCTCTATAGCTTTGGAGCCTGTCCTGGAACTAGCTCTTGTAGCCCAGGCTGGCCTCAAACTCACAGAGATCCGCCTTCCTCTGCCTCCCGAGTGCTGAGATTAAAGGCGAGTGCCACCACCATCCATCTAAAAACAGGCCTTATTAATGTAGCTACAAACCATCCATCCTCCACATTGTCTTCGCAGTCCTGTAACCCTGTGAGAATGGAAGATAATGGAACATGCTCTGCAAAACTAAAGGGATGTATGTATAGGGCTGTTGAGATCACCCAGCAGGTAAAGGTGCCTGTCAGCACACCTGGTGACCTGAGTTTGAGCCCTAGCGCCCAACATGGTGGAAGGGGAGAACCCATTCCCTCAAGATGTCCTCTGATCCCCAACATGTTTGTCTTACCCTACTCTCACACAGAGAAAAGTCCTGATAGTGTGTAGTAATTGGGGCGGCGGGGCTGCATTCCCAGCACCCCGGCCACCTGCTCGGCTAGCTTATGCCCCAAAATAATTACACAGACACTGTATTCTTTTAAGCACTGCTTGGCCCTTTAGCTCTAGCACTTACAGGCTAATTCTCACATCCCGATCAACCCATCTCTAATAATCTGTGAGAACCGGTCTTACTGGGAAGATTCTAGCCTAGTCCATCCTGGGTTGGAGCTTCATGCCGTGTGTCTGCCCGGGAGCGGGGCATGGCTCATCCCAGGAGCGGGGCATGGCGTCTCTCTCAGGCGTCTGCTCCGGAGAGGAGAGATGTCGAGACTCTGACCTCACTTACTCTTCCTCCCAGCATTTTGTTCTGTTTACTCCACCCACAGGGCCAAGCAGTTTCTTTATTGGCCAATGACCTTCCTCCATCATTTCCCCTTTTTCGGTTTAAACAAAAAAAAAAAAAAGGCTTTAACTTTAACATAGCAAAATTACATATAACAAAACAGTTATCAAGTAAAAGTTACAATAATCTTTATCATAACTAAGGAAAACTATAACTATAACTAACTATTCTTAACTCCATCAAAGACTCCAGAAAGATATAATATTACCTAAGTAAACAAGAACTAAGAAACTTCAAACTCTAGAAATGACAAAGACATCTCGCTGCCTGGACAGTCACCCAAAGTTCTTTTGTACCGTTGGGGCATCCATCTTCAGCCTTCAGGCCCATGGTATCCAGCAGACATTTCCATAAAGCAGGAAAATTCAAAGTCAGTTCAGTCACTATCTGTTGTGTCCTGCAGAATGTCTCGCAGACTCTTTCAAAATGAATCAGGAACCCCGAAAGGTCATCTCACCTTAGGCAAGTTCAGTAGTCCTCTCTCTGCGGGTTCTCTGTGTCCAGTTTATGCAATAGTCCAGGCAAGAGCAGTTTCTTGCCCAAATGGCTATCAAACTCCATAAGGTGCCTCTTCGATGCCCATCTTCCTCTTGAAGTAGATTGGTGCTGCCAGGAGCAGAGTGTCTCATTGTCATGAAAAGTCCTCAGTTATTAAAACATTAAATGTCCTATTCTGTAATCTTTGAAAGACATGAAGAATGTCTATCTAACTGAAATACATCTCTATATATCTAGAAAATCTAACTAACATGACTACAAGCTTTACTATTATCGATGATTATCCATTAACAACCTATATTTCTTAATTATACAGTACATATTTAAATGAACTACACAATCACAATACCTTAATCAAAATCAGAAACACTTATACATATAACAAAATTGACCTTAAATCTCTATCAATAAAGCAAAATCTATACTAATGTAAATTATTCATATCTATATCATATCCCCCTTTAAATGTAAAAGAACATTTATAAACATTTTTTGGGAATATGGGCGCAGTTATTTCTCTCCAAACTGCTTCCTGCTGAATGGGGGTGTCGTTAATTAGGTCTTTCACGGTATAACCTGTGTGCTAGTTTCGTCTCAGTTGGCAGTTGAGCGAAGCAATTTTTTGAAGATGTTCACTGCAACCCTTCAGGGGGGCGTGGTCCATCATACCAAATCGGAATAGAAGAAATAAACAGCGTCTCATCCTCTGTGAAAACAAAATAAGAAACTCCTTTCCAAAGTATCATATCCTTAGATCCAAATTCAAAATATCTATGTTGGATTAGTTCAGCAGCATTTATAAACAAATATCTTTTAGTAGCTTTTGCTCTTTCCTCAGCATTCAAACAACTCCAAGAGAGCATAATAGCATACAGTATCAAAATTCTCTGTTTATTTTCCATCTTTGTTCGTTTTATTTTGTTTATTTTTACTTTTAACTCTTTGCTTTTTGAGACAGGTTCTCTGTATCTTTGACCTGAAGTAACTCTGTAGACCAGGCTGTCTTTGAACTCTCAGAGATCCGCCTGTCTCTGCCTCCCAGGCATTCGGGATTAAAGGTGTACACTACTACACCTTGAACTCACAGAGATCTGTTTGTCTCTGCCTTCTAGGCACTGGGATTAAAGGCGTGTGCTACCACACACAACAACTCTCTTCCTTTTTTTTTTTTTGTTACTTTAAGAACTTTAAATTTTAGTCTGCATATATTTTTAACACACTTCAAACCATTTAGAAATTTTCTCTGTCTTTGAATCTCTCTTTACTGTATATCTCTCTTTTTCTGACCACATGAGTCTTTAATTTACCAAGCAATATCAGTAGGACTAAAGCCGTGGCTTTGCCAGCTAGATCCAGTCCATTCCTTAACTTTCCAGCCTTATGGCTGAGGTACTGGCTGTAGCCAGCAAGCGAGCTTCAGCAGCCTGTGTTTGCAAACCGCACAAACCGCCTGCGTAAAAGAGTCAGAGTTTGCCCTGGCAGGGCAGCCCAGAAAGCCAGCATTTTTAAACGGCGCAGCTTTTTTCCTGGTAAGGCTGAAAACTGAAAAGCATGCGTTCAGCTTTTCGTCAACACCGTTTAAGTGTTTCGTGGCAGGACCTCTTAATGAGCTGCAGGCTTTGCAGCTAAAGCTGAGTCAGGAAGCCTCTCTTAGATGAGGCGCTTGCTTGCCTCTAACAAGCAGAGCAGACCCGAGAACACAGCGAGTCTAGTTGCCATCAAACAAATCATAGCCCTTTACTCCAAATGCTCTATTCAAAAGCTCTGTCTCCCGCAGGAGCCAGACAGAGATCGGAATGGCGGCACAGCCCCAGGAAGTCGCGCTTTAAAATGACACAGCGTTTTTTTCTGCTACTGTTGCCGAATCAGGAAATCTCTCTACAGCACGCCACCAACAAACAGCAAAAATCTGTGTTAAACTCTCGCTCCCTTATTTTTAAGCCTTCTCAGGTTTTTTAAGTGGGTTTAGTTGTCCACACGTCTGGGCGCCAATTGTAGTAATTGGGGCGGCGGGGCTGCATTCCCAGCACCCTGGCCACCTGCTCGGCTAGCTTATGCCCCAAAATAATTACACAGACACTGTATTCTTTTAAGCACTGCTTGGCCCTTTAGCTCTAGCACTTACAGGCTAATTCTCACATCCTGATCACCGATTATTAGAGATGGGTTGATCGGGATATCAGAATTAGCCAGTAAGGGCTAGGGCAGAAGGGCCAAGCAGTGATTAAATGAATACAGTGTCCGTGTAATTATTTCGGGGCATAAGCTAGCCGAGCAGGCGGCCGGGGTGCCGGGGACGCAGACCCGCTGCCCCTAATTACTACAATAGTGGCTGGCATCTATAAGGCTCCGTCTTTTTGTTTACTTATTTGTTGTCTGTTGTTTGGACAGGGTTTCTCTATGTAACAGCCCTGGCCGTCTTGGAACTTGCTTTTTAGACCAAGTTGGCCTTGAATACACCAAGATTCACCTGCTGGGATTAAAAGCATTTGCCACTATGGCCAGCTGCTCCAACTTTTTTTTAGTTAATTTATTTTATATGTATGATGTATTGTACCATGTGCATGTCTGGTACCTTAGGAGTCCAGAAGAAGGTGTTGGGTCCCCTGAGACTAGAATTACAGTCATTTGGGAGTTGAGTCCTTGTCTTCTCGAAGAGCAGTCAGTCCTAAACCACTGAGCGCTCTCTCCAGTCTCCCACACCTCTCTGGGTAGTATGCTAATAATAATGTTAAAATTTTCTTTTAAAACTGCCCAATTTTGCTTATACCTGTAGGCTTTTAATGTGGAGCAAAAAAATTGGTTTGGCTGAGCCACTAGTGGCTCATACCTCTGTTGGGAAGTAAAAAGGGTTAGGTGGGAGAGGGGAGAGAGACTAACAAGGGAGGGAAGATTTGATGAGAAAGAGAAATTGGAAGAATAAAAAATAATAATTGGCTTACCTTTTCCTGCCTCCACATCAGCCTCCCAGAGAGTCCTGTCTGGGAAGTTGTGCCAAGCTAAGGCATAAGAAAAGGACAAGGACAAGGCTAGGGGACAAGGATCTCTTTCCAGATCCCTGTGCCTATGAGGGGAGGAGAGGAGTGTCCTTCTTAAGAACCATGGAGGCCAGGCCTGGTTTTACACACCTTAAATCCCAACAGTTGGTGGGCTGAGGCAGGAGGATCTCTTGAGTTTGAGGGCAGCTGGGGCTACATAGAGAGATCTTTCCTAAGGGAGGGGTAGGCTTTGGTGTTTTAGATGCCCCCAGTGTCCCACCTCCTCAGCATTCTGTTCTGACTCATTTCCCTGGGCCTCAGGACAAAGACGACAGACAGCTCATCTTACTTTCAACAAGAATCACCTTTAAATTGAATAGGACAAGTTACAGATCTCAGCTTTGCAGGGGCTGAAGTAGTAAGTGCTGCAGTTTACTAGATAAGTGCAGTGGGTAGACAGACCTGCTCTAAGACAAGGAGGTAAGCAGAGCAGTGCTGGCCACAGGGAGCCAGCTTCCACCTTCAGCCTTGTTTGCCTGCTAGGGACATGCCTATGGGAAGACGGGACACTCCACCTGCTGCTTTGCCACAGCCGCAGAACTTGTGCCAGAAATGAGTTTAGGCCAGCTCCAAGATGGGAGCAGCTCCAGCCCCTCTCCCTGTGGCCAGACTGCACAGGGAGCTCTGGGAGCCCTGACATTCTATGTTTATGTGAGTGAATTTGATAGACTCACAGCCCAGCCCAAAAGGGCTGAAGTCAAGTGGCAAGGATGAGGTAGGCAGCCCAGGAGCGGTTTGCCTCAGTTTTTGCCCTTAGTTAGCTTTTGCTGACTCTTGAAGGTTCTCAACCACTTATGAGGAAGGGCTTCCCTAGGCAGCCCCTTTCTTTTTTGCTCTGCTCATGTTCTCTGTATGGCATTTTCTTCCCCTTGTATTTTTGCAGAAATGTCACTGGAACCCTGTTGCGGGAGCTCCTTCCGCTCCTTCAGCCAATAGCTGCTGAACCCAACAGTACCCCCCCCACACACACACACACACACTCCCAACCTGTTGTATGAATATCCTAGAAAGTCTCTGCTGGATTGAGCCCCTGCTGCCTGTGACTCAGCTCTCCTCTGCGAAAAGGGTGGTGGGGGTTGGAGGAATTGGAAGGAGAGAACTAATGCTAACCCAGACCAGCACTGGGCAAGAGCTAACTAAACTAAGGTCTGGGACTGACGCTTGGAGGTGGCTTTGTTCTTTTTTTTTTTTGCCCACGTTCTGAGTTGGTTTAGCACCTCGTGGTGTGTGTAGCTACAGCACCTGATGTCACATGGGTTAGCTGTGAGACCTTATTGTGAGATGAGGTGAGAGCATCGGGAACAAATGATCATTATAAGCCATTCGTGTCAACATTTAGACCTCAGGGTTTGCTTGCAAGCAAAAACAGGAGCTAATTTGCAAGGCTGCCTTTGTGGAGCTGCCTTTTGATCAATGATTGCCTCTGTTAATGTTTCAGTGAGCTATTGATTTCTGCAGCAGCTTTTGTTCCCTGAATTGATGTGCAGCGGGTCTTTGCTGCACACCATGCATGTTTGATTAAAGTGCAATTGACTTCGTTCCTGGTGAGGCCGTGAGCTGCTTCACTCTATTTGTAGAACCAAAGCTTTGCCCAACATGTTCTTTTGTTTGTACTCAAGACCTAGCCACCCATGCAAGCAGCAGTATGCTGTTTCTAATCCTCCATGTTTAATCCCTCAGTGGCCATTGCAGTCTGAGAGGCAGCTAATAAAACCTGGCCTGGATTTATTATTGTTTTGTCAATTTTATTGACATATAGTTGACATGTGCTACACTGTGTGTGTACACAAACGCGCCCACACTCTAAGTATGCAGTCAGTTGAGTTTTGACAACTGTATACATCTGTGTGAATAATGCCATCTGTGTATAGGCATTGGTGTTTTCCTCCTGAGTAGGTAGTCACTTGGTTGGGTCCTTTGCCAACGCTCTTCTCACCCACCTTACAGCTCTGGGCAGCCACTGAATTGCCTTTCTTGCTGTAATAGATCCTCTCGGTCTATCATGAACTCATGCTCTCCTTATGACTTTCATTTAACAGGGTTTTTTGAAATTTATCTCTTATTATATAAGCTGCTGGTTCCTTTTTTTATTGTCAAATAACATCCCAGTGGATACTTATAACTTAATCATACTTCCCATGGCTAAGCATGCTTCTTTTTTCTTGTTTGGGGCTATTAAGAAAAAATGGGTTGTGTGGGATCAGAGAACTGACTCAGTAATTAAGAGCAGGTATTATTACTCTTCCAGAGGACTGAGTTTGTCCCCAGCACCAACATACCACCTGAAACTCCAGCTCCAGGGAACTCTACTCTCTCTTCTGGCCTTCATAGGCATTCTCACACCAAGACAACATACACATCGATAACTAAAAATTGTTCAGAGCCTTTGTTTGAACACATTTTTGTCCTGTTGGATAGACAAGCCAGGCATAGAATTCTAGATCCTGTGGTACTTGTTTAACCTGGTAGAAACTGGCAAACTTTTTACGAAGTGGTTTTGACTGCCTTATATTCCCACCAGCAGTGCATGCAGGTCCCAGCCATCGAGGTTTCTGCATTTGAAATTTACATTCTTTCATTTTCTCAGCCGTGGTTTCTACCTGGCCCAGGTGCAGTTCATCTTGACCCACGGTGCCTGTGTTTAGTCTGCTCTGGGTATGTAGTTTTTTTTTGTCACAGCTGTTACTTGTTGACAAAACTTGGTATTGCCTGAATCATCACACTTACCTTGGGTATCTCAGTTGTTTAGAGAACACAGTGCAGGAGTCAGGTGCAATGACTCAGACTTACCTCTGGGGCTGCTTTTTCCATTTGCTATCTGGCACTGGGCCAGTTTCTTAGCCACGCTGATCTCTGATGTCTCCTTTTCTACTGCAAGTTGTGCTGTCTTTCAGAACCATCCCAGACTCTTCTGAGCATCTGTGTTTAAGAAGTAGGGTGGGGCTTGACATGGTGGTACACCTCTTTAATCCCAGCACTTGGGAGGCAGAAGTAGGTAGATATCTGTGAGTTCCAGCCTAGCTAAAGCTGCACAGAAATAAAATTCTGCCTTTACTTTAAAGGAAAAAAAGTGTTAGTAGGAGTGCTCAATTGTTACTGTGTGCGACAATGCCAGGCTCAGACAAACGCTGTTTATAGAGGTTGAGGGAAGAGGTTGGGAAGGACCTGCCCTGGTTTTTGCTTCTTTCCAGTTTCAGAAAAGACTCTGGTTTATTGGACAAAGTTGCCCACTTGCACTGATGAAGCATGCCACTCTGACAGAGTGCTTGAAGGTGGTTGGACCAATAGGAAAACTAAGGCAGGTCAGCTTTCAATAGGCAGAGTCTGGTCCCACACAGGATTGGTGTGGGAAAATGTATTCCCCAACCATGAAAGTGGGAAGCAAAGTAGCAGAAAGAGGGTCATATTTGGGGCTCTCGGGCTCAGGATGTGCCACCACTGGACCAGCTGCCATTTGTACCACAACACATGCTAGAGAAATAGAACCCCCAGTGGTAATCTCCCCATTTTTCCCTTACTGATCATCTAGCACCAGGTAGAACTCAGCTGATCCGGGGTGTACACATATTCAGGCATAAGTGTTCTGGGCCTTGCTGAACGCTCCCTGCCTGTTCTGCAACCTGGGATAGTGCTTCATTTGTGGAGCGTTGGTGAGGACTGGTATTTTGCTAAGTACTGAATGGTTAGAAAGGTTGAAGCACATCCACAGCTCCATGAGATGGACAGGTCAGTCAGTTCCTGCTCTGTACACCTCCATTAAGGATCTGATGGTAGGCATGGCAGCCCACTCCTGTAACCATTTAACTCTGGGGATGGAAGCAAGAGGATTATGAGTTCAGGGTCAGCCTAGGCTATAAAGTGGGACCCTGTCTCAAAAACCCAAGGACTGGCAACCTGAGAGATGGCTTAGTCAGTGAGGTACTTGCTGTGTAAACATAAACAACTGAATCTGCTTCCCAGATGTCACATGAAAAAGGTGGCATGGTGGTGCATGCTTGTGATCCCTGTGCTGGGGCAGAGGCAGGCAGATTCCTCCCTGGCAAGTTCCAGCCCACTAAGTTCCCAGCACATGTGTATCAGCTGCCTTTGAGGAGCTGTTTCCTTGTCTAAAACCTGCTCGATGCTTCTGATACTCAGGACCACTGGGGTTGGGGTAGAGCCCATTCTGAATGGTCCTATCAGTCAGAAGAGTTTGTACAAGGTCTCCAGACACCCTTTTGGTTTTGCCTACTTATCCTCCCAGCCCTTAGAACCTAGCTCCCAAGGAAACTTCTTTGCCACCTCCTCTCCTGGTCACCTCATTCACGAAACAGCAGGCATTAGAGGGAGGGACGAAGATGGCTCCGGGACCAGCTCAGCAGCTGCTCCTGAAGTGCAGGTTCAATGTTTTGTTGATACTGTTCTTTTAAGACTGAGGCAGAGACTCTTTTGCGCTCTTTCTAAGAAATCAGCCTTTTGTAAAAATGTCCATAAACCCATTATTCTGTATATTTAATACATTTTAAAATTTATTTTTTGAAGTTGGTTTTTAGTAAGCTCCAGCAAGGTATAAGCACTCTCTGTGTGGGAGACAGGTAGCAGGGGGAATCCCTCAGGGCAGGACTGCCACAGTTTTATTAAGTTGAGTTTTTTTCAGGAAGGCTCCGCATGTGACAGGTGTCAGTCCCTCTGTCTTCAAAATTTTGCTAGCCCCAGTCCTGTTCTTCAGGATTTCCTGCTAGTTTGACCATTGAAAGGGTCAAAGAAGGTGGAGAAAGCAGTTTGTCTCCTGGCCCTTGATCCTTCCAGCTCACCTGTGTTCTCTATTTGGTGACCATCTCTGAAGATGCTTCCATGTGCACATATCACACTCAGCTTTCACACTCATAGCTATAGCTCCCTAAATAAGTGGGAGCCTTATTTCCTTGTCTCTTGTGTGGACTTGTTTCTTGGTTTGTGGAGGTCACACTCTGCTGGGTTGCAGGATGGGAGCCTGAAGCTTCACTCACGGAGCATTGCTGCCACCCTGCTCTCAGCGCCAGGCACAGGAGGATGTGATGATGGAGTGGTTGTGTGTGTGTACACTCACGGCTATTCTTCTCTCTCACAGGGGGAACTGATTACCTTCTATTACTACTGGAAAAAAACACCAGAGGCAGCCAGCTCCCGTGCCCACCGCCGGCACCGCAGGCAGGCAGTGTTCAGAAGAATTAAGACTCGCACGGCCTCCACCCCTGTCAACACACCCTCCAGACCTCCTTCCAGTGAATTCTGTAAGTGGGTATCTTTATGCTGCAGAGAGTAGTAAGAGACTGCTCACATGTAGGCATATGTACGTTCAGCTCTGAAGCTGTGGAGCTGGTGAGCCAGGGATCAATATGGTATGCTTTGTGCATTATTGTGTACAACGTGTACAGTAGTGCTGACAGTTATAGAATAGTTAGAAATTATGTGTACATTTAAGTATTTCTAATAAATTTACTGTTCTTTTATGTTTTACAAAATTTAAGCTTGACCTAGGGTTCCACTTTCTTCTTTTGTCTGCTTTACTCAGATCCTCTTCCCAGGCCAAGTGTGACATTCACCCCAAGGACAGGTGAATCCTGTGGGCCCTACTGTCTTGGTCCCTATGAACTAGAACAGAGCAGTAGTGCTTAGCAGTTCTTTCCTAGTCCAGAAAACTGGCCTAAGGGTACCAGGATTCTGTATTATACTTGGTGAGGGCCAGAAGCCATGTTGGTTCAATAGACAGAATTCCAGGCTGCTCAGATGCACTAGGAAGGCATTGTGAGTATACTGCTACCATTTTAGATTCACCAGTAGGAGCACCTGTGCTGACCACCACAGGATTCAGGTATAACATCAGCCCCCAAAAATCTGGCAAGGCAGGACCTTGATAGTACTACCCCTTGTACATGCAATCTCTTTGCTGTGCTGAATAATGCTGGGGAATTCAAAATGAGCCTTTGTGGCTGATGCCCACCCCAGTCTGTGGAGTTATTTTACTGGTGCCCCATTCTCAGCTGAACATGATGGTGTCTGTTTTGTCTCCACTTTACCACCTTGTGCAGTGGACCTGAGTTCAGCTAGTGAGGATGACTTTGACAGTGAAGACAGCGAGCAGGAGCTGAAGGGGTACGCCTGCCGTCACTGCTTCACCACCAGTAAGTGACCTTGGGTACCCTCAGTGCAGGGGGCAAGTGTTTATTCCGGGGCAGGCCTGGGCTCTATTTCATGTGCTGGATGGCAAAGAAGTCAGGGCCAGTGATTGATTTGACACATGGGTTGTGCTTGAGAAACTTGATCCTTTTTTCTGACTTTGCTTCCCTGTTGAGCAGTCAGAACTGTACTGATTTATTGGGTAGGAAGGTCTCATACAAGGTGAGGGAGGGACTCTGCTGTTCCTGGGAAGTGGCTGCCATCTTCAAGGGGTGGCTACAGGGGACCGGACAGTGGAAACCCTCACCAGCTTTGGGTTGTATAGGGAACTCATAGGAAGCTCATGCTCTGTGGCTCTCATGAATCAGGGTCAGATGGAGCCGACAGAAGGGCCCCTCTGCTCAGATATCCTCAGAGACAGGTGGTTTCAAAGGTTGCCCACCTCTCCTCATGTAGCCTCCAAAGACTGGCACCACGGGGGCCGGGAGAACATCCTGCTCTGCACTGACTGCCGCATCCACTTCAAGAAGTACGGTGAGCTGCCACCCATCGAGAAGCCCGTGGACCCCCCGCCCTTCATGTTCAAACCTGTCAAGGAGGAGGACGATGGGCTCAGTGGGAAGCATAGCATGAGGACGCGGCGGAGTCGGGGCTCGGTGAGCTGGGGACCTGGTCATGGGGGCTTGAGCCCACCAGGGACTCAAGTGAGAATTGGTTTTAGGCAGAAGCACACTCCTGCTGGTACTGCCCTCCCTGGGGCCATGGAGCTTAGTGTTAGGGAGAGCTCATTGGTCTTGGTTTGCAGCCCAGTGCCAGTTCCCCAAGTCCCTCAGAACACTCTGGCATGCGGGCCAAGTGCCTCCAGTGGGCATATATCTTTGCAGATTGTTTTTATTTCAGTTCTTTAGTGAAGATTCACCCACTTGTGCCTTGTGTCTATAATCGTAGCATATGAGAAGCTGTGGCAGAACGATTGCCATAAATTCAAGGCCATCCTAGCTATAGTGAGTCTTTGTCTTAAAAAAAAAATGCAGCAGGGGATGGAGAGATGGCTCAGCATTTCAGATAAGTTCAGTTCCCAGCACCCACATGGCAGCTCACAACTGTCTATAATTCCAAGACCTGACACCCTCAAACAGACATACAGCAGGCAAAACACCAGTACACATAAAATAAATAAATCTTTAAAAGAAAACTAAATAAGTAGTACAGCAACAGCCACAGCTTTGTTTAACATTTATTGGAAATGTGTCTGGGGTGTTTGAGGCGTGGGACTGTGAAAGGGATCTTTCTCTCTGACACTGACCTCTGAGGACCTTTCTGGCAGGTGGATAGGACGGCCCACTCCCCTGTTTCCTGACCTCAGCTGAGCCTTGTAGCTTTACAGAAGGGAGCTGCAGGTATTCAGCTGCGGGTATCAAACTGCAGTATTTAGCAGCCTTGTCTCCTGGGTGACTTCCTGTCCTTTTCCGTTAACTCCACAAATGTTCTGCACTGTGGTTTGTTGAGTGTGGACAGTTAACCTGAGAAAGGGTGAGGAGCATTAAAATAAACAGTCAGCTGACTCCTTACCTCTCAGAGCCCTGTGCATTTCCAAGATAGCCCCCCAGGATGTGTGTCTGGGTTTGAGTGGATTTGTGAACACACTGTTTATCCTACTTTGCCTATGACTAGACTTGGGTGGGCAGTTGGGCCTAGGGATCCATTCTCTCCATCCTTTGGTTTTGGAGGGGCAGATGTCTACACTACGCAGTGGTCGGAAGAAGCAGCCTGCCAGTCCTGATGGTCGTGCCTCCCCCATCAATGAAGATATTCGATCCAGTGGCCGGAATTCCCCCAGCGCTGCTAGCACCTCCAGCAATGACAGCAAAGCAGAGACGGTGAAGAAGTCAGCCAAGGTCAGGGACTGAGGGGGACAGTGGGAGCCTCCTGGTCCCTCCCTCCCATCTGAACAGTGACATCACCCTGGCCTAGGAGCTGCAGATGGAGGCCTAGGGCCTAGAAAGATGGGAAAAATGGAGGTACCTCTGCCATAAGTTGGCCAAGGCCTCAGAAACACAAAATGGAGTGGCTAGAAGGGTTCCTAACACCAAGGATCCTTGTCCCTAGATAGCTGCTCCTCTGGGTCCTCGTTGGCCCTTTGGAGAACATTCTCACTTCTGGAGATGGGGCTCAGAATGAGGAAACAAGTAAAAATGTCCACAAACGTCACTTCTCTGCTTCCACTGCAGAAGGTGAAGGGAGAGGCTGCGTCCCCTCTGAAGAGCACCAAGCGCCAGCGGGAGAAGGTGGCCTCCGACACAGAGGAGCCTGATAGGGCCACCTCCAAAAAGACAAAGACCCAGGTGAGGCTCCTGACATCGCCACCCTCAGCCCCCACACAGACTCAGGTCCTCCCGGGGAAGGCAGTGCCTGACTCCCAGGCAAGAGCTGAATCCCCTGCTGCCTCTGCGTAGACCGTGGTTGTGATCCATACTAGCAGTGTGGAGCTGAGCTCTGCTTCCCAGTGCTTCCATCTCTTGCTTCTCTGGCTTTAGGAGATCAGCCGCCCCAACTCTCCCTCTGAAGGCGAGGGGGAGAGTTCAGACAGTCGCAGTGTCAACGATGAGGGCAGCAGTGACCCGAAAGACATCGACCAGGACAACCGCAGCACGTCCCCCAGTATCCCCAGTCCTCAGGACAATGAGAGTGACTCCGACTCGTCGGCACAGCAGCAGACACTGCAGGCCCAGCCCCCCACCCTGCAGGCTCCCAGTGGGGCTTCTTCGGGTCCCTCCGCCCCTCCAGGAGCACCCCAACTTCCCACCCCAGGGCCCCCGCCCTCTGCCACTGCAGTCCCTCCACAGGGCTCCCCTGCCACCTCACAGCCCCCTAACCAGCCTCAATCTGCAGTAGCACCTGCAGCCCACACCCACATCCAGCAGGCACCCACCCTGCACCCACCTCGGCTGCCCTCACCCCATCCTCCACTGCAGCCTCTAACTGCACCCCCTAGCCAGAACTCTGCACAGCCTCACACCCAGCCCTCCTTGCATGGTCAGGGCCCACCTGGTCCTCACAGCCTACAGGCTGGACCCCTGCTACAACACCCAGGGCCTCCTCAGCCCTTTGGACTTCCTCCCCAGGCCTCCCAAGGCCAGGGCCCTCTGGGCACCTCCCCAGCAGCTCATCCTCACACCACTATACAGCTTCCAGCCTCCCAGTCAGCACTGCAGCCCCAACAGCCCCCAAGGGAACAGCCCCTGCCTCCTGCACCTTTAGCCATGCCTCATATCAAACCCCCACCTACCACACCGATTCCCCAACTTCCAGCACCACAGGCCCACAAGCATCCACCTCACCTCTCAGGGCCCTCACCCTTCTCTATGAATGCGAATCTGCCACCGCCTCCAGCCCTGAAGCCCCTCAGCTCCCTGTCCACACACCACCCTCCCTCAGCCCACCCTCCACCCTTACAGCTCATGCCACAGAGCCAGCCCTTGCCCTCCTCCCCTGCCCAACCCCCTGGGCTGACCCAGAGCCAGAGTCTTCCACCCCCAGCTTCCTCCCATCCCCCCACTGGCCTCCACCAGGTGCCCTCCCAATCCCCATTCCCCCAGCACCCTTTTGTACCTGGAGGCCCTCCTCCCATCACCCCACCCTCCTGCCCCTCCACCTCCACCTCCACCCCACCTGCGGGGCCCAGCACCTCATCACAACCACCCTGCTCTGCTGCTGTTTCTTCTGGAGGCAGTGTTCCAGGGGCTCCATCTTGCCCACTCCCTGCTGTGCAGATCAAAGAGGAGGCTCTGGATGAAGCAGAGGAGCCAGAGAGCCCTCCTCCACCCCCCAGGAGCCCATCCCCTGAGCCCACCATAGTGGACACCCCCAGCCATGCTAGCCAGTCCGCCAGGTACTGGTTTGGAGGAATGGGGGTCTGACTAGGTGTGGGTGGATTTGGTGGAGGTGAGGAAGGGTGTGGCCCTCAGCAGAAGCCCCAGCCAGAGCTGCTACCTCTCTAGGTTCTACAAACATCTGGACCGGGGCTACAACTCATGTGCACGGACAGACCTGTACTTCATGCCTCTGGCTGGATCCAAACTAGCCAAGAAGAGAGAGGAGGCCATTGAGAAGGCCAAGCGTGAGGCCGAACAGAAGGCTCGAGAGGAACGGGAGCGGGAGAAAGAGAAGGAGAAAGAGCGAGAGCGGGAGAGAGAGCGGGAACGGGAGGCAGAACGCGCTGCTGTGAGTCCTGAAGGGACCTGATATGCAGGGCTTGATGGCCGAAATCTATCATAGACTGGTGTGTTTTCTAGTGCTAGTGGCACTCATGCCCAGACTTTCTGAAGGCTGTAAGCCATCCATTGTGTGGCAGTCATGAGTCTGACTTGATTGATGGGCCTGTCCTTTCCCTGCAGCCTATAGATTAGTGCCTCCTCCATAATCCCAAGGTGTCAGAGAGACAGGAGGGGGTGACTTGGAAGGAAACCTAAGTGTGGCATCGAGAGGCTATGCAGGTGCACCCTGCTCTGAAGCCCCCATGTGAGCTGGGGTACTTGGTGCCTGCTCAGTCAGGAGGGGTGGGGACGCCAAATCCAGAAGTGGCATGTCAGACTTCATGGTAGGTTTTCTGGCTGCCGGGCTCCCTGTTGCACAGAAACACTGAGGTACAGGGGGACTGCAGGCAGGCACAGATCTGTCTAGACTGTCCTGGTGCCTAGACCTGGCAAAGGTCCTCTGTTTCTGTGTTGGGGTGAAGGAGCTAAATTGGTCCGACGCTGGAACAGAACAAGGGCCTACCTCTTTGGTGAGCACCAGTTTTAGACCCCATGTGGCTTGGCACCAGCTCCTCATACCCATACCCTGGCACCCTTCCTCATACTCTCTTTTCTTCAGCAGAAGGCATCCAGCTCAGCACATGAAGGCCGTCTTAGTGACCCTCAGCTCAGTGGTCCTGGTCACATGCGACCCTCCTTCGAGCCACCACCAACCACAATTGCCGCTGTGCCCCCATACATCGGGCCTGACACACCAGCCCTCCGGACACTGAGTGAATACGCTCGGCCCCATGTCATGTCTCCCACCAACCGCAACCACCCCTTCTACATGCCCCTTAATCCCACTGACCCCCTGCTGGCCTACCACATGCCTGGCCTCTACAATGTTGACCCCACCATTCGGGAGCGGGAGCTCCGAGAGCGGGAGATCCGGGAGCGGGAGATCCGGGAGCGGGAATTGCGGGAGAGGATGAAGCCAGGCTTTGAGGTGAAGCCACCAGAGCTGGACCCCCTGCACCCAGCCACCAACCCCATGGAGCATTTTGCCCGGCACAGCGCCCTCACCATCCCTCCTGCAGCTGGCCCCCACCCCTTTGCCTCTTTCCACCCGGGCTTGAACCCTTTGGAGCGGGAGAGACTGGCACTGGCAGGTCCTCAGCTGCGACCTGAGATGAGCTACCCAGACAGACTGGCAGCTGAGCGCATCCATGCCGAGCGCATGGCATCTCTTACCAGCGACCCCCTCGCACGACTGCAGATGTTTAATGTAACTCCACACCATCACCAGCATTCACACATCCACTCCCACCTCCACCTCCACCAGCAGGATCCTCTCCACCAAGGTATGTACCCAATTCAGGAGCCAGGAGCGAGGCAGGGTAGGCAGCTTCCACCTAAGACTCACAGTTGGTGGGCTTTCCTGATCAGTGAGTCTCAGGAAGCTGCTGACCTGGGTCTCCTGCAGAAGAGAAATGTCTGGGGAAAGCCTGGCCCTGTGCCCTGGGTGAGGGACAGCAGATCAGGGCTCTTGTGGACGTTAGAGCCAAGCAAGGTGTGGGTATAGGTGCTGGGCTGCCCAAGGAAATGTATCCCTGCTCATGAGAGCAGAGGAAGACAGAGTATCTGCTGGCTTTGATGACCAGGCAAAGTGCAGTTCTGTCCTTTGGGAACAGAGTTCCTTAAGGTCCACTTTCCTGGTATCTGTAGAAAGACTGGGTTGGGGCAGAGGCAGGCTCTGGGTACCACTTCCTTCAAAGCCTCACTGGCATGGTTATAAGGGAGACTGGCTGTGTTCCTGGGGAGGCAGTGAGTTCTGAGGGCTACTGCAGTAGGCCCCCAAGGAGAGAGAGTAGGCCACTGTAAGCCTGGAGGGCCTAACGTAGAGTGCTACCTCAGCAGGTACCCAGGGTGACCACATGGGGTTGATTTGTGGACCATTCTGTAGAAGGGAGAGAATGTGTTTGCTGTGAGCTGAGGGAAGAAGGCGTTGTTGGCCTGAACTGTACAGAGAGGCACAGAGCGAGCTGCCGTGCTGAGTGGCTTCAGGTGTACAGTCAGCGCTGAGCTCTGTGCTTCTCTCTGCCTCTTCTCCCCAGTGGGGCTGGTTGGGATTCGTGGCAGCCAGGTGATGCTTCCCGCCCTGTTGATTGAGAGCCAGCTTGGGTGATAAAGAAGTCACCATGGGTCATGCAGCAAGGATACCAGAGCCATGCTCCAGCTACATTTGGACTTGTGTCCTTTTTTTTTTTTTCTTCAGGTTCAGCAGGCCCAGTTCACCCACTGGTTGACCCCCTGACTGCTGGCCCTCACTTGGCTCGCTTTCCCTACCCTCCTGGCACCCTCCCTAACCCTCTACTTGGACAGCCCCCCCATGAGCACGAGATGCTGCGCCACCCAGTTTTTGGTAAGAATTCACTAGAGGAAGGACATGGACTTCCAAGTGGGAGCTGGGGCTGAGTCAGATAGCACTCCTGCATTTCATCAACTGCTCATGGGTGGGGACCAGGCAGGTGGACTACTGGAGGATTTGAAGGAGAAAGGCCATAAATGTTCTGCAAAACAGCCCAACAGGAGCCAGGACTACCTGGGCTGCAGAGGACAGTAGACACCTGACTAGGGCTGAGGTCTGGGGAGAAGCCTGCAGGCAAGGTCTGGCGTGAGACCCAGGGGCCTCTGAGATGGGCCTCCTTCCTGCCTGGGGACTCTGCTGATCTTGCCCTGCCCCTGGTGGTGCTCTCTCTGTAGAGCCTGGGAAGGGCTGGCCCCACTTCCTCAGCTAGGTGAGTGTACTGCACAGCAGGCTCTCTGACCTCCCTTCTGGTCTCTGTCTTGGTTGCTCTGGTTGTGACTACTCCCTTGACTTGTTTTTGTAGCAGAGCGTGTTTTGTGCTTGGCAGGCACCCCCTATCCCCGAGACCTGCCTGGGGCTATCCCACCCCCCATGTCAGCAGCCCACCAGCTTCAGGCCATGCATGCCCAGTCAGCCGAGCTCCAGAGACTGGCCATGGAGCAGCAGTGGCTACATGGACATCCACACATGCATGGCGGTCACCTGCCAAGTCAGGAAGATTATTACAGGTGAGATTAAAGAGAACCTAAACACACACACCCGCCCTGCCCCATTATGGCAAGTACCCCAGGCCATCCTCTTTGGTTCTGAGAGGGAGGGATGCATGCAAGCATGACTTGGTTGGATGAGAGGCTGGGGTGGAACCCATAAGCAAATAGATTGGCCAGCCTGTGCCTGTAGCCTGTGGGATACCATTTCCCTGTCACCTAGCACACCCTGATGCCCATTCTCTTGTTTTCTCCCCCTTTTCCCACCAGTCGACTGAAGAAAGAAGGTGACAAGCAGTTATAAGTTATTTATTTGTTAATGCTGGCTGTGAAAACCCCAGTTCTAGGGGGAAGAAACAGGACTTTACATCCAGTAGGAGCTGCAAGAGCAAAGAGGAATATCGTCTAAAGATTTCTCTATATATTTAAACCCACAACTAAAACCACATCTGCATAATAGTGTTTGTTTGTTGAGAGGATTTCCTGAGACCAATTTGGGTCTCCCTGCATGACAGTCCCCCAGAAACTTGGTGTGTCCTGGGCTGGACTGACACCTGGGAAACGTACCTGCGATCTTGGGGTTTGGCTTTAGTTCTTTTCCTTGATTTCTCAGTAGGTGCTAGAGTCCGTTCACACCCTTCACTGTGCAAGCAGACACTGAGGCACGTGGGCTCTAGAACCCACGAGGTTTGCAGAGAGGCGGCATATGAGTTTGAAATCCAAGAGCTATAATTTTTAAAAAAATCTTTTATTTTAATACATTGTAGGGAATCTTCATAATTTGAGACAGTTCTGCAGCATGACTTCTTACATCTGTAAATAAATGGTTTTAGAAGTCTCTTTTCCTTCCACAGACGACTATTCTGATCTATTTTTTCCAGCCATGTCACAAAGTGTGAATTCCTACCAGCTATTGACAGAATACAGAGTTGATTTTTTAATAAAAAGTTATATATAATTAATTATCCCTTTAATTAAAGGGAACAGATGGGCGTTTCTAGTTTCAAGCAGGCAGGAGCTTGGGACTAGGTTTGGTCATAGCAGTGAGCATCCAGGGGTTGGCAGGGACAATGTTACAGGCTCTTTATTTTGCTGCTTTGATTTCACTTCTGTCTGTCCCTCGCATGTACAGTGGCAGGCGTGTTTGAGCGAGCCTCCTTCCTTATTCCTAGGAGTTTAGTGTTGACTTTGTGTTCCCTGTCGTCCTGTCTCTGGTACAGAGCGCGCATGTTTACGTGTATGTGTCCGATGATAAGTTTCCTGAGGATATTCTGCACATGCTTGACTGTTCTTGAATGAAATCGTAAACCGTTTAGGAAGTTCCAGAAACGGTGCAGTACACAGCACATGAGACCCAGGACATATGCTTGCCAAAGGGGTGTTAGAGATCTGCAGGTGTGCATGTTGCCAAGCCATGCCTGCCACAGAGAGGCTGCTTCAGAATGAGGGACTTCCTGGGGTAAATGTGACGCAGGTCTGGCCTGTGGTGTGGGCTGTAAAGCAGCTGCGCAAGTGACCTGCATCCTCCTGGGAGACCATGTGGAAAAGGAATGGTTGTCCTTGTTGAAACAGGTTCCCCCTGGGACAGCCCTCTTCAACAGGATCTTGGGGAACAGTTCTGGGCAGACTGACTACTGCTGATGGAACCCTCTTCTTCTCCCCCTCTAGAACCAAGGGTGGGATATCAGTTTGACCCCTCCCTTGGACTCCTGAGGGCCATTTCTACTCTGGTATGAAGTGATTGCATCTAGGAGCAGCCAGCCACAAGGTGTATCCTGGCCCTGTGGAGAGAAGTGGCTCCTAGCTAACCTGGCATTCGCTCTGCTGACTCAGGTGTGGCAGGGCCTCATGCATGGGGCAGCTAGGATCTATTTGTCTGTTGAAAATGTTTGTAGGGTTTTGTTTTTTAACCTTATTTTTTTTTTCATTCCATTCTGCCTTAACTTTGGTTCTTCATGGAGGCAAGCTCAAATTAACCTTTTGTTATCAAACTTATGGCCACCTTGGCATGAAGGCATTTGTTTTCTTCTGGGGTGGCGGCATGCTCTCCAGATGGTCTGCCATGCCCTCTGGACTGAGGAAGGCCACTTCCTCTTGGGCTCTAGCCAGGCAGGTCCTTTCTGTCCCATGCCACCACCTCCTTCTCCCCTTTTAACTGAGTCTGCCACTCAGTTAACCCTTTATCTCCTCTCTAGTACCCATTTTCCAAAGAGAAAGAGTGAAGTCCTTTGAAGTCTGAACTTGAAATCTGTCCGAAAATGTTTCTTTGTTGGTTTTGGGTTTTTCCCCTGTCCCAAGGTGAAGCACTGACTGTGTCCTCCGTGACTGACTGGTTTGTTCGGAGGCCCTGGACCTTCATGGCATCTTTGAGGCCCAGCTGCTTGGCTTCCTTTTGGATTTCCCTTCTTTGATTTGAAATTTGGGTTTGCTTTCTGTGTTCTGTATGTACTTGTTCAGTGTCGTCAAGGCTGAGCTTCACGTCTCACTGCAGTGGAGCGAGCGGACATCTGATCGCTGCATTTCTTTAGGTCTCGGAGCTAAGTGTATATATGAGTAGTTTGCCATGAGATGACACAGTGTAAGCAGTAGACACCCAGGAAATCGTGACTTCTGTGTTCTCTCCATTTGAGTATTTTGTAATTTTTTTGAAATATTTGTGGACATAAATAAAACCAAGCTACACTACAGAACCCTGTGTGTTGGCCAGTGCATTGCCTCATTCTGGAGTGTGGTGGGTGCTGCCAGGGGAAGTCTGCTGGGCCTTGCTGCTGGGCCCTACCTAACCTCCTACGGCAGTTTCTGGAAACATAGGTCTGTGCTGCCTGGGAAGAAGAACCGCCTTAGCAAACCCTTGCTCTCTGAAACCAAGATTGCCACCCACATCCACCACTAGGGTACAGGGGAGAGTCCACTGCCTGCTGAGGGCTGTCAGAGCCATCCTCCAGAATCAGTCCAGGTTAAAGGTGCCCTAAACCCTGTAGGGCAGCACTTCTCAACCTGTTGCAACCCTTTTGGGGGTCAAGTGACCTTTCACAGGAATTGGACATTAGATATCTATAGCACTCTACACAGCAGCAGCAAAGTTACAATTATGAAGGAATAGCAGAGTGCTTCTGTGGTGGGGTCAGCACATGAGGAACTGTACTGAAGGGTTGCAGCATTGCGGAGCTTGAGAAACCGCTGCTGTAGGGGTTTCCCCAGAGCCTCCATGCTGGATAACTCTTGAGTGTGGATGTGCCCATCAAAGTCCAGGGTTCCTGGTGAATTCCTGCTGTGGCTTGTTGGTTTGTTTTTCCTGAGACAGCATTTCACTGTTTAACCCTGGCTGTCCTGGAACTCCTTTGTAGACCAGTCTGGGATGCAAAGAGCAGTGTGTGGCTAGGCTCCAGGTGGCAGCTGCTGTAAGCTGTAATTCTTACTGAGTGTAGCCCTATGAAATGGAGGCATCAGACAAGTGTCAGAACTGCTCTGTGACCCTCACTGCCCCAATACTGGATGTATAAGCAGTGGAGAAAAAAAGGCATCCACAAACACCTGTGTTCATAGGACATCACAATAGCCACAGTGGTCACTTACTAGGGAACGTATACGTGCGTGCGTTATATTTATATGTAGACAGTGGAATGCTATTTGGTCAGAAATGAAACCCTCTCTTTAGAAGCAGCCTGCATGGAACTTGCAGTGATTTAGGTGACACCATGTATTCTGATTGAATGAAGCTAAAAGTCTCAGTCCTTTGGAAGTAGGAGAGAATGGCTATCCCTGGAGACTTGGAAGGGTAGGGAGGGGGCCAGGAAGTTGACTGCACTATAGTTTATGTTAACTCTTCTATAGTTTTATAATAAGTTTAAACTAGCTCAGCGTTGTGGTGCACGCCTTTAATCCCAGCACTGGGGAGGCAAAGGCAGGTGGATCTCTGTGAGTTCAAGACCATCCTGGTCTACAGGGCTGCACAGAAAAACGCTGTCTTGAAAAAACAAAAAAAGTCTAAACTAGGAGAGTCCAGAAGTTTCCACGGCGAACCATCATAAAGCCTGCTAGCCTTTGAGATTTGGTTCTTCATAAATGTCTACTGGTGTGTATCACTAAGTAGGGTGTGGACATTAATCGGGCCATTTACATGGCCACTTATCCAAGGCAGAGGGACCGACCACAGCTGGGTGAATGAAGTGATACAAAGCACTCTTGCCTCAGGCCAGCCCTGCCTGTGACTACTCTAGTGACCATATGACCTCCAGCCTCTGCTCCAGAAATGAGTCCTCAGCCTGGCCATGGTCCAGCTTCCCCTTGTTGCAAGTGGGCTAAGCAAATGACTCTGGGATATGGTGGGAGGTCCTGAGCCTCAGCCCATATTAGCATAACTGGGTGCCCCACCCTGCCTGCCTTCCTTCCCTCTCAAATGTAGTCACCTGGCTGCACCTCCGAGTGCTATGATGACAGACCAGTTTGCACAGTACTGAGGCTTCATGTTGGGGGTCCAATGAGCTGTGGGTAACTTACAGAACTCTTGAGCAGTTCTGCCCAAAAGGTACCGCAGTGCCAGGACCTCCATCCTCAGACACCCTTACCTGCTCACAGGAGGGAAAGGAGCCCTTCAAGCCTGGATCTGAACCTTGCACGTAGCTCTGAGCAAAAGAGAACCTATGGAGCCCAGGTACTGTGGCTTCTGGCATGTTTGAGAGAATCTGCCTCTATTCCCATGAAGCCTTGTGGCACAATATAGGAAGTGCCAGCTGACCACACCCCTAATATCCCTTGGTGAGCAAGCAGATAGGAAAGAAAGTTACTCGGCACCGAGGCATCCATCCTCAATACCAGGTAAAGGGTTCATGGGCACTTGGGATGGTGTGTTTCTAAGAGGAACAAAGGAAGGAGGGTAGCTTCTAGTTTGAACAGGATGGCTTTATTTTTGGCTTTGGTGGCCTCGGTGTCTTTTTGTTGTTTGGGTTTTTTTGTTTGTTTGTTTTTTCATTTTTGTTTTTGAAGACAGAGTTTCTCTGTGTAGCTTTGCAGCCTGTCCTGGAACTAGCTCTTGTTGACCAGGCTGGCCTTGAACTCAAAGAAATCCACCTTCCTCTGCCTCCCGAGTGTTGTGACTAAAAGCATGCATTACCACTGCCCTTGCTCATGTGGGACCCGTCTTAAAGGCACTGGGTAGAGGGTAGAAACTTTCCTCTCCTGCTATGGATGGACAAGCTCACTAAAGTGAATCCCTGGAGGAACAGCGAGGAGCCTGGGAAGCCAACCCCCATGTAAGGGTGGGGCTCTGAGGCTCAGTGTGCAGTGGTTGTTCTACTGCCCCCTGCTGGGAAGAGCCTGGAGTGCGAACCTGGCTCTGCTCCAGTCTGGGTCAGGCACAGAGCAGCTACAGCCACCTTTCAGGACCCTGCGTGAGAAACCAATGTGTTTACATTTATATGGAGAGTTCCAGGAAGAGGACCCGGGATTTGACGAGCTAGCGGCTGGCTGTAGCTTCCCTTGTCATTTCTCTGCCAGACTGGAGCAGTTCTGGGAAAAAAACAACCCAGAGCAGAGGATAGCTATTCAGGACCACATTCTTGAGGAACCTAAACTCTTCTCGTGTAGTTGGGTGGTCTATGGTGCTGGGGGAAACCTAATCCTAAGGAGTCCCCTGGAACTGTGGCTCAAATGTAGTTCAGAGCACAGAATGGGGCTGGAGAGGTAACTCAGGGTGCCTGCCACAAAAACACGAAGATCTGAATTAGATCCCTGGTGCCACAGAAAAAGTCAGCTGTGATGGGATACTTTTAATCCCAGTGCTGGGGAAGCAGGGACAGGAGGTTCCTGGAGTACTCTGGCTAACTAGCCTAGGCCTTGAGCCCTGGCCTCTGCGTGTATGCAAACACACATTCACAGATATGAACACACTTTTTGAAGCACAAACATTGCCAAGACAGAACTTGAAGAAAGGGAGTCGCTAGTCCAAGTATAGGAAGGTGGGACTCTAGAGGAATGACAGCTCTAGAGGACTAGCCGTGGGGACAGCCCTGAGTGGACCAAGGGCAAAGGAGAATAGGGCTTTCCTTACGAACACAGGGTCAGTGTCTATAGCCTTGAGGCTGGGGCAGGATGGGAGGAAGTGGCTTGAAAGGCAGCCTGAAGGCAGGTTAGACAGGAGGCAAGGACTCCTTGCTGTCGCCTGAGTATCAGGGTCTGTGGACATAGCTGGAGGGAAGTCAGAAGATGACAGGAGAGCAGGGCACAGAAAAATGCTACATCCTGGAATCACTGAGGACAAGCACCTGGTTGCATCTGTGGGTTACATGAGAGGTTATGACTATGACAAGGGAGTTGACTGTGAGCCAAAGGGAACGTGACTTAATACCACAGAGGTCATGGGTTTCTGCTCAACTGGTCCTAACTGGTCAGAGCAAGCTGATGAGCTCCGTGTTGGTGCTCACATTCTCTTCAGGGCTGGCAATGGTGGTCAGAGACCATGCACTGGGGGGCGGGGGATGGGGAATGGATGGACTAGGGGCCACATAGCCCCACACCAGGCTCAGAACATTAGGAACCACAGTGCCCTTTCCCAGCTCTTCCTACACAGCCAGTTAATCAGCAGAATGGGAGAAAGAGTTGCCCAGGACATCTCTAGGGCAGCCTCGAGCAAGCTGGGGTGCTGGGTGGTGGAAGGTGGTCAGAGAAGGTGGTCTCATGAGAAGACAGCTCTCCAGGTCAGTAAGAGGTGCTAGAAGCCCAGAGACATGGCCCATATGTTATCCTTCTGTAAGCCTGGCTCCCAACAGTGGTAGTAGTAGTCGTCCCAACACCCAGAGACCTTCAGCATCCCTCTGTGTGATGAATGGCTGAGAAGGGAGGGGACATGGCACTCGGGCAGGAGGGTGGTATGGGCAGCTGTGTCCCTGATGCTCCCCAAGGGTCTCATTTTCTTGGGCGTGTTGTTGATGTGTGTGCTCACTCAGACATGTCAAGCAGACTCTCATTCAGAGATTGTCCCCTTTCTTTGTGGGGATGCTCAAAGGCATCTCACTAGAGCGAGCCCTAGACTGCTGCCCTGCTCACAGCCTATAACACTCGCTACCATCTTAAGGCATGAGCCTCTGTTCCTGTGTGTGTGTGGGGGGGGGGGGTCTCTTGTTGATTTACATTAATCCCTGAACTTCCCCTGGACTCTCCTGGGTGGGAGGATGGTGTGCCTGAGAGATTAACTTAAAGGGGAAAGGGTCGTTTTGCTTTTATCTTAAGTTCTAGGCCATGGTCTCTGTTGTGTTGAGCTTGTGGCGGTGGCTCCATGCATCACATGAGATGTATAGCCAAGGAACTGCTCAGCTAATGGCAGCAAGAAGCAAAGAGAAGAGGCCACCATCCCAATATCCCCTCCGCCATGTGTCCTAATGACTCAACTTCCTCCCACTAGCCCCTGCCTCTTAATGCTCCATGACTTCCCACTTGCACAGTGGGCTGGGTACCAAGGCATCAGATCCAAACTATATAGCAAGTGGATAGACAGAGGGATGGATAGAGGATGGATGGGTGAATGGATGGATGGAGGGATGGATAGATAGATGGAGGGATGATGGGTAGATGGATGGAGGGATGGTTGGAGGATGGAGGGATGGATGGGTGAATGGATGGATAGATAGATGGAGGGATGGATGGAGGATGGATGAATACAGGGAGGGAGGGATGGATGTCTGGATGGAGGATGAAGGGAGGAAGGAATGAAGGAGGAAGAAAGAGAGGGAGGGAGTAGGGATGGTTATGAGGCGTTCTGAACCACCAGGGGGTGGGGCAAGGGCAACACAAACTGATATAACCATGATGCAGTATGCAGAACATACGGCCCAGATACCAGAGTTACGGTGTTCTCCACTCTGCACCACTGGCATCTTGGCCTGGATAAGCCTTTGCTGCTGGGGGCTGTGTATCCTAGGATGTTTGTGACATCCTCAGATGGCAAATGGTACCCAGCTAAGCTGTGGTGACCAACACTATTGCAAACCTTGCAGGGAGCAGGCAGATAGCAAAAGCATCCTTGATGGAGAAGTACAGTTGAGCTCTGAGTTATATCCTCTCCTTTGATAACTGAACTTCACAGGATACCACCATCCCCAGGAGGGTAGCTCCGCCCAGGTGACCTCATGCCCTTGGATAAGAGAAGCTTCTAGAAGGCTTGGCTGCTGTCTTTATTTACCAGATATTTACATTCCACAGGAAGCCTGGCTGGCTGCCAAGGCCTTTGGTTTCTCAGTGGCCAGCCTGCTGCAGACCACCTTCAAGTCCAAAGTCGAGATTCTGAGGCATCAGACATTGAGCAGGAGGGGCTGCTGCTCCTCGTCAGCCGCATCACCAGAGGGAATTTCATAGGTGACACACAGAGAGGAGTAGAGGCAGCCTAGGAAGGACACGAGGCTGGAGAAGTACATCACGCCATTGGCACTGCCCACGGCCGAGGTCAGGGGCCCCAGGACCAGAGAGACAAGGATCTGAGCCAGAAAGTACTGGCAGCTAAGCAGCGAGATGTCCATTCCCATGCCACGCCGTGTGCCGTCTGCGCTGGACCCTGCAAACTGACCAGGGAACAATCTCATCAGTTAGACCTGCCACAACCTCCTGAATGTGCAGGGATGAGGGGACCCAGGAAGAGCAGACAGGTGGAACAGGACCATAGCAGAGGTCAGCCAGTGTCCAGAGGTGTAACAACCAGAAGCTGGCTCCTGGCACAGGACTGTCTCTGCTTCAGCACCTGCCTGGCCTCGGGACAGTGGCTGCACAAGTCATGAATATACCAAAAGCCACTGTCCTGGAACTCCTGGAACTCACTCTGTAGACCAAGCTGGCCTTGAACTCACAGAGATCCACCTGCCTCTGCCTCCCAAGTGCTGGGATTAAAGGCGTGCGCCACCACTACCTGACCACTCTGTTTCTTTTTTCTTTTTTTTTTTTTGTAAATTTTTTTTTAAATATTTATTTATTATTTTTTATTATGTATACAATAGTCTATCTGTGTGTATGCCGAAGGCCAGAAGAGGGCGCCAGACCTTATTACAGATGGTTGTGAGCCACCATGTGGTTGCTGGGAATTGAACTCAGGACCTTTGGAAGAGCAGGCAATGCCCTTAACCACTGAGCCATCTCTCCAGCCCCGTCTGTTTCTTTTACTTTATGTTTTGAGACGTATTCTCACATCACCCCCAACTGGCTTCGGACTCACTATGTAGCAGGTGACCTCGAACTCTCCTGACTCACACCCTGCTAAGTAACTCTTAGTCCTGGTGCTGAGGATGTGGAGGCAAGCGGACCACTTTGAGGCCAGCCTTAGCTACGTAGAACAGTTGTGGAAAACAAAAGCAAAACCCTGTGCAGAATCAGACCTCAGTAAAACGGCCAACCAGACGGTACAGCGGGTACAGGGGCTTGTCATCTAGCGATACAAGCCTCACAGCCTAAGTGTGGTTAGCAGAGCCTGTGTATGGGTGGAGGAAGAAGACCAGCTGCACTGGAGTCCTCTGACCCGCGCACATACCTGGTGGCCCATGTGACCACACACACACATCTCAGACACCAATAGTAAAAATCTGGACTAAATAAGACAAACCTTTTTCTTTCCCTTGTTAGAGACAGACCTTCCACATCAACTCTGCTTTTAAGCTCTACCCCCACCCCCGCCTCGCCCGGTGGTGTTGGCGCACACCTTTAATCCCCGCACTCGGTAGGCAGAGACAGGTGGACAGATCTCCATGAGTTCGAGGCCAGCCTGATCTACAGAGTGAGTTCCAGGACAGCAAGAGCTAAATAGCAAAACCCTGTCTCGAAAAACATAAAACAAAACAAACAAATTGGCCTCTCTGTGTCATGTTGTTATCACCACATTCCAGGTGTCCCGCTCTCCCTCTCTGGACCCAGCCTTGAACCGCTGTGTTCATAGGGGACCCCCTTCCCCAGTGTCCCTGTTCAGAGTGGGAAGTAGCCTGGAGGTAGCCTCAGGAAGGTGCCAATGCTGGCTGGGGAAGCTACTGGTGTGGAGCGAGCACACTCAGAAGGGCTCCCTCCATTCAAAACTGTCAGCCTCTGCCTGGATGATCTCCATTCTCAGCCAAAGGCCCTGCAGCTCGCACACGACAGTTCTCTGTTAAGATGCCTCTAAGAGGCAGTGGCGACCGTACCCACCTTCTTACTCTGGTAGTAATCGCAGAGCAAGGAGTAGGGCAGGGTGCAGAGCGTGGAGAACAGGATGCCGTAGGTGGTGCAGAGGGACAGGACCACATAGAGGTTCCTGGAGAGTGTAGCCAAGCCAGTGCCCAGGCCAAAGGCGAGGTAGGCGATGAAGTAGAGAGTACGGACGCTCAGGCACTCCTCCAGTTTCTCCAGGATAGCTGCAGGCAGGACAGAGACTGAATGGCTGGCCAGGCCTCTCCCCTGCACCATGTCTCATCCCCCCCCCCCCCCCCCCCCCCCCCCCCCCGCGCGCAGAGCAGACGTGGGCACAGGAAGCAGCTGAGCAGGTGGCTTGTCCCTGCAGGCCTGTTGCATGGATAGCAAGACCTGGGCTGTCCTCATTCACACCTGCCGTATAAGGGTCCTGGGGCGTCTATGGATCGACAGGTGGGGTCTTAGGTTAAACCTTGGTCTCCAGCCTGCAATGGGAGCCCCAAGTCTACCCCTTGACTGGCCATCATCTTCATTATGCCATGGGCTACCCAGAGAACACATGACAGAGTAAAGGAAAACCTAAGGCTAAGGGGGTCCCAATACCCCCAAAGTGCTGATCTCAGGGACTCACAAGTGAGGCTAACATCTAGTTTGGGGGTCTCTGGGGATTGAATTTGGCTTGAAACATGCTAAGTACATACATAGACTATTGCACTGGGCTACACTCCACAAACTCTGTTCGGCAGTCTGGTTGTTTTGACCTATTTTTCAAAGTTTTGTCACGTGTGTGGTGCTACAAGATGGGGCCTAGAGCCCTGTAAGTGCTAAGGAATGTCTTCCACCATGACCTGCCCAGCCTGCAACCTTCCCTGTCCCGCCACCCCCCACCATTCATCTACTCAACCTGGTTTTGGATGACCCCAGTGCCAAGAGTCACTTTGTACTTAAAAAAAAAAAAAGTTAAATATTCATTTAGTGTGCATGGTGGGGTGGGGTAGGGGAGATGCACATGTGTCATGGCACATGGGTGGAGGTCGGAGGACGGCTTGTTGACATCATTTTCTTCCCTCCACCACGTGGATTCTGGCGATCAAATTCAGATCGCCAAGCTTGGCAGCAAGGGCCTTTACCTACTGAGTCATCCCGGCTGCTTTGTATTTTTAAATAACTGTAAAAACAAACAAAAGGAGCTTTTTTTGTTTGTTTTGGTGGCACACGAAGACCCTGTGAGGTTCACATCTCAGAGCACACCATGCCGAGCCCCGCCTGTAAGGTCATGATTGCTTTGGAACCACTGGGCACTGCTAAGACCCTGCAACAGAGGCATGTTGGCCTCAGAATCTGGAAATATCTGACCTTTCACCTTAAGACCCCAGGAGAATACGGTACGTTCGTGCTGCCAGCCAAGTCCTAGAGGACTGTCCTGGGATGAGCCGAGCATGGTGTCCCAGGAGCACAGCCTCAGTCAGAGTCAACCCGGACTCCAGACTCTGCCCACCCTGCACTCCACACTCTAGCTTCTCCCGCCCCCGACATCACCACAGATGGTCACCTGCCTCGTTCCCAGGCCTCCTTTGGCCCCATTGTTCTATGGAACCTCGTGAGAAGAATAGCTTTAGCAGCCACACCCCTGCCTGTTTGTGGCCCCCTGGCTTGTACCCAGGCCCCGCTTTGCCCTTAGGTGTGAACCCATGGTCTAGGCAAGTCTAGACATGTCCCCTTTGGAGTGCCTCCTCTTTGGAGACCTGAAACCCACAGAGTTGGTCTCTGCACCCCAGACAGCCACTCTTGCTCCAGGACAGTGCAGTAGCTGAGGTCTCGGACGAAAGACAGAGGTGTCTCCTCTAAAGGGATACTTCACGCCTGCATGTGTAGAGACGTGACCTCTTGGTCGTTCAGTGGGCAGCATGCATGCAGTAGACGGTGGGTACCTGAGTAGAAGGCGGCACTGAATGCATAGATGCACATGCCCCAGCAGCCCATGGTGACGCCGCTGTTGTACTTCTGATATGCTTCCGACGTGTGTGGTGCCTTCGGGTCCCCCTGGAACACCACCTCACCCATGAAGTCCGTGTAGAAGAGCAGCATGCCCTCGAACGAGAGCCACCCTGGAGGAAGACAGAGGTTCAGCCTTTCCTTCCAGCACTCTTACTAGACAGAAGGTAACGCACAAAAGCCAGGCTCAGTGGCTCACACCCGGTGTCTCAGCACTTAGAAAATAAAGGAAAGAGGGGGCTGGAGAGATGGCTCGGTGGTTAAGAGTATTGCCTGCTCTTCCAAAGGTCCTGAGTTCAATTCCCAGCAACCACATGGTGGCTCACAACCATCTGTAATGAGGCTTGGTACCCTCTTCTGGACTGCAGAAAGAATACTGTATACGTAATAAACAAATAAATAAATATTTAAAAAAAAGAAGAAGAAAATAAAGGAAAGAGAAGATTAGAAGTTCAAGTCCAGCCTGGGCCATGTTAACCAGGGTCATGATGCTTTCGTAAAGTTCCTCCGTTTTAGTTGCAATGTGGCAGTTTCCATACTGACAGTAATTCAGTTCCAGTTTCCAGATCTGTAGAGTTTGTTATTTCTAAAGTCTTGCCTCCCTGTCCCACAGAGCCTCACCCAGTAAAGGCTGGCTGCCAGGAATGTTTATCCATCACCTAACATCCTTATTTGTGTGTTTTGTTTGACAGGGTTTCTCTACACAATCCTGGCCGTCCTGGAACTTGTTGTGTAGACCAGGCTGGTCTGGAACTCAGAGACCCACCTGCCTCTGCCTCGTGGGTGCTGGGATTAAAGGTGTGCACCATAACACCCAGCAGGGGTAAAAATATATTAGGAAGTGCAAACTGCCATGTGGATATACTGATCCTGCTTCCCAGTGCCACTCTATGAAGATTCTTCTGACACCGTCCTTGGCCGAGGGTGGTGATGGTCAAGCCCTCTCAAGCCACAATAAACCGTCACCTCATCAAGTAATGTTGTTATAATCTGTATGTGTGTACTGGGTGTGCTCACAGGTGATACTTGTGCATACAGGAGGCCAGAGATCAACATCAGATGTCCCCAATTGCTCTCCATCTTATCTCCTTCAGACAGGGTCTCTCGCTGAACTTGTAGCTCCTTAATTGGCTAGAGTGGCTGGCTGACCCCCAGGATCCTTCTGTCCCCACTCTGCCAGGGCTGACATCACAGATGTGTGTACCATGCCCACACCACATGGGTGCTGAGGAGCCAAACTCAGTCCCCATGCTTGTGTGGCAAGCACTGTGCCGACCGAGCTATATCTTTAGCCCACCAAATATTATTAATCTCATTCCACAACAGCAGAGTCAGTCCCCACACAGATTCGTCATTTACCCCTTCCCCAGATGGGACACCTGTGTCCCTATCCTAGCTTTTGTTGGCATAAACTGCTCCACTAAACACCCATCGCATAGGTGACGGTGCCATCATGATTGTCGCTTATGTGGGACACCCTGCAAAGACCACCGTGGGAAAGGCTGACTTCATTTTTAAGAGTCTTGCCTGTCACTGGGTGGTGGCGCACGCCTTTAATCCCAGCACTCAGGAGGCAGAGGCAGGCACATATCTGTGAGTTTGAGGCCAGCCTGATCTACAGAGTGAATTCCAGGACAGGCTCCAAAGCTACAGAGAAACCCTGTCTTGAAAAAACCAATAATAATAATATAAAAAGTCACTTGCGTGCCAAGCCCTGGTGATTTAAGGGCACCACCAGGCATGCAGGTGTGTGGATCTGCCTGCCCTCATCTGAGGATGGCATTCCAGGAAAGCGGGGTTCATCATTAACCTGGAGGAGCAGATGGAGGAATGCTAAAACCCCGAGAAGAGGAGCTCTGTGCCCAGACCCAGCGCAGGCACCCAGGCACAGATGGCGTCGTGGCTCACCCAGAAAGTGGTTGACACAGAGATTGCGCAGTGCCTTGGGCATGTTGTAGATGGTAGAGCAGAGGCGCCGCAGAGACAGTGGCTGCTCCGACTGCTCACTGGAGCCGGTCAGCTCACTCTCGTACTTCACACCGTTCAGAAGGATGTTTGCGACCTGAAACAGAGACTGAGTCAGAGCCGCGAGGCCCAGGTCCCCCAAGGCGTGTGCTGGAGCGTGCTGAGAAGCAAAGTGCGGACAGCTCACAGCGCACACTGCAGGGACCTCTGTCTTTTACTAAATTTTATTTAGTATTATCATTATTATTGGATGTGTGTGTGCATAGTGTATGTGTTATGTACGGATGTGGATGAGTGCAGGTGTATCCATACCATAGCACACATGTGGAAGTCAGGACAGTTCTGGGAGTATCCATACCATAGCACACATGTGGAAGTCAGGACAGTTCTGGGAGTATCCATACCATAGCACACATGTGGAAGTCAGGACAGTTCTGGGAGTATCCATACCATAGCACACATGTGCAAGTCAGGACAGTTCTGGGAGTATCCATACCATAGCACACATGTGCAAGTCAGGACAGTTCTGGGAGTCCCGGGACCAGACTTTGGTCACCAGGCTTGTGCAGCAGGGCGTTTGTTTACCAGCTGGGCCATCTCGCTGGCCCCACTCTGCCTTCTGACAGGGTGGGAACCAAGCATCAGGCTTGTGCAGCAGGACGTTTGTTTACCAGCTGGGCCATCTCGCTGGCCCCACTCTGCCTTCTGACAGGGTGGGAACCAAGCACCAGGCACCCCATGGGCTTCACGACTGAGACCCGGGAGCAGCTACAGGTGGAAGCTCATTGTGAGCGCTCTACAGTACAGCACGGGTTTCTCTCTCTCCTCTCTCTCTCTCTCTCTCTCTCTCTCTCTCTCTCTCCCTTCTCTCCCCCCTTCTCTCTCCTCTCTCTCTCTCTCCCCCTCTCCCCTTCTCTCTCTCTCTTTCTCTCGCTCTCTCCCCCTTCTCTCCCCCTTCTCTCTCCTCTCTCTCTCCTCTCTCTCTCTCTCTCTCTCTCTCCCCTTCTCTCTCTCTCTCTCTCTCTCTCTCTCTCACACACACACACACCTAGATGTGTTCCTGTTTAGCTCAACTTTTTTCTCTTTGAAAATAGGGCCTCATTAATCTCCCCTGTGTATGGGGAGAAGACAGGACTACTGCTCCGTCCATGCCAGACAAGCTCCCGACCAACTGAGGGACTGCCCCAGCCTTCCGTCCACAATTTTTACCATTTTATTTATCTTTTATGTGCATTGGTGTTTTGCCTGCATGTATATCTGTGTGGGTGTCAGATTCCCCGCAACTGGAGTTACAGACAGTTGTGAGCCACCACGTGGGTGCTGGGAACTGAACCCGGAACCTCTGGAAGAGCAGCCAGTGCTCTCGACAGCTGAGTTGACTCTCCAGCCCCATTTTTACTGTTTCCAAAGAACTTACGCCCTAACCATTGTTGACAGAATGGAAGCTGGGAGGGGACAGGAAAAGGGGAATGCTGGGAGCCTCAAGCTAAGACCTGAATCCAGTAGCCACCTGAGTGCCGTGAAACAGAACGTTCCAATTGACAAAGGGTCAGAGAAGCTCCCTGGATGAAGACCAACCCTTGATCTGTGCAGCTAGGAAACACTGCCTCTGGAGACAATGGGCTGAAACGCTGGGCAGGTCCTGGGCCGCCCTCTGCATCTGGACCTCTGGGCACGTCCCCGGGAAGAGCAGCCACTGGCTGCAGAGCCCTTTCTCTGGCAGAGGCCGTGGCGCTGGCCCGGCCAGCCAGTGGCATCTGTGTCTCACTGGGTCAGGCACCAGTCTACCTGTCTCCAGAATAACCTCCCTGAAGAAACCCATGTGGGTTAGATGCTTCAAAGATAGCCTAGAGACCCGAGTTTCCGATCTCTCTCTTCCTGTGAGGGTGCCCGAGGCCAAGGGGCACAGACACTGTTTACCTAAATAGAAGACAGCTTGAAGGAGTCTCCTCTTCGAGGTGGAGGGTGCTGAGTGTGTGTGTGTGTGCGTGCGCGCACACATATGCATGTGGATACAGGCACACATGTAGGTGTCAAGGCCCAGGACAGCCTCAGGCGCCATTCCTTGGGTATCCTTTCCCTGTGCCAGATTTTTATATAACCTCCAAAGGACACCAATAACCCCGTGGCCACCCACACACACACTAAAGGCACTGCAAACAGCCTTCCAGAAGATTCTGCCCCTTTGCAGAAGACTGCCTTGTGCGTGCAGCCTTTCGGGGTCAGACATGAGCAGGGGCAACTGCTCACATTGGGGAGGACCTAGAGACACTGCAGGCTGCCATGACGTCACCATTTTCCTTTAAGTCTCGGATCTGTTGGCATCATGTTCGAGGGGCCCATGTGGGCCGTGGCTGGGCAGCCTACGCGCAGCGCTGTGCCACACTCTAGAGAGGTGGCCCTGGCCTCAGTTTCTTTGGGGCAAACGTGACAGTCTGAGGAGGACCGCCAGGGAGTCACTGCCCTCAACAAACCCTCCCATCCGGGGACTCAGACATCCCAAAGTGATATACCCACATGCAAAGGAAGTCATCTCTGAGGCTGCACTCCCCCCCTCACCCTCTGACCATCACCGTGGACAGTCTGTCGGGTCCATGCCTCCCCCTTGACATCTCGTTGCTTTTACCTGCTGACTGAAGGTCACGTTCCTTCTCCTGCTGGCTTCAGGACCATTTCCCCCAGTCACATCTGGGAGAGCCAAGGTCTGGGGCCTCTTCAGGATCCCTGAGGCCCGTGGCTTGGAGGTGTCCAGAGAGCCTACCCTTAGAACATCTCCATCCGAGCCCAAGGTCAGGGCCCCCTCTCTCCTCTCCAGCAGCCCCCTCTCCTGGCAGTAGAAGCCATCAGGGGCCCGGGGAAAACTGACACTGATGGCCTGCCTGGGGACACTGCTGGGGAGAGCCAGGTAGTTGTCATGGCCCGCCGTGAAGCAGTCAATGAGCACGCTGTCTATGTTGGAGGTGCCAAAGGAGGAGGCGAACTCGTTGATGCCCGTGAGCGAGTTGTCCCTGCTGATGAAGCTGCCGTACTTGGGCGTGAGGGGGCTGGGTGGTGAGATAGGGCTGGAGAAGCTGGCATACAGGCTGGTGGCTGTAGTAGAGGGGAGGGTGTCACCGGCCCCCTCTTCCAACAGGACAGGCGGGGAGGGGGGCAACGGGAGGCTGGGGCTCTTCATGGCTGTCCTCTTCTCACCCAGGGGCCGCAGGGGCCTCTCAGGGATGCTAATCAGGGTGAGCACAGTGGTGACGCTCAGGGTGATGGCGGTGAAGATATAGATGACACGGAGCTGACCCCCCAGGGCCCTCCCGAAGCCAGTTTTGTCCCAGTGGATGCCCCCGACCACATAGCCGAATCCTCCGCCCAGACCTGTGGAGAGAAAGAGAATTCCGTGTCCTCTAGGACCTAGACAGGCAAGGAAAAGACCCCAGAAAAGGTGGGGCCACTTTTCAGAAGAATGTTATAGTAGCATAGTCCATTCCAAGGACTGGATCCAGTGTCTGTCCCAGCTACACCCCAGCAAGTGAGGAGGGGATCCGCCCCCCCCATGTTCCTGACATACCCTCCAGGACCAGCTGGCTACTCTCGTCACCATGTTAACCTAGGAACGTGGCTCCAGGGCAGGGAGCACAAGGACAAACTGCCCACTGTCCTTCCATTTGAAAGGAAGTGCGTTATACTCACGGATCATAGCCACCTTTTCCTTTGCTTTAAGACGGCCCAGCTTCAGGGCAGCATGAACACACCAAGACCTCATCCTGATCAGACAAGCCAGTGTGTACATGAGCGTGTCCCTTACTGTCATCCTACTGTCATCCCTGTGTAGGGCACCATGAGGAAAGTCACCTCTACGAATGACCCCAGATTCTGGGGATGGGACTGAAGTCATTGGGCTTTGCAGAGCAAGGGTCTTTACCCACGAAGCCATCTCTGGTGAATGTGGGGTCCTTCTAACTAGCTTTCGATACATCTTTTGGAAGAAACATTGCAGATTTGTGACCCTTGAACAAGGGCAGGTTTCATATGGATATTATTAATTTATTACCTATTATTAATCTATTACCATATGTATGTAACCCTGCCTGGCTCACTCTAGACCAGGCCTGCCTCTGCCTCCTGAGTGCTGGAACTTGCTATGTAGACCAGGCTGACTCAGATTCAGAAACCATCTGCCTCTGCATCCCTAGTGCTGAGATCAAAGGCGTACACTATACATGCCCAACCTGTTTAATTTTTAAAAATGCTTACTGTCTTTATTATTTTTAAATTATGTGTATGTGGGGGGGGTTGTTGAATGTGTATGTGGGGGTTGTTGAGTGTGTATGTGTGTATGTGGGGGGTTGTTGAGTGTGTATGTGTGTATGTGGGGGTTGTTGAGTGTGTATGTGTGTATGTGGGGGGTTGTTGAGTGTGTATGTGTGTATGTGGGAGTTGTTGAATGTGTATGTGGGGGTTGTTGAGTGTGTATGTGTGTATGTGGGGGGTTGTTGAGTGTGTATGTGGGGGGTTTTTGAGTGTGTATGTGTGTATGTGGGGGGTTGTTGAGTGTGTATGTGTGTATGTGGGGGGTTGTTGAGTGTGTATGTGTGTATGTAGGGGGTTTTTGAGTGTGTATATGTGTATGTAGGGGGTTTTTGAGTGTGTATGTGTGTATGTGGGGGGTTGTTGAGTGTGTATGTGTGTATGTAGGGGGTTGTTGAATGTGTATGTGGGGGGTTATTGAGTGTGTATGTGGGGGGTTGTTGAGTGTGTATGTGTGTATGTAGGGGGTTGTTGAGTGTGTATGTGTGTATGTGGGGGGTTGTTGAGTGTGTATGTATGTATGTGGGAGTTGTTGAATGTGTATGTGGGGGTTGTTGAGTGTGTATGTGTGTATGTGGGGGGTTGTTGAGTGTGTACGTGTGTATGTGGGGGGTTGTTGAGTGTGTATGTGTGTATGTAGGGGGTTGTTGAGTGTGTATGTGTGTATGTGGGGGGTTGTTGAGTGTGTATGTGTGTATGTGGGGGGTTGTTGAGTGTGTATGTGTGTATGTAGGGGGTTTTTGAGTGTGTATATGTGTATGTAGGGGGTTTTTGAGTGTGTATGTGTGTATGTGGGGGGTTGTTGAGTGTGTATGTGTGTATGTAGGGGGTTGTTGAATGTGTATGTGGGGGGTTATTGAGTGTGTATGTGGGGGTTTGTTGAGTGTGTATGTGTGTATGTAGGGGGTTGTTGAGTGTGTATGTGTGTATGTGGGGGGTTGTTGAGTGTGTATGTATGTATGTGGGAGTTGTTGAATGTGTATGTGGGGGTTGTTGAGTGTGTATGTGTGTATGTGGGGGGTTGTTGAGTGTGTACGTGTGTATGTGGGGGGTTGTTGAGTGTGTATGTGTGTATGTAGGGGGTTGTTGAGTGTGTATGTGTGTATGTGGGGGGTTGTTGAGTGTGTATGTGTGTATGTGGGGGGTTGTTGAGTGTGTATGTGTGTATGTGGGGGGTTGTTGAGTGTGTACGTGTGTATGTGGGGGGTTGTTGAGTGTGTATGTGTGTATGTAGGGGGTTGTTGAGTGTGTATGTGTGTATGTGGGGGGTTGTTGAGTGTGTATGTGTGTATGTGGGGGGTTGTTGAGTGTGTATGTGTGTATGTGGGGGCTTGTTGAGTGTGTATGTGGAGGGATGGTCGCTGCATGAGTGCAGATGCACACAGGGCAATAAGAGGCACTGGGCCAACTGAAGCTGGAGTTACAGGTGGGTGAGTTTCCATGTGGTGCTGGGAGCTGACTCAGGTTGTCTGTAAGAGCAATAACCGTCTTAACCACTGAGCCATCTCTTCAGGCCCCCCCCCCCCCCCCCCCGATGATTTTAGCCAATTTCTTGGCTTATTTATTTGAGACAGGACTCATTGTGTAGCCCTGGCTGGCCTGGAATTCACTACATAGACCAGGCTGCCCTTGAACTCATATTGATCCGCATGATTCCTGAGTGCTGGGATTAAAGGAGTGCAACACACCCTACTTGTTCTCTCTCTGTGTCTCTCTCTGTGGCTCTCTGTCTCTGTCTCTGTCTCTGTCTCTCTCTCTCTCACACACACACACACACACACGGGTCTCATGTATCCCAGTTTGGTTTCAGACTATGTAGTCTAAAGTGAGTTTGAACTCCTGATTCCCCTGTGTCTGTCACCACACCTGGTTATACAGTACTGGGAAACCCTGGGATTCTGTGCGTGTTCAGTTCCGAGATAAATATTTTCTATTTGTTTATTTATTTTTTTTAAATTTATTTATTTATTACGTATACAGCATTCTGTCTGCATGTATCTCTGCAGGCCAGAAGAGAACACCAGATCTCATTACAGACGGTTGTGAGCCACCATGTGGTTGCCAGGAATCGAACTCAGGACCTTTGGAAGAGCAGGCAGTGCTCTTAACCTCTGAGCCATCTCTCCAGCCCTATTTGTTTATTTTTTAAAAAGAAATATTTATTATGTATACAGTGTGTGCCCGCATGTACACTTTCCCACCAGAAGAGGGAGCCAGATCTCACTATAGATGGCTGTGAGCTACTATGTGGTTGCTAGAAACTGAACTCAGGACCTCAGGAAGAACAGCCAGTGCTCCTAGCCACTGAGCCATCTCTCCAGCCCTATTTGTTTATTTTTGGGGCTATGGAGTGTGTGTGTGTGTGTGTGTGTGTGTGTGTGTGTGTGTGTGTGTGTGGTGTTGGTGCACGTGTGGTGGTCAGAGGGCAATTTGTAGGAATTAGTTCTTTCTTATCATCATGTAAGTTCTGAGAGTCAAACTCAGGTCGAGCACCTTTCCCATACATAAATGTTTTCTATTGCTTCGATGTTAACCTGTATATTTATATATTTGAACTTCATCAACTTATTTTTAAACCTAGAGGTAAGGAAGGACATCCCCCACCTCCCAAGGGACACACATCTGAACTCCACACACTGCAGTCTTGCCTGGGGGAAAGGCACTCACCCGCCATGAGAGCATGGATGTTCAGGCCTCGGTCCTGGTCCACCGGGCCACACACGTCCATCATGTAGGCGTGGCTGGGGTTATCCGCCGAGTCTGCGCTGAAGTCCATCAGCACCACCCCGCACACAGTCAGGAGGATGCCCCACTTGTGGTTGGTGGCCGTGTCAGCCAGGGCCATCCCAATGTCCCTTCCATTGAGCAGGAGCGACAAGCCCAGCAACGCCCCTGGAAACAGAGAGACAAAGTCACCAGAGAAAATGGAACCATTTTCTATCTCCGCGGCTCACTTCCGTGTTGAGACTGAGGACTTAGGAGCCCGGGGGAGTCGCCTGCAGACGGCAGAGTTCTTTCACTCAGACTAAGGTTTTCATCCCATCAAGCTGAGCAAGGACAAGATGAGCTCTATTAGCTTATTAAAACAAAGAAAAAAACTAAATGATTTATTCTTAGTGTTGGCTCAGGCAAGGTTGGGCCTGGGGCTGCCTCGGAATTGCTTGAGCCTCTCTTTCCCTCCCTCCCATCTTTGTTTCTTTCTTTCCATTTTATTTTCATGCCAAACAACAGACCTATCGCCAGGACAAGAATGAAAGGGCGTCTCCTTCCAAACCTTGAGGTACACCGGTCACTCCAGGCACCCAGCAGAGGCTGCAGCAGGAATCCTGAAACAGAGCAGGCAGCAGGCAGGTGTTATTACCCGGTCCCTAGTGTAGTGCCACGGGGATGCTGAAGCAGCCACTGGCACTCCCAAGGCACCACGAGCAAGCACATACCCCAAGGCACCAAAACATTAAAGCAACCAGACTTGCTGTACAAGACCTTCCTGGGAATCCCTGGACCTTCCTGGGGAATCCCAGCAAAACCCAGTCCCCTCCCATGTTGCATCAACTTCATGGCTCAGATTTTGCGCTGAGTGCTAGGAGCATGTTCGATGATGCAATCCTGGGGTCTACCTAATGTCTGTCCTACCCTCCAGTACAGATCAAAGAACTTAGAATACAGGATGTGACCGGCCATACCTGTGTTTTCCCACAGCCCATACTAAGGAGGGGAACTCAATTCCTCCCTCGTCCCCTCGGGTCCCTCAAAGCTGCTTCAGCAGAGGCTTCTGGAAGCTTCCGGAGATTTCCAGAGGCCGTCCACCATCAGGGCTCACCAAGGATGGGGCTGATGAACCACACTAGGCTGTAGAGCTGGTCAGGCAGGCCCATTTGCAGGAGTACCGGAGTCACGTAAGCCGTCTCCATGGCGTAGCTGAACTCGATGCCAAACAAAATGCAGCCATTGAAAAGCAGCTCCCAAAACGACCTCTGTGGGTGCAAGTCTCCAAAGTCCACCAGCTCGATGGGACATGGAGTGTTGGGGGGAGGGGGAGGAGAGGGGCGAATGCACTTCCTCCTCTTGGGGTGGCGTTTGAAGTTGTTGGCCCGGTGGCTGATGTGTCGTGTCACGGACCCTGAGTAGCTGGAGATGGAAGACCTCCAGAAGTCCTGAGGAGCCACAGTGGGGAAGAGGGCCTCTCCCGGAGGGGTGCTGCCTGCTGGGGGGATCATCGTAGGCAGGGCTGTTGGGTGTTGCTGCGAAGGAAGTCCGTTAGGGTCAGCAGTTACTTCACTGAGGTTTATGTGGAGCCTGCGTCTGCCACTTGCCCTTCAGCTGAGCTGGCACTGAATACTTCAGAGTCTATTCTGTCTGCCTCTCCAACCCCAGCATTCTGCCCCCAAGCAGAGCCCAGTGCTCAGGGGCTAGAGCAGAGTCCTTTGGGTGGGGACAGGAGCCAAATGGGCGGCTCCCTCTGTGCTTAGAGAGAAACCCCAGTCTTCAACCTTCCTGCAGCACTCCATCCACTCTCCACCTATTTGTCCATCTACCCGCATACACTTAACCAACCAACCATCCATCCACCCACCCATCCACCCATCCATCCATCCATCCATCCACCCATCCATCCACCCATCCATCCATCCATCCACCCATCTACCCATCCACCCATCCATCATCCATCCATCCATCTACCCATCCATCCATCCATCCATCCACCCACCCATCCACCCATCCATCCACCCAGCCATCCATCCATCATCCATCCATCCATCCATCCATCCACCTATCCATCCACCCATCCATCCATCCATCCACCCATCTACCCATCCACCCATCCATCATCCATCCATCCATCATCCATCCATCCATCCTCCACCCATCCATCCACCCATCCATCCATCCACCCATCCATCCACCCATCCATCCACCCATCCATCCACCCATCCATCCATCCATCCATCCTCCACCCATCCATCCATCATCCATCCATCCACCCACCCATCCACCCATCCATCCACCCATCCACCCATCCATCCACCCATCCATCCATCCATCCATCCACCCATCCATCCACCCATCCATCCATCCATCCTCCACCCATCCATCCATCATCCATCCATCCTCCACCCATCCACCCATCCATCCATCCATCCTCCACCCATCCATCATCCATCCATCCTCCACCCATCCATCATCCATCCATCCTCCACCCATCCATCCATCATCCATCCATCCATCCTCCACCCATCCATCATCCATCCATCCATCCTCCACCCATCCACCCATCCATCCATCCACCCATCCATCCATCCATCATCCATCCATCCATCCTCCACCCATCCATCCACCCATCCATCATCCATCCATCTATCCATCCATCATCCATCCATCCATCCTCCACCCACCCCCATTCACTATCCATCCATCTGTCCAGCCATCCATCCATCCTCCACCCATCCATCCATCATTCATCCATCCATCCATCCATCCATCCACCCATCCATCCACCCATCCATCCATCCATCCATCCTCCACCCATCCATCCATCATCCATCCATCCTCCACCCATCCACCCATCCATCCATCCATCCTCCACCCATCCATCATCCATCCATCCTCCACCCATCCATCATCCATCCATCCTCCACCCATCCATCCATCATCCATCCATCCATCCTCCACCCATCCATCATCCATCCATCCATCCTCCACCCATCCACCCATCCATCCATCCACCCATCCATCCATCCATCATCCATCCATCCATCCTCCACCCATCCATCCACCCATCCATCATCCATCCATCTATCCATCCATCATCCATCCATCCATCCTCCACCCACCCCCATTCACTATCCATCCATCTGTCCAGCCATCCATCCATCCTCCACCCATCCATCCATCATTCATCCATCCATCCATCCATCCACCCATCCATCCACCCATCCATCCATCCATCCATCCTCCACCCATCCATCCATCATCCATCCATCCTCCACCCATCCACCCATCCATCCATCCATCCTCCACCCATCCATCATCCATCCATCCTCCACCCATCCATCATCCATCCATCCTCCACCCATCCATCCATCATCCATCCATCCATCCTCCACCCATCCATCATCCATCCATCCATCCTCCACCCATCCACCCATCCATCCATCCACCCATCCATCCATCCATCATCCATCCATCCATCCTCCACCCATCCATCCACCCATCCATCCATCCATCCATCATCCATCCATCCATCCTCCACCCATCCATCCACCCATCCATCATCCATCCATCTATCCATCCATCATCCATCCATCCATCCTCCACCCACCCCCATTCACTATCCATCCATCATCCATCCATCCATCCATCATCCATCATCCATCCATCCATCCTCCACCCACCCACCCCCATTCACTATCCATCCATCTGTCCAGCCATCCATCCATCCTCCACCCATCCATCATCCATCCATCCATCCATCATCCATCCATCCATCCTCCACCCACCCACCCCCATTCACTATCCATCCATCCATCCATCCATCCACCCATCCATCCACCCCTCCATCCATCCATCATCCATCCATCCATCCTCCACCCATCCATCCACCCATCCATCCACCCACCCATCCATCATCCATCCACCCATCCATCCATCCATCATCCATCCATCCATCCTCCACCCACCCACCCCCATTCACTATCCATCCATCTGTCCAGCCAACTATCCATGCACTCACATTCCAACTGTACTCATATTCTCACTGATCCACCTGCCCACCCACCCTTCCGGACATCCCAGTTCATCCCCCATGTGACCGACTTCTGAGGACCTAGACACAGAGCTCTCTGAGACACAGTCATGACATCATTTTTGCCATCAAGTTAGGTTAGAAAATGAAGGAAAATGGTCCAGGCAGTGGCACTCTTCCATGCGAGTGACATGGAACTAACTGCTGGCCCCAGTGAGGGTGTGGACAGAGATGGAGCCACTAGCAAAACATTCGCTGGTGGCAAAGGCCTTCGAAGCTTCGGCTCAGAGGTGGATTTGACATGAGGTAACATCCTCTGTGACTTTAATAACTGGCTTATCTGGTGACCTTAAAAACCCCGCCATGTGAAATGCAGACAGGTGGGCCTGAGAACTATGTAGACAAGTAATAGTTCATTTAAAATATAGTTTACTTACAAAGATTAAATCAAAATTAAGGTTTTAGGGGTAGCGTGATGGCTCAGTGGGTCAAGGCACTGCCCTAAGACCCACATGGTAGGAGAGAGCCAACTCTTGCAAGCTGTCCTCCGGCCTGCACCTGCACACTGTTTCATCAAATAAATAAATGCAATTAATTTTTTTGTTAGAGATTTTTTTTAAATTTGGTTTTTTCGAGACAGGGTTTCTCTGTAGCTTTGGTGCCTGTCCTGGAGCTAGCTCTTGTAGACCAGGCTGGCCTCGAACTCACAGAGATCCTCCTGCCTCTGCCTCCCAAGTGCTGGGATTAAAGGTGTGTGCCACCACTGCCTGGCAAGATTAATCGTTTCAAAAAGTTTAAGCTTGTGTGTACTTCCTTCCTCTAGCTCAGGAGCTTCTACAAAGTGAGACCTGTCACGTGACCAGTTCTCCTTCCAGGGTACAGGTAGGTGCTAGTGACCCCTGGAGCTTCACACTTTGGAAGCCCAGTACCCTCAAAACCAGCATCTTTGACAAGAGTGTCCTGTGAGAGCTTGGTCCACCTCTACCCGCTGGCCACAGCACATATTCCCCTTTAAGGAACCCATTCCTGTGC